>NW_027507764.1:241999880-243300817 GCF_037356315.1 Lithobates pipiens | reverse complement strand
TAGTGCCATCGTACGCGTTGTACGTCAGCGCGTTCTTGACGATCGGAATTTCCGACAACATTTGTGCTACCGTGTGTATGCAAGACAAGTTTGAGCCAACATCCGTCGGAAATGAATCCAGGATTTCGTTGTCGGAATGTCCGATCGTGTGTACGCAGCAAACGAGTGTAATTGTTCTTTCAATTTTGCACTAACATACATGAAACAAATGCTCTTTATATCGAAGGAACTAAAGTTATATATAAAACTTTATACTACAAAAGGAATACATGAGACCTGAGGGATTTGGAGTAAAAACTGGACATACACTGACCTACCTGTCCACTAAACTGGCCCTTAAAATAACCTACCTGTCCACTACACTGACCAACCTGTTCATACTCTGACCTACCTGATTCCTAAACTGACCTACCTTATCCTAAAATTATATAGTGTTATACTGCGCTAATGTTCAAACATGGTGACATATAAACAGTAAAACAGCAGCCAGCACCACAATGGACAACTTGTGCAAAAGTAATGGGTAAAAAACAGTGCAGCTTTAATCATGAATACATGAATGCACAAAAATAGTGATATGAAGTAAATCATATAAACAATATATGACACAAATACATAAAAAAATATAACAATCATTGGCAAACTAAAAACCGTGAAGGCGTATATGATAATTGCGTGATCCAAATTGTGATGATCAATCACCCAGAGAAGAAGAATCACCACCGTGAAGAAATCTGCCACCAAATGGAGGCTTACCGGAACATATGGACCCAATTCAGCTTATGCCAAATAGGTCAATAAAGACAATTATGTCTCACCACCTGGATATAGACGCTCCACTCCAATCATCTCCAAATGGACTGTATGTTGCTAGGGAGATTGCCAACCATCACCAAAACCGATGTAGCAATATGTGATAATATACAGGGCCTTTCAAAGTCAGAGGTGGAATCCTCTTATCTACACTCCATTAATACATAAATCCAAGGAGAGAAGATAGAAGACTCGACATAAAACCATCAATAGAAAATGTATTAAAAACATAGACCACTCACATTTCAGTATACATCTGTCATGACTGCAGACAGCAGTGGTGTTCTTGTCTGCTCACCTTTCTGTTGTGTTCAGCTTAAAGGCGTTGTTCACCTGTATGCTTAAGTAATCTTCCCTCAAGGCATAGCTCCACCCCAGCCTCTAATTAGGAACACTATATTACCTGTGCACTGCAAGCCAAGCCTTGCTGATCAGTATTGTGTGTTTGGCTTACATGTGCTCATTGCTGTGTCCTATGTCTGATCCTGTTTACCGACCTTGGCTTGTTCTTGACTGTCCTCATTACATAGTTACATAGTAGCTGAGGTCGAAAAAAGACACAAGCCCATCAAGTCCAACCTATGTGTGTGATTATATGTTAGTATTATCTTGTATATCCCTGTATGTTGTGGTCGTTCAGGTGATTATCTAATAGTTTCTTGAAACTATCAATGCTCCCCGCTGAAACCACCGCCTGTGAAAGAGAATTCCACATCCTTGCCGCTCTTACAGAACCAGCTACGTAGTTTAAGGTTAAAACTCTTTTCTTCCAAATTTGTGGCCACAAGTCTTGTTTAACTCCCTTGTGCAAAAAAGTTTTATCCCTATTGTGGGGTCACCAATATGGTCTCTTTTCCAGAGAGAATAAGTTCAGTGCTCGCAACCTTTCCTCCAGACCCTTTATTAGCTTTGTTGCCTTTCTTTGTACTCGCTCCATTTCCAGTACATCCTTCCTCGGGACTGGTGCCCAGAACTGGACAGCATACTCTAGGTGCGGCCGGACCAGAGTCTTGTAGAGCAGGAGAGTTATCGTTTTATCTCTGGAATGATTCCCTTTTTTAATGCATGCCAATATTCTGTTTGCTTTGTTAGCAGCAGCTTGGCATTGCATGTCATTGCTGAGCCTATCATCTACTAGGATCCCCATGTCCTTTTCCATCCTAGATTCCCCCAGAGGTTCTCCCCCCAATGTATAGATTGCATTCATATTTTTGCCTCCCAAATGCATGAGTTTACATTTTTCTACATTGAACCTCCTCTGCCATGTAGTTGCCAACCCTATTCATTTGTTCAGATCTTTTTGCAAGGTTTCCACATCCTGCTGAGAAGTTTTTGCCCAGCTTATCTTAGTGTTGTCCGCAAATACAGAGATTGAACTGTTTACATCCTCCAGGTCGTTTATGAACAAATTGAACAGGATTGGTTCCAACACAGAACCCTGGGGGACCCCACTACCCAACCTTGACCATTCCGAGTACTCCCCATTTATCACCACCCTCTGAACTTGCCCTTGTAGCCAGATTTTAATTAATGTACTCACCCTATGGTCCATGCCAACAGAGCTTATTTTGTACAGTAAACGTTTATGGGGAACTGTGTCAAATGCTTTTGCAAAATCCAGATACACAACTATGGGCCTTCCTTTATCTAGATGGCAACCCACCTCCTCATAGAAGGTTAATGGATTGGTTTGGCAAGAACGATTCTTCATGATTCCATGCTGATTTCTGCTAATGATACTGTTCTCATTACTAAAATCTTGTATATAGTCCCTTATCAGCCCCTCCAAGAGTTTACATACTATTGATGTTAGGCTAGCTGGTCTGTAATTCCCAAGGATGTATTTTGGGCCCTTTTTAAATATTGGTGCTACGTTGGCTTTTCTCCAATCAGCTGGTACCATTCCAGTTAGTAGACTGTCAGTAAAAATTAGGAACAATGGTCTGGTAATTACTTGACTGATTTCCTTAAGTACTCTTGGGTGCAAGCCATCTGGTCCCGGCGATTTATTAATGTTAAGTTTCCAAAGTCTAATTTTAATTCTGTCCTCTGTTAACCATGGAGGTGCTTTCTGTGATGTGTCATGAGGATAAGCACTGCAGTTTTGTTTACTGAAGCCCTGATTCCCTTGTGAAGACTGAAGAGAAGAATAAATAAATACCTTCGCCATCTCCCCATCCTTTGTAACCAGATGTTCTTCCTCATTCTTTATGGGGCCAATATAGTCTGTCCTCCTTTTTTCACTGTTTACATACTTAAAGAATTTCTTGGGATTATTTTTGCTCTCCTCCGCTATGTGTCTTTCATGTTCTATCTTAGCCGTCCTTATTGCACCCTTACATTTCTTGTTGCATTTTTTTATAAAGCCTGAATGCTGATGATGATACCTCAACCCAGTATTTTTTGAAGGCCTTTTCCTTTGCTTTTATATGCATTTTTACATTGGAGTTAAGCTATCCATGACTTTTGTTTGCTCTTTTAAATTTATTACAAAATGGGATGCATTGGCTAATGCCCTTATTTAATATGCTCTTAAAGCAAATCCATCTCTCCTCCATGTTCTTTGTTCCCAAGAGTTTATTCCAATTTATACCTTCTAACAAGGTTTGTAGTTTACGGAAGTTGGCTCTTTTGAAATTCAGTGTCTTTGTATTCCCCTTATGTTTCCTATTTGTGTGATTTATACTGAAGCCAATTGACCTGTGATCACTGTTACCTAAATTGTCTCGTATTTCCACATCTGTGATCAGGTCTGTATTGTTGGTAATCAGTAGATCCAGTAGCGCTTTATTTCTAGTTGGTGCATCTACCATCTGACCCATAAAATTGTCCTGCAAGACATTTAGGAACTGGTGAGCCTTAGCTGAATGTGTGGTTTCCTCCGCCTAGTCTGTCTGGATAATTAAAATCCTTCATTATGATAACACTTCCCATCCTTGCTGCTAATCCAGTTTGTGATAGGAGATCTGTCTCCCCTCATCTGCTTCATATCCCGACCTTTGGCGTGTTCTTTGACTATTCTTATCTGCTTGTTGCCTTGACTTTTTGGCTTATTGTCCCAGGCTGCTGCTTCCTTTCTCTCCTTCAGTAGTCTACTGTGAGCATGAGCTGGGAGACCCATGGGGCTGCGACCTGGAGCCAGACTGCAGCAAAGTCCATCCCCACCATAGGGGCCCTGGTGAACACCCGCTGGCTCTTAGATTCCACGCCCTACTCTAGCTCCCAGTGTGATTCATGTTGGTGCTCCAGAGTACCTGCTTTCCTGAAACCACCCAGAGCTCCATCTGCAGCAGTCAGCAGTAGGGTCCACTACCACTAATGGCATTGACAGGACAGTGGATCCAGCGCGTTTCATCTCAAACAGACATCATCTGAGGTGCCTAAACATCTCTGCCAGTAAGAATTTATAAAAAAATGTGACCCCCCAAAAAGGACAGCTGCACTGCATAACACAGTGTCTAAAAATTGTCCTATCATTTCCGGGATCACACTAAAATGGTGCGGATGCGTGTGTCAGGCCACGATCTGAAACCGAGGGAAGATAACCCCAGTACAACTGTGGGAATCCGTGGTGGAGAAGGATCTGGGGGTTTTGGTAGATCATAAGCTCAATAATAACATGTAATGCCAAGCTGCGGTTTCCAAAGTGAGCAAAGTCCTTTCTTGTATTAAGAGAGGTATGGACTCCAGAAAGAGAGATATAATTTTGCCCCTGTTCAAATCATTAGTAAGACCTCACCTTGAATATGCAGTTCAGTTGTGGGCACCAGTTCTCAAAAAGGATATTGGGGAACTGGAGAAAGTGCAGAGAAGGGCATGGAGGAGCTCAGCTAGGAAGGATTAGAGGAACTGAATTTATTCTCGCTTGAGAAGAGGAGAATAAGGGGAGATATGATCAACATGTTTAAATATATAAGGGGTCTATATAGTGAATTTGGTGTTTAGTTATTCTCTTTACGGTCTACCCAGAGGAAACGGGGGCACTCTTTATGTCTAGAGGAAAAGAGATTTCATTTTCAAATACGGAAAGTTTTCTTCACTACACTGTCTACTACATACACTGACCTTCTTAATTTCTACGCTTACCACTACACTAACCTACCTGATTCCTACATTGACCACTACACTAACCTACCTGATTCATACACTGACCTACCTTCCACTACACTGACCCTTACAATGACCTACCTGATTCCTATACTGACCTTCCTGATTCCTACACTGACCCTTACACTGACATAACTGATTCCTATACTGATCCTTACACTGAGCTACCCGATTCCTACACTGACCAGAGGGTGGTGAGAGAGGGTTGGAAGAGAGAGAGGGGTGAGAGAGGGGGGTGGGAGAGACCCCCTAGCCCTGCCTGTAGTCCCTGTTGTGCCCCCCTGTCCCAGCCCCTGTCTGTGGGTACATGTGTGTGATGCACCTACCTCCCACCCGTCCTTGTCCTCTGGGCCCTTGGTCAGCCCTGTGTAACTTTAACTGACAATTGCGTGGTTGTGTGATGTCGTAACCAAACAAAATTGACGTCCTTTTTTCCGCACAATTAGAGATTTCTTTTGGTGGTATTTGATCACCTCTGTGTTTTTTTTTGCGACAAGTTTGAAAAAGACGCATTATTTTTTACTTTTTGCTATAATAATTATCCCCCAAAAATACGTAAAAAATATATTTTTTCCTCAAATTCGGCCGATATGTATTCTACATATTTTTGATTAAAAAATTCCAATAAGCCTATATTTATTGGTTTCGCAAAAGTTATAGCGTATACATAATAGGGGATAGATTTATAACATTTTCATTTATTTATTTTTTATTATGTAATGACACTGTACTGCTCTGGTGACAGTATGTAAACAAAATTGAACAAAATATTTTTATTTCATTTCTTGACAAAAAATTATTTTACCGTGCCTCTTACCTTGGGGTTTCTACTTTGCAAAAAAGGGGTTATTTTGGGGGTATTTGTACTGCCCTGGCATTTTAGGGCCCCAAGAAATTAGATCAATTGATCAATTTCCAAATATATAAATACCACAGTTTATAGTTGCTATAACTTTCACACAGTGTAAATAATTTACACTGATTTGGGTTATTTTTACCAAAGAAATGTATCTCAGTACATTTTGGCCTGAATTTATGAAGAAAGGAATATGTATTTGCAAAATTTTATAATAGATTCTTTAGTTTATATAGCAAAAAATAAAAAAAATTAAAAAATAAAAAACATGAAGGGGATTAAATACCACTAAAAGACAGCTCTAGCTGTCTCAAAAAAAAAAGACAAAGAGTTAATTGGGGAACAGTGTTACATGACTGAGTAATTGGCATTCAAAGGATGACATCAGTCATACCCAGCGTGAGGGCTGTTTACCCACTCAGGGATGAACATGTATTCCGTGCATCCCTGTGCAAGAAGTCCCATTGATGTCTATTGAAATGCAGCGCCTGCAAGGACACAGCCATTGCTCCCAATTTGACATACACAATGACGCACACTGTACAGTTGCTGGTACCTGGGTCAGGGTGGTGAGTCCTGCGGGGGGCCCCTCAGTCTGGGGCAGCTAGGAGGGTGGGCTTTTTTTGTGTCTTGCCTTAGGTCCCTAGTGGTGACAGGCGAGAGTGGGTCAGCATGGTGTCAGAAGCTGGCGCTTCCCAAGACATCCCTGTTATTGCAACCGGTTCCCCTGCACCTGCTGTGTCTATGGGCGCTCTGTCAGCGGTCCTGGAGTCCTTTGTTACTAGGGTGGAAGCGGCGTGCGGGCACAAGGGGGGTAAAAAATGCCCCCTCCCCCCACCGTCTTCTGGGAAAAGCTCTGATTGAGACTCGGCCCACTGTGACAGGTGGCCCCTGTTCTGACATTTCACAGGATGTGGACCAGGACCGTTTGGACAGTGTCAGCGCAGGAAAAAGGGCTAGTAGGAGCACTCATCACAGCGGTGTGGGATACCCTTAAGATAGAGGATACGGCGGGGTATCTGCAAAGGTGTCGGCCCCTTTTGGGTCCCACGGGCCGGCCCGCACTGCTAAGGTTTTTCCCTACCTAACTTATTTTGATAAGTTTATTTACAAGGAGTGTGGAAGCCAGCAGTGGGCCTTTTCAGTCCCGAGACGGATGGCGGTGCGTTACCCCTTTGAGGAGAGTTTCCTGAAAAAATGGACATCTCCTCCGGTCATTGAACCCCCGGTATCCAGGGTAAATAAGGTAACCATGATTCTGGTGGAAGAGACCCCTGTTTCAAGAACCCTACTGACAGAAGGGCCGAGGAGGTCTCCTGGTCCATGTTTAGGGTCAGCATTGTGGTCCGTGTTAGCCACGGCCCTGGTTTCATAGTTTCATAGTTAGCAAGGTTGAATAAAGACACCAGTCCATCCAGTTCAACCTGAGTGAGTGTCTACAACTGTCCCTATCCCTGTACATTGCACACTCACATCGGTCCCTACCCTCAAGAAGCCCACAATCCAAGGTCCCCATTCTTATACTAGGGTCAATTTTGGACAGAAGCCAATTAACCTACCTGCATGTCTTTGGAGTGTGGGAGGAAACCGGAGTACCCGGAGGAAACCCACGCAGGCACAGGGAGAACATGCAAACTCCAGGCAGGTAGTGTCATGGTTGGGATTTGAACCAGCGACCCTTCTTACTGCTAGGTGAGAGTGCTAACCACTACACCACTGTGCTGCCCAGTGTCACAGACGCTTACTGAATGGGCTAAGTTGTTGCACCGCGAGTTGGAGAAGCAACAGGTTTCCCTGGTATGTGTGGAACTGGCAGACCAGTTGGTACAGGGTCTGAAGTATGTCTGTGATGCGGCCCTAGATACGGCCCCTTTGCTTTCTAGAGCCTTAGCATCAGCTGTGGTGCTACGTTTCCCGATTTGGCTTAAATGCTGGTCTGCGGACCAGGCTTCTAAGAAAGCGCTGGAGGATTTGCCCTTCCAGGGGGAGAGGCTGTTTGGAGCCTTGCTGGATGACATTATTAAGAATGTTACCGGGGGGAAAGAGTACTTTGCTCCCACAGTCCAGAAAGGGCAAGGAGCCACACCATAGGCAGGGGCCCTCCTTTTCCACTCAGAAGCAGATTTTTCATCCGCCCGGGCCGGCAGGTAAGCGTTCCCAGTCTGACAAGGTGTCCCTGGTTTCGTAAGCCAAACAAGCCTGTGAGCTAATCTGTTGCTGCATGAAGGGTCACCTTCGGGAGTTTGCAGCCTTGTGGACCTCCCTCCTTTCTGACCAGTGGGTCTGCAAACTGGTTTCGTCAGGCTACAAGATAGAATTTCTTTCTTGTCCGCCAAACAGATTTTTTTTTCCCTCCAATCTTCATCTTCTTCCGGCTCGTCGGGAGGCCCTGTTCGGGGCAGTACAGGACCTGTGGCTGTGCCGTGTGATAGTACCTGTGCCGAAGCCAGAAAGGTTTCAGGAATTCTACTCCAATCTGTTTGTAGTTCCAAAGAAGGAAGGGGTCCATCCGGGCCTGGATCTCAAGGCCCTCAACGTCTTTGTGAAAGTATAAAGGTTCAGGATGGAATCGGTTTGCTTTGTGGTCACTGCACTCCATTAGGGGGATTTCTTGGCGTCCTTGGACATCAAGGACGCATACTTGTATGTCCGTATATGGGTCAGGCATCAGAGGTTCCTATGATTTGCGGTCAGGGACGAGTACTATCAATTTGGCCTAGCAATGGCGCCAAGGGTCTTCACCAAGGTGCTAGCCCTAATTCTGGCATTGCTAAGACAACGAGGGATCGCAATCTTGGGCTACCTGGATGACCTCCTCCTGAGAGCAGCTTTCCGCCTCAGAATTAAGGGAGGATGTGTCGATCACCATACAGACTCTCCGGGAGTTTGGTTGGGTGCTGAACCTCCAGAAGTCGGTGTTGGTGCAGACTCAACGCCTGGAGTATCTGGGCTTGATTCTGGACTCCTCAGAGGCAAGAGTCTTTCTCCCTTCAGATAAGCCACAGACTCTTCAAGCTGCGGTGAAGTTATTGATGCCCGCAGGTAGTCGTCACTGCGTTTTTGCATGCAAGGTCTGGGTCTCATGGTAGCCACTTTCGAGATCCCTGAATTGTCAAATTCGGGTGAGCCAGCTAGTCAGGGATTCAGCTTTCTGGTGGCTGAGGTCTCCGGCCCTTTGGTCCGGGAAGTCGTTTCTTCCTCTTCATTGGATGGTGATCACTACAGACACCAGCCTGACCGGCTGGGGGGGGGGGAGTTTGGGGCGTACAGTCGGCCCAGGGTCGCTGGATGCAAGAATCCCTCCAGCTAATAAATGTGCTGGAGCTTCGGCGATCAGGTGGTGCCTTTCCACATGGTCACAGAGGCTGCAGGGGCGTCCAGTCAGGATCCAGTCGGACAACGCCACGGCGGCGGCTTATGTCAACCATCAAGCAGGGACAAGGAGCTTGGCTGCAGCACTGGAGGTTGCTCAGATCCTGCAGTGGGCAGAGTGGCGTGTCCTGGGTCGGTCAGCCGTATACATTCCGGGTGTAGAAAACTGGCAGGCGGACTACCTAAGTCGTCAGCTGCTGGACCAGGGGGAATGGTCACTGCATTTGGATGTATTTCGGCTCATTTGCCTAAGGTGGGACACCAGATGTGGATCTCTTGGCCTCTGGGCTCAATCGGAAGGTACAGAGGTTTGTGGCCAGGTCAAGAGACCCCTGGGCGGACACGTCAGACATGTTGGTGGCTCCATGGGGGCATTATCGGCTGATTTATGCTTTCCCCCGCTCAGACTCCTACCCCGTCTGCTATGCAGAGTGGAGGCCGAGGGGATTCCGGTGATTCTGATTGCCCCAGATTGGCCTCGACATCCTTGGTACGCTGACATAGTCAGAATGGTGGTGGATGTTCCTTGGCAGCTGCCGATGTGGGAGGACCTTCTGCCGCAAGGTCCAATAGTTTATCCTGCTTTACCGTCGCCGATTTTAACGGCATGGCTGTTGAAAGCCAGGTGCTAAGGGACCGGGAACTGTTGGATTTGGTGATTTCCACTATGCTAAGGGCACAGAAGTCCTCTTTGAAGATTTATCATCATACATGAAAGGCCTACATCTCCATATGTGAGGAGATGGGGTGGCGTCCGTGTACATATTCAGTTTCCAGGATCCTGCGGTGTTTGCAGCGAGTAGTGGATCAGACACTTGCATTAAGTACCATTAAGGGGCAAATATCAGCTTTGGCTGTCTTTTTTCAGCGACTTTTGGCGGCTCACTCATTGGCGAGTACGTTTGTTCAGGGGGTTCGACATATGGCCCTTCCAGTTTGACCACCGATGCCTCTGTGGGATTTGAATCTGGTGCTCTAGGTGCTTCAGAAACCGCTGTTTGAAAACAATAAGGAGATTCCCTTACTGAGACTCTGTCAGAAAGCAGTCTAGTTGCTATTACATCTTCCAGGAGGGTTTTTGAGTTGGGGGCCTTGTCGTGCAAGTCTTCCTACTTGATCCTCCACAAAGATAAGGCGGTGCTGCGTCCGCAGCCTTCCTTTCTTCCAAAGGTTATTTCAGCCTTTCATCTAAATGAGGACATCGTGCTTCTGTCCTTATGTCTTTGGCTATCACATCCCAAAGAGGTTGCTTTGCATTCTTTGGACGTGGTCCGGGCTCTGCGGGTGTATTTAGCTGCTACAGCTCCTTTTTGAAAGGTCGGATTCTATTTGTATCAGTGGCTGGTCCGAAGAAGGGCCTGGAGGTCTTGTTGGCCACCATTTCTAGGTGGATCAGACAGATCATGGTTCAGGCTTATGCCATTAGGGGGCGGGCGCCCCCCTTTCCTGTCACAGCACATTCTACCAGGGCAATTGGCGCCTCCTGGACTTTCCAACATCAAGCGTCCATCTCCCAGGTGTGTAAGGCGGCGACCTGGTCATCCGTTCACACTTTCACTAAATTTTACAAGGTTGATGTACAACGGATGCATGCTTCGGCCGCAAGGTTTTGCAAGCGGACGTTTAAGGTTGCAACTCCTCTGTTGAGGAGTTCTTGTTGTTATGGGTGGAGTTTATTTTCTTTCTGTTCCCACCCCTCATTTTTGACACTGCTTGGGGACAAGGAACAAAAGAGAAAATAGGATTTTTGTGCTCACCGTAAAATCCTTTTCTCTGAAGTTCATTGACGGACACAGCAACCACCCCTCCTATTTATGTTTGTACTGCTTTTTGAGGAACTGAGCTGCTGGAAGCAGAGTGAGGGGTTATAGCCAGTAGAGGACCACCCCCAGGGCGGTACTGTGCAGTTTTGCTGTTTTTACATGTTCTGCCTAGTCCGCTCCTGAAGGTGGCAATATAACCCTAAGGTCAAGATTAAAAGGTGCTGTGTCCATCAATGAACTTCAGAGAAATGGATTTTATGATGAATACAAAAATCCTATATTTATGCGCGACTTGCGTGCTTGTATGCAACATTTTTGGGCTTTGGTGTTTTTTTTTGTTAGCCAATAGAGAAAACTAATATCTGTTGCATCATTTGTTGCTAGTTTAATTCTTCTTTTATTACCATTATTATTATTCATTTATTATAATGTTTTTTCGTTAGGGTAAGGGGTTTGAGTTCAGTTCAGTTTAGGTTAAGGTTAGGATTAGGAGTTGTTATATGAGTAATAATAAATTATAATAAATTAATAGTAAATAAATTAAATTATATAAATGAAATAAAATAATAGAAATTATATAAATGAAATAATAAATTATATGAGTAGTAATAAATAAATGTAAAAGAAAAAGCACAAATAAATAAAAATCGTAAATAAATTCAATAAATTAATGTTAAGTAACAATAAATAAATAATTAACCCTCAACTTTAACCCTTACCCCTTATATAAATAAAGAAATAAATGAAAAACGAAACACCCTAACTCTAACACAAAATAAATAATAATTATTATTAATAATGTATTTTTTTGTTCCAGTTTGTTTATTGTTATTTTATTATTATAATAATAATAATAATAATAATAATGTATTTAATATTTTTTAAGGTTAGATTTTATTATTTATTAATGTATTATTACATATTATTCATTTATTTTACTTATTTATGATGATTTTTAGTTATTTGTGTATTTATTTTACATTTATTTATTCATATATTATTACTATTTTATACTTTTTTTTATTTGAGCAAAAAAACGCGTAACAAAACGCGCAAATGAGGAGAAAACACGCAAATGGCGCTTTTCCATTTATTTCTATGAGAATAAAAATGTTCCAAAAACACTCAAATCTATTCGAGCTACAAAAAAAAGCACCAGAACTTTTTTGAGCTTCAGGTGACATGGACTGGAGATGTGAACCATTTCCATAGAGAATAATTGATCTTTCCTCAGCAGTTGTTTGGAGCTTCAAGCTCTCAGGTGTGAATGCAGCCTCATCTAAGGCATCTCAAAATATGCTGGAGCTATATACATACTGTAAATAATTAGGTATTGTGTTTTCAATCTTGTTTTCTTATTTTTTTAGGTTAGAAGCTATGCCTGTTCCTGATCAACCATCATGCTCAGAAAAATCTAGTTCATTAAGCCCAGTGATGAATACAACAAACGGTGATGGTTCTGAAACTGAAACAACTTCAGCTATATTGGCATCTGTCAAGGAACAGGTAGAAACTTTTTTTTTTGCCTTATCCCTGCTTTCTGTTAGATAGTCGAATACTGCTTGGTTGTTTTTCAAACAAAACCCCACACATGATCAAACTAAATATTCTTTATGGACAGTAAATGAGAGCTTTAAAGTAGTCCTAGTGTATCTGTCAAGAATGTACAGTATGCGTTTCATGAACAATTATAACACAGGTATTACTTGCCTTTCAATTAGAATTCAATGCTCTCCCTGTCAATGCCTTCATCTCCCCTTTTCTTTTGTAAAACTTTGTTTATTTGGCATAAGTACATATTTTAACATACATTTGCAGTATCCAGTGCAGTAGTGACACATGTTTTATCTTGTGCCATTGTAAACAAGACCGTAAAATAGACAAATAGAAATGTACATAGTATAAAGGTGTTAACTTGTCATAGGATGTTAAATGGCTCTGTATCGCTGTTGGTCCATCACCTAAAATAATGTTAGGGTTACAGTTGTCAAAACCATGTGTTTGCCAGCAGGGGTGGGCTGCTTAATACAAAAAAAAACATCTTCTCGCTTCTCTCTGACTCCAGCCAACGCTCCGGTCTAGATGGAGTCTGATGCAACCCAGCCCGGACTTCACACCTAGGGAGGGGGGCAACTAGTTCCTCCAGCATACCTCCCCCAGGCCGCGTCCAAGCCCCTCCAGAGCACCAGCAGGGGGCAGAGTAATACTGCTATCTACTTGGCAATCCGCCTCCTGTCAGCTGGAAGTTAATCCTACTGATCATTCATAGCAGCCTGAGGAGGCATGTAGACTGGACCTCAGTACAGTATTAATATCAGGAGAAAAGTGAAAGTGAGAAGGGGGTAGGGAAAGGGAAGAGAAAATGGAAAACAGTAAGAATCTTACCTTTAAACTCTTGGCCACTGTTGTCACTCGGTCACACCGGGCTCCCACCTGCAGGGCATTTGTATCG
This sequence comes from Lithobates pipiens, assembly GCF_037356315.1. Taxonomy (NCBI): domain Eukaryota; kingdom Metazoa; phylum Chordata; class Amphibia; order Anura; family Ranidae; genus Lithobates; species Lithobates pipiens. The sequence continues at coordinate 243,287,454 of NW_027507764.1, read as the reverse complement.
TCTTCCAGGGCAGAAAGAGACAAGTTCTCGGTCATTGCTCCAATCAAGGGGAAGTCCACTCTCACTACTACTGAGGTCGAGTACGCTGTTGAAGAGCCGGTTCTGCCAGCTCCAGCAGTGCTGCATCTAAGCTCGAGGACACTTGGGCAGAGTCAGAAATATAATCCACCCACGGGGACCATATGTTAGTGTACCGTTCTCTGGAACCTCTACAGGTAGTGATCCAATCCTCCGCCTCTCTGATCTCATTCACTTTGCGCACCCACTCCTCCCGGGTGGGAACCTGCTTCCACTTCCAGTAAATAGGGAACAGTCTCTTGATTGCATTCAGCATGTGAGGCAGCGCACTCTTTTTGTACTGACTGATTGGCATTAGAGGAACGTGCAAGGGAAATTGGACCAGAGAAAAGGGGATATCCAAACCAAGTACTTCTTTAATCTGGTCTCCAATATCCTTCCAGAAACGGACAATCGCTGGGTAATCCCACCATAAGTGTAGCAATGCATCTTGGCCCCCACAGCCCGTCAGCATAGCTCATAGGTGTAGGGGTACATCCAGACCATATCAACAGGCACCCTGTACTAGCGTGACAAATACTTGTAATTCGTCTCCTGCATTCTAGAGTCGATAGAACTCAAATGGGTGAGCTGGTATAAGTGTGTCAGTTGAGTAGCAGTAAATTCCAGTCCCAAGTCTCTCTCCCAGGCCTGGATATATATAGGTTTAGCAGCCAAGGATGAGGACCCCAGCAATTGGTAAAGTTCTGAGACCATATGTGGCATGGGTTCATCAGCTATCAAAAAGGCCTTCAAAATATGTAAGGGATGTGATATCTCTTATGGAGCTGCCATGAACTTCAAAAAAGTGGTGTATTTGCCTATACCTTCAAAAGTTCATTTGAGGACCTTCGGGTCTAGCCGTCAGAGACTCAAAGGGTATCAGCTTGCCATTCCTCAATAGTTTCCCACAGCTAGCATACCCACCATTCACCCAGGGTCCAAAGAAAGTAATTTTCTCTCCCGGAGGGAACCAAAGAAACCCTCCTAGCGGTGCCAGTGGTGACACAGCCAGAGCCAAAACCAGCTGTCTGTTGACACGGTCCCATGTCCTAAGTGCATGGGTCATCAATGGGGTCAAAACCTGTTGTCTTGAGTTACCTTGAGTTTGTGGCCTCCTTTAAAAGGGTACTTGACGTTCCCGCATGCTCCACTTCTGCTGCCAAGTGCCTCATGTCCATCAGAGTAAGAGAACTGTTGCCGACTACGCCATTGAATTCCGTACTCTGGCAGCAGAGGTTGCTTGGAACAATGAGGCTGCTTTTTCTCATGGTCTCTCAGATTCCATCAAGGATGAGATAGCAAGCCCGAAATATACCACTGAGCTGGAGAAATTGATCACGTTTGCCATCCTCATTGACTCCAGACTCAGAGAAAGACTCTCTTTTAAGGAGCGCTTGCTTTTAAGGAGCGCTTGTCACACGCGTCACGCGTGTGACAGGAGCTTGTGGTGGAAGGCGAGGAGCTGCGAGGAGCCCGCTGGGGTTGGGAGAAGAGGGAGATATTGCATCTTGTTAGAAGTGTGGGTGTGTGTATATATATTTTATGTAGATAAAGCGCTGGAGCAGGCTAAGACATTTGAAATGATGGCACACAGCACAGAACCTGGAACAAGTGCAAGCCATTGGTAGCACTTTTTGGGATCGCTGAATGAGATACTTATATGTGAATGCTGCTTTTCACTATGGTTAGCTGATCCAGTATAAGGAGGAGTATATTGAGGAGACTGAGGATTTACATACAACTCTTTAACTAAGCTTCCATCTGGTAAGCGCACTCACTTCATGGTGACGGGCACTTGTGCGCATTCGTGTGTGTGTAACCACCGTGGTGTTCTCATAAAGGATCGCAACTGTGGATTGTCTATGGACTTTTTATGAACTCTTCAATTAAGAAATCATATTAACTGTCATTTTTTTATTTCAATATATAATGAATGTGTTAATTATTTATAACCTTTAAAATTTTTTATGTTCTGGGTAGTTAGGTATAGACCATTTTCCTGTTGGCGCAGCTTTTTGTATTTTCTCATGGAGGAGTATGTTGCATACGCACTCTTGTGGTGTCATCCACAAATTCTCGTCTCCTGCTGGTGCTGGTTTCTTCTTTGTGAAGAAGAAGAGCTGTGAACTGAGACCTTGTATTGATTATAGGGGTCTCAATTGTTTCACGATTAAGAATGCCTATCCGATTCATAGTTTGTAAGGTTGAATAAAGACACCAGTCCATCCATTTCAACCTGCGTGAGTGTCTACAATTGTCTCTGTACATTGCACACTCACATTGGTTCCTACCTTCAAGGAGCCCACAATCCAAGGTCCCAATTCATATACTAGGGCCAATTTTGGACAGAAGCCAATTAACCTACCTGCATGTCTTTAGATTCTGGGAGGAAACTGGAGTACCTTGAGGAAACCCATGCAGGCACATGCAAAATTCTTGATTACAGAGTTTTTTGGCCGCCTCAAGGGAGCAACGGTTTTCATGAAGCTTGATATGAGAGGAGCATGCAATCTCGTGAAGGTTAAGGAGGGCAACAAGTGGAAAATTGCATTTGATACCAGAACAGGCCATTATGAGTACCTTTTGGCTTTTGTAACGCCCTGGCAGTTTTCCAGGAATTTATTAACAATATCCTCCAAGATTTGTTGCAGTTATGTGTTCTGGTTTATCTTAATGATATTCTCATATTTTTCAAGTCCCTGGAGAGCCAACACACAGATGCCTCTCATGTGCTTCAGAAATGAAGAGACAACAATCTCTATTGTAAACTAGAGAAGTGCGAGTTCCATCGTGAATGGGTTAAATTCCTGGGCTAAATCATTTCCACTGCTGGTTTTTCGATGGACCCAGAGAAACTTTCGGCAGTCCTACAGTGGCCCCGACCCGTGGGTTTACGTCCTCTGCAGCATTTCCTGAGCTTTTCCATCTATTATCGTAAGTTTCTTCATAACTTCTCCTCCTCTCTGGTCAAGCCCCTGACTGATATTACCAGAAAGGACAGTAACCCACAGAGTTGGTTTCCGGAGTCCATTAAGGCCTTTGAGAGTCTCAAGGCTGCCTTTGTTTCTGCTCCTGTGTTGACACATCCTGATCCTACACGTTGGAGCCCTTCTGTCTCAATGTCCTACCTCTGAGAGCACTATGCATCTTTGTGGCCACTTTTCCAAGAAATTGTCACCTGCGGAGTGCAATTACGAGATTGGTGACAAAGAGCTGTTGGTGATCATTTTAGCCCTGAAAGAATGGAGACATCTCCTGAAAGGTACCACTGTGCTGGTTCTCATGCTTACTGACTATAAGAATCTCACATTCTTGTTGGAGGCTAAATGTCTCTCTCCCAGAAGGGCACAATGGGCTCTTTTCTTGTCAAGTTTCAATTAGATTGTCTCATTCTTACCCTGTACTAAGAATGTAAGGGCTGACGCCTTGTCATGACAATTTCCCTCCATTTCCAAGCTGGAGTTGGTTCCGGTTCCTGTGATTCCTCCTGATTATATTCTGGCTACGGTTCGCACCAGTCTCACTTCTCCTTTGGGTGACAAAATTCTTGCTGCTCAGGTCCAGGCTCCTCCTGAGAAACCTTGTGACCGCTGCTTTGTCCCAGAGAGTCTCTGTACAGCCGTGCTCCAGGCTTACCATTCTCCCAAGGTAGCTGGCCACCCTGGGAAGAATCAACTCGTTTGGGCCATTTCCCAACAATTCTGATGGCCTAGTCTACGTGCTGATGTAAACTGCCTTCGTAGCTGCCTGTTCCGTGTGTGCTCAGAGTAAGACTCCATGACACCTACCAGTGGGTCTCCTAAAACCCATACCCTATGGAGAGAGAGGCCCTGGACCCACCTGTCTATGGATTTCATTGTGGAGTTACCCAACTCCCAGGGCAACAGTTTTCCTTATGGTGGTTGACCGGTTCTCAAAGATGTGTCATTGCATTAGACTTAAGAATTTGTCCACTTCTAAGCAACTGGCTTCCATTTTTGCTCAGGAGATCTTTCGCTTACATGGGCTACCCAAGGTGATTGTCTGGGACAGAGGTAGTCAGTTTGTGTCCTGGTTCTGGCGAGCCTTTTGTGCATAGTTGGGAATTCAGCTTGCTTTCTCCCCTGCGTATCACCCACAGTCTAATGGGGCCACAGAGCGAGCCAATCAATCCTTGGAGCAATTCCTAAATTGCTATATTTCTGACCATCATAACAACTGGTTAGACCTATTACCGTGGGCTGAGTTTGCTCACAACAGTGCCTTGAATTCTGCTTCCGATTGTCCCCGTCTATGGCAAATTATGGTTTCCAACCTTCCATGATGCCTGACTTGTTTGTTGTGCAGAGTATTCTTGCATTAGAGGAGCATCTCTGTGGTCCATTTAGGCACAAGTCCTTTGCGTCAAGCTAATGATAGGTACAGACTCCATGCTGACTGCAAACAGCTGCCTGCGCCTTCCTACCAGGTTGGGGACAGGGTCTGACTGTCATCTCGCAACCTCCGACTTCGTGTTCCCTCACTGAAGTTCACACCTCAGTTTATTGGACTTTCCGTATTCTTCTCCGGATTAACTCAGTGGCCCACGTATTAGACCTTCCTTCTAATATGCGTATTTCGAATGTATTTCATGTCTCCTTATTAAAACCTTTGGTCTGCAAAAGCTTTACCACCTCAGTGCCATGTCCTCACCCTATACAGGTTAAGAAGCATGAGCAGTATGAACAGGGAAGCCATCAAAATGTTGGGGCACCTTACACAGCTTTAGGCTTAGGCCCCCCCTGGGCCTGACCACCAACATTCCTCAGGGCATGCCCAATGGCCGTCCCACCGAATACACCCACTGGCCATCCCCTGAGTCACTCGGTGCACACACTTTTATTTTAACACTATTTTAATGCTGGCCGTAGATGGGGATGCATTGTGGAAAGGGATGGATGATGCCAGGTGTTGTTGTATTGTGGAGAGTGATGGATGGTGCTGGTCATGGATGCATTGTGGAGAGGGCTGGATGAGTGATGCTGGGCGTGGATGCATTGTGGAGAGGAATGGATGGTGCTGGATGTGGATAGGGATTCATTATGGAGAGGGATGGATGGTGCTGGGTGGGGAAGCATGGAGGAGGGGGATGGATGGGGGTGGGGATGCATGGTGGAGAGGGATGGATGGATGGGGATTCATGGTGGAGAGGGATGGATGGATGGGAATGCATGGTGGAGAGGGATGGATGGATGGAGGTGGGGATGCATGGTGGAGAGGGATGGATGGATGAAGGGGATGCATGGTGGAGAAGGATGGATGGATGGGGGTGGGGATGCATGGTGGAGAGGGATGGATGGTGCTGGGTGGGGATGAAGATGATTGAGTTGCATTGTGAAAATGGATGAGGGTGACTCTGGGTGGGGATGAGTTACATATATAAGAGGCTCTAAACAATGTAACTTATTTGCACCCAGAGTCATCCTCATCCATTTTCCAACATTCAAACTCAATCATGCCAGCTTGTTAGCACATAGGGCACAGCAGCACACACAACCTTTGTTACTTACCCTCCATCCATGCTGCTCTCTATCTGCAATGCATGCACCGGATAGGGCTGGGTCACCGCACTGACAAGCTGACCACACCCCCTGACCTTGTCCCGGCCAATCAACTAAACGAACCCAGTAGCAGCCAGCCGGCTCCGCCTCAGCAGGGAAGGAAGGGGAGCTAGTGCTGGCTGCGTTCATCTGCTCAGGGGTTAGTTGAAAAGGTGGCGACACGGAGGGGGGAGTGAAAGGAGGCTTCTTTCTCTCTCTATAGCGGCCGGGCGCCATGGCGGTGCAGGGTTTAGTTGATAGATAAATGTGCTGCTGTGTTGTAGGTGGAGCGGGCCCTGGCCAGGCGGGCCCCTTGGGACCCTTTACTTCAGTACTGCCTGTACCGCCCTGATGGCAGCCCTGACTATGAAGTCCATTGTTTACTCCCGTAGGTTCCATGGGCGCATACAGTACCTGGTGCATTAGAAAGGGTACGGTCTGGAGGAACTGTTTTGGGTCTCATCCTCGGACGTACATGCCCCTGTCCTCCTCCGTGATTTCCATAGACGTTCTCCCCTCAAGCCTGGTGGTCCTCTGAGGGGGAGGGGTCGTTGATGAGGGGGAACTGTCAGTGATGGGCTCAGCCCTTCCCTCTCTGAGCTGGCTGCTCAGCTGTCGGCTAATTGCCAGCTCCCATCTCTCTCCACAGTTACCCAGCTCTTGATCCTGCTCGTCAGTCCTGCCTACTTAAGCCTACTTAAGGTCACATCACAAGAAACTATCTCCAAACTTCCTGTTTAAAGACTGTCTTTTCTGACATCCCTTCAGGCTACAGATCCTGCTTGCTGTTCCACTACTTTTATCCCCGACTCCTGGCTTGGCTGGCGATCTGTTCCGGTTACTGAACTTTGGCTATGTTTTGACTATGCTTGTTCTTTTTACTTTTATTATTAACCACTTTCAGACCGGGCCATTTTGCTGGCTTATGACCAGACCACTTTTTGCGATTCGGCACTGCGTTACTTTAACAATTGTGCCCGTGTGCGACGTGGCTCCCAAACAAAATTGAAGTCCTTTTTTCCCCACAAAAAGAGCTTTCTTTTGGTGGTATTTGATCACCCCTGCGGTTTTTATTTTTTGCGCTATAAACAAAAAAAGTGTGACAATTTTGAAAAAAAAAACACATTCTTTTTTACCTTTTGCTATAATAAATACCCAGCAAAAAATATCCAAATTTTTTTTTTCCTCAGTTTAGACCTATACGTATTCTTCTACATATTTTTGGTAAAAAAAAAAAAAAAAAATTGCAATAAACGATTATTGATTGGTTTTCGCAAGATGTATAGCGTTTACAAAATAGGGGATAGTTTGATAGTTTTATGGTATTTTTATTAATAATTTTTTTTACTAGTAATGGCGGTGATCAGCGATTTTTATTGTGACTGCGACATTATGTCACATCGGACATTTTTGACACATTTTTGGGACCATTGTCATTTATACAGCAATCAGTGCTATACAAATGCACTGATTCCTGTGTAAATGACACTGGCAGTGAAGGGGTTAACCAGGGGTGGCAGTGTAGGGGTTAAGTGTGTCCTAGGGACGTGTTACTAACTGTGGGGGGTGTGGCTGTGTGTTATGCCGCGTACACACGGTCGAACTGTTTGACGTACTTAGTCCGTTGAAACACATTTCAGCGGACAATCCGCTCGTGTGTGGGCTTCAGCGGACTTTTTCAGCGTGCAGTCCGGAGTACTAAGAATTTCGTTTTTTTCAAAAATCTGTCCGTCGTACTTTGGTTTCAGCGGACAATACGGTCATCAGTATGCTAGTCCGACGGACTAAGAATGGCGCATGCCCAGAAAGGATTTACAGGGCTTTGCTGTGTCTTGGACTTCCTATTTCTAGTCCCGTCGTACGTGCTGTACGTCATCGCGCAAGCTTTCGTCGGACTGTTTGTGTATCCGTGTGTGGTCAAGTCCGTTCAGTGGAAAGTACACCGGATTGTCCGTCGGATTGTATGACGGACTAAGTACGTCAAACAGTTCGATCGTGTGTACGCGGCATTAGTGAACACTTATTCTGCTCCAATCACAGTGTCACTTGTTGCTTGGCAGAACGGAGAAATGCTGTTTACTTCCACATCTCCCCGTTCAGCCTCCCCGTGAGACGGTTGCGGGTATCCCTGCAGCAATCGAGTCCGTGGGACCCGCGAACGGACTCACGGGGGGGTCCCAACCAGCATGCACGTGATGGCACGGCGGCACTCTTAAAGGGATGTACCTGTACTCCCATATGCCTGACCGTGCCATTCTGCCAATGTACATCGTTGTGCGCCAGTCGGGAAGTGGTTAAAAAAGTGTGATTTAACTGTACTTCTGTCTCGGTCTGATTTCATGGTTTCTGACAGTTTGATAATAAAGTTGACAGTACCTCCACCCTGATCAGGGACTCTAAACAGGGGATATTCTCTTCTTTGGAAATTAATCAGTAATCTAACCAAAGTTTTGGGAGCAGAAGAACTACTTCAACCGGCATGTAACATTAACCATAAGTACATAAATTTACAGCAGTAAAGAAATGATACAAGAAGAAATTAATAGCAATACATACATCCAATGTACTAACAGGTATAAGCAAAATAATCTGATAGGAGTCCTGGTGGATTTGTGCACATATACCTGGGTATATATATAGTTATCAACAGAGATACCTGCAGATGAATGTTTCAGATAAGTCCATTTCCAGGGGACACCGAGGATGATGTGTCATCTGTTTAAATACAAGATCAGTGATCGCGGGGGTGTCCTCCAACTAGCCTGGAATAGGACTCACTGGCACAGGAACGGTGGTGTGGCACCGGATCTCAGAGTCATCTACTCTACGCTTTAGGCCCTCCCTAGTAGTGTATACCATATACTGTATACTCGAGTATAGGCCTCGAATATAAGTCGAGGCACCTAATTTTACCACAAAAAAACTGGCCATCTGCAGCTGTATCTTTGATAACTAAAACAGCGGGTGACTCCCGCTGTGTCATGTGGTCTGTTCGGCGGCCACCCACTGTAACAAAGCTCTGCCTCCTCCTTGTCCATGATAGACAGAACACTGATACAATGCTGGGAAACTGTATCAGTGTTCCGTCTATGATGGACAAGGAGGAGGCGGTGCTTTGTTACAATGGACGGCCACCAAACAGACTGCATGACACAGCGAGAGACACCCGCTGTTTTAGTTATCAAAGGTACAGCAGTAGATGGGCAGAGTGAGGCTGCACCCTCACTCGACCCTCACTCTAAAAATTGTACTGAAAAGCTTGGCTTATACTATACGGTAATTCCTCTTCTGGTCCAGGATTTAGTAGCATGGACAGGACATGTGGCTGAGATTCTCTCTCTTCATTTTCTCCATCTGGGGCTTCCAATCCAAAGACACAGGGGCGGGAAGTGCATACATAATATATTTACAGACATTTACAAATTCAGACAATAGAGGGCAGTAGATCCCGACACCAGAAAGTTATAGCAGGCAGTCTGAGTGATTGATTGAGAGGAATGTTTTTCTAAAGAGACTTTAGGCTTCCTAAGAAATGCTTTTGAGCTCTATAAAACACTTTTTGGAAAAGTTATTACTGTTGCTTGTAACATGTCATGAATGTATTCAAGTAGACCTAAAGTGGGGAAGGGTTAGACTCTTTGTCAAGTTTTTATTGCTGTCTGTGTTTCTTCTGGGGAGATTCAGGCCGCGTACACACGCGGGGACTGTCTGCCGAAACTAAGTTCGTCAAACAGTCCGCTCAAACTTTTGAATGAACGAACACGCCCACACACGGCACTTTTTGAGCGGACAAATACGGCAAACTTTGTTCGTCGTACTAAGTCCGCGCAACTTTTGAAATGAACGGACTCGCTCCCACACACGAAGCAACATTCTGCTCATTTCGAGCGCGTGTGCAGGTAGGCGGGGCCCGCGACGGAGACGTCGCGGGCTCCGCCGCCTGGAATGTACTTAAAGGGAAACCCCAACGCCGAAAAAAATCGGCGTGGGGGTCCCCCCAAAGTCCACAACAGACCCTTGTCCGAGCACGCTACCCGGCCGGCCAGGAAAGGGGGACGAGCGAGCGCGCCCCCCCCTCCCGAGCCGTACCAGGCCGCGTGCCCTCAACATGGGGGGTGCCTTGGGGAAGGGGGGGCCGCGCGGCCCCCCCACCCCAAAGCACCTTGTCCCCATGTTGATGAGGACAAGGGCCTCTTCCCGACAACCCTGGCCGTTGGTTGTCGGGGTCTGCGGGCGGGGGGCTTATCGGAATCCGGGAGCCCCCTTTAATAAGGGGGCCCCCGGATACCGGCCCCCCACCCTATGTGAATGAGTATGGGGTACAATGTACCCCTACCCGTTCACCTGTAAAATAAAAGTACCCAAAAAAAAAAACACAACACACGAGATAAAATATTTTATTGCACAGCTCCGGGGGTCTTCCGTCTTCGGGGGTCTTCTCGCCGGACTCCTCCGCTATCTTCTTGTAGCTCTTTTGCTAGCGGAGGAGTCCGGCTTTCTTCCTCCCCGCCACCGGCCTCTTCTCCCGACTTCGGGGGTCTTGTCCCCCTCTTCGGTTCTTCTGCCGGGCCACCGCGCCTTCTTATAGCTCTTTTGCAGGCGGTGGCCCGGTCTTCTGTCGCCGCCGCCTTCCGTTCTTCTGCCGGGCCACCGCGCCTTCTTATAGCTCTTTTGCAGGCGGTGGCCCGGTCTTCTGTCGCCGCTGTCGCCTTCCGGTCGCCTTCCGTTCTTCTTCTTGTTCTTGTTCTTCTTCTTCTCCAGGAGATGTTGACACGTCGCTCTCTCCGGCCGGAATGCCCGAGCCGCGCTGTGCGGCCACTTATATAGTGACAATGGGGCGGTGTCACATGGTATATGTCACATGGGTTGGTCACATGGTGACCCCGCCCCCTTACGATGTCATAGTCCCCATGTGACATCAACCCATGTGACCAACCCATGTGACATATACCATGTGACACCGCCCCATTGTCACTATATAAGTGGCCGCGCAGCGCGGCTCGGGCATTCCGGCCGGAGAGAGTGACGTGTCAACATCTCCTGGAGAAGAAGAAGAAGAAGAAGAAGAACAAGAAGAAGAACGTAAGGCGACCGGAAGGCGACAGCGGCGACAGAAGACCGGGCCACCGCCTGCAAAAGAGCTATAAGAAGGCGCGGTGGCCCGGCAGAAGAACGGAAGGCGGCGGCGACAGAAAACCGGGCCACCGCCTGCAAAAGAGCTATAAGAAGGCGCAGTGGCCCGGCAGAAGAACCGAAGAGGGGGACAAGACCCCCGAAGTCGGGAGAAGAGGCCGGCGGCGGGGAGGAAGAAAGCCGGACTCCTCCGCTAGCAAAACAGCTACAAGAAGATAGCGGAGGAGTCCGGCGAGAAGACCCCCGAAGACGGAAGACCCCCGGAGCTGTGCAATAAAATATTTTATCTCGTGTGTTGTGTTTTTTTTTTTGGGTACTTTTATTTTACAGGTGAATGGGTAGGGGTACATTGTACCCCATACTCATTCACATAGGGTGGGGGGCCGGTATCCGGGGGCCCCCTTATTAAAGGGGGCTCCCGGATTCCGATAAGCCCCCCGCCCGCAGACCCCGACAACCAACGGCCAGGGTTGTCGGGAAGAGGCCCTTGTCCTCATCAACATGGGGACAAGGTGCTTTGGGGTGGGGGGGCCGCGCGGCCCCCCCTTCCCCAAGGCACCCCCCATGTTGAGGGCACGCGGCCTGGTACGGCTCGGGAGGGGGGGCGCGCTCGCTCGCCCCCCTTTCCTGGCCGGCCGGGTAGCGTGCTCGGACAAGGGTCTGTTGTGGACTTTGGGGGGACCCCCACGCCGATTTTTTTCGGCGTTGGGGTTCCCCTTTAAGTCCATACCATGCGGCGGGGCCCGCGACGTCTCCTTCGCGGGCCCCGCCTACCTGGAGACGTGCTCGAAATGAGCAGACTTTCCTCCGAGCGGGAACAGTTTGCTCATTTTGAAAGTGGCCTACACACGGGCGGACTGTCCGCTCAAACCAAGTTTCAGCGGACAGTTTTTCGGAATTTCCGAAAAACTTTGTTCGTCAAACTGTCCGCTGAAACTGTCCGCTGAAGCCCCACACACGAGCGGACTGTCCGCTGAAACACTGTTCAGCGGACAAAGTTGAGCGAACAGTCCGCCCGTGTGTACGCGCCCTCACTCCTCTATTCATCCATGCATAGGTGTGCGCATGAGGTGTGTCGGGTGTAACCATCCCCTGCGCTTTAGCATACAGTACTTCCCAACTGAAAGCTGCCCATTTTGGCTTTGTCCCAGCGTGTGCCCCGATTTTCCAGCAGCGGGAACAGTTGCAGAATCCCTGCCCTTGACATTTAATATGTGCACTGTTGGGTCCTGAAACTCTTCCCACGCCTCAGTCTGCCCCGCAGTAGTCCACAGCGTTCTGCATTGCCAGTATGAAGTGCTCTGCCTGCTCTAACTAATCATCTGCCTCCGTCCCACCCTCCTTGATTATCTGAACACTCTGTAATCCCTGGACATCCTTCCCCAACCGTTTACATTCCACCTATCCAGATAACAGGTATCCTTCCTAGCCGGCTTCACCCCCCCAAACCCCCCCCACCTCACATGACAGACATCCTTGCTGACAGCAGTAAAATCTACAGCTAGCCACACAATACAATCTGATTGTGCATACTTTCTGCACTATTCATAGTTAGTAAGGTTGAATAAAGACTCCAGTTCAACCTGAGTGAGTGTCTACAATTGTCCCTATCCCTGTACATTGCACACTCACATCGGTCCCTACCCTCAATGAGCCCACAATCCAAGGTCCCCATTCATATACTAGGGCCAATTTTGGATAGAGGCCAATTAACCTACCTGCATGTCTTTGGAGTGTGGGAGGAAACCGGAGTACCCGGAGGAAACCCACGCATGCACAGGGAGAACATGCTAACTCCAGGCAGGTAGTGTCGTGGTTGGGATTCGAACCAGCGACCCTTCTTACTACTCGGTGAGAGTGCTAACCACTACACCACTGTGCCGCCCACAGATCAAACTGCTTAATTTCCTACCATCTGCATTGCTCTCCCTGAATATACTGCCTACTGTTGGACATTCTATATTGCTCTCCAGCATGTACTGTCTTCTATCATTTTCTCACTCCTCTCCTGTACATACCACCAACTGTCACCCCCTCAACACTCCTCTCATTTACATACTGCCCACTGTCATACCCTCCACACTCCTCTCCTGTACATACTGCCCACTGTCATACCCTCCCCACTCCTCTCCTGTACATACTACCTGCTCTCATGCACTCTGCCTCTAATGCATACACATGTGTTTGAGCTTTGGGGTGCACACCCTAACGTAATAGGCTGCTCACACCTATGCATCCTTGTTACATTAGTCACCGAGACAGAAAGTGAAGGAAAATCCCAAAACTTTGAGTTGTCACCAGAGTTAAGCCTTGTACACACGATCGAATATTCCGCAGACAAAGCATCAGACTTTTTTCCGAAGGCAGTGTGCCTGGATTTTGTATTACATACAAAGACTACACAATTGTCGGCCAACAAACATGAATGTAGTGACATACTACTAACTGATAAAGAGGAAGTTCAATTGTCAGGCACCACCCTTTGTGCTTCTTCTGCTAATTTTGTGTTAGTAGAAGTTTGATGAGTGTTGATTTGTGCTTTTCATTTTGCACTTTTTAGTTTGAGCTTTTTTTTAGTTTGTTTCTGAGCGCCATTCGTCAACCAGCCATGTTGCAAAATTGGAGGAGATAACATGTTATCATTGACCTTGGAGTTATTGCTTTGACCCGAGTCCAGTCCAGGGACAGGAGGAGGATTTCTTGGACCAAAAAATGGTTGCTTTATTAATTGTGATAAATTATGTCATATGCCTTTGCTGCGGAAGCTCCAGGAGAATGATCTGGATGATTTTTGGAATTATTTCCGGAAGACGGACCTCTGCTTTCACCAAATCTTGGCATTGTTGACCCCCTATATTAAGAAGCAGAACACATGCATGAGGCTTTTATTTCATTTTTTGGTTGAACAATGATTTGATTTGTTATATTTTCTGTTTTTGGATGCATTGAATGCACTTTTTGGTTGAGCTCTATTGGGAGATAAGTAAATGTAAATGTAAATACAATGTAAATAAAAGTGCACATTTTTAATCAAAAAACTATAAAACATTGAGATTAAATATAGTATATAAATGATGTGTAAAAATAATAAAAAGTGACACATACAACAAAGTCTCTGTATAGTGAAAAAGTAAATAAATATAAGATTTTTTTTGTACTCACCATAAAATCATTTTCTCTGTAATTCACCGACCAACACAGCTCCTCTCTGTAACAAATGGGTTGTTAGCCTTATCACTAGGAGAATACTAGGCATAGTTTTAACACAACACTCAGAACTCTTAGTTCTGCCCAAGGGGGGTGGTCCCTTAGGCTACAACCCCCCCACCCTGCAAAGTTGCATCAGTACGTCAACAAGCAGTATAACGTAAAGATAAAAGGAAGGGTGGGTGCTGTGTCCGTCTGTGAATTACAGAGAAAAAGATTTTATGGTGAGTACAAAAAAATCCTATTTTCTCTTATATTCACCGACCGACACAGCTCCTCTCTGTAACAAATGGGACGTCCCAAAGCAGTGCCAAAACGATGGGTGGGAAAAACAGCATAAAAACTTCATCCACCATGGCAAGTGGGAACTAGTGAAACTATACCCATAAAAAAACAGCAGTGCGTGGAAAACCACCACAAAAAAACAGGGCATCCTCAACAGGAGTTATCCCCAAGACCGCACCAAACTGCGGAAGTAATACAACAGTACTGTGTTTTTATCGAAAAACCAGGAAAAAAATATCCATTGCATATTCTATTGCAACTACACGGGCGCCTGCAAAACTTTGCGGCCAAAACAGGCATCAGCCGATGCACTGACGTCTACCTTGTAGAACTTGGTAAATGTGTGGACAGACGACCAGGTCGCCACTTTACACACCTGAGCGACCGACACTTGTCGGAAGGCCCAAGACGTTCCGATTGCTCTTGTGGAGTGGGCCGTGACTGGAAAGGAGGGGCACCTGCCCCTTCAAGGCGTAGGCTTGTACTACAATCTGTCTGATCCACCTGGAAATGGTGGCCGACGAGACCGATTTTTGCCTTTCTTTGGACCAGCCACTGAAACAAACAGCGAGTCTGACTTCCGAAAAGGAGCCGTGGCAGACAAATACACCTTCAGAGCCCTAACCACGTCAAGAGCGTGAAGGGCCACCTCCTTAGGGTGTTTCGGCTTAGGACACAGAGATGGTAATACAATGTCCTTATTGATATGAAAAGCCGAGACCACTTTCGGTAAAAAATAAATAAATAAAAATAAAAAAAGACGGTTGCGGACGCAACACCACCTTATCCCTGTGAATAACCAGATAGGGAGACTTGCAGGACAAAGCTGCCAGTTCCGAAACCCTCCTGGCCGATGTGATGGCCACTAGAAAGACCACTTTCTGGGAAAGGGTCAACAGGGGAATCTCCCTGATGTTTTCAAACGGTGTTTTTTGGAGAGCCGACAACACCAGGTTCAAATCCCATGGGGGTAACGGTGGACGCACCGGAGGGACTTCATGTCGTACCCCCTGAACAAAGGTACTCACTAAGGAGTGCGATGCCAGGGGTCGTTGAAAAAAAGACAGCTAAGGCTGAAATTTGCCCTTTGATGGTGCACAATGCCAGTCTCTGGTCTATTCCTTGCTGGAGAAACAGTAGGATCCTAGCTATGGAAAAGGAGCGTGGATGCCATCCTTTCTCCTCACACATGGAGATGTAGGCCTGCCAGGTACAATGGTATATCTTCCGAGAAGAAGATTTCCGTGCTCTCAACATAGTTGGAATCACCGAGTCCAACAGACCCCGGTTCCTCAACACCTGGCTCTCAATAGCCATGCCGTTAAAGCCAGCAATGGTAAAGCAGGATGGATAATCGGACCTTGAGACAGAAGGTCCTCTCACAACGGCAGTCGCCAGGGAGCGTCTGCCACCAGACGCACCAGGTCAAGCTGGTACTGATCCCACGGAGCCACCAGCACGTCTGACGCGTCAGCCCCTGGATCTCTTGTCCTGGACATGAATCTTGGCACCTTCCGATTGAGATGGGAGGCCAGTAGATCCACGTTTTCAGGCAGAGCAACCTGAATAAATCCGGATGCAATGTCCATTCTTCTGGGTCCAGCATCTGTCGACTCAGATAGTCCGCCTACTAGTTCTCCACTCCCGGGATGTAAATGGCCGACAAGGCCGGTACGCGTCGCTCTGCCCACCGAAGTATGTGAGCGACCTCCCGTGCAGCGGCTGAGCTTCTTGTTCCCCCTTGGCGATTGACGTACGCCACAGCTGTGGCATTGTCTGACTGTATCCTGATCGGACGCGCTTGAAGTCTCATCGACCATGTGTAGAGGCACAGCCTGATCACTCTCAATTCGAGCAGGTTGATCGGCAACTCAGATTCTTCCATCGACCAGAGGCCCTGAGCCGACTGAACCCCCATCACTCCAACCCAGCCAGATAGACTGGCTTCCGTCGTGATCACCGTCCATTTCAGAGGAAGAAACGATTTTCCGGACTGAATCACAGGGGTTCTCAACCACCAAATCACTGAGTCTCTGACTGACTGGCTCACCTGGATCTGTCGATCCAGGGACAACTGAGATTTGTCCCATTTTGTCAAAATCTCCTTCTGCAGGACTCTGGTATGGAACTGGGCATAAGGTACTGCCTCGAAGGAGGCTACCATAAGCCCCAGTACTCGCATGAAAAAGGGGAGCGACGACCACCTGCGGTTCATCAGCAGTTTTACTGCGGATCTGAGAGTCTGCAATTTGTCTGAAGGGAGAAAAAACTCTCGCTTCCCTGGAGTCCAGCAGCAAGCCTAGGTATTCCAGACGCTGGGTCGGCACAATCACTGACTTTTTGAGGTTCAACAGCCACCTAAATTCTTGCAGGGTCTGCATGGTGATCGCCACATCCTCCTCTAATTCTGAGGCGGAAGATGCCCTCAGGAGGAGAGCTTCTAGGTATCCCACGATTGCGATCCCACGTTGTCGCAGCAATGCCAAAACTGGAGCCAGTACCTTTGTAAAGACTCAGGGGGCTGATGCCAGACCAAAAGGAAGAGCCACAAACTGGTAGTGGGCTTCCCCGACTGCAAATCGCAGAAACCTTTGATGCCGAAGGCATATGGGTATGTGCAGGTACGCATCCTGGATGTCTAAGGATGCCAGGGAGTCCCCTTGATGGAGTGCAGCGACTACTGAGCGAACCGATTCCATTCTGAACCTCTTTTAGGTCCAAAATCGGACGTACCCCTTCCTTCTTGGGAACCACAAACAGATTTGAGTAGAATCCCTGGAAGCGTTCAGAGTCTGGAACCGGTACAATTACCCCCCGATTCAGCAAATCCTTTACCGCCCCCAACAGGGCCTCCCGGCGAACTGGAGATACGTATATATGCTGGAGGGGAAGAATCTGTTTGGTGGCCAAGAGAGGAACTATCTTGTAGCCTGTGGAAATCAGATTGCAGACCCATTGGTCGGATAACCGGGAGGACCACTGAGCTGCAAACTCCCAACGGTGACCCCCCATCCGAGACATGGGTGGGGGCAAACCTTCATGCGGTAGCACTTTTATTCGCAGGCTTGTTAGGCTTGCGGTTCCAGGGACGTTTTTGACCGTCTGTGGGCATCCTGTCGGGCTGGGGACGTTTTGTTGAAGCTCTGGGCGGACGAAAAAGCCGTTTGTGAGCGGAAAAAGACGGCCCTTGCCTACGGCGTGACTCCGTAGCCTTCCTGGCCTGTGGGAGTAGGGTAATCTTACCACTGGTGGCATTTTTAATAATGTCATCTAATGAGGCTCCAAAGAGCCGGTTGCCAAGGAAGGGAAGATCCGTCAGGGCTTTTTTGGATGCCTGATCAGCAGACCAGCATTTTAGCCAAATTAGGCGCTTTAGCACCACAGCTGACACTGAAGCCCTGGACAACAGAGGGAGAGTATCCAGGGCCGCGTCACAGATGTACTTAAGGCCTTGCACTAGTTGGTCAGCTAGTTCCACGCAGACAAGAGAAGCCTGTTACTCTCCCAATTCGCGGTGCAATTGATGGCTCGTGGGATCGCGCTGACCTGCTGCAGTATAATGATGGCGGCTGGTTGGCAAGCAGTTAATGTTTCCCTATGAGAGCCGTTTAACAGTCCGAAACAAGTCGGTCTGACTTTGAAACGGCTAGCTGCACTACTTTGGTCCTACTTCAGCCCATTGAATATCACTGAAGTCAGATCAAAGTCGGAGCGTCGTCTTAACTGATCCGACTTTGGCATGCGACTTGTGCTCTGAGGATGTTGAAGGGGAACCCCACGCCAAATGAAAAAAAAATTACATGGGGTTCCCCTTTCAAGCGCATACCAGGCCCTTCATTTTGGTATGGATTTTAAGGGGAACCCCCCACCCTGAAAAAAACAGCATACCAGACCCTTATCCGAGCATGCGGCCCGGCAGGTCAGGAAAGGGGGTGGGTACGAGGGAACCCCCTCACTCCTGAACCATACCAGGCCACATGCCCTCAACATGGGGGGGTGGTTCCCCCCCACCCCAAAGCACCTTACCCCCATGTTGATGAGGACAATGGCCTCTCCCCGACATCCCTGGCCATTCAGCTGAGGAGGGAGAAGAAATCGTAAGAGACGCCAGAGCTACCTTAATAAATTACTTTAAGAAACCTGTGTACTGCGTTTTATTTTTGACAATTTTTTTTAGGTGAATGGGTAGGGGTACAATGGGATCTGGGGGTCCCCTTGTTAAAGGGGGCTTCCAGATTCCGATAAGCCCCCCCCGCCTGCAGACCCCGATAACCAATGGCCAGGGTTGTCGGGAAGAGGCCCTTTTCCCCCATCAACATGGGGGCAAGGTGCTTTGGGGTGGAGGGCGCAAAGTACCAACCCACCCCCACGTTGAGGGCATATGGCCTGGTACGGTTCAGGAGGGGTGCTTGCTAGTCCCCTACCCTCTTTCCTGACCTGCCGGGCTGCGTGCTATGGATAAGGGTCTGGTATTGATTTTGAGGGGTTCCCCTTAAAATCCATACCAGACCTAAGGTCCTGGTATGCTCTTGGAGGGGGAAGCCATGCCATTTTTTTTTATTTGGCGTGGAGTTCCACCTAAAGATTCAGACCAGACACAAAGTGACAGGCATTGTAGGGTTTAAAGTCGGATCCCCATTCATTGAAGTCGGATGGATGTCGGATTTCAAATCGCAAGGCAAAGTCGTTCGACTGTCTTGTCATACCAGTGTGAACCTGGCCTCAGTCTGCTAATTAGGGGAGTGGTTAATTGGTCACAGTTGCTACAGGTACTATATAATGTCCTGTAGAGCACACATTTAAGTTTGCCCAATTTTGAGAGTCAAAAACAGTTTGATTTTGACTGCTGGTAATTGCAGTGTTTGCATTTTTAGTTTCTTTGGGGGTCTTTACTTGCCTTCACTTTTCTGCCACTTTTTAAATAGCCTTTTTTTTCTTTCCTTCCTTCAGTCTGCTAATTAAGGGGAGTGGTCATGGGTGCTACAGGTACTATATAACTTACTGTAGTACTCGCTCTGAGCTTGCTCACCCTTTGCTTCCTGGAAATTTTACTAAGTGGTGAGTTAAAGACACAAAATTTTGGAGGTAAGGGACTTTTATGGTACCAGAAACTCAAAAAATAAAAATATAATAAAAAAATATAAATTTAACAAATACTCCATATATATATTAAATCCAACATTTAATACAGTTCCCTATGGCCTATAACAGGAACCCGATATGAAAAAACAGGTAACATTCTGTTAAGAACCAACATGATCTCCATCCCAATACGTTCAACATGTTTCGCCTTAAGCAGCTTCCTCAGGAACAAGGGGGACTAGCAGTGTCCACATCACAGAAAACAATATGTAACTCTCTAAATACACATAAAAACATAGAAGAAAACAAAAAAGTCAATTAATAAATAACAATGAAAACATATAACTTTATAATACAAATAACATAACAATAAATGCAAAAATAGCGTATGACATAATATTACAAGTCAAAGATTGCAAATATGTGAAAAAAAAGGAAAACCCCCCTTTTTTGCATAGCCCAAGTGTTAAGTAATCCCCTCACCTCCAAAGAAAGGGAGAAACATCAACACAAAAAGGGGTAATCCTCATCGCAAACAAATTCCTTCACCAACATTGCAGGCGATGCCGGATTGCCCCCAAACTTAGCCAGAAAAGCCTGTAGAGAGGGTTGTGGTTGCTACATATGTCTGAAAAATATATACGGTAGTACCCGAGTATGCAATTACAAAAAAAACATACTTTTCAGGTCAATAAACATAACGGTACAGGTAGACAAAAAGCCCAGCCAGGTTTGCATTAAAGGGACCATACCTACCCACCTTACAAAAATGATTGAACAGAGCTTGTTGTAAAGCAAGGAGCTCGGGATAAGGACATAAGTCTTCAGAAAAATAGTGTCCACAAGATCTAGTGAAAAAAGAAATGACAAAACATATATATAGCCTCCTCAAACTTATTGTGGTGCTATACCCCACAGAAAAAATACATAAAAAATACAGATAATGAAAAACGCAAAAAAGTCACACAAAAACGCATCACAGACTTCAAGACGCAAAGTCTCTCACCTTTTAACGGTTCTGGGCTGCAGATGCTTGGCTTCATGATTCACACAAGATTGGAAAGGAAAAAAAGGGGAGAAGAGAGGAAAGGGAGTAGAGGGAAACACCCTTGTTCCCAAACACAACAGCCCACAGTGCCCAAACAGAGCCAAATCCAGTCCAACTTGCGGTCTATATGTCTATAAATAAGATCAGTTTCACAAAATACAGCTCATAAGAAACTAAAGAGATATACTCAACAAACACGTGGCCATAAATCTCCTTTTTACCTGTCAGATGTACACACAGCAAACATCCTGAGCTCCCAAACACTCCCGGCCTGTCCCATGACAAACCGGGTTTAAATAGCCCTCTCCATGGTGCCAAAACGTGTCATGTGACGTTACAGCGCCATGGCACCAAGCGGACGCAAAAACGGATGTCCCAGGTCACCAGGCTGCCGCCGGAACCAGAAATGAGCATCATTTCCGGTGCGCCTAACCTGTCAACAGGAAGAGAAAGTACTCACCCTGCTGACACCTCCTGGACAAAGATGATAATAGTCCAGAGGTCTCCGGAGGTCGGTGTCCTTTAAGGGAGCATCCCAAACGGGTCCATAGGAGAGCACAGAAGCCCCACAATGGGAGCGTGTGCCCCCTGAAAAATTTAGGACCCTTGGGCGTCCATATGGGCCTCTTATTTTCAAAAAGGGGGCCCCCCCGCAGGGTCCACAGTGAAAGATGAATGAAAATAAATAAATATTTTTATTCAAATATTTAATATATAGCTCCATACATTTGCAACACATTAAGTCCGAAAGGTATAATATTAATGCCTATCATCAAGGAATGTTCATGGCCCCAGAGCCAGATCACACAGGCAATCTGGCAAAGTGCCACGAACACGCCATGAACAGTACAAAACATAAAAATAATTACAATAAACATACACTGATATAAAGGCACCAAACGTTCGAGTCTTTCCCCATAGATAAAACCACCCACACCACACCGATTCTAGAATCCAGGAAACAAGTTTAGAATACCCCCATCTGGACCAAACCTGCTTACAAGAATGGCTAATGGCTAATCCCTTCATTGAGGCCAGGGAAGCGAGTCGCCTGTAAGGAATAAATCCATCTTGTTTCAAGCTGTAGATTTTTTATCCAAATCACCCTCCCCCCCCCCCCCCCCCCGACCATGTGGAGGAAGATGTTCCAAGCTGTAGAAACCAATGGATTTAAGATCGAAATTATGATAGAGCCCCACATGACTGCTTATAGGGGTCTCCATCTTTTGTTTTCGATATTAAAGAGACATGGTCCCTTATACGGCAAAAAAGGGGGCGTTTTTTTTGCCCACGTAGAAAGCCCCACATAGGCATTTCATAAGATAAACTGATCCTATTGACTGACAATTGGTCCTTTGTTTAGGTATCCACATGTTACCATCCAGGAGCACTACACTCTTCCCCTCCAAAATAAAACAACAAAAATCACACTCGCCACACCGATAAGTGCCAGGCGTGGTGATTTTTGTGGTTTTACCACTGCTATAGTGGCTTGAAACTAAACTGTCTCTTAGGCCGCGTACACACGCGGGGACTGTTCGCTCAACTTTGTCCGTCAAACAGTTTCAGCAAACAGTCCGCTCAAAATTAGCATGGACGGACTTGCCCACACACGACGAACGAACAGTTTGCTGAAACCGTGCGCGATGACGTGAACGGCACGTACGACGGGACGGAAAATACGACGTCCTATACACTGCATTACAACTTTCGGCGTGTAAATCCTTTCTGAGCATGCGCGGAACTTAGTTTGACGAACAAGCCTACACACGAGGGGACTGTTCGCTGAAACCAAGTTTCAGCGGACAGTTTTTCGGAATTTCCGAAAAACTTTGTTCAGCAGACTGTTCGCTGAAACTGTCCGCTGAAAGCCCACACACGGGCGGACTGTCCGCCGAAACACTGTTCAGCGGACAAAGTTGGGCGAACAGTCCCCGCATGTGTACGCGGCCTTAGAGAGCCTGACCTTTTGTAGGTGATTTCGGGATAAGGTTGCACAAATTTTGAAATCCTCTCATCTGCTGCGAGAAGATGCCAAAAATTTTTGTAAATATTGCGAACTTTCCTATGCTGTCTGTTAAACTTAGTGATGACCCGTGTTGAGCTAGGCACACTCTTTTGTCTAGGTTTATACAACAGGGATTGCCAATCCAAATCCCTAACCCTATTATAAGCTTTCTTCAACCCAGTCCTACTATAGCCCCTCTCCAGGAGCCTATCTTGCAGAGATTTCGCTTCTCTTTGAATATCCTCTTCACGTGTACAGTTGCGTTTAATATGCAGAAATTGGCTGTAAGGAATACTTTTGACTAGGCTACTTGGGTGTGAGCTGCTGGCGTGCAAGAGATTGTTACCTGCTGAGCTCTTCCTATATAGGGTAGAGCACAGCACCCCTCTCTCGTCCACGAACAACTCCACATCAAGAAAAGTGATTCTTTTATGATCAAAGCTATAGGTAAATTTCAGATTGTACGAGTTAATCTGGAGGCCCTCCAAGAAAGCCACCAGGTCTTCCCTGGGTCCTATCCAAATAATCAGAACATAATCAATATAGCGATTCCATGATGCAACATGGGACAAATATTCCATCCTCGACTCATCCGAAAATAGATCCCTTTCCCACCCCCCCAGGTACAGGTTCGCATATGGGGGCGCACATTTCGCCCCCATTGCGACCCACTGCACCTGGAGGTAGTGGGATCCTTTAAATACAAAATATGAAATGTGTTAGAACAAAGCTAAGCATTTTAAGGACAAATTCATTATATCTCCAGGAATCGAGATCCCGCTCTTTCAAAAATTCTCGGATCACCTTCACACCCTTAGTGTGCGGGATTGAATTATACAGTGCCTCAATGTCTATCGCGACCAACCAGGCATTTTCAGGTATTTGCAGACCATCGGTAATCTTTAGCAGTTCAGTCGTATCCTTCACATAAGAGCATAACCCCTTAATGTGTGGATATAGGTAGTCATCAATAAGTTTACTTGCCTTTTCCGTTAATGAGCCACACCCTGATATTATAGGGCGCCCAGGAGGGCAAACCAAACTCTTATGCACTTTAAGAAGTGCATAAAAGGTCAGGATAGTGAACTCATTCATGTCAAGGTACTCTAAGGTTTTTACATCAATAATGCCCTTTGAGCGTGCTGATGCTAAAATGCTTTTATATTTGTGTAGATTGTAATTAACATGAGACGCTGGGACTGGTCTGTACCATGTTCTATTGAGAATAATATTATAACACATTTTTTCATATTGACATCTAATAGTACCAAATTCCCACCTTTATCAGATGGTTTGATGATAACTTGTTTGTTTGCACTCAATTTACGAAGTGCCTTACGAAGTGGTGAGTTAAAGACCGGAGTTTAAAATAGGAGATATTAACAGAAGTCTTTGTAGCCTGTAAGTAACGTCTGAAATTTCCTGTTCGTTATATTAATATTGTAATTAGGACAATGTGTGCTAGCAAGATTGAAGGTTTTCGGCTATGCACAGTGCGATGCATATATACAACAATGGAGCAACAGCTCTAGGATGGATATCACCACGACAGATGTGAGTGGGTTGCCCTTCTGGAAGCTCAGATTAGACATATGGAAGAGCAAATTGCAATGCTGTGCAGAACTGATAACCTTGAAAGGGGTCCTCTGCTTACTGAGCGGGTGATCAGCAGGGTTAGGGTGGAAGGGTAAGTCAAGGTTATCAGGTAGGTAAATGGGTTACTGTAGTCAGAGGGAGTGGTAGAGGCTCACAGAAAAGTAAGGCCAGCCCTGGGATTAAGCACCCAAACAGATTTGCCAAGTTGGTTGAAGAAGTGAGGGTGGCAAGCTCAGAGGTGGCAGCCCTAGATATCACTGCTACCCCTAACAGCCGGGAGAGCAGCCCATCTAGTAGGGGTGGTGAGGGTAGAGCAGGTAGGCCTAGACAGTTGGTGGTAATGAATGATTCTAAAAATGTTGAAAAATAATTTGTCGCTAGGATTGCCTCAACCAAATGGTTTGCTGTCTCCCTGGTGCCAGGGTTCGGCATGTGGTGGACCGGGTTAATAAATTACTGGGAGGTGCTGGGCACGGCCCAGCTGTCTTGGTCCACATTGGAACCAATGACAGAATATATGGAAGGTGGAGGCTCTTTATGAATCAATTTAAAGAACTAGGCTGCAAGTAGAAGGGAAGAACATCCAAGGTGATATTCTCTGAAATATTGCCTGTGCTATGCGCAACACAGGTAAGACGGGGAGATTAGAGAACTGAATGCATGGCTAAAGACCTGGTGTAAGAAAAAGGGATTTGGGTTTCTAGAGAACTGGGCTGAACCTGTATGCCAAAGATGGTTTGCATCTAAACGGAAGGGGGCCTGCTGTGCTAGAGGAGTATTTGCCACCCAGGCCAATTCTTACATTTCTCTCTTACATGTAAAAATCATCATTGGTTTGCTAGAACACAGAACCCCCAAACATTATATATGTTTTTTTAGCAGAGACCCTGGAGAATAAGATGGCGGTTGTTGTAACTTTTTATCTTTGTCGGGTCACCCTGAGGCCAGGTGACAGATGCACCCGTAGGGATTAGGAGTGCACCGCAAGGTTGTGTACCCTACGGCAGACTGTTGCTGACAGAGGTCAAGGTGATAGGAAGGCAGGGCCGCCAGAACACCAAGATGGATCCCACCGGGGATAGAGAGTAAGATTCCCTGGGGCGCGGAGTCTAAGAGCCAGCAGGTGTTCACCAGAGCCTCAAGTTGGCTGCAACTGGCTCCAGGTCGCGACCCCCAGGGTCCCCCAGCTCGCACCCACAGTAGGCAACAAGAGGATAGGGATGGTGAGGGACAAAGCCAAGGTCGGGGCCACAAGCAGACAGGAATAGTCGGGGACACGCCAAAAGGTCAGGATCACAGGCAAACAGGGATGGTCAAGGACACGCCAAAGTCGGTAACGGAATAACAGCAGAGCACACGGCAGGTAACAGGAAGCTAACACACAAAGGTTGATCAGCAGGGCTGGCCTGCAGTGCACAGGTTAATATAGAGCTCTCTGATTGGAACTAGGGTGGAGCCATGCCAGAGGATGGATTATAAAAGCAGTCAGGTGAGGGTCGGCTGGTCTCTAGAAATGAACACATGGAGACAGGTAAGCAGACAAACTCTATTGCATAACCATGACAGTACCCCCCCTCTTACAAGGCCTCCCCCTTCCCCGCCTGGGACCAGGTTTAGAGGGGAACTTCAAATGAAACTTCCTCAACAGACGAGGTGCAAAGACCTCGGAAGACGAAATCCACGACCTCTCCTCAGGACCAAAACCTTTCCAGTGCACGAGGTACTGGAGAATGCCTCTACAGAGTCAGGAATCCAAAATTTGGCTAACCTCGTACTCCTGATCATCCTCAGAGACCGGTGCTACGGTAGAGAGAGGACGAGAGAACTTATTGAGGACTAAAGGCTTCAGAAGGGCAACATGAAAAGAGTTAGAGATTTTGAGGTTTTTGGGAATCTGGAGCTTGAAACAAACTGGATTCAGTTTAGAAATTATGGTGTACGGACCAATGAATCTTGGAGCAAATTTGAGAGAAGGAACCCGGAGTTTGATGTTCCTGTTGGAGAGACAGACTTTGTCACCTGGCTGAAGAGAAGGTGGCTTATGCCTGCGACGGTCAGCAAAACTCTTGAATTTGTTGGCAGCTTTCTGGAGGGAACCATGAACGTCAGCCCACATGGAATTGAATGATTCCTGAACAGTAGCCAAAGCTGGAATGTCAGAAGAACAAGTCATATGACGAGGAAGCTGAGGATGTCTTCCATAAACAGTGACAAAGGGTGTTTTCTGAGAACTGAGGTTGACATGATTATTGTGGGAGAACTCAGCCCACAGTAATAATGATGCCCAATCATCATGATGGGCAGAGACCAAGGTACGGAGAAAGACCTCCAACTCCTGATTAACTCTCAGTCTGGCCATTGGATTGGGGATGATAAGAAGAGGTAAAATCCAAGGTAATGTCGAGGGATTTGCAAAAGGCTCTCCAAAAACGAGAAGTAAACTGCACACCCCTGTCCGAAACGACATGAGAAGGAACACCATGAAGGCGGAAAATCTCTCGTACAAAAATGGGAACCAAGGCAGGGGCAGAAGGGAGACCAGGAAGAGGAACAAAATGAGCCATCTTGGAGAACCGATCGATTACTACCCAAATGGCCGTATTATTCTCCGACAGTGGAAGATCAGTGATAAAATCCATGGCGATATGAGACCAGGGCTCCTTAGGAATGGGCAAGAGCATGAGAAGACCAGCAGGGGCTTGAGTGGAAGATTTAGACTGAGCACAGACGTGACAAGCCTTAACATAGTCTTTAACATCCGAGCGGAGATTAGGCCACCAGTAGTGACGACTGATGAGCAGGACGGATTGGAGGAACCCAGCATGACCTGCCACCTTGGAATCATGTCCCCAACGAAGGATCTTAGTTCTTAGCTCTGTGGGAACAAAGGTCTTACTAGGAGGAATTTTAGATTCCAGGGTGGTAGAATGGGCAACAATGCATGAGGTAGGAATGATCGGCTCAGGATCAGGGTTGGACTCTTCGTCCAAAGTGTCAAATGACCTAGAGAGCGCATCAGATCGACCGTTGCAGGAACCAGGTTTGTACGTAATCGTGAATTTAAAACGGGAAAAGAAGAGACTCCACCTGGCCTGTCTGGGGTTCAGACATTTAGCATTCTGTAGGTACTGTAGATTCTTATGATCAGTAAAGATCGTTATGGAATGAGGGGAACCTTCCAAGAGATGACGCCACTCCTCCAACGCCAATTTAATTGCGAGAAGTTCCCGATCACCAATGGCATAATTTCTCTCTGCCTTAGAATTTTTTTTGGAGAAGAACGCACATGGTTGACGTTTCTTCTCAAAGTCCTGAAGAAGCACAGCTCCCACCCCCATCGAAGAAGCGTCTACTTCAATAAAAAATGGGTCCTCAGGATTTGGTCTCCTCAAGAGAGGTCTAGAGACAAAGGCCTGTTTCAGATCGTGAAACGCAGAGACAGCCTCAGGAGGCCAGTCTTTGGCATTCGCACCCTTCTTGGTCAAAGCGATAATGGGCGCGGCAATGGAAGAGTAATTCCTTATGAACTGCCTATAATAATTTGTGAAGCCAAGAAAACGCTGTGTGGCCTTGAGGCTAGTGGGAAGGGGCCAGTTGGTAATGGCTGAGACCTTTCCGGGATCCATGCGAAGACCCGCACTAGAAACAAAACATCCCAGAAACAGGACCTCGGAACATTCAAAGGAACATTTCTCCATCTTAGCATAGAGATTGTTCTCTCTAAGGCGCTGAAGTACGGTGCGTATATGGTTTCTGTGAGCAGGCAGATTTTTGGAAAAGATGAGAATATCATCCAGATAGATGACAACAAACTGGTACAGTAGGTCCCTGAATATTTCATTGACGAAGTTCTGAAACACAGCTGGAGCATTACACAAACCAAAAGGCATAACCAGGTATTCGTAATGCCCGTCCCTAGTGTTAAACGCAGTCTTCCATTCGTCACCTTCCCGTATTCAAATGAGATTGTATGCACCTCTGAGATCCAACTTAGTGAAAATGGAAGCCCCCTTCAACCTGTCGAATAGCTCAGATATTAGAGGTAAGGGGTATCAGTTTTTAATAGTCACTGCGTTTAAAGCTCTATAGTCGATGCAGGGTCTGAGGGTACCATCCTTTTTGGCAACGAAAAAGAACCCTGCTCCTGCAGACGATGAGGATTTCCAGATGAAACCTCTCTCCAGATTCTCGGCGACATACTCAGACATGGCCTGGGTCTCTGGAATGGACAGGGGTTGCTCCAGGGACAAGGTCAATAGCACAGTCAAAAGATCTATGGGGAGGAAGCACCTCAGCAGACTTCTTACAGAACACATCCCGGAAATCGCTGTATGCCGCAGGAAGATCAGACGATACGGATGTGGTAGCAATGGGAAGTTTCCCATTGGGGCTCACCTTGAGAAGACAGGACGAGAAACACGAAGGGCCCCAAGCCAGGATCTGCCCAGAGACCCAGTCCACATGTGGCGAGTGGAGCTGTAGCCAAGGAAGGCCCAATACAATGGGGGTAGAGGCCTTGGGAAGGATGAGGAAGGAGATCCACTCCTGGTGGAGTAACCCTACCAACATCCTAATAGGTAGCGTCTGGAAACGGATAAGACCCTCTGGGAGCACAGTGCCATCAATTGCCGAGACTACCAGTGGGGTAGTGAGGGGAGAAAGGGTAAGCTTCATAGAAGAAGCAGTTTTCCAGTCCATAAAATTGCCGGCAGCTTCGGAGTCCAGATATGCTAGGACCGATTGGGGAGAAGTGCCTACATGGAGGAACACCGGAAGAAGAAGACGAGAAGGTGATGTTTCTGGGTCCAATACTCCACCTTCCAAATGTATTACCCGAGCGTTTCCCGGACGAAGCGAGCAGCAGTCACGAAAATGACCCTTGCCACCACAATAAAGACACAAGCCCAGAGTTCTGCGTCTAGCACGTTCTTCGGGGGTTAGTCTGGTCTGGACCAGCTGCATGGGTTCCTCAACAGACAGAGGATGCTCCACAGGGCGACGGGAAAAAAGTTCAGACTGACTAGGACCTAGGGGGTGCTGGCGTCTTTTTTCTAAGGACCTCTCCTGGAATCGAATGTCAATCTGATTGCATAAGGAAATGACATCGTCCAGACCGGCGGGAATAGCTCTTCCTGCTAATTCGTCCTTCACTCGGTCAGAGAGGCCATGTAAAAAGGTTGCAACCAGAGCCTCATTGTTCCAGCTCAATTCAGCTGTGAGGATACGGAACTGAAGGGCATATCGTCCCACAGAACAAGATTCTTGACGAAGGCGTAAAAGGGCACTAGCCGCAGAAGAAACCCGAGCTGGCTCCTCGAAGATATTACGAAAGAGCTTCAAGAAGTTGGACAAGCTGGAAACCACCGGATCATTTTTCTCCCACAGGGGAGCAGCCCAGGCTAAAGCTTCACTAGAGAGGAGGGAAATTATATAGGCCACCTTTGCCTGACCTTTGGAGCTCAAAATGAATGGTGCATTGGCTGAGGAAGCCCCTGCAGGCCTTGGAGTCCCCAGAGAAATGGGACGGAGCTGGTAGTAATAATGAATGCATGGATGCGACTGGGGCGATAGGTGCAGTCGCAGACTGTACTTGAGGCTGCAGGTTCGGGGTTCCCAAGGAAGCCTGTAGCTGCTCAAAGCGGGAAGCCAGATCTTGAAGGAATCGCATCACCTGAGTCTGATTAGATTCCTGGGTCTCGAGTCTCCGCACTATGCCCTGCAACGGATCGACTGCAGGGAGCGGCACGTCAGCCGGGTCCATGGCTGATCAAACTGTCGGGTCACCCTGAGGCCAGGTGACAGATGCACACCGTAGGGATTAGGAGTGCACCGCAAGGTTGTGGACCCTACGGCTGACTGCTGCTGACAGAGGTCAAGGTGATAGGAAGGCAGGGCCGCCAGAGCATCAAGATGGATCCCACCGGGAATGAACACATGGAGACAGGTAAGCAGACGAACGCTATTGCATAACCATGACAATCTTGCATGGTATTTGCGCAACAATGTTTCAAATGCATTTTTGGGGGGGGGGGGGGAATGTTACATGCATTAAAAAAAAAAAAATGTTACGCCGAGTAAATAGACACCTAACATGTCACACTTCAAAATTGCAGATGCTCGTGCAATGGCGCCAAACTTCGGTACTTAAAAATCCCCGTGGGCGACATTTTAAAATATTTTACAGGATACATGTTTTGAGTTAGAGGAGGTCTAGTGCTAGAATTATTACTCTCGCTCTAACGTTCGCTGTGATACCTCATGGTTGGTTTAAATGCCGTTTACATATGTGGGTGTGACTTGAGTATGCGTGTGGGCACGTATTGAGTATGAGTGAGCAAGCGGGGAAGGGGTGCTTTATTTTTTTGGTAATTTTACTTTTATTTTTCTATTTTGACACTTTCTTTTTACTTTTTTTCTATTTTTAGATCTCACCTCTAGGCTGGGAAGCCTGAAAAAATAAAAAAAGATCTCAGCTTCCCAGGCGAGGTGGCATGACATCATAACATTGCGCCCAGCCTCCGAACGATCATAGAGACTCCAGGAACTATCTGGCCCACTGGATAGCTCTATGGTCAGCATCCAGAGTTGGTCGGTCCCTTCTCTGGTTTGTTGATGGCAGGGACGAGCTGGGAGAAGCCTCGGGGGGGGGGGGTAGTGCTCTCTCACCACCTATAGGAAGAATAAAGTGGCTGAACAGCCGCTATGATCATTCTTATGGTGAAGGGACTTGCCACCTCTAAAGCACAATATCTGAATGATGCCTGTAGCTGATCATTAAGATATTACAGCTCAAAGTCTGCAACGTCATATGACGTTATGCGGGCGGTAAGCAGTTGAACTAGGATTGAGGAGGGAGGGTGAATTTAATTATAAAAGGGGCAGACCGGTCAGACAAGGGCCAGTTTCTATTGGTGGGTGGAATGGAGAAAGAAGAGGGGAGGGCTATGGCAGGTAATAAGGTTACCATGCTATAAACAACCATTAGAAATGGTACTATTCGTACTAAAATAAAAAATATGCAATGCACTGCACCAATGCCAGAAGTCTGCCAAGCAAAATAGGCGAGTTGGAAACTTTGGTGCGTCCAGAGAACTATGATTTAATTGGTATTAATAAATATTGGCTTCATTGTTCACATGACTGGGCTAATAAAGTTCCTGGCTATGATCTCTTTCACAAACAAAACGGAGCGGTGGTGGTGTCTGTCCTTATCTGAGAAGTGATCTCAAAGCAAGTGTGAAAGAGGACCTAGTTGATGGAGAGTGTGATGAGGCTGAAGCATTATTAGTGGAACCGCACATGGACATGCTTACTACAAAAAGTAATCACTGGAGATTGTTATAGACCTCCTAGTGTTAATGATGAGGTAGAGACTCTGCTCCTTGCACAGATAGAGAGGGCTGCAACTGCTGGGACAGTGATGATGATATGGGGGATTTTAACTACCTGGAAATTGACTGGAGTAGTAGCACTGCAGGTAAAGTTAAAGAGAAAAAATGTATAAACCTTTTACAAGACAATTCTATGGTCCAGGTCATTGAGGCCACGACTAGGAATAATGCTCTGCTGGATCTGGTAATCTCAAACCATGCAGAGCTTATTACTATTGTTCATATAAAAGAACACTTGGGCAGCAGTGACCATAACATGATTTAATTTAAAGCGTTATTAACCACTTAACAACCGGCCCATAGCCGAATGACGGCTACAGGGCGGTTGTTTAACTCTGTGAGGCCGTCATATGACGTCCTCCCAGAATTCTGCTATCGCGTGCCCCCTGGGGCGCGAACTCGAGAGCATCCGTGACCGCCGGGTCCACAGGATCCGGCGCATCACGGATCATGGTAAACGGCTGCTCATCGCGGCTGTTTACCACGTGATCGCTCCGTCAAATGACGGAGTGATCACTTGTAAACAAACCGGTGTCATGTTATGACGCCGGTTCCTCCCGCCCCCTCTCTGTAGCGATCGGTACAGGGAAGAGATCGGTGTCAGCAGCACTGTGAGTTGTATCTGCAGTGCCCACAACGCTGCTCACCGAATTTAACCCCTCAATTCTCCGCCAATACTCTGCAGTACCCGCCAATACTCTGCAGTACCCGCCAATACTCTGCAGTACAATTCCAGCCAATACTCTGCAATACCCTGCCAATACTCTGCAATACCCTGCCATAAATTGCCATACCCGGAGATACCCAGCCATACTCGGAGATACCCAGCAATACCCTGCAATACCCCCCACCACCTCCCGCCACCCTCCGGTGCTTCTACCGACTCGCCAATACGATCAAAGCCAGAATCTTTATTTTTTTTCTTTATTTCAGGCTTCCCAGCCTAGAGGCGAGATGCGGGGTCTTATTGACCCCATATCTCACTGTAAAGAGGACCTGTCATGCCATATTCCTATTACAAGGGATGTTTACATTCCTTGTAATAAGAATAAAAGTGATCAAAAAATTTATTATTGGGGAAAAAAATGTCAAACTAAAATAAATAAAGTAAAATGAACAGTAAAATTTTTTTTTTTAAAGCGCCCCTGTCCCCATGTGTTCGCATGCAGAAGCGAACGCATACGTAAGTCCCGCCCACATATGAAAACGGTGTTCAAACCACACATGTGAGGTATCACTGCGAACGTTAGAGCGAGAGCAATAATTCTAGCCCTAGACCTCCTCTGTAACTCAAAACATGTAACCAGTAAAAAAAATTTAAAGCGTCGCCTATGGGGATTTTTAAGTACCGACGTTTGGCGCCATTCCACGAGCGTATGCAATTTTGAAGAGTGACATGTTAGGTATCTATTTACTCTGCGTAACTTCATCTTTCACATTATGCAAAAATTGGGCTAACTTTACTGTGTTTTCAGTTTTAAGCACAAAACTGTTTTTTTTTCCAAAAATGACCACCATTGTATTCTCCAGGGTCTTTGCTAAAAAAAATATATATAATGTTTTGGGGTTCTATGTAATTTTATAGCAAATAAATGATGATTTTTACATGTAGGAGAGAAATGTCAGAATTGTCCTGGGTGCTCCAGAACGCCCGATGGTGCTCCCTGCATGTTGGGCCTCTGTATGTGGCCACACTGTGTAAAAGTCTCACACATGTGGTATCGCCGTACTCTGGAGTAATAGCAGAATGTGTTTTGGGGTGTAATTTGTTGTATGCATATGCTGTGTGTGAGAAATAAACTGATAATATGACAATTTTGTGAAAAAAAATTAAAAAATCTTGATTTTGCAAAGAAATGTGGGAAAAAATTACAACTTCAAAAAACTCATCATGCCTCTTACTAAATACCTTGGAATGTCTTCTTTCCAAAAAGGGGTCATTTGGGGGGTATTTGTACTTTTCTGGCATGTTAGGGTCTCAAGAATTGAAATAGGCTGTCAGTACTTCAGGTGTGATCAATTTTCAGATATTGGCACCATAGCTTGTGGACTCTCTAACTTTCACAAAGACCAAATAATATCCACCAATTTGTACTTATTTTTACCAAAGATATGTAGTAGTATAAATTTTGGCCAAAATTTATGAAGAAAAATTACTAATCTGCTAAATTTTATAACAGAAACGAAGAAAAATTCTTTTTTTTTTTACAGAATTTTCGGTCTTTTTTCTTTTATAGCACAAAAAATAAAAAACCGAGCGGTGATTAAATACCACCAAAAGAAAGCTCTATTTGTGTGAAAAAAAGGACAAAAATTTCATATAGGTCCAGTGCTGCATGACTGAGTAATTGTCATTCAAAATGTGAGAGCACCGAAAGCTGAAAATTGGTCTGGTTATTAAGGGTGTTTAAGTGCCCAGTGGTCAAGTGGTTAAACCCACAACTGTAAATCAGTCTATATATGAAGTAAACCAGGCTTCTTACACTCATTGTGAAACCTAAGGGCTTACTCCTCTGCATTGTGTAAAAAGGCTGTGTGATTCTGTCTTTTCTGTTCCTCCCCTTCTTCCACTGTCCCCAAACCATCTTCTGATCGAAAAAGAGGCTAGGAGACAAGCAGCACATGCTCAGTTTGGTGTGGAAGGTAAAGTGTACAGGCTTGGAAAGATCAGTTTGTAATTGGATAGAAAACTGGCTAAAATACTGAATTCAGAGAGTAGTGGTTAATAATTCTTACTTTGAATGGTCTAAGGTTATCAGTGGTGTACCCCAAGGTTCAGTGTTGGGACCTTGAATTTTTTATTTATTTATAAATGATATAGGGTCTGGGATTAAAAGTATACTTTCAGTCTTTATATAGATTTTTTGATATTATGCAGGTACAGGTCCCATTTGTGAAGCTGTGCGTGACACATGTGGGACTTTGAGATGTGTATATTATTTGTCAATAAAGTTTACTATATTATTTGATCATATTGCGTGGTTGTGTCCCCCTCTGTGAGTACTCCTGAGACCATCTGTGTCTCTACTCTCTCTTTTCTTTTTTGCTTTCAGTCCTTGCAGATGACACCAAGCTATGCAGTGAAATAACGTCCTTTCAGGATGTCTTTAACTTACAAGCTGATTTCAAAGCCCTGTTTCATTGGGCGACTATGTGGCAAATGAGGTTTAATGTTGATAAATGTAAAATTATGCAGTTGGGAGCTAAAAATATGCATGCATCATACATACTAGGGGGAACATAACTGGGGCAATCAATGGTGGAGAAGGATTTGGGTGTTCTGGTAGATCATAAGCTTAAAGTGGTTGTAAACTAGACATGTGCATTCGTTTTCGTCCGAATGCATTTTCGTCCGAATTTCAGCTATTTTCGTTTTGACAAACGATAACGTAAGCACAAAATCCGAAAAACGAAAGATCCGACATAAATAAATGCTTTATTTTCGTTTTCATTGTTACAACAGTTCGATATAGAATAGGAGATTCGACGTGACTCTGACAATAACAATCTGTCTATAGAATCTATGGTCGAATGTGCTTAACCTTACCTCTATTAGTCCAAGATTATATAGAGAAAATATGCGACAGAGAAAAAAGATTTGACAGAGAGAAAAGATTCTGCAAGTTACTGTCCTAAAAAGTGTTTGGGGACCCGGGTCCTGCCCCAGGGGACATGTATCAATGCAAAAAAAAGTTTTAAAAACGGCAGTTTTTTCGGGAGCAGTGATTTTAATAATGATTAAAGTGAAACAATAAAAGTGTAATATTCCTATAAATTTCGTAGGGGGGGGGGGGGGTTGTCTATAGTATGCCTGTGAAGGGGCTCATGTTTCTGGTGCTTAGAACTGTCCCTGCACAAAGTGTCATTTATGCAGGAAAAAAAGTCCTTTAAAATCACTCGCAGCTATTATGAATTGTCGGCTCCGTAATACAGAGAACACTCATTGAAAGTCATTGATAAATAAATAAATAAATAAATTTAAAAAAAAGCGTGGGGGTCCCCCAAATTCAATTACCAGGCCCTTCAGGTCTGGTATGGATATTAAGAGGAACCCTGCCTCAAATTTAAGAAAAAATTTGATGTGGGGTTCCCCTTAAATATCCATAACCAGACCCTTCAGGTCTGGTATGGATATTAAGGGGAACCCCGTGTCAAATTTTTTAAAAAAATTGACGTGGGGTTCCCCCTAAAAATCCATACCAAACCCTTTATCCGAGCACGCAACCTGGCAGGCCGCAGGAAAAGAGGGGGGGACGAGAGAGCGGCCCCCCTCCCTCCTGAACCGTACCAGGCCACATGCCCTCAACATTGGGAGGATGCTTTGGGGGTCTGTGACCCCTCAAAGCACCTTGTCCCCATGTTGATGAGGACAAGGGCCTCATCCCCACAACCGTGACCGGTGGTTGTGGAGGTCTGCGGGCGGGGGGCTTATCAGAATCTGGAAGCCCCCTTTAACAAGGGGACCCCCAGATCCTGGCCCCTCCCCTGTTTGAAATGGTAAGGGGGTACAAAATACCCCTACCATTTCACAAAGAAAGTGTAAAAAGTGGTTAAATAAAACAAACACACTTTTGAAAAATTCCTTTATTAAAAATAAAAAAATAAAAAAAAGATTCCAGCGGCGGTAATCCACTCTTGCTATCCAGCGACGGACGGTCATCTCTCCAGCGATGGCTCATCTCATCCAGCGCAGCGAATCCATCCTTCTTCTGTCTCCGTGGAGGAGACACTGCAGGCATTCCGGCGGCTTGACGTTTCTTATATACGGAGGGCGGGGCCACCCGTCACCTGACCCCGCCTCCCTCTGACGCAAGGGGAAACCCGGGGTTCCCTGTGGCGTATGGGTGACCCCGCACCCCTCTGATGTAACACAGGCAGGTTTCCGTTACATCAGAGGGGGGCGGGGTCACCCATACGTCACGGGGAACCCCGGGTTTCCCCTTGCGTCAGAGGGGGGCGGGGTCAGGTGACGGGTGGCCCCGCCCTCCGTATATAAG
The DNA here is from genome assembly GCF_037356315.1 of Lithobates pipiens. Classification (NCBI taxonomy): domain Eukaryota; kingdom Metazoa; phylum Chordata; class Amphibia; order Anura; family Ranidae; genus Lithobates; species Lithobates pipiens. Next base: position 243,251,089 of record NW_027507764.1, on the reverse strand, counting down.
AAACGTCAAGCCGCCGGAATGCTTGCAGTGTCTCCTCCACGGAGACAGAAGAAGGATGGATTCGCTGCGCTGGATGAGATGAGCCATCGCTGGAGAGATGACCGTCCGTCGCTGGATAGCAAGAGTGGATTACCGCCGCTGGAATCTTTTTTTTATTTTTTTATTTTTAATAAAGGAATTTTTCAAAAGTGTGTTTGTTTTATTTAACCACTTTTTACACTTTCTTTGTGAAATGGTAGGGGTATTTTGTACCCCCTTACCATTTCAAACAGGGGGGGGGGCGGGATCTGGGGGTCCCCTTGTTAAAGGGGGCTTCCAGATTCTGATAAGCCCCCCGCCCGCAGACCTCCACAACCACCGGCCACGGTTGTGGGGATGAGGCCCTTGTCCTCATCAACATGGGGACAAGGTGCTTTGAGGAGTCACAGACCCCCAAAGCATCCTCCCAATGTTGAGGGCATGTGGCCTGGTATGGTTCAGGAGGGAGGGGGGGCCGCTCTCTCGTCCCCCCCTCTTTTCCTGCGGCCTGCCAGGTTGCGTGCTCGGATAAAGGGTCTGGTATGGATTTTTAGGGGGAACCCCACGTCAATTTTTTTTTAAATTTGAGGCAGGGTTCCCCTTAATATCCATACCAGACCTGAAGGGCCTGGTAATTGAATTTGGGGGACCCCCACGCTTTTTTTTTATTTATTTATTTATTTTTTTATCAATGACTTTCAATGAGTGTTCTCTGTATTACGGGAGCCGACAATTCATAATAGCTGCGAGTGATTTTAAAGGACTTTTTTTCCTGCATAAATGACACTTTGTGCAGGGACAGTTCTAAGCACCAGAAACATGAGCCCCTTCACAGGCATACTATAAACAACCCCCCCCCTACGAAATTTATAGGAATATTACACTTTTATTGTTTCACTTTAATCATTATTAAAATCACTGCTCCCGAAAAAACGGACGTTTTTAAAACTTTTTTTTGCATTGATACATGTCCCCTGGGGCAGGACCCGGGTCCCCAAACACTTTTTAGGACAGTAACTTGCAAATTAGCCTTTAAAATTAGCACTTTAGATTTTGAACGTTGGAGTCCCATAGACTTTAATAGGGTTCTAAAGTATGCTATATACTATCTCCGTCGAATCTTCTTTATACATTCGACAGACACCATAAGCCTTCAAAGACAGATTCGACCGTAATTCATGTGGATTTTCGGACGAATGCAATTTTTGAACGAAAAACGAAATAAATAAAAACGAATTTCGGGAGTAACTAAATAAATTAAGTTTTCGGACTAAAACGAAATTCCGAAACGAAATATTTTACTCTGCACATGTCTATTGTAAACCGTCCCAAACAAGTTTACTGTATTGAAATCCTCATAAAAAACACCAATGATTGCTGCTTGTAGCTATCTCCTTACCCATTTAGTTTTGTAGTAATTTGTCCTGTTTTGTTTAATGGAGTGACAGGCGCATGCGTGTCCATTCCCTTAATTCACGGCACACTCTGTGTTCACTACATCTATTGACAGGGTGCCGTGAATTGGATTTCCTCTTCCAGCGGCATAGCTGTTAGATCGCGCGAAAACTGTGGAGTGTTTCCCCATCATCCTGAGAGTAAACCTTCTGTATCCTAGTGCGGCGATCAGCTGCAGCAAAACAAACAGGCATGCAGATACCCAGAACTGGTATTTACCCGTTGATAAAGCACAAAAACTATGCAGCAGGTCAGCTATGAGTGGCGGTGCTCAGTTACCACAGTAATGTCAGATTGTGAATGCGCGAGATTACTTTGAAGGGAAACATGAAAGGGTGGAAATTATGTTATACATGGGCAGAGAAAACCATATTGAAGATGGCACCGCCTTATCTTGATAGAATTTTTTTTTCAAAGTTAGAAAAAAAAGTAAGTAATCGGCTATTGTGTGCTATTAGACCATGTAATGTTTGCTAGAGAGTGATTAAAACGAAATATATGAAAAGTAACATAGGGACTGCAGGGTTTGCTTCCTCTTTAATGCATGCGATGCCAAGCTGCAGTTTCCAAAGCGAGCAAAATCCTTTCTTGTATTAACCTCCCTGGCAGTATGGTTATGTCAGCTTTTTGCGTATCATGCAGTACAAACAAGAGTCTAGTAAACATGCCGGGTATTATAACGTTTGAAACACAAAATCATAAATTATAATAAATAACTATAAAATAATTATCAAAAATAATAATATAATAATAATCAAATGTATTCAATAATGTAATCAAATCAAAAACTCGCTGTTGTCAGTTTCAGTGTTTGATGACAAATTTCCTCACAAATCACTGTCGCTCAATTCTGCAAGTGTTCTAATTTACTATCACTGTTTTCTAGTTGTTAAAGCAACTTTTGACATGAAGGGACACTTTTTTGGTTTCCATGAACAATTTCAAGTTTCCGGCACCCAAGTCACATCAATGTCTTCCTCTTTATCATCATCATCTCCATCCTCATTAACACTGGAGACAACTTGGCAATACGCTGCGGCTGGGGGAACATGACTGCCAATTTGTGTGCAAGAGTTCTCCCCCCTCTGTGGGCTCATGTTCCTGCCTTTCTGAACCTCAGAATCAACATCTGAATCAAGTAATGGCTGTGCATGGTCAAGGTGCAAGTGGCTGACACTGTGTTCAAATAACTCATCTGACTTCTCCATGCCTGATGCTGGGGCTATTGCAAGAATAGCTGTGGACCAGGAGGCAGGTTCAGCCTTAGACCCCTTTCACACCACACCGCTCATAGCGTGGGCGGTAAAACGCCGCTATTTTTAGTGGCGTTTTACCGCCGGATTTGCGGCGCATTTCGGCCACTAGCGGGCGTTTTTACCCCCGCTAGCGGCCAAGAAAGGGTTAAAACCGCCGGCAATACGCCGCAATAGCGGCGTTTTGGCGACGGGATTACAGCGCTGCCCCATTGATTTCAATGGGGAGCAGTGGTGGAGGAGCGGTAAACACACCGCTCCTTCACCGCTCCAAAGAAGCTGCTGGCAGGACTTTTCCCTGACGTCCTGCCAGTGCATCGGTGTAGTGTGAAAGCCCCCGGGCTTTCACACTACAAACAATGGTGCAGCTTTTTTAGGGTGGATTGCAGCAAAATGCCCTGGTGTGAAAGGGGTCTTAAGGCAGCTTAAAGGTACTTGAGTGCTGTTTGTAGAGTAAATGGGCAACAGTTCCATAGCCGTGGTTACTAAACCCTGGTGAGGTGTAAATCTTAAATTCCGAGGTTCCCAAGCAAGCTCCCTCTCAGTAACCATTCGGGCCCATGCCACACCAAATGGAGAACAAAGTCCCAAAAAAGCAACATGGCAGAACAATGGGTCTTGTACCTTTAACCAGCATACACTTCGGCCTCTTACGGTGACCTGGGGGTCCCCAAGATATTCCCTTAATTTGCAGAGATTTCCTCTCACTTCCTGTTTTGGCCATGGGACAAGAAATGATGGGAAACCTCTCCAATAGGACACAGATGACAAAAAAAACAAACTGAAAATTGTATCCAATACTTACTGTAAATGTTCCTTACCTGAAACCAATCAATGCCAGCATACATGTGATATAGCTCTGCCCCTATATCCACCCACAGGACCTGTTTTAATCTATAAAAGGAAAGCTAGAGCAACCTCCCCTATTCTCTGTAAAAATAAGATTAAAAGAGGGAGGATTCATATGCTGCTATGGATTGGCATCAGGAAAGGAAAATTATGGTAAATATTTGATACAATTATCCATTTTTCTGATGCCAACATGGCAGCATACATGTGATAACTAAGCTAAACAGGGAGGGCTAAAATGTATAATCAAACTTTATTGCATTGGACATGGACCAACACTCTCTCAAAGTCCACTGGCGTACAAGCCCCTGGATCTTCCCTGTAGCATCTGAGGCAGGTTCAATGCGACAACCAACCTGCCGCTTTGCAGATGTCTCTTTAGACATTTTTCCTGTGCTGCCCTGATCTTAAAGACCTAAAAATAAACCTAGCTGAATGAGCCGCTATCACATATCAGACAAGTTCAGAGGAGGATGCTACAGCAAAACCAAGATGGCAAGGTTTTGCTGTTGCATCCTCCTCTGAACTTGCCTGATGGACATACAAACAGCCTCCCGGAGGATTTTACCTAGGTAGCGGCATGAAGGTGGGCATTTTAGACACTTGGTACATCCAGCTTGTGTAGATTAGGTACTGTCCCTGCTGGAAAGGATGGAACTGACAGTTTGTAAGGGAAAACTCTTAGGACTGACCTTCTGAAGAGTTCCCTTGGCCGCTCAAATGCCAGTTTTCTTTGGTGAAAGCTGAAATGGTTGAAATTTAAACCCTTAGGAACTAGGCTGAGCCAAAAATCCAGAATCATATGAAGAAATGACAACTGGGCAACCTATGGATTGCGAGGATCAAAATTCTGCTGGACTGTGAACCTGTTCCAGAGGAGGTAAAAATTGCAGATGGTGAATTTAGTGCTTCATAAAGTACATTTTATAAACACAAACCTCCCTGAGGAGTCAGCTACAGAGTTTTGTGGAATGCAGTTGACACTCCTTTGGCCTTCTGTAGTGGGTTAACACTGTGAAACCATTTAGAAAATGATCTGCAGTAGCAAGTGGGAAGAGGTTCAGCATAAAAGTGTGTCTTTTGAAACGATGCTACAGTATGTTGATTTTGTGATTATGTAGTCGGTTAAGGATTTTCCCCCACCTTGGATGCATTGAGGCCCTTTACATTATATGAACATATGTTCAGCAGTCGTGGAGCTGAAAATTTTTGCACCATGTTAGAATAGTGTAAAAGGAAAAGAACAGGATAGAAAAAAAAAACATAGCAGGGAATAAATACCAAGGGGAGCACCCGGAAACAAAATACAAAATGTAAGTGTAAGGTGTGAACACAGACAAAAAGCACAAAAATGTACCTAGCATGAGGTGCGGTGCTAAGCGGAGAGCCAGGCTGGATAAATGATTAGAGTGGGGGTCCAGAGAAGCAATGAAACAGAAAGTAATCACCAATGACTGCAAATACAAACTTAACCAGTCAAGTAACAAACATAATTTTAGCATTTAAGCGCAAAGTTCTAGTCATTTGTTTATTAAAAGTTAGCAGCTACAAAAACTGTAGCTGCTGACTTTTAATAAACACACTCACCTTTCCCATGATCCAGCGGTGCACTCACTGCAGCCATGTTCTCCCCGTGTCCTCCCTCTGCAGCACCGGCATCTTTACTATGGGCACCTGGCTGTGAAAGCTTGCGGCTTCTCAGCTGGGTGCCCACTGCGCGTGCGCGAGTGGCGTTGGGCTCTGTGACTGGTCCTTAAGTCTTCTGGGACGTCAAGATGAACGGAACAGAAGTGGGAGCAGATAACTGTCAAAATCAGGTACCTACTCACACCCCCACCCAAAAAGCTCAGTTTCACAAACAGTAATCGAGGAGAAGGCCTTAAAGCGGAAGTTCCACTTTTGGGTGTAACTCCACTTTAGATCCAAAAGTTACAACAAGGGCCCTAGTGAAGCAAATGGTGGAAATATGACTACAATGGTCTCAACTGATACAAAATGAAGTCATGTAACTATAAGCATCACCAAGGGTGTAAGAATTGGTAGGTGGGTGAGTTGGTACTTCGGTATGTTATGATGTTAGGAAGGTTAACAGGGGCTGACTTGGTAGGAAAAACAAGCAGCACCACTTCCCTAGGAGCCCATAAGGTATACATATATTATACCCGTGCATAGTATTAGAAGTAATGGGGCCAATGAAGATCAGAGGCTGTCAAAGTAGTAATAAGAATTGACGTGATGGGTTGATGAGACCAGTATATTAAAAGAAATATGCAGCGCTACCCCACTTACTCATACATTACAATGTTGAATAAAATATAAAATGAAAAAAAATATATAAATTAAACCTATGTGCAAAACAAATGAATGTGCAAATCAGCAAAACAATGTACAAAAACACACATAAAATATTCCTGTGCAATAGAATGCAATTGATAAAGTGCAAAATGCAATATATTGTGACCTGAATTAAAGTGCAAAAAAAGTCCATAGACCATACAAATGATCAATAACGTGCAATCTCCAATTAGCAGCAGTGTTCGTAAAAAAAATAATAAACAAGTGCAAACAGTTCATAGACCACACAGCCAAATAGTGCAGTGCTGGCTCCAATATATATAATGTGATCCTATGGTAAATCCATGCAGTGAAATACAGGCTTTAGCAGCTCCAGATAATGTGACGGTCCACCATTAATTCAGTGCTGAACTTGTGCACCACCTGTTTCCCCCAGCCTCTCACCTCCAATGGAGACCATCAATGGCCAAATCAAACGTAATACAGGTGACCCGCTGACTTTTTCCTTCTCTCCTCGTATTACCAGCCCGTTAATACGGTAATTCGCCAACCATACACCGGATGATAAAAGAGACAAGAGGGGGGGACTCCCATGTGTAGAACATAATATACAATGCTTTATTAAAACAACATCCACACTTACAGTTCGTAGTAAAAACTCGCAAATAGATAAACAAAAGGAACTTCCGGTCTCGCCCGCGACCGGAAGTGACGATCATGACACCAGGCTCCACATGACTTTTTCAAGTCACGTGGATGTGATGCACTTTATCAATTGCATTCTATTGCACAGGAATATTTTACGTGTGTTTTTGTATATTGTTTTGCACATTCATTTGTTTTGCACATAGGTTTAATTTATATATTTTTGTCATTTTATATTTTATTAAACATTGTAGTGTATGAGTAAGTGGGGTAGCGCTGCATATTTCTTTTAATATTCTTTTCAGGTGTAGAGATCACTTTCTATGCTGGCAGCTTCCCTATATTTATTTCATTAGGGTTAATAGACAAGTGGAGCGCACTAGTACTCTTTGTTTACATTGATGAGACCAGTACTACTATTGTACAAAGGAAGACCCAGAGGTGATCTAACTTTTTTTCCAAATATGATTTTAATTAAAAAAAATCAGGAATGAATTGCATATACATACTGTAACAGTGTTTACAGAATGAAAGATCATAGTCTCCTAAAATAATAAGCATATATTACAATAGAAACTTAACATATTAGATTTATACATACAATAACTCAAAAATCTAATCAGGATTTGAAGATTTGTAAATTTCTGGGCAATCGTTTGAACCATTGCCCAGAAATAAGTCAACTTAGGACACGTCTAAAATATATGCAAAATTGTCCCTTTATCTGTACCACATCGCTAGCAATGCTCTGACGCATCTGGAAAGATAGCATGAAGTCAGCTAGGTGTCATACCATCTTGTAAATATCTTATAATTCGTTTCCTGTATTTTGATACAGATTGAAGATTTATAAGAAAGCTCAATCATATTTTGAATTTGTAAATTAGTAAATGTGCGATGCAGATCTGTACTCCATTTTAACACACAGGCCAGTTCTGGTTGCTCCCTAGAGGAGTTAAGTAACTTGTACATCTCCGAGAGGACATGAGACAATGGTTCTGTCTAGTAGATGCCTGCGTGTCTGATATAGTCTGAAGAAAATAATATAATTGAACTGCATTCCAGAACGCAAGTTGGTAGGGGCCCCTGAGATTAGTCAGCTCCTCCATAGTAGGCCATCTATCTCCCATCACAAACTGTGATGCGATAGTTCGCTCAGTCTCCCATAGAGTCAAAAAATAGGATTTTTAAAACAGCTTACCTGTCAAATCCTTTTCTTGGAGTACATAGGTCTTCAGAGGACACAGAGCCTCAAGTATTTACTTAGTGGGTTATGGGCCTACCTTCAGGTGTTGACACTGGTATAAACAATACAGGAAGTGGACTCCCCTATATAACCCCTCCTCCTTCCAGGAGCACTCCGTTTTGTAGCCAAGCAATATAAGCAATATACTCTCACCTCTTAAAACAGAGGGGCGGGAGCTCTGTGTCCTATGATGTACTCCAGGAAAAGGATTTTACAGGTAAGCCGTTTTAAAAATCCTATTTTTTTTTATTGTACATCATAGGACACAGAGCCTCAAGTATTTACTTAGTGGGATGTCCCCTAGCAATGCTACTTGAGGGGAGGGAGACAACCCATAGGGTAACCCCCAAACCTGAGGACTTATACTGCTGCCTGCAGCACACTGCGCCCGAAGGCAATATCCTCATTCCATCTTACATCCACTTGATAACATTTTGCAAATGTATGCACTGAAGACCAAGTTGCGGTCTTGCAGATCTGAGACATGGAGGCCTGGTGACACACTGCCCAAGAAGCACTAACTGCTCTGGTAGAGTGCGCCTTAACTTGAAAAGGGAGAATCTTTCCCTTTAAATCATAAAGTTTGAATTATAACTTGTCGAATCCACTTAGCGACAGTCGATCTCGACGCTGCCTGTCCTTTTTTAGGACCCTCTGGCAGAAGAATAAGAATAAGACATCAGTCTTACGAATCTGAGCAGTTTTCTTTAAATAGATTTTCAATGCTCTTGCTAGATCAAGACAGTGTAGTGACTTTTCTTCCCTGGAACATGGTCTTGGGAAAAACCATGGCAGGACAATATCTTCATTCAGATGAAAGCCTGAAACCACCTTTGGCAAAAAGCCTGGACGAGGGCGTAACACCACTCTGTCCTAATTAATAATCAAATATGGTTCTTTACAAGAAAGAGCAGCCAATTCTGAAACCCTCCTTGCTGAGGATATAGCAACCAAAAATATCAGCTTCCTAGTCAGAAGGACTAAGGGAACATGCTGTAACGGTTTGAATGCCTGTTTTTGTAACACAGACAAAACTAAATTTAAGTCCCAAGGGCTTAAGGGTGATTTAACTGGCGGATTAATCCGCAGTACTCCTTGCATGAAACCCTGGACTAAAGAATGCATAGCAAGTGGTCTTTGAAATAAAAATTGATAAGGCTGAGACTTGGCCCTTAATACTACTCAGGGCCAACTTTTATCTCTATGCTTAATTGTAGAAAGGCAAGAATTCTGCCTATGATATATCTCCGAGGGTGCCAACCCTTGGAGTCACACCAGGAAACATAAGCTTTCCAGACTCTATAATATATAGCTCTAGAAGCTGGCTCCCTAACATTAATCAAAGTAGAGATAACTGACCTGGAAAGCCCACGTTTCTTCAGAATGTGGGTCTCAATAGCCAAGCCGTTAAATTTAGCATTCGTAAAGTAGGATGGAATATCGCCCCCTGAGATAGCAGGTCTGGCCTTAGTGGGAGGGGCCATGGACCCTCCACTGCCACCTTTACGATCTCTGCGTACCATGAACTTCTGGGCCATGCTGGTGCTACCAGTATTACAGACTTTCTTTCCATCTTGATCTTGCGAAGAACTCGAGGTAGCAACTGAATTGGGGGAAAATGCATAGATCAGTGAGAACTGATCCCACGGGGGTCACCAACGCATCTGTTTCGTATGCGAGTGGGTCCCTTGTCCTGGACACAAATCTGGACGCTAGAAGGTCTACATCCAGAGTCCCCCATCTTTGGCAGACAGCCCGAAAACACTTTGGGGTGAAGAGACCATTCCCCCGGGAATAACTGCTGGCGACTTAGATAGTCCGCCTGCCAATTCTCTACTCCCAGAATGAAAACTGCCGATAGGCATGGGACATTCTCTTCTGCCCAACTTAGAATCTGGTTCACCTCTCTCTGAGCTGAGAGACTCTTGGTGCCCCCTTGGTGATTGATATATGCCATAGCTGTGGCATTGTCGGATTGGATCCTGACAGAAAAATTCTTTAACCTGGGAGGTCCAGGTTTCTAGAGCCAGATACACTGCTGAAATCTCTAGGATGTTGATGGGAAAGGCTCCTGCTCCCCAGCCTGAAAGGCTGGCATCTGTCGTTACAACCTTGCAGATAAATGGTTTGAAGGACTTTCCCTTCAGCAGGTTCCAAGATAGTAACCACCAACTGAGGCTTTGGGACACTCATGGGGACAGCCACATAGGCAAGTCCAAAGCTTGAATCGTTTTGTTCCAAGCGGACAGGATACTGTTTTGAAACATTCTCGAATGGAATTGCGCATGCAAAGGCTGTAAAGGCTTCAAGGAACCCAAGGAGGAGACCGGACCTTCAGCCAAATCTGTTAGGGGTAGCATGAAATCAGAGCGAACCATCTTTGTAAGGCTCTGTACTTCAGATTGTGAAGTAGGAACTTCAAGTATCGTTTCCTCCACAGAGGAATAATTGGCATGTCTTTCCTTCCGATCATCTGAGGGCAATACCCCATCCTGTCTCCATAATTCTTTTGGACCCTCCACTGACTGTAAAGAGTCTAAGGTGGGGGAGGGGGATCCAGGACGCTTCCTATACACTTGGATGGAGGATGCGTTTAAAGCCGATCTAAGCAAAGCACAAAGCAGAGGTACACACAAAATATTTGCTTGACAACAATTCTAGCAAAGACAATGTCATCAAAATAACAGTTCTTTTGCTGCTAAGTAACAATAGTTTTTGCTGTCACCCTTACATGCCCAGCGCTCTGGTGTCTTAGTGTGACAGACTGCCTCTTTTCAGTTCAAAAGTCAAAAGTCTTTCTGAAATGAGAGTGTCCATGATATAAAACCTCAGGTGGAACCTGATGGCCATCCTCAGCGCTTCCCCCTCAGCTATGCGGCGAGTGCTGTGTGTGTGGACGTTACATCCATACACAGCGCCACGTGACCTTGCGGACATGCCCCTCTGCGTCCTCAGGCACTGCTAGGGATCCGAATGGCCAACACAAATTAAGGTGAGTATCTGTAACTTGTGGACGTACTATACACCTCTACCAGAGGGGAGGGGAAGGGGAGGGGGTTCTGTCAGCAGATTTATAGTCTTTAAAACCACAGAGGCACAGGGAGTTTACCCTTACTAGGTGGAAGTGCTGGGTTGTAATTAGACCATGCAGCTAAAACAGCCGCGTCAACCATTCAGCCACCGCCCATATAGAAGTTTATACACATCTCTGTATTAGCAACTGCTGTATTTTTACCAAATCCCACAAGATTTCTTTAAGTAAGAATCCCCTCTGCCACTGGGATCACATATATTTTGAGACACAGCTGCATTAAGACATCGTACATAGGTAGTATAAGTTACTCCCTATAGAGGAGACATTTTTAAGGCATATAAGGTATAGTGAAGGAAAAAGCATAGCTTTTTCCCTTACCTTGTCCTCTCTGCAGGATACTGCTGATTTAACAGACAGATCCAACTTTCCCCCATCACGGCGGGCAGCGTAGTTTAAACCTTCAAAGACTGGGGCCCTTTTAATAGGGGTTCCGCTCCTTTGGGCCTTGTATAGCACCCCTCAGGACAACTTTAGGTAATGTAGCAAGACCAAAAAGAGTCCTGGTTCCTAGGGTCCAGCTCTCAGAAGCGTTACAGGCAAAACCTCATTCTTGAATCGAGGTCAAGGTACCATCCTATGGCCTTAGTGGCGAGGATGAATCCGGTTGTGGAGGTTCTTTTAAATCCAGCATGGATCCCTCCCTGGAGCTCCTCAGAGCACATCTTCACTCGTGACCAACACCTTAGACACTGGTGAAAAAACCGAGTGCTCCTGGAAGGAGGAGGGGTTATATAGGGGAGTCAACTTCTTGTATCAGTTATACCAGTGTCAACACCTGAAGGTAGGCCCATAACCCACTAAGTAAATACTTGAGGCTCTGTGTCCTATTATGTATGATAAAGAAATTGCGCAGTTGAAAGGCTTGGTATAAATTTGGGGTTCCCAATTATCGGGGTCAATGGATATGTCTTTGTTGATTGTTCCGTGTATGTAATGTGTAGGCTTTGTTTCAAAACATTCCTTATCAAGAGATGAGATTTTAGATCTGACGGCACAAAATCCCAACACGGCAGAGCCCTCCTTAGAGGTATTGGGGATTGGCACTGTTCTACTTGCCTCCACAGTTTCAGGTCACTATAGTGTTGCCAATCGACTACTCTACCAAGATGAACTGCTTGGTAATATCTCCTGACACCTGGAAACGCCAAGCCACCATATTGTTTTGGTAGGGTTAATAAGGTGCGTGAAAGACGTGGTTTCTTATGCGCCCAGACAAACCTTGTAAACAATGCCTGCACCTGCTTAAAATAAGAAAGCGGTATCTGTATTGGTAGGGCCTGAAATAAGTATAAAAGTTTTGGCAAAATGCACGCTTTATTAAGTTACACCTACCAATCCAAGACTGTAAATTAGTGTGCCACTTATCTAATAGCAGTCTGGACTCTGTAAGTTCATACGTATGGGTTAAATCTGCTGGCATTTTTGTGCCTAAAATATTCAGGGCAATTGTAGTCCACTTAAAGTGGAAGTCTCCTCAGATTTGTGTAAAAGTTCATACTGGCAGTGCAACCATCGCCTCTGATTTAGAAAAATTTATTTTCAAGTTTGATAAGGTGGTAGAGATACTGCTGGATAATAATAGGTCATCCGCATAAGCCGAGACCTTATGTTGTGTATTACCCACTGTCACTCCCTGTATATCCTGATCATAGAGAGAAAAGGCCATATAAAAGAGAGGACAGTGGGCATCCCTGCCTGGTACCATTCCTAATTATAAAAGACTCTGAGAGCACCCCATTCAGCTTAACCTGTGTGGTCGGATTTAAATATATCTTGGCTATCCGGCTCATCATCACCTCCCCAAGTCCAATATGTCCGAGTACGGAGAGCATAAATGACCAACTTACTCTGTCAAATGCTTTCTCAGCATCTGTATTTAAAAAGACACATAGCGTTTTCGTGGATTTGGTCACGTGAAGCAGGTTCAGCACTTTAGAAGTGCTGTCCATTGCTTCACGTGTCAGGACGAATCCAACCTGATCCAAGTGGATTAATTTTCGTAAATGGTTTGACAGCTGGGTAGCCAAGATTTTAGTATAGAGCTGTAGGTCTACGTTCAAAAGTGAGACAGGCCTATAGCTACTGCACAAGGTAGGGTCCTTACCTTCTTTATATATCACAGCAATGTGGGCTCCCAGAGTATCCCTAGCAAATGAAGATCAATCGAACGAAATAAATGAATCAAGCGTGTATTTCAAATAGCATTTTATAGTATTGTAAAGTAAACCCGTCCGGGCCCAGGGCCTTCCCTGATTTCATAGACCCTAATGCTTGTTGAAGTTCCAACAATGTTATGGGGGCATCTAGTTCCATATATAACTCATGGGCTAAGGATGGCATTTGAGATGTTTGAATATATTCATCTATAGGAGATCAAGGCGATATTGGTAATGCTAGATCATATAGGTGTGAATAGTATTCTTTAAATTCCTGGGAGATATGCGTTGGTAAAATTACTTTTTGGCCGTTCCCATTGACAACTTGGGGGATATATGTTGACAATTTATGTTCTCTCACTTTTCTTGCCAATACTTTCCCACATTTATCACCCTATTCGTAATTCACCTTGCGGCAAAACTAACGCTGCTTTCGCCTTGTAGTGAAGCAAGTCGGTAATTTGCTTCCTCAGTACCGCCAAGTCTGTTTCCAGAGTCTTATTAGGAGCATGTTTATGACTAGATTCCACAAACGCTCATTTATCAAGTAATTCAGTCAGCTGTTTAATCGGTTCTCATTTAATACGAGACCCATGCTTAATAAAAACACCTCTAAGAACTGACTTATGTGCTTCCCTTAAAATTCCTGGGTCACAGTTTGTTAGGTCATTCATCTGAAAGTACAATGTCAGCTTTTTAGTCATGTCCTCTAAGCCCTTGTACACACGGTCGGACATTCTGCCAACCAAATCCGTTGGATTTTGTCCGACGGATTTTGTCCGACGGATTGTGTCCGAAACTGTTGCATACACACGGTCGGACCAAGTTGTCGGAAAATCCGATCGTTCAGAACGTGATGACGTTATTTCGTTACGACGGGACTACTTTCACGCTAGTAGCCAATAGCTTTGATGTAGGAATTTGATCTGAGCATGCGTGGCACTTTGTCCGATCAAAATTCTCTACACATGATCGGAGTATGTCCGATCGGACAAGTTTGTCGGAAAATATTTCCAACAAGTTGGAAAATTGGGTCCGACGGATATTCCAATGGAAACAGTCCGATGCATACCACACACAGTCAGATTATCCGACAAAACGGTCCGATAGGACACATTCCGTCGGAATCTCCGATCATGTGTACAAGGGCTAAGACTTCTGGTATCTGTAAAAGACTTTTGTTAAGTCGCCAGTAGAGATGTCTAGGTGTCTGAGCTCCTGCCAGATCATAAGTCAGGAATACAGGGGCATGGTCTGACCATGTAATATTTCCTATGGATGTAGCCCTGACTGCATGTAAACAAGTATGGGTAATCAAAAAATAATCTATCCTGGAATAGATTTTATGTGGGGGGTGAATAAAACGAGTAATCTCGTTCCCCAGAATGTTGCAATCTCCATACGTTAATCAATTGAGCTTTATGAAATAATTTTGCAGCACGTCTCAGTTGGCTAGGAGGGATAGATGATACCCCCATGGAGGTAACTGTTGATGGTATCAAAGGTATATTAAAATCCCCTCCTAGTATCAACTGCCCCTCTGCAAAATCTAAAAGCTTCTCTAATGCCTCATCTAGAAAAGAGGCCAGATTTTCATTGGGAGTATAGATTGTTGCCAGTGTCATCTGCTTGTTCCCCAGGAGGCCCTTTATATAAATATATCGTCCCGTAGGGTCTATCAATGATATTTGATGGCGCCAGGGTATTTTACTAGAAATTAATATTGAGACCCCTTTTGATTTAGCTATCGAATTAGTAGCATGGTATGTCAACGGGTAAAATCTGTTTGAGATATTGAAGTCTGTCTTGAAATGTGTCTCTTGAATAAAAGCTATATCAACACGGAAACGTTTTAGATCATGTAGTAGCATACGTCATTTCACTGGTATGTTAAGACTCTTAGCATTCAGGGACATCACTACTATACTATCCAGCGCCATTTTAGGAATAAGAGAAGGAAGAGGAAAAAAAGGGGTGGGAGGGAGGGGATTAGGGGGCAAGGAGAGAAAAAGAAAAAGGGGGGGGGGAAGATATCACTCCTCTTCTCCACTAATTACCCTCAGGTAAGCGCCTTCTTCTGGTCTTACTGGACCATATAGACGCAGGCCTAACTGGGAGAGTGGTCTGAGATGTCCGAGCTGTGAGGCTTTCTACCTTTACGCTCCAGCAAAAATTAAAAATAAATACATTTCAATATCAACATCATCATTGTTGCCCTTATTTCATTTATATCTATTTTATTTACATAGGGGAGGAAAAATTTAAGAAAAAAAATGGAAGTTGTGGAGATAGGAGAGGAACAAAAAGCAAACTGAATTCAATAAAAGATATAGGTTTGACCAGTTAAGGACCGCCGCCTGTACATATACGTCGGCACAATGGCACGGACAGGTACATGCACGGCGGCAGTCCGTTTTGCTTCAGGAGCGATCCGTGATGAGGGGGCAGCCATTGATTTCTGGCCACCCCCTCGTGATTGCTCCTGGCGAATGAGAAGCTTCCCTTGCCTGTGAACTGTAAACATAGGCAGGAGGAAGTAATGTCACTCTCCTCATGGCGGTCTTTTTGACCGGAACAGCGAGGAGATAAGACATCATAGTAAGCGCACCAACAGTACACTGACACGTAGGCACACAAATCACCCCCAGTCACCCCCCTGTCCCCCCCAGTCACAGTGTTACTGATTGCAGTGGTCATTTATTTACTGATCACTGCATTTAGTGTCATCTGTGATCGTAAAAAGTGTCAGGGCAGTTAGCTTTAGGCCCCTTTAGGTCCAGGGTAGCCCCCCCAATAAAGATTTAACCCCTTGATTGCCCCCCAAGTAACCCTTTCACCCCCTTTTGCCAGTGTCACTAAGCAATCGTTTTTCTAATCGCTGCATTCGTGTCACTGGTGCCGGTGGGTAGCCAGTTATTTTTTTAGGTTCACCGCCAGGTTTTTATAGAGTTAGGTACCCCCATATACAACCTAATAAAGGTTTTAACCCCCTGATTGCCCCTAGATTTAACCCTTTCACCAGTGATCACCGTAAAAGTGTCACTGGTGACGCTGGTTAGTTAGTTTGCTTTTTATAGCATCAGGGCACCTGCCATTTATTACCCAATAAAGGTTTAACCCCCTGATCACCCAGCGGGTGATATCAATTAGGTTTTAGGGTCAGATAGGGTCTGCGTCACCCCAGGCAGCGTCAGGTTAGTGCCAGTACCGCTAACACCCACGCACAAAGCATACACCTCCCTTAGTGGTATAGTATCTGAACAGATCAATATCTGATCTGATCAGATCTACATTAGCATCCCCAGCAGTTTAGGGTTCCAAAAAACGCATTGTTAGCGGGATCAGCCCAGATACCTGCTAGCACCTGCGTTTTGCCCCTCTGCCCAGCCCTCCCAAGTGGAGTATCGATCAATCACTGTCACTTACACAACACACAGAACTGCAGCGCTCGCAGAGTCAGGCCTGATCCCTGCGATTGCCAACAGTTTTTTTTGGTAGCGTTTTATACAGTTGCTGACAGCCTAGGTGCTTTTTATCTGTGAATCTCACTAGTTGTACCAGTAAATTTAGAGCCCAAAATGGCAAATCGAAGGTACACTAGTGAAGAGGCCTAAACGTTTCTGAGCATGACAGATAGTGAAGTGGAGGTCACTCATCTGTCAGATTCAGGCTCAGAATACGATCCTGTAGAGGACAGCGGCTCCATGACAGATAAGTCTGACGATGAACGTGAGGTCCCTGCTAAGGTCAGATGTACCCGATCCCGATCTTCTGATGTTGTTGAGGTGCAAGAATTGCAGGTCCCTCGTATGGAGCAGAGAGCCAGTACTAGCGCCACTATTCCTTCTGGTGAACTGGCAAGCACCAGCGACCTAGTACAGCCTGGACGTACATCCAGCACTGCAGTAACACGTGGTGACGTGGAGAGTCCCATAAGTGCAGTTCAAGCTGGCGAGGTGGCAAGCACAAGTAGTATCCCGCTGCCACCAAGAAGAATACTAAGGCAGGCCCGTCGTTCCCATAGTGTCCTTCCTGCAGAATTCGCCAATCCTGATTGGGTGCCCACCAATTCTGCAGAACCCGTACTTCCCCCATTCGCTGGCCAACCCGGTATTCAGGTGGAAGCTGAATTTTACGTCACTTGATTTTTATTCAATGTTTTTCATGGAAGATCTCTATAGATCTATTGTGGATCAAACTAATTTATATGCTGGTTAACACATCGCCGCTAATCCCCAGTTGCCTTCCCTTGCCAGAGATTGGAAACCAATTACGGTTTCCGAATTTAAGACCTTTCTGGGCCTTTCCCTCAACATGGGCATACATAAATTCATGACGTTGCGGACGTATTGGTCCACGCACCCAATTGACCATATGCCCCTTTTCTCTGCCTCCATGTCCAGGAAACGATACAAGCAGATCTTGTGGTTCCTGCACTTCAACGACAATGAACATAGTCGTCCTCGTGGAGACCCTGAATACGATCGGCTCTACAAAATTCGGCCCCTCATAAACCACTTCAACCAACGTTTTGCAGCCTTGTTTATTCCCAATCAAGTTGTTTGCGCTGCTGAGTCCCCTATTAAATTTTCTGGCCGCTTGTCTTTCTAATGCCGCGTACACACAATCAAACATTCCGGTGGAAAAAGTCCGCCGGACAATCCGCCCGTTTGTAGGCTCCAGCTGACTTTTTTTACCCTACGTACAGGGTAATACATACATTCTGTTGCTTCTCCTGAGTATGGGGATACCACATTTGTGAGACTTTTTGGGAGCCTAGCCGCATACGGGACCCCAAAATCCAAGCACAGCCTTCAGGCTTTCTAAGGGTGTAAATTTTTTATTTCACGCCTCGCTGCCAATCACAGTTTCGGAGGCCATGGAATGCCCAGATGGCACAACCCCCCCCCCCCCCCATGACCCCATTTTGGAAAGTAGACACCCCAAGCTATTTGCTGAGAGGTATGGTGAGTATTTTGCAGATCTTGCTTTTTGTCACAAAGTTTTGAAAATGTAAAAAACTAAAAAAAAAATATGTTTTCTTCTTTACTTTCTTCATTTTCAAAAACAAATGAGAGTTGTGGTGTGGTCCTCCTAAGACAGGTGGTAGGACCACATTACTCTACCACCTGTGAAAACTTAACTCTCTAATTTTTACTTTACTCATATAATCATAAGTGATAAAAAAAAAAAAACAATAAATAAATAAAATGTTGTAATTCCTTGCCACCTTAAACCACCAAGTGATAATAATCTAAATAGTCTAATAAATGTAAATCTTCTCCCATCATGAAAAATAAAACCCTATCCCCCAATCTTAAAAAAAAAAAAACTGAAAAATGGTTAGAAAAACAAAAAACTAAAAACACTCACAGCAATCCAAATACCCCTCCCCTCCCCCCCATTTCCAATCCCACCTTTGTTCTGTTTGAGTACTTGTGGTTCTCACAAGTGGAGCAGAGAACAAGTGAAGCAGTGAAACTAATCCTAAATCTGATTTGGTGTCTTGTTCCCCGTAGATAAAAACAAAACAAAAAAAAAACAGAACAATGAAAAATAGGAGCCCCTTTTATTCATATGAATCTATATTTCCTAATCTACGCCAAAAAAAAAAAAAAAAAAACCCACACAGGAAAAAAAATCCCCTCCCCCTCCTCCATTTTTAGCTTTCTGACAGAGTCTCTTGTTGATTTCTTTGCTCTTTTAATCCTTGAGATTTCGAGTCTAGACCCCTTAGTTCAGAAAGCCTTCCCCGTATTTGTCCCGGGATTGCTGTTAACCAATTGGGAATGGGAATTGCCTGTCTCCAAAAAGGAAAACAGTCCAGGTCAGTCTGTTGGGCTAGACAAGAAAAAAAGATGAGGGGCCTTTCCTTATGGTTAACAAGATGGGTTATCACCACCGATATGTCCCTCCCAGTTGCCTAATCTTGTCTAGTAGTGGACGTAACAAGGCTCTCCTTTACAAAGTATTTCTCGATATATCTGCTAATATTTTTATAGGAGATCCATTAAAAATAATCCCTCCCATGATTTACGAAGAATAATCTCTCTGTGTGTATAGCGAAGCATACAATGTCTCTAGGTCTTTTTAAATCAGTGGAGCGGGGACCCAGCACTATGAACCTTCTCAAACTTGAGATCTTGGGGGGGCCACCGATAGCGCCATTTGCTGGCATATTTTCAATACTATGGATTGTAATGTCTCCTCCCCTGTATCTTCCGGGACCTCCCTCAGCTGTAGATTGTTACAACGGCTCTGGTCCTCAAGCTGTTCCAGGTGCAGCTGTAATGCAAGAGCCTGTACAGCTTGCTGATCCTCTGTCTGCTCCAGCTGAGCCACTCTCCTCACCAACAGGGCTGATGCGGTATCTCCAGTAGAGACCCTTTCTGCCAATGATTGTACCTCTACCTGGATAGCTTGAATGTCTTTACGATGCATCCCCCTCCATGTGCATGATCAGCATCTCCATATCAGCACGGGTAGGTAATGCCTGAAGGAGAGCTTTAAGGGCCTTGATTTCTCCCTCCACGGTAGGTAACAGTACACCAACTTGCTGTCTTTGACCCTGTGTAGTCTGCTGAATGGCAGAAGCACAGATAGTTTCTGTAGCCACTACAGGAGTTGACGTTGGTAAAGCGGCCATTGCAGCTTTCGAATAGGAGGCAGACTGAGCCCCTGTCATGCAGTTCCATAGGCTGGCGGATCTTGTCCCTGAAAAGTATCTCTGTATCTCTGGCTGAAGTGTTGCTGCTGCACGCCTTTCTTTTTCCTTCTTCTTTCTTGCGATACTTATACCAGGATGGCTGTTATTTTACCGGCTAGTTTGCTGGAGGGTATCAGGAGATCTGATAGCACGTGTCCTCACTCCCTCGTTCATCTCCTGATAACCATGATCTAACATTTTATACAGAAGTTAGTGCCCTATCTTTTTGAAACAACAATTACCGGGGTAATCAGGGGAGCTATACCCACGTGGAAGAAAAATATATTTAAAAAAAAACTAACATTCTTAATATATTTTTCCCAAATATATTGACATATATTTGAAATACTACAATTTTGGCCATATTCAATATATTTGTGAATATATTATTGAATATATTTCAAACTATATATTGGAATGCACTGTGAAATATGCTGCAAATATATTCCGAAATATATGTTAAATGTACTTCTGAATGCATTTAGCAATATATTTCTGCAGCCATAAATATATTGTAAAGTGCATTTTGGAGTGCATTGTAAAATATGCTGTGAATATAATCTGGAATGTATGTTAAGTGCCGGTTCACACTGCTGTGACATGTAATGTGACTAGAGAGTTCAAAGATGTATTACAAGTCACGCTCCATTAACGGCAATGGAACCGTTCTAATCGGTGCAACTCACAAAAAGGTTCCTACTCTACTTTAGGGCGACTTCATCATGACTTGATTTTTGTTAACCACTTGACCACTGGGCACTTAAACACCCTTAATAACCAGACCAATTTTCAGCTTTCGGTGCTCTCACATTTTGAATGACAATTACTCAGTCATGCAACACTGGACCTATATGAAATTTTTGTTCTTTTTTTCACACAAATGGAGCTTTCTTTTGGTGGTATTTAATCACCGCTCGGTTTTTTATTTTTTGTGCTATAAAAGAAAAAATACAGAAAATTCTGTAAAAAAATGAATTTTTCTTTGTTTCTGTTATAAAATTTAGCAGATTAGTAATTTTTCCTTCATAAATTTTGGCCAAAATTTATACTACTACATATCTTTGGTAAAAATAAGTACAAATTGGTGGATATTATTTGGTCTTTGTGAAAGTTATAGAGTCCACAAGCTATGGTGCCAATATCTGAAAATTGATCACACCTGAAGTACTGACGGCCTATTTGAATTCTTGAGACCCTAACATGCCAGAAAAGTACAAATGCCCCCCAAATGACCCCTTTTTGGAAAGAAGACATTCCAAGGTATTTAGTAAGAGGCATGATGAGTTTTTTGAAGTTGTCATTTTTTCCCACAATTCTTTGCAAAATCAAGATTTTTTTTACTTTTTTTTTTTCCACAAAATTGTCATATTATCAGTTTATTTGTCACACAGCATATGCATACCACAAATTACACCCCAAAACACATTCTGCTATTACTTCAGAGTACGGCGATACCACATGTGTGAGACTTTTACACAGTGTGGCCACATACAGAGGCCCAACATGCATGGAGCGCCATCAGGCGTTCTGGAGCACCCAGGACAATTCTGCCATTTCTCTCCTACATGTAAAAATCATCATTTATTTGCTAGAAAATTACATAGAATCCCAAAACATTATATATGTTTTTTTAGCAAACACCCTGGAGAATACAATGGTGGTCGTTGCAACTTTTTATCTCGCACGGTATTTGCGCAGCAATTTTTCGAATGCTTTTTTTTGGAAAAAAAAACTGTTTTGTGCTTAAAAAAAAAAAAAAACACAGTAAAGTTAGCCCAATTTTTGCATAATGTGAAAGATGAAGTTACACTGAGTAAATTGATACCTAACATGTCACTCTTAAAAATTGCACAGGCTCGTGGAATGGCGCCAAACGTCGCTACTTAAAAATCCCCATAGGTGACGATTTTTTTTTTTTTTTTACTGGTTATATGTTTTGAGTTACAGAGGAGATCTAGGGCTAGAATTATTGCTCTCGCTCTAACATTCGCAGCGATACCTCACATGTGTGGTTTGAATACCGTTTTCATATGTGGGCGGGACTTATGTATGCGTTCGCTTCTGCATGCGAGCACATGGGGACAGGGGCGCTTTAAAAAAAAATTAAAAATTTTTATTGTTCCTTGTAACATCCCTTGTAATAGGAATATGGCATGACAGGTCCTCTTTACAGTGAGATATGGGGTCAATAAGACCCCGCATCTCACCTCTAAGCTGGGAAGCCTGAAAAAAAAAAAAAAAAAGATTCTGGATTTGATCGTATTGGCGAGTTGGTAGAAGCACCGGAGGGCGGTGGGAGGGGGGGGGTGTCTATGGCTGGGTATTGCAGGGTATCACCGACTATGGCTGGGTATGGCTGGGTATTTCAGAGTATGGCTGGGTATCTCAGAGTATGGCGTTGCAGAGTATTGCGTTGCAGAGCATTGCAGGATATTGGAGGGTGTTGCAGAGCATTGCAGAGTGTTGCAGGGTATTGGCGGGTGTTGCAGAGCATTGCAGAGTGTTGCAGGGAATTGGCGGGTGTTGCAGAGAGTTGCAGGGTATTGCAGAGTGTTGCAGGGTGTTGCAGAGTGTTGCAGAGTGTTGCAGGGTATTGCAGAGTGTTGCAGGGTATTGCAGAGTATTGCAGGGTATCGCAGGGTATTGCAGAGTATTGCAGAGTATTGCAGAGTATTGCAGAGTAATGCAGTGTAATGCAGTGTAATGCAGAGTAATGCAGAGTATTGCAGAGTGTTGTAGGGTATTGCAGAGTAATGCAGAGTAATGGCAGGGTATTGGCAGGGAATTGAGGGGTTAATTTTCGGTGAACAGCGATGTGGGCACTGCAGATGCAGCCCACATTGCTGCTGACACCGATCTCTTCCCCCTCCGCTGTTCTGATCGGTACAGAGAGGGGGAGGGAGGAACCGGCGTCATAACATGACGCCGGTTTGTTTACAAGTGATCACTCTGTCATTTGACGGAGCGATCACGTGGTAAACGGCCGCTATGAGCGCCCGTTTACCATGATCCGTGATGGTCACGGATGCTCTCGAGTGCGCGCCCCAGGGAGGACGTCATATGACGGCCTCCCAGAGTTAAGAAACCGCCCTGTAGCCGTCATTCGGCTATAGGGCGGTTGTTAAGTGGTTAATGAAGTCGCCTAGGCTGAAAGTCACACGACTTTGAATCTGCATAGATGTGTACCATAGTAAATGTACTTCTGAATGCTAAATTAAAAAAATACATTCCTATTACAATCTGAAATGCATTTATATATGGCATTTTATATATTGTAGGCCTATAAAACCAGCAAACATTTCTGATAGTTTTCAAAATAAATTTCCAATTAATTTCAAATATAATCCAAATGTATACCCATTGAATTCAAAAATATTTTCTGGATGTGGAAAAAATAATAACAGTACAATACACAAAACTTTATTATCATGTAAATATACAAAAAAAAAAATACACACAGAATAGAGAGTGGTGATAACTGTGGTAAATGACATTAATGACATAAAAGTTTATATGTGGTATTATGCTGAGGTTCCTGATGTTTCCTTCAGGCGATATTTCAGCTCCACAATTTATCACATCTTTTGAAGTCCCAGGAAACTTTGCAAAAGTAGCAGCTTTAAAAAGTAAATGGAAATATTAGACTTATTAGATTTTCCTTGTGAACCAAAAGCCATATAAGACCCCTTTCACACTGCAGCGCTGCTAAAGCTGCGGACATTTTTGCATCGCTTTTTAGGCGCTAGCGAGGCGTTTTTTTTTTTTAAGAGAAAAAGTCCAGTTTTGCTGTGCTTTTAAGGCGCTTTGGTAGCACTGCCCAATAATTTCAATAGGCAGGGGCCTTTTAGGAGGGCTATTTGTAGCACTCCAAAGCCGCCCCAAAGATGCTGCTTGCGGGACTTTTTCTAATGTTCCACAAGCGCACCGCCCTAGTGTGAAAGTACTCATTGCACTGAAAGGAAAGCAGTTTTCATATGCTTTTTAGAGGCTATTTCTAGCACTAAGGCCTCAGTGTGAAAGGGATCTAACAGATGCAACTGAGTAAATAAAACTAACAAAATTAAGCATGTATAAAAACATCAAAATATTGTAGACTTTCCTAAAATCTGTATAAAAATCAACATCTTGCCTTATTAATTCAGACAACTACCAGACTGAACAAGATATCTCATTTCGACGCAACAGTCAAATTGGCTTACAGTCTACATGTCAAAGCTGATGTTTTCATAGGGTCTAACTGCACCCGCTTCTCTCTATATGTCAGCCGCTTGGAGTTACTTTTTAATAAAGTGGTTGTAAAGACATAAGGTTTTTTACCTTCATGTATTCTTTGCATGAAAGTAAAAAACCTTGTGTGCAGCAGTCCCCCAATACTTATATGAGCACCATCTCGATCCAGCGATGTCCACGAGAGCCTTGTCTTTCCGGAGACTTGCACTACTGATTGGCTTTCTATAGTGGTGGGAGCTATTGGCTCCCGGTGCTGTCAATCACAACCAGTGAGCCTATTAGGAGACGGGGCCAAGGCGCGTGTGTGATTGGATACACAGAGCTGTGGTTCAGGAGCACCGGCATGGGACCTGAGAAGAGAAGGATCAGGGCTGCTCTGTGGAAAAACCCTTACACAGAGCAGGTAAATATGACATGTTTGATATAAAAATAAAAAAAAAGACAGTTTTAATGTTTCAGTATCAAAAGTAAACCTACCTGTTTAGGCCTAGAATACGACGCTTGACAAGGAGATGAGCTCATCTCTTCAGATGGGACAGATGCTGATGCACATGATACACCCACACAGCATGAACTGCCACCATCATTCTTGTGTGCTATTAGCTGCGCTCTTGTGGTTTTCAAAGTATGCATACTCCAGGCAACTCTATGGAAATGCTTAACCACTTCAGCCCCGGACCATTTTGCTGGCCAAAGACCAGACCACTTTTTGCGATACGGCACTGCACCGGTTTAACTGACAATTGCGCGGTCATGCGACGTGGCTCCAAAACAAAATTGACGTCCTTTTTTTCCCCACAAATAGAGCTTTCTTTTGGTGGTGTTTGATCACCCCTACGGTTTTTATTTTTTGCGCTATAAGCGCTATAAACAAAAATAGAGTGACAATTTTGAAAAAAAAAACGCATAATTTTTTACTTTTTGTTATAATAAATATCCCCCCAAAATATATAAAAAAAAACATTTTTTTCCCTCAGTTTAGGCCGATACCTATTCTTCTACTTTTTTTTTTTTTTTTTACCAAAAATATCGCAATAAGCGATTATTGATTGGTTTGCGCAAAAGTTATAGCGTTTACAAAATAGGGGATAGTTTTATGGCATTTTTATTAATATTTTTTTTTTACTAGTAATGGCGGCCATCAGCGATTTTTATTGTGACTGCGACATTATGGCGGACACATCGGACCTTTTTGACACATTTTTGGGACCATTCTCATTTATACAGCAATCACTGCTATACAAATGCAGTGATTCCTGTGTAAATGACACCGGCAGGGTTAGGGTTTAGGGTTAGGGTTTCCGTTAGGGTTAGGGTTTCCCCTAGAACAGTGATGGCTAACCTTGGCACCCCAGATGTTTTGGAACTACATTTCCCATGATGCTCTGGCACTCTGCAGTGTAGTGGAGCATCATGGGAAATGTAGTTCCAAAACATCTGGGGTGCCAAGGTTCGCCATCACTGCCCTAGAAGAACAAGGTTAGGACTCGGGGCTTAGAATAGGGACCTCCCCCAAAGGTCAAAGGCGTGTCCCAGAGGTCAAAGGTCAAGTGTCGGGCTGACCCACCCCCAGCAAAGTGTTCCGCCTACCCCAACTAAGTCGGGGCATGAAAAAGTCGGGGCTTGAACAAGTCGGGGTAAGTGGGTGGCAGTGTAGGGGTTAAGTGTTCCTAGGGGTGTGTTACTAACTGTTGGGGGCTAGGCTTTCTTTTAGTGAACACTGATCTCTGCTCCAATCACATGGAGCAGAGATCAGTGTCACTTGTTGCTAGGCAGAACGGGGAGATGCTGTTTACAATGGCATCTCCCAGTTCAGCCGCCCCATGAAACGAACGTGGGTATGCCCGCAATGATCGAGTCTGCGGGTCCCATGACCAGACTCACGGGGGTCCTGACCAGCACGCAAGCGCGCCTCCTGGGGCGCGCTCGCGATGGCAGGGCGGCATTTAAGATTGGACATACCTGTATGTCAATATGCCTGCCCGTGCCATTCTGCCGACGTACATCGGCGCTCGCTGGTCGGGAAGTGGTTAAAAAAAATGTAAGTAACATAACGGCCTATTTTCTCAATATATGCATTCATTTCATTTGTTAGAAACTTGTGGAAAAATATACTTTTGCATGATTAGAGGGTTTCCTCCAGTCTGCTGTTGCCCCCCCCCCCCCCCCCCCCCCACTAGATCAAAAATAATTGCAAGTGGGTTTCACCCAAGGTAAAAGTAAGGATATTCGACAAAACAAAAATCTTGTGCATATAGTATGTAGTTACCTCAGTGCACTCACTAATACTATAATGATTGTAGTACAGTAAACTCCCAGTTATCCAAGGATCCCCATGGGTACTGTTGTATCTGGTTGCTTGAGAGCTAATAGTAACTCTCAAGCATCCACCTCCTATGGCACCCTGCCCCCCCCCCCCCCCCCCCCAGCAGCTAAAGGGGGTAGGGATTGGGGGCCGGGTTTTACCACCTCCAAATTCACATGTGAATGAGACTTAAAAGTTCTATTGCCAAATGCAACTAGACTCATTCACAAGTGTGGTAAGCAATGCTTCAATGCACCTCTGAAAAAAATAGCGTGTATGGCAGGTGACGAGGAGGCAAAATTTTTACACCAATAATTGCAGTGAAAGGCACGCGATTGCAGCATAGTAGTATGGCAATTAGGTTTAAATCAGGTGTGAGGAGGCAACATTGGAGGATACTCTGCCCCGTGATCTTTGACTTCTCCCATGTTGTTCAGGTAGATCTCCACCTCTCTGAGGTTGCCTACCTTTGCCTTAAAAAACTAGACTGAAAGGGCAAATGATTGGTAAACTGTGCCCATTTTCCACCTGCCTGGCTTTCAGAAATGTAACTACCTAGCTGAGAGGTAGGTTGTATTGACTTGCCTGTAACAAATAATTGTCTCATGGTTTTCTTCTTCCAAGTGCTTATTCCAGTTTTCCCATTTACCAGCTGTCAGTCTTGTTCTGGTGCTTTGACAGCGGCTGGTGGCCCATCTGTCAGAATCCCTAAAAATAAATACAATATTCAGCTTTCCACCTCCACACCCCCCACAGACACCGCTAACCTTCTACACAATTCATTTGATGGCAGCTGAATGTAAACAGCAGGTAGTGGGGAAACCATAACCAGACTGCCATTGGCTGTTTCAAATCATAATAGCCAAAAGCAGGCTTACTATTGAGCCCCCTTCCCACTGCCTGCTGTCAGTTACCAGAGGAAGAAGAATGTTCTCCTTCAAATCCTCTCCTTTGCTGATTGACAACAGACAGTGGGTGGGTGCAATAGCCCACTAGTTATTGGCTACTGCAATATAAAATAGTCAATAGCAACGTGGCTATTGATTCCCCCTGCTATCTGCTCTTTTCTCCTGTATTCTGACAGTGGCCAGTGGCCGTCAGAATACACAAAAAAAAAAAGGGGGGGGGGCTAGGGGTCGTATGATATCAGGCTACTTCTGGAGCAGCTGGATGTAAACAGAATATCAGTACCTCATATTGTTATCGGCCTGAAAGGTGGCACATAATTGGTATCTGTACTAAAAATCCATATCTGATGACACCTAGTAGCAGGGCAGATAATAATATGCACAAGGAGCGGGAGACATAAAATATTGGTAACACTGAGATTATGCTGCATTGTGACTGGATGTAGAATGGAAGCCATACATATTATATGCAGCAATGTGCACTGCGCAGTTACTGGATATAGCATGGATATATGCAGCAGGGTGACATACTGTGGAAGAGGAGCTGCATAACTTTACTTGTAGCACTGTGCACATGCTGAATGGTAACTGGAAAGGTGAATAAATACAGAATGAGAACTATTCTACAGGGAATAGACAAATAAAACCTAACTCATGCATCATACTTTGATAATTCTAATATTTGATAGGAGGCACTCACCTTTGATTCAGAGAATACAGAGAGACCTCAGGCTCTCCACCATGCTTTACATCCAGAGGCCTTAACAGGAAGTGAGAGGTGAAAGTTCACCCCTCTGGTCCCCCCTGCCCACCTTCTCCCACAGACTTGCTGTACTCTACTCTGATTGCAGTCTCTCTGCTACTCATCCTTGAAGAGATTTCCTCCAAGCATGGATTTACATTTTACGAGATTGTAGGCACATAAATCCAACCCAGGGGCGGACTGACCATTGGGCCACTCGGACACTGCCCGAGGGCCCCATGCCACTAGGGGGCCCCATCAGGGTTGCCAGCCTCAGTAAAACCAGGGACAGTATGTAAAAATGTGTGTTTATATCTGAGATTATAGCTGCCCCACCTCTCCAGTACCTTCTCAGCCAATAGAAACATGTCTGTGTATACTGTGTGATTGTATACTGTGTGTGTGTTTGTGTCTTCTGTGTGGCCCCATAATCTCTGATTGCCTGGGGGGCCCCATAATCTCCTATTGCCCGGGGGCCCCATGAGTTGTCAGTCCGCCCCTGATCCAACCCCCATCCCAAATGGGAAATGGGAAAAAGTAAGTGATGGGAGATGCATTCTAGAGATATATGCTGTATAATATATATATAGTATATTCACAGCCCCATAACCAACAAACTGTGTGCCCATTTTTTTTTTTTTGCTTTCACATCAACTTCAGGGACAACATGTTCACTTACTGTCTAATATATGCCACCAATTTTCAGATGTCATCGTAACAAGATATTCCCTTTACCTGTCAGTGGTCATAATGTTATGGCTGATCAGTGTGTATAATATTATAAATATATATATATATATATATATATATACACATACACATACATACACAGGGCTCGACAAACCCCGGGCGCCAGGTCGCATTTGCGACTAGAATTAGCGACCTGGGGCGGCACAGCTGGGGAGTATCCTGTCTCCTTGCACCCCTCCGGTGTGATCGCGTTGGGCCATGCTGCTACCTTCTGGTAATTGAGGCTGCGGCTTTGAGGCCTTCTGCGGTCCTATGCTTCCTTGTGAAATCTGGCGCCCTCTTGTGGTGGCCATTGGTATGACAACCAGCAATGCTAATGGAGCTTCCCCTGCCCATTTTCACTGCCTGCCCATCTCCTTCCCTTTACTTAGAACCCCCAAACATTATATATATTTTTTATTCTAACACCCTAGAGAATAAAATGGCGGTTGTTGCAATACTGTCTGTCACACCGTATTAGCAACTTACAAGCAAACTTTTTGGGGATTTTTTTTATTTAATTAAAAAATAAGACAACAGTAAAGTTAGCCCAATTCGTTTTTTTATATTGTGAAAGATAATGTTACACCGAGTAAATTGATACCCAACATGTCACGCTTCAAAATTGCGTCCGCTCGTGGAATGGCGACAAACTTTTACCCTTTAAAATCTCCATAGGCAATTTTTTAAAAATTTTTACAGGTTGCATGTTTTGAGTTACAGAGGAACGTCTAGGGCTAGAATTATTGCTCTCGCTCTACCGATCGCAACGATACCTCACATGTATGGTTTG
Organism: Lithobates pipiens; assembly: GCF_037356315.1. Taxonomy (NCBI): domain Eukaryota; kingdom Metazoa; phylum Chordata; class Amphibia; order Anura; family Ranidae; genus Lithobates; species Lithobates pipiens. Next base: position 243,221,665 of record NW_027507764.1, on the reverse strand, counting down.
AACACCATTTTCATATGCTACTCACGTACGCTTTCGCTTCTGCACGTGAGCTTGGTGGGACGGGGCGCATTTAAAATTATTATTTTTCTTCTTATTTATTTTAACTTTTATTTAAAATTTTTTCACTGTTCTTTAAAAAAAAAAAATTGTCACTTTTGTTCCTATTACAAGGAATGTAAAAATCCCTTGTAATAGAAAAAAGCATGACAGATCCTCTTAAATATGAGATCTGGGGTCAGAGAGACCTCAGATCTCATATTTACGCTAAAATGCAATTAAAAATAAAGATAAAAAAAATAAAGTCCCTCTAAGGGCTATGGGCAATGACTTGGAGACAGGTGGGGGGGGGGGGGGCATCTTCCCCTCACTCGTCTCCATGTCAGGCCAGGGACAGGTCCGGATCGCCGTTACTGACCTGGCTCCTAACTTTTTTAGCTGGCTGCTAGATTCCAAGCAAATTTGTCAAGCCATATATATATATATATATATATATATATATATATATATATATATATATACACACACACACACACACACACACACACACACACACACACACACACACACACACACACACACACACACACACACACAATAATGCAACTCTCATCACTTACATATTTATCTTCCAGACTAGTATTGACACATGGCAGCAGGGCAGCTTGAGCAGGGATATGACACTTAAAGCGGAGTTCCACCCAAACGTGGAAGCTCCACTTATCTGCCTCTCCCCCACCCCCCACCCCCCCTCTCCATTGCCACATTTGCCATCTTTCGGGGAAGGGGAGCAGGTTCCTGTTTTTGACAGGCACTTGTCCCCACTTCCGAGAGACCTCGCTGCGGCGGATGCTTTCCCAATGCTTTTCTGCGTGAGTGTTTTTGATGCATTCCAGCGCATTTTTCCCCCTCTTTTTTTTTCTTAACCTTAAATAACCACCTCACGCCCGCCCTATAGCCGAATGACGAGCGTAGAGCAGGCGCGTTCGTCCGGGTGGCCGTCCCTGGACGCCCTAATGTTTACTTCCGCAATGCGCGCCGCCGCAGGCGCGCATAGCGGAAGTTCTGTGTTCGCCGTGTCCCCCGGGGACAGGCAAACACAGATCGCTGTAAACCGCCAATCACAGCGGCCGTTTACAGCGTGATCGGCGTGTCCAATGGGAGATGATCTCATATGTAAACATATGAGATCATCTCTCAGCGCCGCTCTCCCTCCTCACACAGACAGTGTGAGAGGGGAGAGATGAACGGCTGCAGCGGCAGCGGCAGCCGTTCTGCCTCCAGTTAAAAAAAAAAAAAAAGTGCCATCCTCCCCCAGCAGTGCCATCCTCCCCCAGCAGTGCCATCCACCCCAGTGCTACCTGCCCCCAGTGCCATCCACCCCAGTGCTACCTGCCCCCAGTGCTACCTGCCCCCAGTGCTACCTGCCCCCAGTGCCACCTGCCCCCAGTGCCACCTGTTGTCAGTGCCATTTGTCCCCAGTGCCATCTGTCATCAGTGCCACGTATAAGTGCCATCTGTCATCAGTGCCACGTGTCATCAGTGCCACGTATTAGTGCCATCTGTCATCAGTGCCACGTATCAGTGCCATTTGTCATCAGTGCCACGTATCAGTGCCATTTGTCATCAGTGCCACCTGTCAGTGTCACGTGCCATCTGTTGTCAGTGTCACGTGTCATCAATGCCACTTATCACTGCCATCTGTCATCAGTGTCACGCGTCATCGGTGCCATGTATTAGTGCCATCTGTCATCGGTGGCACGTATTAGTGCCACGTATTAGTGCCATCTGTCATCAGTGCCACGTATTAGTGCCACGTGTCATCAGTGCTACGTATAAGTGCCACGTGTCATCAGTGCCACATATTAGTGCCATCTGTCATCAGTGCCACATATTAGTGCCATCTGTCATCAGTGCCACGTGTCATCATTGTCATGTATAAGTGTCATCATTGCCACGTATCAGTGCCATCTGTCATCAGTGTCACGTGTCATTGTCCTGGTGCTTCAAAAGTGTAATAAATAGTCAACAAGTTAGATGTGTAATTTATGTTCCTAGAACACATGATGGCACTACCTGCATGTTGGGCCTCTCTATGTGGCCAGGCTGTGAAAAAGTCCCACACATGTGATATTGTAATACTCAGGAGGAGTAGCAGAATTTTTTGGGGGGTGTCATTTGTGGTATACACATGCCACGTGAGAGAAATAACCTATTACAATGACAACTTTATGGAGAAAAAAAAATGAAAAATCTTAATTTTGCAAAGAATTGTGGGAAAAAAATGACAACATCAAAAAGCTCACTATGCCTCTTACTAAATACCTTGGAATGTCTACTTTCCAAAAAGGGGTCATTTGGGGGGTATTTGTACTTTCCTGACTTGATTGGGTCACAAGAAGCGAGATAGTCCACCAGTACATCAGATGTGATCAATTTTGTGCGATTCGCACCACAGCTTGTAGACTCTCTAACTTTCACAAAGACCAAATAATATCCACTAATTTGGGTTATTTTTACCAAAGATATGTAGCAGTATAAATTGTGGCCAAAATTTATGAAGAAAAATTAATAATTTGCATAATTCTTTCACAGAAACAAAGAAATATGCATTTTTTTTCAAAATTTTCGGTCTTTTTTCATTTATAGCGCAAAAAATAAAAACCCCAGAGGTGATCAAATACCACCAAAAGAAAACTCTATTTGTGGGAAAAAAAGGACAAAAAATTCATTTGTGTACAGTGTTGCATGACTGAGTAATTGTCATTCAAATTGTGAGAGCACCGAAAGCTGAAAATTGGTCTGGGCAGGAAGGGTGTTTAAGTGCCCAGTAAGCAATTGGTTAAGGACATATGTTACAGTGTGTTCAGGTACATTCCAGTGCATTTCTGATGGGTTTTACAATGTCCCAGTACAGTCCAGTGCAGGAAAAATGCAGCATGCTCTCCTTTTTTTCTGGAACTGGAACACACTGGAACTGCAAGCACTGGTGTGAACTATGCCATTGAAAACCATATAACCTACTTTCCATGCAGAAAAAAAACGCACTGGACTGCATGTGGTGTGAATTGGCCCTCATAGGAAATGGCGGCGGCAGCACCCGAGAGCCGATAGAAACATTGCCTGGGGTGCCAACATCGCTGGATTCCAGGACAGGTAAGTGCCCTAGTATTATTTTGTGCTGGGGGGAACTTTAATATCCCAATTCCTTTTAATTAGCTGCTGGAATTACCCTTTGGTATGTACTAAGTCCAAACAATGGACTGGACTTAGTATAAAAAGACTATACAGTATGTATACTATATTTCCAAAAGTATTGGGACACCTGCCTTTACACGCACATAAACTTTAATGGCATCCCAGTCTATAATAGCTTCAACTCCTCTGGGAAGGCTGTCCATAAAGTTTAGGCGTGTGTCTATGGGAATGTTTGACCATTCTTCCAGAAGAGCATTTGTGAGGTCAGGCACTGATATTGGATGAGAAATCTCCACACAAATTAATCCCAAAGGTGTTCTATTGGGTTGAGGTCAGGACTCTCTGCATGCCAGTCAAGCTCCTTCACTCCAAACTTGCTCATCCATGTCTTTACGGACCTTGCTTTGTTCACTAGTCTAAATCATTTGGTGAAGGGGGGATTATGGTGTGGGGTTGTTCTTCAGGGGTTGGGCTTGGCCCCTTAGTTCCAGTGAAGGGAAAACTTAAGGCCTCAGCATACCAAGACATTTTGGACAATTTCATTCTCCCAACTTAGTGGGAACAGTTTGAGGATGGCCCCTTCATGTTCCAACATGACTGTGCACCAGTGCACAAAGCAAGGTCCACAAAGACATGGATGAGCAAGTTTCGTAATAATAGTGTAACTACTGATTCATGGATTAAACAGAACATTTATATCCAGAGTTTCTCTGGTACCCTGTAAGCAGACAAGATCCTTGGATTCTGGAGGTGTCTGTTAGTGATGGACGAACTTCCGACTGGACGCTTCGCAAACACGAACCGCGAACGTGGCCAAAAGTTTGCGATCCGTAAGGTTCGTGGCAGACCCCATTGACTTTAATGGCAGGCGAACCTTAAAAACCTCCAGGTCATATTTTCAGCCACAAAATACTTACTAGCTGTGCACACTTAGTCCCACAACATGTACAAAAGTATTAAATGAATTTGGGATCAACGACAACAAGCATTCTTTTTTATCTGTGAAATTTTGACAATTCAGGAGCGCATGAAGGTCATGGAGGAGAGGCAAGGTCAGGGCAGGCTATGAAGGAGGTGCAGGAGATGATCAGTGCCACAGTCAGGGCAGCGCAGTCCAGTGCCAGTGTCCCAGTGTGCCAACCTGTGCTTGAGCCCCTCCCTCTGCCTGGCCCTTACCCCCACCTATGCAGGGCTCCACTGCGGTGGTCCAAGGGTGCCAGTCCAGTGCTGATCCTCAGTCATGATGCTGGCACTGCCTGCTGATTGGCTTCTCCGCTGCCATCTCCCTCACTGTCTGAAACCAGCACAGCGACCAGCACCGTGATAGAGAGCACTGACACCACACCAGCACTGTGATAGAGAGCACTGACACCAGCACTGATACCAGCAACTCGCTGTGGGACCCAAAAATATGACACCACTCAACCTCTTCAAACAGGAGGGTACGGGCATATAGTACGGTGTGCTTTTTTTGTACAAGGAAGTGAGCCAAAGGTAGAAAAAAGTGCTAGATTATATAAATCGTTTATAGAGTTATGCATATACATGGTCTACCGGTCACATGTGTTGAATTCCTCCGAGATCCATGCCTCATTCATTTTTATAAATGTGAGGTAGTCAACACTGTCGTGAGCTAGGCGAGTACGCTTATCGGTCACGATCCCCTCTGCTGTGCTGAACGTCCTTTCGGACAGGACACTGGACAAGGGGCAAGCCAACAGTTCCTTTGCAAATTGTGCAAGCTCTGGCCAGAGGTCAAGCCTGCCCATCCAGTAGTCCAGGGGTTCATCACTCCTCAGAGCATCCGCATCGGGCGTTAACCCGATGTAGTCGGACACCTGTCAGTCTAGGCGTTCCCTGATGCTGGATCCAGATGAGACCTGTCGATGGGTCGGCTGAAAGAATGATCTCATATTAGAAGTGACCAACACATCTTCAAACTGCCCTCTTCTTGCTGTTGGATTGGTACCCGCAACTCTTTCTCTAGGAGTGGGAATTCCTCTGCCAGCGCACACAAAAGCAGAATGCAGAATTTCTCGAAGCAAGGCCTGGAAGTGCTCCATTCTGACAGCCCTCTGTGATGGTGGTAACATTTCCGCCATTTTGTGTTTGTACCGGAGGGGTCTAAGTACGTTGCTACCCAGTACTGGTCCTTGACCTTTATGCTTTTTATACGGGGGTCCCTGTTAAAACACGGACGCATGAAGGCCCCCATTTGCACTAAACTGGAAGCGGTGTGGTGGCCTGGCTCCTGCTCATCATCCAGGATAATGTCGTCCTCCTCGTTCTCCTCTCCCAATCCACGGACAACAACAGGGATCCCAGAAAGGTTTAAAGCATGCTCTTCTTGCTCCTCCTCATCCGCTCTGGCACCATCCTCCTCTGACTCCTCTTCAGACTCCTGTTGTTGACTTGTCTCAGATAGAGTAGCCCCCCCGGGAATTCATCCAGCATTGCGACTTCCTCATCTTCCTGCTTTTGCTCCTCCACGGCTTGATCAATGACACGAAGCAATGCATGCTCCATAAAGAAGGCATAAGGTACGATGCCACTGATGGTGCCATGGCTGCGACTGACCAGTTTGGTGATCTCACCAAATGGCCGCAGAAGTCTGCATGCGTCGCGCATTAGCAGCCACTGGCGCGGTGAAAAAAACCAAGCTCCCCAGAACCTTTTCTGCTGCAGAGTTCATACAGGTAGACGTTAACTGCATGTTTCTGCTGGAGCAGCTTATCAAGCATATAGAAGGTTGAGTTCCATCGCGTCGTGCAATCGCAAATAAGACGTCTGACCGGCAGATTGTGTCGCCGCTGAATGTCAGCAAGGCGAGCCATGGCCATGTAAGATCTTCTGAAATGGGCAGAGATTTTCCTTGCCTGCCGCAAGATGTCCCTGGATCCCAGGGTATTGGACAACGAATCGCTGCACCACCAAGTTTAAGACGTGTGCCATGCCATGTGTAATTTTGCCCCGTTTCAATGCGCTAAGCAGATTGGCACCGTTGTCACACACCACTTTACCAACTTCAAATTGAGCAGTGTTAGCCACTGATCTGCCTGTGAATGGAAAGCTGAAAGGAGTGCAGAGCCAGTGTGGCTCTTGGCTAGCAGCGGAAAAGGAGGAGTCAGCCGAGAAGGAGAGGGAGGATGGAGTAGGAGGAGAAGAAGAGGCAGGCCTGCATGAAATCCGTGGCGGTAAAACCAAATCTGCACGGGTGCCACGGGTTACATGCTTGACGGCCGTCAGAAGGTTCACCCAGTGGGCAGTAAAAGTGATATACCTTCCCTGCCCGTGTTTGCTAGACCACGTGTCTGTGGTCAGATGTATCTTGGCACCTACACTGTGTGCCAGAGATACATTCACTATATTTGAAAGAAAGTATATTATACGTGTATTACAACCCTATATACTGTACACCTATACCAGTCCTTAAAAGGACCTTTGTGGACCTAGTAGTAGCTAGCTAGTGAATTGCAGACTGTCCCTGCTCCAAACACCAAACTGTCCCTCCCTACACTGAGAAAAGACAGCTGCAGAATCGGTCAGCACTCAGCAGCACAGCAGTGCACCATAATATACTTTCTATATTTGAAATAAAGTATATAAGCGTATTATAACCCTATATACTGTACACCTATACCAGTCCTTAAAAGGACTTTTGTGGAAGTAATAGTAATAGCTAGTGATTAGACTGACTGTCCCTGCTCCACACAGTGTCCTTTCCCTACACTGACAAAAGACAGAATGTAAAATGGCTGCCAGATCAGGTCTATTTATAAAGGTAGGGGGTATGTCCATGTGCTGAAATGTCTCAATTGGCTGTCCTGTACCCCATGATGGATGTGTCCTGGGTCAAAGTTCTTCACAATGTAAATGCATATGTCCGCCGCGATCAGCGCCAGAAGTCCGCCGGTTTGGCGAATCGCGAATGAGCAAAATTCGCCGTGAACCGACCACCGGGCGAACGGCAAGGCCATCTCTAGTGTTTGTAAAGGCTCTTATTCATTCAGGTCAATCAATAAATCAAGGTAACTGGACTTACTGTATTTTTCTTGAAGTCGTTTTGCTGGTCAGCCGACGAGCTTTCTCAATTCAGAATGACTTGTACAAAAATTATTTGGGAATGGAAGGTGGATGCAAGAGGTTTATCTGCTTTGTATTAAATGGATTATGTGCTTGAAATCTTATAAAAAAATAAAATATTTTATTTGAATCTTTTGGTTTTTATTTTTATTTTAAAAGAGTAAAACAAACCATGTTAAAATGGGAGTGGGTCTCTTATACCGTGCCTTGCAAAAGTATTCACCCCCCTTGGCTTTTTACCTATTTTGTTACATTACAGCCTATAGTTACATTTTTTTTAATCTGAATTATATGTGATGGATCAGAACACAATAGTCTAAGTTGGCGTAGTAAAAATAGAAAAATATATACATAAAACTATTTTTCAGAAGTAATAAAATAATTGCCATGTGCATATGTATTCACCCCCTTTGTTATGAAGCCCATAAAAAGCTCTAGTGCAACTAGTTACCTTCCGAAGTCACATAATTAGTGAAATTATGTCCACCTAATGCCGCGTACACACGATTAAACAATCCGGTGGAAAAGTCCGGCAAACTCAAGTCCGCCAAACAATCCCCCCGTGTGTAGCCTCCGGCATACTTTTTTGACCCGAAAGTATGGCGGACTTAGAATGCCGTGTTGCACACCAATCTGCCCGCCGTACTCGCATTTTGGCGGACAATCCGGCCGTGTGTATGCCAGTCCGCCGTAGTTTTGAAATGACCAGACTTTTCCCTCCCGGAGAAAAGTCCGCTCATTTCGAGCGGGTCTCCAGGTAGGCGGGGCCCGCGAGGGAGACGTCGCTGGCCCCGCTGCCTGGTATGGACTTAAAGGGGAACCCCAACGCCGAAAAAAATCGGCGTGGGGGTCCCCCAAGTCCACAACAGACCCTTGTCCGAGCACGCTACCCGGCCGGCCAGGAAAGGGGGGCGAGCGAGCGCCCCCCTCCTGAGCCGTACCAGGCCGCGTGCCCTCAACATGGGGGGTGCCTTGGGGAAGGGGGGCCGCGCGGCCCCCCACCCCAAAGCACCTTGTCCCCATATTGATGAGGACAAGGGCCTCTTCCCGACAACCCTGGCCGTTGGTTGTCGGGGTCTGCGGGCGGGGGGCTTATCGGAATCCGGGAGCCCCCTTTAATAAGGGGGCCCCCAGATACCGGCCCCCCACCCTATGTGAATGAATATGGGGTACAATGTACCCCTACCCATTCACCTGTAAAATAAAAGTACAAAAAAAACACAACACACGAGATAAAATACTTTATTGCACAGCTCCGGGGGTCTTCCGTCTTCGGGGGTCTTCTCGCCGGACTCCTCCGCTATCTTCTTGTAGCTCTTTTGCTAGCGGAGGAGTCCGGCTTTCTTCCTCGCCGCCGGCCTCTTCTTCCGACTTCGGGGGTCTTGTCCCCCTCTTCGGTTCTTCTGCCGGGCCACCGCGCCTTCTTATAGCTCTTTTACAGGCGGTGGCCCGGTCTTCTGTCGCCGCCGTCGCCGCCGCCTTCCGTTCTTCTTCTACTTCTTCTTCTTCTCCAGGAGATGTTGACTCGACGATCTCTCCGGCCGCAATGCCAGGGAAGCGCTGCGCTGCCACTTATATAGGGACAAGGGGCGGCGTCACATGGATTTGTCACATGGGTTAGTGTCACATGGTGACCCCGCCCCTTACGATGTCACAGTCCCCATGTGACATCAACCCATGTGACCAACCCATGTGACACCGCCCCTTGTCCCTATATAAGTGGCAGCCGGCCGGGTAGCGTGCTCGGACAAGGGTCTGTTGTGGACTTGGGAGGGACCCCCACGCCGATTTTTTTAGGCGTTGGGGTTCCCCTTTAAGTCCATACCAGGCGGCGGGGCCAGCGACGTCTCCTTCGCGGGCCCCGCCTACCTTGAGACGCGCTCGAAATGAGCGGACTTTCCTCCACGTGTGTGGGCGAGTCCGTTCATTTCGAAAGTACGGCGGATAGTACGGCGGACTTAGTACGCCGTATTAGTCCACTGAAAAAGTGCCATGTGTGGGCAAGTAGCCCGTTCGGACATTCCGATAGACAGTCTGGCGGAAGTCCGCCAGACTATGTACGTCGGACAGACGGCTACGTGTGTACGCGGCTTAAGTCTCACATGATCTGTCATTACATATACACACCTTTTTTAATGGCCCCAGCGGTTGCAAAACCTAACCAAGAGGCACCACTAACCAAACACTGCCATGAAGACCAAGGAACTCTCCAAACAAGTAAGGGACAATATTGTTGAGATGTAAAAGTCAGGGTTAGGTTATAAATAAATATCCAAATATTTGATGATCCGTAGGAGCACCATAAAATCTATCATAACCAAATGGAAAGAATATGGCACAACAGCAAACCTGCCAAGAGATGGCCATACACCAAACCTCATGGACCGGGCAAGGAGGGCATTAATCAGAGAGGCAGCAGAGAGACCTAAGGTAACCCTGGATGAGCTGCAGAGTGCCACAGCAGAAACTGGAGTATCTGTACATAGGACAACAATAAGCGGTATGCTCTATAGAGTTGGGCTTTATGGCAGAGTGGCCAGAAGAAAGACATTATAGGCAGTAACCGGGTTACAAACAAGATAGGGACTGTAGGTTTGTTCTTAAGCTGAATCTGTTTGTAAGTCAGAACAGGTACATTTTTAAGTGTAGCTCCAGCCAAAAAATCTATTTTTAAGCTTTTTGGATAGCATAGGGAAAGGTTAATACCCCTGTAATGTTTGTTTAGCTGTCTGTGCCGTTGTTCAGAAGATTTCACCTCACTTTCTGTCCCAATGACAATTGGATTTTGAAAATTTTGGGCTGTTAGGGAAACATGGACTGGTGATAAAGCAACAGTGGAGAAGCCTTTTTCCCATATTAACTTACAGGAGTGAATCTCCCTTCCTAGGGGTAGATTTCCTCTCAATTCCTGTTTCCCTCCATTTGTAAGTAGGAGTCGTTTGTAAGTCGGATGTTTATAAGTAGAGGACTGCCTGTACTTTCAGCAAAAAACAGAATGGCACATTTTGAGTTTGCGAAAAGGCATGTAGGAGACTCCCAAAATGTATGGAGGAAGGTGCTCTGGTCTGATGAGACTAAAATTGAACATTTTGGCCATCAAAGAAAATGCCTTGTCTGGCGCAAACCCAACACATTACATCACCCAAAGAACACCATCCTCACAGTGAAACGTGGTGGCAGCATCATGCTGTGGGGATGTTTTTAAGCAGTCGGGACTGGGAAACTTGTCAAGGTTGTGTGTGATTTGAGGCTAGGATTGAGGTTCACCTTCCAGCAAGACAATGATCCCAAACACTCTTCTAAAGCAATACTTTAGTGGTTTAAGGAGAAACATGTAAATGTGTTGGAATGGCCTAGTCAAAGCCCAGACCTCAATCCAACAAAATTTGTGGTCAGACCAATGCTGCGTACACACGACTGGACTTTCCGGCAGACTAGGTCCAACAGAATCAGTCTGTCGGACATTCCGATCCTGTGGGCTAATCTGATCTTTTTTCATTTAAAAAAATAAAAATCAGACGGACCTACAAATTAGAACATGTTTCAAATCTGTCCGATTGACTCAATTCCTATTGGGAAAACCGTTCTTCTGTATGCTGGTCCGATGGACCAAATATGACACAAGGGAAGCTATTGGCTACAGGCTATTGAACCTCCTTTTTTAGTCCCGTCGTACATCACCACATTCAAAACGAACAGACCTTTGAACGGACTTAGTCCGTTCGTGTGTGGGCAAGTCCGTTCGTTAAGAAGTCTGTCGGGAAGACAGTCAGACCTAGTCTACCAGAAAGTCCAGTCGTGTGTACGTGGCACAAGCGCAAACTATCCAGCTTGAATGAGCTGGAACAGTTTTGCGAGGAGGAATGGGCAAAAATCCCAGTGGTAAGATATGGCAAGCTCAAAGAGACTTATCCAAAGCGACTTGGAGATGTGATAGCTGCAAAAGGTGGCTTTACAAATTATTATAAAGTATTGACTTTAGGGTGGTGAATAGTTATGCACATTGACTTTTTCTGTTATTTTGTCCTATTTGTTGTTTGCTTCACAATAAAAAAAAAAAAACATCTTCAAAGTTGTGGGCATGTTCTGTAAATTAAATGATGCAAATCCTCAAACAATCCATGTTAACATGTTAATTCCAGGTTGTAAGGCAACAAAACATGAAAAATGCCAAGGGGGTGAACACTTTTGCAAGGCACTGTAAATGTATTCAGAATGTTATCTGTTATAGTCCCCCCCCAAGTCAATATTACAAAAATATCAGAAAAAATATATGTTGAAATGTCTTTATTTGGCGTTAAATATTTTCAGAAAAACATATTTAAAAAATCAATTTTCCAATATATGTCTTTGGAAAATACATCTAAATTATATTTTTGGAATGCATTTACAAATATATGTAAAAATATATGTTGAAATTACTTTTTTATGTGTTAAAAAATATCTGGAAAATTGATTTAAAAAATATATTTTGAAATATATGCCTTTGGAAAATATATTTTAATTTACATGTTTGAACTACATGTAAAAATATATTAGCGTAGGCCAATATATTGTAAATATATTTAAAATATATAATTTTTTAAATATATTGGAAATATATTTTTCTTCCATATTGGTAGGACCTAGATTCTGGCCAGCTAGATTCTTTTAAAAAGCACAGTGTTAACATTTATAGGTAATAAAAGCAGGGACGTTAAATCAGGGAATATCTAATTGCCTTCTGGGGGATCAGGAAGAAAAATAATTTTCCCCCTGATGGAGCAAATTGGTCCATGTTTTATAGTTTTTTTTTGCCTTCCTCTGTATCATCTGTGAGTATAGGATTCTGGATAGGGATGAGAACACCCCCCCAGTTCGGTTTGCACCAGAACCTTTAAACAGACCTAACATTTGTACGAACTTTAGAACCCCATTAAAGTCTGTGGGACTCGAACGTTCTAAATCAAAAGTGCTAATTTTAAAGGCTAATATGCAAGATATTGCCCCAGGGGACATGGATCAATGCAAAATTTTTTTTTTTAAATGGACGTTTTTTTCGGGAGCACTGATTTAAATGATGATTAAAGTGAAAAAAAAAGTGAAATATTCCTTTAAATATCGTGCCTGGTGGGTGTCTATAGTATGCCTGTATTACAGAAACACAACAACACCAGCAATAACGGGTATCTTCAGGTGTATACTGTGCAGGAGGCACACAACACCCACTCTAACTGCTGCAGATGCCTGTATCAGGCCGCGTACACACGGGCGGACTGTTCGCCCAACTTTGTTTGTCAAACAGTTTCGGCAAACAGTCCGCTCAAAATTAGCATGGACGGACATGGCCACACACGGCACTTTTTTGAGCGGACTGTTTCAGCAAACTGTTTGACAAACAGTTCGCTCAACTTTTGAAATGAACGGACTCGCCCACGTAAGGCGGAGGCAAATCCGCCCATTTCGAGCGCGTGTACAGGTAGGCGGGGCCCGCGAAGGAGACGTCGCAGGCTCCGCCGCCTGGAATGGGCTTAAAGGGGAACCCCAACGCCGAAAAAAATCGGCGTGGGGTCCCCCCAAAGGTCCACAACAGACCCTTGTCCGAGCACGCTACCCGGCCGGCCAGGAAAGGGGGGCGAGCGAGCGCGCCCCCCCTCCTGAGCCGTACCAGGCCGCGTGCCCTCAACATGGGGGGGTGCCTTGGGGAAGGGGGGGCCGCGCGGCCCCCCCCCACCCCAAAGCACCTTGTCCCCATGTTGATGAGGACAAGGGCCTCTTCCCGACAACCCTGGCCGTTGGTTGTCGGGGTCTGCGGGCGGGGGGCTTATCGGAATCCGGGAGCCCCCTTTAAGAAGGGGGCCCCCGGATACCGGCCCCCCACCCTATGTGAATGAGTATGGGGTACAATGTACCCCTACCCATTCACCTGTGAAATAAAGCACAAAAAAAAACACAACACAGAGAAAAAATATTTTATTGCACAGCTCCGGGGGTCTTCCGTCTTCGGGGGTCTTCTCGCCGGACTCCTCCGCTATCTTCGTGTAGCTCTTTTACTAGCGGAGGAGCCCGGCTTTCTTCCTCCCCGCCGCCGGCCTCTTCTCCCGACTTCGGGGGTCTTGTCCCCCTCTTCGGTTCTTCTGCCGGGCCACCGCGCCTTCTTATAGCTCTTTTACAGGCGGTGGCCCGGTCTTCTGTCGCCGCTGCCTTCCGTTCTTCTGTCGCCGCCTTCGGTTCTTCTGCCGGGCCACCGCGCCTTCTTGTAGCTCTTTTACAGGCGGTGGCCCGGTCTTCTGTCGCCGTCGCCGCCTTCCGTTCTTCTTCTTCTTCTTGTTCTTCTTCTTTTTCTTCTTCTTCCCCAGGAGATGTTGACACGTCGCTCTCTCCGGCCGGAATGCCAGAGCCGCGCTGTGCGGTCACTTATATAGTGACAATGGGGCGGTGTCACATGGTATATGTCACATGGGTTGGTCACATGGGTTGATGTCACATGGGGACTATGACATCGTAAGGGGGCGGGGTCACCATGTGACCAACCCATGTGACATATACCATGTGACACCGCCCCATTGTCACTATATAAGTGACCGCACAGCGCGGCTCTGGCATTCCGGCCGGAGAGAGCGACGTGTCAACATCTCCTGGGGAAGAAGAAGAAGAAGAAGAAGAACGGAAGGCGGCGGCGGCGACAGAAGACCGGGCCACCGCCTGTAAAAGAGCTACAAGAAGGCGCGGTGGCCCGGCAGAAGAACCGAAGGCGGCGACAGAAGAACGGAAGGCAGCGGCGACAGAAGACCGGGCCACCGCCTGTAAAAGAGCTATAAGAAGGCGCGGTGGCCCGGCAGAAGAACCGAAGAGGGGGACAAGACCCCCGAAGTCGGGAGAAGAGGCCGGCGGCGGGGAGGAAGAAAGCCGGGCTCCTCCGCTAGTAAAAGAGCTACAAGAAGATAGCGGAGGAGTCCGGCGAGAAGACCCCCGAAGACGGAAGACCCCCGGAGCTGTGCAATAAAATATTTTTTCTCTGTGTTGTGTTTTTTTTTGTACTTTATTTCACAGGTGAATGGGTAGGGGTACATTGTACCCCATACTCATTCACATAGGGTGGGGGGCCGGTATCCGGGGGCCCCCTTCTTAAAGGGGGCTCCCGGATTCCGATAAGCCCCCCGCCCGCAGACCCCGACAACCAACGGCCAGGGTTGTCGGGAAGAGGCCCTTGTCCTCATCAACATGGGGGCAAGGTGCTTTGGGGTGGGGGGGCCGCGCGGCCCCCCCTTCCCCAAGGCACCCCCCCATGTTGAGGGCACGCGGCCTGGTACGGCTCAGGAGGGCGGGCGCGCTCGCTCGCCCCCCTTTCCTGGCCGGCCGGGTAGCGTGCTCGGACAAGGGTCTGTTGTGGACTTTGGGGGAACCCCCACGCCGATTTTTTTCGGCGTTGGGGTTCCCCTTTAAGCCCATTCCAGGCGGCGGAGCCCGCGACGTCTCCGTCGCGGGCCCCGCCTACCTTCACACGCGCTCGAAATGAGCAGACTTTCCTCCGAGCGGGAACAGTTTGCTCATTTCGAAAGTAGCCTACACACGGGCGGACTGTTCGCTCAAACACAGTTTCAGCGGACAGTTTTTCGGAATTTCCGAAAGACTTTGTCCGTCAAACTGTCCGCTGAAACTGTCCGCTGAAAGCCCACACACGAGCGGACTGTCCGCCCAAACACTGTTCAGCGGACAAGGTTGGGCGAACAGTCCGCCCGTGTGTACGCGGCCTTACAGAAACGGAACATCACCAGCAATAAGGGGTAGAGTCAGGTGTATACTGTGCAGGAGGCACACAACACCAACTGTAAATTTTGCAGATGCCCCTGTGTTACAGAAACAGAACACCAGCAATAAGGGGTAGCTTCAGGTGTATACTGTGCAGGAGGAACACAACACCCACTTTAACATTGCTAGGTTCCCAAGCAAAAATACACTGTCCCTGCCTATCTTGCCCTTTCCCTGTACACCAACACACTACACAAGACTGCGGCGCTGGCGGTCTTATATAGTGTGGGGCATGTACTAAACCCCCCTGAGCTATAATTGGCCACAGGCATCCTGCCTGTGGCCAATTATGGCTCTCCTCACTGCCGGCGCTGTGATTGGCCAAGCATGAGGGGCCACAGTGCATGCTTGGCCAATCATGAGCCAGCCAGCGAACGGCCCATGTTCGAGTCGAACATGCGCTTGAGTCGAACACCGAGCTCATCCCTAATTCTGGATATCATTGTTTTCTATGTATTTACTGTTTACTTTTTTCATTTGGTTAAAGTAGATGGGCTTGTGTATTTTTTAACCAAAGTAACTATGTAACTATGTAATCATGGCCTCTCCTCCAAAGTGGCATTTTTGGTCGCTATCACATCTTAGACTTGTCTCTGAGTTGGGGCCTCTCTTTTAGGGAGCCATTCCTCATCCTTCACAAAGTTTTATCCCCAAGGCCAATGTCAGTAGGGCAGTGTACGGTGTGTGGACGGTATCAGTAGGACAGTGGATGGTGTCAGTAGGGCACTGGACTTTGTCAGTCCAGGCAGAGGAGGGTGTCAGTAGATCAGAAGTTGGTGTCAGTAGGGCAGACAGACGGTGCCAATAGGTTTTTTTTACAGTTGTGCTCATAAGTTTACATATCCTGGCAGAATTTATTATTTCTTGGCCATTTTTCAGAGAATATGAATAACACGAGCTTTTCTTTCACTCATGGTTAGTGTTTGGCTGAAGTCATTTATTATCAATCAACTGTGTTTACTCTTTAAATCATATTGACAACAGAAACTAGCCAAATGACCGTGATCAAAAGTTTGCATACCCCAGTTCTTAATACTTTGTATTGCCCCCTTTAACATAAATGACAGCTTTAAGTCTTTTGTGGTATTTGTGGATGAGGCTCTTTATCTTTTCAGATGGTAAAGCTGCCCATTGCTCTTGTAAGTTCCTGTAAATTCTTGGGATGTCTTGCATGAACTGCACGTTTTGAGATCTCCCCAGAGTGTCTCAATGATGTTGAGGTCAGGAGACTGAGATGGCCACTCCAGAACCTTCACTTTATACTGCTGTAGCCAATGACAAGTTGACTTGGCCTTGTGTTTTGATCATTGTCATGTTGGAATGTCCAAGTACGTCCCATACACAGCTTCCTGGCTGACGAAGGCCAGTATTTTTTGATAACATACTGCATTCATCTTGCCATCAATTTTGACCAAATTTCGTGTGCCTTTGTAGCTTACACATCCAAGACATCAGCGATCCACCTCTGTGTTTCACAGTAGGAATGGTATACTTTTCATCATAGGCCTTGTTGACTCCTCTCCAAATGTAGTGTTTATGATTGTGGCCAAAAAGCTCAATTTTGGTCTCATCCCTCCAAATGACTTTGTGCCAGAATGTTTGAGGCTTGTCTCTGTACTGTTTGGCAATATTGTAAGCAGGATACTTTGTGCATTTGCATGATAATGGCTTGCTTCTGGCGACTCGACCATGCAGCCCATATTTCTTCAAGAGCCTCCTTATTGTGCATCTTGAAACAGCCACACCACGTTCTCAGAGCGTCCTATATTTCACCTGAAGTTATTTGTGGGTTTTTCTTTGCAGCCCAAACAAATTTCCTGGCAGTTGTGGCTGAAATGTTAGTTGGTCTACCTGACCATGGTTTGGTTTCAACAGAACCTCTAATTTTCCACTTCTTTTGAACACTACTGATTGACATTCTTAATTCCGTGGATATCTTTTTATATCCCTTTCCTGTTTTATACAGTTCAACTACCTTTTCCTGCAGATCCTTTGACAATTCTTTTGCTTTCCCCATGACTCTGAATCAAGAAACATCAGTGCAACACTGGATGAAAGATGCAAGGGTCTGTCAGGAGTCCAGAAACTCAATGACCTTTTATACACACACACTAATTACAAGAAAACAGATCACAGGTGAGGATGGTTACCTTTAATAGCCATTCAAACCCCTTTGTGTCAACTTGTGTGTATATTATCAAGCCCAAATCACCAGGGTATGTAAACTTTTGATCAGGGTCATGTGGGTAGTTTCTGTTGTGATTATGATTTGAAAAGAGTAAACAGTTGATTGATAATAAATTGCTTCAGCCAAACACTAATCATAAGTGAAAGAAATGTTTTTGTGTTATCATTCATATTCTCTGACAAAAGGCCAAGAAATCAAATTCTGCCGGGGTATGTAAACTTATGGGCACAACTGTATTTTTGTTATTTTACACAATTTGTTTAACATACTGGTTGGGGGCCTTTGGTGAAATATGAGAGGTTTAAACAGACCTCAGAAGTCTCACTTTTCAGACAGACAAAAGGACTGAGGACAAAGATTTATCAGTCCCTTTCTCTGCAGCCTCAGCTGCACTGGGCAGTGAATGGATGGGAAGTGCTCTGTTCTAAGCAGCTTTCTGTTCATTCACAAATTGAAGCATAGTAAACATAGTTTAGTGAAGTGATTTGTACTGATCACTCACTGTGTTCATTCAGAAAAGGAAAAGGCTGGTAAATAACATGTATTGGCCCTTTCCCCTGCCATCCCGAAATATCCCACCACAGCATCTGGGGAGAGAGTAGAGGAGGGAAGCTGGCAGCATTGCAAAGGGTAGGGGGGGCTGGGCAGTAGAAAAAAGTGGAACCTAAACACCTGGACCTGTATTTTTTTCCTCCTGTAGAGGCTGAATGCAGGCAGGAGGGAGGCTGGCCTTCTACTGCTGGAGGAGGAAAATACAGCCAATCTGTTTTTGGAAATACTGCCCCTCCTGTCCAGGTGTGACAGAAAGGTCACAGAAGCCACAGTCCGCTGTAAAAAATGTGCATGTGGGTTTCATGTGGACTGAATCCTGAACACATGATTCAAAACCCGGTCTGTCCAGGTGAATGCTGGACAGGTGGCAACCCTAGTCAAACATCCCTTTTTTGTGCTTTTCTTGTCTGGTAAGTCACACACAGCAAGTATTGAGAAGGATTCACTTATGGGTCCACTTCAAAATTAACCACTTAAGGACCAGCCACAGAAGTTATACTGTGGCAATGTGGCTCGATCTTGTAAATCGCCGTAGGTGTACGTCGGCTCATTCATGGCGATTTGTGGGTACAGGTAGAACACACAGTGAGGAAACACATTTAACACCTTGATTGCCCCTGATGTTAAAGGAGTTGTATAGTTTTTTTTTAAAACAAACAAATGTCATACTTACCTCCACTGTGCTTGTCATTTTGCACATAGTGGTCCTCGTCTTCTGGGGTCCCTTGGCAGCTGTCTTGGCTCCTCCCCTCTCTAGGAAGCGCTCTCCCAAGGGGGTTAGCTTGCGGGCGCACTCCGGTGTGATGCACTCGGCAGCCATAGCCGCCGAGTGTATCATTCGGCCCCGGCGTGACACGGCCATTGATTTGATTAACAGCAGTGGGAGCCAATGGCTGCGCTGCTATCAATCATCCAATGAAGAGCCCACAGGAGCTGGGGGAAAGCAATGCTGGATCGCGCCCATGGAGATTCGGGACTCAGGTTAGTAAAACGGGGGCTCGGGGGGGCCGGAGAGTGCAAGGTGTTTTTTCACCTTAATTGCATAGGATGCATTAAAGTGAAAAAACAAATCTTTACAAACCCTTTAACCCCTTCCCTGCCAGTGTCATTAGTACAATAACAGTGCATAGTTTTAGCACCTATTACTGTAATGATACTGGTTCCAAAAAAGTGTCAAAAATGTCAGTTAGGTGTCCGATCTGTCTGCAGCAGTGTTGCAGTCCCGCTAAAAATCACTGATCGCCGCCATTACTAGTAAAAAAAGGGGAAAATTAAAAAAAAGAAAAAAAAAAGTGCAAACCAATCAATATACACTTGATTTTTTTTTTTTACCAAAAATTTTTTTCTTTTACTTTTTTTAATGTTTTATAGCAGAAAGTAAAACATTTTTTTTTCAAAATTGACATACAAAATAAAAACCACAGAGGTGATCAAATACCACCAAAAGAAAGCTCTATTTGTGGGAAAAATAGTACAGTGGATGTAAACCTGATTCATGAAATTTGAGCTGGGCACATATATCTCCAGTGTTTTCTTATCCCTCTTCAAAGCATTATGTCTCGTGGCTTTCTCCTGCTCCATTCCTCTGTTATCAGCATTATAACTTCTGACACGTTCTCCGACATGTGAATAAACCAACCTGAAATTTATGTAGACGTGGTGGCTATAAATAGATTAGCAGACAGCTTAACTTGTCACAGCACAGCTTTGAAAGTTTCTGCCTATCTGGAGGGGGGGTGTGCCTTTCCTCCAATCAGCTTTTATCGCGGTTAGCCGTCACTTCTGGGAGAACACTGGGGCTATTGCTAGAGGATATAGCGCTGGCAATAATGAAGGCCAAAAATCCAACAGGCTGTGGTTGTACCCAAGTCAATCTCATCGATCGACTTGGGTACATACATGCTGCCCATAGATGGCTTGAATCTCACCGGCCAAGATATGAACCACCTTTGGCCAGCTTTACTTTATATTAACTAACTGTTAACATGACTTGGCTGTTGTAAAATGTTATATTTACTTGTCAATTATTGTATTTGTAATCATGCATGTGCTTGTTTTTTGATTTGCTAGGAGTTGCAGTTTGAAAGACTTACTCGAGAACTTGAAGCTGAACGTCAGATTGTTGCCAGCCAGCTAGAAAGATGCAAGCTTGGATCAGAAACTGGCAGTATGAGTAGCATTAGGTAAGTGTTATTCTGCTTTTCAGTATTTTGAAACAAAAATATTAAACTGTGATTTGTTAATAATGTTACATGTTCATAACAATTATCTTTTACAATGTACTGTATCTGCTATGCTGGCCCCAACTTCTAATTACAGTCTCCCTTTAACCACTTGCTGATCAGCCACCATCATTGAACTGCAGCAGGTCGGCTCGATCCCGCAAATTGTCGTAGCTGTACGTCAGTCCCTTTAACAGCTGTAGCAGGCGCTTGCGAGTGCCCGCTGCACAGCGGGAGAGCTGATGAACGTGGCCAGCAGCCGCAATGTCCGCCAGCCACCTGTGATCGATCCACAGGGAGCCAGAATGGGGATCTGTCAATGTAAACAAAGAGATCCCCGTTTTGTCACGGGAGTACAGTATGATTGTCTGTTCCTAGTGATTAGGAACAGCGATCTCTCTGTTCTCCCTATCAGTCCACCCCCTAGTTAGAAACACCTCCCAGGGAACACTTTTACCCATTGATCACCCCCTAGTGTTTACCCCTCCCCTTCCAGTGTAATTTATATAGTAAGCAGTGCATTTTTATAGCCCTGTTCGCTGTATAAATGTCAATGGTCCCAAAAAAAGTGTCAAAAGTGTCCGATCTGTCTGCTGCAATGTCTCAGTCCTGCTAAAAATTCCTGATTACTGCCATTACTAGTACCAAAAATTACCAAAAATATGTAGAAGAATACAACTTGGCTTAAACTGATGAAGACATTTTTTTTTAAATTTCTTTTGGGATATTTATTATAGCAAAAAGTAAAAAATTGTTTATTTTTTTCCAAAATTGCCGGTCTATTTTTGTTTATAGTGCAAAAAATAAAAAACACAGAGGTGATCAAATACCACCAAAAGAAAGCTCTATTTGTGCAAAAAATACACGTCAGTTTTGTTTGGGTACAGCATTGCACGACCACGGAATTGTCAGTTAAAGCCCTGTAGTGCCCTATCGCAAAAAATGGCCTGGTCATTAAGGGGATAAATCTTTCCTGGGGCTAAAGTGGTTAAGAGTTTCTGAATATGCCCGGTCAGCTATCAAAGCAAGCATTCCTGTGAGGAGGATGCAGATTCCCTCATCATAGTAGGCAAATACAATGATTAAATCACAGGTGCCCATCAAACATATGTGGCACGGCAATAGGTGACAGCACTAAAGCCTTCTCTTCCTGCCACACACGCAATAGCTTTCTACATTGGAAATCTGAATTGGTAACAGTAACAACGTTGGCACACTCAATCAAGCACTCATTCAGCAAACCTGGTCTTTAACTTCTACTGTGTGTTTATAGTCGTTGGTTAAAAATTGCCTTATTCCTGCAGAATTTCTGCTTTTCTCAATGAGGCTTTTTGCTGGGCAGTGGATTAACCTCAAATTTTGCATGAAAAAAAAAAACTTTAGCTCTATTACAACAGGCTTACGTGAGCATTCCATGAAGAAATCAAGTGTTTTTAAATGGCATATGGGTTTAAGGAGGGGCACAAAGATGTCCTCAATGACACAAGTGGGCAGCCAAAAATGCAAAAGATAGATGCAAATAGGGACAGAATGTGATTCCTTGTACACTCATGCTCCTGTGTTATTTTTTATCACAAGAGGTTAGTTTACTACAAGTTCATAGAACATGGTACAATTGTCAACCACCTTTGATACTTGTACATTCTAAAAAGCTTACAGGAATCTATTCTGAGGAAAAGGCCAGAACTCTGGCCCGACAAGTGGATTTTCTACCACAACAATGCTCCTACACAAACTTTTTTTTTCCAGTCCATTCTGGAAATTAAATTGTCACATCTTGTACACACCATGATGGGGTGGATGGGATTCAGTGTCCACTGCTGACATCTTTTTTCATGTTGGCATATGGAAAGTGGATGATTAAATCTAAAATCTGAGAAACTAAGGTATTGCCCCTTGCAGTGACGCTGTGCCCGCTCTAAAATGGTGAATTGCTCATTGAGGTGTAGGGGAAAAAGAAATGCACATTTACTTACCCAATTCTCCGCTCCTCCCCTCTACTAAATGAGCCTCTTCTCCCCTGTGCTCCACGGGTCTAAGGTCCTGACTTCATCAAGACCACTGCAGGGTCCATAGCCTTGCACTGGACGTGAAGATGCAGATGGACAACTCACATAATGTAAAACACAGGAAAGCTCATCAGTGATAAAACCCCATGGAATAGTCCCCACTGCATGGCAAGGGAAGCAGGAGGAGTACGGATGTAGAGCACTATCGGGGACGTGGAGCCAGTCAAGTCCATCTGTCATCAGGGTGGAGGGCTGGAATGCTCAGTGGACCAAATCGACAGCATGGTGACATCACTGGGGAGGAGATGCAACGCGCTTCCGAGCATGGTCAAATACATTAAAAATGTATATATGAATTTTGATAGTATTAGAACTGAGCATGCTGGGCGCTGCAGTGCCTCAATATTCAGAGCCCTCCTCTAGGTTCTACTTATAAGGCTCCAATAGTCCTCTCCCCTCCAGAGTAAGAAAGGAGCATGCTTGCCATTCCAGGCATTGTACATGCCCTTTTCTTTTAACATTAATAGAGTAGGGAAACCAGCGCCCATGGCTGCAACCTAGGGGGCAGTGCACCCTGGGCAGCTGCCTGGTTCACCAAGCGATAGCGCCGGCCCTATTTGCAGCTTGCAGGCTGTAACTGGTGAAAGATGCAGGCCGTGTTTACTTGTACACAGTTGCAAGAACCAAATTGTCCCTAAGGCTGGGTTCGGATCTTAGCCATGTAGTAAAGCACGCACCCTAGTGCACGTTACGTCACATTTTGAATGAGCTGCCAAAGTAGTTCAAAACACAAAAGAAGAGAGCGCAAGCCGCCCTAGTGTAACTCGGCTTTAAAATGGTAAAGGTAAAAATGCTACAATGGTCAAACTCACATTGTGTGAAGATAGATACAGCATAAAGATTCCACTGTGGCCACACTCTTGAAACCACCCCAAGATCCCAACAGGGGAAGGGGGAGCCATGAATGTGCAACTTAGCTGCCTGGATCCTGGTAGCACATCCGAAGCTATCCACCACCACGCTCAACGTGCAGATCCTAATGCGCATGCTCCAGCTCCAGCCGACGCTACTCTCTGAGGACACATGAACCCACAGGGATTCAAGGTGTGAGGGGGTTTGCTGGGTAGCGGGTGTGTGTGACCCCCTGGATGGGTTCACAACACAAAGTCAGGCACAGCAGACAGCGGTGTAGGTGCAAAAAACAAAAGATCCGGTTTATTTATGCTACATGCAATGATACATATAACAGCCAAACAAGATAAAACAAGAAAATAAATCCTGGTCAGCTTGACCTCTAACTACACACGTAGACTCCCTGTCTAACAACTGGGTGCAGCCTTGTGCTGCCCCAATCCCTGTCTCTATTGTAGGGGTTTGCCACACAGGCGTTAACTCACCGCACAGAACAGATCTCAGACTCCCCAGTCTATACACACAAAACTGGTTCCAGGATGGAGCATCTCCCTATGCATGCTGGGGTTTTTTGTAGAGGTCTTAATGAGCCCACTTACTACAGCTGGGCTCATTAACTCTTCCCCTCTAATTGTACAAGTCTGCATAAAGCCTGAATCTAGGACACACATATTTCCCATCCTGAATACAACCAGGTGATTTTACCTGCGTGCTGCCACATACCCCCCCCCCTCTTGTTTCAACCTTGGGGTTGTAACACAAGCAGCCAGACACGCATGTATCCGAGAAAAAGCATCCACATTCCCCATTTTAACACCAGGGCGATGCTTAACTGTAAAGTTAAATTCCTGTAGGGCCAGGAACCACCTATTTACCCTTCTATTGGTCTCCTTGTTTTGAGCCATCCACTTTAAAGGAGCGTGATCAGTCACCAGGTCAAAGTGCCTACCTAGCAGATAGTACCGAAGGGAATCTAGAGCCCACTTCACTGCTAAACATTCCTTCTCAATCGTGGAGTAATTTACCTCATGGGACTTCAACTTCCTGCTGAGGTAAATGACTGGGTGCTCTTCCCCGTTCCAGACCTGGGATAACACTGCTCCTAACCCAACGTCTGATGCATCAGTTTGTACCACAAAGTCCTTAGAGAAGTCTGGTGAGTACAACACTGGCTGGCTACATAAGGCTGTTTTTAAGGACTGAAATGCTTCTTCAGCCTCTGGGGACCATTTAACCATAACCGACTCTTTCCCTTTTGTCAGGTTGGTGAGGGGCACAGCCTGAGAAGCAAAATGGGGAATGAATCGTCGATAATAGCCAGCGATTCCCAGAAAGGCTCGTACCTGTTTCTTGCTGTTGGGACATGGCCAACTCTGTATGGCCTCGACTTTATTGACTTGGGGTTTTATCACCCCCCTCCCAATAGTGTACCCAAGATATTTGGCCTCCTCCTGTCCAATGGTACACTTCTTTGGATTGGCCGTAAACCCAGCTTCCCGGATAGAGTCTAGGACTGCTTGTACTTTTGGCAAATGTGAGACCCAGTCTGTGCTATGGATAATCACATCATCCAGGTAAGCTGCAGCATATTTCTGATGGGGCCTCAGAATCTTATCCATTTTCCGCTGGAATGTTGCCGGTGCATTCTGTAACCCAAACGGCATTCTCTTATATTGGAATGCCCCATCTGGGGTTACAAACGCAGTTTTCTCCTTGGCCGACTCGGCCAGGGGAATTTGCCAATACCCTTTGGTGAGATCAAGAGTTGTCATATATCGGGCTGTTCCCAGCCGGTCAATCAACTCATCTATACGTGGCATGGGGTAGGTGTCAAATTTTGTAACTTTATTTAATTGTCTAAAATCGTTACAAAACCGCCAGCTCCCATCAGGTTTGGGCACTAGTACAATAGGACTGGACCAGTCACTCTGGGACTCCTCTATCACACCCAATTCCAGCATCCTTTGAACCTCCCCACGTATTGCCTCCCGTCGGGCCTCTGGTATTCTATAAGGTTTTAGTTTTACCCTTTCTCCTGGCGGGGTGATAATGTCATGCTTTACGCCAGATGTTTGTCCCGGAAGCTCAGAGAAAATCTCTTTGTTACGAAGTACAAACTCTTTAACCTCCTGTTGTTGGGGTTTCGATAAGGTGTCTGCTATTCCAACCTCAGGAACTAAGCAATCAGGCTGTACTTGTGACAAAGTCTCTGCGACTAGGGATTCCCTATCCCTCCAGGCTTTCAGCAGATTGACGTGATAGATCTGCTCCGGCTTTCGCCTTCCTGGCTGTCTAACCCTGTAGTTCACCTCACTAATTTTTTCAATTACTTCATATGGACCTTGTCATTTGGCCAGAAATTTGCTTTCAACCGTAGGGACTAGCACCAAGACCCTATCCCCCGGGGAAAAAGTACGGGTCTTGGCCCCACGGTTGTACACTCTCTGCTGTGCTAACTGCGCTTGGGTTAAATGTTCCTTTACAATTGGCACTACCTGTGCAATTCTATCTTGCATCAGGGCGACGTGCTCAATCACACTCCTGTGAGGAGAACTCTCATTTTCCCAAGTTTCCTTGGCGATATCCAGCAGCCCTCTTGGGTGTCTCCCATAGAGCAACTCGAAGGGTGAGAAACCCGTAGAGGATTGGGGTACCTCCCTAATGGCAAACATCAGATAGGGTATTAGACAATCCCAATTCTTTCCATCTCTATCCACCACCTTCTTTAACATTTGTTTTAGGGTTTTGTTGAATCTTTCAACCAACCCATCTGTTTGGGGGTGATACACAGATGTACGCAATTGCTTCACTTTATACAACTTGCATAATTCTTTCATAACCCGGGACATAAAGGGTGTACCTTGGTCTGTAAGCAGTTCCTTACAAATACCCACGCGGCTAAAAACAAGGGATAGCTCTTTGGCTATGGTTTTGGCCGAGGTATTTCGGAGAGGAATTGCTTCCGGATAACGGGTGGCATAGTCCAATATAACCAAAATGTACTGATGCCCCCTAGCAGACTTCATTATCGGACCTACCAAATCCATTGCGATCCTCTCAAAGGGGACCTCAATGATAGGAAGAGGTACCAGTGGGTTACGGAAATGTGGCATAGGTGCCGTCTTCTGACACACAGGGCAGGAGGAACAATACTTTTCTATTTCCTTCATGACCCCAGGCCAATAGAATCTCTGCAATACCCTCTCTCTGGTTTTCTCTGTCCCCAGATGACCTCCCAGAATGTGTCCATGAGCCAATTCTAACACCAACTTCCTGTAAGGTTTGGGTACTACAAGTTGCTCAATGGTTTCTTCTGCCCTTTGAGCCACTCGATACAGCAGGTCCCTTTCCATAGTGAAGTAAGGATAAGGGCAAGTCTTATCTGGGTTCACTAACTCGCCATCTACTTTCACCACATTTTTGGATGGCAGTAGGAAGAGCTCTCAGGAAACGATCCATAACCACACGTTCCACAATGTTTGGTGGGGTCAAAATCTCTGGCTGCAGCCACTTCCTGCTCAGGTGAATGAGATCATACATTTGAGACCTGGGAGGTTTTCCAACCTGAAAAGTCCAGTTATGCACACGCTGAGCCCGGACTGCCAGGGTGACACCCAGCCGTGCCAATATTTCTGCTTTTAGCACCACATAGTCTTTTGCTTGGTCAGGCTCTAGGTCATAATAAGCTTTCTGCGATTCCCCAGTTAACAGAGGGGCCACCAGTCCAGCCCATTGCTCCTTAGGCCACTTTTCCCTTTCAGCAGTCCTTTCAAATGTGGTCAAAAACACCTCCGGATCATCCTCTCCAGTCATTTTTGTCAGTAAACGGCTCACACCAAAGGATGCGGTATTATTGTACCCACTTGCTTCATTGGTCTGCGGACGTTGCTGTATCAATGTCTCTATTTGCTGTTGAAAATTCTGCTCTTGCTTCTGCAACATGTCTATGAAGCGGGCTTCAGATCGCTGCTGGGCTTGTTGCTGAGCTTCCAAACTCTGCTGCAAAGTTGCATTTGTCTGCTGCTGGGCTTGTTGCTGAGCTTCCAAACTCTGCTGCAAAGTTGCATTTGTCTGCTGCTGATTTGCATTTGCCTGCTGCTGGGCTTGTTGTTGAGCTGCAAGGCTCTTTTGTAAAGCCGTATTTGTTTGCTGCTGATTTGCATTTGCTTGCTGCTGATTTGCATTTGCTAGAGCCAGCTGTCTCAGTATCTCCTCCATGCTGGCCTTTAAAAAAAAATTGAAAAAAAAACTGCCAAAATTCTCCACCAACTGTGAGGGGGTTTGCTCGGTAGCGGGTGTGTGTGACCCCCTGGATGGGTTCACAACACAAAGTCGGGCACAGCAGACAGCGGTGTAGGTGCAAAAAACAAAAGATCCGGTTTATTTATGCTACATGCAATGATACATATAACAGCCAAACAAAATAAAACAAGAAAATAAATCCTGGTCAGCTTGACCTCTAACTACACACGTAGACTCCCTGTCTAACAACTGGGTGCAGCCTTGTGCTGCCCCAATCCCTGTCTCTATTGTAGGGGTTTGCCACACAGGCGTTAACTCACCGCACAGAACAGATCTCAGACTCCCCAGTCTATACACACAAAACTGGTTCCAGGATGGAGCATCTCCCTATGCATGCTGGGGTTTTTTGTAGAGGTCTTAATGAGCCCACTTACTACAGCTGGGCTCATTAACTCTTCCCCTCTAATTGTACAAGTCTGCATAAAGCCTGAATCTAGGACACACATATTTCCCATCCTGAATACAACCAGGTGATTTTACCTGCGTGCTGCCACATACCCCCCCCCCTCTTGTTTCAACCTTGGGGTTGTAACACAAGCAGCCAGACACGCATGTATCCGAGAAAAAGCATCCACATTCCCCATTTTAACACCAGGGCGATGCTTAACTGTAAAGTTAAATTCCTGTAGGGCCAGGAACCACCTATTTACCCTTCTATTGGTCTCCTTGTTTTGAGCCATCCACTTTAAAGGAGCGTGATCAGTCACCAGGTCAAAGTGCCTACCTAGCAGATAGTACCGAAGGGAATCTAGAGCCCACTTCACTGCTAAACATTCCTTCTCAATCGTGGAGTAATTTACCTCATGGGACTTCAACTTCCTGCTGAGGTAAATGACTGGGTGCTCTTCCCCGTTCCAGACCTGGGATAACACTGCTCCTAACCCAACGTCTGATGCATCAGTTTGTACCACAAAGTCCTTAGAGAAGTCTGGTGAGTACAACACTGGCTGGCTACATAAGGCTGTTTTTAAGGACTGAAATGCTTCTTCAGCCTCTGGGGACCATTTAACCATAACCGACTCTTTCCCTTTTGTCAGGTTGGTGAGGGGCACAGCCTGAGAAGCAAAATGGGGAATGAATCGTCGATAATAGCCAGCGATTCCCAGAAAGGCTCGTACCTGTTTCTTGCTGTTGGGACATGGCCAACTCTGTATGGCCTCGACTTTATTGACTTGGGGTTTTATCACCCCCCTCCCAATAGTGTACCCAAGATATTTGGCCTCCTCCTGTCCAATGGTACACTTCTTTGGATTGGCCGTAAACCCAGCTTCCCGGATAGAGTCTAGGACTGCTTGTACTTTTGGCAAATGTGAGACCCAGTCTGTGCTATGGATAATCACATCATCCAGGTAAGCTGCAGCATATTTCTGATGGGGCCTCAGAATCTTATCCATTTTCCGCTGGAATGTTGCCGGTGCATTCTGTAACCCAAACGGCATTCTCTTATATTGGAATGCCCCATCTGGGGTTACAAACGCAGTTTTCTCCTTGGCCGACTCGGCCAGGGGAATTTGCCAATACCCTTTGGTGAGATCAAGAGTTGTCATATATCGGGCTGTTCCCAGCCGGTCAATCAACTCATCTATACGTGGCATGGGGTAGGTGTCAAATTTTGTAACTTTATTTAATTGTCTAAAATCGTTACAAAACCGCCAGCTCCCATCAGGTTTGGGCACTAGTACAATAGGACTGGACCAGTCACTCTGGGACTCCTCTATCACACCCAATTCCAGCATCCTTTGAACCTCCCCACGTATTGCCTCCCGTCGGGCCTCTGGTATTCTATAAGGTTTTAGTTTTACCCTTTCTCCTGGCGGGGTGATAATGTCATGCTTTACGCCAGATGTTTGTCCCGGAAGCTCAGAGAAAATCTCTTTGTTACGAAGTACAAACTCTTTAACCTCCTGTTGTTGGGGTTTCGATAAGGTGTCTGCTATTCCAACCTCAGGAACTAAGCAATCAGGCTGTACTTGTGACAAAGTCTCTGCGACTAGGGATTCCCTATCCCTCCAGGCTTTCAGCAGATTGACGTGATAGATCTGCTCCGGCTTTCGCCTTCCTGGCTGTCTAACCCTGTAGTTCACCTCACTAATTTTTTCAATTACTTCATATGGACCTTGTCATTTGGCCAGAAATTTGCTTTCAACCGTAGGGACTAGCACCAAGACCCTATCCCCCGGGGAAAAAGTACGGGTCTTGGCCCCACGGTTGTACACTCTCTGCTGTGCTAACTGCGCTTGGGTTAAATGTTCCTTTACAATTGGCACTACCTGTGCAATTCTATCTTGCATCAGGGCGACGTGCTCAATCACACTCCTGTGAGGAGAACTCTCATTTTCCCAAGTTTCCTTGGCGATATCCAGCAGCCCTCTTGGGTGTCTCCCATAGAGCAACTCGAAGGGTGAGAAACCCGTAGAGGATTGGGGTACCTCCCTAATGGCAAACATCAGATAGGGTATTAGACAATCCCAATTCTTTCCATCTCTATCCACCACCTTCTTTAACATTTGTTTTAGGGTTTTGTTGAATCTTTCAACCAACCCATCTGTTTGGGGGTGATACACAGATGTACGCAATTGCTTCACTTTATACAACTTGCATAATTCTTTCATAACCCGGGACATAAAGGGTGTACCTTGGTCTGTAAGCAGTTCCTTACAAATACCCACGCGGCTAAAAACAAGGGATAGCTCTTTGGCTATGGTTTTGGCCGAGGTATTTCGGAGAGGAATTGCTTCCGGATAACGGGTGGCATAGTCCAATATAACCAAAATGTACTGATGCCCCCTAGCAGACTTCATTATCGGACCTACCAAATCCATTGCGATCCTCTCAAAGGGGACCTCAATGATAGGAAGAGGTACCAGTGGGTTACGGAAATGTGGCATAGGTGCCGTCTTCTGACACACAGGGCAGGAGGAACAATACTTTTCTATTTCCTTCATGACCCCAGGCCAATAGAATCTCTGCAATACCCTCTCTCTGGTTTTCTCTGTCCCCAGATGACCTCCCAGAATGTGTCCATGAGCCAATTCTAACACCAACTTCCTGTAAGGTTTGGGTACTACAAGTTGCTCAATGGTTTCTTCTGCCCTTTGAGCCACTCGATACAGCAGGTCCCTTTCCATAGTGAAGTAAGGATAAGGGCAAGTCTTATCTGGGTTCACTAACTCGCCATCTACTTTCACCACATTTTTGGATGGCAGTAGGAAGAGCTCTCAGGAAACGATCCATAACCACACGTTCCACAATGTTTGGTGGGGTCAAAATCTCTGGCTGCAGCCACTTCCTGCTCAGGTGAATGAGATCATACATTTGAGACCTGGGAGGTTTTCCAACCTGAAAAGTCCAGTTATGCACACGCTGAGCCCGGACTGCCAGGGTGACACCCAGCCGTGCCAATATTTCTGCTTTTAGCACCACATAGTCTTTTGCTTGGTCAGGCTCTAGGTCATAATAAGCTTTCTGCGATTCCCCAGTTAACAGAGGGGCCACCAGTCCAGCCCATTGCTCCTTAGGCCACTTTTCCCTTTCAGCAGTCCTTTCAAATGTGGTCAAAAACACCTCCGGATCATCCTCTCCAGTCATTTTTGTCAGTAAACGGCTCACACCAAAGGATGCGGTATTATTGTACCCACTTGCTTCATTGGTCTGCGGACGTTGCTGTATCAATGTCTCTATTTGCTGTTGAAAATTCTGCTCTTGCTTCTGCAACATGTCTATGAAGCGGGCTTCAGATCGCTGCTGGGCTTGTTGCTGAGCTTCCAAACTCTGCTGCAAAGTTGCATTTGTCTGCTGCTGGGCTTGTTGCTGAGCTTCCAAACTCTGCTGCAAAGTTGCATTTGTCTGCTGCTGATTTGCATTTGCCTGCTGCTGGGCTTGTTGTTGAGCTGCAAGGCTCTTTTGTAAAGCCGTATTTGTTTGCTGCTGATTTGCATTTGCTTGCTGCTGATTTGCATTTGCTAGAGCCAGCTGTCTCAGTATCTCCTCCATGCTGGCCTTTAAAAAAAAATTGAAAAAAAAACTGCCAAAATTCTCCACCAACTGTGAGGGGGTTTGCTCGGTAGCGGGTGTGTGTGACCCCCTGGATGGGTTCACAACACAAAGTCGGGCACAGCAGACAGCGGTGTAGGTGCAAAAAACAAAAGATCCGGTTTATTTATGCTACATGCAATGATACATATAACAGCCAAACAAAATAAAACAAGAAAATAAATCCTGGTCAGCTTGACCTCTAACTACACACGTAGACTCCCTGTCTAACAACTGGGTGCAGCCTTGTGCTGCCCCAATCCCTGTCTCTATTGTAGGGGTTTGCCACACAGGCGTTAACTCACCGCACAGAACAGATCTCAGACTCCCCAGTCTATACACACAAAACTGGTTCCAGGATGGAGCATCTCCCTATGCATGCTGGGGTTTTTTGTAGAGGTCTTAATGAGCCCACTTACTACAGCTGGGCTCATTAACTCTTCCCCTCTAATTGTACAAGTCTGCATAAAGCCTGAATCTAGGACACACATATTTCCCATCCTGAATACAACCAGGTGATTTTACCTGCGTGCTGCCACAAAGGATACGGGGGGGGAAGAGAGTAAGGACATCACACAGTTGCCATGACAATGCGTTTCGGAGGCATGGCCTCCTTACAGATTTTTACTTTAAACTCCATGTCACCCAATGGGTTGAGGAGTTGGAAATTAATATACTTGTATATGAATACTGTTCTTCCGGGCTTCCTGTTATGTTCTTGGGAAATGTGTAGATGTGTGTATGCATGTATGTGTGTATACTGTATACAATGCCTTGTAAAAGTAATCATACCCCTTGAATTTTTCCACATTTGGTCA
The DNA here is from genome assembly GCF_037356315.1 of Lithobates pipiens. Lineage (NCBI taxonomy): Eukaryota > Metazoa > Chordata > Amphibia > Anura > Ranidae > Lithobates > Lithobates pipiens. The sequence continues at coordinate 243,189,561 of NW_027507764.1, read as the reverse complement.
TGTTACAAACAAAAACGTAAATGTATTTTATTGGGATTTTATATAATATCGATCTACCTAATTTGATTCATGTTTGCCCTAAAGTTTTACACATAAGAATATATTTATATTTGCGTAACAATCAGTTGAGAATTTTAATAATGATTGGGGAATAGTCTTCGGTTCCCGCATAAGATGATCTATTATATTAACCGTTCGGATTGTATCTGTATGGTGATAAATATATAATGATACATGGATAACTGTATACGGTAACTTATTGTACCTTCATTAACAGTTCTCAATTATCCTTGATCACGATCGATTTGTGATTCGGTGTTTTATGCAGTGTGTATTTATTTTTGTAACATTGTATTTTATGCATATTGTTGTAAACACGATGCAGATGAGTCTACAGATTACTGCATTCTGCGATGGGTCTGCACCGTTCGTGGCTACCTGGGGTATAGTTAAGTCCTATGGGTGGTTGACGATTGGTGGGGTGCCCCGCAGATCATGTTGCATTGAGTTTTGATTGGTTAGTGATGGTAATAAAAGAACACTTCCGGTATCTACAGCTACGCCCTCAGATGAAGTCGGAAATGACGAAACGCGTCAGGGCGTAACTATACCGGAAGTGACAAGTGCGCCTCAATCCCTGCGTTCCAACGATCCGAGGAAATACGGAAGCACATACTTTTAGGTGCACGTTGTAAACGGTCGGTTCTCCTCGGATGGATTCAACACAGCGGAATAAGGCACAGTATTTTTAAACGCTTAAACAGTTTTTTACTTGGTACGCATATATGGATTTTGCTTTTACATAATAAATATTGTTATACAGTATTATGCTATGTCTGGGCATTTTTGTTTCCTATATGTGAAAGCCGTTTCCCACAAAGGAGATAACTGGTGGTAAAAGGAGAGAGCTGCAATGGCATTCTGAAGGCTTATTGGTTTCATATGTTTGGTGAGTGCATTCCCATAGGGGGTCGGCCTTGGTACCACAAGTGGTGATCTGTATGGTGGAAGCTGTGTTTTAATCACAAACGCAAGTCAACTGAATAAAGCACCCTATCTTCTGAACACTGAACTGAACTCTTACGCATATTCTGAAAAAATGTGCATGCGCTGCTATACATAAAAAGTGGACTTTTTAGTTTTTGTTTCATGTTTTATTTATTTATGATATATTTTATATAATAGGCCAACACAAAGTGGCACATAAAATTGTGAAGTGTAAGGAAAATGATGACTGGTTTTCAAATTTTTTTACACATAAATAACTGAAACGTGTGACGTGCATTTGTATTAAACCCCCCTGAGTCAATACTTTTGTAGAACCACTTTTCCCTGCAATTACAGCTGCAAGTCTTTTGGGTATGTCTCTACCAGCTTTGCACATCTAGAGTGAAAGTTTTGCCCATTCTTCTTTGAAAAATAACTCTAAAGCTTTGTCAGATTGGATGGAGAGCATCTGAACAGCAATTTTCAAGTCTTGCCACAGATTCTCAGATTTTGATCTGGACTTTGACTGGACCATTCTAACACATGAACCTGCTTTGATCTAAACCATTGCATTGTAGATCTGGCTGTATGTTTAGGGTCATTGTCCTGCTGGAAGGTGAACCTCCGCCCCAGTCTCACTTCTTTTGCAGACTCTAAAGAGCTGAAATTCCTTGTATGTCACTACGTTCGTGTTTTTGGCACAATTGTGTACCGTTAGTATGCAAGACAAGATCCTAGCACATGCCTTTGAGACTAAAATCAGACGCTCGGTTGGCCAACAATCGTACTGTGTGTACGAGGCTTAACAGGTTTTCTCTTATGCCGCGTACACACGATCGGAATTCTCGTCGGAACAAGCTCTGATGGTTTTCTCTACGGAATTCCACTCAAGCTGTCTTGCCTACACACGGTCACACCAAATTCCGATCATTTAGAATGCGGTGACATACAACACGTACAATAGGACTAGAAAAAGGAAGTTCAATAGCCAGTAGCCAATAGCTTCCGTCTCGTAGTTGAATCTGAGCATGCGTGATTTTTGGTGTGTCGGAATCGCATACACACGATCGGAATTTCCGATAGAAAGTTTTTCCGTCTGTAAAATTGAGAACATGCTATCAATTTTTGGCTGGCGGAAATTCAGACAGCTAAATTCCGATGGAGCATACACACGGTCGCATTTTTCGATGAAAAGCTCTCATCTGTCTTTTTCTTGCCGGAATTACGATCATGTGTACGCGGCACAAGATTGCCCTGTATTTGGCTCCATCTATTTTCGCATCAACTCATCGTGTCTCACGGTGGGGATGGTGTGTTTAGGGTGATATGCAGTTGTTAGTTTTCCACCACACATAACGTTTTGCTTAGGGGCCAGAAAGTTACATTTTGGTCTCATCTGACCAGAGCACCTTCTTCCACATGTTTGCTTTGTCACCCACATGGCTTCTCAAATTGCAAACGGGACTTCTTATGGCATCTTTCAACAATGGCTTTCTTCTTACCACTCTTCCATAAAGGCCAGATTTGTGGAGTGCACGACTAATAGTTGTCCTGTGGACTGATTTTCCCACCTGATCTGTGGATCTCTGCAGCTCCTTGCCTGGCCTGTCAGTTTAGGTGGATTGCCATGTCTTGGTAGTTCTTCAGTTGTGCCATACTCATTCCATTTTCGGATGTTGTATTGAACAGTGCTCCGTGAGATGTTCAAAGCTTGGGATATTTTTATATAACCTAACCCACAACTCCAAAACTTCTCCCTGACCTGCCTTATATGTTCCCTGGCCTTCATAATGTGGTTTGATCACTAAGGTTCTAACAAATCGCTGAGGGCTTCACGGAACAGATTTATTTATACTGATATTAAATTACACACAGATGGACTCTATTTACTAAATTTGGTGACTGCTGGAGGCAATTTAGGGGTATCAGTATGTATAAAAATTACTCCCGCGCTACTATGGGATGGTAAGGTATAAATATAGGGTGCTGCAGACACCGTATGAGTCAAACAGTCCTCAGCGTAAAATTAGTGAAAAGGTGATGGTGTTGCGCTCCTAATACACTAAAAGTAATTAATCTCGTGACAGCAAATTCTTATATGTGAAAAGATAAATATATATATATATATATATATATATATATATATATTGTGAAGTTTGGGGATACTAGCTCCGCGGGATTAAGTGCATAAACCGTTGTCAGGTGAAACCAAAATATATTTATTTATAATTAAATCAACAATAAAGCTTTTCTTCAGCATATAAAAACCGTAAATTAAATTCCGCTTATCTTCAGCACAAAATAATACAAAAAGAAAAGCACCTACAGTTCTGTAGACAGGTCTTCACCAAAAAGAGTCCTTGCAGAGATCTTTTTGCAACCTCCAAAACAGCAAACAGCCAATACAACAACACAGCCAGACAGCTCCTCAGACAGGTGTTCAACTCCTTCTCCTCCTCACCACCACCTCTCTACTACTTCCTGTCTTATAGGCTGTCTGTCTTCCTGGAGGCCGTTAACCCCCTGTGGTCAGGGAGGGGGGATCTTTCCCACCCAAATGTCACTTTAGAGCCTCCCAAATTCCGGGTCCCAACTATCTCTCTTAAAATATAGAGAGGACCGTGAATCAGTCTTCTCCCGAAAACTATCCCCGGAATCTGTCACCCATTTTTGGGTGACCCCCTGAGGCCTACCATGGTTCCCTTAAAGGGACCACATCCCGAATATAGGCACCACATAGCACCCATCCAGGACCCAACCTTGGCGTCCTGTACAATATCTATATCTCTATCTCTATCACCGTATCTCCTAAGTGACAATCAAAATATCAAATAAATCAAAAACATATACCGAATAAAAATTCACGAGCAGTATAAAGTGCCGACGTGCTAACAAATATTTACATGCAATTGTGAGTGCACACAAACAATGTCAAAACCAAAGGTGACTACAGTGACTGATCAATGCCTCAATCCATAATAAATAAATAAAATATTGTCATAAAAGGGAGAAATCACAAGAAAAAAACAATATAACAGTCCAAAATAAGTGAGTGTTTGGACATGAATCTGGGTCCAAAGTGCACGCTGCAAATAGGTAAAAGTTCTTATGGGAACAACAGGTGAAAGCTTCCTGGGATAGACCACATCTAGTGATATTGTGAAGAGTGATCCTTCGGTGTTAATAACACCCGTGGAATATACTGGGTAATTACCTTACTGCTGTAAGGTAAACAGCATTTGGAAAATGAAAAGGGGGTGGATCCAGCGTTTTCCTCCTATATACCAGTGACAGGTATAATTTATGCAGCGGTGGTCACTCTATTCCTTTCCGGTGGGGGGGGGGTCCCTAAGGCCCGCTTAGGCACTCGGTATGAGCAATCAGAGAGAAAGAGAGCCTACTATGGTGTAGTATTTTAAAACCATCTGTTGAATTTATTTAGCATTAAAATTGCTCACATTTAATTAAACTAAGCAGCGCAGTGTAAACACGAGCCCCGTGCTCGTGTCCAGACGTCACTTCCTGTGTCCATATGCCTCTCTCCTACGCGTTACCTCACTGGCGCGTGACTTCAACGGGGATAGGCTATGGGCAGCGGAAGTGTGCTTAAATAGGCAAGCGTCTATACTAGGTTGCCGGTCAGCCATTTTATTGTAGACCATAGCGCAGGTAATGCAAGCGGCCATATTCCTATAGATTTCATAATAAAACATCCATAATCAAAAAAAGGATTAAACAGAAAAAACTAAAATTTTTTATTTAAGTGTCAATTACAGACACTGGGAGCCACCCACAACACTCTCGTTGTAATTAAACAAAAAAAGGGACTAGATTAATAAAAATATATGTCGCTGCCAATATCGGGTGTCAGGACAGGGATGGAAGTTTACATTTGGGGAATACTAATGCCAGCAGGACAGCGATAACAATGGCATCGCCATCAGGCAAAAAAAAACACATATAATTTTAATATAGAAAACAGATTGATCCTATATAAATAAAAAGTCTCCACGGAGCATACCTATTCATTTTAATCAATTTGTGGAGCTACTCCTTATTAAAAGGAGAATGGAGGGGGGGGGGGCGGGACGGGGGAAGGGGGGAATGGAAAGGAAGAGGAGGTATAAACAATTAATCCTAGGCTATTTAGGGAGATTCAGGCAAATTAAAAATGAATTGGCATATATATACGCCTTTTTAATTTGCCTGAATCTCCCTAAATAGCCTAGGATTAATTGTTTATACCTCCTCTTCCTTTCCATCCCCCCCTCCCCCCGCCTTCCCCTCCATTCTCCTTTTAATAAGGAGTAGCTCCACAAATTGATTAAAATGAATAGGTATGCTCTGTGGAGACTTTTTATTTATATAGGATCGATCTGTTTTCTATATTAAAATGATATGTGTTTTTTTGCCTGATGGTGATGCCATTGTTATCGCTGTCCCCAAAAGTATTAGTATTCCCCAAATGTAAACTTACATCCTTTGCTGACACCGGATGTTGGCAGCGACATATTTTTATTAATCTAGTCCTTTTTTTGTTTAATTACAACAAGAGTGTTGTGGGTGGCTCCCAGTGTCTGTAATTTTTCCAAATTTTACTGTCACGAGCCGGGTTCACCTATAAAAAAGTGTAATGAAGGTGTCCTGGGAGAACCATATTGCTGACTTGCAGATAACCTCAGAGACACTCAGCTCTGAGCTGCCCACAGAGCTGGCACTGCCCTAGTTAAAATGTGCTCCTAAGATCTCCAAAACAGGAAGGCTCTGAAGAGTAGGCTCTTTTAATTGTATTAACAATCTAGGAGGTGACTGAATGTGTTGATGCTGACTGATCCTGTCTTGAGCCACGCTGGAACCGAGTACAAATTTCAGCTATCCTGAATGGAAAGGTAGCTGCCAAGCAGGCCACCAGCGTTAGCTCAACATCCAGGTGATGTGGTTCTCTCACTCAACCAAGACAGCAAATTGACTTCCTGGTTAAATTGGAAGGAGAAAGACACCCCATGGATAAAAGCAGTCTGGAGTTTTAGGACTATTCTGTTCTGTCTGGGTATAATGATAAGTGAGGCTCCCTGAGAACAAAGCCTGCAGTTCTGACATCCTTCACAGAGGTTGTAGCAACCAGAAATACGGTCTTTAGGGTTTGCAGAGTGTAGTCAATTCTGTAGGATGGAAATAGAGGCCTTGATAGAAATAGGGACCATAAGCAAGTTCCACATAGGGAGACCTATAACTTCATGCAGGCCTTTTAAGAATTGCATCACTAAAGGGTCAAGGACTCCTTAACTGTCAGGGCTGGCTTAGCCCTTCCTTCTCTGGGTTGGCTGCTCAGCTGTCAGCTAATTGCCAGCTCTCATCTCTCTCCACAGTTACCATCTTGATCATGCTCGTCTGACCTGCCTACTTAAAGCTGTCCAGCTCACTTCCCCTCTGCCTTTGCCTTAGTCACATCACAATAAACCATCTCCTGTGGTTCTGTTTAAAGACTGGCTTGCTGACATCCTTTCTGGCTCCTTATCCTGCTTGCTGTTGCTCTACTTGTATCCCTGACTTCTGGCCTGGCCGTTTACTGGATCTGGTTATTGAACTCTGGCCTGGCTGACTACTTGATCTGGTTACTGGACTCTGCCCATGCTTTGACTACGCTTTCTCTATTTACCTTTTTATTTTTTATTAATAAACAAGTGTGATTTAATTTTACTTCTGTCTCGGTCTGATTCATGGTTTCTGAAACTAACCCCCTGCAAATGCAGACAACGCTGAACTTTGAGCTTTAAACATATTTGAACCTAGGCCCCTGTTCAGCCCCAGTTGTAAGAACTGTGGAACCTTGGCTGGTTTAGGTGATAAAGGACTCCAGGCTTTTGCTGTGTGAAATCTGCATCGTTTTCCCATATTCCTAGGTAGATCTTATTCACGAAGACCTCGCTGATTTGACACAAGGTAGGCACTACCTGCACTGAGCATACTTGACTTGGTAGCCACTGCCTCTCAACTTCCAGGCCATCAAAAGCAATCTATTGGAGCTGGATGGCAAAACTTTTCATGAGAGAGCAAATCCGTCATCACACACTTTGACCTACAGGTAGGCCTAGATTAAGGCTTACCTGAAGGTCCAAGAAATATCTCCTAAACCTATACGGTTTAGGAGATATTTGCCCGAAGACAGGCACCGCCGTCTACGGCGCACGCACCGTAGACAGCGGCACGCAGGCGCACTGAGCGCGGCATTTCCAGCGACGGAGCTGCCGCGCGTGTCGGCTCCCATGCGCATGCGCGGTAGTGACGTCATCGCGGCTTCGCCGAATGACAGTGGCGGAGCTGCGAGACCCCACCGAGAAGATGAATGCTCTGACTACAGGGGACAGCGGTGACTTCGCTGGCTCCTGTGTCAGGTAAGTGACACATAATGGACTACTATGCGATGCATAGTAGTCCATTATGCTTTACCTTTGCAGGGAATGAAAGAGGAAGTAAACGCATCAGGGTTTACTTCCTCTTTAAGAGTAGGAGAGAGAGACACACACACACACACACACACGAGCCTACTAAGCCAAAATTGTATATTTGCAATTATTGATACAGGAAGCTCCACTGACAGCCTAATAATTCTAACCTTCCACTGCTGTCTAGGCACAGTACAAATCTTGCTCCTCTTGCTAAAAGGAGTAAATGACAGAAGTGCTTTGAACACTACTTGGTTCAAGAAAATTCAATACTATTCCTCATAAGTTTAACATCCCATGACCTTAAGCAGCCTGGTCTTTGAAATGAGTCACCCAACCTTTCTAGCTGGGATCTGATGTGATAATGTTCCATCTGAAAACAATTGGTCAGTTACGAAGAACCAAGAGGATACTCTGGCACTGTTCTGCTGGAAGAGACTTCACTCCCAAAGCACCTTTGGCTTTCTCTATCAGAGAATGGAAATTCCCTTGTGCAGGTTCTACTGAATTTTTCCCATCACTATTGCAGACAGTAAGACCTTGTGAATGCTCTAGGGGAGATGTACAGACCGAAGGGGAGGAACTCAACTAGTAGAGGAATGTAGATGTCTGATGTCTGATAAACCTATGGGAGAATCCAGTCTCCCAGATTCATAAATATTATAATTGATTGGAGGTTTTCCATCTTGCACGACTCTTAACTTCCTGTGCTGCTTGTCAAAATGTTTTATTTATTTATTTTTTTAACTTTAGCACTCCCTTTTAATCCAGCTATAAACTGGAACAGAATTTTTCCATCAACCCCGATAGCCTGTCTGACTGGAAGAGATTAAAAGGTGGACTTCCCACCTGTCAATGTTATATGATCGGTATGCTCATTGAATTAGGCCCCTGCATGGATGAGTTTGTCATGTTATACTTTTTTTTTAAAAATTATTGTACCAGAAAGGCGGACCTCCCTTAAACTTTCACCAATGTCACACCAATATAGCTGATATGGCCCACTGATCCTGAAGGTTTTCCCTCCAGGTGTGTGCGTAAAGCTTCGCACAGGCACCCCCTGGATTAGTGCACCCTTAAAAAAGGACTTCCACTGTTCTAAGACTAGATCCTTAGATCTTTAAGGCTTCAATAATGAAGATTGGGTACTTCTCTAGTTAGTTTACTTATCTTTTTCCCGGTTCGTAGGATTTCGCCTCCTGGTGTCTGCTTGGGAGCGGCCACTTGCACCTGGACCTTTGAATTTTCAATTTTTGTCAGATGATATTCGCACTGGCCTGCTAATTGTCACCCTTGAGATGGCTGTATCCTGTCTACTCCCAAATAGATTGGATCTGTGTTCTGGTGTCTTGCACCATTATTTTGAACTTTTGGAGGGATCCACCAACCATGGCTTGAGCCATAATGCACTCCTTGCCGTGACCGCTGGGCACACCGCTCTTGAAAAACCATCAATTGATGTCTCAGACGGAGTATGTCGCCAATTTCAGCTCTTACAAAGCTGTTACCACCTTGTCTCTTCACTTCTTTCAGACGGGCTTATTTAAAAGGTTACTCCACTTTATTCTGTAGGGCTGCAATTTTCCGTAAAATGCGATGAAACATGACTTATTGTGTACAGAACGCCCCCCTTAAACATAATTTCCTGTTTGTAGGACTGGTTCACTGATTTTCCCAGAAGTCTGCAGCAGGATAAAAGTGAGATTTTTTTTGGGTTCCACTGCAATAAAAATGTCATTTTTGATAAGATACTCCCAATAGGGAATCACGTCTAAAGGGATGCAGACCCTGCCACTTTCCTCAGAGTCCTACAGGTGCAGCAGCTAGCTGAAAATTATGATACCATTCCCATTAGACTCATTCAGCACATGGGCTGGTTATTGCTGGTGTGCCAGCATCTGCAGATGCTACAGTATGTAGGAGCACTTCAGAGCTAGATATAATTTTTGGACTAGAGCCTCCTTGAATGTGACATGTCTTGCCAGATACAGTCATGATGCATCCATCATGTAAGGAGACTGCAGCAGGTTGACCTCTAGCTTTTTCAGGGTATACAGTTTTGACAGCCTGTTTATAAGGGCATTTTTCTCTGACCCCTTCAATTCTTCCTGGATTAACTCTTCCAGTTGTTCAGTGAAGGAAATTAGCATTTTCTAACCTCGTGGAGAGTGTCCTCCACTTCAACCCAGGCAATTGCGTCCTTAGCTGCCCTTGCAAAAAGTCTCTATAGGGCAGGGGTGTCCAAACTTTTTTCAAAGAGGGCCAGATTTGATGAAGTGAACATGCGCGCGGGCCGAACATTTTGCTTGACATTCTTTGAACCATTAAAATTCGGTCTAAGTCTGTTAGTTCGAGCGCTAATACACTGCCCAACAAAAATTCTCTTGCATTTGTCGCGCTCGTTCCCAACACATAGACGAATGCTCTGCTCTTTAGGGGTACCGTTAATTCTTAATGGTACCCCACACATTGGAAAATGTGGGGTGGTTTTGGTGCAGTGCAATTTTAAAAAAAAAGCGTGCAGACTTCTTTCCCTGCATTTTTGTGGGTAGGGAAGCCCATTGAAATGAATGGGCTGCCCTACACGCAACCACACAGATGTGAACAAACCAAGGACTTGTTCAAACGTTAAGTTGGAGGGGCAGTAAAACCACATGGTTAAGCTGTTTTTACCACCCCCAACTTCTCCCCCTTTAGCTTCAGAGGGAGCAGATGGGGGTGTACACATGCTGTGGCTTCAGCTGGAGGTATACCCAGGGTGAATGGGCCTGCACTGCAACTACCCCGCAACTGTGTGGATTGCACAGTTGCGGTATAGCGATGCTGCATTTACGGGCTTAAAACAGGTGGTGAGGAGGCAACATAATGCCTCTTTACCACCTTTCAAATGCCTCTGAAAAGTGATCTGTGTATGGATTGCTTTTCAGAGGAGCAGCAGTCCTGGCTGCTATCACACACAAGCCTTACAAAAGCAGTTCTGATGGTACAAGAATGGGGGGGGGGGGGGGTCCGGATTAAAAGTAACATACACACAGACATATGCACACACACACGCACGCACACACACACACACACACATACAGACAAATGCACGCACACACATAAATACATACATACATACATACATACAGACACATGCATACACATATATACATACATACAGGGAAGCAGAGAGCACAGCACACTCTCCTGCACTTTACTTTCAGTTTTAAAAAATGCACTGTAAAATTGACAAGGGACACCCCAAAATATTTGTTTCTTTTCTTACATCAGGGGACACAGAGCCATAGTAATAACTATGTAGTTATATCGGTATATCAGGTGCTGGACATTGGCATGCCCCTTAAGGCGTGAACTTCCCCCATATAACCCCTCCCATTACTGGGAGTCCTCAGTTTTTTCGCCAGTGTCTAAGGTGTTGGGCACATGTAAGGATGTGTGTACTGAGCTCCACGGGCAGTAATCCTTTGATGAGAGCCAGCCATTCTGACTGGATCTGTTCTGATGTCTCCGTAATGGACTAAATGAATGCAGGAGATTCTCTTCCCTGTTTGAAACAGGAAGATGGGGCATTTTCACGCGGGGGGTGTGGCTAAATGGCGTCAGACGCTGGCAACACATGTAGGAATTAGAGCTCTGCAAGAGAAGCTACTGCCTGGCAGTGGAGGGACAGAGCAGAGTGGTTGCTGGTCAGGTTTGGTGACACAGACCTTTTGGCAACATTGTATTGTATAGCTAGGACTAATAGCAGTTATTGTACTGTACTATAGCCTAGCAAGTGAAACATAATTTTTATGGTACTGCCTCTGCTTTGTACTGTAAGCTATGAGTGACAAAGGGACCAGGAACCCCTCTAAGGGTTCTAAGGGGTTAATGGTATACAACAAACTAAAAACCCTTCCAAAAGAATGTCTGCCTTCCTCCCCCGAGAGGTAAAAAGAAAAATACGGCCAGTCAGATGAAGCCGTCAAGGGTAGAACACTTTTGTCCCTGTGTATTTCATACAAACAGGTTTTTCTTCTACCATTGAAAAGATTATTGTTATGATGTCTCTCCATAGTAGGTGTAAACATGGCAGATTCCCATCTAGTCCTCTGGGCCCTTTTATGAGGTGCAGGAGGCTGGGGATCAGGTAGATCTTCCCAAATATTGGAAGATACTTATTTTTCCTCTTCTGAGGATCCTAACAGGGAGGGAGTAGCTGCACGAGTCAGGTGTTTGTCTACTCCCTTACTTAACCCTTTTGTTGCCTGCCAGGTTCATTAATCATGCAGCCTCGCCTAATGCCTGGGGTATCTGCCTTTAGGCGGTCTTGACAGGGGCAGCACCAGGACCTTGGGACAGAAAGCCCATGAAGCAGAATGCTAAGGCCTTCTCATGAAGGAGGACCCCCTCATTTGAGTGAGGGGAAAGGTCCTGCATTTTTCAGTCTGGCAGGAACAATCTTAAGAGCAGAGTGATTTCTGCGATTTTTTTTTTTTTTTCTGTAGGTTTCATCTAGAGTTTCAAGAGCCCGGATGGCCCAGTCAGCTTTTGAACTGAGGGCTCGAGGTTCAGGTCCTGTTTGGGTGCTGCCTGTGGGGTCCTTGGGGCTGCTGATGTGGCAGTCTTTATGCAAGAGTGTCCGTCTCCTCAAAGAATGCTCCTAAGGTTCCAGAGAAAAGAAAAAAAAAGGGGAAAGGAAGAAGAAAAGTGTCTCTTTCTAGTCTCTGGATCAGCTGCTATCCCAGTCGGTGATATCAGAGAATCCCTTAGTGAAATAGAGGTTTTTGGCTCAACCCTTTTAAGGTCCCAGAGCCAAGCAGAGAGGTACTCTAGATCTCGGAGATCTGAATCGGCACTTACCGTATATACTCGAGTATAGGCCGACCCGAATATAAGCCGAGGCCCCCAATTTACCCCCAAAAAAACTGGCAAACTTATTGACTCGTGTATAAGCCGAGGGTGAGACATGCCTGTCCATCCCTGTGTGTGTGTCCGTCCATCCCTGTGTGTCCGTCCATCCCTGTGTGTCCGTCCATCCATCCCTGTGTGTGTGTGTGTCCATCCATCCATCCATCCCTGTGTGTGTGTGTCTCCATCCATCCATCCATCCATCCCTGTGTGTGTGTGTCTCCATCCATCCATCCCTGTGTGTGTGTGTGTCTCCATCCATCCATCCATCCCTGTGTGTGTGTGTATCCATCCATCCCTGTGTGTGTGTGTGTCTCCATCCATCCATGTGTGTGTGTGTGTGTGTGTGTGTGTGTGTGTGTGTGTGTGTGTGTGTGTGTGTGTGTGTCCAGCCTACCTGTGTCCCGAGCCTCCGTCCCGTGCCTTGCCTCCTTGCCTCCGTCCCGTGCCGTGCCTTGCCTCCGTCCCGTGTCGTGCCTTGCCTTGCCTCCGTCCCGTCCCGTCCCGTGCCTTGCCTTGCCTCCGTCCCGTGCCCTCTTCGTCGGCGCCTCGGCGGCCATTGTAAAATTCAAAAGCCGCGCCTCCGCCTTCGCCTGTGATAGGCGGAACACTGAATTTCCCAGCAGCCTGTGTTCCGCCTATCACGGACATCGTATCATCCTCGTCCGTAGTACGAGGATGATACGATGTCCGTGATAGGCGGAACACAGGCTGCTGGGAAATTCAGTGTTCCGCCTATCACAGGCGAAGGCGGAGCCGGAGGCGCGGCTTTTGAATTATAGAATGGCCGCTGTCTGTCTGCTCGACACGCTGATCGAGCGGGCAGACAGCGATGACTCGAGTATAAGCCGAGGGGGGCACTTTCAGCCTCAAAAAAGAGGCTGAAAATCTCGGCTTATACTCGAGTATATACGGTAAACATCCGATCCTTTCATAATTCGATCGGCTGTGTCCATCCTGCAAGGAGGGGAGTTGCATATCTCCATGTGCCAAAGTTTCCCGCTTACCAGAAATCTCTGTGGTTTGAAATATAAAATTATTTTTTATCAATCGTGGCACTGCCATTCGGCTTAGCTACAACACTACGAGTGTTCTGAAAGATTCTGGCACCTCCTTTAGCCAGGTTAAAGGCTCAAGGCATAGCAGTCCTTACCTATTAGAAGATCTTCTTTGAATAGATCATTCAGTCTCAGCTGCAGATAGCTGAAATCTCTAGGTTGGATTCTCAGCCTAGGAAGATTCTCCTTAAAACCATCAAGGAGGTTACTTGGGGGCTGGTTATAGATACCATACAGAAGAAGGTATTCTTACCCCAGACGTGAATCAGTTCCATTGTAGGACTAATTCAACTTATCAGGAAAGGAAAATTCCTTAATTTTGGCTGCAGGAGATTTTTAGGGGAAATGGTGGCCTCCTTCAAGGCCGTCCCTTACGTGCAGTTTTATTCAAAGACTGCTTCAAGACACCATCCAGTTGGTTTGGAATAAAGAGGGTTCAGGCCTTGTTTGTTTCCAATACGCTTGGCTCCCAACGTAGGTCAGAGCCTAAATTGGTGGTTGTTATCCAGCAGGAGGGAAAATATTTGTCCTGCAAGGTGTTAACAACAGATGCCAGCCTTCTAGGAGAAGAAGATTCTGTCCAGGGGAGATGGTCCAGGTTAGAGGACCTTGCCTATCAACTTTGGTAAGTTGGCAGTACATCTGGCCATAGAATCTTGGTGGTCAGATTACGGGACTGTCCTGACAGGATTCAGTCTGACAGAGACATGGCGGTGGCTTACACCGATCACCAGGGGAGGCACAAGAAGTCGTGCAGCCCAAAAAGAGGTGAATAATGTTCTAGCTTTGGCAGAACACAACACTCCTTGCCTATCAGCAATTTTAATATTTCAGGCGTACTATGATGAAAATGATCTCTTCACCCCGACATCTTCCTAGCAGTATTTCAGATGGGGTACTCCGGACATGGACCTATTCGCGTCCAGATTCATTAATAAGATCGACAACTTTATGTCAAACAAAGGGTCCGCTAGCAGGCGGAACAGACGCATTAGTCTTCCCAGGGGATCAGTTCTCACTGATCTATGCATTTCCTCCAGCTCTGTGCCTTTTCCGCAGGATTAAGCAGAAACAGGAGGTGATTCTGGTGGCCCCAGTGGGTCCCAGAAGATCTTAATTTCTCAAGATCATAAAGAGGGCAGTTGAAGTCCTTTGGACTCTGCCATTATAGCCAGACGTTCTTGCACAGGGTCCAGTATTTCATCCTACTTTACGGACAAGGAGTTTAGCAGTTTTGACTGTTGAATCCCACTCTATAAAAGATTGTGGGTGATTTCCTTCAGTAGTGTCTACTTTGACTAATGCCAGGAAGCTGGCTTCCAGAATCACTTACTATAGTATGTAGCCAGATCCAGGCTGTGTCGATGTCTTTTCCTACGGCTTCTTGCTTCCCACTCTTGGTGCGTAGCTTATTCAGGGAGTAACACTGTTTATTCCCCCCATCAAGGCATCTCTAAATTCTTAGAATTTAAAATTGGTCTTGTTGGCTTTGTTAAATCAGCCGTTTGAACCTTACGAGAAATTCTCTTGGTTCTTTGACAAGAAAGATAATCTTTTTTGCTTGCCATTTCTTCTGCTAGAAGAGTATTGGAACTAACGGCTCTGTTTTGTAAGAGCCATATTTCATCATGCATAAGGACGAGGTGGTTTGATGTCCTCATCCTGAATTCTTACCAAAAGTGGTAACAGGTTTTCATTTAAACCAAGATGTTATTCTTCCTTCTTTCTCCCCAGAAGCCTTAATCTGGGGAAGAGAAAGCACTACAGTCTCTTGATGTAGTAAGAGTGATCAGAATCTATTTAAGGGCGACCGCTCAAGTTCGAAAAACACAAGTTTTGTTTGTACTGTCAGAGGGTCCAAGATATGGACAGGCAGTGTCAAGATCCACTATTTTCCAAATGGATTTGTCAAGTGATTGATCAAGCTTCAGCTTAAAAGAAGAAAATTCTTCCTTCTCATATTAAGAGCACATTCATCCAGGGTGATTAGTGCCTCTTGGGTGGTGCATCATCAGGCCTCTATGGCTCAGATCTGTAAGATTGCAACATTGGTCTTTGGTTCAGAGGTTTATCCGATTTATTTTTTTCAAATCAATATTAAAGGTCATGAGGAGATTGCCTTTGAGCACAGCATACACTGCAGGCTGCAGTATGAGTCCTCTGGACTCCTGTTTCCTTGATTCTGTCTCCCCCTTCAGTTGACATTGCTATGGGACATCCCACATTTATTACCCCACGTTATTACTATGCTCTGTGTCCCCTGATGTAAGAAAAGAAAATAGGATTTTTAAAACAGGTTACCAGTAAAATCCTTTTCTTTGATGTACATCAGGGGACACAGGTCCCTCCCTTCTTCTTCTTATACACTTTTATTGCTTGACTACAAAACTGAGGACTCCCAGTAATGGGAGGGGTTATATGGGGGAAGTTCATAATATTATTCTTGATAGCACTAGAAAAAAAAGCCTTTGAAAATTTGTTGCACCAGCAAAGCAGCTTCATTATTATCCCATTAAAGAAGAAGAGAATTGTGCGTAATTCTCCATTCCGAACGCTAGTTTACAAGACTGGCCGCTTCTGCTTCAGATCATGCGTGTTTGTACTTTGGACTTTTGTCCGACGGACTTGTGTACACACGCTCAGAAAATCCAACAACACACATTTGTTGGCAGAAAATTTGAGAACATGCTAGCCAACATTTGTTGGCGGAAAGTCTGAAGCATACACATGGTCGGACTTACCTCCAACAAGATCACATCCAACATTCACCTCGGAAAATCTGATCATGTGTACGCGGCATAAGTCTTCCCCCACTCTGACTGTAAGGCCCCCGTTCACATCTAAAGTGTGTGGCTCTGCATGCCAATTTTGTATTGGTATGGCAGCTCATTCATTTGAATGGGCTGTTGTGCCTGTGTTTCCTGCAGAGAAAAGATCATTTGCACCTTTTTTAAAATGCAACGGCATGGAAATTGCATGGTGCTTTTACACCATGCATTTATAGATGCAGAAATCTGCACCATGCTTTTCAGTGCGTGGGGGTGCCATTAAAAATTAATGGCACCTGCATTTTTTCAGTATTTTTGTCCAGCTGCATGTGGGTGCAGAAATGCGAGTGAATGTGTGTTGTCAAAATGTCTCATAGGGGGTACAGCATTTGTATGAATAAAGAGGGTGGAATTAATCATATGGGGCGCTGTGTACTAGGCTGAGTGTGTATACTCCTGACCCCCGCACTATGTACGCTCCTTGCCTGTCAGCTCCTGTGTCAGTGCCTGCCCCCTCCCCTCCTGCTGCTGAAGTTACATAAAATGTTTTACATCATTCTTTTTGTTTGATAATCATGTGTGCCCCTGTGTCTGTGTTTAAAAAAATAAGCTACTGTTTACTAATTTTCACAAAGGGCTCGGCGCTCAGGTGACCCACTGCCTCTCTCCTCCTTGCCTCCTGACTGACGTGGGCGGGGGTTTCTCAGCCCTGCCCGCTGCAGCTGTCAGATGGGGAAAGCAGAGAGGCAGCGGGTCACATGTGTACTGAGCGGCGCTCTGAAAACAGGTAAACAATGGCTTATATTTATAAAAGACAGACACGGGCACACAGGATTAATAAACAAAAGAGAATAGTATAAATTGCATATATTGGCTTAACAATTACTTTAAGTACAAACATCCTGCTTTTATTTCACTAAGGTTGGATTCACACATTTTGTCACCGAAACACAACATGTTCCCTATTCTTAATCCACAGTTGATCAAGATGGAGGCAAAAAAACAAACAATAAAACATGATCCAGTTCCCTCCAGTGGGGGAAAAAAACCTCCTTCCTGAACCCCCATAGTTTCATAGTTTCATAGTTAGTAAGGTTGAATAAAGACACCAGTCCATCCAGTTCAGTCCATCCAGTGAGTGTCTACAATTGTCCCTATCCCTGTACATTGCACACTCACGTCGGTCCCTACCCTCAAGGAGCCCACAATCCAAGGTCCCCATTCATATACTAGGGCCAAATTTGGACAGAAGCCAATTAACCTACCTGCATGTCTTTGGATTGTGGGAGGAAACCGGAGTACCCAGAGGAAACCCACGCAGGCACAGGGAGAATGAGGCTGTTGGATATTCTCTGGATCAACTACCCCTGGTGTTATTATTACCTCTAATGCCGAGTACACACGATTGGATTCTTGGCCAGCAAAAGACCGATGAGAGCTTTTCATCGGAAAATGCGACCGTGTGTATGCTCCATTGGAATTTAGCTGGCCAAATTCCTGCCAGCAAAAATTTGAGAGTATGTTCTCAATTTTTCCGATGGGAAAAACTTTCCGTTTGTGTGTATGCAATTCCGTCGCACAAAAACTCACATGCTCAGATTCAACTATGAGATGGAAGCTATTGGCTACTGGGTATTGAACTTCCTTTTACTAGTCCCGTCATACATGTTGTACGTCACAGCATTCTTGACGTTGGAATTTGGTGTGACCGTGTGTATGCAAGACGGCTTGAGCGAAATCCCATCGGAATTCCGTAGGGCGAAAACCATCAGAGCTTTTTCCGACCAAAATTCTGATCGCGTGTACGCGGCATAACAATTAGTATCCAGTGTTACAGTGTGAGGCCCTGGCATGCAGATGAGTGGTTTTCCAGATAGGAATTGGTTCTGTCAGAAATATTTAGAACAGATCTATTTCTAGGTCCGTCAGAATTTTCAATGTAAAAAGTCCAATGGGGCATACACACGATCATAATATATGATGAAAAGCTCCCGTATTACTTTTTCTGTCGGACATTCCGCTCGTGTGCACATTAGTGTTCCGAGATCTGCCTGGGCTGCTGTGAAATGCTGCATCCAAGCAGTAAGTAGCCCCTACTACCTGTGAGACAATATCACATTGTGCAGATCGTGAGGCTTGTGAGATGTGCGCAGAGTGTGAAACTGTCATGTAGTGTAACTGCATGCAGGAGAGAGAGGAGCTGTCAAAATTTAACCATGATGTCGGAGATGGGCAGGTCCAAACAGCTATCAAACACCAGCCAATGCAAAGGGTTCTACGTGTATGTGGCCCCGCAAGCAGACCAATCATTGGCTGGTGTTTAGATAGCTGTTCGGTCCCGCCCATCCCTGACATCACCGCTGAGTTGTGACAGCACCTCTCTCTCCCTGCATGCAGTTACATTACATGACAGTTTCACTATCTGAGCTGCGCTAACAAGCCTCATGATCTGCTCAATGTGAAACTCCCCCTCTCCCTCAGTCAGTCTCCCTCAATAAGTTCCACCTGCCAGTGCCAATCAGTGCCACATATCAATGGCAATCAGTGCCCATCAGTGCTGCCTATAAGTAGCCATCGGCGCTGCCTATCAGTTCTGCCTATCAATGTCCATTAATGATGCCTATCAGTGCCAATAAGTGCCAATTATTGCCGCCTATCAGTGTCGTTAGTGCTGCCAATCAGTACCACCTATCACTGCCCATCAGTGCCACCCATCAGTGTTGCCTATCATTCCTGCCAATCAGTGCTTTGTATTAGTGCCAATCAGTGCTGCCCATCAGTGCCACCAAGCTGTGCCACTCCATGCCTATCAGTGCTGCCACTCAGTGCCAATCAGTGCATTGAGTGCAGGGATGGGGAGAACTCAGCAACCAGGCACATTGTCCATGGGGGGCCGGCCTGGTGGGGCACAGCTGAAAGCTGTTGATGTTTATTAATGCCACATGTCAATCTTTAGTATAATAGGTCATCACCACACTAGTTCTTACAATAAACTACTGGAGGTAAAATAAAAAAGTGTCAGTAAAAGGCCTGCTGCTGAGCACTGATGTATTCCCACACCACGAAAAAAAAAAAAAGCGGTAACTTACTGATCAATAACTTAAAAAATAATGGTGAAACCCTCCAATGTATGAAAATTTTTCAATAAATTACCAAAGTACTGGTCTCTGAGTTATTCACATATAATACCCATCAAACTGAAAATAAGACATACTGTATAAAATGAAACTTAGCAGGGATGGTGGAAACCCCTCCTCTATATATATATATATATATATATATATATATATATATATATGTATATATATATATATATATATATATATATATATATATTTATATATATTTGTCATACAGATTAACTTCAAGTGCAATAATTACAGTGATTTCACATGTAATACACATCAAAATTATGATAATGAGACATAAACTTAACTTTTTTTTAAACTTAGCAAGGTTGGTGGAAACCCCTCTACAGATAATTGCAATACAAATTAATTTCGAGTGCAACAACTTTTTAGTTGTGAGGTTTACACCATTATAGCACTTTGGAATTTTTATTTTTTAGGGTAAAATGTGTTTATTGGCAATTTCACCTATATCACAGTGAACAACATGAGAAGTTACAATCTAGTGACAGTCGCAAGTAAACATAAGTAATGAGTCAGCCCAATGGTTATACTCCTACTGTCGGACAATACAGTGCTATGGTTAATGACTGTCGCCAGTTACAAGGAGTGATTCTGGCTGGAGAGACTTGTTCATAATAAAACAATATGAGTGAGTTATTAGAGAATAAAAAGGGATAACTGGGTTAGAGAAAAAAAAAAGAAGGTGAGAAGCGGCCCACGGAAGGACTTGAATTGAAAGAGAGAGAAGTAAAGAAGTGAAAACGAGGGAGAAGGGAGAGAGAGAAAGTCATAGAAGAGTGAAAGGGCTGCTGAGGAGACATTCATAGAGAGAAGTAATTGCTGGACAGAGGATAGGGGACCAATGAGTAGATGTCTTAATCCATCTCATGGTTAGGCTGCATGTTATGAAGACCTTGTTGGGGTCGACAGTATATTCATGAGGGTATCTGAGGCAGAGAAGCGGAGCCAGATGGACCACAACACCTTGTACCGTATTTACCGGTGTATAAGACAGCTGGGCATATAAGACGACCCTGTCAGCCTGTTGGATGTGTAGTAATGCCGTATATTCAGTAGCTTCGTGTAACAGGTAACACTGTCTCACAGTATACATACAGTATACCGTGCTGAGCCAATCACGGCGAGCGATGTATTCTCATAATGAATACAAAGCCTGCTCGGATTGGCAGGGGCTGTAACATCATCAGCCCGTGCCTCTGACTCTCAAAGCCAATTGGAGCAGGCTACTGTATGTAGCCTGCTCGGATTGGCAGAGGTGGTTACTCCAATCCGAGCAGGCTGTAATCCAGCGGGCGGCTTGCATATAAGACGACCCACTCTTTATACCTGGCGTATATATGACGACCCCAGCTTTTTGGCCATTTTCTTTTAGTGTAAAAGGTTGTCTTATGCACCGGAAAATACAGTATTTATCAAGGGTGTCATTGTCAAGAGGCAGCATCTCCTTCATTCTCATGGTGTCATAATCAAGACTCATTGTGACAAGGGAGGAGTGGTGGTTGTTTTCCAATATGAGGGGATAAGTTGTCGCGCTGAGGACATACAAAAAAAAAAAACGGAGAAGGTTCCTTTTCTCCATTTCTGCGATGTTATAGACCCAGGAAGTATCGAGAGGAGAACAATCTTTGGGGAGGACAATAGCGTTTCTTCATAAATTGAATTATAACATTCAAATACCTGAGTCCATAAGGAGCGGATCCTCTCGCATTCCCCCCAGACATGTAGATAGGTCCCTGTAGAGGAATTACAGCGCCAACAGGAGGCTGGAGTGGATGTGGAGGGGTCCCTGTACCACCTGGACAGAATCTTGTAATTCTTTTCCTGCAAATAGGATGTTGTTGACTTGTGAAACCAGGTCTGCCAGTCCGGTCTGGAGATATCCTCTCCCAGGTCTGCAGTCCACATCCTGGTGTAACGTGGCAAGTCATCATGTGTAAGAGCTTGTAGGAGGCTGTATAGGGTTGAGAGAAGGTGACAGGGTGTTTCAGAGAGGGAGCACAGCCTTTCAAATTCAGTATAGGTACGGTGTATTTGGGAGGAGGTATGTAGGCGTTTTGGATAAATGGAGGGTGGTGAGCCAGTTGCGGGGTCCCACCGGTGTGGTTGGTGTCCCTTGTAGGGGGTGTACAAAGGAATGCGCTTGAGGTCATTTGAAGCGCTTGAAGGGCCCCATTGACGTTGCTGCCACACCCTGGGGGAAAGCGGAGTTGTCAAACAGCGAGGTCAATGGGGAGGGGTCGGAGGAGAGAGTGGAGCACAAACCCCTGTTATACCAGAGTCTAAGAGAGGCAAGTGTTAGCGGAGAGGGATAAATGGACAAGGTAATTTCTGTACCCCATAGGAGAGCCCGAAGGTCTACAGGGACTAGATCCTGCTCTACTGAGACGGAAGCCTTCAGGAGGGGACGTAGAAACAATTCCACCATGCGTGCCATATGGGTGGCTTCATAATAAGTCACAGTCATGGAGACCTGCCCCCCCCTATAGCTTCAGGGGGTGAGCAGTTTGTATTTCACCCTAGGTATTTCTTGGTTCCACATGAATCTGATAGCGAGGGAGCGTAAGGAGGTGACGAAGGTTTTGGGAACCATAATGGGGATACTTTGTAAGAGGTATAAAAGTTTGGGCAGAGTGTCCATTTTAAGAGTATTGATCCACCCGAACCATGGTAGGGGGGAATCCTCCCCACTCTTCCAAATCTTTCCATATGCGAGAGAGTAGGGGAACATAATTCAGAGAAAATAGGTTGGAGAGATTAGAGGGAATAGTGACTCCTAGGAAGGAAATTCCTCTTGTTTGCCATTAGAAAGAGAAGTTCAGTCGTAATGAGGACTTTGTGGAGGAGGGGAGGGAGATGTTGAGACGTTCCATTTTGGATATGTTGAGTTTGAAATTACTAAAGGAACCAATCTGACGGAATTCTAGAAAAAGAGATGGTAAGGAGGTATGGGGGTCTTGTAGATAGACCAGGAGGTTGTCAGCATATAGGGATAGCTTGTGGTTTGAGGAGGGCGTTTGGATACCTTGGATAGGGACGTTATGACAATGGCAAACAAAAGGGGGCAGCCTTGTTGCGTGCCATTTGAAATGTCAAATGGCTCAGAGGCAGTGCCATTTACTAATACTGAGATGGAAGCTTGGGAATACAGGGACATAACCTTAGAGATAAAAGCTTTTCCTAAGCCTAGTTGTTCTAGAGAGAGTTGAAGGAATCTCAAGTCGACCCTATTGAATGCCTTTTCGGCGTCGAAGGACAGAAGGCAGGCTTTCAGATTTTTGCCCTTAATAAAAGAGATGAGATTAATATTAATTGGTGGCATTGTCCCTTGCCTCGTGGCTGGGAAAGAATCCCACCTGGTTGTTATGGATCACTCCAGGGAGGAGGGGGGGATAAGCAAGTGGCCAATACCTTTGCAAACAGTTTAAGGTTTATATTAAGCAAAGATATCGGCTGATAGCTGCTACATTGGGATGGGTCTTTGCCCGGCTTCGGTATTATAGAGATATTAGCAGATAGAAATCCTTTAGCGGGCAGGTGGGAGGTGTCTATGGTATTAAAAGCTTTCGTTATGAGTGGCGCTATTTGAGGGGCAAAAGTTTTATAGAAACGAGAGGTATACCCATCTGGTCCAGGGCATTTGCCTACCTTCAGGTTCTTGATGGTGTCCAAAAATTCGGACACGACCAAGGGTTTGTCGAGCTCCAAAGATTCTAGTGTATCGAGTAAAGGGCAATGCTGTTCGGAGTTTTAGGTGATAAGTTGTAGAGATAAGTTGTAGAGTTGGGAGTAGTAGTGTCTAAAGGAAGAGGAGATGCCTTTCGTATTGAGGCCTTGTCTTAATTGGGTTGGGTGATAAAAGGGATGGAGTATCAGGGTGGTCTAGGGTAGAGGTTCCTCGCCAAGTGTTTACCCCATTTGTTAGCTAGGGAGTAGTGGAGATTGTGTGCCCTGTCTCGAGCAATCAGGGAGTGTGAATCTAAGAGTTGAAGTAGATCTCGACAGGCATTAGATAATTGAAGGAAAATGGAAGGGTTCAAGTCTCGTTTCTGGAGAAGTTTGAGGTCTGCAATAGTGGAAAGGAGACGACGGATATCGTCAGCTCTTATTCTTTTGAGGCGGGAGCCATGCTGTATGAGCACACCCCGCACCACGCATTTTAGGGTTTCCCATTGGTTGAGGGGGTAGGTAGTGTCAGAGGAGTGATCGGACATAAAGTTCCGAATGGTTTTGGAGATATCAGCTACACAGACTGAATCTCGTAGCAAGTTGTCATTGAGCCTCCACTGTGAGCTCCTATGGATTGTTGAAGGGCGCGCCAGGGTCAAATAGACTGAGGCATGATGAGACCAGAGTAGGTGGCCAGTAGATGCTTGGAAAGGGGTATCTAGCAAAGATTGTGAGATAAAAAAGCAATCGAGTCTGCTGGAGGAATTGTGTGCTGCGGAATAATGGCTGTAATCTCTCTCTGTGGGATGCTGGACACGCCAAACATCCACTAGATGGGAGGAGTGTAGGAGGGATTTGATGCATGTTAGTGTAGAGAAAGGAACAGAGGACTTACCCGAGGATGTGTCTGCAGATGGGGACAGGGCGATGTTGTGATCTCCACTGATGATAAAGCAGGGACACCCAAAGGATGATAGTCTGGTGAGAAGGGAGGAGAGGGACTGAGCCTGGTCCTCATTAGGAACATATATGTTGGCCACTGTGAGGAGAAAATTGTTTAGTTTCAGTTTGAGAAAGGTGAAGAGACCAGCCACGTCAATAAGGGAGTCTAGAACCTCAGGGTGGAAAGATTTGGGCTGTGGGTCCTCATCCCCCTGAGGCACCTCTTCTGGACCACAATGCTTTAATCCCATCAGCTTCTTAAGAGAACACAAGAATAGACACTATTGGTGTTGGATCCCTGATATACGTGGGAATATACTGCTAAAGTTACAGTATCTAAAGGCTATACACGCTCGCCTATAATAACTGGCTTACAGGATAATCCTTAGCAGAGCCTACCATACTGGGAATTGGAAGTGTACTTTTCAAAAAACATCTACACATATTCAGTGTTAATTTCGTCAACTAAAACGACTAAAACATTTTAGTCAACTAAATGAATACTATTTTAGTTGACTAAAATACAACAAAAACAACTGAGATGACTAAAATATCACTAAAACTAAATTGCCATTTTAGTCAAAAGATTAAGACTAAAACTAAATTGGAATTTGATTTCAGAATTACCATTGGTCTGCAGTGCATGTTCATACCTCAATACCATAAATAATAACATATTCGATTTTTCACTCCAGCAGTATATAATAAGTTCGGAAATTGTAGAGAAATGTTAACTAACGCATTACAATTTAATTACACCCATTCGATTTTACACGACTAAAATTAACTTTAGTCAACTAAAATGTAGTGGAGATTTTAGTCGACTATAACATAGGACATTTTAGTTGACTAATGCCGCGTACACACGATCAAACAATCGGGTGGAAAAGTCCGGCGGAGTCAAGTCCGCCGTAGAATCCCCCCGTGTGTAGCCTCCGGCGGACTTTTTTTACCCGAAAGTACGGCGGATTTAGAAAGTATTTTTGCACTCCAAACTTCCCGCCAGACTTGCATTTCGGCGGACAATCCGGCCGTGTGTATGCCAGTCTGCCATACTTTAGAAATTAATGGACTTTTCCCGCCCGGAGAAAAGTCTGCTCATTTTGAGCACGTCTCCAGGTAGGCGGGACCAGCGAAGGATGCGTCGCTGGCCCCACCACCTGGTATGGACTTAAAGGGGAACTCAGTGTGGGGGTCCCCCCAGGTCCACATCAGACCCTTGTCCGAGCACGCTACCCGGCTGGCCAGGAAAGGGGGGGACGAGCGAGCGCCCCCTCCCCCCTCCTGAGCCGTACCAGGCCGCGTGCCCTCAACATGGGGGGGTGCCTTGGGGAAGGGGGGCCGCACGGCCCCCCCACCCCAAAGCACCTTGTCCCCATGCTGATGAGGACAAGGGCCTCTTCCCGACAACCCTGGCCGTTGGTTGTCGGGGTCTGCGGGCGGGGGGCTTATCAGAATCCGGGAGCCCCCTTTAATAAGGAGGCCCCCGGATACCGGCCCCCCACCCTATGTGAACTAGTATGGGGTACAATGTACCCCTACCCATTCACCTGTGAAAAAAAGTACAACAAAAAAATACAACACAGGGTTAAAATTGTTTATTGCACAGCTCCGGGGGTCTTCAGTCTTCGGGGGTCTTCTCGCCGGACTCCTCTGCTATCTTCTGCTAGCTTTTTACTAGCAGAGGAGCCCGGATTTCTTCCTCGCTGCCGCCCTCTTCTTCCGACTTCGGGGGTCTTGTCCCCCTCTTCGGTTCTTCTGCCGGGCCACCGCGCCTTCTAGCTCTTTTACAGTTGGTGGCCCGGTCTTCTGTCACTGCCGCCGCTGCTGCTGCTGCCGCCGTCTTCTGTTCTTCTCTTCAGATGTTGCCTCGTCGCTCCCTCCGCTCACAATGACGGGGACCGGGCACGCAGTGACTTATATAGGGACATCACCGGATGATGTCCCCACCTATTATGATGTCACAGTCCCAGAGGCTGCTGGGACTGTGACATCATACTGGGCGGGGACATCATCCGGCGATGTCCCTATATAAGTCGCCGCGCGTTCTGCAGCACTCATTGGCCCTCTTATAACTAATCCCTCCTCCCTTCCTGGCAAACTCTCATGAGAGTTAGAGAGAGCTGTGCATGATGTCATAATTCTAGACTTTTTACAAAACAAGAAGCAGGAAGTGGGCTGTATAAGGCATTTACTGGCAGAAAAAAAATGTTTTACTATCCAATGTAAAAACAAAAAGGGCAGAAGATTTAATAGATAGAAAGTTGAAAAAATTACTGAAAGTCTGCATTAAGCAGCTTAGGACCTAGTAAGGTTTTGGTGTTTTTTCAGTCATTATTGTGAACATTCAGCACATAGAACCCCCGATCCTGAATAATCGATGCATAAACCTGTCATGAAATCGCACAAGAGACTAATCTTTCTGATTGGAACAGTGAACACAATCATTCACAAACATTTGCATTTTAGAAAAGTTAGCACACACTGGGTACCATGACAGCTTTCTGCTTTTGACAAGCACAGAAGAGTTGAAGTCTACACTGCGTTGAAGAAGCCTTTTGACAGGGAAGGCCAGGATTTTTTCCACTCACCACCACCAAAAAAACTTCAAACACTTACGTCTGCAGGTAACGTGATGTGTTTTCTTGGACAAATGTGGCATTATGGCATGTGGATTTTCTGCCCCGTGGTGCCACTATCAACAGTGAATATTACTGTTGTGTTTCTCCAGGACAACGCACAAGCTCACTGTACTATGTGCACATTATAGCAACTTGGCTGGGAGGTATTTCCACATCCACTTTACAGCCTGGACCTTGCTCCAAGTGACTTCCACCTATTTGGGCCCCTAAAAGAGTTCCTCAGAGGTCAGCATTTTAGAACTGATGGCAAAGTGAAGCATGTTGTCCTAGGATGGTTCAGGCGTACTGACAAATCCTTCTATGCCAAAGCTTTCCAGACATTCGTTAAATCCTGGGAAAGTGTATAAATGTAGCAGGGGACTATGGTGAAAAATAATTGCAGTTTCCACTCCTTGAAATTTGTTATTTTATTATATGAACTCAAAAGTCCCGGTTTGACTTGAAAGCCCCTCATATTTTTTTGGATAATCTACTTAGCGGGTGCAATATATTCTGTGCATAGCATCGACAGGTACAGTCCGTTTCAGAATATGAGGATAGCTTATTTAAGCTTCTGACAAAATAAGTTGGCTGAAAGCTGAAATTGTTTGGGTGCTGTTGTATAGTGCCAGTCATTTTTATTATATCTTTAACAATGCATAGTTCCCAACTGTCCCTGATTTTGAGGCACTGTCCTTGATTTGGAACAAAGTCCCTCTGTCCCCTTTTCCTCCTCATTGGTCCCACATTGTGGTCTGATCTATATAGTTGTATATAAAATGTACTATTTAACTTTGAAAAAGTGTTTCCCCAGTGCTAAACATTTTATTCAATTTCTAAAGTACTGAATCTGTAAATGTCAAAAGCCAGTATAAAGGAATAGTAGTGGCAAAACAAAGCCCTTGTGTATTTAACTAATTTTCTTTTGTATTATTGTCCTTTAAGTGGGCATGTCAGGGTGTTTGTAGTATGCCTACATACTTGTACTAGTATTAGGTGTCCCTCGTTCCCATCTCAGATGGTTGAGAGGTATAAACAATGCTTTTGGTATAGAAGATAAATTAACTTACACACTTATTCTGTCTTTTTATAATTTACATATATTGATGTTTGGCACAATAGCCACAAATACGTTGACATGCTTGTTCTGATTAAGTTAGTTGGATCCTATTTGTAGCTTATGAATACAATTATCTTCTTTTTTTACTTGATCACTTGAAAGTATGACCAACACTTGGGAATCCTTTGTCCTATAATTTTCAGGTAGTGTGAGCTAAATCAAAATTGATTAAAACAGTCTTAAGAGAACAGTAATCATGAACAGAAAATTTGATAATAATTAGGTAATCATTATGTACAGTTCAGATTCTCAAGGTGAAAAAGACAAAACACTGCTAAGCGTAACATTTGTTATGCTAGATAATTCTTTTTTAAAAAGTATTTCATTGCCGATTGATGAAAACGATAAATAAAAAGAGACCTTTATGAATGTGAATTACATTAAAAGATTTGTAATAATAATACGCCCAACAACTTGTTAAATCAAATTATTTTATTTTGTTTTAAATCTAAACTAAAAAATAAAAATGATACATATGTATGTATGTGTATGTATGTATAAAAGAATTCGTCTTTAGTTATACTTTAGCAGAATCCGATATTTTACTGCAGTGTCTTCTGAGGCACATGTAGGAATATGCATTAAAAATTTATTGAGTGTTAATTCACATTGAGTATATACAGAAGCTGTTGCAATCTACATGTTTCTTGCTAGTCCTTGTGTATATTTTAATATGTTCAGTGAAAATATGCACATCTAAAAAATGGGACTCTGTTTCACTAAGGCCTCATCCATGCACAGTGACCCTATACACTATGCATTATGAAAAAATGCCATAACTTCTGGCAGAAAAAGAAGCAGAAAAATGCTTATAGCTGCTTATATTGCAATTTATATAAATTATACAAGAGTTTATGGGCATTTGCTTTTATAAGGGCTTTTTTTACAAAACACACACTTGAAAGTTCTGAATGCTACTAAACGGCATGTTTATGCTCATCAAGCGTTTTTTCCTGCCCCAAAGCTCCTCTTTAAAACCTGATTCTGATGTTTTTTTTTCTGCCTAAAAACGCTTCTCTGCAAATATGCCTGTAAACTGCCTAATCTGCATGGACAAATGAATAACAAAAAATGGCAAAAGCCTGCATAAGCAATATTTTGTTTGCGTTATGCACTTTTTAGCGTGTTTTGCAGTTTGCAGCTATGCACTACAATCCATTTAACATGGTTTCCTATGGTACATGCTCACAACTATGTGTTTTTGGACAGGATCAGGGACTTTTTTTGGTGTGTTTTTAAATGTGTTTTTTTCCATACATGTGAAAAATTGAAAAAAACTCTGCGCCAAAAAATATATATAGAACTAAAAAAAATGAATACTCTAATGCTGCTCCCCTGAAAAAGAGAATACAATAGTACACCTCTCAATTCAGATTTTGGATAACGTATAGGGGGCGCTAATTAACAAAAAAAAATTAATCATCAATGTGAATAATAACCCTCTCATTAAAAATCAATAATTTGCCACTTTTTAACAAATATCATATGTGCAACTACTCATAGTACATTCACCATAATATGTACATGAAATGAATTTAAACAACAGTTCACACATTCATATGATAACAACCCAGTGACAGCAATTGCTGCAACAACTATAGTGTAAAAGTCCTTGAAATTTAAACTATTCCAAAGAAAAAGCTCCTCTATAACGTGATGTGATTGCCACACACAAATCAATGACAGATCTTTCGTGTAGAGAGATGTAGCCTCAACCTTCCACATGATTCTTCACCACAGCCTCGATCATCCACACCAAATAAGTGATTGTAATATGATTCAGCTTACCAAATTTTATTGACCACTTTATTGAAAAAGTTAGTCAGTAATCGCTTCTGCAGGGTTGTGCCTGCTCACATGCTTCTAACCTGTAGACGATTTCAGCCTTCCTCCTCACAAACAAGTACGGTAAGTGCGGTATATAAAAAACAGATGGAGAGCCTCCATAGCGTAATTCAATTTTATTTAAAACACTAAATGACCAATGACCAGAATTAATTAATATTCTGGCCTGTGGAATGAATGAATGCCTAAACGCTTGACGCACCTAAACACATTTGTAAATTGCAGATTTAGGGATGGAGGGAGCAAAGGGGAGGAAAAAATCCTTTGTGCATAAGCCCTAATTGTTGGTGTATTTTTAAAGTGTATGTTACCGCAAAAATGATGATTGCATATATATGTTTATACATGTTGGTATTAGAAAATCTTGCAAAGTTTTTATTTATACTTTCTTTTTAAAGCTTTTTTGGCTTCTGATGTCAAACTGACCATGACACACACACACAAGCAGATCCATGCTGCCGTGGTCAGCTTGTGTCCCTGTGATCACCATGGGGAGTTATAGGGTGCTAGGTCAACACACGACGTGCTTGTATATCACGTGGTTATTTGTGCACCTATGCCCCAACTCTCAGCTCATTTTAGTAAGAGTGTTCTTCTGTACACATACACAGTGAGGAAGATCACTGTCTTTAGATTGCAGATGGTGGCAGTGAGACTGCAGGCTGGCTAGTGAGCAGTTTATGGGCGTGTGGGAGAGGGTTAAGACACTCTAGTGGGGGCAACGCAGAATTACACTCGCTGATGCCTAAACTAGACAAGGAGCTGCGGTCATGTGAAAATCGATATTTAAAGCAGGTCTCCCAACTTTAGGAGCTAGCAGCAGCCTGCACGGTTAATTCTTTGTATTCATGGCTGAAATTCTGTACACTATTGACACTAAGCACTTTGGTAACACTTCTGTTAGAGAACACCACTTCCCCAGATGTGCAGCATTTATGAGCGGGTACTATGGAGCATGTAGCAAACCCATCATCTCACTCCTAATTACTGGCCCCCTATTGCTTCTGGATACAGGAAATGCACTTCTCCATACCTTCATGCCTGTTCTCCCTCTTGGGCCCCTCTACATCTCTCTTTCTCTCTCCTGTGACTCCAGGCTGGGTCCCTTGGTACTCTGCTGCGGGTCAATCACAGTGAGTGGGGAACCAGCCACTAGTGAAAGGGCCAAGCATACTACTCCTTCACTACCAGAGTAATCATCACCTGAGCCATGTCACCTGTTTCCTGGCTGGTTCGCTGATTTGGCAAGTGACATAAATAGGGGAGTCATTAGCAATGGCAATCTAGCTTCCTCTGGAAGCTAGATTGTAGCTTCTCTAACTTCAGTCCCCTTGTTGTAAGCCTTGTTCTTTTGATAAGTCATGCATGCACCTCTTTAAGGACATCAGACCAGTCAATTGAGACAAATAGGGAGCTTTTACTGAAGTAGTTTCAGGTAACAAGTATCAGTTCTTAAAGACATATTTCACACAGGCTCCATACCCCCTGGGAGCCCTGACTGGACTCCTACCACCCTGCAAGTGAGTGATAGACTTTGATAGA
The DNA here is from genome assembly GCF_037356315.1 of Lithobates pipiens. Taxonomy (NCBI): domain Eukaryota; kingdom Metazoa; phylum Chordata; class Amphibia; order Anura; family Ranidae; genus Lithobates; species Lithobates pipiens. The sequence continues at coordinate 243,158,521 of NW_027507764.1, read as the reverse complement.
GTAACAGCTAGATTTTGTCAGTCTTTTCCCAACCTCCCTCAGGGCACATAGTGAACCCTAATTTATATGATATGACTTGCAGGGGGGGTGACCCTGAATAAAAGAGCTGGAAAAGCATAAAAAGAGAAGTTTGGGATTAAAAAACAAAAACAAAAACATTTATACTCACGTAGGTGGATGCAGCATCGATCCAATGCTCCATCTGTCCCCCACCAGCTCTGCAGTGAGAACTGAGAAATAAAACACAGCTGATCACTCAATTCTCAAGGGGGCAGGAGGAGCAGGAGGAGCTGGCTCAGGCTCTCAGAGGATCGGTGAGAGGCTGAGGCAGGTGCCAGTCCAGGCATCTGGATGGATCCCAACCATATGGTCGGGATTTTTCCTGAGTCTGGACCGGCTGAGTGATGTCAGCCGACAGCGGGTCACAGGAGTGCAGAACAAATTGCACTCCTGTGATCCATAGGAGACATATGGACAAAAAGCTTTGGCCATATTTCTCCTTTAACCCTTCTCAAACACCACCAGCTCAGCAGGCCAACCTGAGGATATAGTGCAATGACATTGTAACAATTTGCACCTGGCTGACCTAATTACCTTGAGGGCATAATCACCCTTTCACACTGTGCTGCCCATAGTGTCGGTGGTAAAACGCCACTATTTTTAGCGGCTTTTAACGTTGGATTTGCGATGCATTTCGGTCAGTAGCGGGGCACTTTTACTCCCCACTAGTGGCCCGCAATAGCGGCATTTTGCTGGTGGTATAGCCGCGCTGCCCCATTGATTTCAATAGGGAGCAGCGGTGGAGGAGCAGTAAACACACCGCTCCTTCACCGCTCCAAAGAGGCTGCTGGCAGGACTTTTCCTGATCCCCTGCCAGCGCACCGATCCAGTGTGAAAGTCCCCGGGCTTTCAACAATCCCTCTCAGGTGGTGAAACCATGTACTAGGGATGTGCCAAACTGACCCATGTTTGGTTCACACCAGAACTTCCGAACACAGAGGTAGTAGTAATGGAGTATTCTGCACATTGTTCTAAAACATACTTAACAAAACTGCATAGGTTACTGGCTGTCCTGGAGGCCTTATCAGTTTATTTTTATTTTTTGCACAATTTTTTTTTTTTAACCATTTCAACCCCGGAAGAATTTACCCCCTTCCTGACCAGAGCACTTTTTGCAATTCGGCACTGCGTCATTTTGACTGACAATTGCGCGGTCGTGTGACATGGCTCCCAAACAAAATTTACGTCCTTTTTTCCCCACAAATAGAGCTTTCTTTTGGTGGTTTTTATTTTTTGCACTATAAACAAAAAAGCGTAAATTTTTTAAAAAACGCATTATTTTTTACTTTTTGCAATAATAAATATCCCCAAAAAATATATAAAAAAAACATTTTTTTCAGTCAGTTACGTATTCTTCTACATATTTTTGATAATAATTTTTTTTTTACTAGTGATTGCGGCAATCAGCGATTTTTATCATGACTGCGACATTATGGCGGACACATTGGACAATTTTGACACATTTTTGGGACCACTGGCATTAATACAGCGATCAATGCAAAAAATTGCATTGATTACTGTAAAAATGTCACTGGCAGTAAAGGGGTTAACCACTAGGTGGCGCTGTAGGGGTTAAGTGTGTCCTAGGGAGTGATTCTAACTGTGAGGGGGAGGAGCTGTGTGTGACATGTCACTGATCACTGCTCCCGATTACAGGGAGCGCTGATCAGTGACAGTGTCATTAGGAAAAACGGGGAGAACTTTGTTTACATTAGCATCTCCCCGTTCTTTCTCACCGTTAGATGATCGCGGGTATACCCGCGATCACGGTCATGGAGCTAAATAATTTTTCCCTCAGTTTTCGACGTATTTTTGGTAAAGAAAATCTCAATAAGCGTATATTGATTGGTTTGCACAAAAGTTATAACTTCTACAAAATAGGAGATAGATTTATGGCATTTTTATTATTATTATTATTTTTTATTAGTAATGGCAGCGATCTGAGATTTTTATCGTGACTGTGGCATTGCAGCAGACATATCGGACACTTTTGACACTATTTTGGGACTATTCACATTTATATAGCAATCAATGCTATAAAAATGCACTGATTACTGTATAAATGTCAATGGCAGGGAAGGGGTTAACACTAGGGGGCGATCAAGGGGTTAAATATATTACTTAGGGAGTGACTCTAACTGTAGGGGGAGCAGACTCACAAGAGGAGGAGACTGATCGGTGTTCCTGTGTACTGTGAACACACGATCAGTCTACTCCCCCCTGACAGGACATGGATCTGTGTGTTTACACACACAGGCCTACGTCCCTGCTCTGTTACCGGCAATTGCCAGTGCCTGGCGGACATTGCGGCCACAGGGCATGTGCATCAGTTCTGGAGTAGAACAGCCAGGAAGCCAAAGACGTCATATGACCCCCACCCAGGATGGGAGATCCCTCCTGCGGACGTCATTTGACTATGGGAGGGGAAACAAGGTTTCTTTCCTACTGGAAGGGGAACCTCTGTCCCAGTCTCGTCTTTCAGACTATAACACATTTTCTTTTAAGATTGCCCTGTATTTGGCACTATCCATCTTCCCATCAACTCTGACTAGCTTTCTTGTCCTTACTGAAGAAGAGCATCCCCACAACATGATGCTGCCACCACCATGCTTCACGGTGGGGATGGTGTGTTCAGGGTGATGTGCAGTGTTAGTTTTCTGCCACACATAGCATTTTACTTTTAGGCCAAAATGATTTTTGTCTCATTTGACCAGAGCACCTTTTTCTACATGTTTGCTCTGTCCTCCACATGGCTTCTCTCAAGCTGAAAACTGAACTTCTTATGACTTTCTTTCAACAATGGCTTTCATCTTGCTCATCTTTCATAAAGGCCAGATTTATGGAGTGCATGACTAATAGTTGTCCTGTGGACAGATTCTCCCACCTGAGCTGCAGATCTCTTCAGCTCTTCAAGAGTTACCATGAGCCTCTTGGCTGCTTCTCTGATTAATGCTCTCCTTGCCTGGCCTGACAGTTTAGGTGGATGGCCATGTGTTGGTAGGCTTGCAGTTTTGCCATACTCTTTCCATTTTCGGATAATGAATTGAACAGTGCCCTGTGAGATGTACAAAGCTTGGGATATTTTTTTTTATAACCTAACCTTACTTTAAACTTCTCCACAGCTTTATCCCTGACCTGTATGGTGAGTTCCTTGGCCTTCATGATTGTCAGGTCACCTTGAGGCCAGGTGACAGATGCACACTGTTGGGATCAGGAGTGCACCGCAAGTTAGTGGACCCTACGGCTGACTGCTGTGGATGGGAGTCAAGGTGATAAGGAAGGCAGGGCCACCAGAACACCAAGACGGATCCCACCAGGGTTAGAGTGTAAGATTCCCTGGGGCGCGGAGTCTAATGCCACGTACACACGAGCGGAATTCCGGGCAGAAAAAGACCGACGAGAGCTTTTCATCGGAAAATGCGACCGCGTGTATGCTCCATCGGAATTTAGCTGTCCGAATTTCCACCAGCCAAAAATTGATAGCATGTTCTCAATTTTCCAGACGGAAAAACTTTCTATCTGTAATTCCGATTGTGTATATACAATTCCAACACGCCAAAAATCACGCAATTCAACTACGAGACAGAAGCTATTGGCCGCTGGCTATTGAACTTCCTTTTTCTAGTCACGTCGTACGTGTTGTACGTCACCGCGTTATAAATGATCGGAATTTGATGTGACTGTGTGTAGGCAAAACAGCTTGAGCCAAAATCCGTCGGAATTCCATCGGGAAAAACATCAGAGCTTTTTCCGACGAGAATTCCGATTGTGTGTACGCGGCCTAAAAGCCAGCAAGTGTTCACCAGAGCCTCTAGTGGTGAGGATGGACTGGGCTGCAACTGGCTCCAGGTCGAGACCCCCAGGGTCCCCCAGCTCACACCCACAGTAGGCAACAGGAGGATAGGGATAGTAAGGGAATAAGCCAAGGTCTGGGCCACAAGCAGACAAGGACAGCAGAGTTCATGCCAAAAGGTCAGGGTCACAGGCAAACAGGGATAGTCAGGGTCAAAGTCGGTAAAAGAAACAAATGAAGAGCACACGGCAGGTAACAGGAAGCCAAACACACAAAGGTTGGGCAGCAGGGTTGGCCTGCAGTGGACAGAGGAGGGATTATAAAAGCAGTCAGGTGAGAGTCGGCTGGTCTCTAGAGATGAACACATGGAGACAGGTAAGCAGACAAACTCTATTGCATAACCATGACGATGATGCTGTTTGTTCACTAAGGTTCTCTAACAAACCTCTGAGGGCTTCACAGAAAAGCTGTATTCATACTGAGATTAAATTACACACAGGTGGCTTCTATTTACTAATTAGGTGACTTATGAGGGCATTTGGTTCCACTAGATTTTAGTTAAGAGTATCAGAGTAAAGGGGGCTGACTACAAATGCACATACACACTTTTCAGATATTTGTTTGTAAAAAAATGTGAAAACCATTTATCCTTCCACTTCATAATTATGTGCAACTTTGTGTTGGTCTATCACATAAAATCCCAATAACATACATTTACGTTTTTGGTTGTAACATGACAAAATGTGGAATATTTCAATGGGTATGAATACTTTTTCAAGGCACTGTATAAAGTGCATGAAGGCACATATGACAGAACCTGTTACATAATTAGACTGGTTGAAAAATGAAATAAGTCCATCCAGTTAAACCAATAAAAAGAAAAAAAATGTATACAATTCTATATACACAATCCTATGCTCACAGTTGATCCAGAGGGAGATGTTTCTCAACACTTAAGACAGTTATTCATTTTGACAACAGGGTGTTAGGAGCCAAATTCCTGATGCTACTAGAGGGGCATCAATTTTGAGACATAGAGGCTCATCAGGGGAAATTATACAAGTGTTAATCAGGATAGAGGCTATATATAAGGGGCTCTGCAATCGCCAGATATTCCCCCTAGGTGGGTAATGGCTTGGGGGGAACTACAGTTAAGGGAGGAAAATGTGTAGAACAATGACTAGGGAGAAAAAATAAAATAAAATATGGATCACTGAGAAGAAGCTGGGGAGAATATGAGAATCGAAGAAAAAAAAATTCCTCTCCTATATTATTGGCAACTGTACAACGGTGTCCTCGAATGTACTTGAAACATGTTCATTGAGAGCAGAGTTTATTATTTTACAAACATAGTGGGCAAACCCCATATTTATGTCACTCATAACAGTATATTTAATGCTACCTTCCAGTGGAATCCTTGAATGTACATTAAACATGTACGGTATGTTAGGTGCAGAGTTTCATATTTTACAAAACTTATATTTATGGTAAATAAAAAGTAATATATATATAATTTTTTTTTTTTTCTCAGCTCAATGGATGAGCAGTTCCGCTGGCAAACACAAGGTAAATTTATTGACATATCATTTTAGTTATAAAATTGTAAAGTTGCTCTCATATTGTTTCTTACCGCTGCTTAAACTGTAAATCCACTTCAGTTAAGACTAAACAGTTCGTACACATAGGGGTTGAGGTACTGAAATACATTTTGTTCAATTTGTTTTTATTGAAAGAAATAGAATTTGTCATACAGTTCTCAGTATGCAGGTATCAGAACATACACATATCAGGTGTACAAGTATCAAAACATACAAATATCAAAATATGTAAGTATCAAAGCAGAAATTGAGGCACATCAGTATGCGGGCAAGTAGTTCCGAGACAGTAGTTTTGCTTCCGATTGACAGCAGGAGTTGTCAAGGAGCTACCTGGTAGAAGGTAGGGGGTAGTAGGAGACAGATGTGCGTACCTCAGCTGGAATAAGGGGGGGAATAAAGAAGGGAGCAGAAAGAAGGGAGAAGATAGAAGAGAGAGAAGAGAGAGCCTAGAAGAGCCACCATTACAATGTTACACTATTACAGTACGGATCAAGTGTGAACATTATTTCAACAGCGACTAGAAACCGGGACCATCATGCACATTTCCGAGTACTATGACCAATTACTCTTTGTCATCCAGGCGTTCCATAACTTCCAGTGTTGTTCAAAAGTGCGAACATGTCCTTGTCTGCAAGCCAGTATGCGCTCAAATGTATAGTTATATTTTTACCATATTAACCACTTCAAGAACACTAGGGGCCTGGTTTGTTTTCCATCTTCTAGTGATGAGTAATTTGGCTGCTAAGAGAATATGAGTAACTATTTTGTGACAATCAGGTGGAAATTGTTCTATGCCGATGTTAAGAATGGCCAGGGCAGCCATGGGAGGGGTGAAAATACTAGTTATATCTGAGATGACACGAAACAGCTTGTTCCAAAATCTCGTCAGGTGCTTGCAAGTCCAGAAAATGTGCATGATCTGTCCCACTCCCCCGCACTCCCTCCAACATAGTTGGGACTACGTGGGGAGGAACTTAGACAATCTATATGGGGTGAGATACCACTGCAAAGTCATTTTATGGGATAGTTTCCAGTGATTAGCGCATTTCGAGGCCTGATATACCGATTTAGAGGCTGCAATCCATTGGGCCTTGGTAAACGAGGACACCAACTCTGACTCCCTTTTCAAGTGTGGTGTAGATTTTTGAAAAACAAGTTTGTTTTGTAAAAAGTTGTAGAATAGTAAGGTTCCCTTGGATTTGGGATGTTCTACGCTCGTGAGATATTGCCAACCAGGGGCAAATGCTGGTAGTTTTGTCGAGCTCAAAGAAGTGATACAATGTAGGATGCGAATGTATGTATAGTGGTCCATGCTAGGTATGTCAAATTCCCCTTGAAGTGATTGAAATGTTTTAGGGGAGCTGTCCAGGAGTAGCTGCTCCAAAGCTAAAATGCCTTGATATCTCCATTTTTGAAGAGACAGGTTAGGGATCAGCAACTCCAAGGTGGCTGAGGCTGCAGCCGCCGCGAACACCGGAGAGAGATTCGCACTGAGTGTCTCATGGAACTGTTTATAGTAATCGTTAGGTAGACCATCAGGTCCTGGGGACTTCCCTAAGGGTAGTGACTTAATGGCTCTGCAAATTTCTGAAGGGGAGATTGGTGCATTTAGGTCCTGTAATTGGTTGTTGGTCAGTTCAGGCAGTTGGAGAGAGGACAGAAAAGACAATATCTCTTCTGGTCTCGGTTGTGTAGTCTCAGGGTCCTCCCTTAAGTTATATAGCTTACTATAGTAGGCCGCAAAGGCATTGGCAATGCCCTTCGGGTCCATGGTTTTGGTGTTTGAGCAGATGTTCTATTTTGGATTGTAACTTGCTAGGAATTTACCTGCTTTGTTACCAGAGGAATAGGTTGTCAGTTTAAGGGCTTTAACATGTTTATCGTGTTCTAGAAGCATTATTCTCAGTGTCGTACGAAGTTTAGATAGTTTTGTAGCTAGGGGCGTGGAGGGGTTAGATTTATTATTGGCCTCTGTTGTGCGAGTCTCTCTCAGCACCTCGTCAAGCAGCCTCTGCCTCTGCCTCCTCATACGTGAACATATTTGAATAAGGTTTCCCCTGATAAAAGCCTTATGGGCACACCAAATCACAAACGGATCTGACACAGATGGAGAATTAAGCTTGAAATATTCCTGAAGATGTTTCTCAATAGTCGCCACTTGTTGTGGGGGGCTAAAAACCTGTGAGTTAACTCTCCAGATGTATGCAGGGTTGGGCGTGTGCTCCTCCAGGATAGATACAGAAACAGGTGCATGGTCCGACCACGTTATGTCATGTATACTGTAGGAGGACACCGCCTGTAACAGAACCCTATCCACCAGGATTATATCCAACCGTGAGTACAAGTTGTGGCGCGCTGAGTGGAAGGTAAAATCTCTTTCTTCAGCATGTTGACAGCGCCACACGTAGTACACATCTTCTAAGTGAAATAAAGGTTGGAGTGCTCTGAGTGAGCGTGAATGTTTCACTGAGGTATCCATATCCGGATCAGCTGTCAGGTTAAAGTCCCCACAAACAATCAATGCCCCCCACTTACATTTAGAAACTGTCGAGAACAACCTTTTAGCAAACCCATATTGATGATCATTTGGCGCATAAGCATTGACAATTGTAAAAAGTCTACCGTTGATATCACAAATGAGGATCAAAAATCTACCATCTGGTTCCTGAATAGAGTCATGGAGTTTAAAGGCCACCGAGTTCTTAATTGCTATAAGGACTCCTTTCCGCTTGCAGGAGGCTGAAGCTGTAAAAATATGGGGGAATTTCTTGTGTGTGAACATTGGGGAGGCCGAAGCCTGAAAGTGTGTTTCTTGTATGCATACCAGGTCACTCCCCATCTTAAGGGCCTCCTTCCAAAGGGAGGCACGTTTTGCCGGATGAGTGAGTCCTTGTACGTTAAAGGATGTTACAGTAATAGGCATAAAAGGGTGTGGAGCACCTTATGGTTGGTGCAATCCAAACTTGGGGGTATGTAGATCTTAGTCCTTCGAAGCCTGTTCGTATTGTAAGCATCGTTGTGCTTTTCCATGGCCGTGCAACTATTGGGTGCGTCAGGTGGTGGGAAGCTGTACATCTGGCTCAGCAAGCTGAAGAGGAAGGAAAAGGAAAGAAAAAAAAGGAGATACAAAAAGAAAACCGAGTCTAAACTTTGTGGTAAAAAGGGAGGAGCGACCTCGAAAGGGGTCTGATTGCAGGTATACTGCACAAGATCCATGAGGGAGGGGGATTCACCTGGAGAAGCTCCGGGGAGCGTTGCTAGAAGAATAAAATCAAAGTAGTGGACCAGAGGCGGTTGCCAATCTTCTTGGGACTGCGATTTGCGGTGTTGCTGTCGGCGAGTCGATAGCTGTTCAGGGAGGATGTCCCATTTTTGGAGGAGAGCCAGCCCTTCCTCTAATGTATTAACCACTGACATAGTGTTATTTCTGGAGATGACCAGACGAGTAGGATAGCCCCAACGATACATAATGTCATGGTTCTGCAGAGCTTTTGTGATTGTCAGGAGCGACTTCCTCTTTTGTAATGTGTATTGAGATAGGTCAGCGAACAGTTGGAAATTTGAGAATCGCTCAGGCAGTTGCTCTTTTTTGCGGAAGCATGCCGCAAGCTGCTCTTTTATGTGAAAGAAATGGACTCTCATTATTATGTCTCTGGGGACATCTTCATGAATAAAAGAGGGCTTAGGCAGTCTATGTATCCTGTCAATAACTACTTCTGTGTCAGACACATTAGGGATAGCCGTGCGGATCAGGTCACAAGCATATTGGTTCAGTTGGCTCACTGGGACTGATTCAGGGACACCTCTGATCTTAAGGTTGTTGCGTCTAGCGCGGTCCTCAAGGCCTGCGATTTTAGCAGTAAGCGAATCTATTTGGTCATCCCGGTCATTGTGGGCCTCAATAAGCATGTTATGCGAAGAGGCAAATTCGCCCATTTTGCTGTCTATGTGATCTACTCTGTTTCCCAGATCAGTCACATCAGCTTGAACTTTAGCCACACATTGCAAAATGTCAGTATTAAGAGAGGCCCGCAGTGAAGATAGCATATCCTTTAAAACTGTTTCTGAGACAGGCTGATTTGAGGCAGGGAAGGTATGGAATGAGTCAGGCAGGTCAGTGATAGCTAGAGCAGGGTTGCGTTCAGGGCTTACCTCTGCCTGTATAGAGTCATCCGACAGCCTAGGCTTGCTCTTGGCTGGGCTCTGCGATAATGGAGTTGCAGGGTCTGGAGATCCAGGCCTCGAGCCAGGAGACTTCCCCGCGGATCCGGAGCTGGGATGCTCTGGGGACGACGCGCTAGAGCCTCCCGGGGAAGATCCGCCGGCGCAATCTTGGCCGCGTGTGTGGCGGCGAGGGGGGAAGAAATGAGGGAGCTTCCCTGCACTAACCGTGTCTCGCCTCCTTCTTCCCATCCCGGGGTGATCTCTGCGGCTGGTGGGTGTAGGAGATAGCTTTGGGTCGCCGATTCGCCGCCTCGGTCCGTGCTAATCCCCAGTGTGTGAAGGAGCTACAGGCTCAAGCCTCCATTCAGCTGCGCGGTAGCCACGCCCCCCTGAAATACATTTTGGGTGGTTATGGATTTCCCCTATTTATTGTAAATATGTATTAACTTGTCTATTCCTATAGTTAGCTAGTCTGGCAAATCTCTCATAATATTACTGGTGATAGTACAATAATAAGGTTAGCTATTAAAAATAAACACACTGCTTATATAACAATTATCTCATTTATTTCCCAGTTAAATAGGAATGCTAACATAAAATACTAAAGTAAAATGTTACAGAGCATATGAAACACGATAGCATCAATTATATGTTACGTAAGGTCATCCTCTATGACCAGCATCGTCAGCTGGGCTCGTTGGCGTGAGAGCCATGAGGCAAGAGAGAGTTTTTCCATTCAATGAGCACTTAGGCCCCTTTCACACCTGAGCATAGCGTTTTCAGGCAGAAAATCGTGCAAATCTACCGCAATTTTGCGGCGTTTTATGCCGCGATTTTGTGCAGGGTAAAAGGTCACCAATGTAAAAAGAAGAAAAATGCCCAAATCTACCCAATTCAAGCGACAAAAAAGGGTCCAAAACTTGTTTGAGCTTGAGGCGTTCGGCTTCAGGCGACTTGGAGTGGAGATGTGAACAATAGATTTTTTCCCTTCCAGCGTTTTGTACCTTCAGGCTTCAAGCTACAAAATGCTCAGATGTGAATGGGGCCTTAAACTGCATTCAGACCCCACCCATACACAACATCAATCTAGCCTTCTATCCAATGGAAAAGAGATAAGAGGCCTTCTAAATATCTGTCCATCCTCCAGGAAGCCTGCTGTAGTGTCCATGAATTTGTCCATGAACTACCTCTATCTGACCCAGGTCGAATCTTCATGGACAGCTGGTCTTTGATCTTCTATAACTCAACCCGCCAGTCATCTTGGCAGCAGAGGCTTTTTGAAGCTTTGTTTGCAGACGTTTTAATCAAGCACTTCCATCTTTACTACACCAGCAGGTCTGGAGCCAAGCTTTTGTTCCCATACTCCCCTGCCAGGCGGCATGACTCTTCTTTCAGATGAAGGTTCTAAAATGTTACAAAGCCTCGATGGGTAACCTGTTAAATGGCATTCCAGGTGGCCCCCAAGAGTGATGAGGCTAGGTGTATCCAGATTTCATATACAAACACATCTTTTATTATGAAATAAAACATGTTGCCTTCCAACAGGTCCCCCCGTTCTCATTTTAAATCGCACAACATCCGTGCCATTATGCAGGGCACCAATGTGCACGTATTGGGCCTCTCCACAAGCAGACACCCTGACTATTTATGGACAGCCATCTTCAGAATCGTCCGCATCAATCATTTTAAGAGACAGTCATTGGAAAGGAATATAAAAGTTGTAGAAAGAAAGAGAGTAGGGGTTGACAGTGACAGGGGGATACAGACCCCAGGTTCTGTCATTGAGGTAGACTCAGGAGAGGAAAAAGAAGGGGGGGGGGATTGGGATAGGAGAAGAGGGGGGAGGTTCAGAATCTCACCTTTTCCCCAGAAGGCCTACCTTGCCCGCACCGGACCGCCAGCCATTCAGTCTTCATGTGGCAGAAGAGGCAGGAATGACCGCATTGGAGCTCAGTGTCTGTGGCCCACACCCTCCCCCATGAGGGGTGGCATCAACTCCGTTTGGTCTCCTACCGGGGCCTGTAGTTGGGTCTTCCAATCTCAATAGAGATTCATCTAAGCTTTTGGGGAGGTAATTGTGAGCAGAGAAGTGATCTGTCCATAGAGCCCATCGGGCCGCGTGCCTTTCTCTAGTGCCTTTACAGGTCGCAATCCATTCTTCTGCCTCCCTGATCCGATTCGTCCTGCACAACCATTCCCCCCCACTCGGTATCTGCGTTTTCTTTCATAAAATGGGGAGCAGCCGTCTTGCGGTGTCTAGTAGGTGAGGAAGTGCATTCTTTTTATAACGACTCATAGGCATGGAAGGGACGTGCAGGAGAAAATAGATCGGAGAGAGGGGGATATCTATCCCCAGGACCTCCTTAATCTGATTTTTAATGTCTTCCCAGTATGGAGTGATGATGGGACACTCCCACCATATGTGTAGGAGGGTTCCCCGGCCTCCGCATCCCTGCCAGCACCTATCAGAGCTGTTGGGATACATTTGTGCCAAATCCACTGGCACTCTGTACCAGCGCGACAGCAGTTTGAAATTTGTTTCTTGCATTCTAAATGAAAAAGAAAAAAATTACGACCTTTTTCTGTATAATGGAGCTAATTCCTATTGGAGTTACAGTTGGCCTTGGGGGGAAAGACGACACCCTTAGCCCATCCGTAGCCACACACTGGGGCTGCTGTGTGTGTTTTACAGAAAAAGGTCAAAATTTTTTTTCTTTTTCCTTTTAGATTTATCTACAATTACCTACCAAGTTAAGACCCTCTCTCTCTATTGAGGCTATCCTGGACGTTCTGTAAATTGGAGGAGCAAAATAGATTGAAGGCCTATAACAATCACGGTTTGCACTTTTTCTCTCCTCTTGCCCTACCTTCTTGGAGTTTTCGGTTCCCTCTGTGTGTTTTATAGGCTACATTTTTGCCCATACCTTTGTAGAGACACTTTTCTCTCTGCCTATCCTTAGGGAATAAAAACATCATAAGCTCCTGATGAAGCGTTGTAGAGAACGCGTAACATGTAGAGCATCTCTGAGCTGAGTCATCTATGATACACTGTTTTCGGAAATTTTATTTTTTATATTGCTGGTTCCTCTTTTTTAATGTCCTCATGTTGTATGTATATGGGAATATATCTAAAATGTGATGTACCTATATTATATTAGACAGTTTAACTATTATGCTCTGAGGCATTGAACATTTGTTTGTTTTTAGAAATAAAATATTGTTTAAAATTATTCTCTTCCATCTCCATGTTTATGCCTAAAAAGTCCATCACTATCAACATTAGCTGTTGTGTTTTCTGGTAAATCTAAATATCGGGACGTCGCATGTTCACTCTGCAGTGTATCCACGGGACCACCCTGTGGTAAATACACACCAAATTTAATCGTATTTTACTTGATTTGTCCGTTCTGTCTTCTGGGGCCATGTCAGCGTCTAGGTTGTATAAGGCAGCGTAATTGTCACGGAACCCTGCAGCTATTTGGGAAGATTTGTAAATGACGTCACCCGAGGGGGAGCAAAGTTTATGTATTTGTGTTTGGGCTCTTTTTTTCCGCAGGGCTCTCGCTAACATGAGGCCACACTTATTGACCTGCTCGTAATATTTGTGTGACGGTATCTTAGCTGCTTCTGTGCCTGTCTATCTAGTAGGTGCTAAAATAAATCCCTAAGCTCTGTCAAGTCCCTGAGGGCCTCAGGGTCACTATTATGCTTTTGTTTAAGTTCTGCCCGCTGGACCGCGTCAAGTATTCTATGGAAATCTGCCTGTCGCTCCAGCTTGATTTTGGTGCCCAGAGCAATCAGCACTCCTCGCACTACTGCCTTGTGGCATTCCCATATCGTTCCCTTCGGTAGGTCTGCAGTGGTATTTTCTGTAAAATAGTGCTGCAGAGTTTCTAATACCTTTGACTCCACTACAGGATCGTTCAACGGATTTTCATTGAGTCGCCAGGTCCAAGTCCTATGGGCGCTCGGGGACAAGGCGAGAGTGAGAGTAATTTGGGCATGGTCTGATATGGTTATTTTGTCAATGGATGAGCGCTGCAGCAGTTCCAAAGTGGGCCGGTCTACATACAGCATGTCTATTCTGGTGTATACATTGTGGACCTTGTAATAAAAATTATAGTCCCGTTCCTTGGGGTGGAGGATTCTGCAGTTTGGAGGGATTTTCAGAAGCGCCTAAGGAAGGCATGTGTATGTGTAGGTCACCCGTGCGATGTGTCTAGTGAGGGATCAGGGCTGACATTAAAGTCGCCTCCTAGGACTAGGGAGCCCACTTTAAATTTTGCCAGTTGGTCCATAACCATATCTAGAAAGGTCAGTTGACTCGTGTTAGGGGCGTAAATGGTGGCAAAAGTGTATTGGTACCTTTTAAGAAAACATATCTACCTTGTGTGTCTATGAGAGTGCGCTCGGGCTGTAAGGGGCAGTGTTTATGGACAGCAATCGCTGTACCTCTGGATTTGCTATTTGGCGAAGTGCTGACATACCACTGATTATAGCGGTGGGTGGGCAGTTTGAGTATTGACTGATGGGTGAAATGCGTCTCCTGTAGGAGAACTATCTGGGCCTACAATTTCTTCAATTCCCACCATAGTTGGCTACGCTTTTTGGGGGAGCAAAGGCCACAGACATTGTATGAGATTACCTTAACTTCTGCCATGGTATTATCGTACGGCGTGCAAACTTCGCCCTTGGTGGTGCAGTCCGGTGTGAGCTGTGGCAAATTGCATAAATTCCATCTGAGGGAAAGGCGAGGGAGAGAGAGAACAAGAAAAAAAGGAGAGAGTGGGAAGAAAAGAGAGAGACATTAACATCAATAAGCACAGTACTAAAATTAACTGTTGCAAAAAGCCAACTGACTGTTGGAAAAAACTGCAGGCCGAGGCCCGGGGGAGCCCCCAATATGGGGGACCCACCCTGCCTGGGCCTGTTATCCCAAATGGGATCAATACCCGTATGTGGGAGGCCTACTGGGGGGTCGTGGGCCAGCACAGAGGGAGGTACAAATATAAAAATAAAAAGGGGGGCGGATAGGGGAGGGTGTCTGCTCCACATCCACTTATGGAAGGGTGTGCTGAGGTACTGGGTGCCCGGGCATAACTGCCCAGATAAAAAGGGGGAGGGGGGTTTCAGGGGCATGGTAAGTGCAGCCTATGGGGCCTAGTCTGGGGGAGGGCAGGGCTCTAGGTATAAAGTCCAAGCCTGATCAGAACGTTCCTAATATGGGCCTTTGTCAGGGTCTTCGAGCAATCCTGTGATCCCGGAAAACAGTGCCCGTAAGTGGGGGCCCAGCGCTAGTGTTCAGCCCCTGTCTTGCCCCAAAGGCAGATGCTGGGGATCAGAGTGGTTCCCGACCGGTGTGCAGGGTAGTTCAGCAGCGTCGGCTCAAGCAAGGGACCTCAATCTCTCGAGGCCGAGGGGCCAGGCGATGCATCTCTTCTTTGGCGGTTGTGACTGCGTCTCCTGTTGCGTCTTTGTGGCATCTGCATCCAGGGTTGTGGGGGTCTAGGGGCTGAGAAACTCGGCATCTCACTGTCCCCACGCCAGTCAGGGAAATCCACGGAGCCCAGGCCGAGCGCTGAAAGGAAGTGTGGGAGGTCATCTTTGGTGTGTAAGGTTACTGAACGGCCGTCCTTAGATGCTTGTAAATAAAACGGAAAACCCCAGCGGTAGGGTAGGCCTGCTTCCTGTAAAGCCACCAACACTGGTTTTAGGGCTCTATGCTGCATGAGGGTGCGTCTTGAAATGTCCTGATAAAAGAAAAGGTGGGCCTCATCGAAGTCAAAAAATTGTTTATTTCGCATCTTCTGCATGATGCATTCTTTAAGGGTATATTTGTGCACTTTACATATAATGTCTCTGGGGTTATCAGTGTCTTGTGAAGGGGGCCTCAGAGCTCGATGGGCGCGATCAATTTCAATGGGTGTCGTGTTAGGAAGTTCCAGTATTTCTCTGAATATTCCAACCAGAGAAGGGATTATATCCCTGGGGGCTGTAGCTTCAGGCAGACCGCGTATGCGGATGTTTGCACGTCTGCTGCGATTTTCAAAATCGTCTAGCTGCGACACTAGTGCTTCTAGTTTGCGATCTTGTGCTGCGCATCGCATGTGTCGCTCTGATATGGTGGGCAGGGTGTCATCTAGCCTTTGCTCCAGCGTCTCCACTCTGTTTCCCAGATGTGTAGTGTCTTCCTTGAGCTGGGCTATATCTTCCCTGAATGTCTTCTCCATCCTGGAGGTAAACCTCTCTAGGTCCTCTCTTGTGGGGAATGACCAGATGTATCTTTTAATATCCCCATCTTCCATAAAGTCAGCAATAGTGGATCCCTCCTCCCTGGAAGCCGTGGACCCCGGGGATGCTGGGGGTGCAGAGTCACTCACCAGTCCTGGGGAGAGCTGCGGTGATGCAGGCTGAGGTGATGATGGTAGCTGTGCAGGCTGTGTCTGTGGCGCTGCCTGTGATTTTGTTGTTTTCCTGGCCAGCGCCATCTTGGATTTTTTGGGCGCCTTCCCGTGGGTCTTGGATAGGTAAGAATCCAGCTACCCCTGCTTGGATTTGCTAGCCCCCGAGTCCTGGCCTGTGTTCCGCCGACGCTGGGACATATCCTGAGCCGTTTGCAGGCTCGGGGTCTCCGGTATGCCATAATGGGTGCTGCGGTGGGTGCGGAGCAGAGAGCTGACACGTCCTCACAGCTCCATGTCCAGGACACGCCCCATCATATCCCCTCTTAAGCGTCTCTTCTCCAGAGAGAATAAGTTCAGTGCTCGTAACCTTTCCTCGTAACTAATATCCTCAAGACCCTTTATTAGCTTTGTTGCCCTTCTTTGTACTTGCTCCATTTCCAGTACATCCTTCCTGAGGACTGGTGCCCAGAACTGGACAGCATAATCCAGGTGCGGCCGGACCAGAGTCTTGTAGAGCGGGAGAATTGTTGTTTTATCTCTGGAGTTGATCCCCTTTGTAATGCATGCCAATATTCTGTTTGCTTTGTTAGCAGCAGCTTGGCATTGCATGCAATTACTGAGCCTATCATCTACTAGGACCCCCAGGTCCTTTTCCATCCTAGATTCCCCCAGAGGTTCTCCCCCTAGTGTATAGATTGCATTCATATTTTTGCCACCCAAATGCATTATTTTACATTTTTCTACATTGAACCTCATTTGCCATGTCGTTGCTGACCCCATTAATTTGTTCAGATCTTTTTTGTAAGGTTTCCACATCCTGCGGAGAAGTTATTGCCCTGCTAAGCTTAGTATCGCCCACAAATACAGAGATTGAAATGTTACCCCATCCTCCAGGTCATTTAAGAACAAATTAAATAGGATTGGTCCCAGCACAGAACCCTGGGGGACCTCACTACCCACTCCTGACCATTCTGAGTACTCCATTTATCACCACCCTCTGAACTCACCCTTGTAGTCAGTTTTCAATCTGTGTACTCATCCTATGGTCCATGGCAACGGACCTCATTCTATACAGTAAAAGTTGTTAAGGAACTGTGTCAATTGCTTTTGCAAAATCCAGATACACCACGTCTACGGGCCTTCCTTTATCTAGCTGGCAACTCGCCTCCTCATAGAAGGTTGGTAGGGCAAGAATGATTCTTCATGAATCCATGCTGACTACTGCTAATGATACTGTTCTCATTACTAAAATCTTGTATATAGTCCCTTATCATCCCCCCAAGAGTTTACATACTATTGATGTTAGGCTAACTAGTCTAATTCTCAGGGATGTATTTTGGGCCCTTTTTAAATATTAGTGCTACATTGGCTTTTCTCCAATCAGCTGGTACTATTCCAGTCAGTTGTCTGTCAGTAAAAATTAGGAACAATGGTCTGGCAATTACTTGACCGAGTTCCCTAAGTACCCTCGGATGCAAGCCATCTGGTCCCGGTGATTTATTAATGTTAAGTTTCCCAAGTCTAATTTTAATTCTGTCCTCTGTTAACCATGGAGGGGCTTCCTGTGATGTTTCATGAGGATAAACACTGCAGTTTTGGTTACTGAATTTCTTGGGATTTTTTTGCTCTCCTCCGCTATGTGTCTTTCAAGTTCTATCTTTTCACGGTGAATAAAGTTCGCTTTATTAATATTAGAGACACAAGTTACAATTCAGAAAACAGAAAACAAAAAAAAAAAAAACAAATTAAAACAGGTGGTGTACAAACACATAACAAAGAAAAAGGAAATTAGAATACAGTACTACCCACATGGAATGCAATATATATTACACAACAACCTTCCCCGACAGACCCTGCGAGGGCAGTGGCCAGCTAGAGCTCACACAAGATATAATGCAGAACGATAGCCACCATGCCCACCTCAAATCCCACAGAAGGGGGGGGGGGGGTACATGTAGAAATAGGGAAGACCGAGGGAAAAAAAAAAGGGAGGAGGAGAGAGGAGCAACAGCACGGGGGGAGGACAAAAGAAGGAAAAAGAAAAAGAGGGGGGAAAAGGAGGAGAGGGGGGGGGGTCAGGGGGGGAGAAGGCCCGACCCACAGATCTATCGGTGAGAGTTCCCGTATCTATATCTCCGCCCTGTCTCCACCCGTCCAGGGCAGCCATATGCCATCGAACTTCCTAGGGCACTTTCTACTAATATATGTCATTTTGTACAACGGGAGGGCTTTATTAATGATGTCCTCCCACAGGGTCAGCGTGGGGGGGGGGGGGAGCAGAGGTCCAGCGAAGGAGAATGGCCTTCTTGGCATAATAAAGCAGAAAGGCAATCAGGAGTTTGGAATAGCGTGGCCTCTGATCATCGTCCTGAATGCCAAGAAGAGCCAGCTCCGGAGATCGAGGCAGAGGGAAGCCCAAGCGGCCATCAATGGTGTCAAACACATCAGTCCAAAAAGCGGCCACCACCGGGCAGCTCCAGAACATGTGGAAGAACGTTCCCTCTGCTGCTCCACATCTGGTACAGGCAGGGTCCCGCTGTCGATACAGTCTGTGCAACCGCTGTGGAGTGTAATAAACCCTATGTAAAAACTTGGTCTGTATTACCTTATCTCTAGAAGAAATCACCAGGCCAAGACTATCCTGGAAACAGTCACCCCAATCCTCCCTCTCCAGGGAAGGAATGTCCGTCTGCCAGGCCTTCCACAATTTCTCCATCTTGGGAGATTCCACACTGAGGAGCAAGGTGTACAGGGACGAGAGAGGCTTGGAGAGCTGGTCCAGAGACAGTAGCTCCTCCACAGGATCCATAGAAAGGGTCGCAGCTGCTGGCAGCTGCGCCCTGGCTGCATGTCTCAGTTGGTGGTAACGGAAATACATCCACCCAGGCAAATCATAGTTAGTGGCAAGTACCCCAAACGTCTTCAGGGTACTCCCCGTGATAATATCGCCCAGCGTCCGCACACCATGTCTCACCCATACCTTCGGGTCAGGGACCGTCCGAAAGTGCGGGAGGCCAGGGTTCTCCCATATTGGCTGTCGGGGGGACCAGACTCCCGGCTTAATGAACCTCTTCCTGGCCAACCCCCACACCCTGAGCGTCGTTCTAGTTGAAAGCGGAAGCCCCCGACATGCCCCAGGGCCTTTGTATACTAGATCGGCAAGATCCTCCAAAGAACCCACCCCAGCCGCTTCAACGCAGCTCGCAGCGTTCGTCCTAGAACGGGCAAACCACCAACGGACCGACACAAGGACCGCCGCCCAATAATAGACCCTGAAGTCGGGCAAGGCCAGCCCCCCACACCGCACAGGTAGACACAGAGTGGACCTTGCGATCCTGGGGTTAGATCCCCCCCAAATAAAGGAGCCCACACATCCATCCAGATCCGCAAAAAAGGCACTCGGGAGCAAAACAGGGGAGTTCCTAAAAAAGTAGAGGAACCTAGGGAGGAAGACCATCTTTAACAGGTTAATGCGACCCAGTAGATTCAGGGGAAGCTTCCCCCAGGAGGCACATCTAGCCTTCAGCTGAAGGAGAGCCGGTTTCAAATTAAGTTCAAAATACTGTGTCGGATCCCTACCCACCACTATCCCTAGGTACTTGAATTCGGTGACCCACTGGAGGGGAGTGTCCGCCGCAGCCGCCCTCGACCCCGGGTCCAAAGGAAACAGGACGGATTTGGTCCAGTTTATCCTGACCCCAGAGAAACGTCCAAAGACATTGAAAATTTCCAATGCCGCTCGTAAGGAGGAGTCCGCATCTCTCAAATAGAGCAGAGCGTCATCGGCGTAGAGTGACACCTTCTCCTCAAGAGGGCCGACTTTAAGCCCTACCACCCCCGGGGAGGCCCTCAGGGCCACCGCCAGAGGTTCCAACGCCAGCGCAAATAGCGACGGAGAGAGGGGACAGCCCTGCCGGGTGCCCCTCTCCAACCGAAACGCCTCCGACAGCCTACCATTAACACGCAACCGCGCCCTCGGGCCGTTATAGAGCAACTGCAGCCAACTCAGGAAATGGGGACCAAACCCATATCTACGAAGTACCTCCCACAAATATCCCCATTCCACTGAGTCAAATGCCTTTTCGGCATCCAGGGAGGCAACAACCCTGGTCCCAGCGTTGACGTGAGGGATAGTTAAATTAAGGAAAAGGCGTCTCAGATTGATGTCAGTACCCTTACCGGGCATAAACCCCGTCTGGTCCTCATGAACAAGGCTCTCCAGAACCTGTGCCAGCCGATTCGCCAGGACCTTTGCCAACAATTTGGCATCGACATTTATCAAAGAGATCGGGCGGTAAGACGCACAATCCTCGGGGTCCTTACCCGGCTTGGGCACCAACACCACGATCGCCTCTGACATGGATTCGGGGAGCGACCCCCTCTCCAGGGACTGGGCGAATAAAGAAACCATTTTAGGGGCCACCAACTCCTGGTAAGTAGCGTAAAATTCAACAGGGATACCATCCGCCCCAGGGGACTTCCCCACCTGCATTTGAGCCATAGCCATCTGAACCTCTTCCAGCGTTATGGTCTTTTCTAAATGGGCCACCGCCTCACGGGACAAAGCGGGAAGTTCCACCTCATCCAGAAAGGCCCGGAGAGCCGGGTCCTCATAATCCACCCTAGTGGAGTACAGGGCACTATAATATTGCACAAACCGGTTCAGGATCCCCTCCGGGTCCGTGATGAGGGTCCCACCCTCGCCCCTGACCCCACCAACATGCGTACTGGTAAAGTGTCCCCGGGCCAACCACGAGAGCAGCTTCCCATTTTTATCCCCATATTCAAAAATCCTTTGAGCAGTGCCCAGCATAGACTTCTTAGTCAATTCTATCCTATGGAGCTCGACCGCCCGAAGTGCCATTTGCCATTCCCGATACCTGAAGGGGGTAGGGTCCGCCACATGAGAACTCTCCTTTTCCCTCAACACCCCCTCCAATTCCTCCAGCAGCTGCACAGACCGCTTTCGACACCTGACAATTCTAGAGGCATATTCCCCCCTCAACCAGCACTTGAACGCATCCCAGACCACCCGGGGCTCCGTAGAGTCCGCATTCTCCAACCAGTAATGACAGAGGGCCTCTGGCATATCCTCCTGAACCCCCACGTCTGCTATCCAATACCCCGACAGCCTCCACAGTCCCCTCCGCCGAGGGAGCCCAAGAGAGACCCCAAGGAGGAGGGGAGCATGGTCAGACACCCCCCTGGGCAGAATCCGCACACTCACCACCCGACTCAACATAGCTTGCGAGACATACCCCAGATCTA
Source organism: Lithobates pipiens (assembly GCF_037356315.1). Taxonomy (NCBI): domain Eukaryota; kingdom Metazoa; phylum Chordata; class Amphibia; order Anura; family Ranidae; genus Lithobates; species Lithobates pipiens. Next base: position 243,137,234 of record NW_027507764.1, on the reverse strand, counting down.
TGCGAGAGAAGGTACGAAACGTGGCAGAATGACAAGTATACTCCCTGCCCGAAGGGTGAAAATGGCGCCAGACATCCACCAGCCCAAAAGTATCAGCCCATCTTGTCAGACCCGGAGTTTCACGAGAGGGCCGCTGGAGTCTATCCAGCTTCGGGGACGGGGCCATATTATAATCCCCTACCAACAGGACGTTTTCCACTCCATACTTTATAACTATGTTCATGATGGCAAACAGAAGGTCAGTATCTGCGGGGGGAGGCAGGTAAATACCCACCAGAACATACTCCACATTCGCAATAGTAACATGCATAACGAGAAACCTGCCCCCCGGATCCGTTTTCAATTCATGGAGCTGGAACGCAAGGGATCTGTGAACAAGCACACTCACCCCCCTGGAGTAACTCGAGTAGGTGGCATGGTAATGTTGGCCAACCCACGCTCTCCTGAGACCAAGCACTCGGGAGCCCATCAAATGCGTCTCCTGAAGGATACAAACATGTGGTGAGTATCTTTGTAAAAAGGTAAACACCAACGAGCGCTTGACCGCAGAGTTCAGACCCCTCACGTTCCAGGATAGAACAGAGAATTCAGCCATAACTGAAAACCATCGTAAATAAATGCCCGGATTTAGTCACTTGGCCCCCGCCCCAAAGAAAAAACCATCCCGCCCCCGAGGGTGCCCCAGTACCGGAGTACATGTAGGCGGCTAAGCCCTCCTGAGCAAGAACGGTGAACCCTGAGACCATAAGCCACCCCTTATAGTAGAATTGCACATGTGTCAACATACCGTGAAAAAAAACAAACATAACACCCAAACTCAGACTAAACCAAAACTGATCAGCAACGGCCGATCGCCCCCACCCCCCACCCCGCAAAACCCCAACAGTGGAGTCCCGCATAGATCCCAAAACTTAACCGTAAAATACCCTTAAGGCTTTGTGAGCAACTTACTCAGGTAGGCGTGCACCAGACCGTCAGGAGGACGCAGCCCCCCCCTCACCTCATACACACAGAGGGGGAGACCACTATTCCTACCTGCCACCAGCGCTATAACCCCCCCTTAAGAGTTGCTAGAGCATAAAATACATAGCAATAAAGTTCACCCAGCCATCACCTACAGCATAGTCCTGAGCAAGGAGTCCCCACAATTCTGTAGTATGTACCAAGCATGGTAGGCCCACTCCAACAGTCCCCCGGACTGCAGCCGGACTGAGGTGAAGGTGGGGGACACCACAACCGTACCCCCCCCTCAGCTCAGGGAAAATGGAGAAAAAAGAAAAAGACACAAAAAAAAAAAAAAAAAAGGGGGGGGGATCCGCAAATGAGGAAGAGAGTACAGAGCCACCTCAGCAGACACAGCAGCCAGGATTAAATCATCAGGATAGTCAGCCAGGCAGTGTCTCCAGCCAAGATGCAGCATCCCTGGGATTAGTGAAGAATCGGACAGTCTCACCATCTACCACCCGCAGTTTTGCCGGAAAGAGGATGCTATACTTGATCCCTTTAGCCCTCATGGAAGCCTTGACCGTGTCGAAGGATCTGCGCTGTTTCTGGGTTTCCATGGTGTAATCCGGAAAAAACAGCAGCCTAGAATTCTGGTACTTGACCTCCTTCATCAGCCTCGCCGCTCGGAGCACCTCATCCCGGTCCCTGAAGTTCAGCAATCGCAGAATCATGGTGCGTGGGGGGCTCCCCGCCGGGCCCCGCTGCGGAGGAACCCGGTGAGCTCTTTCCACTGTAAAGTAGGGGGATAGCTGCGCCTCCGGGAACAGGGAACGGATAAGATCTTCCACAAACACCGTGGGGTTCTGTCCCTCCACCCCCTCCGCCAGGCCGACGATGCGCAGATTGTTCCGCCTACTGCGGTTCTCGGCGTCCTCCGCACGAAATTCCAGGGTCCTCACCTTAGCTTGCAAGGCCCGAATCGCCCCCGAGTGTTCCGCCAGCACATCCTCCGCCTGGCCCACTCTCTGCTCCGCCACTCCCAGCCTCGAGCGGATCTTATCCAGGTCCTGCCTGATCAGGCAGACTTCCGTCTGGACCACCTCCATCTTCCCCGTTAGCGCCGTCTGGCAGGCCGCTATAGCGGCCATCACTTCAGGAATGCCCGGGAGGGAGGATGCATCAACCTCCGCCGGCGCGGTCTGCGTCGCCATATTGGAATGGGCACGTGGTCCTCCCGCTCCACTGGAATCCGGAGCGTCTAGCGGCAAAGCCCCGGGGGGAAACCGGTTCCTCCTACCTCCCTTGTGTCCCGCAGATGAACGGGACGGCATATGGTGAACCAGGCAAGCCGCCAGCAGTCGATAGCGCAGGTGAAAGGATGTTGTAGGATCAGTCTCTAGCAGAGCCCCGGGAAGCACGTCTGCTCACGCCGACATCTTGGCCACGCCTTCAAGTTCTATCTTAGCCATCCTTTTTGCACCCTTACATTTCTTGTTGCATTCTTTATAAAGTCTGAATGCTGATGATCCCTCAGCCTTGTATTTTTTGAAGGCCTTCTCTTTTGCTTTTATATGCATTTTTACATTGGAGTTAAACCATCCAGGACTTTTGTTCCCTCTTTTAAATGTATTACTCAGGGGGATGCATTGGCTAATGCCCTTATTTAATATGCTGCTGAGATGTGCATATTCACATGCACCAAAATCCACGGTGTAGTGGCACCATGTTATTTTGAAAAAGGGTTCCACCTTCAATTTTCTTACCTTTGCAGAACAGACTGATGTTAGGCTTAATGAACACAGTTGTAGGCAGGACTTTCAAGCATGCCCCTTTACCTCCCCAGTGGCCAGCATTCAGCAGAGGTGATGTTGGATATGACCTCAGGGGGGTCATAATATACTTATAAATGCTGCCTCTATTTACATATCAGTGCAGCTGGTCCATGGCTATTTATATATTAATGCAGCTGCTATTTACATATCAATTTATGTTAATTATATGTATACACAGGGCCTTCAGGTGAGTCGTCTGTACATGGCAAAAGGGCAGAGCTGGGCAGCATTAGTAACAGAACTCATACTGAGATATTGGGACACAGCACAGGACTAAAACTTCAGGGGCAAAGGAATTTAAACTGGGATAGTTATAGTTGGCATGTATGAGACAGCTGCTTTGGGCCCCACAACATTGATGGGGCCCAGAGCAGCTGCCCCTTTTGCCCTGCCGTAAAGACAGCCCTTAAAGTGGAAGTAAACTCTCCTATCGTTTTCAGCCAAGGAAGCTTCCATCTTTGCCTCTGTTTAATCTTCAACTGCTATGGTGCTGCACATGTGATTTGTTATGACACCAGCCATTGGATGGTTTGATAGTTTGGCTGAGAGCACAGCCAATGTGCAATTAGCACTTTTTTTTTACTGTTTAAATCGATGGGTTTACTTCCACTTTAATGGTACACTGTTATCATAAATATTAAAAAACACAATTCCTTTGATTATGACAGCTTTGTGCAGAAATGAAGAATATGTAGAAAATTTCCAACACTTATAACACCAGAGCCGTAACCATATCTCCCAACTTTTGAATTTCAGAATGAGGTACACTTCAGGGAGACAGAGACCTGTGGCACATGTAGCAAAAAGTGGGTGTGACCAAACCATTAACAGTAGGAGTGTTAGGTGCCGGTATGGAGACCAAGATGCTAAGAGGGCTCCCCTTGCGGCTAAGTGCAGCGCGCCCCTGGAGTTGGGAACAGGGAGCGCAGTGCTCAAAGAAGCATGGTTTGCCAGGTGCTTGCTTGTAGTCAGATGAGCTGGTCACCAAGGGATGACTGTGGCAGACTGGTAGCAATAGCTGTACTTGTGGTGCTTGGTAAGAGGAGAAACCAGGAGCCAGGCCAGGGGTCATACAGGGTAAGTCGGTCCAGAAGCATAAACAGGGGCAAGCCAAAGGTCATACACAGGAGACAGGAACAGAAGCAAAGTCCAGATGCAAGCCAGAGGTCAAATCGGGAAATCAGGGAGCGAGGTCAAGGCAAGCCGGGTTGATAACGGGTAGCGTACAGATCAGTATGCAGGAGTCACCAGGAACACAGAGAAGCTGAGATAATCCAGCAATGTCCTGTCTTTAGTGGCTTGCTTAAATAGGGTAGTTGGCGCCAGAGTTTGTCATGCCACTTGCGCGTTGCTGCACACGCATCTATTGCACATGCGCCGATCCTTTAGATTTGGTCGAAATTGCCAGTTCTGCTACGGCCATGTCCCTGACAGTGCCCCCCCAAGGGACAGCCTCCGAATGCCCAAACTTGCCCATCTTTCTGGATACCTGTTGCGTAAGTTCTGTGTCTAGGTCTAGGGGCGTGTATGTTTCCTGCAGGTTCCCAGGAATTCTCCTCTGAAGAATACCCCTTCCATTCAACAAGAAATTGAGTTTGCCTACCTCTCTTCCGACAGTCCAGGATGACTTCCAGTTAATATTCCGTGTCATTACCTATAGTTACTGGTGGAGGTGGCAACTCCTCTCTTCCTGGAAATGCACAAAATATATACAGGATGCATAATATGACAAACATGCAATACAATATGAGAGGTTCACAATCGTTAAACTCCATTTGACATATAAGACACATGTACGGAGAGTACCCGAAGCATTTCGAGTTATACTCTTCTTCATGGGTATCTGATTGGAAACAGCACGGTAAAGATGTGTCTGAAATTGAGGGAACAGTCAAGAGCCAAAACATGAAACAGAAAAAATCATTCACGTAGAGTATATGCTGCAGTAAGACTATCATAATAAGAACTTACTGACCATATAGTATTGCTTGGAATCTCCCAGGAGGGAGATTCCCCAACAGAGGGCGCCAGGACACCAGGTAATGTGTGGTAATTCTTGGGGGGGCTCCACGCCCTGTAAAGACAGTTGGCCTCTGGCCCTCGAACAAGCTCATTTTTATTCCTTATATCCCCCTCTTTACAGGGCGTGGAGCCCCCCCCAAGAATTACCACACATTACCTAGTGTCCTGGCGCCATCTGGGGCTCTGCTGGGCCTGGCATATACGGCTCCCCCCGATCCGGTTCAGGAGCAAGTACTATGAATAGTGGCCATCTGTCCCCCATAGTTTTCTTTTAAAATGTTTCTTAATGGATGCAGCAACCTATGATATTCCCAAGCAATACTATATGGTTAGTACTGACTCTAAGTTCTTATGATAGTCTTACTGCTGGATATATTCTGTGTGAATGATTTTTTCTGTTTCATGTTTTGGCTCATGATTGTTCCCTCAATTTCAGACACATCTTTACCATGCTGTTTCCAGTCAGATACCCCTGAAGAATAGTATAACTCAAAACGTGTCGGGTACTCTCCGTACATGTGTCTCATATGTCAAATGGAGTTTAATGATTGTGAACTTCTCATATTGTATTGCATGTTTGTCATATTATGTATCCTGTATATATTTTGTGTGTATCCATGTTTGTATATTGTAGATTTGTGATATCTACACCTCCCCTATTTTGCTAAAATAAAGCATATACACATTATCACCCCAGAGTAGCCTTTTTCCTTTAAAGTCCCATAAGAGGAACATCTTTCCATTTGCTCAGACTAATAGGGATGTGGGTTAATTCTACTTTTTAGACCAACCTAGCACCACCCCTCTATTTCCTTCTTCCTGGAAATGGGCTTGGCACAGCTGGCTTCAATAAGGAGACGTGGAACACTGGATGGATCTTGTAGGAAACTGGCAAAACAGGTTAAAAAACAATGGGTTTCACTTCTCTTTTAATCTTGAATGGTCCCTCAAACTTCGGTCCTAGCTTCCTGGAAGGACAAGAAAGTTTACGCTTAATAGAGGATAGTCATACCTTGTCTCCCACCTTATAGATGGGGTTCCCTCTTCTTCTCTGGTTTCTTGGAGGACTTGGTAATTTGTTTGAAAGAAACATATCCTGTCTTGAACGGCTGGCACAGGAGATTCAGGGATGGTGTTGGGTAGGGATGAGCTTCGAGTTTGAGTCAAACTCATGCGAACAGTGAACAATTTGGGCTATTCGCGGCAAATTCGAAAAGCCGGAACACCCTGTACAAGTCTATGGGAGAAATCTAAAGTGCTAATTTTAAAGGCTAATATACAAGTTACTGTCCTAAAAGTGTTTGGGGACCTGGGTCCTGCCCCAGGGGACATGGATCAATGCAAAAAAAAGTTGTAAAAACGGCAGTTTTTTCAGGAGCAGTGATTTTAATAATGATTAAAGTGAAACAATAAAAGTGTAATATTCCTTTAAATTTCGTACCTGGGGGGTGTCTATAGTATGCCTGTGAAAGGGCGCATATTTCCCGTACTTAGAACTGTCCCTGCACAAAGTGCCATTTCTGCAGAAAAAAATTCTTTTAATATCACCCGCGGCTATAATGAATTGTCGGCTCCGTAATACAGAGAACACTCAATGAGTGTTCTCTGTATTACGGGAGCCGACAATTCATTCATTGATAAAAAAAAAAGCGTGGGGTTCCCCCAAATTCAATTACCAGGACCTTCAGGTCTGGTATGGATAATAAGGGGATCACGGCACCTGCCGTTTCTTATATTAGGAGGGCGGGGCCACCCGTCACCTGACGCTAGTGAGAGAGAGCGTAATCTGCGTTACATCAGAGGGGGGTTGGGTCACCCATACGTCATTGGGGAAGCCCTGGCTTCCCTCACTAGCGTCAGAGGGGGCGGAGTCAGGTGATGGATGGCCCCACCCTCCTAATATAAGAAACGTCAGGCGCTCGGATCCCTGCAGTGTCTCCTCAGTGGAGACAGAAGCTGGATGCATGGATGGACTGCGCTGGACTGAAAATCACCCGGCGCTGTATCAGATCAGCCATCTCTGGACCTCGGAGAGATGATCATCCGTCGCTGGATAGCAAGAGTGGATTACCACCGCTGGAATCTTTTTTTTATTTTTTTTATTTTTAATGAAGGAATCTTTCAAAAGTGTGTTTGTCTTATTTAACCATTTTTTACACTTTCTTTGTGAAATGTTAGGGGTACTTTTGTACCCCCTTACCATTTCAAACGGGGGGGTGGTGGGATCTGGGGGTCCCCTTGTTAAAGGAGGCTTCCAGATTCTGATAAGTCCCCCGCCCGCAGACCCCCACAACCACCGACCAGGGTTGTGGGGATGAGGCCCTTGTCCCCATCAACATGGGGACATGGTGCTTTGAGGGGTCACAGACCCCCAAAGCATCCTCCCAATGTTGAGGGCATGTGGCCTGGTATGGTTCAGGAGGGGGGCGCTCTCTTGTCCTACCCTCTTTTCCTGCGGCCTACCAGGTTGCGTGCTCGGATAAAGGGTCTGGTATGGATTTTTAGGGGACCCCACGTCAATTTTTTTCTTTTATTTGATGCAGGGGTTCCCCTTAACCACTTAAGCCCCGGACCAATTGTCAGCCTAAGGACCAGAGGTCTTTTTACAATTTCACACTGCACTGCTTTAACTGGTAATTGCGCGGTCATGCAATGTTGTACCCAAACAAAATTTGTGTCCTTTTCTTCCCACAAATAGAGCTTTCTTTTGATGGTATTTGATTGCCTCTGCGATTTTTATTTTTTACGATATAAAAGGAAAAAGACTGAAAATTTTGAAAAAAAAAAGATATTTTCTACTTTTTGTTATAAGAAAAATCGAATAAACTCAATTTTAGTCATACATTTAGGCCAAAATGTATTCAGCCACATGTCTTTAGTAAAAAAATATATGATATATTGCTCACACATGCCATAGTTATATGTGGTATTGCACCCCAAAATATATTCTGCTGCTTCTCCTGAGTACGGGGATACCACATGTGTGGGACTTTTTGGGAGTCTAGCCGTGTACGGCACCCCGAAAACCAATCACTGCCTTCAGGATTTCTAAGGGTGCAAATTTTTGATTTCACTCCTCACTATCTATCACAGTTTCGAAGGCCATAAAATGCCAAAATAGCACAAAAACCCCCCAAATGACCCCATTTTGGAAAGTAGACACCCCAAGCTATTTACTGAGAGGCATGTTGAGTCTTTTTTTTTTTTTTTGCACAAAGTTGTCACTAAATGATATATTGCTCACAAATGCTATGGGCATAAGTGAAATTACACCCCAAAATAAATTGTGCTGCTTCTCCTGAGTACGGGGATACCACATGTGGGGGACTTTTTGGGAGCCTAGCTGCATACCCCGAAAACCAAGCACTGCCTTCAGGATTTAAAAATAAAACGCTACCAAAAAAAACTGTTAGCGATCGCAGGGATCAGGCCTGACTCTGCGAACGCTGCAGTTATGTGTTTAGTGTTTTGTAAGTGACAGTGATCGATTGATACTGCACTTGGGTGGACTGGGCGGAGGGGCAAAACGCAGGTGCTAGCAGGTATCTGGGCTGATCCCGCTAACAATGCAGTTTTTTGGAACCCTAAACTGTTGGGGACGCTAGTATAGATCTGATCAGATCAGATATTGATCTGTTCAGATACTATACCACTACGGGAGGTGTATGCTTTGCGCATGGGTGTTAGCGGTACTGGCACTAACCTAGCGCTGCCTGGGGCGACGCAGACCATATCTGACCATAAAACCTAATTGATATCACCCGCCGGGTGATCAGGGGGTTAAACCTTTATTGGGTAATAAATGGTGGGTGCCCTGATGCTATAAAAAGCAAACTAACTAACCAGAGTCACCCGTAACACTTATACGGTGATCACTGGTGAAAGGGTTAACTAGGGGCAATTAGGGGGTTAAAATCTTTATTAGGTAGTATATGAGGGTCCCTGGCGCTATATAAAAACCTGACGGGGAACCTAAATAACTAACTGGCTAATCAGCGTCACCAGTGGCACTTATACGGTGATCGCTGGTGAAAGGGTTAACTAGGGGCAATCAGGGGGTTAAAACCACTATTGGGTGGTATATGGGGGTACCTAGCGCTATAAAAACCTGGCGGTGAACCTAAAAAAATAACTAACTACCTAGCGGCACCAGTGACCCTAATGCAGCGATCAGAAAAACAATCGCTTAGTGACACTGGCAAAAGGGGGTGAAAGGGTTAACTAGGGGCAATCAGGGGGTTAAAACCATTATTGGGTAGTATGGGGGGTATTATGGGGGTACCTAGCGCTATAAAAACCTGGTGGTGAACCTAAAAAAATCGGAGGGTGACAGTGTGCCTATGTGTACCTACATGTCAGTGTAGTGTTGGTGCACTTACTATGTCTTCTCTCCTTGCAGTCCGGTCAAAAAGACTGCTCCGAGGAGAGTGACATCACTTCCTCCTGCCTGTGTTTACATTTACAATTCATTATAGCCGACAGTTCTAAGCACGGGAAACATGCACCCCTTCACAGGCATTCTATAGACACCCCCCAGGTATGAAATTTAAAGGAATATTACACTTTTATTGTTTCACTTTAATCATTATTAAAATCACTGCTCCTGAAAAAACTGCAGTTTTTAAAACTTTTTTTTGCATTGATCCATGTCCCCTGGGGCAGGACCCAGATCCCCAAACCCTTTTTAGGACAGTAACTTGCATATTAGCCTTTAAAATTAGCACTTTAGATTTTGAACGTTCGAGTCCCATAGACTTTAATAGGGTTCTAAAGTTCACACGAAGTTTAGGTCTGTTCGCAGGTTCTGGTGCGAACCGAACAGGGGGGTGTTCGGCTCATCCTTAGTGTTGGGTAGAAATGAAGGGTGAAAGCCGTAGTTAGCCCAGAAGGGTGACTGATTGGTGGCTGTATGTATGGAGTTGTATGTGAACTCCGTGCAAGGCAGCAAGGAGGCCCAGTCATCTTGGGAAAATGAGCAGAAGCACCGCAGATATTGCTCCAGGGCCTAATTTGTCCTCTCTGTCTGGTCGTTACTCTGAGGATGATAAGTTGAAGAGACATACCTCAATTGACAGGATCTTGCAAAGGTTCCACCAAAAGCCCAAGGTGAATTGTACCCCTCTATCAGAAATCAGGTAGTCCGTGTAATCTGACTATTTCTTTGATAAAGATTTTCGCTGTGTCCATAGCAGAAGGTGTACCAAGGCATGGACAGGAAGTGAGCCATTTTTTATAGTCGGTCCACTACCAATAAGATTGTCGTGATATTCTCTGATGGAGAGAGATCAATTATAAAGTCAATAGAAATATTTTTCCAGGGTTGCTCTGGGATTGGTAAGGGCCTTAAACTCCAAGATTTGGTATTGAAACCTTTGTTGCACTGGCATATTAAACATGAGTTCACATATTTCCTGCAATCCGATTTTAGGGAAGGCCACCACAGGTATCGCTGGGCGAGGTCAATTGTTTTAGAAACTCTGAAATGCCCGGCAAGTTGGTGATCATGAAATTATTTTTGAGGGACAAAAATTTTGTCCTGGTGCCACAAGAACCCTTCGTGATTTCTTAAGGCTGAGATTTCTGGTTCAGTGCATTGCAGAGAGGCTTGTCCAATAGATGCCTTTAGGTCCGGTTGAATTGACTACTTAAGGACCGCCTCCTGTACATATAAGTCGGTACTTTGAAGAGGGATATCTCAGTAAAGGCAGCAGCTGTTGCCACAACCGAGATATCGATCTTTACAGGAGGCGTTCCTATTTACGATAATGGTGGTCTCCACGGCGGGTTCGCCGCGAGATCACCGTTATCGGGGGCGGGATAGGTGCTGCTCTGCCGCGCCCTCCGCCGCTTACCGGAGTCATCGGTAGAGGCAGAGGCGATCGGGTCCTTTCCTGTGCTGGGTATGGAGACGAGTGAGGATAAGATGGCCCCCACTCATATCTATACCATAGGAGGGCAGAAGCAACGTCAAAACGTCACTTCTGCCCATACCTCTTAAAGGAACATTTTTTCAATGTCATTTTTTCAAATGACGTTTTTTATTTTATTTTTTTTATTGAATTTAAGTCCAAATATGAGATCTGAGGACTTTTTGACCCCAGATCTCATATTTAAGAGGACCTGTCATGCTTTTTTCTATTACAAGGGATGTTTACATTCCTTGTAATAGGAATAAAAGTGATCCAATGTAAAAATAAATAAAATCAAGTAAAATAAATAAGAAAAAAAATATTATTTTTTTTAAAACACCCAATTCCCCTGCATCTTGTCACGATCATCCCCACTGTGGCAGCTGACATTTTTTTATTTTGGGGGGAGAATATGTGCTAGGGAGCGCTTTGGAAGGGGAGAGGATTTATTTAGGTGGGGTGGGGGGTCAGATATGTTCTGGGGGGACGTTTTGGGAGGGGAAAGGGTTTGTGCTATAAAGGGGGGTGGGGGGTCGAATTTCAAACCCAAGCCCCACTTATAGCACAAGTCCTCTCCCCTCCCAAAGCAACTCCCCCTACACATTTCCTCTTACTGCCTCCCTCTCTCCTCCAAGTGAATATCTTTTTTTAACTTGCCCCTGTTCTGTCAAAACAGCCAACTTGTCAAATTTTTCAACCATGTCCCTTCTGTGACTCTCCAGCATCAGTAATTGGGGGGGTCGAATTTCAAACCCAAGCCCCACTTATAGCACAAGTCCTCTCCCCTCCCAAAGAAATTCCCCCTGCACATTTCCTCTTACTGCCTCCCTCTCTCCTCCAAGTGAATATCTTTTTTTAACTTGCCCCTGTTCTGTCAAAACAGCCAACTTGTCAAATTTTTCAACCATGTCCCTTCTGTGACTCTCCAGCATCAGTAATTGGAAATTTCCAGTAATTGGAAATGTATAAACATGATATAATGAGCGAACATTGTTGGTCTGCCTGCTAGTAACCAACAACATGGCCGCCTCCAAGTAGGTGTCAACTTTTTCCTCCTTAGCCCCTGTTCTATCAAAACAGCCAAGTCGTCATGTACCATAGTTTATATGCTGCCAGTGTTGTTTCAAAACAGCCAACTCGTCCAAATCTCCATTTACTGATGCTGAAGAGTAACTAGAAGTGATGTGATTGGAGATTTCAACGAGTTTCTATTTTGACAGAACACCCCCACCACTCCCCTTGCTGGTCACTGTGTCCCCCTGCCCTGTAAGTTTCCATCTATATTAATCTTACTACAGACCTCAGATCATCAGATCAGTGCAGAGCAGTGTTTCTTCTCCCTGCCCCCTCCTGTCTGTGTATATGAAAATGTTCAGTCCATTCTGTTGTGAATTAGTGTGACGGGCAGCCCGCAGGAAGAGATACCAGCTGCCATACAGAGATACGATAGCCGAATGAGACCCTAGGCACCCCGCAAGAGATGTGGGGAAAGTTACTGGAGCCTAATGTCGAAAGCGGTTCCAGCACAGGGCTCTACTCCCTGGGATTCAACCTTGATTTGCTGTGACACAAATCACATCTCAGGATGGTCCTGGTAAATCTGGGAGTCACTTTAAGAGATGTGTGCTCAGTTAATGCCTGCTCCAGCGTTGTAGCCAGGCATTATGGCATTGTGTATAAGACCTGGGGGCAACCGACTACCGGAAGATCTGCTTGCCTTATGAGAATGGGGGTTGCTATAGGTGAAGGACACAGAACCCAACTGTAGCGCCTGACCACCAGTGTTAGCAGTAGGTGGAACATTAGACCACTCTACTAGCTATACATCAATCAGATGTCTGTTTCTCAGTTCACATAATACTTGCATTACATCTCCAAATTACCCAGTTCCAAAAAGGCACAGTACACAACCCAATGCATTTAAATGAATCTTAGATTTTCTTCAGGGGTGATTCTGCAAGGTACTGTGTGAAAATACAAAAGATTATATCCATTTTCCAGATTAATACAAAAGATTATATCAGTACAAAACAGCATATCAAACTACTTATCCATAATTTTAACACAGAAGCTCTATAAAAGGCTTACATGGAATAGGCTTCATGTGTACATACTCTAAGCGAACAGTCATCACCCAAAGTCTCTGATTAAAAGAATTCCTGCGGATACGCAGGAACTGTACCCTTACAACTCACTATGAATGTGAAGCTGCTGAACTGTATACTAGATTTAGGGAGAGATGGTATCCTCACCGGACTTAGAGAAGATCAAGGAAGAAGGCTTGCATGAAGCTGAGATCAGACCTCCTAAAAATAAAACTCGCCGAAGATAGGGACCAGAGTGGCCAACCGGACCTGATACGAATTATCACTCCCTATGGCTTGCAGTGTTATGAGGTATGCAACATTCTTACCAAGCACAGGCATATACTAACAAGATCACCACAATTGATGAATATCGTAGGGTCAAGACCTAATTTCGTAGCTACAAATCTTTCTGACGAACTAGTCAAAATTTACAAGAACACCACCATGCAACTGGTTAACGGACCTGCCCAAACTGAAGGGCATGTTCCCTTGTGGAAGGTGCCATATATGTAATATGGTGGAAAGGTCAGACACCTTCAGTGATGCGGATAGGCTTAATACGTACAAAATAAAGCAGTTTATTAACTGCAACACGGAACGAGTTCTGTACAGGCTCGAATTCCCCTGTTGAAAATACTATATTGGCAAGACAAAATGTCCACTTAAAATAGGCATTGGGGAACATCTGTCAAGTAGATGTGGAAAAGATGATGAACCACCAATAGCCCAACATTTCTTAAAACACTGGAACGGACAAATAAAAGGCCTCAGAGTCGAGGGAATATTGGCGATGAACTGGCATTGCGGGAATTTTTCTTATGAATATTAGCATGAGTGGAATGTGTACGAGCATGAGCAAGTATCCGCACTGGCCTTTTAGTGGTGGAGGTCCGGTTTACCTTACATGTAGGTCAATCTTTTATAGCAAACCAATCAACACATTACCATTATTTATATATATATATATGACCCACCAAATTAAGCAACCCACTCCCAACCCCCTATAACCCTTCGTTGTATATACAGGTCTGGATTAGGCAGGGTTGCTCAAATGAATCAATTTCCACTGCAATTTTTGCATGTCCACGATACTTCGGGACTCTGAATTGGCAGCAAAGCCTCTAACTTGTATGAAGAGACCTTGCCGTCAATTCGTCCCTTAACTTGCATAGATAAATGCGAGACCTTCTTATATAAATGTAAGGTCCAACAACACATACTAACTTGAAATAATGACAAAACCACAAAATTCCATCCTTGTGCCTGGATTTCAGAGACCATGCCCAGGGTATACCATGCACCTCTATTGTTATTTCAGCTTGTCCCAAACCCTAAGGGTGTGAGAAGTCAACTGACATATACAAGAGGTACGCCCTGGGACTTTGAATGAGGTGAATATGGTTAGTCAAGAAACATGTAATGGAAGTAAAATAATGTTGATTTATAACAATTGTTGCGCATCTGAAACACAACAGCAATAACTACAGGCCGATAAAATATGCATATAATGTGAACATGAGACAATCCACATACATCAGGGATATGCAATTAGCGGACCTCCAAGCTGTTGCAAAACTACAAGTCCCATCATGCCTCGGCCTCCTGGTGTCATGCTTGTGGCTGTCAGAGTCTTGCTATGCCTGATGGGACTTGTAGTTCTGCAACAGCTGGAGGTCTGCTAATTGCATATCACTGACATACATGGTAAAACAATATATACCAATGTACAAACATCAGAGAAATTTGCAAGCACGAGTAGTACCCGAAGACGTTTTGTGAGACCATGCTCGCTCTTCAGGGGTAAATGCTTTGCTAAATCTGTAATACAAATAGTAAATCAAATGAATGAGTATATGTTGCATCAAATAGGCAGGAAGGTAAGTACTCATCGGGGTAGGGCTAGGGACCCCATACTCACCAACAGGCTGGACCAGGCCATCAGTCGCTGATTCCACCGGCGGCAGCAACAAACATCCAGCACGGGAGCTGAGGAAGCTGATGAGCTGAGAAAAAGGTAATCCCAATGGGGGAACAAATGGAACACCATCATGGCCTTGCTAGATACAAATATAAGTGTCCCTAGAAGTCTCCCCTTGTCCATGATCATGAACTGTAAAGATGGTATAAAAAAGGATATGCATATATCAGAAAGACCCTGTTAATATAGGTATACTTCCTGCTGTGTTGGGTATGCATATTGCAAAAACAATAAGAGTATACAGATGCAGGTGATTTTCCTGCATTGTTTCATATACATATAAATGTATAGAGACCAGCATAAAGCAAATGCTGATATATGTTGGGAGACTAAAAGGGCATAAATAAAGGACATTACAGAGTAAGAAAATGGTGGGCCAGTAAGTGTGCAAGTGCACATTGAGTGGGATAGAATGGGGGTTAAAAGAAAGGGCAAACAAATGTGCTAAAATGTCAACTAAGCTAAAAGGCAAAACAATTTACCTGGGTGTAATGTGAGACCATCCCCTCGTGGAAGTGCAGCTGGTTTGTGTAAATTCATGATGTGAGTGAGAAAAGCTGCCATGTCAGGCTCCAATTATACCCCAAGGGGGAGGGACCAAATGCTCTGCCCCCAATGTCATGTGTGAACAGGGCGGCGTACGATCGCTTAAAACACTTGACGCTGCTGGGGCCACAAAATGCGGTGTCCCCCATTGTTCGGGATGGTAAAACATAGCCCAAGGGTAATGACGCCAGGATTGGCGCGAAAAACATGAGGTCAATATGGGGGTGGCCCTTCCCAAAACCACAAAGGCAGGAGGGGACAGCAGGAGGGCACATGGCTAGCCCAGAGATCAACTACCCATCTGTATACGGCCAGTAGTAGATGTATACTGACATAATGGTTAGTAGTGACAACAGACCAGGTTGTGGGCTAAATGGGTACCTTCCACACAAATTCTATAGAAACATAAATGATCCAAGGTCTGGTGTTACCACAACATCACCTCCATCCCTAATTCAATACATATATACAAGGGGTTCACCCTGGGACTTTGAGTGAGGTGAATATGGTTAATCAATAAACATGTCATGAACGTAAAATAATGTAGACTTCTGACAATTGTTGCGCATCTGAAACACAACAGCAATAACTACAGGCCGATAAAATATGCATATAATGTGAACATGAGACAAGCCACACACATGGTAAAACAATATATACCAATATACAAACATCAGAGAAATTTGCAAGCATGAGTAGTACCCGACAATGTTTTGCGAGATCGCATTCGTTCTTCAGGGCTAAATGCTTTGCTAAATCTGTAATACAAGTAGTAAATCAAATGAACGTGTGCATGTTGCATCAATTGGGTAGGAAGGTGAGTAATCATCGGGGTCAGGCTCGGGACCCTATACTCACTAATGGGCTTGAGCAGGCCATCAGTCATAGATTGAACCGGCGGCGGCAGCAACAAACATCCAGCACGGTAGCTGAGGAAGCGGAACAAAAGGTAACCCCAACTAGGGAACAACTGGAGCACCGATATGGCCTTGGGAAGTCAACCGTGATAAATAGTCTGAGAGATCTCTATCATCCTTAGACACCCAAGGTGCATATGATAAATTACACCCAGCCAGTGTTTTTTCCAGTGGAAGTTTAGAGGGAGTGTGAAACTGCCGCTCTGCCATATTGCTGACTATCTGGCCTACCAAGCCCTTTTAACTGTTAGGTCACTTCAAAATCGTCATAGCTATTCGTGGTCTCCTTGTGTTCCAGACAAATGCAGTGAACAGGCTTTTGATCTCAGTAAAGAAGCGTTTAGGTAAGCACACAGGCACCATCTGTAGGAAAAATAATATCCTGGATTAGTTGGTCATCTTAATTATATTGGTGCAGCCTAGCCAAGTGAAAGAGATTTTATTCCTAGATTGGATATTGTGTGGAATGTTACCAAGTAACGGGGCATAATTTTTCACATACAATTATTGAAGGCGATCAGTAAGCTGGATCCCTAGATACAGTATTTCAGCGAGTTGGATACCCATGTAAAGGAAAATGCACCCTTCAAGGTTTTGGTGAGGCCAGAAGTCAAGCGGATTAGTAAAATCTTCCGACTTATGCCGCGTACACACGGAACTCTGCCGTACCGAGAAATCCATTCGTGTGTATGCTAGTCCGACGGACTAAAAACAACGCTAGGGCAGCTATTGGCTCCTGGCTATGAACTTCCTTATTCTAGTCCAGTCGTACATCATCACGTTCGAATCCATCGGACTTTGGTGTGATTGTGTGTGGCCAAGTCTGTTCATTCGGAAAGTCCGTCGGAAAGACCGTCGGACCTAGTCCCTCGAAAAGTCTCGCGTGTGTACGCGGCATTAGTGTATCTTAAAGTTGGAGGCCAAGCCAAAATTATTTATTTCCAACAGCAGATTTGATAACGAGATAAGGGGGTCAGTAATATGTATCAAAATGTCATATGCATATGCTAAGACACAGTAACGATCCTGATATTCTGATTAGCACGGATTTTCGGATGCAGGGGTTCCAAACCGAGAGGAAACAGGAGTGGTGAGAGTGGGCACTCCTGTCTCGTGCCATTTGAAATGGGGAGTGTCAAAAAAAGGGAATCATTAACCCTTACCTGGGCAGTAGGGCGCAGAGGTCCAACATAGCATATGGGGTCATTCTCCCCAATACAGCTGTAAGCCCCTGTACACACGGTCGGAGATTTCCACAACCAAATCCGTCGGATTTTGCCCGTCGGATTTGCATACACACGGTCGGGCCAAGTTGGCGAAAAATCCGATCTTTCAGAACGTGATGACATAGTTTCGTTACGATGGGACTACATTCAGGCTAGTAGCCAATAGCTTTGATGTAGGAATTTGATCTGAGCATGCGTGGCACTTGGTCCGATGAAAATGCACTACACATGATCGGATTAGGTCCGTCCGGCCCAGTTGGTCGGGAAATATTTCCAACATGTTGGAAAATTGGGTCGGACGGAGATTCGGACGGAATCAGTCCGATGCATACCACACACAGTCGGATTATCTGACGACACGGTCCGATAAGACTCATTCCGGCAGATTCTCCGACCGTGTGTACAAGGGCTTAGAAAGCTTCAATCCACACAATCGAATGCCCTCTACTTTTAACTACACTCCTTAAAGATCTGGAAACTGAGGAGACCAGTTTCTGGAGTTTTAGTGGAGGAATGTTGTCCCATTTTTGTCTAAGCATATACTGCTCTAAAGCCAGAATATATCTTTCAACACTGATGGTGCCCTAAACCAATCAATTTGCCTAACTATTCAGAACCAAATTAATTACAGCCTACTGTGTGGGGATTTCAACTGATAAATCAATGTGAGAGCTGTGCATCAATCTCCCAATGTACAGAACCCACTAAGCCCTGAAATATAACTTTTATTTATACACAGCTAAAAATCATGTATGTTGGTAAAAATGTGAAAATCATGAACCTGCAGGTGGATACAGGGGATAAAAAAAAAAAATCTGGTAGGGTTATTCAAGTTGAGTTTTCCATGAAGAGACATTCCCTTATGTCCCAACACTGGTCATACAAATGAGTGCCTGACATGCCAGACTATTTTTCAATTTTACCCTTCATCCCCTGATAATATAAAGCACATCAAAAAGTGAGCACACAACCCCAAATCTCAGCATGTTTCACACATAAAAGGGCTTTGTCAGAAGTCAAGTGTCATTATAAATAAGAAACAGTTTGAAAAGTTGAATTGGATAACCAACCATAAACAAGTTGCCCCACACATACAAAGATAAGACATTTGCCTCTTGCATAATATTAACATAGCCATTACTCCATATGTTTGCTAGCCTCACATACCAATGCATGCATGTATATACCCTGTTTCCCCTAAAATAAGACCTAGTGTGATTGTCGGTGATAGCTGCAATAAAAGCCCTAGTTAAAGTCCTTGTAGGTCTTCTTTTCAGGGTAGGGCTTATTTTTGAGGAAACAGAGTAGGGCTTATTTGGGTGGTAGGGCTTATATTGCAGCCAACACCGACAATCACGCTAGGTCTTATTTTAGGGGAAACAGGGTATATATATATATATATATATATATATATTTATTTATATATATATACATACATACACACACACACACACACACACACACACACACACACACACACACACATACACATACTTATGGCCAATACACACATTTTGTAGCTACACTTACTAACAAGGGACAATGATTAGATAATTTACTTCTGGTTATTGAAACATAAGGGTTATAATGTACAAATTCCCTTTTCACCATTAGGTGGAGACAGAGAGCGACAATAGAACTCAACGGCAATTCAAATATGTTCTTGCTACCAATTATTTCTGTCGAGAAAACGAGAACAGGTTACAATAGTCATTTTTTTATTTTATTTGTTATATTTACAACTGATCACGCTTATGTGCCATGGATGGTAGATTTGACAGCTTTTCCGGGGGTTCCCTAAGACCTACACACTTTTTAAAGAGATCCCACAGGTTCCCACTTCTGCAGCTGCTGTTTGATCAGTGTGATTACGTCATGTAACTTCGTTGCTTTTTAAAAAAAAATCTTTATTTATTGAAAGTTTGTACAAGACAATGATATGACGGGAAACACACATATATCAATCAAAAGTTAAAATAACAATACTAGAAAGATAAGTCCAGCCAATATCTAGTGAGACAGATCAACAGGGTGCATATCAACAGATTTTTCCCCTAGGCCAAACAATGTACATCATTTGCTATATTCATCAATGCCTAACCTGTAAACTGGACCGGTATACCCAGATGAAGAACATCATGCATATCCTGGGTATCGTCATCCCATATTAAAGTGTACCATGTGAGACCAATGGTTCTTTTTTCAGGCCTGGGGCAGTCAATTTTAGCAAATTGGAGGGGGCACAGACTCGCTTAAAAACAATTCATTCTTCTTCGCAAAATAGCTCAAGTTCTGACAGATTGTATGGAGAACATCTGTGAACAGCAATTTTCAAGTCTTGTTACAGATTCTCAATTGGATTTAGGTCTGGACTTTGACTGGGCCATTCTAACACATGAATATGCTTTGATCTAAACCATTCCATTGTCCATTCTGGCTGTATGTTTAGGGTTGTTGTCCTGTTAGAAAGTGAACCTCTGTCCTAGTCTCAAGTCTTATGCAGGTTTTCTTCTAAGATTGCCCTGTATTTGGCTCCATCCATCTTCTCATCAACTCTGACCAGCTTCCCTGTCCCTGCTGAAGAAAAGGAAGAATGGTGTGTTCAGGGCGATGTGCAATGTTAGTTTTCTGCCACGCATAGCATTTTGCTTTTAGGCCAAAAAGTTCTTCTGAGCAGAGCACCTTC
The DNA here is from genome assembly GCF_037356315.1 of Lithobates pipiens. Taxonomy (NCBI): domain Eukaryota; kingdom Metazoa; phylum Chordata; class Amphibia; order Anura; family Ranidae; genus Lithobates; species Lithobates pipiens. The sequence goes on along the minus strand of NW_027507764.1, from coordinate 243,117,086 downwards.
CTCCAAATGTTTGCTGTGTCCCACACATGGCTTCTCGCAAACTGCAAACAGGACTTCCTATGGATTTTCAAAAGTGTCTTTCTTCTTGCTACTCTTCCATAAAGGCCAGATTTATGGAATGCATGACTAAAAGTTATCCTGCGGACAAATTCTCCCACCTGAGTTGTGGATCTCTGCAGCTCCTCCAGAGTTACCATGGGCATCTTGGCTGCTTCTCTGATTAATGCTCTCCTTGCCCGGTCTGTCAGTTTAGGTGGACAGCCATGCCTTGGTAGGTTTTCAGTTGTACCATACTCTTTCCATTTTCGGATGATGTATTGAACAGTGCTCTGTGAGATGTTCAAAGCTTGGGATATTTTTTTATAATTTAACCTTGCTTTAAACTTCTCCAAAATGTTATCCCTGACCTGTCTGGTGTGTTCCTTGGCCTTTATGATGCTGTTTGTTCACTATGATTCTCTAACAGACCTCTGAGGGCTTCACAGAACAGCTGTATTTATACTGAGATTAAGGCAAAATGGTGAGTGTGGCCTCAGGTTCAAAGACAAAAGTATAAACCATATAAAAGTACCATCATCCAAATTACTAATTTAGAACATTGGAAGATGTGGAGATGCAGGGGCAGTTGCTAACCCCTGTGCATCTACATCTAAAGGCTTTTTCTTATGGACTATCTCAGTACTCGGTAATGAATAACAAATAATAAGTAATAAAAATATATATAATGTTTAATAAAGACAAAAACATATACAAACAATGTCTGTTTAAAATAGTATACACCACAATTAACAAGCTACTGACGGGTTCCCGCGTAGAGTTTCTGTTGAAGAGGAGTATACATAATTTCCTCTACCGGTTTTGTGGCGAAACGCTTCTTCAGGAAGCCGATGGGAAGGGAAAAGGGGGGGAAAGGGGGGAGAGAATGAAGGGAGGGTATGGAATGGGTGGGGGGTGAGGGGAAATGTGAAGGAGAGGGAGAACAGGAAAGAAAAGAAAACAAAAGAGTGAAGGAAAGTAAACCCACAATAACCACTTTTTCCACCAAGGTATATGTATTTTGCTAATAAAGAGCTCACCAGGCTGTTAAACTGGCCGATTTAATTACATGGGCTGGATGTAAGGAAGGACAGTGCAAACTAGATAGTGACACAATGAGAGTAAAGGCCCGTACACACGGTCGGACTTTTTGACAACAAACATGCAAATTAGCTGTTTTGGAGCAACATCCGACTGTGTGTACGCTCCATCGGACAAACTTTTTCTGTTTTCATCGGACTTTTGTTGGCTCTGCGAACGGACAAACTTTTTGACAACAGAAGTCCGATGGAGCAAAGTCCTACCGTGTGTATGCAAAAGCATCGGACTTTTGTACAAGGTACAAACACGCATGCTCAGAACCATTGCAAACGATCAGACTACAATACAGAAGTTGACCAAAGGTGGCGCTGGAGTCATTGAACGTCCTCTTTTGAAGCGGCGTCAGTACGTTGTGACGTCACCACGTTCGTGTTTGTTGTCAAAAAGTCCGACCGTGTGTATGCAATACAAACTTGTGGACAACACACTTTGTACAAAAGTCCACGGAAAAGTTTGTACAAGTCCGACCGTGTGTATGGGGCTTTATGCTCAAAACGAATGCAGGAGCCACTCAATAGCTGTAGATATAGAGGGAACCCTGAATAGCACTCCAATCTGCAAGGAATACAATAGGGTATAATAGTGTCAGTAAGGATGGGAAGGGGGGGGGTTGGAAAGAAAACGGCAGTTGGGGTGCAGGCCATTGAAAGGTCCTGGTCCATCGCTCACCACAAAAGACACTAGCCTGCAATTGCAATCGTCCGCCGCAACAGCCCAGCATGGAGAGTCTTAGTACTGCTCACATAGTGGTCTGGGAGAGACCACTATATGAGCTCCCCAACCCTTCCGGCGTCAGCTCACCCACACTGCACAGGTGCATGGGTCTGTGCTACTGCACAAGTGCGTGCTGAAAGAGCCCATAGAGCAAGCGGCAAGCAAATACAGCCACAAGGGAAGTGTCGCCAGGAAGAACACATGTCCGCCAATGGGGGAAATAAACGAGGGGCCCTGCAGAGCCGAATCCACCACTGGGAGGGGGGCGGATCTCCTTTACAGCAAGAAGATAAACATAAATAATACAATTTTATATTGTGCAATCGATAAACAATGTGTGAATAAATATATAACCTCTGGGGATATGTACCCCAGATTTACACCAACCTTAACACAAAAAAATAGATTTTTTCTTTACCTGGATAAAATGGAAATTTTAGTTACAATTACAGCATTTTTTGGGGGGGCATCACAGGACATTTATTGGGACATCAGAACCATAAAAACATAGAAAACCAAAAAGGGGGAAGGAGGGAAAGGGAGGAGGAAAGGGAAAGGGGGGAGGATTTGGGGAAGATGGGGGGTAGGAAAAGGGACACCCCCCCTTTTGGCCTAATTCCTTCCTTTCCTTCCCACATCCACCCCCTTTTTTCTCCTTCCCCTTTCAATGGCCTGCACCCCAACTGCTGTTTTCTTTCCAACCCCCCCTTTGCTTTCCTTACTGACACTATTATACACTATCGTATTCCTTGCAGATTGGAGTGCTATTCAGGGTTCCCTCTATATCTACAGCTATTGAGTGGCTCCTGCATTCGTTTTGAGTGTTATGCCGCGTACACACGTAGCCGACTTTCCGAACGGGCTACTTGCCCACACACGGCACTTTTTCAGCGGACTAATACGGCGTACTAAGTCCGCTGTACTATCCGCCGTACTTTTAAAATGAACGGACTCGCCCACACACACGGAGAAAAGTCTGCTCATTTTGAGCGCCTCTCCAGGTAAGCGGGGCCCGCGAAGGAGACGTCGCTGGCCCCATCACCTGGTATGGACTTAAAGGGGAACCCCAACGCCAAAAAAAATCAGCGTGGGGGTCCCCCCAGGTCCACATCAGACCCTTGTCCGAGCACGCTACCCGGCCGGCCAGGAAAGGGGGGGGACAAGCGAGCGCCCCTCCCCCCCTCCTGAGCCGTACCAGGCTGCGTGCCCTCAACATGGGGGATGCCTTGGGGAAGGGGGGGGCCGCGCGGCCCCCCCACCCCAAAGCACCTTGTCCCCATGTTGATGAGGCGACTCATATAGGGACATCACCGGATGATGTCCCCTCCCATTATGGTGTCACAGTCCCAGAGGATGCTGGGACTGTGACATCATAATAGGCGGGGACATCATCCGGTGATGTCCCTATATAAGTCGCCACGCGCCCGGTCCCCGTCATTGTGAGCGCGGAGGGAGCGACGAGTCAACATCTGAAGAGAAGAACAGAAGGTGGCAACGACGACAGCGGCGACAGAAGACAGGGCCACCGCCTGTAAAAGAGCTATAAGAAGGCGTGGTGGCCCGGCAAAAGAACCGAAGAGGGGGACAAGACCCCCGTAGTCGGAAGAAGAGGGCGGCGGCGAGGAAGAAAGCCGGGCTCCTCCGCTAGTAAAAGAGCTAGAAGAAGATAGCGGAGGAGTCCGGCGAGAAGACCCCCGGAGCTGTGCAATAAACAATTTTTACCCTGTGTTGTGTTTTTTTTTTACTTTTTTTCACAGCTAAATGGGTAGGGGTACATTGTACCCCATACTCATTCACATGAGTAAATTAAAGAATTAAAGGGGGCTCCCGGATTCCGATAAGCCCCCCGCCCGTAGACCCCGACAACCAATGGCCAGGGTTATCGGGAAGAGGCCCTTGCCCTCATCGACATGGGGACAAGGTGCTTTGGGGTGGGGGGGCTGCGCGGCCCCCCCTTCCCCAAGGCACCCCCCATGTTGAGGGCACGCGGCCTGGTACAGCTCAGGAAGGGGGGGGCGCTCGCTCGTCCCCCCTTTTCTGGCCGGCTGGGTAGCGTGCTCAGACAAGGGTCTGATGTGGACCTGGGGGGACCCCACGCTGATTTTTTTCGGCGTTGGGGTTCCCCTTTAAGTCCATACCAGGTGGCGGGGCCAGCGACGTCTCCTTCGCGGGCCCCGCCTACCTGGAGACGTGCTCAAAATGAGCAGACTTTTCTTCCGGGCGGGAAAAGTCTGTTCATTTCAAAAGTACAGCGGACTGGCATATGCACGGCCAGATTGTCCGCCGAAATGCGAGTCCGGCGGGAAGATTGGAGTGCAAAACTACTTTCTAAGTCCGCCGTACTTTCGGGTAAAAAAAGTCTGCCGGAGGCTACACACGGGGGGATTGTCCGGCGGACTTGAGTTTGCTGGACTTTTCCACCCGATTGTTTGATCGTGTGTACGCGGCATTACTCTCATTGTGTCACTATCTAGTTTGCACTGTCCTTCCTTACATCCAGCCCATGCAATTAAGTCGGCCAGTTTAACAGCCTGGTGAGCTCTTTATTAGCAAAATACATATACCTTGGCGGAAAAAGTGGTTATTGTGGGTTTACTTTCCTTCACTCTTTTGTTTTCTTTTCTTTCCTGTTCTCCCTCTCCTTCACATTTCCCCTCACCCCCCACCCATTCCATACCCTCCCTTCATTCTCTCTCCCCCTTTGCCTCCCCTTTTCCCTTCCCATCGCCCCCCCCCCCCACTCCCCTTGCCTTTCCCTCCCCCCCACCCCTCCTTGCCTTTCCCTCCCCCTCCTTGCCTTTCCCTCCCCCCACCCCCTATTGCCTTTCCCTCCCCCCACCCCCTCTTGCCTTTCCCTCCCCCCACCCCCTCTTGCCTTTCCCTCCCCCCCACCCCTCTTGCCTTTCCCTACCCCTCTCCCTTCCCCCCTTACCTTTCCTGCCCCCCCACTTTCTGTGTCTATTTCTGTCCTTTCCCGCTCCCTTCTCATCATCCCTATCCCTACCATCTGGATTCTGTTTTATCTCCTTTTTCCCATTATACCCATCTCTTCACCCCTCCTTATTCCAAATTTCTGTTTCCCCTCCCATCCCTTTTCTTCCTTCCCCATGGTTAACCCTCCCTTCCCCACCCTCACCCACCAAAACCCCCTCCCCCTTCCCCTCCATTTCTCGCCCCCCATCCGTACCCCTCCTCCCTTCCTCCCCTTCCTTCCCTTCCTCCTCCCCCTCCCCCACCTTGCCCCCTCTATCCCTCCCCCTCTTATTTATTCTTCTCCCTTATCTAATTCTAGTTTGGCTTTCAAATCTTTCCATACCCCTTCCCTTCTCCCTTCCCCTTCCTTCATGGCACCACTTGTTCGAATTCTTTGCCACCTTGTCACACCTGTCTGTGCACTAGACTTCTCTTAAATATAATTTTAACTTCAGCATTTTTTCTTAATTCAAGTCTGTTAATTATAATCCCCTGTGTCTGCCGCGGGGGGAATTGTTAGGTCCGTTGGTCTGCTGATTCCGTCCGTGTGGGTGAGCTGGCCTCCTTAGTTCAATATTGATTGTAAAATTTCCTGTTATAATTGATTTGTTGATTATGCTTTGTTTAAACACATTATCTGCCTTGTAGACTATCCCTACTGAAGAAGCGGTTCACCACGAAACCGGTAGAGAAAATTATGTATAACCCTCTTCAACAGAAACTCTATGCGGGAACCCGGCAGTAGCTTGTTAATTGTGGTGTATACTATTTTAAACAGACAATGTTTGTACGGTATATGTTTTTGTCTTTATTAAACATTATATATATTTTTATTACTTATTATTTGTTATTTATTACCAAGTACAGAGATAGTCAATAAAAAAAACCTTTAGGTGTGGATGCACAGGGGTTAGCATCAGTATACTGAGATTAAATTACACACAGCTAGACTCTATTAACTACTTGGATGCCTTCTGAAGGCAATTGGTTCCACTAGTTTTTAGTTTGTGGTATCAGAGTAATGGGGTCTGAATACAAATGCATGACACACTTTTTCTCATATTTGTAAAAAATAAAAAAGTAAAACCATTGATCATTTTCCTTCCACTTCACAATTATGTGTCACTCTGTGTTGGTCTATCACATAGAATCCGAATAAAATACATTTACATTTTTGGTTTTAACATGACAAAATGTGGAAAATGTCAAGGGGTATGAATACTTTTTCAAGCCACTGTATCATGAAAACGGTCCATCTGGTCCTTTAACAGCGAGCACCCAGTGTTCAACCTCCATGATATAGTTTATTTCTTCTCTGCAGTTAGTGTTGGACAGGCAGCCTGTTTCCAGTACTTTGGGATCAAGCATTTGGCAGAATTTTTCAAATAGTGAGTTACACTCTTTTTGCATCATCTACCTGAGCACCTAACATCGTGAAAGAGGAACTGAAGAGGTGTACATTGAAGTCGCCATTTGAATGGTTTCTGGATTCAAGAAGTTACAAAGAGTTGCCAAGAACTGGGGTTACACCCTGGAAATATCTGAGTAAGACGAGAAGGTGTTCTGTACCACCTAGTCAAAAATTTGTAAGAGGATTCTTGAATGCGAGTACTGATGGAGGAAACGTGGGCCAAGTGCACAATTTTCTGGATCTGTGGAGGGGAAAGCTCAGTCCCCAACTTATATATGTGGGATAGCAAGTGTCTAGAGTCTAAGGGCTGTACACACCAGGATTCAAAGGGAGATATCGTACCCTGTGGGCGTAACATTGGCTGTAATTTAGAGAGTAAGTACTTCACTTATCTGTGCCTCTGCTGTGACAGCATAAAGGCGCTATAGTGGGATCTTAGAGTAGACACTGGCACTAACTGCCCTTTGGGAGCAAATTTAGCACACACCATATTTCCATTAGCTCCCTAAGAACAGAAAAAAACAGATATCCTCTCCTAGGGGAAACCATGGAAAACCTTCCGTGAGGTGTCAGGGGAGGTCCTAGTGGTATACTTGCCTTGCGTATTCAATCTATCCCATACTGTGAGGGTCACCTGGGTCAATAGTTATGTCCAGTCTGAAAGTCCTCTGTCACCCACCTGTATCGGTGGTGCCCCAGCAAGATTCCGAACAAGCAAGTCTTTTCTAAGAGAACCCAATTTTATGTGGAGGCATTATGTTTCCAATTTAAGATGCGCACTAACCTCATAGCCTTATAATACAAGGACACATCTGGTAAACCTGTCCCTCCATCCCGTTTGTGTCTGCGTAACATGCCGTATGTGAGGCTGGTTGTTTGCCATGCCAAACAAACTTCAGAAAGGATTGTTTCAAGCATTTACAAAAAGGTTTGCGGCAGTAGAATCGGTATAGTGTATAAGTATATGATCCGAGGGAGGATATTCATTTTAAGCACATTTATATGTTTGAACCACATCAAGGAATAATCCTGCCATGAATTCAAGTCTCCCAAAATCTGGTCCAAAAGTTTACCTTAATTGAGGTCATACAAAAACGTCAGGTCAGGAGAGATATGAGTGCCCAAGTAAGGAAGAGAATCAGTTTGCCATTGGAACGGAAAAGAATGCAGTAGGGCATAGGTCATCTCCAAAGGGACATGTATAAGGAGTAGTTCTGGCTTATTGTAATTGAATTTAAAGTTAGAAATACTACCAAACCCACGTAGTTCCTCAGCACAGGCAGGGAAGTTTGAGCCAGGCTGAGGTAGAAGAGGAGGTCATCTGAATAACCAGATAATTTATGCTCTGCAGACCCTATATTGACCCTGGCTATATCCTGGTTATTGCAGACTTTTCTAAGAAAGGGCTCCAGCACTTGGCAAAAGAGCAGCGGGGATGGTGGACACTCCTGTCGTGTCCCATTATGGATATGGAAAGATCCCATTAACTGTCACCCTGGCCAAAATCCACCCAAGTATCCTGTTGCCCAGCTCAAGAACACGCAACACTTCTATCATAGAAGTCCATTTAACCCTGTCAACGGCTTTTGCAGTGTCAATCAATAGTGCAACACAGGGCTTACGATCAGGACCATTTTGGGTCCAAGGCAGGAATGGTGTTATCACGTGCTTCATGGCCCACCATTAATCCAGTCTGATCAGGATGAACCAAAGCCGTGATGTGGTCTTGAAGGTGGACCGCAGGAAGCTTGGCTAGGATCTTGGTATCCAAATTCAATAGAGATATAGGCTGATAATTAGTACAATTGGGGGTCTCTCCCTGGTTTAGGCAAAACTGTGATATGTGCCATAGGGGTGTCTTTTGGTAAGGGTTTGTACGATGTGATATGATAAAAATAAGTGCACATAGGGTAGACTAAGATGGAGAACAACTTTTTATAGTACTGGTTGGTGAAGCAGCCTGGGCCAGGACTTTTACCTGGAGGCAAGTTCGCATTAGCCTTACCCGCTTCCTCAGAAGTAATAGGTCATTCTAGTTAAGATAACATGTCCTCTGTCAACCGAGGAAGAGCAGACTTCTTCAGATAGGCCCGAACCTGTTCAATAAAAGCCGTAGAACTCTCCATGGGGGAAGTCAATTGGAGATAGTAAAGGGACTTGTAAAAGTGTTGGAATTCCCAGGCAATAGAAGCAGAGTCAGGGACTTGTTTACTTGGTAGAGGACATGACCAAGCCCTCCTCATCCTCTCTCACCCAGGCTCAGGGTACTGGCAAAGCAGCTGCCAACGCATCCTCTTCTCTTGTCTCAATGTCATCAGTCACTCCTTCCCTAGACCCACCATATCCTCCTGAGGAGTCCCCTAAACGGTTTGAGCAAAGTGTTGGGTACATGCTCCAGGAGGATGCCCAGCGTTTTGAAGGCTCCGATGATGATACCCAGCTAGAGGAAGGCAGTAGCGTGAGTGCAGAGAGAGGGGATGCTCAAGAAGGACAGCAATCTGGCAGTCATGGTCCAACAGTTCCAGCATACTGCCAGGTTTGCTCCAGTGAAGAGGGAGAGGATGAGGAGGTCACTGACTCCAAGTGGGTGCCAGATAGGAGAGAGGAGGAGAAGTAGGAGGCACATCTCCAATGAGGCAGGATGCCCTCCGGGGGCCAGCTTAAGGGCAGCACACTGACTGAATCACACCCATGCCTCGCTGGAGTGGTAAGGGGCATATTACCGCTGGACAGGGATGTTACCTATCTTTCACGGCCCATTTGGTCACTCTTCTGGCAGCTGGGAAGGATGCAGGACAAGGTGCAGTAGTGTTAGAGGTTGTTCCACCACCACGTCTCCAAAATTCTACTACTGGTTGTGACACACCTCTCTCCTCTACCCCCTCCTCTTCTTCTTCCTCCATGGCCTCTTCCTGTGCTTTGTCCTCGGAACCAGCGGTGCTCCGTAGGCGTTCCAGGGGCTACGCAAAAAGATGCCATGCTGTGCTTGCGCTAGTGTGTTTGGGGGACAGGAGCCACACTGGGGCAGATATTTTGTCAGCTCTGCAGGGGCAGGCAGAGAGGTGGTTGACGCCACGCCAGCTTAAGCCAGGAATGGTGGTTTGCGACAATGGCACCAACCTCCTCTCCACCCTCCGACAGGGATAACTGACCCATGTGCCCTGTGTGGCTCATGTCCTTAATCTGGTGGTGCAGCGGTTCTTGGGCAGGTACTCATTTTTTTTCCACCATGCCATGAGGCATGATCAGTGATGCATGCACTGTCCTGTCACCATTTGAGGAGGCCCATGAGGATGGTGAGCAGTGACAGTGCATGCATCAGTGACACTGTACCTCTTGTCCACCTGTTGGAGCATATGCTGCGTGGAATAATGGACAGGGCACTTGAGGCAGAACAGAGGCAGGAAGAGGAGGACTTCCTTGCCTCTCAAGGCCCCCTTTATCCAGACAGTGTTCCTGCTGTTCCACCCATCACACAGGAAGAGGACGAGGAGGAGGGGGAGGAGGATTGTGTCCTTGTATTCTTTGGATCAATGAGAAGGTCCATTACTGGCTGGCAAATCTCCTTGATCCACAGTACAAGGGTAAGGTTGCGGACCTTATCTTGCCGTCGAAGAGGAAGCAGAGGATGAGACATCTCCGAGAGGCCTTGCAGAAAGGTATGTGCAATGCGTTCCCAGAGACTGAGAGATTACAAACTCCTGGTCCTGGACAACTGAGGCTTCAGACTATTTTTTTAGTCCACAGCCCCAAGGTGTGATCGGTTCCAGCAACCATCCCCAGCATCTGATTTACATGGTGATATGGTGCAGGAATACCTAGGGGCAAGGTTAGACTTGCACACCTTTCCCACCGAAAAGCCTCTGGCTTACAGGGTCTTGAGGATGGATCACTGGCCAGAGCTTGCACAGTATGCAATTGAGCTACTGGTCTGTCCTGCATCCAGCGTTCTTTCGGAATGCACATTCAGTGCTGCTGGAAGCTTTGCAACTGACCACAGGGTGCTCCTGTCCACCGACTCGGTTGATCAACTGACCTTCATAAAGAGGAATCAGTCTTGGATCACCACCAGCTACCAAGCACCTGAAGCTGATGTAACCGAATATTTTTTTTTTTTAAATGTCACATCCCTTTAAGACTGCCTATGCTGATGCTGAGTGACTGTCCTGTTATGTTGACTGACTATCCTCTTCCTCAAAGATCCTGCTGATAGCTTGGAAGAACATTTTTGGTTCTGGGTGCTGCCACCAGTGGCTAAGGCCCAATTTTTCAGCCCCTGTTTAACAGGGGTGTGTAATTACAATTTTTGATGCAGTACTTTGCAGCAGAGCTCATTCCTGCACTCCAACTAGAGTATCTGGGAGAGGTGGCAGTGTCGTGGCACCAGCACCAGTGCCTAAGGCCCAATTTTTCAGCCCCTGTTTAACAGGGGCATGTAATTACAATTTTTGATGCAATACCTTGCAGCAGGGCTCATTCCTGCGCTCCAACTAGAGTATCTGTGAAGGGTTGCAGTGTTGTGGCACCAGTGCCTAAGGCCCATTTTTTCAGCCCCTGTTTAACAGGCACATGTAATTACAATTCTTGATATAATATTTCACAGCAGGGCCCGTTCCAGCGCCCACCGAGAGTAACTGTGAGGACTTAGTGTTGTGGCACCAGCACCACAACCACCAAAGTCCCAATTTTTCTACCACTGTTCAACAATGGCATGTAATTACAATTCTTGATATAATAGTTCACAGCAGGGTGCTCCAGCGCCCACCAAGAGTTACTTTGAGGGCTTACAGTGTTAACTTGGCAAACCCTTAGGGCCAAATTTTTGCAGAGCATATAGGGCAGGCCCCTACTTTCAAATATCCAACTTACAAACGTCTCCTACTTGCAAATGGAAGGATACAACAGGAAGAATTATAAAATTGTAAAAATTATACAGGGGTGATAACTCTTCCCTATGTTTTCCAAAAAGCTTAAAAATTGATTTTTTTGACTGTAGCTACACTTTAAAATGTACCAGTTCAAAATTTCAAACAGATTCTACTTAACACAGCAAACCTACACAGTCCCTGTCTTGTTTGCACCACCTGTATGCTGCTGTTCTGTGTATATAGGGCCTGGGGGCCTTACGCCTTTCCTTTTTTTCATTTGGGCACAGGGTTCCTCTTAATATCCGTGCAAGACCCCAAGTGTCTGGTAATGGGCAGGGGGGGCTACCCATGCCATTTTTCTCAAAGATTTTACACTAAAACCGCAAGCAGTTTTAAATTACTTTTTTTCATTAAATGTAATTTTGTGCAGGGACTGTTCTAAACACGGGAAACATGTGCCACTTCACAGGCATACTATAGACAACCCCCAGGTACGATATTTTAAGGAATATTTTTTTGTTTTTCACTTTAATCGTCATTAAAATCAGTGCTCCCGAAAAAACCTCAGTTTTAAAAAAAAGTTTTTGCATTGATCCATGTCCTCTGGGGCAGGGGCCGGGTCCCAAAACCCTTTTTAGGACAATATCTTGCATATTAGCCTTTAAAATTATCACTTTTGATTTCGAACGTTCGAGTCCCATAGACTTTAATTGGGTTCTAAAGTTCGTACAAATTTTCGGTCCGTTCAAAGGTTCTGGTGCGAACCGAACCGGGGGGTATTCGGGTCATCCCTAGTGGTAGGTAGAAAAGCTCATAACCTATTAGAGTATAAGGGAGAGGTACAAAGCAAAAGTAAGACCTCATCTGGAATACGCAGTTCAGTTTTGGCCATCAGATCACAAAAAAAAGTGTGGAATTGTGGAGCGTAAATTGATAAGAGGCTACTAATAAGAATAACTAAACTGACGCTATTCTCCCTTGAGACTAGGAGATATGATCACATATATAAATAATCCATCTAGTGAAATTTCGTGCAACAAAGCTCCCACGAGAGAAGTGTGGGCAGGCTTAACTGTATAGACTGGAGACTTTAGTCTTACCAACCATGTAACTATGTATGTAATTTATATTCACATAGATGGTGTCTGCTGCTGGTTTTACACTGAGAACTGAGCGATTGAAGACTGCAAAGATGGGTCCGCTCTGAGCACAGAATGCCGACTGTCAGTCACAGCTCTGTGCTCAGCCCTTCCAGCACTCGCTGTAGTGCCGAGCTGTGAAGGGGGTGGAAGCAGCTGGCAAAGGCTCTCGGCGGCACCCTGAGAGGCTGAGCCAGCTGCTAGTCAGGTATTTTGGTGGATCCCAACCTTATTGTCAAGAGCCCTGCAGAACCTGGACTGGCTCTGTGACTTTAGCCGACACCAGGATAAATCTGGGTCACAGAAGTGAAAAACTAAGTGCACTCCTGACCAACAGAAGAAGTATGACTAATGGAGTCCTAGGACTCCCTGACCAATTGGGTCTCAGGACCTGCTTTCTGATTGGCCAGGAGGAGAAGCAGGGAGACATTAGCGAATATTAATTTGCTAATGTCGCACAACTGGGTGGCCTCACGGTGCTGTCCTCTGCACCTCCGAGCCCACCCTAATTTGAAGCCAATTAGAGCCTCAGGCTCTAATCATGTGCTTCAAAAACAAAAACCCCATTGAGATCCATGTGTCAGCGCCCTGCATGTAGATTAGGGGCCACTGGAAGCTAGTACTAGTAAGCTCAGTTGATTTTTTTTTTTTAAATGCTGCTGGCTCTCGTCCAACTCTGTCCACACCACCAGCACCCTCATCTTTGCCAAATATTGGTGGGCCTGCTGCTCAATCTGCACAGAGGAGGACTGGGTGCTTCTGGAGACTGTTGTAAGTACAGACTTTGCTCTCCATACCAGCCGTAGATCCCAACATGACCCATATACCAATACTGAGCCCACTTTGAAGGATGTCTTCATTGAAGTTCAGCAATTAACCAATACCTCCCTCATAATCCTTACTTCAAAATTAGATGGCATGCAAGAGGTCAATTACTATTTGTGCTGTGGCCTGCAAAAGGTCAGAGAGTGTATTCACACTAGAGAGCAGAGTAAGGTTTATGGGCGATGTTAAAAATCAAAACTATGAGGTTGAAAACTGACTTTGCCTGAATCATGTATGACTTATAGGTGCCCCTAAAAGGACAGAGGGGAAAAAACACAACTGAATTCAGACGTGACTAATGGATCTACTAGATACTATTGGCAAAGAAGCCCTGTCATCATTCTTTTCTAGTGATGATGCTCATTGGGTCCCTACTCCTGGTAACCCACCTTACACTATCCTGGTTTGTCTACTAACCTACAGGGGCAAAGAGCTCTGCAGAAAGTGAGAGAACTTAAGGAGATTTATCTGCAGTACAGAGGCAAAAGGCGAAATTCCAGGTCAGAAAGAAACTCATAAACTGAATGCTTTATCCTGCCAAACTAAGGGCAATTGCTAATGGTGAGTTGCACTTCTTTGATTCACCCTGGTTTTTAAGTGGCTTGATTGGTTCCAGAAGAAAACATGAGCTCCCTAAAGTGCTACTACATGTGGCTTCTGAATATTTTTTAATCCATAGTTGCTGGAGTCATCTGCTCTTGTGGTTTCTGGAAGGTCACACATGGTTCTCCCTGGCCCTCTAGGCCAGCTGTTCCACACCTCCAGAGTTCATATCATTACCGATTATTACCACTTTTGGGCATCCTGGCTCTTGACTGCAGAAGGAGTGGATGTGATGCTCCTTTTTCTGTTTACATTTTTCTGACAGAACTCACTCATCAATATGGATGAGCTTTGAGTTTGAGTCGAACTCATGTTCAACTCAAACATTGCCTGTTCGCCGAACAGCGAACAATTTGGGGTGTTCGTGGCAAATTCGAAAAGCCGCGGAACACCTTGTAAAAGTCTATGGGAGAGATCTAAAGTGCTAATTTTAAAGGCTTATATGCAAGTTATTGTCATAAAAAGTGTTTGGGGACCTGGGTCCTGCCCCAGGGGACATGTATCAATGCAAACATTTTTTTAAAAACTGTGTTTTTTTCGGGAGCAGTGATTTCAATGCTTAAAGTGAAACAATAAAAGTGTAATATTCCTTTAAATTTCATACCTGGGGGGTGTCTATAGTATGCCTGTAAAGGGGCGCATGTTTCCTGTGCTTAGAACTGTCCCTGCACAAAAGTGTAATTTCTGCAGGAAAAAAAGTCATTTAAAAGCACTCGTGGCTATAATGAATTGTAGGCTCCCCGTAATACAGTCATTGAAAGTAGTTGATAAAAAAAAAAATGCGCGGGTTCCCCCCAAATTCAATTACCAGGCCCTTCAGGTCTGGTATGGATATTAAGGGGAACCCCGCGTCAAATAAAAAAAAATTACGTGGGGTTCCCCCCAAATATCGGTATGGATTTTAAGGGGAACTCCACGCCAAATAAAAAAAAAATGGCGTGGAGCTCCCCCCAAAAATCCATACCAGACCCTTTATCCAAGCACACAACCTGGCAGGCCGCAGGAAAAGAGGGGGGGATGAGAGAATGCCCCCTCCTGAACCATACCAGGCCACATGCTCTCAACATTGGGAGGATGCTTTGGGAGTCTGTGACCCCTCAAAGCACCATGTCCCCACCTGATAAGGTTGAGCTTGAGGGCCTCCAAAATCCTGGTTACTTAAGGCTGTATAGGAATCCAGGAGAGCTGCCTCCAGAATCACCGCAGAGTTCTGTCTAGGCTGAGAGAACCATCACCGCAAAGTAAACAGCACAGCCACCCAATAGTATAATTGAAAGTTAAGAAGTACAAGACCACCGCCAGATAACAGGAGCTGAAGAGTCATCTTCTTAGGCAAACAGCGAATTCGCCCAGCCAAGACAAAAGACACCACAATGCCACCCACTTTTCAGAAGAGGGATTTAGGAAAAAAGTACTAAAGAATTTAGGTAAAAGTATCATCTTTAAAATATTTATCTGCCCAGATTTATAGCCAAGTGTTACATTTACAGGTGAATTAAGAGAGTAGTGGAGAAACAAACATTCTTTAAGTAGGCAGCAGTTGTACCCCCCACCCGAATCCCCAGGTAGGTAAATTCGTCGACCCATTGAAACGGCATCTGCATATCTGAGCATGGCATAAACATTACCGCTCACCCACGTGCGCCCATTGGTGCCCTTGCACACACGTGTGGGCCCATCAGCATTAGCGCGCACCCGTGTGCGCCCGACAGAGTTAGCACCCACCCACGTGCACCCGACAGTGTTAGCGCGCACCCACCTGCGCCTGCAAAAGTCAGAATCCCTAGATAATCTTGATGCCTTCTTTTCTGCTATGTCCCAGCTGTATGAGAACCCCCGTTAAAAGCGACTGCTGAGGCTGCCTTGCACGCTCTACAACAAGGGCGTAGAGAAGCAAAGGTCTATGTGGTGGAATTCAGGCGTTGGAGTTCTGACACAGACTGGAATGGCGCTTCCCTGCGTTATCAATTTCGTATGGGGCTATCTGATCAGCTTAAGGACAAGCTGGTACGGCTAGGAATAAAATCCTTGGATGAGTTTGACCGACACCTAAGGGAGCGCCGCTCCGAGAGATCCACCAGCCAACTTCGCCCCACATGGATGGTCCCTAGTTCTTCCAGCTCTCTCAGACAGTGTCCTCTTGCACCATCCACTTCGGTCCTCGATACCCCCGAACCAAAGCAGCTTGGTCTTCTCCGTCCATCCCTCACTCCAGAAGAAGTGCAGACGAGTCAACAATCTTTGCCTGTATTGTGGGGAATCTGGTCACTACGTGAGGTCTTTCCCTAACAAGACATGTAAGTCTCTTCCAACCTCTCCGATGTGTGCATCTGCCTTGCCTAATCCTGCTACTCACCTTGCTCTCTCCATCATTTTACAGCTTCCAGAAAAGGATATCCCTGTCTCAGTCATAATTGACTCTGGAGCATGCAATTGCTTTATTGACCTGACTTTCGCTGCCAACCATCACCGCATTCCTCTCCAATCAAAAACTCAGGGACTTGCTGTACATTTTGCTGATGGCTCCACCCTTAGTCCCGGTCCTGTCAGTTACTTTGCTGGCCACCATGGGCACTCACCATAAGGAACTTCTGCGCCTGGATGCCATTTCCTCACCTTTTTTTCCCATCATCCTGGGAATGCCTTGGTTGCAGTCCCATAATCCTAGCATTGACTGTACCATAGGGAAATCAAGTTCCTCTCCAAATATTACCAACAGCACTGTTTGCACGGAACCCCTGTAAAACCTACTCAGCTCCTCTACCAGGACATTGACACAGAATTTCAGCAGGCAATCCCTGCACCCTATCAAGATTTTCTGAATGTGTTCAGTAAGGGGGGCACAGACTCGTCCTCCTCGCAGGCCTTACGACTGCCCGATAGAGCTTCTGGAAGAATTTTTCCATTAACAGAGTAGGAACTGGATACTCTAAAGATCTACATTGATGAGAACTTAAAAAAGGGTTTTATCCACCTCTCTACCTCTCCAGCCGGAGCTAGTATTTTCTCTGTAGAGAAAAAGGACCATTCCCTATGGCCTTGTATTGATTATCGGGAGTTAAACAAAATAACCATCAAGAACCGTTATCCTCTGCATCTTGTGCCTGAACTCTTCCAGAGGCTGGGATCCGCAGTCATTTTCACTAAATTAGACCTCCATGGTGCCTATAACCTAATCCATATCCGAGAAGGAGACAAATGGAAAACGGCCTTCCGTACCCGATTCGGGCACTTTGAATATCTTGTTATGCCCTTCGGCCTGTGCAATGCACCAGCAACATTTCAACATTTTGTCAATGACATTTTCTGTGACCTTCTGGACTTGTATGTTACAGTATATTTAGATGACATCCTAATCTTCTCTCCTATTCAGTTACCGATCATCACAGGCACATTTGAAATGTTTTAAACCGGCTCAAGCAGAACGGACTTTACACTACACTAGAAAAATGCAAATTCGATCTCAAGTGCATCCGGTTCCTAGGCCTAATCATTTCTTTCAACGGCATTAGAATGGATCCCCAAAGAGTGTCTGCCATCCTGGACTGGCCCACTCCCTCCGATAAGAAAGGAGTCCAACGCTTTATTGGCTTTGCCAGTTTCTATCGGAAGTTCATCAGGGCCTCTCTGCGATAATTGCTCCCATCACCGAGCTGACCAAGCAAGGTAACTGATTCTGTTTGTCCTCTAAGGCATAATCCTCCTTCAAATAAAGTAAGGAGCTATTTACCTCTGTTTCTACCCTGAAACACATAGATCCTGCCTTACCATTCATCCTTAAAGTGGATGCAAAACTATGATGTAGGAGATCGGAGATTCTGGCCATCAAGGCTGCTCTGGAGGAGTGGCGTTACTTACTCGAGGGTGCTGGCCTATTCTGGTCTACACCGACCACAAAAACTTGGAGTATTTAAGAATGGCCAAGAGATTGAAACCACGGCAGTCGAGGGGGGCTCTGTTTTTCTCCAGATTTCAGTTCCACATCACATACAGATCTTGTTCCAAAAACATCAAATTGGACACACTATCCCGCATGTTCCATGACTCTGGGAAATCTTTACCTCCAGACACCATTCCCCCTTCTGGAAATTTTCTGTTACTCCAAGGGGATCTCCTATCCCGAATAAGACAAGTCTCTATGGAATGGTCCCTGTCTGCTGAAAACGAGGGCACAAGATGGCTTGTTCTGGCTCAAGGGCAAAATTGTGCTCCCAGAGAGTCTGAGGGTGGCAGTATTGGAGCTCTGCCATGACCATAAGTTGGCCAGACATTTTGGCTTGTGAAGACAGCAAAGCTGATACAGCCTCAGCTGACAAATGACTGCAAGAGCTACGTGGAGTCATGAACTACCTGTGCCCGAATAGCCAGGCGAGAGCCTGGGGCCTGCTAAAACCCTTACCCTTCCCAGAAAGACCCTGGAAGATGATTTTGATGGATCTCCCTCAGGCAGAAGGTTTTTCTATAATCTTTGTTGTGGTGGATAGATTGTCCAAGATGGCCCACTTTCTGCCTATGAAAGACACACCTTTACCTATGGAAACAGTAAAAGTTTTCATCAAGGAAATAGTGAGGCTGCATGGAGTCCCATCAAGTATTATATCCGATCGAGGGGTTCATTTTACCTCCAGATTTAAGAAGGCTCTCTGTTGTTCCCCTTTGAAATTGTTTCTTTAATCTTTATTAAATTTTCACATTATACAGACCACATTTTAAAATTACATTGCCAGGATTCAAATACATCTTCCTTCCATTCCGGAGTCTGAGTTTTAAAGTTCTAGGAAGGGACGGGGGATATGAAAATACATCCATACATCACATATAATTAACAGACAAGAAAAAAAAACAGTATCTAGACCATACCATAACCCCCCTTATCCTTCCTCAACTATTTTTGCACTTCCTACTTTTTTCCTACTAATATAACCCCTCCCCTCCCTCCCTCCCTTTCTATCAACACCACCCCCCCTCCCCTCCCCTCCTATATATATATTTGTGCTTTTATTTCACGGTGTATCATAAGTGTGTTATGATGATTCCCATACCTTTAATATACACTCCCCCCTCCCCCTCCCCTCTTCCCTTTCCTGTCATGGTTTAAACTGGGGTATGCATCTCTTCTATCCACTCTCGCCAGTTCCTATTAAACTCTTTTAGGTTATTTCGTTTTGCATATACTGCTCTCTCCTTACATAGATATTCATTTACCGCACTTATCCAATCCTCAACTGTGGGGGCTAGCTTTGATTGCCATCTCCTAGCTATCATCCTTCTGGCTTGAAATAAACATCTTAGGATTACTGTTGTTTCTCCTTTTCTCTCTACTTCCTCCTTTCTATAACCTAAGATACACACTATGGGATTTAATTCTATTGCCGTCCCAAAGGCCCTACTTATTATCTTTACCACTCCTTCCCAGTATCTAAATAATTTGGGACATTTCCAGAACATGTGCATTAAATTCCCTGACCCCCCACACCTGGGGCAACAGTCATCTGTTCTCTTACCAAATTTGAATAATTTCTGGGGAGTATAGTATGCTCTATTAATTAGCATCAAGTGGGAAATCCTCTGGGGAGGAGAGACCGAGACCTTTGGGCATGCCGCTAGGATATTTTTCCACTGTACTCGAGTTATATTACCTAAGTCTTGCTCCCATTTCTCCTTCTCGACCCTTCCTTTCCTCTCACTATAAATCTGTTCACCCAACTGGGCATAGAATTTAGATATTAATCCTTTTGTTGGTCCTGCTTGTGCTACTGGGTATAGCAAGGGCAGTTCTTCCCATGTTAATAACAAGTTTCCAAACTGGGTCTTTAAAGCATGCCTCACTTGTATATAGGCATAAAATGAGTTTTGTGATATCTTAAATTCTTTTTGCAGTTGATCAAAAGATTTAATACCCCTGCCGCCATATAAATGGCTGATCCTTACAATGCCACATTTTTCCCATTCTACAATTTTTCCAACCCGCCATATTTCCTGTAGCTTCTTATTGTTCCAGAGAGGCGTATACTTTGTTATTTCACTATATCCCATTTTTTTTTTAACTATATCCCATAGTTTTAACATCATTTTTACTGTAGGGCATCTACACTGGAATGAGTCCGCTTCCAAGGTCTCAATCAGCGTGCTATGTGGGGAGCCTGTTAATACTAATCTCCCATTTGGGGTTCCTCCGTTCATCTCATCAATCCCCCCTAGCTGTTGTAATTGGGACGCCCAAAAATAGCACTCCGGATAAGGGACCGCGAATCCTCCTTCCTCTCCCGGTAGCTGGAGCATCCGCAATCTCAATCTGGCCTGTCCTCCCCTCCATATTAACTCCCTAAACAACATCTCGATTTTATTAAACCAACTTCTGTTAATCCATATTGGGGCATTATGTAATATATATAAAAGTTGGGGCATCCATATCATTTTTATCAGATTGCATCTGCCAGCCACCGAGAGAGGCATTCGTTTCCATATAGCAATTTTTTGTTTAAACCTAGTCAATAATGGGACTAAGTTATGACTTATATATTGCTTAGGATCCCTTGATAAGGTAACTCCCAGATATTTCAACTTATCCACTATTGGCATTTGGGGGGTTCCCAGGGCCGTTTGCTGACCCATTGGGTCCAAAGGAAGACATTCCGATTTTTCCCAATTTATCTCCAGCCCTGTGAAGCCTCCAAACCCTTGCACCAGTCCCACTGCCCTTGGTAATGAGTACCTCATATCCCCCAAAAACAATAGGATATCGTCTGCATAAAGTGAGATTTTTTCCTCTCCAGTTTTCCTTACGAAACCGACTATCTCCCGGTTTGCTCTAATTGCACATGCCAAGGGCTCTATGGCCAATGCAAAGAGCAGGGGTGATAATGGACACCCCTGCCTCGTCCCTCTCCCCAGTTCTATTTTCCCGGATAACTCATTATTAATTTTTAGTCTTGCACTAGGTTTATCATATAGCATCCTAATCCATCCTATGAAGGAAGGACCCAGGCCAAATTTCTCCAGAACTTTCCATATATATCCCCATTCTACGCTATCAAATGCTTTCCTTACATCCAATGCCACTACTGCACCCGGAGTATCGTTATCCATTGGGACCTGCAAATTCAAAAAGGCTCTTCTAATATTTATACTCGTTGATCTGTTGGCTATAAACCCTGTTTGGTCCATATGGACTAATCTTGCTATAACTCGATTAAGCCTAGTCGCTAATACCTTGGCCAGTATCTTTGTATCGGTACACAGGAGAGAAATTGGCCTATACGCTGCAACATCTAAGGCGTCCTTCCCTTCTTTGTACAACAGGGTTATAACCGCCTCCATCATTGATGGAGGCAATTTACCCTCCCCATATGCTCCTCTTAACATCTCCAGGAGTTCAGGAATCAGTATCTCGCCAAAATTTTTATAGACTTCAATCGGTAGTCCATCCGGACCAGGCGATTTCTGGTTTGGCATACTCGCAACTGCTTCCTGAAGTTCTTTCAAAGTTATTGGGGCTTCCAGTTCCTCTCTTTCTTCTTGTTTCAAACATGGTACCTCTAATTGACCTAAAAATGTTTCCATTTGCTCATCCATCCCCACTTTCTGTGCAGTATATAGGTTTTTATAATATCCTTCAAATGCTTGGCATATACTCCCAGTTTCTGTTGTGACCTTTCCCTCACCTATCCTAATCGCCGAGATTGAGGAAGGACCCGAGTTATTCTTCACCAGTTGTGCCAACATTTTTCCCACGCTTTCCCCTTCAACAAAGGAGGCTTGGCGTTGGAACATATGTTGAATCTCTGCTTTCTTCAGAGTTAATAGCCTAAGTTCTTCTTGTTTATCTAGCCAGATTTTTTCTTTGCCCTGAGTGGGATCGCTAATAAAATCTCTTTCAGCCTCTATCACTTCTCTCCCTATTTGTACCTCCTGTTCCCTAGACTTTCTATTTATTTTTGCTATTGATTGGATCAGGAGACCCCTCAGGAAAGCTTTCAGAGTGTCCCACAGGATCCCTGATGTTACTGTACCCCGATTAGTTTTTAGAAATTCTTTTAATTCCCACTGAATTCTCTCAGGGCGTTCTTCTGTCTCTTTTTTTATCAGTTCTAACCATAGCGGGTTCACTTTCCACAACCTCTGTACCTTACGTTCTCTCATTTTTAATACTGCTGTCATTGGGGAATGATCTGAAATCCCCCTAGGCTGATATTCAATCTTTTCCACCATTTGTAAGGCCAGGTCATTCCCCAGTATCATATCAATCCTGGATAACGTAGTATGCGTGGCCGAGTAACAACTATACTGCCGGACTCCCGGGTTCCCAGTTCTCCATAAATCCCGTAGCCCTACTTCTTCCAGATACTGTCCCAACCTCCCCTGCCAAGCTGGTTCCGCCAGTGTTTTTTCTGGGAATCTATCGACTTTAATATCCAATACCGTGTTGAAATCCCCTACTATTATTGTAGGAACACCATCTATCCCTACTAAAAATTCCTGTAATTTAAAAAGCACTTCCATTTTAAATGGTGGAGGGATGTAGATATTTGCCAGCATACATTCTCTATTTTCAATTAGGCAATGTAAGAAAATGTATCTGCCCTTTTCATCCAGGCTGACCCGTTTACATACAAAATTCACCCCCGTTTTTACCAAGACACTCACCCCTCTACTATATGTCGAATAAACAGAATGATATTGAAATTGATATTTTCTACTCTGCAACCGGTATATTGTATCTCTATTTAAATGGGTCTCCTGCAGGCAGAGCAGCTCTACTCCACATCCCTCCAACAAGGATAGCACAGCTTTTTGTTTCAGCTGCGTCCCCAGTCCCCTCACATTCCAGGAGCCTATCTTAATTTTACCGTCCTGCATAGCCATAAACAAATAGAGAGGAGAGAGGAAAAAAAAGAAAAACCTAAGGCAGGAGAGAGAGAGAGCGAAATAACCAGTCTACTGAGGACACTGTTAAGAACCGTTTTTCTCCCAGTACCCACCAACTCCCCCCTAACTTCTTTTATTACCTTATACCGCACTCCCCAAATATTACTCCCTTGTGTAATAACAAATCTATTAGGCGTCACCATTAACTCATATATTATGTGTTTTTGGATATAAATTATACTATATAATTGTTTATTACCATTTTCCCCCTTGTGACCCATATATTTTCCTTGTTTTTTACCACCCCAAGTTTTACCACCCCCCATTTTGTGTGCTTTTGTGTTTTGAGTTATTTCCTGTACTCCATTTATTAGTGCATACATATTTTTTTTTTCCTTCAGCCTCCCCCCTATTTTCCCTACTACACCCATCCCCTCTCCCCCCTTTCTACCTCCCTCCCCCCCCTCCCCCACCTTCCTAGGTGTTACCCTAGGGGCTATTAGTGACCTTATACCACTCTCTTCACAACCACTTTGCCACCCACACCTAGTACACTCGCCGTGTGTTACCTCCCTCCCAACCCCCCTCCCATACTAACACAAACAACACAAACAAACATACAAACAAACAAAAAAAAACAAAAAAAAAAAAAAAAAACCCACACATACTTCATCCCCCCTTCTCTTTCTATCTTCCTATCCCACTCAGTACTAGAAACCCCAACGACTACAACTTTTCTTTATTTTCTTCTATCCATTTTTCCACTTCCATTGGGGAACAGAAAACCTGAGTATGCCCTAATGCATTAATCCGTAGCTTTGCAGGATAAAGAAGAGCATACGGCACCCTGAGCTTCTGTAACCTGCGTTTCACCTGGAGGAACTCTACCCTTTTTCTCTGAAGTTCTGGGGAAAAATCAGAATATAATGAAATTCTAACACCTTTATACAGTACATTCCCCATTTCCCTTGCCTTCCGTAATAACACCACTTTATCTTTATAATTAAGTAATTTCATTAATAATGGCCTGGGACGGCCCCCCTCCAATGGTGCTCTAAAGGGTACCCTATGCGCCCTCTCTATTGAGAACGCTGTTGAAAAAGCATCCCTCCCAAACAGTTCAACCAGAAGATGCTCCATAAACTCAGCAGGGTTTACACCCTCACTTTTTTCCGGAAGCCCCACTACTCGCACATTGTCCCTCCGGAGCCTATTTTCCATTTCGTCCATTCTTGTTCTATATCCGCTGAACTGCTCCTTCAGGCTTTCTACTTCTTTAATTAGGAAGGTTGAATCATCTTCTAATCTACTAGTCCTTATCTCAAGTTCTGTCGTCCTTTCCACCACTTTCTGTAGGTCCTGCCTTACCACCAGTAAATCCTCCTTCACTCCCTTCATTTGGTTACAAAGTTCTTTCAGTGAGATGTTGCATGCATTTACGGCCAGTAGCACGTCCTTTATAGTTGGCTCTTTTTCTAACGGGGGGGAGTCGCCTGCTGTCGTTTCTATATACTGTTCCCCTGCGTCCGCATTTTTATTTACTGAGGATTTTGCCACTGCTCCAACCTGTGTGTTAATATTAATGTTTGACTGTCCCATACTTTTCCTTTCGGTCATTACACCTTGCTGCCCCTTTAACTGTCCTTTTTTTGGAGGGGTCTGAGATGACTGTACCGGGTTATGAGCATACTGTTCTAACTTAGCTGCTGTGGCGGACTGTTGCGAGCTTTTTTCCCCCCTTTCTTTTGCAGAGCGCAGATGTTGCATCTTACTTTCCCTTTCTCACCTCTTACTTCAGAACAATCAGAACAGAACAGTCCCGGTTATAGCGTGTTTTTAAGAGGGTTTTGACCCGACCGCACACCACACAATAATCACTGAATGCAGTAGTAGCCGTGTGCCAATGTTCATTTCAAGTATCACAGACACTTCCTATCACATTAACTCAGGTACCGTTTAGCCTGTTAATAATTAGCACAAACACCTTCCCTCAGTTGATAAATTAATGATGCACTGAGCTAGCCTTATAATCAGTCCACAGGTCACAGGTTCAGATATTCCTGGAAACTTCTTACAAAAATGTTCGGGTTTTTTTTCCTTTTCCAGGAGGTATTCCTTTACGTGTGTTACCCAGGCTAATAGATTAGATTAGCAGACACATACACAAGGCGAAGGGATCCGGGCATCCAGACATCCAGAGGAGACAAACTGACAGGAGAACGTAAATGTTTCTTACCCCCTTCGGTGCCCTCCTGATTAAGTACTACCAGTCCACAGGCATCACAGGCATCACTGTGTCCCAGCTTTCTCCACCAGATCACCACCTACAATGCCCCTCAGACTGCCGGTTTCTTCCTCCCCTCAATCCCGCCGCTTACCTCCTTCCTCCTGTTGCGGCTTGCCGGGGAGCGGGGGAACCTTCGGTGGTTTGATGTGAGCGGTGTCTTCTCAGTAGATGGTTCGGCGTTGGTCGGAGGTACTCGTGAGCTCGTACTTCACTTCGGCCGTCGGGACACGGAACCCGGAAGTCAGCGGGGATCCCCGAGAGCTTGGCACGATAAGGTAGTGTCACGCCGTCGCCGTCGCTCCTCCTCCCGTCCAGTGTCCAGCTATGCTGCTCAACTCAACTCCAGCCCTCCTTGCACTGCACTGCACCCGGCCGTAATTTTAAGCGCTCCACGCTTTCGCCATGGGGGCTTGGGAGGGAGACACACACGGCGGCTTCCTCACACACTCACTCACTCCGCTCCACCCATCCGGCCACGCCCCGCCACCGGTGTTAGATTACTCGGTTCCCCCCCTTTGAAATTGAGTTGGCATTTTCATCTGCCTACCATCCCCAGACAAACAGGCAGACGGAGAGAGCGAATCAGACTTTGGAGCAATATCTCCGCTGCTTCTCTGCCTTCTCACAGGACGATTGGGTCTGTCTACTGCCTCTTGCCGAGTTTTCCTACAACAAATCTTTGCACTCTGCCATTAAGCAAACACAATTTTTTGCCAATTATGGCTTCCATACGTCTTTCCTGCCCAGTTCCTTACCTGAGTGTGGTATCTCCGCAGTCTCCCAAACAATGGATTTCTTGCTCACTAACAATAAACTTTTACAAGAAACCATGGCTAAAACCCAGGAATACCACAAGAGGATGTTTGACAAGAAGAAGCAGGGAGAGCTCATCCTAGAACCTGGCAACCAGGTTTGGTTGTCCATGACTAACTTAAGAATGGCCTGTCCCTCGAGGAAACTGGGTCCTAAATGAATGGGTCCTTTCTCGGTTAAAAGGAAAATCAATGATGTGGCTTACGAGCTTGACTTACCCGGTACACTGAAAATTCATTGTCTTTCATGTATCTCTGTTGAAGCCTGTTATTCCCAATCCCTTTACTGGCCAAAATACCAGTCCACCAGAACCTATAATTATTAACAACGAGAAAGCATTTGAAGCAATCTTGGATTTCAGGAAAAGGCACAACCGAATTTAATATCTAATCAAGTGGAGGGTGTATGGACCAGAAGATAATTCATGGGAGGCGGAAGGCAATTTGCATGCCGAAGAGCTTTTAAAGGCTTTTAGGCGTGCCCACGCCATCAGAATGGCCCAAATGGCAGAGTTAGGTTATAAGAAAATATCCCAAACTTTGAACATCTTACAAAGCACTGTTCAATCCATCATCCAAAAGCGGAAAGAGTATGGCACAACTGCAAACCTACCAAGACATGACCGTCCACCTAAACTGACAGGCGAGCATTAATCAGAGAAGCAGCCAAGAGGCCCGTGGTCAGGCCCGGACTGGCCATAGGGCACACCGGGTGTTTACCAGGGCCTCCAGGCTGCATGTCATAAGATGAGCTGCCTGTACTGCACAGCAGTAGATAAGTGGCGACAAAGTCAGGGCTAACACAAACCGAGATACGCTCACTTCCCACTATGTGCCTAAAGCAGGGTCGGTGTCAGCAAACTTGGATGTGCAGAAGAAGGTGGATGAGAAGCACCTGTAGGAGAGACACCTCCCAGGCTGGCCGTTGGAGATATATCTCTACTCGAGGGACAACGGCGGCCTCTCTCCTAACCCGACACACGGTGACAGCTGCACAGGGGAAGGTAAGTGCACTGAACTCATCCAGTGTGTGCTACAGTCAAGGTCCTGCTCTGTAGTGATGGGGAAAGGGGGTGGAGTTAGACTATCTCTGTGCTGGTCTGAGGCTGTCTCTGTGCTGGTCTGAGGCTGTCTCTGTGCTGGTCTGAGGCTGTCTGTGCTGGTCTAGGGCTGTCTCTGTGGTGGTTTGAGGCTGTCTCTGTGCTTGTCCGGGGCTGTTTCTTTGCTGGACTGGAGTTGCCTCTTTGCTGGACTGGGGTTGCCTCTTTGCTGGTCTGGAGTTGCCTCTTTGCTGGTCTGGGGTTGCCTCTTTGCTGGACTGGGGTTGCCTCTTTGCTGATCTGAGGCTTTCTCTTTTGCTGGACTGGGGGTGTCTATTTGCTGGTCTGAGGCTGACTCTTTGCTGGATTGGGGCTGTCTCTTTGCCAGTTGGAGATGTCTTTGTTATATGGGGATGCCCCTTTGCTGGACTGGAATGTCTCTCAGAATATACCATCACCGACCACCAGTGCAAACGCCTAAAGGCCTAAAAGCAAAACGCTATGTGTGGCAGAAAAAGAACACTGCACATCACCCTGAACACACCATCCCCGCCATGAAACATGTTGGTGGAAGCATCATGTTGTGGGGATGCTTTTCTTCAGCAGGAACAGAAAAGCTGGTCAGAGTTGATGGGAAAATGGATGGAGCCAAACACAGGACAATGTTAGAAGAAAACCTGTTAGCCCTTGTACACACGGTCGGAGAATCCGTCGGAATGTGTCCTATCGGACCGTGTCGTCGGATAATCTGACTGTGTGTGGTATGCATCGGACCAATTTTCCAACAATGTTTTTTCCAATGTGTAGCAAATTTTGATCGGACCATGTTGGAAATATTTCCCGACCAACTGGGCCGGACGGACCTAATCCGATCATGTGTAGTGCATTTTCATCGGACCAAGTGCCACGCATGCTCAGTTCAAATTTCTACATCAAAGCTATTGGCTACTAGCCTGAATGTAGTCCCATCGTAACGAAATTACGTCATCACGTTGTGAAAGAACTGATTTTTCGACAACTTAGTCCGACCGTGTGTATGCAACAGTTTCGGACACAATCCGTCGGACTAAATCCGACGGATTTGGTTGGCACAATCTCCGACCATGTGTACAGGGGCTTAGACTCTGCAAAAGACTTGAGACTGGGGCGGAGGTTCACCTTCCAGCAGGACAGTGACCCTAAACATACATCCAGAGGTACAATGGAATGGTTTAGATCAGTGGTCTCCAAACTGCCGCTCGGGGCCCAGATGTGGCCCTTTGCTTGCTTCTATTCAGCCCTCGGGACACTATTCCTCCAACTGACAATAATGATGGGGCACAATTCCTCCTACTAAAACCAATGATGGGGCACTATTCCTCCCACTGACACCAATGATGGGGCATTATTACTCCCACTGACACCATCGATGGGGTACTATTCCTCCCACAAAGACCAATGATGGGGGTACTATTCTTCCCACTGACACCATCGATGGGGCACTGTACCCCCTAAAAAGACCAATGATGGGGCACTATTCCTCCCACTGACACCATTGATAGGGCACTGTTTCTCCTGCTAAGACCAGTAATGGAGCATCATTCCTGCCACTGACACCATCGATGGAGCACTACTCCTCCTGTCAAAACCAATAATGGGACAGTGTTTACTCCCACTGATGCCGGGACATTTTCTACTCTTGGCCAAAGTCTGGCCCCCTTGAAGCCCAAAGGACAGTAAACTGGCTCTTTGTTTAAAAAGTTTGGAGACCCCTGGTTTAGATCAAGACATATTTATGTGTTAGAATGATCCAGTCAAAGTCCAGACCTAAATCCAACTGAGAATCTGTAGCAAGACTTGAAAATTTCTGTTCACAGACACTCTCCATCCAATCTGACAGAGCTTGAGCTATTTTGCAAAGAATAAAATGTCACTCTGTAGATGTGCAAAGCTGGTAGAGCCATACCCAAAAAGACTTGTAGCTGTAATTGCAGCGAAAGTTGGTTCTACGAAGTATTGACTCACAGTGGGGGGGCTGAATACTAATGCACACTGCACTCTTCAGATATTTATTTGGAAATGTTCCTTCCACTTCACAATTATGTGCCACTTTGTGTTGGTCTATCACATAAAATCCCAATAAAATACAGTTTTTGGTTGTAACATGACAAAATGTGGAAAATGTCAAGGGGTATGAATACTTTTTTAAGGCACTGTACTTGTACACTTGTATTTCTTATTAGGACAAATTATTATAAGTCTATTGAAAATAAAAATTTATCAAATAGCATTTTTGGTTTGTGGTACTCAGATGCAGTGTAGTTCCACTTTTAGCACTAGCGCAACCATTATTGGCTACGTCAGGACATTTTTAAGCCATGAAAATATTGGCTAGTAAAAATGGGTAAACTTTTCTCCATCCTGCATCCTCCCTGGACACTAGCAAATATTTCATGTCACAGAATATGGGTTATTGTTGGTATTTGAGATACAGGTTGCATTATATACAGTAATTAGTAAAGCCAACCGTTAATCTCTCAGTCAATATTGACTATTTTTAATCCTTATGCTGCTAGTATTAGTAAGTAGATAGGAAAGTAACTTGTTTTAAACTGCTTTTTGTTTAGAATTTCTTCAGTTATTTCTTGGTTTCCAGACCTAGGCAAATTCTGTCATATACTCCAGTAGTGTTTAGGAGGGGAGGAGGGGTCTTTTCAGCTATCAGACCCTCACGCCTGCATGCTGAGCTATAAGCAGATGGGTTACAGGAAGTAAATGCTACATGCTTCATATGCCCTTACTCAAGGTGGCCATGACCAGAAATGCTAGGTTGGGGGGGGGGGTTCAAGGTGGTTTCTCTGTAAAATAAAGCATAGACGCATGAATGGATGAGTGAGTTTGCTTTAAATATTAAAAATGAATCAAATAGAACTTTTGTTTATGGTGCTCAGATGCAGTGTTGTTCTGCTTTAACTCTACAGCAGTTCCACTATGCCTGGCAAATAGTCAGTTTAGTTATTTTTAGAATAAGAAATATAGTCTCTATCGGTGTAAAAATGTTCTGATATGATTTCCTATTTTTTGTAACACCTCTAAATGTTTTTGACAACTGTCATGCACTTTATACATCAATCTGTTCATATAGTCTGTAGCCAAAGTTGAACCACCTTTATTCGCTTTGTTTTTGGCTTTTGTGGGTTTTTTTTTCTTTGTCTAGGTTTTTTTTTTTTTTTCTTTTTTTTTTTTTACCACTCAGTGTAAATTTATTTAATTGCTATGGGACCACCTCAGCTTTGAGCTCAGTGTCCCTTCCAACAATCACATCATAGTGGTAAGTGTTTTTTTTTTTTTTTTGGGAGTGTTGATACCAGGCTTACTATTTTTCATATTAATCTTCTAATCCCTCTCTGTCACACACTCCCCTCTTCTTCCTCCCCTTTCCCCTAACCACCCCCCCCCCTCCTGCCTATCTGTGGACCACCTTTTTCTATTTTTTCCATAAGTACTTTAATTTCTATCTAAATTGTACCTTGTAGTATCTTGACTGTACCTATTTAGGGCTTCCTCAACCCCTCTGAGATGAGCCATTTCTTCCTGAAATCTACCCAGCACTTCCATTTCCCTATAATTGGAGTAATACTCTGTTCTTCCCGGCTACTTCTCAAACACTCCATTTTATAGGTCTTTTCTACCGAATCCACCCATTCCCACATTGACGGAACTTCCTTCTCTTGCCATTTCTTCGGTATTAATTTTTTACCTGCATTCAGCAGGTGGGGGATCACTGATTCCTTATATTGTCTGAGCCCGATTCTTGTCCCATGGAATAACACTACCCAGGGGTCAGCCTTCACCTCTTTGCCTGTAATCTCTTTGATGTGGGCTATAATTTGGTTCCAATAGGATTTTATTTTTGGACAACTCCACCACAAATGTGCCATCGTGCCCACCTCTCTACATCCTCTCCAACATTCCCTGGCGCCATCCTGCTGAAACTTGCTTTTCCTCTCTGGGGTATAATACCATCTCATCAAACATTTAGCGCTCATTTCCGCCGTTCTGGCGTCTACCGCCGAGCCATGCACTAATTTAAATATTTTCCTTACTATTGTGTTTTCTAGTTGTGATCCTAATTCCCTCTCCCATTTTTTGATGTACGCAGGTACCCCCAGCTCTACTCCCTCTAACAGCATTCTGTACCATCTCGAAACAACTTTCTTTGCTGTCTTTAATGTACAGAGTTGTTCCAACGGGGTCAGATCTTCCGCTGTTCTAACCCGTACAGGGAGTTTTTTGATAAAACTCGAAAGCTGAGCGTACCTCCACTCATCAATTATCATCATCTCTTTTTTTTGTGCCAACTCATGATATGGTGCTAGTCCCTCCCCTTTCATTACATCTTTTAATTTTACCTCCTCTTTAACCCAATTCCCTCCTATTTCCTGACATCCTGGTAAGAAAAAATTATTATTCTTTAATGCTATAAGTGGTGAATTGTATTTTCCGTTAAATTGCCTATATATCTTATCCCAAATCCGCAATGTGTTTCGTGTAATATTATTCCCTTCCAAAAATACACTTCTCTCTAAAGGAGGATTCCAAATTTGCTTATCTAATTTTGTTCTACATACATCGTGTTCCAGTCTCACCCATCTTTTCTCTGTGTTATCCCTTATGCTCCATTCACTCACTCTAGACACCACAACAGCTTCATAATAAGTCTGCGCATCTGGCACTGCTACTCCACCCCTGTTCTTTGGTTGTCGGAGTGTAGCTAGGGCCACCCTGGCTTTTTTATTTTTCCAAACAAATTTCATTAGGATAGATTTTAATTTTGACAAGTACACATTGGACAGAGGAATAGGGAGCATCTGAAACCTGTATAAGATCTTAGGAAATATTATCATCTTTAATGAATTTATTCTTCCCAGCCATGATAATGCCCTATAACTACACCTTTTACATTCTGCCTGTATCTCATCTAGTAACGGGATATAATTACAACGGTACATTTTCCTCTCTGTTTTTGCTAATTTTATCCCTAAATATTTAAGCTCACTCTTCCACGGGAGTTTCCAACTTTGTTGTACCTTTTGTGCCTCTCGCTTGTTAATATTGATATTCATTATCTCCGATTTTGACCTATTTATTTTAAAATTTGAGACCTCCCCGTATTGGTCGAGTAGCTCAAATAATTTAGGCATAGATGTCTTTGGGTTGTTCAAGTAAATTAAGATATCGTCCGCAAAAGCGGAGTATTTATATTCCACTTTTTCCACTTTCACCCCTTCTATCCCCGGGTCCCCTCTTATTGCTGCCAGGAGTGGCTCCAGGGAGAGCACAAACAGGAGGGGCGAAAGCGGACAGCCCTGCCTTGTACCCCTCTCCATTTCGAAAGGCTCCGACACATACCCATTAACTTTTATACATGTCTTTGGATGTTCGTACAGTACCTTTATCTTCTGTAACATCTTAGGTCCTAGCCCCATCTTCTCTAATGTCTTAAACATAAACCCCCAGTCTACTCTGTCGAAGGCTTTCTGTGCGTCTAACGACAGGAGCAGACTGGGGGTTCCACCCTGTCGCATCTTTTGAAGCAGGAGGAGTGTCTTTATTCCGTTATCCTTTCCCTCTCGTCCCCCTATGAAGCCCGTCTGGTCTGGGTGGACCAGTGATGTCATTAAACCCTTCATTCGCTCTGCTAGTATTTTAGCATATAGTTTTGTATCCGCGTTTAACAGCGAAATCGGCCTGTAGCTGGTACACTGTGTGGGATCTTTGCCCTCCTTCCGTATTAGAGTAATTGTAGCCCTTAAATCTTCATTACTTATTCTATATTCTTCTCCTAGGCCATTCATATACCGACACAATTGGGGAACAAGGGCCTCTCTAAACGTTTTATAATATAATGTTGTGAAACCGTCTGGTCCCGGGGATTTTCCTGGTGCTGATTTTAATAATGCTCTGACTATTTCATCCTCCGAAACTGGCCTTTCAAGTATGTCCCTTTCCGTGGGGGTGATTTTAGTCAATGTATTTTTCTCCAAAAATTCCCTGATCTTCTGCTCTTTATCTCCGTTTTTGGCCTTTTTCTTACTGTCTGTAAATATCTGCTCAAAGTATAGTCTAAAAGTTTCTGCTATATCTTTGGTAGTATAGAGCACTTTTCCATTTTTATTCTTAATTTCCCCAATGAAATTTTTTCCTTTTTTCTTTTTTAACATTCTGGCTAAAAACTTACTTGATTTATCTCCCCATAAATATTGTTCCTTGGCCAACCCTTTAAACGTCATCGCCGCTTCTTGGTCCAAAAGGTCCTTCAGCTCCATCCTTACCGTTAATAACTTTTTAAATACCAGGTCATTTTGGGGCAGACTTTTTTTTTTATGGTCTTGTTCTTAACAATGTATCTCACTCATTAATTTATTGATTTTTTCGGCTCTCATTTTTTTCTTTTTAGATTGCATAGATATCAGTATTCCCCTTATATAGGCCTTATGCGCATCCCACAGCGTGTTACTTTTAATTCCCTCTGTATCATTAAATGTAAAATATTGATCGATCTCACTCGCGATTTTTATCCTGTCCTCCTCCCTAAGCAATAGCTCCTCATTCAACCGCCATCCAGAGAGGTTCCTCCCTATCCTTGAGATGTTTAGGCATAGTTTTACCGGGGCGTGGTCCGAAAGAGTCATCACTTCTATCCCTGAATCCATCACGTATTCCAATAGCCCATGGTCTATGAATATGTAATCAATGCGTGAATACGTCCCATGGACTGATGAATAGAAGGAATAATCACGTGACAGGGGATTTTTTGCTCTCCATACATCCACTAATTGGTTGTTATATAGCTTTTGAGCTATATTTTTGTGTGCTGCGCTTCTCATCTTTTTAACCTCCGAAGAACTATCGACTTCCGGGTTGAGGCCGAAGTTTAAATCCCCCATCATAATTACATAACCTGCTTTAAAGTCCATAAGTTTATATATTATCTTATTTAAAAAACTAATTGGGTTGCTATTAGGAGCATAAATATTTACTAAAGTACACTCCAATTCCTCTAATGTACCTCTTAGGAACAAATATCTTCCCTCTGCATCGCACATTTTTTCCTTCAACTGAAACCTTATTCTTTTGGAAAACCCTATCGCTACCCCTCTACTTCTGGCTGAAATAGTATCACTATAGAACCAGATTGGGTAGTTGTTGGAATATAATCTAATGTTTGATGCGAGGGAGATATGTGTCTCCTGTAGAGATATAACGTCAGCCTCATAGCGCTTCAATTCTGCTAAGATCTTATGTCTTTTTATTGGGGTATTCATGCCCTTCACGTTATAGGACATAAATTTCAAGCCGTCTATTTTACTGTTGCCCATCTATTTGTCCTACGTTCCTTGCCCTACATAGGTACTTCTTATCTTGTTTACTAAGGTGGTCCACATTTTTCCTCCACCCTCCCCCACCCCTCCCTCCACTTTACTTCCCTTCCCCAACCTTATACCTTCCCAACCTCCCCTATCTACCCCTCCCTCCTTCCCTTCTTTGCATCCCATACCCACCTCCCTCCTTACCTTCCCCCTTCCCCCCAACTCCCTTGGCCTATTTACGGCCTTTGTTAGGTTAATGGTCGTACACACCCCTACCATCTCCTAATCTATTTGTTAAGAGGGTTTGGGGCTTTTCCACCTGCGCCTCTCCCGCCTCTCCCCATGAGACAGGAGGTATTAAATCCCACAATCTTGTTTAAATTATATATTTTCCTTATTTCCTTCCCCTTTTCCCTCCCCTCCTTTCCCCGGACCCATTTTTTCCCCCTACAATGAGCCCATTATTCCATCTGCCAACCAGGAAGTATAGGCGGGCGTATTCCCAGTTTCTCACAAAAATCTTCCAAATCTTCCGGGAAAACCAGCTTCGCCGATTTACCATCTTTGTTCCCTATTAAGCAAGCAGGAAAGCCCCATCTATATTTAATGTTCTGAGCTTGCAATTCATCTAGTAGGGGTTTCAAAAGTCTTTTCCTTAAAAGCGTCTCGGGTGCCATATCCGGGAATATCTGTATTTCTCTCCCTTCATATACATGTGGGGTTTTTCCCCTTAACTTTTTCCATATTACTTCTTTTTCATCGAAAAATGTGAACCGCACTATTATGTCTCTCGGTCTGTCCATATCTCTAAATCTTGTTTTACCAATTCTATGGATTCTATCAATCCTTGGTGGAGCTCCCATCTCATTTCCCCAGCAAGGGGCGAGAATACTGTTTAGTATTACTCTTAAGTCTTCGCCTTTTGTTTCCGGGATTGAGCGCAATTTCAAATTTTTCCTTCTACTTCTATTTTCCTGGTCTTCCAGTTTATACAGCGTATTCCTTTGTGTTTGTTGAAGTGTTCTTAGTTGATCTTTAACTTTGTTTAGCTCTATAGCTTGGAGATCCATACGATTTTCTGTAGCTTCTACTCTCTCTAGTAATCCGCCTAGGTCTTCTCGGAGCCCCCTGATGTCCATTTTGATTGCATTCTCTAATTTTGAAAGCATCTCTGCCATTTCTCCTTTTGAGGGAGGAAGATCTTCTGTCCTAATTTCTTCCGTTTTGCTGCTCTCCCAGTCACTTTCTATTATTGTGTCCTCACTGGTATGTTGTGTTCCTCCACCCTTATGTTTGCCTGATCCCTTCTTGTACTCTGAGATGGTTGATTGTCTTTTATCCAATCCCGCTTCTTTGGGGCTTGCTCCTTGTGTCATATACTGTTGGATCGACGTATCTAGACTCTTATCTTTTATGTTCCGTGCGGCTCCACTTTTCGCCATCTTATTTGCTGATTTACTCATAGTTCAATCTATCTCAAAATTATGTGGATCCTAAACACCTCGAAGACTCTTTCCCTTAAGTCTTAATTCATCGATGGAGTCGCTTCCTCCAGCGACTTTCTTTCTATGAAGCTGATCATCCAGTTTACCTCTTTGCTCCCCGCTTTTACTTAGGGAATCTCAACCTTTTTCCACTCTATGTCTATGTTCCGCTGGCAGAGTCCCTTGGGGGACCCCTTGACACTTACTTCTTCTCTCAAAATAATAATACTGCTCCCCGTTATATTTTATTTTAATATCTTCTTCCACTACATACTCTGAGGGGGTTTCTTACCTAAGCAGCAGGTAACCTTTAACCGCGCCAATCCTCCCCTAGGTAGAAACCTATGGATCCTGGGCTTGACGGGTCACCCTGATATCTTGTCGAATGCTTAGCGCCTCCTGTCTTTCGATCTCCAACCTCGCATGGAGAGATAGAATAGCTGGGCTGTGGAGTTTAACCTCTATTTCTTATTCCTGATGTGATTCACAGGCAGAGTGGCAAAAGGTTGTCAATATCTATCCCAGGGGAGGGGGGACCAATCAGCCATTTAGGAACTCATCTCTATTCTCCACTAAGAACAGAAGAGTCCCTTAAAAGGGAGACTAGGATATCCTAAATTCAAGGAAGTTTGTACTGATCTGGAATGCGCACGGCAGGGAGAGAGAAAAAAAAAAACAAAAACAAAAAAATCCCTGTAATCAGATCATGCGATTTCCTCTTATTGTATAATGTATACGCTATTACAAGCGATTCAGGTAGTCTATTCAATTCCTGTTGCATAAACAATATGTGCTGACGGAGCGGGAAGAGGGAGGAGGAGAAAAAAACAAAAAAACAAAAAAGGGAACAAACAGGAAGAGGAAAGAAAAAAACCTCCTCCCCCAGTTATATTCGTCTAGCGTTTCAACCGTAAGAAAAAAAAGCTTAAAGTAGCATTGCAGATCTCTTTGCGATTAATTCCTCCTACCATAATTTCTCTTCTAAGGTTCTTAAAGTCAGGTCTAGGTATCTAGTCCGCTCTTATGTGTATCCGGGTCAGCAAGAAAGTAAGGGTAAAGAAAAAACCTTTTTTAATCCCACACCATTAAATCCACACTCTGATGCATAAAAACTGCTTTTCTCATCAATGTTTGCTCAATGGTATAAATGCTTCGCCCAGCAAATGCATATACCCACGGAATGGAGGCAAACCTCATGGACTTCCTCCACCTATCCATGCGAGATTTGTCCTGGCGGTAGGTATTTATCCCTTCATTTTGAACCATGCGACTTTTTCTCACGTATTATTGCACATGTGCAAATGTCGCATGCACTTGCGATAGTCAGTGAAGTAATGTTTCAGCTTATTTAAGGGAAATAATGCGTGTTGACCCTGCAGATCCACTACTGTTTAGAGGAACACTTTCCAAGTTATCATCTCCTGGTATACTGAGCATAGCCGTTACCATATGCATATACAATGAGACTACGATCCTGTTAAGGTTTATACAACCCTGCAGTTGCTTTAAATTCAAAACTGTCGATGGGAACATGCAACCAAGGAAAACTTATCCGCAGCCGGGCTTCCTCATCTACTTAACAAGGCTCCTTTTGACCTGCATACATTTAACCCCATAGACACGTTATTTGTTTCCCCTGGTTAGATGTATATTACACAGCAACAATATTGTGACTTTAAGAATGTTACCGTCCTTGTCAATGCTGTGTCTCTTTCCCACCGGTCTCCTTCTAGTTTCCGGGCTCCGGAGGGTCTCCTCCAAATTCCTCCGAGGTCCTGCTGCATAGCCAGGGGGTATCCGTTGTGCACTAGCGCGGAGAGGAGGGGGGGGGGTGGGCCGGTCGAGGTGATGAGGAGGCTGGGGAAAGCTCCGTACTCAGGACTGCGGGATGTTAGCAGCACCGCACCGAGCGCTTCCGCATGTCTGGGCTGGGATCTCTCACCTCCCTGCTCCAAACCATGCCTTGCTGTTTGTTCGTCGGTGCGGTGAGCTTAGCGCTGGCAGGCCCCTCCCCTCAGGCGGACGCTACGTCCTCTCGTTACACATCCGCCCTGCACCTGCCCCGGGAGGTCACACCAAACCCTGTCCCCCAGCCTCCCATTGCTTTTAATGGGGCTGCCTTATTGCAGCTAATCATGATTTTGTCTAGGTTTTGAAACGTCACATCTTCCAATAAAAAAAAAAACTGATTTAAAATAACTATGAAAAATGGAAGAGTTGATCAATCTATAAGGTATAAACTATGGATATAGGTGAAAACCTACTATGTAGTGGTATATAAAGAAAGGATACAAAAAGTGGAAGAGCTTGCAGTCCACTAGAGTATACGGGTGGGATACATATAACTTTGCTACCTTTCCAGGTAAACATACCAGCCTTAAATAATATTTTTTAGATTCTGTGCTTAGGTGTAAGCTGCTGCCTCCCCCAAGGGGCTCCAACCGGAGTACCAATAGTAAAAGTGTATAAAAATAGGGGTGGGTGGTGCTGCCTGTCACCTGAAGAGTGCTGCTCCAATGGGTCACTCTTCCCAGGTGAATATGCAATATGTAAATGAAAAGAACATAAGTGAAAAAATGCTGCCATCACCTGAGGACAAACCTCTACAGTGAATTACTCTTTTAAGTGGTGCGTGCTGAGTAATGTGGTTGTTCCCACACAAGAAAAACGTTTGACGGATGTTCCCACTTTGTTTTAAAGCAGGTTTATACAAAAAATAATTACTAAAATACAAATGAGAAAACCCCTAATGGCGACACTGATTGCAAGCTGACATGTCAGTCTGCAATAAAAAGTGAATGTGCTTAGTGTTCCCGCCCAGTCAGCAATTTTGTTCAGATTTTTTCCTAAACAATTTTTCTCAGCAACTAGCAACAGAATTCTATTATAAAGAATTTCTCCATATAAAAAAACACATAAAAAACAACATATAAAAATGGTGGTTGATATAAGTTCATTCTTTTAGTAGTGCAAAAAGTGTCAAAATTTGAAGTGACTTGTGCTTGTCCAAAAGTGACTCCTATGTAACAGCTTAGGTGACATCAGTGCTCCCCTTTAGTTCCCCACTCACCAGATCCCTGCTCCCCTGCAGGGGTAAATCGCATGCAGTGAGTGCATTGGCAGTCCTCAGGGCATTCACCTCCTCCGTAGCTCCACACACAATGGGATATCCAGATCCTTATACTCCTCCTGGGATAAGCCGTTCCCGATAGATTAGGTTATAGTAGTTGCCTCCTTCGTGGTAAACCACATATTACCCTCATGGACAAAAGAGATGGGTATTTTGTAGTGTAAATCCAGCTTGTTTTATTAAGGTTAAAAAGTTTACAAAACAACAACCGGAAATCATGTTATTTCCAGTTGCAGAGCTCCAGTTAGTGGAACGCACGCTGGTTCCAAGCTCCTGTATTGCAACCAAGCTGTGCTAGTTTTTACACTTGACTGTGTCAAGTGGTTGTTGTTTTTTAAACTTTTTAAAAACAATACAAAAACAATTTTATTCTTACAAAGATTAAAAGTCCTACACATATACACACTTCACATATATATAAAACGGAGGTTATAACCATGTTTTGTTATACTGTTAATGATTCCAAACGCACTAATGTCTTGTACGTGTTTCACCAATTTTGGCTTCTTCGTGAGGTATTTAAGTTTGAAAAACATAACTAAATAGAAAAAACATAATAAACAATATACACACAATATTAATTCATATAACATGCCAAATTTACATTAAATACCATGGCTTCCAGAGGTTGCACCTAGGTGGAATTGGGGGCCAAGCTGGAAGGAGAGAGGACCTGGGTGTGGGGCTGCCCCCCTTCTTTCTTGGGGATATGTCCCTCTCCTTTCCATCTTGGCCCCTAATTTAAGATTTCTTTGAGGTGAAAACATTTGTCTTCTATTGTTTTATGATTGGAATGTATTGTAACAGGGTATACATATGACCATGTATTATAGATTGCTGGGTAAGCATTCTCTGGCTTGATGAACATGTAACGGTTTACTTTCTGAGTAAATGATACTACCTTTTCTATTTTACAGAAGGACAGAAAGACATAGAAGATGAGCTGACCACGGGTTTAGAACTTGTCGATTCATGCATTAGATCCTTGCAGGAGTCTGGCATACTTGAATCACAAGACTTTTCATCAAGTGAAAGTGAGTTATAATCCTTTAAACATTATGCATCTTGCAATAAAAAACAGATATGTACAGAGTTTCATCTAAATGACCTCCTCAGGGGCTTCCAAGGAAGTAATTTAGATGAAACTCGTATGTGTAGGGCAGGTTTACAGTGTCGTCATCACACTTGGACATTTTTAAACCAAAGATTTGCCTCATTTGTGGCACTGATGTGTGAGTTCATAGCGTTCTGTGGGATTTATGACATGCTGACACTATTTCTGCCTATGCGAGTGTAACCTTTTAGTTCATTGGTCTCCAAACTGTGGCCCGGGGACTGTTTGCTCACCATTGTCTGGCCCTTGAAACACTTTTCTTCCTACTGATACAATACACTATTCCTCCCACTGACACCAACAATGGAACATTCTTCTTACTGACATCAACAGGGCACTATTTCTCCTATTGACACAAATTATGGAACACTATTCCTCCCACCTACACCAATGATGGGGCACTGTTTCTCTCACTAACACCAATGATGGCACGCTATTCCTCCCACTAACATCAATGATGGGGCACTATTCCTCCCAGTGACACCAATGATGGGGCACTATTCCTTCCACAGACACCAATGATGGAAGACTATTCCTTCCACTGGCACCAGCAGTAGAACACTACTACTCCCACTGACACCAATGATGGGGTCCTTTTCTTTCCACTGATACCAATGATGGGTAGTATTACTTCCACTGATGCCAATGATGGGCAGTATTACTTCCACTGATACCAATGATGGGCAGTATTCCTCACATGGACTCGAAAGATGCATTGTTTACTCCCACTGATGCAAGGACAATTTCTACTCCCAATGGCCACAGACCAGCCCACCTAAAGTCTGAAGGACAGTAAAGTGGCCCTTTGTTTAGAACATTTTTAGACCCCGTTTCAGTTTTTAATAAAACGTTTTTAAGTGGTACTTCATTATTGTTAGCCTCTTTTTCCATGCATATGTGGTTTCTATCTTGATGTATTCGTCTGTGATCCAGATGCATATATGATGACAGCAGTCTGGAGTGGATTATATAAAAGTGCTTTTAGAATAATTTTGGGGCTTGATTATGATTGTGAGCTGCTGTCCTATGGGATTGGTACCTGGGGGTTTTCGATTTCCATTTTATTAGCACAAGGGTGGCAGGAAGATTTTCATTTGATTCTTGGGTGTTTAATTGTGAGCTTATAGATGCTTTATGGACTGTACTTTATTATGAATGTTTTGTATATTTCCTGGCATGATATTTACTTGTTTATATTTGCACAGATTTTAGTAGGCACTCCTTTGCTCTTGATTTGACATTGCATATATATTATTGATGAGGTAGCTGCAGATTTATCTTTAACAATTTGTTTTTGTTAATTGTTGTGTTTATTATTTGGGTGCAGCACATTCATTTTTATTTTATAAGCCTAACACTAACATTTGCCTAGGAGGGGGAAAAGTATGAGGGAGACTTCTGCACTGTGTAAAGTCTATGGAGATTCCTGTTCAAACGGCTCAACAAATGGGTGTTTGGCTAAACTAACTTCCTGCAGCAGTATGAAGAGAAACATTTAACAGCAGGTTCACTACCATTGCTAAATGTGACATCTACCTGTTCAGGGTTCCTAGTTGTTAGGGAGCCAGAACCCACAGGTATCTCAATAACCAGTGACTCACCGGGCACATTCAGCTGTTAGCTGGGGATGCTTGGCTGCCAGGTGAATGTATACAAAAGGGCTTAAAAAAATTGCAAATTTGTACCAGGCCCAGCACAAAGTTTAAAAAAAGCGTAGGGTTCCCCCCAAAATCCAAACCAACGTTCCCCCAGAAAAACACGTTTTCCTCATGTTGATGAGGACAAGGGCCTCTTCCCCACAACTAGGGATGAGCCGAACACCCCCCGGTTCGGTTCGCACCAGAACTTTCGAACGGACCCCAAATTCGTACGAATGTTAGAACCCCATTGAAGTCTATGGGACTCGAACGTTCGAAATTAAAAGTGCTAATTTTAACAGCTAATATGCAAGATACTGTCCTAAAAAGGATTTGGGGACCTGGCTCCTGCCCCAGGGGACATGGGTCAATGCAAAAAAAAGTTTTAAAAACTGCCGTTTTGGCGGGAGCACTGATTTTAATGACGATTAAAGTGGAAAAAAAGTGAAATATTCCTTTAAATATGGTGCCTGGGGGGTGTCTGTAGTATGCCTGTGAAGTGTCACGTGTTTCCCGTGTTTAGAACAGTCCCTGCACAAAATGACATTTAACGGAAATAACGTCATTTAAAGCTGCTTGCGGTTTTAATGTTATATCTGGTTCCTGCAATATGGTTGAAAATCATTGAGAAAAATGGCATGGGTAGCCCTCCCTGCCCATTACCAGCCCCTTTGGGTCTTGTACGCATATTAAGGGGAACCCCGTACCCATATTAAAAAAAGGAAATGCGTGTGGCCCCCCGGCCCTATATACTCAGAACAGCAGTATACAGGCTGTGCAAACAAGACAGGGACTGTGTAGGTTTGTTGTGTTAAGTTGAATCTGTTTGTAATTTTCAACTGGTACATTTTTAAAGTGTAGCTCCAGTCAAAAAAAAAAAATTTAAGCTTTTTGGAAAACATAGGGAAGGGTTATTACCCCTGTATAATTTGTTTTGTCGTCCATCTTTTTTCATCTCACTTGCTGTTGTCTCCTTCCATTTGCAAGTAGGAGATGTTTGTAAGTTGGATGTTTGAAAGTAGGGTCCTGCCCTATATGCTCTGCAGAAATGGCGGAACAAGGTGTTGGTTTTGCCACAACATTGTAAGCCCTCAAAGTGACTCTTGGTGGGCGCTGGGGCGCCCTGCTGTGAACGATTATATCAAGAATTGTAATTACATGCCATTGTTGAACAGTGGTAGAAAAATTGACCTTTGGTGGTTGTGGTGCTGGTGCCACAACACTATACGTCCTCACAGTTACTCTGGGTGGGCACAGGAACGGGCCCTCCTGTGAAATATTATATCAAGAATTGTAATTACATGTGCCTGTTAAACAGGGGCAGAAAAATTGGGCCTTAGGCACTGGTGCTGGTGCCACAACACAGCAACCTCTCCCATATACTCTAGTTTTATTGCAGGAATTAGCCCTGCTGCAAAGCATTGCATCAAAAATTGTAATTAAACGCCCCTGTTAAACAGGGGCAGAAAAATTGGGCCTTAGGCACTGGTGCTGGTGCCACCACACTGCAACCTCTCCCATATACTCTAGTTTTATTGCAGGAATTAGCCCTGCTGCAAAGCATTGCATCAAAAATTGTACTTAAACGCCCCTGTTAAAGAGGGGCAGAAAAATTGGGCCTTAGGCACTGGTGCTGGTGCCACGACACTGCAACATCTCCCATATACTCTAGTTTTATTGCAGGAATTAGCCCTGCTGCA
Organism: Lithobates pipiens; assembly: GCF_037356315.1. Classification (NCBI taxonomy): domain Eukaryota; kingdom Metazoa; phylum Chordata; class Amphibia; order Anura; family Ranidae; genus Lithobates; species Lithobates pipiens. The sequence continues at coordinate 243,073,992 of NW_027507764.1, read as the reverse complement.
AAGCATTGCATCAAAAATTGTAATTAAACGCCCCTGTTAAACAGGGGCAGAAAAATTGGGCTGATGGCACTGGTGCTGGTCCCACAATACTGCAACCTCTCCCATATACTCTTGTTTTATTGCAGGAATTAGCCCTGCTGCAAAGCATTGCATCAAAAATTGTACTTAAACGCTCCTGTTAAACAGGGGCGGAACAATTGGGCTGATGGCATCACCCAGAAACAGAAATGTTCTTCCAACATATCATCGGAGGAGGAAGAGGATAGACAATCAACATAACAGGACAGTCACTCAGCATCAGCATAGGCAGTCTTGAAGGAATGTGATATTTCCAAAAAAATTATTCGGTTACATCAGCTTCAGGTGCTTGGTAGCTGTGGGTGATCCAAGACTGATTCATCTTGATGAAGGTCAGTCGATCAACTGATTTGGTAGACAGCCGCACCCTGTGATCGGTAACAAAGCCACCAGCAGCACTGAAGGTGCGTTCCGAAAGAACGCTGGATGCAGGACAGGCCAGTAGCTCAATTGCATACTGTGCAAGCTCTGGCCAGTGATCCATCCTCAAGACCCAGTAAGCCATTTTCGCTGGGAAAGGTGTCCAAGTCTGACCTTGCCCCTAGGTATTCCTGCACCATGTGATTCAGACGCTGGCGATGGTTGCTGGAACCGATCATACCTTGGGGCTGCGGACTAAAAAATTGTCTGAAAGCATCAGTCAGACGGCCACCTTCTCCACCGCTCCTTCTGACCGATGCCTCAGCAACACGTTGTCCAGGACCAGGAGTTTGTAACCTCCCAGTCTCTGGGAACGCGTTGCACAGACCTTTCTGCAAGGCCTCCCGGAGATGTCTCATCCTCTGCTCCCTCTGCGATGGCAAGATAAGGTCGGCAACCTTACCCTTGTACCGTGGATCAAGGAGAGTGGCCAGCCAGTATTGGTCCCTCTCCTTGATCCGAAGAATACGAGGATCCTTCCGCAGGCTTTGCAGGATCAGGGAGGCCATGCAGCGTAGGTTAGCTGAGGCATTCAGTCCGGAGTCCTCTGGGTCACTAAGGACAACATGATCCGAAGCTACCTCCTCCCAGCCACGTACAAGTCCACGTGTTTCTTGGGACTGTAAATCATCCCTACAAGACTGCTGCTGCTGCTGCTGATGCTGAGTGCCAGCCTCCACCTCCATGCTGACACAATCATCCTCCTCCTCCTCTTCCTCCTCCTCATCCTCTTCCTGTGTGATGGGTGGCACAGCAGGAACACTGTCTGGATAAAGGGGGCCTTGAGAGGCAAGGAAGTCCTCCTCTTCCTGCCTCTGTTCTGCCTCAAGTGCCCTGTCCATTATTCCATGCAGCGTATGCTCCAAGAGGTGGACAAGAGGTACAGTGTCACTGATGCATGCACTGTCACTGCTCACCATCCTTGTGGCCTCCTCAAATGGTGACAGGACAGTGCATGCATCCCTGATCATGCCCCACTGGCGTGGTGAGAAAAATCCGAGCTCCCCTGACCCTGTCCTGGTGCCGTAGTCGCACAGGTACTCATTGATGGCCCTCTGCTGCGTGTGCAGCCGCTGCAGCATGGCCAACGTTGAGTTCCACCTGGTGGGCATGTCACATATAAGGCGGTTCTTGGGCAGGTTCAACTCCTTTTGGAGCTCAGCCAGCCGAGCACAGGCATTAAATGATAGGAGGAAATGCACACAGACTTTCCTGGCCTGCTTCAGGACATCCTGTAAGCCGGGGTACCTGCCCAAGAACCGCTGCACCACCAGGTTAAGGACGTGAGCTATACAGGGCACATGGGTCAGTTGTCCCTGTCGGAGGGCGGAGAGGAGGTTGGTGCCATTGTTGCAAACCACCATTCCTGGCTTAAGCTGGCATGGCGTCAACCACCTCTCGGCCTGCCCCTGCAGAGCTGACAAAACATCCGCCCCAGTGTGGCTCCTGTCCCCCAAACAAACCAGCGCAAGCACGGCATGGAATCGTTTTGCCTGCGTACTTGCGTAGCCCCTGGAATGCCTAGGGAGCACCGCTGGTTCTGAGGACAGAGCACTGGAAGAGGCCATGTAGGAAGAAGAAGTGGAGGGGGTGGAGGAGAGAGGTGTGTCGCAACCAATAGTAGCATTTTGGAGGCGTGGTGGCGGAACAACCTCCAACACTACTGCACCTTGTCCTGTATCCTTTCCAGCTGCCAGAAGAGTGACCCAATGGGCCGTGAAAGACAGGTAACGTCCCTGTCCATGCCTGCTGGACCATGAGTCAGCGGTAATATGCACCTTACCGCTGACCGCCCTGTCCAGCGAGGCAAGGACATTGCCTTCCACATGCCGGTAGAGAGCCGGAATTGCCTTCCGTGAGAAAAAGTGGTGTTTGGGGACCTGCCACTGAGGAACCGCACATTGTACAAACTCACGGAAGGGGGCCGAGTCTACCAACTGAAAAGGCAGCAGTTGAAGTGCTAGCAATTTAGCCAAGCTAGCATTCAACCGCTGGGCATGTGGATGGCTGGGAGTGAACTTCTTTCGCCGGTCCAGCAGCTGGGGCAGGGACATTTGCCTGCTATAATCGGACGTGGGTGTACTGCTAGCAGAGTGCCCGGAAACACTTGGCTGTGACACACCTAATTCTACACCTTCATTCCTCTCAGAGCAGGTTTCAGAGAGGACTGAAGGTCTAGTGGGGTTGGAGATGCCAGCTGATGAGGAGCAAGGAGAGGGCCGCTTTGTTCTTTGGTGTGGGTCTTTGAGGTACGCTTGCCAACGAGCTGCATGGCAGGTCAACATATGTCTGGTCAAGCATGTGGTGCCCAAGTGGCTGGTGTTTTGGCCACGCGAGATACGCTTGAGACATGTGTTGCAAATAGCAGCGGTGCGATCTGATGCACTCGTCTCAAAAAAGGCCCACACCAAAGAACTTTTAGCATAACGTGCAGAGGCAGCGCCCTGCACAGGCGGAGCTCTGCGGTGTGATTCAGTCAGTGTGCTGCCCCTAAGCTGGCCCCCGGAGGGCATCCTGCCTCGTTGGAGATGTGCCTCCTCCTCCTCCTCCTCTCTCCTACCAGGCACCCACGTGGAGTCAGTGCCCTCATCATCCCCTCCCTCTTCATCGCTGTAGCAAACCTGGCAGTATGCTGCAGCTTGTGGAACATGACTGCCAGATTGCTGTCCTTCTTGAGCATCCCCTCTCTCTGCATTCACGCTACTGCCTTCCTCTAGCCGAGTGTCATCATCAGAGGCTACAAAACACTGGGCATCCTCCTGGAGCATGTACCCAACACTGTGCTCAAAGAGTTCAGGAGACTCCTCAGGAGGACGTGGTGGGTCTAGGGAAGGAGTCACTGATGATGACATTGAGAGGAGGGAAGACGATGCGTTGGCAGCTGCTTTGCTAGTACCCTGAGACTGGGTGAGAGAGGATGAGGAGGATGAAGAGGGCTTGGTCATCCACTCTACCAAGTCGTTGGCATGTTGCGGTTGAACATGTCCAGCTGCCGAAAAGAAGGACAAGCATGTCCCATGGCCACGTGCTCATGACAATGCACCGCGTCCACGACCAGCACTGTTGTCTCTAGACACAGAGCCTGCTTGCCCTCTTTTATTGGCTCGCGCCTGTCTGCCTCTCCTTGCTGGCCTTCCAGACATGGTAATGGCCTGAAGGGAGTTGGGTAAAAAAGCAGTTGGGTAGTGTATATTGTGCTAGAGGCACACAACACCCACTAACTCCTGCCGATGCCTTTATTATAGAACACCAGAGATAAAGGGGTATATACAGATGTATACTGTGCTGTGCTGGAGGCACACACAACTTCCAATAACTCCTGCAGATGGCAAGTGGGCTCAAATAGAGAACAGCTATGTAGGTGGATATAGCGGTATGTACTGGGTACAGAGCACGCAGACAGCACGCACTAGCTCCTAACACTACTGACTGCAAGCTCTATTATAAAAGATAGATCACTAGCTATATAGGTGAGGTGAATATAGCGGTGTATACTGCGGTCAGGGCACGCAGACAACAACCACTACACAACAGCAAGATCGAAAATCGTCTGCAAACGATCGGTGTGTACTGTGTTGAAGGTACACAGAACACCCACTGCTTCAGACGCCAACACACTACACAAGGCCGCCGCGCTGGCGGCCTTATATAGTGTGGGGCGTGCACTACACAGCCTGAGCTATGATTGGCCACAGGCATCCTGCCTGTGGCCAATCATGGCTCTCCTCGCTGCTGGCGCTGTGATTGGCCAAGCATGCGGGGTCACAGTGCATGCTTGGCCAATCATGAGCCAGCAATGCACTGCGCCACACGAATTTGGCGCGAACGGACCAAAATGTTCGGACTTCGCCGAACGGACGAACAGCCGATGTTCGACTCGAACACGAAGCTCATCCCTACCCACAACCCTGACCTGCTGGTTGTGGAGGCCTGCTGGTAGGGAGCTTAGCGGAATCTAGAAGCCCTCTTTAACAAAAAAGTGGTAACCAGATACCACCCCTCACAGAAAAAAGTAAACAGTAAATAGTTAGTAAGGTTTAATAAAGACACCAGTCCACAAACACAGTAAATAAAATTACAAAAAAAGAGTGTTTAATAAATTGTTTATTAACAAAAAAAATTAAGATCCAGGTTGGTCACAATGCCTTACGCCCGCCAACCTCCCCAGACATGTTCAGTCTGTTCCCTTCCATCCAACAGAATGACAGGGGGCATAGATGAAAGCTGTTATATACAAGAGGGTCAGGTCTCCCGGTTAACATCATTGATCATATGTGAACAGTATTTCCAGGTCAGCGGATGGCAGTTTTTTTCTTTTAGGTGGTGTTGGGCATTCTAATTGATGTAGATCTGCATCACAGGATGACGTGGTTGACCATGGAGTTTACACAGGGGCATTTTTTTTTTTTTTAATTAAAGGATTTGTCAAACACTGTGTGTGTGTTCATCAACTACTGGCTTTTTTTTTTAATCAGGCGAGGGGTTACATAGTTACATAGTTAGTCAGGTTGAAAAAAGACACAAGTCCATCCAGTTCAATAACAAAGTTGGCAGGTCAGTATCTGAGAGCCTTTTATTTTAAAAAGGCCTTCCAAGTTCTAATAGCCATTGTGCCAGGGTTGAGGTAAGAGTCCCTTGTCCTCATTAACATGGGACAATGTCTTTGCCAAGGTTTCCTCCCTGGAAAGGTATCCACCTATTTTAAGGGCATGTAGCTTAGTATGGTTTGGGGATGGAGGGCACCCCCCACACATTTCTTGGTCACCCAAAATGCATGCTCAAAAAAGGGGTTGGTATGGATTTGGAGGTGGGGCACACTTATTTTTTTGGTTTTTGCATGGAGTTTCCCATTAAAATCATTAGGCGGGGGAAGAATCACTCGTTGTTAGAATTCAGGCGTGTGCTGGCTTCCTAACAACCAGGAGGAAGTTGTCACCTTTAACAGTGATTATAACAACACTGCTAATTGTTTCACTTCACACTGCAGCTAGAGGTTCAGTTGGCCAAACACTCATTTGTTCTGCCATTTGCGCAGGATTCGCCATAGACTGTACACAGTTACATAGTTACTTAATTAGATTTAAGAAAGTTTATCCAGAAGCCAAAAAAAACCTATAATGCATGAGACAGTTTGCTCTAGTGGAGGAAAATTGAATTCCTTCCTGATCCCTCAGAAGGCAGTCAGCAATTTCCTGGATCAACACTCTCCAATGTGATTACCTATAAACATTAAACTGCTATTAAACCTAAACGGAAACATTTATTGTATTGCAGCTTACCAATTCTTATACCGTGTACACATGAGCGGAATGTCTGACAGAAAAAGTCATACGGGAGCTTTTTATTGTAAATTCCGATCGTGTGTATGCCCCATTAGACTTTTTATGTCAAAAATTCTGACGGACCTACAAAGAGAACATGTTTTAAATTTTTCCAACTGAACCAATTTCTATTGGGAAAAACGCTTGTCTGTATGCTGTTCTGACGTACCAAAAACGATGCATGCTCTGAAGCAAGTACGAGACGGAAGCTATTGGCTACTGGCTATTGAACTTCCTTTTTCTAGTCCCGTCGTACGTGTTGTATGTCACCGCGTTCTTGGCGGTCGGACTTTGGTGTGACTGTGTGTATGCAAGACAGCTTGAGCGAAATTCCGTCAGTGTGTATGCAAGACAGCTTGAGCGAAATTCCGTCAGAGAAACCTTCAGAGTTTATTCTGAGGAAAAAAACGCTTGCATGTGCATGGCATAACAGTGCCTTGAAGATGTATTCATGCCCCTTAAAATTTTCCACATTTTGTCATGTTACAACCAAAAATATAAATGATTTTCACATTTTTTTTTACAAATAAATATCTGAAAAGTGTGCCGTGCATTTGTATTCAGCCCCCCTGAGTCAGTACTTTGTAGAACCACCTTTTGCTGCAATTACAGCTGCAAGTCTTTTTGGGTATGTCTCTACCAGCTTTGCAGATCTAGAAAGTGACATTTTTTTTAGCAATTTTGAGATTTTGCCACAGATTCCCAATTGGATTTGGGTATGGAATTTGACTGAGCCATTCTAACACATTCCATTGTAGTTCTGGCTGTTTTAATTAGGGTTGTTGTCCTGCTGGAAGGTGATCCTCTGCCCCAGTCTCAAGTATTTTGTAGACTCTAACAAGTTTTCTATTAGCATTGGCCTGTATTTGGCCCCATTCATCTTCCCATCAACTCTGAGCAGCTTCTCTGTCCCTTCTTCTCTGAAGAAAAGCATCCCCACAATATGATGCTGCCACCACCACGTTTCACAGTGAGGATGGTGTGTTCAGGGTAATGTGCAGTGTTAGTTTTATGCCACACGTAGTCAACATTGGCTTTCTTCTTGCCACTCTTCCATAAAGGCCATATTTGTGGAGTGCATGACTAATAGTTGTTCTGTAGACAGATTCTCCCACCTGAGATGTGGATCTCTGCATCTCCTCCAGAGTTACCATGGGCCTCTTCACTGCTTCTCTGATTAATACTCCACTTGCCCGGCCTGTCAGTTTAGGTGGATGGCCATGTCTTGGTAGGTTTGCAGTTGTGCCATACTCTTTCCAATTTTGAATGATGGATTGAACAGTGCTCCGTGAGATGTTCAAAGCTTGGGATATTTTTTTATAACCTAGCCCTGTTTTAAAATTCTGAAGTGTCTAGTGTGTTCCTTGGCCTTCATGATGCTCTTTGTTCACTAAGGTTCTCTAACAAACCTCTAAGGGCTTCACACAGCAGCTGTATTTATACTGAGATTACATTATACACAGGTGGACTCTCTTACTGTATTTACCGGCGTATAACACGCACTTTTTCCCCCTTAAAATCAGGGGAAAATCGTGGATCTGTGTTATACGCCGACCCCCTGCTGATTGTGAGCTTCTCTGCGGCTTTCAGCCGTTCTCGGCGGCTTTCGGCTATTTTTGCCCACACTCGGCTGTTCTCTGCGGCTTTCAGCCGCTCTCGGTGGCTTTCAGTCACTCTCAGTGGCTTTCGGTCACTCTCGGAAAGCTGCCAAGAACGGCCGGGTGCGGCCGAAAGCCACCGAAAATAGCCGAAAGCCTCCGAGAGCTACCGAGCGCCACCAAGATACACAGGACATCTGTATCTCGGCGGCGCCATTTTTTAACGGCAAGCCTGCAACGACACTCACAAGGCTGCAAATGACTGACAAGGCTGCAATGCAAGGCTGCAAATGACACTGACAAGGCTACATCGATGGGCATGTAAATGTACGTTTTTTCCCTTAAACTTCCCTCCTAAAAGTTTTTTTCCTTAAAATTCCCTCTTAAACTTGGGGTGCATGTTATATGCCGGCGCTTGTTATACGCCGATAAATACGGGTGACTTCTGAAGGCAATTGGTTCCACCAGATTTTAGTTAGGGGTATCAGAGTAAAGGAGGATAAATACAAATTCACATCACATCATTGTTTTCTTGTTTAGGCTTTCTTTTTTTCCACCTGTTGATCCAGCCAGTAAGTCTGTTGTATTTCAAAAGAACAGGTTCTCTTGCAGATTTTTCAGTTATAGTTATAAGACAAACCATTTAACACTGACAGAGGTGCTTACAATGGTCAAATTATTTTCTTAAACTTAGTTTATTGAAAGATGCATACAAATTAGACTGGGTTCACACTTGATTCTCAATGCGGCTCACAGTCCTGTGCGTCCCTGTTCTCCGTTTCAAGGACAAAACAGGCCTGAGTTTTTGCCTGAACTCGGCCCTAAAACAGAGATAAAGACACACGGGACCCCTTGTCATCTCAGCAACTTGCAATGAAACTCTGACTTCTCATTCAATACAGGGTAGCTAGAGACAGCAATATCAAACAAAATCCGCTCTGGAATGGGTAATAGCTATGGTGGCGAATCAGAAATCAAATGTAACAAGGAGTCCTGTGTATCTAACCAAGGTCCCCAAATCTTGGTGAATTTAGCTGGGCACCCTCATGCCTCATAAGTCAACTTATATAATGGAAATATTTCGTTCAACTAAACAGAAAAAGCACCCATGAAAATAGGCACCGCATCCCAAAAATTAGAAAATATAGTAAAAGAGAAATTCATAGGGATTTTGGCGGTGCTTATTATCACAAAAATAAACAGATTATAATACAAAATTGTATAAATTTTATTAGAATCAAAGTTAAAATACTGTATATGTAAAAAACAGCAGCAGTACAGTACTGTGGTGGTCTGGATGGTCAGGAAATAAAGTGAATGAAAATATATTGTTGCAGGAGGCAGTCTAGCTCAATGGACATGTCCCACTAGAGCTCTGCTTTGTGAAGAAGGAGAACCCCTAAACAAAGACAGCCCGCCGAATTATTTCTTACAGAAACTCTGTCTGAACATTCCTGTGAGGTGAGAGTATCATTTGGACTAAAAATGGTATTGGGGGGAGCCCGGAATAAGTTTAAAAATACCCCCAGAGACATGAACAGGTAGCGAAACAGCTGGCGGATTCTGTTGGGACCTACTGGGATGTCAATGTTCACACTTCCGAGCCAGCGATAGTATGGGATGCTTTCAAAGCTGTCACTAGGGGGGAGTGTATATCAGCCATTAAGACGGCAAGGGTAAATGATAATGAAGAATTTACTGCCTTAAAAAGCAGGGAGAGAGGCTGTGCGGAAGAACAGGCATTACGCCCTACGAAGGAGTCTTACGAGGCCCTTTTGGCGGCTCGCAGGGACCTTTCCCTACACATTACTAGTATGACCAAGGCTGATTTGAATAGAAACGCACACTTACTCTTTGCTGAGGGGGACAAAAATGGCAGGCTGTTAGCTATGATGGCGGCGGACAGCCACCCTGCGTTGCTGGTTCCTGCTATAAGGGACGCGGCGGGCGGGATGGTTACGGACCCGTCCCTCATACTACGGGAATTCACGGAATTTTTTACCACTCTATACTCCCCTATTGCGCAATACGACTCGGTAGCATTAGAGCAGCTGCTGGCAAGGCTTCCTCTTCCTAGTTTGACGGAGGAGGACTGTGCCATGCTAGACGCGGGTCTCACACTGCAGGAAGTTCGGGAGGCGGTTTTGGCATTCCCCCCTAACAAGGCGCCGGGGCCTGATGAACTTCCGGCGGATTTTTACAAACAACACTTAGACCGACTGGAGACGAGACTACACTGGGTATTCGAACAATGCTTTGAGAGCGCCTCCCTGCCAGACTCCATGTTGGAGGCCTATATGGTGCTTCTGCCAAAGCCAGGGAAGGACCCGGCGGACTGTGCGTCGTATCGCCCCATTGCGTTGTTGAATGCCGATTTAAAAATTTTAACGAAAATCTTGGCAACAAGACTAGCTAGGGTAATTCAAACGATAGTCAATATAGATCAGACAGGCTTTATACCCGGAAAATCGACTGACACAAACCTGAGACGACTGTTCACACATTTGCAGCTACCCCCAACTGACTCTTCCTCTAGAGTCGTGGTGTCAATTGACATCGCGAAAGCATTTGACTCTGTCGATTGGTTGTATATGTTTAAGGTGCTAGAGAGGATGGGGTTTGGGCCGTGGTTTCGGAGGTGGATTGCTATGCTGTACAAGAATCCCAGGACGGCCATTAGAATGGGGTCAACTAGTTCAAATTTTTTTAATGTGGGCAGGGGCACTAGGCAGGGATGCCCATTATCCCCATTTTTATTTGCCCTGGTCATGGAGCCCCTGGCTGCTGCACTGAGATCCTCCGGGGAGGTGAGGGCAATAGAAGTGGGTTCTATCCGGGAGTCATTGGCCCTCTATGCTGATGACATGTTACTGTTCTTGGCCGACCCTGGGAAATCACTGCGGGCTGTGCTGAATATCTTTGATGAATTCTCCAGGTTCTCTGGGTTGACGGTGAACTGGGGCAAGTCATCTATCTTGCCAATTGATGCCAGGGCCAGGGAGGGGGCGGACTTGGACCTGCCTCTGCGCTGGGTGACGTCGCTCACCTATCTGGGGGTTAAAATCACTGCCAATGTGAGAGACTATATACCTCTGAACCTGACTCCCCTATTGACCCTCCTCCGACACAAGACGCAGGTGTGGTCCAAACTACCGCTTTCTTTAATAGGTAGAATTAGTCTGATTAAGATGAAGATCCTTCCAATTATACTATATTTCCTGCGCCATGCGCCACTATGGATACCCAAAAAATTTTTTAGGCAGATTGAGGGAGTTGTGAGCTCCTTTGTCTGGGCCCCCAAGCCCCCAAGGATAGGGACTAGGATACTACAGGAACCCAGTGAGAGAGGGGGCTTAGCCTTGCCAGATTGGCACAAGTACTATTTGGCTGGTCAGATGGTGTTTGCTCGCAGATGGCTCGTGTCGGATGACGGTGATGCGGCTACCGTTTTGGAGGCTGCCTCGCTGGGTTCATACGAGAGTCTGCGTTTTGCTCTATTCCGGGGGGGCAGGTCGGACCTGCCTCTGACACAAACAATGAGGGCCACTATTAGAGCCTGGGGTCAGGCGGTGAGACTGGCGGCCCCTAGTTATAGAGGACTTTCCCCATCCACTCCGCTGTGGATGAACCACTTACTACCTCACTTCTACAATTTGCCGGATCCGATGACTTGGGCGGTGAGGGGAGTAAAAACGCTTAAGGATATCACCTCTTTTGGTGATTTGCTGACGTTCCCCCAACTCCAGTCGCGACATGATCTACCCAACACATATCTTTTTCGCTTTTTTCAGATCAGGCATGCTTTCCAGAAACAGTTTGGGGATTTAAGGATAGAGTCCCTCCCATCATGTCTTGAGTCCGTGTTGTCCCGAGAGGACCTTGAAAAGGTTCTCTCGGTGTCGTACAAGGAATTCTTTAAGTTAACGCCGAAGGCTTTCCTGAACTGTAGAGCTAAGTGGGAATTGGAGGTGCCGGACATCCAAGGGGATGATTGGAATGATTTGTGGTCTCAACCCTTTAAACACCTGATATCTGCCAGGGATAGGCTAATCCAATTTAAATTTCTCCACAGGAGCTATTACACGCCAGCAAGACTGGCGAAGATTTATGGCCATGCTCGGGCAGAATGCTGGAGATGTTCAGTCGCCCCGGCTGATGCCGGGCACATTTTTTGGCTATGCTCACACATACAAGATTTTTGGAAGGAGGTAACGATATGTATTTCAGGTCTCTTGATGGTGCACATTCCACTGACTGTGAAGGTTTGCCTGCTGGGGTTGGTAGAGGAGGTAGTACCCACGAGGGCCTTGCGAACCCTACTCACTATCCTTTTGTATTATGGGAAAAAGGCAATATTGCTTAAATGGAAGAATGCTTGTGCTCCTGATCTTAACTTTTGGAAAGGCTTGGTTAATGGTATGCTGCCATATTACAAGGCTACATATATAGCCAGGGGGTGTCTTAAGAAATTTGATAGAGTGTGGAGGGTGTGGTATGAAGCTGACGACACTGTGGGGTGTTGATCTCCTGGGGATGATGATACTGATTTATGGTATGTACAATGACCCCTTTGATACAACTGGACATGGTATGGTGTATGGAAGGGGGAGAATTTGGGTTGTAACTATGTGAGGGGTAAGCCCTATAACGGCTGAGGACATATCTGCGAATGGCAATATAAGAAGGTACCGTATATACTCGAGTATAAGCCGAGATTTTCAGCCTCTTTTTTGAGGCTGAAAGTGCCCCCCTCGGCTTATACTCGAGTCATCGCTGTCTGCCCGCTCGATCAGCGTGTCGAGCAGACAGACAGCGGCCATTCTGATTCAAAAGCCGCGCCTCCGGCTCCCCCTTCGCCTGTGATAGGCGGAACACTGAATTTCCCAGCAGCCTGTGTTCCGCCTATCACGGACTTCGTATCATCCTCGTACTACGGACGAGGATGATACGACGTCTGTGATAGGCGGAACACAGGCTGCTGGGAAATTCAGTGTTCCGCCTATCACAGGCGAAGGCGGCGGCGCAGCTTTTGAATTTTACAATGGCCGCCGACGAACGAAGAGGGCACGGGACGGAGGCAAGGCACAGGACGGCACGGCACGGGACGGGACGGGACGGGACCGGAGGCAAGGCACGGCGGCGAGGCACGGCGGCGAGGCACGGCGGCGAGGCACGGAGGCAAGGAGGCTCGGCACGGGACGGAGGCTCGGGACAAAGGCTCAGGACACAGGTAGGCTGGACACACACACACACACACACACACACACACACACACACACACACACACACACACGGATACACACACACACACAGGGATGGATGGATGGATGGAGACACACACACACAGGGATGGACGGACACACAGGGATGGACGGACACACAGGGATGGACGGACACACAGGGATGGACGGACACACACACAGGGATGGACAGGCATGTCTTACCCTCGGCTTATACACGAGTCAATAAGTTTGCCAGTTTTTTTGGGGGTAAATTGGGGGCCTCGGCTTATATTCGGGTCGGCCTATACTCGAGTATATACGGTACTTAATGGGGACATTCTGGTATTGACTTGGGTCTCTGTGATCCACTGTGAGCTGTGACAATATGGGAGGGGGTTTGGGGAGGGTGGGGTGGGGGGAGGGGTCTTCTGGGTGGTAGTTAGGAGTTATCAATGTTAGTCAGGAATGACTGGACCCTGCGCGGTCCTTCTTTTGTGGTTTATTTTTTTTTATTATTTTATTTTTTATTTTTCTCTGTTTTTGTTTTTGTTTAAAATGTAAACCTCAATAAAAAGAATTTTATAAAAAAAAAATACCCCCAGAGGAGGCGCTCAGGCAAAGACTGCAGTGAAAATGGCGCCAGTCTCCTCAGCCACAGGCACAATCACCTCAACACACAGGATAAAAACATAGCGGTCTCAGCAAGTCTCCTCAGAAGAATCTGACACTGAATTATTTCTGTCACAGAAATCTTCACATGAATTAACTGCATCCCTAAGCCTTATGAAACAATTTGAGAAGATGCTGAACAAAGCATTAAAGATTACCTCAGAACAAATAACCAGTAACCTGACTAAAGAAATCAGAGAATTGGGAAATCGCACAGCTGCGCTAGAAATTAAAGTTGGAAAAATAGAAAACTCAACACTTGAATGAAATAGATCTTCTTAACCACTTGCTTACTGGGCACTTAAACACCCTTCCTGACCAGACCAATTTTCAGCTTTTGGTGCTCTCACACTTTGAATGACAATTACTCAGTCATGCAACACTGTACCCAAATGAATTTTGTGTCCTTTTTTTCCCACAAATAGAGCTTTCTTTTGGTGGTATATGATCACCTCTGGGGTTTTTATTTTTTGCGCTATAAATGAAAAAAGACCGAAAATTTTGAAAAAAAACGCATATTTCTTTGTTTCTGTGATAAAATTTTGCAAATTATAATTTTTTTTTCATAAATTTTGGCCACAATTTATACTGCTACATATCTTTGGTAAAAATAACCAAAATTAGTGGATATTATTTGGTCTTTGTGAAAGTTAGAGAGTCTACAAGCTGTGGTGCGAATCATAAAAAATTGATCACACCTGATGTACTGGTGGCCTATCTCATTTCTTGCGACCCGAACAAGTCAGGAAAGTACAAATACCCCCCAAATGACCCCTTTTTTGAAAGTAGACATTCCAAGGTATTTACTAAGATGCATGGTGAGGTTTTTGATGTTGTCATCTTTTTCCCACAATTCTTTGCAAAATGAAGATTTTTTTTATTTTTTTTTCTCACAAAATTTTCAATGAAATAGGTTATTTCTCTCACATGGCATGTGTATACCACAAATGACACCCCAAAATACATTCTGCTACTCCTTCTGAGTATTACGATACCAAATATGTGAGACTTTTACACAGCCTGGCCACATACAGAGGCCCAATATTGAAATAGTACCATCAGGCGTTCTAGGAGCATAAATTACACATTTCATTTCTCAACCACCTATTACAGTTTTGAAGGCCCTGGAGCACCAGGACAATGGAAATGCCCACAAGGTGACCCCATTTTGGAAAGCTAACACCCCAACGTATAATCTATGAGGCATATTGAGTCGTTTGAATGGTTCATTTTTTTTCCAGAAGTTTTGGGAAAATGTGGAAAAAAAAATGAAAACGCATTTTTTTTTACGCAAAGTTGTCCATTTATAAGATATTTCCAACACATAGCATATACATAGCAAAAATGACACCCCAAAATACGTTCTACTACTCCTCCTGAGTATAACGATACCAAATGTGTGAGACTTTTACACAGCCTGGCCACTTACAGAGGCCCAATATTGAAATAGCACCATCAGGCGTTCTAGGAGCATAAATTACACATCTTATTTCTCAACCACCTATTACAGTTTTGAAGGCCCTGGAGCACCAGGACAATGGAAATGCAAACAAAGTGACCCCATTTTGGAAAGCTAACACCCCAACGTATAATCTATGAGGCATATTGAGTCGTTTGAATGGTTCATTTTTTTTCCAGAAGTTTTGGGAAAATGTGGAAAAAAAATGAAAACGCTTTTTTTACGCAAAGTTGTCCATTTATAAGATATTTCCAACACATAGCATGTACATAGCAAAAATGACACCCCAAACTATGTTCTACTACTCCTCCTGAGTATAACGATACCAAATGTGTAAGACTTTTACACAGCCTGGCCACATACAGAGGCCCAATATTGAAATAGCACCATTAGGCGTTCTAGGGGCATAAATTACACATCTCATTTCTCAACCACCTATTACAATTTTGAAGGCCCTGGAGCACCAGGACAATGGAAATGCCCACAAAGTGACCCCATTTTGGAAAGCTAACACCCCAACATATAATCTATGAGGCATATTGAGTTGTTTGAATGGTTCATTTTTTTCCAGAAGTTTTGGGAAAATGTGGAAAAAAAATGAAAACGCATTTTTTTACGCAAAGTTGTCCATTTATAAGATATTTCCAACACATAGCATGTACATAGCAAAAATGACACCCCAAAATACGTTCTACTATTCCTCCTGAGTATAACGATACCAAATATGTGAAACTTTTACACAGCTTGGCCACATACAGAGGCCCAACATGCAAGGAACACCATCAGGTGTTCCAGGGACACATAGCATGCACATACCAAGAATTACACCCCAAAATACATTCTACTGAGAAAAGAGTAAACAAAAGATTACCTGTGGTTTTAGCAGCGCAGTTGTCCACAGGATGATAGCACTGGTCCAGGCAGCAGGCAGGGACTTGGTCAGCAAAAGTGAGCACAATTTTCCAGGCAACAGGCAGGTATACTGTCCATAGTCAATATTGGCAGCAGGCAGGGATACTGTCAATATACAGTCCAAGGTCAGTGCAGGCAGAGATCGTCAGCATTGCCAAAATATTGGTCCTGGTAGTAGGCAGGAACATGGTCCATCCATGTGGTGTGGTCAGTTCATGCGACAGGCAGAGGCATGATGGTATAGGTCCTACAGGCAGCAGGCAGAAGTAGGGCCTTGTTCAGGACAGAATGGGGATAGGGGTAGAGGCTTCTCCCACCCAAATCTCTTTGAAGCCTCCGAGTCTCCAGACCCTAATCTAGGAATGAGAAAACAAAGGAAATTGTCTTCTTCATCCAAAAAAACTATTCTGGAGCCCCTCACATATGTGAGACCCCTGTTATGAATCCCACTAGTCCACAGAGGGTACAAGATCAGTCCAAGAGGCAGGCAAAAGGCATGGTCAAACAGTCCAGGGTCAGTTCCAGATCAGGCAGAGGTATGTACAGAATCAGTAGGCAGAAGCGTGGTCGAATAACAGTCCAGGGTCAGTTCCAGATCAGGCAGAGGTATGTACAGAATCAGTAGGCAGAAGCGTGGTCGAATAACAGTCCAGGGTCAGTTCCAGATCAGGCAGAGGCATAAACAGAATCAGTAGGCAGAAGCGTGGTCGAATAACAAGCCAGGGTCAGTTACAGAGCAAGCAGAGGCATAAGGGGTTTGAAGGTAAATGGCAGGAAGTGAGGGTTATGGTTACCATACTTCACTAATAATTCACTGAAGTATGGTAACAGCGGAAACAGTCACCTATGCAGAGGCCTGGTTGGGAAGGGCATTGGGCACAATGATAAGTGGTGTCTCTTCTCACTCCTCGTTTGCTGCACACCCAACATTTTTTCTGATGTCTTCGGCCTGTTGGTCTGGGAGGGATTTTATCAGGAAAATGGCGTTCAGAGAGTCTGCTAATTACATCGGATCGAATGTTTTGTGGTGGGCCGTTGGGGTATATAAGGGCAGTGGTGATTTCCTCCTGGTAGCCAAGGAAGGGTATGGGTCTTTCTGTGGACTTACGATAAATTACATATGTGTTGTATATGGCCAAATTAAATAAATAAATAAATTGAATTTTTTTTATACCACTTGTATGTTCTTCTCGTGGCAAGATAGGGTTCGAGCATCTGGTCGTTCAAGTCGACACCCCCCATGAACATGTTGTACTCATGGATACAAGTGGGTTTTTGTATTGGGCCATCCCTCCTGGTGATCTCAACAAAAGTGTTGTTGTGGATCGAAGAAAGCATGTAGACATCCCTTCTGTCCCTCCACTTCACAGCCAAAATTTCCTCATTACGTAAACTCGCCGCTTCGCCTTTTCTTAGCCTTTTGTTGACGAGGTTTTGAGGAAAGCCCTTCCGGTTCGTTCTTACGGTGCCACATGCTGGAGTTTGCTTTCTATGGAGGTTGCGGAACAGGGGTAAACTGGTATAAAAATTGTCCACATACAAATGGTAGCCTTTCTCCAGGAGTGGGTTTATGAGTTCCCAAACAACTTTTCCACTCGATCCGATGTATTCGGGGCAATTAGGGGGATGTAGCTGGGTGTCCTTCCCTTCGTATACCATGAAGGAATATGTATACACTGTGGCTCGATCACATAATTTATACATTTTCACCCCATAGCGGGCCCCTTTGGAGGGAATAAATTGCTTTAGGCCCAGCCTGCCAGAAAATTTGATCAGGGAATCATCCACACATATGTGTTGGTCTGGGGTAAACAACTGGGGGAAAATCTGAGAAAAATAATTTATTAGCGGCCGAATTTTGTAAAGTTTATCAAAATTTGGGTCATTCCGGGGAAGGCACTGGGTATTGTCATTAAAGTGTAGGAATCTCATTATCGTTAGATATCTGGTCCGGGACATTATTGAGGAAAAGATGGGCATGTGATAGATGGGGCGGGATGACCAATATGCACATATTTCATTTTTATTGTTTAGTCCCATACAAAATGTGAGGCCCAAAAATTTTTTAAACTCCTCCACTGTTAGGGCTCTCCACTTGTAGGGACGGGCATAAGAGGACATTGGGTTGCTTTCAATAAATTGTTGGGCATATAGGTTGGACTGGACCACAATGGATTCAAGCATGTCCTCTGTAAAAATTAGGTGGAAAAAGTCCATCAGGGAAAAATTGTGTGTGTCCACCTGGACTCCTGGGTTGGCAGTGAAAGGGGGAACATTAGCTTCTCCTGAGTTAGGAGGAAGCCACAAGGGGTTCTGGAGGGAATAGGGAAGGCTGGCATGGGACCTAACCCTTTGGGGCCGAGTTGACACCCCACTTGTACGTGGCCTTTGCCGAGGTACTGTGGTGCCGGTGGATGGCACTGGGTTGCCGGTGGATGGCTCTGCGGTGCTGGTGGATGGTACCGCCTCCTCACCAGTGCGCCTTCGTCTGATGGGCGGACTATCATCTTCCTCCTCTGAGGCTGTCATGGTACCGCTGCTGAGGACATGCTCGTAGTCCACGTCAGAGTCACAATCTGAATATGAGGAGGAATCCGAAGCGGAAACCTCCCCGTTGCTCTCGTCGGCTGCAAGGATATCATATGCCTACTCAGCTGAATACAATCCTTGTGACATTTTTATTGATCACAAATGGCACTGACAGGTGACGCTGATCTGGCAGATGACACTGACAGGTGACGCTGATTTGGCAGATGACACTGACAGGTGACGCTGATGTGGCAGGTGACACTGACAGGTGATGCTGATCACAGGTGACACTGACGACACGTGGCACTGACAACACGTGGCACTGACGACACGTGGCACTGACAAATGGCACTGGAGGCAGATGGCACTGGAGGCAGATGGGGCTGACAGATGGGGCTGACAGATGTCGCTGGCAGATGTCGCTGACAGAAGTCGCTGGCAGATGTCGCTGACAGATGGCACTGGGGCTGGCACTGGCAGATGGCACTGGCAGATGGTACTGGCTATTTGCTCTGGCTAATTGCTCTGGAAAATGGGGCTGGCAGATGGCACTGCGGCTGGCAGATGGCGCTGGCAGGTGGCACTGGCGCTGGCAGGTGGCACTGGCAGGTGGCACTGGCACTGGCTGGCGGCACTGGCACTGATGGCACTGGGGCTGACGGCACTGGGGCTGAAGGATGGCACTGGCAGGTGGCACTGGCACTGGCAGGTGGCACTGGCACTGGCAGGTGGCACTGGCACGTGGCACTGATGGCACTGGGGCTGACGGCACTGGGGCTGACTGCACTGGCGCTGGCAGGTGGCACTGGCGCTGGCAGGTGGCACTGGCAGGTGGCACTGGCACTGGCGGCACTGGCGCTGTCGGCACTGGGGCTGACGGCACTGGGGCTGACGGATGGCGCTGGCAGGTGGCACTGGCGCTGGCAGGTGGCACTGACGGCACTGGCACTACTGGCAGATGGCACTGGGCTGACAGATGGCACTGGGCTGACAGATGGCACTGGCACTGGGGCTGACAGATGGCACTGGGGCTGACAGATGGCACTGGGGCTGACAATTGGCACTGGGGCTGACACTGAAACAATGTTTCAACTCACAGATCCTCTCTCTCTTCACACGCAGTCTCTGTGTGAGGAGGGAGAGACACTGCAATGGGAGATGATCTCATATGTTTACATTTGAGATCATCTGCCATTGGCAGCTGCGATCGCGCTGTGAACGGCCGCTTTGATTGGCCGTTCACGGCGATCTGTATTTGCCTGTCTCCGGGAGATACGGCGAATACAAAACTTCCGCGATGCGCGCCCCCGGCAGCGCGCATTGCGGAAGTAAACACCAGGCCGTCCAGGGACGGCCAGGCGAAGGAACCCGCCTGCTCTAAGGCCGTCATTTGGCTATAGGGCGGGCGGGAGGTGGTTAAAGAATAAAACATTACACTACAAAATAAACTGGAAGATTATGAGAATCTTGCAAGAAGGTCCAATTTGCGATTCAGAGGCATACCTGAATCGATCACTGACTTATCTGCCACAATAACAGCATTATACCAATAATTGCAACCAGGAATACCGATTGGCTGGAAATGGACAGGGTGCACAGAGCTCTCATGCCTAAAAAAGCAGATGGACCCCCACCTGACATCATAGCAAAGTTCCATTTTTACCGCACAAAGGAACAACTCTTAATTGCAGCCGACCTAACTTTCCAGGGTCACAATTTTCAGATTTTCGCTGATCTCTCTCAAGTAACCATTTCTAAAAGATGTGCCATGAAACCACATTTAATGGAATTACAACGTCATAACATCACATACCAATGGGGTTTTCCATTCTCCATACTCTTCAGCTACAAAAGTACCAAACACATCTGTAGATCACTGAACGAACTTCAACAAGCCTTACTTGACCTTAAATTGATCGATGGAACGTCTGCAGCTACAACCTCACGTAGAAGAACAGCATCTACCTCTTCCCTACCTAACTCATCCCATGCAACCGGGAAAAATGGGGTTCATCACACACATAAAAGGGGTCGCTATGTTTCCCCCCCACAGGGCCAAGATGATCCAATGGACTGACAGGCTATTCTTTAAGAAATACAGTTATAAGCTAATATGGGAGATATGTTCCCAGAGGAACAATAACATACTGAACTCATTAACTATGCTCATTTGACCCAAATTTGCAGCCTGCACCTTTATCCTATGAATAGAATACATTACGGGTCAGGGGAAATCCCCTATTAAGGTTAAACCTGACTATGCTGAGCACAATCATATGGGAACATCATTTTCATCAGCTATCTCCAATATATGAAACAAAGTTTCTTTTTCTCTTTACCTATATAAAACAGTTAAAAGAGCTCTCCTTATTTACTACTTGCAACCTAGAGTTGCATAATATTATCATTAAACAAATAAGGAGGAGACTCATTCTTGACTGAAAAGATATAATTTATTTCTAGGGTTGATGTATTTATATAGGCTTTAGAAACAAAGTTTTAGAGAAGTCTAAGTTCTTGATAAAATACATATCCCATTTACCTTTTTTAGATTAGATAGACTACTCTTTCAAGTATTGCAGGAATTTAATAATCTTAATTATTTTATTTTTTTTCAATTTTTCTTGGAAAACCTATTATAGAAAATAGATAACACTTTCATTAAGCCATAAACATGCATCCTAAAAAGTATTTTTTTATTTATTTTTTTTGTTTTTTTGTTTAACAAAGCGGTTCTCCTTTTCATGGAAATTCCGTGTGCCTCACCTAGTCTTCCTCGGATCCCCTCCCTTAATATGGGGGGACTCGACAAGGGCCTCTTGTCCCCTGTTGGGGGGTTTTACCCTTCACCACGGGTACATTTTGAATACCTTCATATAATATTATTAAGCTTAGGTAATGTAAACGTATCTGTCTTTTTCTTATTTCCTAATCTAGATAACACTGGACTTTTCTTTCTTTTTTTCCCTTTTCAAGTCCATATGGGTTGAGACGAGAAATCGTCAGGTCAGAACAACAGGTGAGTGCTGCCTATTGACTCAGCTACCATGGCCCCCTTAAACATTTTATCCCTCAACGTACAGGGACTCAATGTACCACAGAAACGCACTAAAGCGTTTAGGTTATTCCAAGCAAAAAATGTACACATTGTGTGCCCGCAAGAGACTCATTTTACAGTAAAATCAATGCCTACATTTTTTAGTTCATACTATCCACAAATATTCACTGCCTCGGCCAATACCAAACAACGTGGAACTCTTGTGGCTTTCCACCGGTCCACTCCATTCACAATTCATTTGGAAATTAAGAATCCAGAAGGAAGATATCTAATCCTTACGGGACACATTTTGGACACAGAAGTAACTGTGGTTTCTTATTATGCACCTAACAAACAGCCAATTCCATTCTTAACACATCTATTACAAGTAGTTAATGCACATAGACCGGGAACAATCATTGTATGTAAAGATTCCAACCATGTTCTCCTACCATTTCTGGACAAAACACCATATACTCCATCCCATAACCACTCTAAAATATCTCTCTCTCCACTCCTTTCCAAACACAATTTAATTGATTCATGGAGAGAGAATAATCCAAAAAAAAGAAATTACACCTACTTTTCACACCCTCACCAAACATTCAGTCGTATTGACCACATTTTCCTGACCACAGGAATGATACCTGAGATTCTCTAAGCAAATATAATCCCCATCCCATGGTCTGACCATAATGCAGTCCTAACACCTATTGCATCAACCATACCTAAAGCACAAGATAAAACATGGTATTTACCAGAGATATTACTTAAAAACCCTTTATAGTGTCACAAAATTGAACATGCTCTGAAAAAATATTTAACATTCAACAAAAGCCCAGAAATTTCCCAAATAACATTGTGGGAAGCACATAAACCGGTCTTGAGAGGAACACTTCAGCAGCAGTATGGAATACTCAATAGAGAACGCAGAAATCTTGCACGTACATTAGAAACACAATTTGTCTTCCTTTTCTTAGCTTTCCAAAGCAATCCTAATCCAACTACTAAAAATAATTTAGAGAAGGCACGCCTGGAATATGATCTTTTTCTTACAGAATCATTTGATAAATTACTGCGTCTTTCCAGACATCCGTTCTTCATGAAATCTAACAAACCAGGCACATATCTGGCGAGGGCACTCAGATCAACAAACAACTAATTTAAACGAATTAGATTAAAACTAAATCTAAAAACATATATACAAGCAACCCCCTTAAAATTGTTCACAAATTTCGTTCTCACTTAAATACACTATACACGGAATCAAATACATCCAATTCAAACGAAGCAGATTCCTTCTTCTCATAAATTAACCTACCTCAACTAACTGTTTTAAAAAAAAACACAATTTGAGATACCTATCACGGCAGAGGAAGTAGAAAAGGTCATCAAAGAGTTGAAAATTAATAAAAGACCAGGACCAGATGGTTATTCTGCATTATACTACCGCACCTTTTCAGACTCCCCTATATTGGCAGAGACATTCAATGATTTACTCGAAAATAAATCATTTAGACAGGAATCCTTATTAGCGATCTTATGTATGATTCCCAAACCCCATTCCAATGATAATTCTTGCACTAACTACTGACCCATATCAATGCTAACTCTTGATATAAAAATTCTTGCAAAGATCTTAGCATCCCTTCTAAGTAGAATCATTGGCACACTTATAAATCGTGATCAAGTTGGCTTTATGCCAACATGACAAGCAGGGGATAATGTATGCCGAGCAGTTCTTTTAGCACAAATTGCCAAAACGTGTCGCATTCCCTCTTGCTTTCTCTCACTTGATATTCAAAAGGCTTTTGATTCTATATCCTGGTCCAACCTGCATTACACATTACAGAAGTGGGGTTTTGGCCCAAATTTTACTTACTGGATCAGGGCACTATATAATAAACCTAAAGCATATGTTAAATATGCAGGTTATAAATCTGATTCCTTTAATATTGAAAGGGGCACTAGGCAGGGGTGCTCGCTTTCACCCCTATTATTTGCACTTCTTATAGAAGCACTTGCCCAATGGATCAGATCAGATCCCACCATAACGGGTATTGAAGTAGGGGGATTTCAACACAAAATGTGTCTATTCGCGGATGATATCCTCCTATTTCTTTCCTCGCCACAAGTATCAGGCCCTAACCTAATGCCAATACTTGATGACTTTGCTACCTTCTCTGGCCTTTTCATTAATCACAAGAAATGTGTAACACTAAATGTATCTCTTTCAAATTTAGAATTAAGTTCAGCTAAGGTAGGTCTCCCCTTTACCTGGGCAGATAAATCAATTCCATATCTAGGAATACACCTCATTGCATCACTCTTGGATCTTTTTTCAGCTAATTACCCTCCAGTGTTAACAAATATAACAAATATGTTGAAATCTTGGAACCACCTTCCTTTATCATGGTTCGGAAGAATCAACACAATAAAAATGACAGTCTTAACCAAATTATTGTACCTTTTCAGAGTCTTACCAATTCCATTTCCTGCCTATTACCTGACAATTATACAGAAAAAGGCAAATGCATTTATATGGGGTTTTTCTAGACCACGTACACAGCAGCACACACTTTACCTCCCTAAATTTAGTGGAGGTCTAGGTTGTCCTAATTTCGCATCTTATTATAGAGCAACACATATAGCATCATTAACTAAATATCATGCACTACAAGAATCCCCTCTATGGGTATTGATCGAAGCTGCTGAATGTGATCCCTTGTCAAAGGCAAACCTGATTTGGCTCTCACCGAGAGATCGTAGAGGGTTGAGTAATCCAATTACAAAACATTTTGTTTCCTTATGGGACAGATACAAATTCAGAAATCGGTTGCAATCATTACATAGTCCTCTACTATCTTTTTACAAAAACCCTGCATTTTACCCAGCATGGGTATCTCCTATATCTTTCAGAGCATGGGCTAGAAGTGATATGCTGCAGTTGCACAAATTTGTGAATTCCTTTTACTTTATCCCTTTCCCAACCCTCTGTGATAATTATGGAATACCGCGATCAGAACTATTTAGGTACCTCTAGATCAAAAATTTCTTTATGCCTCTTTTAACCACAGACAGTTCAGTAACTAATTTAACTAACTTTGAAAAATATTGTAAAAACCACCCTCATGCTAGGGGCATAATCTCAAACCTATATGTTCAATTGTTAGCTAAAACTGAAACAGTAAAACCAGCTTATGTCCAGAAATGGGAGGTGGACTTAGAACAAACACTGGAAACCACAGAATGGAATCAAGTCTGGTTAACAACCAAAACAGCCTCTCCCAATATATCAGCGGTAGAGGCGAATTATAAAGTACTAATAAGATGGTACCTTGTACCGGCTAGAATAGCAAAATATGTGCATAACTACTCATCAGATTGTTACCGTGGATGCGCTGAGTTAGGAACACATTTCCACATTTGGTGGTCATGTCTCAAAGCTCAAATTTATTGGAATGGGGTCTTTACTATAGCATCTAAAATGTTAGGAATATCCATTACCCCAGATCCCTCAATGGCACTCATCAATCGAAAGCCAGACTTTCTAACACACACCCAATTTAAATTAATTGTTAATTTATTCACCGCAACAAAACAAACACTTGCAAGACCCTTGAAATCTCCTTCATTGATTGTGGATGAGGAAGTGAATAGGAGGTACAACACTATGATGCAAGCCAAAATGGCAGCTCTTGAAGCTGACACGCTTATCGAATTTGAAAAAGTATAGCATCTGTGGATAAAAAATTATTTACCATCAAATTTTAACAAAGAAGTTTTATTACCATGGTAGCTGACCCAATGGGTAAGTGATTACAGTATATGGATTATGAGTGATATGGCGGCCCTCAACTCGACCCTGTGGACCTCTCTTCCCTTCCTAGTTTCTTCTCTTCCTATCTTTCTTTTCTTCTCTATCTATTCCTATTATGATTTTGAAGCTCTTTCCTACTTAAGAAGCTAATTCCTCTAATAAACCATACCATTAATATGCGTTATTGTTATAGTAGTAATTATAGTTGAATATATAATTCACATTGTATTTAATATATAACTCTGAGCTTCATTATTCTGTTGTATATTATGTACTTAACCTATTGTCAAATACTCTATTGTATGTTCACTAAAATCTTTTTGACAAGAAAATATATTGTTGCACATTATCCTGACATGTTTCACAGATATGCTTCCTCAGGGGATGTGCAAATATTCAAACAAACAACTCTCTAAATTTAGAAGTGGGCGGCACAGTGGTGTAGTGGTTAGCACTCTCACCTAGCAGTAAGAAGGGTCGCTGGTTCAAATCCCAACCACGACACTACCTGCCTGGAGTTTGCATGTTCTCCCTGTGCCTGCGTGGGTTTCCTCCGGGTACTCCGGTTTCCTCCCACACTCCAAAGACATGCAGGTAGGTTAATTGGCTTCTGTCTAAAAAAAAAAATTGACCCTGGTATAGGAATGGGGACCTTGGATTGTGGGCTCCTTGAGGGTAGGGATGTGTGATGTGAGTGTGCAATTGTAGACACTCACTCAGGTTGAACTGGATGGACAGGTGTCTTTATTCAACCTTACTAACTATGAAACTATGAACTATGAAACTATGAAGAAGAAAAAACATACAGAAATTACAATCATTATCAGAGTGAGAAAAGGGACATATTCAGAGAAAACACCACTTAGATAGCGAACACTGCTTACCCCAAACCACGCAACCCACTTCAAATCACTGCCAGATGGTATACAGCTATTTAATAGCCCCACAAGTTAAATGTCACCAGAAAACCGTAGAGGCCAAAAAGTCCAGCTGAGAAAAAGAAAGATAAAATAGAAAATATTTGTCTGGAAACTAAAACTACACTCATGCTGCAAATATTGCAACACAAGGGATAAAAATCCTCCAATCCTAAAATAGAGTACTAATGGTGATATTGTCTACCAATTAAATTAATATAGTAAATTACTTACATAAAATCAAGTTGATAAGGCCCTGAGAGAGCATGACTAGAGGTGTTAATTCCAATGAGCAATGCAGGGTTGTAGTATTTAAAGAGGCAGAAATACTGCAATCAAAATCAGAAGAAATAATAAGAGGTACGAAAAAAATATTTTTTATATTAAATATATATGAGAGAGGACAAGCCGTGTGTATAATAGCTCCAAACATGTGTAACAAATAAGACCACATGTAAGGATGGCATATGAGCGTATAAGTCACATCTAGAGATTGCGAGTATAAATTTTACAGTGTTAAGCGGCAGAGTCGTCTCATATATATAGAGAAAATACCTACATGACATCAATGGGGGGCTGTGTTAATTGAACACACCAAGAACTCTGGCTCAAAGAACTTGAGTCATGTCCTCTGGCGTATGCCGCAAGGACTGACAGTGTAATGCTGGCTTTTATAATACCCTACCATCGAGCTGGCGTCTGACATCACTGGCTCGATGCGGACGGATAAGCGCAGTTGCACATGCTCCCAGGGCTTGAGAAAGCCCTGGGCCTACAATCCCCATAATGCTGTGGGGGAGGAAGGGGAGGGTGCAGATGGAACGTCATCAACGCTGTAAACAGCAGCGATGCTACATCAACACCACACACACGAATGATAGCAACGGTGTGGATGTGAATTCCCGGGAGGCTGTAATATGATGGCCTCACCTGTGCACACTCTCTGCGCGCGCCCTGCAGGGCACACACGGAGTGCGCTGTAATCACTGAGTCACTGAAACTCGGGTGATCACCGATCCGAGTAAGGGGCCTTACTATGTGATCAGCTGTCAGCCAATGACAGCTGATCACATGATCAAAACAAAAGCTCGGTGATCGTTTTTTTTTCTCCTCACGCTGACAGTGGAGAAAAAAAAAGCTGATTACCGATTATCTTAAAGGGACATCGGTCCCAAAGAGAAAGAGGCAATTATACCTCATTTATAGAGTCTAACAGTGCCCACAAGTGCCACCTATCAATGCCCACCAGTGCTGCCAATCAGTGCCACCTAGAAGTGCTACCGATCAGTGCCCATCACAGCCACCCATCAGTGCCCATCACTGCCACCTACGCACAGGTGATCAAATACCACCAAAAGAAAGCTCTATTTGGGGGGAAAAATTATAAAATTTTCATTTTGGAGACGGGAGTGGTCTGAGCATGGCTGAGTGAGGGTGCGCAGTGCTCGAGCTCTGAATGCACCGCCAGTCATAGGAGCCTGGACTGATTTTCACGGGAGAAGATCCCGGCATGAATACAATCAGACAGCGGGAATCCAAGACCTCCCGCAAGGCTGCAGGCTGCAGCGACACTCAACAGGAGATACAACAGTATTTTTCACCGAAACGGGAGGTGATTATTACAACAGCAGACCGAAAAAAAAGTAACGAATAAACAGCCAGGAGGAGGTCGGACGTCAGGGATATCAGGGACACAAGGAACGCTGGAGCTAGGTGTGAGGCTGCACCGGCCCGACAGGAGCGGACTGAGATAGAAGCCCTGAGAATGTTGATACAAGCGCTGCCAACAAAAGCAGACATAGAGGCTCTGATCTATAGAGTGGAGGAGACACACCGTGTGGAGATTGATCGGGTGCGTGGTCAGATTCAATCCAGATCATCTCACAAAGGAGGAGGTAAGACTAACCTCTCTTGGGAAGAGAGTGGAGACAATGGAAAGAGAGAGAGGGGGTTATGCAGAGGTGATGGCGGAAATGCAGCTTCAGATCGAAGAGCTTGAAGACCGCAGCTGTCGCTGTAACTTAAGGCTCAGAGTTGAAAACCTACAGGAGAAGGTAATGAACATCTTTCATAAAGTTTTAGAGGGTAGAGCCCAGGTTAATATGGACTTGGACAGAGTGCACAGGGCGTTAGGCCCTAAATCATCAGACCCTCATGGACCACGAGATATAATCTGTCGCCTCCATCGGTATGCACACAAAGAGTCTTTGCTGAGGAAGGCATGGGAGGCAGGGACGATTGAGATAGATGGGACAATTTTGAAGCTCTTACCTGACCTTTCCTGTGCCACATTACAGCGCAAAGCATTGCTCCGCACAGTTTTAGAATGTGTCCGGCGGGAAGGATGTACATACAAATGGAGATATCCGTTGGCAGTAGTAATAAGGAAAGGCCCAGCTACGTTTACACTGCAACTTTACAGCGACCTCCCAAACGTGTTTACCTTCTTAGGTGTTATAATAGGAAAGAAGATACCCCTAAGTGATTATGAGTGGAAGGTTCTCTGTTATTATATTGCCACATATAGTGGACTTATATTGGAGAGGACAGAGAGGAAACCCAGGAGGAAATGAAAGGAAGTGATGAAAGGAATAATTTTGCCAGTTTATTCACAAATTTTTTTCTTCTTTTTCTCCCCACAGACCCCACGCTCTCCACTATATAGGAAGGGAGGAAAATACATTTCCTTTTTTTTCCTTTTTTTTTCCCAATACCCTCTCAAGGGATTTTGACATGGGATGAACATCCATAAACATATCCATGAACATCTATATTTTTCAGATTTCTAGGATGTATAAGTGGACTGAGTCAATGAATTAATTAATTGACTGGAATGTTTTTTTTTTAACAATGCATTGGTGAAATCAACTAATTTTAGAGAAGATATGATTAGAAACAGATAAATTGTGTGAATGGTGATTGAGGTGTGAGGATCTAGAAGTAGGAATGGGATGGAGGAGAGAAGATGTTGATGTGGATTATGGATGGAATGAGATAAGTAAGAGAGAATAAGAGATGAGAATGGTTGAATGAGAAGGATGGATGCAAAGAGAGATAGATCAGAGGAAATGAGAGAAGTAGAATGAGAATAGAACAGAGAAGAAAGAAGGAGAAGAAAAGGAGAAAGGAAGAAAGCGAAGAAGAATTAGTAGAATTGAATAGTAGGAAGGAATGAAAGGGATGGAATGAAAGAGAATAAAAGTAGAAAGGGAGAGGGGGGCTGTAAGGAGGAGATAATCCAGAGGAGGATGAGAAGGAATAATGAACAAGGATTATAGAATATGGACTATGAAATATGGACAATAGGATATAGGAGGGAGGGGGGGGGGGCTGGCCCTTGTGAATCTATCCTCTTCTCATGGGGGTTTTGTGTTGAGGGGTTTAGACACTATCACATAATAGAGAGATTAGAAGGGGATAGAGATGCCCTAGCAGATGTATATAAACATGTAAATCTTTTTTTTTTATACACTGAGAACAGAAGTAAGGGGGGGGGGTAATAGGAGAAACAGCTAATTAAGGGAGGGAGGGAAGAGGGAGAAGAGTGAGATAAATTGGAGTGAAATGGATTGATAGCACAACAGTGGTTTGGAGTGGGATTGAGGGGTATAAGAGAAAGAGTAGACATAGGGGGAGGGGTAAAAGGGGGAGTGGAAGTGTGGACGGGAGGGGGTAGGGGAGACATGGATGTATGAGGGGTGTACGGGGAAGGGTAGTTGAACACGATTAATATAACACTTAATTGGGAATAGTATATCCCATTTTCTTTTTTTTTTGGAAATCACAAACACAATCACTAATTATAAATAAATATATAAACACAGAGATTGAGGTGGGGGGTGGGTTCGGGAGTTATAACTCCCCCTCCTGAACAAATCTAAACAAATGAGGAATAAGAAATCAAGAATATTTGTCATGTAGTTTAAAGAAATTGTATCATGAAAGATAACAATGGATTATAATGGATTACTGAAATGAAAGGAAATTAAGAATATATTGTCATTTAAATGAGATATGATAGCGTCCCCCATGAAATAAAGAGGAGAAATATACAGGAGGGGGGGTATGGGAGGGGGGGATGAGGGGATGTGGGGAATATGGGGAACGTGTGAATAGGCGTACTAGATAGGATAATAGTATAGGCGGAGTGTCCTTCTGTGTTTTTTTTCTTTCTTTCTGGGGAGCCTTATTGTAGATAGCACGTAATTTATGTAATATACAGTATGTGAAATATGTTATTGTGAAGTAGGATATTACGCTAGACTGGTGAAATGCAGAAGCTTGGCCTGGGGCAGCTGAGCTCAACTACAAACCCTGAATAGGCCCAACACTCAAGAATGGGAGTACTGGAGTTTGAGTGATTAAAAGCAGTGTAGCTTTAGGGAATCTTGAGAGGCCGGGGGCTGTAACCATTGACCGACCTAGGGACCAGTAGGGGGAATAGTGGGAGGGGGGTAGGATAACTTTGGTAGGGAAGGGTCGGGTTTTTTTTTCTTCTCCTCTCTCTCTCCCCTTCTCTTTCTCACCAGCTCCTCTTGCATACTCATTTTGCTCGGGAGGTGTTGATTCGGGGGAAGAGGGAATCTATCCATTGTGTTCATATTAAGAGAGGGAGTGAAAGAAGATGGAAACTCTAACAATAATGTCTTTTAACACAAAGGGTTTAAACATCCCAGAAAAAAGACGAATGTTTTTTCAAGATCTAAAGAGGTTACAGATAGATATAGCATTCATTCAAGAAACACGTTTCAGGGAAAAAAACATTAGGAAAACTTTTGGAGTTCAGAGGGACAGTTGATCATGGGAGGAGATCTTAATGCTCCCCCTATTCCCAGTGAAGATATCTTTTCAGGGACATCGTCAGTGTCACTGAAAACAAGGAAAGGGATCTCTAAAGCAATAGGAGACGCAAGACTGGTAGATAAATTGAGGATATTGAATCCTAGGGAAAAGGATTTCTCGTTCTTTCCGAACCTGCATAGAGTGTATTCTCGGATAGAAGTATTCTTGATTCCACATAAAAAATTATCTTCAGTTAGAGAAGCTTCTATTGGTTCAATTACTTGGTCAGACCATGCTCCAATTTTTCTTAAGTACAACCTCCTAGAAAGAAGTCATTTAACCCAGATGATGTGGAAACTGAATTGAAGTTTTCTTCAGGATCCTATAGTGATAGAAGGAAAAGAGTCCAGAAAGCTCCCTGGGAATAATTTGGGAAACGCATAAAGCGGTAATAGGGGGAGTATTAATTAATCGAGGATCAAGAAGGAAAGAGAAGCCAAACTAACAAAGTTACTAGCAAAAATACAACAATTAGAGGCCTGTCATAAACGGGCTCAGACAATAGAAGTAGATCGAGAATTAATACATACACGCAGACAAGTGACGGACTTACTACAGTATAAAGCCAAAATGGCAATACAGATAGGATGTAAGTGTAGTTATGAGTCGGGTAACAAATGTGGAAAACAATTTGCGAGAGCGCTGCGTGAAATACATTCAAGGACATACATACCAGTAATCAGGAGAGAGAATGGAGAGGAAGTGCAACTACCTGGACAGATTTCAGAGGCGTTTGGCGATTTCTACTCCTCAATTTACAATCTGAACTTGGCAGTTCCAGACCAGGCAAAGATGGAGGAATATCTAGCATCAAGTTGAATGCCGAGTCTGACAGCTGCTGAGCAGGAGGAGTTGGAATCGGCAATCACATTAGAAGAGGTACAAAATGCAATAAGACAAGCAAAAACTGGGAAATCACCTGGGCCAGATGTTTTTTCGGCCCAATATTATAAAATACTCATGCCAGAGTTAGGCCCTTATATGGTTAAACTGTTTAACAAGTTAGGAGATACAGCTTCTTTTTGTTCAGAGACAGTGAAAGCGACGATTTTGGTTATACCAAAAGAGGGCAAAGATTTGAAGTTATGTGGAAGTTATAGGCTGATCTCTCTCTTGAATATTGATTTGAAAATATTTAGTAAAATAATAGCCTTGAGGATGCAACAGCAATTACCTTCACTGATCCACCAAGACCAAGTAGGATTTGTGCCAACAAGAGAACCAAGCATATAGCCAACTCGACTGAGACCCCCTCTGTGTTTCTTGGTACAGACACAGAGAAGCCATTTTGATCGGGTGGGATGAGGATTTATGTTTGCAGTCCTCCGACACATAAAACTAGGGGGGAAAATGATCAGATGGATAACAAGTATGTATAAAGGAACAACAGCCCAGTTTAAAGTAAATGGAGTAGTCTCCCTTGCGTTTGCGATAGCAATTGAGACCAGACAAGGGTGCCCATTGTCTCCTTTACTATTTGCACTGATTCTTGAGCCACTGATGTGCAAAGTACGGCGTAATAAGGACATCTGAGGAATAACTATAATCCTCTGGGACTGTGACATCATAATGGGCGGGGACATCATCCAGTGATGTCCCTATATAAGTCACTGCACGCCGCGTCCCTGCCATTGTGACCGGAGACAGCACGAGGCAACATCTCCAGAAGAGAAGAACAGAAGACAGCGGCAGCGGCGACAGAAGACCGGGCCACCGCTTGTAAAAGAGCTAGAAGAAGGCACGGTGGCCCGGCAAGAAGAACCGAAGAGGGGGACAAGACCCCCGAAGAGGGGGACAAGACCCTCGAAGTCAGAAGAAGAGGGCGGCGGCAGCGAAGAAGAAAGCAGGGCTCCTCCGCTAGTGAAAGAGCTAGCAAAAGAGCAGAAGATAGCGGAGGAGTCTGGCGAGAAGACCCCCGAAGACGGAAGAAGACCCCCGGAGCTGTGCAATAAACTATTTTAACCCTTGTGTGTTGTGTTTTTTTTTTACTTTTTTTCACAGGTGAATGGGTAGGGGTACATTGTACCCCATACTCATTCACATAGGGTGGGGGGGCCGGGATCCGGGGGCCCCCTTATTAAAGGAGGCTCACAGATTCTGATAAGCCCCCCACCCGCAGACCCCAACAACCAACGGCCAGGGTTGTCGGGAAGAGGCCCTTGTCCTCATCAACATGGGGACAAGGGGCTTTGGAGTGGGGGGGCCGCTTGGGCCCCTTCCCTAAGGCACCCCCCATGTTGAGAGCACGCAGCCTGGTACGGCTCAAGAGGGAGGGGGGGAACTCGCTCGTCCCCACCCCCTTTCCTGGCCGGCCGGGTAGTGTGCTCGGATAAGGGTCTGATATGGACCTAGGGGGGACCCCCACACCGATTTTTCAGCGTAGGGATTCCCCTTTAAGTCCATACCAGGTGACGGGGACAGTGGCGCCTCCTTCGCTGGCCCCGGCTACCTGGAGACGCACTCAAAATGAGCGGACTTTCCTCCGCGTGTGTGGGCGAGTCCGTTCATTTCAAAAGTACGACAGATAGTCCGGCGGACTTAGTATGCCGTGCTAGTCTGCCGCAAAAGTACCGCATGTGGGCCGGTAGCTAGTTCGGAAAGTCCGGCGGACAGTCCGGCGGAAAGTCCGCCGGACTAAGTCCGCCGGATAGTCTGCTACCTGTGTACATGGCATAAGTCAGAGGCTCTGATGGTAGCAGTCCCAAAGAGAATGATGAGATTAATTAAATCAAACTATAAATTCAGATGAGCGGATC
Organism: Lithobates pipiens; assembly: GCF_037356315.1. Taxonomy (NCBI): domain Eukaryota; kingdom Metazoa; phylum Chordata; class Amphibia; order Anura; family Ranidae; genus Lithobates; species Lithobates pipiens. The sequence goes on along the minus strand of NW_027507764.1, from coordinate 243,040,412 downwards.
AGTGTCTGAAGTATTTAGGGACGTATATTGCGGATGACTCTAAAAAAAAATTATGAATTAAACCTTTTGCCAGTACTAAGTAGAGTACGCAAACTACTGGAGAGATGGTATAGGGCAGTGATGACGAACCTTGGCACCCCAGATGTTTTGGAACTACATTTCCCATGATGCTCAACTACACCGCAGAGTGCATGAGCATCATGGGAAATGTAGTTCTAAAACATCTGGGGTGCCAAGGTTCGCCATCACTGGTATAGGGAAATACACTCCTGGTTTGGAAGAATAAATATAATCAAGATGACTACCCTACCAAAACTCCTATACCTCCTACAGGCAGTTCCAATTTCAATACCAAGGGAATTTTTTTAGAAACATTCAAACATTATTTACCAAATTCATTTGGTCGTATAAACAGCCAAGGATTAGGAGAACACTACTGTCATTACCTAAACAATATGGAGGGCTAGGAGTTCCGGATATATATAAATATTACCAGGCTGTACACTTAGGCCAATTGTTGGATTGGTGTTGACACAGAGAACTGAAAATCTGGTCTAAATTAGAACAATCACAGTGTAGGAAGTTACTACATAGAGCACCCTGATGCTATAGAAATCTGGCATTCAATACTAAATCACATCCCACAATAGGACCCACACTACAGATATGTTACAACTTGCTAGCTCAAAATAGACTATCTACACAGGACTCACCATTGGTCCCTATATTAGGTAACCCGCAATTCCTACCAGGGACATAGAAAGGACATTTCGAGACATTGATCAAACGAGGAATATACTAAGCATCACATTTTATGCAATCAGGGAAATCACCAACATTGAAGGAGCTGATGGACAGAAGAGGCCCTTATTAATTAGATTTATGTCAAGCAGCACAGTTAGGGCATTTTTTGAGTACTGGGACACCGCCAAGTTCTCTAGACCGGGGTTGTATGCCATTTGAGAGGTTTTGTATGGAAAAAGAGCCTATTACACACACAATCTCTAAAATGTATGTGTTATTAATTACGCCATCAGAGAATTTTCAGTTGCCTTTTTTGCAAAAATGGGAAACGGATTAGGGGAGGAGCTTTTCAGAGGATCAGAAAATCAATATGATACAATCTATATTTAAAACTGCGACATGTACAAAATTACAGGAAATAAACTACAAAATTATTTCACAATAGTATAGAACCTCCGGAATATACCAAACGAATGTTGGAGATGTCCAAAGGGACAATGAACCCTTTTACATGTATTTTGGTCGTGCCCAAAAGTTGAGAAATACTGGAAGGAGGTATGAGAGATTATTCAGAAATTTAGTGAGGTAGAAATACGTGACGACTCGGCGTTATTTATTTTACATTTGTCAGGGGTTCCGAGAAAAATGTATAGGAATTCCATCCTGTGTCACTTAGTGAATGCAGCTAAGGTGTGCATACCACTTAAGTGGAAGCAGACACAACAGGCTACTGTGAGTATGTGGTTTAAGAAAGTAGAGGAGGTGAACAGGATGGAAGACTTAATATGGACAGCTAGAAAAAAAAAGAATCTGCTTAGAAATTTGGACACTGTGGAATCGCTATGTTTCTTCGTAGGAAGGAAAAAGGCAGATTGATATGGCATAAGGTGGGGAGATACAGAGAGGAGGAATTTAATTTTTTTTTCTCTTTCTTTTCTTGGGGGGGGGGGGGGGGGGGTAAGGAGGGGAAGGAAATGGATTACAATGGATTACGAAATAGGAAAAGTAGTTGGAATACTGGAAGATAGTAGTTACATTTTGGCCAGGTCTTGGGATAGTGCCGCCCCAGGTTCAGGCATGAGATCATCTCTCATCGCCGGCTCTCCCTTCTCACACAGAGACAGCATGTGAGGAGGGAGAGTGAATGGCTGCAGCATCAAGGTGAAAAAAAGGGGAAAATAAAGTACTCACAGTGCCACTTATCAGTGCCATCTGTCCCCAGTGCCACGTATAAGTGGCATCTGTCATCGGGCTCATGTATACGTGCCATCTGTCATCAGTGTCACGTGTCATCTGTCAGTGCCACATATTAGTGCCATCTGTCACAGTGCCACCTGTTAGTGCCATCTGTCATCAGTGCCACCTATTAGTGCCATCTGCTATCAGTGTCACATGTCATCAGTGCCACGTATTAGTGCCATCTGTCATCAGTGCCACGTATTAGTTTCATCTGTCATCAGTGTCATGTATTAGTGCCAGCTGTCATCGGTGCCACGTATTAGTACCACACGTCAGTGCCACATATTGGTGCCATCTGTCATCAGTGCCACGTGTCATCAGTGCCACGTATCAGTGCCATCTGTCATCAGTGCCATGTCAGTGTCACGTGTCATTGTCCTGGTGCTCCAGGGCCTTCAAAAGTGTAATAGGTAGTCAAGAAGTTAGATGTGTAATTTATGCTCCTAGAAAACATGATGGTGCTCCCTGCATGTTGGGCCTCTCTATGTGGCCAGGCTGTGAAAAAGTCCCCCACATGTGGTATTTTAATACTCAGGAGGAGTAGCAGAATGTGTTTTGTGGTGTCATTTGTGGTATACACATGCCATGTGAAAGAAATAACCTATTACAATGACAATTTTGTGGAAAAAAAAAATCTTCATTTTGCAAAGAATTGTGGTGATAAATTACAACATCAAAAACTTCCCCATGCATCCTACTAAATACCTTGGAATATCTACTTTCAAAAAATGGGTCATCTGGGGGGTATTTGTACTTTCCTGACTTGTTTGGGTCGCAAGAAATTAGATAGGCCACCAGTACATCAGGTGTGATACATTTTTCTATGATTTTCACCACAGCTTGTAGACTCTCTAACTTTCAAAAAGACCAAATAATATCTACTAATTTGGGTTATTTTTACCAAAGATATGTAGCAGTATAAATTGTGGCCAAAATGTATGAAGAAAAATTAATAATTTGCAAAATTTTATCACAGAAACTGAGAAAATTTTGTTTTTTTCCTAAATTTTCGGTCTTTTTTCATTTATAGCGCAAAAAAAAAAAAAACAGAGGTGTTCAAATACCACCAAAAGAAAGCTCTATGTCAGGTCACCTTGAGACGAGGTGACAGGTGCACACCGTAGGATCAGGAGTGCACCGCAAGGTTGTGGACCCTACGACTGACTGCTGCAGACGGGGGACAGATCCCACTGGGGTTAGAGCATAAGATTCCCTGGGGCGCGGAGTCTAAGAGCCAGCAGGTGTTCACCAGCGCCTCTGGTGGTGAGGATGGACTTGGCTGCAACTGGCTCCAGGTCGCGACCCCCAGGGTCCCCCAGCTTACACCCACAGTAGGCAACAGGAGGAAAGGGATGGTGAGGGACAAAGCCAAGGTCGGGGCCACAAGCAGACAAGAATAGTCGGGAACACGCCAAAAGGTCAGGATCACAGGCAAACAGGGATAGTCAAAACACGCCAAAGTTGGTAACGGAAAACAGTAGAAGAGCACACGGCAGGAAACTAACACACAAAGGAATACACAATGGTTGATCAGCACTGATGGCCTGCAGTGCACAGGTTAATATAGGGCTCCCTGATAGGGCCTGGGGTGGAGCCATGCTTAGAGGAAAGGTTATAAAAACCACCAGGTGGAAGTGGCTGGCCTCTTAGTCTGAAGACATGAGGGGAGGTAAGCAAACACAGGAAGATCACTGTATAGCCATGACACTCTATTTGTATTAAAAAAGGACAAAAAAAATAATTTGGGTACAGTATTACATGACTGAGTAATTGTCCTTCAAAGTGTGAGAGTACTAAAAGCTGAAAATTGGTCTGGTCACGAGGAAGGCTTAAGTGTCCAGTTGTCAAATGGGTAATGATGCTTGAAGTGAACAGTTTAGAACAGTCCCTGTACAAAAGGACCTTTCTAAAGAAGTCATTTAAAACTGCTTGAGGCTTTAATGTAATGTCGGGTCCCGGTAATATGGATAAAAATCAGTGAGACAAACCACATGGGTACCCCCCCCAGCCCATTACCAGGGCTTTTGGGTCTTGTATGGATATTAAGGAGAACCCCGCACCCAAATTAAAAAAAGAAAAGGCGTTGGGCCCCCAGGCCCTATATGCTCTGAACAGCAGTATACAGGCAGTGAAAACTAGATTGTAGATTTGTTCTTATGTATAATTTGTTTGTAATTTGGAACAGGTACATTTTGTAAGTGTAGCTCCAGCCAAAAAATCTATTTGAAAGCTTTTTGGAAAACATAGGGAAGGGTTATCACCCCTGTAACATTTGTTTGTCTGTCTGTGCCCCTGTTCAGAAGATTTCCCCTTACTATCTATCCCAATGACAATGGGGACCGGATGGTGGTGGGAGGGGGGCCCCTCTCCCATCACTGATAAAAGTGATCTTGCGGTGAATCCGCTGCAGAGACCACTTTTATCTTGTAGCCACCCACCAACCGAACACGGGGATACTGGGGTTATGGCAGCTAGCTGCTGCCATAACATCGATATCCATCCTCAAAGTAGGGACATACATCGGCGTGCGGCGGTCGACAAGTGGTTATACAGGATTGGTTCCAGCACAGAACCCCGGGGGAACTCACTACCCACCCCTGACCATTCCGAGTACTCCCCATTTATCACCACCCTCTGAACTCACCCTTGAAGCCAGTTTTCAATCCATGTACTCACCCTATGGTCCATGCCAACGGACCTTATTTTGTACAGGACACGTTTATGGGGAACTGTGTCAAATGCTTTTGCAAAATCCAGATACACCACGTCTATGGGACTCCTTTATCTAGATTGCAACTCTCCTCCTCGTACAATGTTAATAGATTGGTTTGACAAGAATGATTGTTCATGAATCCATGCTGATTACTGCTAATGATACCGTTCTGATTACTAAAATCTTGTATATAGTTCCATATCGTCCCCTCCAAGAGTTTACATACTAGTAATGTTAGGCTAACTGGTCTGTAATTCCCAGAGATGTATTTTGGGCCCTTTTTAAATATTGGTGCTACATTGGCTTTTCTCCAATCAGCTGGTACCATTCCAGTCAGTAGACTGTCAGTAAAAATTAGGAACAATGGTCTGGTAATTACTTGACTGAGTTCCCTAAGTACTCTCGGGTGCAAGCCATCTAGTCCCAGTGATGTAATAATGTTAAAGTGGAGGGCCACCCTAAAAAAAATAGCATTAATATTCTTTAAAAAATAAAAAATAAAAAACATTAGAATTTTTTTATTTTTAACTTACCAGAAACCCCTGTTTGGCAGTCTTCCTAATCTGCCTCTTCCTACTCCGCAGTGATCTTCAGTTTTCTCTCCGCCTTGCGTTGTCTTCTGGGAAATAGGGCGCACTGTGTTCTGGGAAATGTGTGTGTCCCAGAACACAGTGCGCTCCATCTACAATGCGGCGCGTGACTCGCGCATAAGCAGTAGGAAACGGGGAGTGAAGCCGCAAGGCTCCACTGCCTGTTTCCCTTAGTGAGGATGGTGGCACAAGGACACAATGCGAGGGATGTATCGGCCTCGGGGGGGGGCCGACATCATGCTTAAAGAATTTCTGAGTATTTATTTTTTTGCTCTTCTGCATTATGTGTCTTTCATGTTCTATCTTAGCCATCCTTATTGCACCCTTACATTTCTTGTTGCATTCTTTATAATGTCTGAATGCTGAGGATGATCCATAAACCTTGTATTTTTTGAAGGTCTTCTCCTTTGCTTTTATATGCATTTTTACATTGGAGTTAAGCCATCCAGGACTTTTGTTCGCTCTTTTAAATGTATTACCCAATGGGATGCATTGGCTAATGCCCTTATTTAATATGCTCTTAAAGCAAACCCACCTCTCCTCCGTGTTCTTTGTTCCTATGATTTTATCCCAATTTATGCCTTCTAGCAAGGTTTGTAGTTTAGGGAAGTTGGCTCTTTTGAAATTAAGTGTCTTTGTATTCCCCTTATGTTTCCTATTTGTGTGATTTATACTGAAGCCAATTGACCTGTGATCACTGTTACCTACGAATTTATGATAGGAGATCTGCCTTCCCTTCCTGCCTCAGGTTAGGTGGCCTATAGCATACTCCCACTATTATTTCGCCCTTAGCTTCATCCCTTTGGAGCTCTACCCATAAGGATTCCACCTCCTCCCTTGCTTCCTTAGTGATGTCATCTCTCACATTCACTTGTATGTTATTCTTCATATATAGGCATACCCCTCCCCCTTTTTACCCTCTCTATCCTTGTGGTAAAGAGTATACCCTTGAGTGGTTGCCAGCCAATCATGAGAGCTGTTAAACCAGGTCTCTGAAATTCCCACAAAATCCTCCTCGTACAACAGTATCTCTAATTCACACATCTTGTCTGCCAAGCTCCTGGCATTGGTGAACATGCCACATAGTTTAGACCGGGCGCATGTTATCCTCTTATTGACTATCTCTACCTCTGGACCCTTCCCCCGTTGCCTATTTAAAAACCCCTCTAGCTTTTTGCCCATTCCCAGCTGATCTGCACCCTCCTCATTTAGGTGCAGTCCATCCCTTCTATAGTACTGGTTATCGATTGAGAAGTCGGTCCAGTCCTCCAGGAACCCAAACCCCTCTTTACTACATCAGCTCTTCAGCCACTTGTTTACTTCCCTAATCTCCCTCTGCCTTTCTGGTGTGGCTTGATGTACCGGTAGTTTTCCTGAGAATACTACCACGAGGTCCTTTTCCTCAATTTCCCAAGTCCCTAAAATTGTTCTTTAGGACACACAGTGGTGTAGTGGGTAGCACTCTCGCCTAGCAGTAACAAGGGTTGTTGGTTCAAATCCCAACCACGACACTACCTGCCTGGAGTTTGCATGTTCTCCCTGTGCCTGCGTGGTTTGCTCCAGGTACTATGGTTTCCTTTCACAGTCCAAAGTCATGCTGGTAGGTTAATTGGCTTAATTGGTTAATTGGCTTCTGTCAAAAATAAATTGGCCCTAGTGTATAGGTATAGGTATGGGTTGGGGACCTTGGATTGTGGGCTCCTTGGGGGTAGGGACCGATGTGTGTGTGGAGCACTGCATAAAAATTGATGGCACTATATGGGTACCTTAAATAATAATAATAGATGGGCATCTTGATGGGATGCAATGTATAGGGGTTGTGGACATGCACCCACACTCACTCAGGTTGAACTGGATGATCTGGTGTCTTTATTCAACCTTACTAACTATGCAACTATGTAACTATCTGCCTCTGACTTTGTCATTGGTGCCAATGTGCACCATGACAGCCGGGTCTTCCCCAGCCCCTCCCAGTAATCTGTCCACAAGATCTATGATGTGCCGAACCCGATCGCCTGGTAGACAACATACAGTTCGGTGCTTCAGGTCTTTGTTACAGATTGGCATCTCTGTCCTTCTAAGAATTAAGTCCCCTACCACCAGAATCTGTCCTTCCTTTCCCTTCGCTTCCCCCCGCTGTCACTGGTGGAGATCTTTCCCTGACTGGTTTTACCAATGTCACTCAATGGGGAGTACTTATTGGGATGCTCCAGCCCCGGATCAGCCATCCTTGAACTTCCCCCTCTACCCTTCCTGACTGTCACCCATCTACTCTTTCCTAGTGCCTGCACCTCTTTTTCTCCACCCGCCTCTGTGCTGGCTCCTGCCGGCACCTGCCGTGTATGTTCTTGGCTTTCCTTTAGTCTGGTGGGACTTCTCAGTGCTGGCAGTTGCTTCCCCAGATTCAGAACCTGGACTTCCAGGGAAACAATGTGCTTACACATTGCACAGCAGTATTAACCCTCGATCGGATCATCAAGGAATGCATACAATGCCGCAAGATGTACAACGAGTCACCTCGCCACACCTGCTTGGCACCTATTAATTTAATGAGGATTGGGGATTATACCCTGTCCAAATGACCTAACAACTAGCTTCCTGACACTAATAAATGTGTTGTGGGGTTAAATCAGACTTAATATATATGACAACCATAGCATATAGACAAGCATACAGGTGAACCATATGTATGTATGGAAAAGTATGACAGGAGTGAATGGTGTGGATAAATGGAGAATGGACATTGTAAAGAAATATATGTCAGATGGTTTGGTATACCATAGGTTATTAGAAATTATGATGGTATCTTAAGGAGAAGATGTTATACGATAATATGATGTTTAATTTGGTGATGAAAGATATTTATATGTATTTGTATAATTGTTTTAAAAAATTAATAAAAGAAGATTGAAAACAACCACTTTAAGTTACACATTAGTTGTGAGTAGGAAACTGTGCCAAATGCTTTTGCAAAGTTCAAATATCCTCAGCCAATCCTTGACTTTTGTTTGCTTTTTAAAGAGGAAGTAAACTCTTCCACTCTGATGCTTCTTTTCATTTAGTCTATTATAATAAGTAATTATCAAACTATAGCCACTGTAATCCAGCCCAAATCGCATATTACTTACTGTTTAAATAAACTTTAAAAAACTTGTTTCCAGGGGTTAGGCAGCGCCATCTTAAGTATTTTTTTCTGAATCCACAGTGGAGTGTATTTCTGCCCTTACATTGAGCACTTCCTGTACTGTTAACCAAGCCTCCTTCTCAATCCAACGTTTCTATGGCAACCCTGCTTCCCTGTTCATAGCTGACTTGTTTTATTTCATAGTATTTGCTTGTGCCAATTGTCTAATGTTTGCCTTTGTCAGTCTTATCAGTTTCAGCTGATAAGACTGCAGTAATGGCCAAGTTTACACAGCGTGTGACATCACATGGTCACATGGTGTATAGGAGGAAGCTCTGAATGATTCTGCAACCTCCAGGGATTTCAGTGGTGTGCCGTAGGAATTCCTGATAACAGATAAACAAGCACATAGAGAGTGTGCGGTGAATCAGGGGAGATCTGGGCATGCTCAGTGACGTCATTCTAAAGAACAAAAAGGATTACAACAATACTAAGCAAGTAAGGCGATATCTACAAGCAATGTTCATTAGGGTTCTTTATGCTGATTTACACGGGACAAAGTTGTGGGGGAGAGTTTACAACCACTTTACGTTTTTGGTTACTTTCTCATAAAAGAAAAGCAGATATGTTTGACAATGTCTGGCTTTTGGTATTTCATGCTGTCTCTTTCTTAAAATATTGTTATCTAGGAAAACTATTTCATGTGGTTATCAAATCCTCAAGTAACTTCCTGACTATAGAAGTTAATTATTTTTAACCACTTCAATACAGGGCTTTTATACATCCTTCCTTCCCAGACCAATTTTTAGCTTTCAGCGCTCTCACACTTTGAATGACAATTACTCATAGTCATACTGCACTGTACCCAAACCAGATTTTTATCATTTTTTTTTCACAAGCAGAGCTATCTTATGGTGGTATTTAATCACCACTGTTTTTTTTTATTTTTTGCAATATAAGCGAAAAAAGAGAGACATTTTTGAAAAAAACGATTTCTTTTTTAATTTCTATTGTAAAATTTTGCAAATAAGTAAGTGTTCTTCATAAATTTGGGCCAAAAGGTATACTGCTACATATCTATGGTAAAAATAACCCAAATAACTGTATATTATTTGGTCACTGTGAAAGTTATAGAGTCTAAAAGCTATGGTGCAAATCATTGAAAAGTGATCACACCTGATGTACTGAAGGCCTATCTCATTTGAGATCCTAATAAGCCAGGAAAGTACAAATTTCCCCCAAGTTACCCTTTTTTGGAAAGCAGACATTCCAAGGTATTTAGTAAGAGGCATGGTGAGTTTTTTGAAGTTTCTTTTTTTTATTTTTATTTTTTTTGCACAAAATTGTCATAATAACAAGTTATTTCTCTCACACCGCACATGCATACTAGACATGTGCAAAAGGAAAAAAATCATTTTGTTTTGTTTCATTTTAATTCGTTATTTCATTAATTTCGTTTAGTTATATTCGTTAAATTCATTTTCGGATTTCGTTTAGTTTTCAAATTAGAAAAATCGGTCGCATTAGAAAATATTTCAACCGAATTAGAAAATATTTGTACCGGATTCGAAATGATTTCAACATGATTCGAAATTATTTCAACCGCATTCAAAACTATTTCAACCGGATTCAAAAATATTTTGCGACCCGACTTTGGGGCCATGTATCTCGGAGTCACTTGGTGCTAAAAACCCCAAATTTTGTTGTAGTGCTAGTGCTATTGTGTTTGCATACCAAATTTGGGGTTTCTAGCTACAAGTGGCCCTGAGATATGTGGCCCCAAAGTCGGGTTGCAAAATGTCATTCTCTGCTGCGTATTGTCCACAAGTGACGTGGCAAGTGGACAATCCACAACTTGGTCACATGGCAGGTTAAGTGGCACTTGTGGCCGGTCACGTGGCACTTGTGGCAGGTGTCATGGTACTTGTGGCAGGTGTTGTGGCAAGTGGACAATACACAACTTGTGGCAGGTGATGTGGCAAGTGGACAATACACAACTTGTGGCAGGTGATGTGGCAAGTGGGCAATCCACAACTTGGGGTTCGGGTTAGGCTTAGGGTTAGGGTTGGGGTTAGGAATTCCCCTTGAAGAATAAGGATTGGACTCAGTGATTGGAATAGAATAAAATAATATTTTATACTATTCTGTTCAATTGTTTTTCTAGTCTATTCTTTTCTATTAAAATCTTTTCTATTCTAATTCATTCTATAGGAAATTCGAATTTCGGAAGATGGTTATAGATATATTTATATATCTATAGATATATTATATATATAAAACCATCTTCTGAAATTCTAATTTAGTATAAATATTTGGATCAAATTAGAATAGAAAATATTAGAATATAAAATAATAGAAAAGAATAGACTAAGAATAGACTATAAGAAAATGTAATATATATTATTTTAGTTTCCATTGTTTTGAGTTATTTTCAAATCTGTTCTCAAATTTGAATTTATACTATTCGAAATTATAATTTCAGAAGAAGGTCATATTCTTTTATTGTATTTTATTACATTCTATTAAATTCTATTCTGTTCTTTATTATTCTTTTATTTTCATTCTAATGTGTTATTATTTTATATTCTATTTTACTGTATTCTTTTTTAGAAATCGATTTATATTTCTTCGATTTTTATTCAAATTTATTTTCGAATTCGATTTGAATTGTTTTCAAATTCGATTCGACTAGATTTGTTTTCAATTTCGATTCGAATTGTTTTCAAATTTGATTTTTTTCAAATTCGATTAAAATTTCGTCCGAATTCGGTTGAATTAGTTAGCATTGTAATTCGGTAATTCGGATGCATCCGAATGTCCGAATAATGAAAATTCGTCCGAATTTCAATTCGTAACTAAACAAAATGCACATGTCTAATGCATACTTGCAATGACACCCCAAAATACATTCTGCTACTCCTCCTGAGAATAGTGATACCACATGTGTGATATTTTTACACAGCCTGGCCACATACAGAGGTCTAACATACAAGTAGCACTGTCAGGCATTCTACGAGCATAAATTGCACCTCTCATTTGATGACAACCTATCACAATTTTGAAGACCCTGGAGCACCATGTCAATGGAAACGCCCACAAATTACCCCATTTTGGAAAGCATAACACCCCAATTTATAATCTATGAGGCATAATGAGTCTTTTGAATGCTTCATTTTTTTCCCAAAGTTTTTGGAATATGTGGAAAAAAATGAAAACACATTTTTTTATATACAAAGTTGTCCATTTCTAAGATATTTTTAACACATAGCATGTACCTAGCAAAACTGACACCCCAAAATGCATTTTGCTACTCCTCCCGAGTATGGCGATACCACATGGGTGAGACTTTTACACAGCTTGGCCACATACAGAGGCCCAAAATTGAAGTAGCACCGTCAGGCATTCTACAAGCATAAATTACACATTACTCATTTCTCAATCACATATAACGCTTTTGAAGACCCTGGAGCACCAGGACAATGGAAATGCCCACAAAATTACCCCATTTTGGAAAGCTAACACCCCAACATGTAATCTGTGAGCCATAATGAGTCTTTTGAATGGTTTGTTTTTTTGGAAAATATGGGAAAAAAATTAAAACGCATTTTTTTTTACACAATGCTGTCCATTTATAAGATATTTCCAACACATAGCATGTACATAGCAAAAAGGACACCCCAAAATAAATTCTGCTACTCCTCCTGAGTATGATGATACCACATGTGTGAGAGTTTTAGTAATGCAGTGGTCCACATAGGAGAGCATTGGTCTAGGCAGCAGGCAAGAACATTGACAGTGACAGCAAAACAGGCAGCAGGCAGGAATAGTCAGTACAGGTAGAGATGTTGTCAGCACAGCCAAAGCATTGGTCCAGTTAGAAGGCAGGGATGTGGTCAGCAGCAGCAAAAGGATCAAAGGATCGTCCATGCAGCAGGCAGGAAGACTGTCCATAGTTAGTACATGCAGCAGGCAGAGGTATGGTCAGCACAGGCAGAGTATTTGTCCAGGGAGCAGGCAGGACCATCAAGCTTAGGGCATTGGTCAGGAAAGAATGGGGACATGGGTAAAGGCTTCTCCCACCCAAATCGCTTTGAAGCCTCCGGACAACCAGACCCTGTTCTGGGAACACAGAAAACAAAAAACTGGTTTTCTGAACTCAGAACACTATTCTGGAGTTACTCACATATGTGAGAACCCTGTGTAGCAGGGTGAAAGATCAATCCAAGGGGCAGGCAAAAACATGGTCAACAGGCTGAGGTCAGTGCAGGTAAAAGGCAGAAATAGACGGTAGGCAGAGGCATAGTCAATACAGTCTAGGGTAATTTCACGTGAAAGGCAGAAACATGGCGAATAAACAATGCAGACTGTAGGCAGAGGCATAGTCGAGAAACAGGCCAGGGTACGTTCACATGGAAGACAATGATATGGTTGGTTGAGGCAGGAAAATATTCAGAACAGAAATTTAAAATGGGGAAATGGCAGTATTGGAAATATGGGTTAATAGTTTTTGAGAGTGTGATATCGCTTGAAGCATTCTCCGATGCAAACAGGATCCGTCTTCCAGATCCTGTTGGAATATGGTCTGGAAAATGGCGCTCATGTAGTCTGCTGACCAAATCGGAGAAAATGCTGTCTGGGGGGAATACTTGTTGGTAGATCAGGGCAGTGACAATGTCTTCAATAAATTTAGGAAGGTGGTGGGTGTTTCCATTGATTTTTGGTAGATGATGAAAGAATTTAAAAGGGCCAAATTAAAAAAGTAAATTGCGACTTTTTTGTACCAGAAGAGGGATTTTCTTGTTGAAAGATAGGGCTGCAACATTTGATCATTTAAATCCACCCCCCCCCCCATTAATTTATTGTACTCGTTGATACAGGAAGGCTTGCGAATGGGACCTCATCTTCTGCGAAGTTCCTCAAGGTGTCATCGTGGATGGTGGACATAATGTACACACCTTTTCTATCCCTCCACATCACAGCCAACACTTCCTCGTTCCTCAAGATTGTCAATTCCCCCCTTTGAATGGTTGTGGTGACAAGACGCTGTGGGAAGCCCTTTCGGTTTTTCCTTGTTGTACCACAGGCCAATTTTATTTTAAGTATAGGTGGCGGACAAGGGCAAACTGGTATAATAGTTGTCCATGTAAATATGATTCCCCTTTGGGAGGAGTGGGAATGCCAACTCCCAAACAATTTTTTCACTTATTCCCATGTACGATGGACACTCTGGAGCTGGAAATCTTTGCCCTCATACACGTGGAATGAGTACACATAACCGGTGTCGCTTTCACAGAGCTTATTGAGCTTAAAGCCGTACCTTGCCCTCTTACTGGGGATATATTGCTTGATTCCCAGCTGGCCTGTGGGGGGGTTACTGTGAGTTGTCACTGAAATTCAGGAAGCGCATTATAATTTTGTATTGGGATTTGCACATGGCCAATGAAAAAATTGGCATATAATGGATGGGTTTGGTCGACCAATACTTATGCATTTCATCTTTTTTGTAAGCCACATGTTGAATGTTAGGCCTAAAAACAATTTAAGCTCCACCGTTAGGGGTCTCCATTCGAAAGGGCAGTATTTGGTATGCCTCTTCTGGGGTGTACACCTTTCTTGACATGTGGCAGGTACTCTGGTGGCAGGTGGTGACCTGGCGGGTACTCTGATGAGGTTGTGGGTACTCTGGTGACGGGTACTCTGGTGAGGTGGCAGGTACTCTGGTGAGGTGGCGGGTACTCTGGAGGCAGGGGGTGAGGTCGTGGTACTCTGGTGGCAGGTACTCTGGTGAGGTGGCGGGTACTCCTGATGGAAAGGTACTCCTGATGACCGGTACTAGATGACAGGTACTGGATGACAGGTCCTCTTTATTTAGGGGGGGGGGGGGGATCTGGGCACAGTAGTTTAGTATAGGGTACTGTAATATGTAACTCACTGTTAGTTGATCTCCTCCTCACACTGGATCAGTGTGTGAAGAGGAGAACCCAGCAACAGCGGTTACACACTGTTTTGTTTACATTTAGTGACCGGCTGTGATTGGACACAGCTGGTCACATGGTAAAGAGCAAATTTCATTGGCTGTTTACACTGATCAGGGCTAGGTTGTATCCAAGGGAAAAGCCTGAGCCCTAATCGCCGCTCTACGTGCCACCGGGGGCACTCGCGGACACTGTGCACGCCGCTTCCCAATTGCGCTCTTCATAGTGACCAATCACAGCTCTAGATGCTCCGCCGCCCGTCGCCGCCACTCCATTACCCCCATCAGGGAATGGCTGTGTCCCAAGGAACACACTGGACCCTCGATCGCCGCTCCCCAAAAAAATCACCCCTCCTAGCACAAATGCTCTACCCTTAAAATTTCCCCTCCTAGTACACATCTTCCGCCCAATCAAAATCCCCCTCCCCAACACAAATCTCCATAAATCACCACTCTTTGCACACATCCCTAAATTCCCCCCCCCCCCCTCTAGAACAATACTCACCTCCTGCCGTCCCCCAATTTCCCCCTTCCAACACAAATCCCCTCTCCCCATCTCCTTGTGGCACCCCCCACCTCACATGATAACACAGTGCCCAAGGCAGCCACCCTTCCTGCCCACCCCTTGTCCCGGGCCTGATCGTTCTACAGATGCTACTGTAATTACAAGTGCTCCCCTCGTGGATTTATTTGAGCAATTTTTGGCTGCTTTATTAAAGCGTTTTTCTTTTTCACTGCACTTTGTGGCACCCTTTTGTGGTGTTTTATTGTCATTTCAGAGATCCACTCCTGATTCTCTGTGGAGATGCCTACTTTTTCCTAGGAGTTTTATCATGGACTGCAATCAATATTATGGATGATTATGAACTCACTTAGCCTATCTTATAACATATGGACTCATTAGGGAGTTATCTGCTACTTCACATTGGGGATTGCACCGTAAACCCTGTGGTTTATCTTATAGAAGTGTTTAAATTATCATTAATAGTGTAATTGAAGCACTTTTATATGGAACATTAAATCTATCATTGGAAGCAATCATCTTACATGGAAAAAATATTCCCAATTTTGTTTTAGCTGCAGTAATCTGTGGTCACATGACATAAAGTAGATTCTCTCCACTACTATTTAAGATTGGGGGGGGGGGGGGAGCAAGCCGAAAAGATTCGGTGGACCCCAACTTCATTCCCGGAAGCTTATGTTTCTTGACTTTATCTGATAATAGACAGCAAGGCTCCCTGCAAGAGCTGCTGCCAATCAAAATCATCTCACTTGAGACTCACTCCTCAAGCCTAAACAATGTGTATCATATAGGATGGCTGGCAGGAAAGAACCCTCTATCAATCATTACTGCTGGAGCAAGCACACGCAGATGATCACGTGGGCAGAAAATTGGGGAGGAGAGCACATGTCATTCAGCTAGCTGGAGCTGTCCCTCAGGTTGATGTGGGGCGGGCTTCCAAAGGAGAAAGGAGAATGTTAAACACTTCCTTTCCAGAAACGGTGGCAGCGTAACAGTCAGAGGATTGGCTACTGTAGCATTGCCATTGACAACAGGCAAGCCCATTGAATTGGAATGCTCAACCAGGTATTTACTAATAATGAAAAGTTACATGTTGTATAGCTTCTACACCAAGATCCCAAAAATTATAAAAAAAAATATAGACAATGAAAAATGTTGGGTTTCATGACACTTTAATCGTTTTGCTATCACTACGCTAAATCACTTCTCCCAATCTGCACTGGCTCAGCGCAGTCAGTAGACCTTTTACCAGTAGCCTTACGATAAAGGGTTAATGACTAGATCAGCACACTTTCCCAGATTTTCAAGATGAGTTCTTTCTTCATCCACATGCGCAGGCTTCTTTGGCTTAAATGCTGTTCCATGGAACTCTGTGCCAAAAATGCCTTGAACAGCTATTCTTTGAGGGTGAAGGCCTGACTGGCCACTCCTTGGATCAGTATATTAAGGAGATAATGGGGGGTAAGAGTACCCCCCCCCCCCAGTAAAAGAAGACTTGTGCTTCTACAAGTTTCTACAAGTAGGCCTTCTACTGTTGAGGATAGGAAAGTTTAATTTTGTCCCTCTCTATCCTTTACTTACAAATCTGACCATTCCTTCTTTTCAAAATTTGGCCCTTCAAACCAGCCAGGTCTGGTTCCAAACCATTTTCCAAGTGGGCGCCCCGCTTGTCAAAGTTGGAAGTCATCTGTCACTACTGGCTTACTATTTCCAGGAAATCTCGGACTACTGGGTCCAGTTTATACTTTCCAGGGGCTACCAACTAGAGTTTCAAACTTTGCCTCATTACCACTTCATGCTTATAAACTTGCCTCCTTTCCTGAAAAGTCAGACAGCTCTTCTTCAACATACTCTGTCTCAGGGCATCCTTACCAACCTCTACTGAAAACTCTACTTGACCTCAGAGAAAACCCCCACTTTGTACCTGCATGAGGGTTTTGTGTTCAAGTGGTTGCCTCCTTTGAGGCTGCACTGTATGGCCAGTTTCACTCCAGACTGTTACAGCCAGGGCCGTCTTATCAAGTTGGCACATCTGGGCACAGCCCATGGGCCCTAGATGCACATGCAGATACCATGTGTGAATACATCCTTAAAAACAATCCAAATGTCTCTTTTTAAAGACATTTGTCAGCCAGTGAGGAAGCAATGTCCGCTCCTCACCACTCGTTTTAACTCCCAAAATGCTGCATCACCCCACCACAATAAATTAGTTGCCTACAGTAAAGCATGAGTGCTGCACTTAGGAGCTACAGTTGCAGTTACTGAAGCAGAACATGATCCCCTCCCTTTGGAGACTGGGCCTCAGATCAGTATTCCAAAATGATAAGGACCCCAAACACACCTCCAAGACGACCACTGCCTTGTTAAAGAAGCTGAGGGTAAAAGTGATGGACTGGCAAGCATATCTCCAGACCTAAACCATATTGAGCATCTGTGAGGCATCCTCAAACAGAAGGTGGAGAAGCGCAAGATCTCTAACATCCACCAGCTCTGTGATGTCGTCATGAAAGAGTGGAAGACCTGTGAAGCTCTGGTGAACTCCATGCCCAAGAGGGTTAAGGCAGTGCTGGAAAATAATGTTGGCCACACAAAACATTGACACTTTGGGCCCAATTTAGACATTTTCACTTAGGGGTGTACTCACTTTTGTTGCCAGCGGTTTAGACATAATGGCTGTGCGTTGAGTTATTTTGAGGAGACAGCAAATGTACACTGTTATACAAGCTGTACACCCACTACTTTACATTGTAGCAAAGTGTCATTTCTTCAGTGTTGTCACATGAAAAGATATAATACATTTTTACAGAAATGTGAGGGGTGTACTCACTTTTGTGAGATACTTTATATCGCTCAAAGCGTAGAGGTGTTGGTGAAGGTTCAGGATCAGGTATGGAGCATGAAGGATCAAGTGCGGATTGTAATTTATATATCATTCATATATTGAAAGAAAGCAGTACCTCCTTAATCGGGCTTTAAATGGCAACAATACTACAAAGATGTAATATAAATATTTTATGGAAATAGAGTAAAAAAATCGATCACACATGTGATGATTGATAAAAAACACATGAACAATTGACAAAAACACATAATTTCTTGTACTTGAATATTATTGTACATAGGGTTGAAGTAGTGAAGTAGTTACTCTCCAAATTTCAGAGAAAATTTTTCGGTACCCAACGTGTTTCAGGTTCAAGCCCTTTTGTTGGGGTTTTTTATACAGGAGAGTTTCTGTTTTGAATATTATTGTACATAGTGTCTAAATTTAGTTACTCTCCAAATTTCAGAGACAAAATCTAGAGTTTACGACACATTTCAGGTTCAAGCCCTTTTGTCAGGGATATGTTGAGCATATAGTAAAAGTTGCAGCACTCAACTGTACAAATATTCAGACAGAAACTAGGTCCTCACTGACAGTGGATGGCGTGGTTGGAGGTCTAGTCTAGCCTCCATTTCAACCTATAGTGCCCCACAGAGGATGCAGTATCAATTTCTCCTACACATTTTGTGTGTTGAATTGGTAGCAGAAACTTATTTGGTCAAGAAAAGATTTTCCAGTATAGGCTGGGTCAGGCCTTTCCACAATCCTTCATATAAAAGGAGAAATTGTAATGATATGTGTCCATCGGTCCTTATCCTGCTTCTGAGGATCCGTGGAGCGCACTGTCCACCCTGACAGTGATACAGCATCTTCCGTGGGGCACTGTAGGTTGAAACGGAGGCTAAACCAGACCTCTAACCACGCCAATGCATTTTCAGTGGGTCGTGGATGGACACTAATGCACGTACAGATTGATTTTTTGTATGGACACTTGGAATGTAGAGTGTATTTGGTTTTTGATTATTTTTGCGAAATTTTTTGTGTCTTCATTAGAACACTGCATTTACTTCAATATTGCTATATATCTTGCCCTACATTTTGTACACTATGGCATAGGTGCTCCATTTAATCAATAATTCAGTGATGATATACAAAGTTTGTGACAGTCACTGCAAGTGCTCCAAATAGTAATCTGTGCAATTCCACGTGGGTAAAGTGCGTCACCCATCACACACTCATCAGAACACCATGGCCCATTTATTTCTAAAAGGATCTACTTTCGCTGTTAGCAGAGTATTCCTTTAACACGTAGAGACAGAATAATGTCACTTCCCCTTAGTGGAACACATGGCGGTTCGGACTATTGAAGTAGCAATGTTTGTGGCTTTATATACGGTATTTATTATATGCTGGATAACATAAGGATTATTTTTAAAGGAAGATTTCATTTTTAATAAACATGTTGCACTATGATGGTTGTTTGTGACTTGTGACTTGTTCATCCTTCTATTTGAGGTCTTCTAAGGCACCACCGGGTGCATTCATTGAGACTTAGCCTATTGGAGGAATAGTCTGCTTAAAGCGAAAGTGGATCCTTTTAGCAATAACTGGGTCATGGTGTTCTGATGAGTGTGTGATCTATGTGATCTAAGCAAGATATCATAAGATTTTAGGCAGGTGTAAAAAAAAGCTGTATATTAGGAATGCTTTCAGAAATAAAAGTGTTAATAGTTTATTTTTATCAGTAAACCACAAGGATATCACTGACCCAAGTGCTCAAATGGACCAAAAGTTTAAATACACAACAGCAGCTATTATAAATAAATAAAATCAATCAACAAAATATGCAAAAAAAAAAAAAAATATTGTAATTTTAGCATTAACAGCGCTAAAAATGCAATATGATAATGTCCTTTTAAAGATTCACTCCACTGTGGCCACGATTTAGTTTATCTGGATACCATCACCAAACACTTCATGCATTAAAGCGTCCCCGTTGGTAATGCACTCAGCAGACATTGGTATACACAGGGCCTTAAATCACCATACACTATGAGATCTGGTCAGATCTTTCCAGCAACGATACACTTTGGACCTGGCCCCTCTTCCTGAATCAGTCAATTTCTCAAGCAATAGTTCGTATAAGCAGAGACAAAAGGGGGAGCTGGCATAGTGTAATACTGTTTATTTAATAAAAAAAATCACACACACAATAATATCTGCTTACATGGTAACATAAGTAAAAAAGCATATAGAATACCTCTGCCGACCAGCGCAAGTCACCTCTCACCGCCTCCTGAGTTGGTATATGGCTTTGATGGAACCCGGGCTTGACCGGCGCTATTATTGACAGATATGGGAGCCGCGTAGACAGCCCTAACGCGTTTTGTCATCACATCTTTGGAGGGCGTGGCTACACGGCATGGCTCTTCCCTTATATCCACATGCAGGTAAAAAACGTAACCCTGCATGTGACAGGCAAATGCAAAAAACGTGGATACACTGCAGCCAGACACCAACCCAGCAAAGGCAGAAGTAGAATGGCAAATACACAAATTATCATAACAGAATCATTGTACCCTTAATTACGATGCACAATATATACAGCAATCCCACATGACCAACATTATCTGCGATGCTGCAACACTATTAAAGGACAGCACACCGCAGTAATGACATACGATACTGATGTAATTGAAAACAATGAGAAGCAGGAAAACATTCTCTGTGAGTAAACAAATCACTAACTCACAATCAACGAAGATTGTATATCTAATATAGACAAGAAAAAATATAATATATATAATAATAGTAAAACCCCTAAAAAGGCAAAGGAAATAATTTAAATTTTAATTTAAGATAAACTCATAACAAAATTCTTTCACATAGACATCAATAAAAAATAATGCTAGAAAAGCATGATATACAAGACCCGAGAGACTCACGCATTGACTACTAAGAAAATACAGTAATCGTACTACCCTACATGATACTTAAAAAGTCATGCGACTCGAGAAAGTTATGTACTATAAAATCGCATATAGCCTCAAAAAGATCAAATGGATATGAAACAGGTCACAAAAAGAAAATACAGGCTAATAATCATGAGAAGAATAAACGGTTTTAATAATTGCTAATAAAACAATTCAATTCTAGATGAATATTCATTCCATTTGCACTCATAATGTAATGCCTTGTACACACGGTCAGACATTCTGACTACAAAATCCGTCAAAATTTTTTCCGACGGATTTTGGCCCAAACTTGTCTTGCATACACACGGTCGGACACAGTTGTTATAAAATCTGATCGTTTAGAATGAGGTGGTGTACAACACATACGACGGGACTATAAAGAGCCAATAGCTTTCGTCTGGTAATTTATTCTGAGCATGCATGGCACTTTGTCCTTCAGAATTGTCTCCACACGATCGGAATTTAAACAATCGGATTTTGTTGTCGGAAAATTTAAGATCCTGCTCTCAAACTTTGTGTGTCGGAAATTCCGACGGAAAAAGTCTGATGGAGACCACACATGATCGGATTTTCCGACAACACGTTCCGATTGCACATTTTTACGTCGGAAAGTCCAACCGTGTGTACAGGGCATTAGTCAAATGAATTTTATCAATTCCTCAAAATTTCAAGCCAGCGGGGTCCCTCCCATGTTTTAATCTGAAATGTAATGAAACACTGTGGTCCTTGTACCCTATTAGGATGTTATAAATATGCTTAGACACCCTTTTCCCCAATTTTACTTCTGCCAATATACATTAGCCCGCAGGGGCACTGAAGGGCATAAACTACATGGGTGGACGTGCATGAAATGAATTCTTTAATCTTGAATTCCCTATTATTAGCCATAGACCTGGAACTAGTAAGGCCGATAATGTGGGTATTCACTTGTTGCAAGCCTTACATTTCCTACAGGCATAAATGCCAGCACAATCCCAAAACTTTTGAGGTTGAGTGGGAGGATTTTACAACTTTATCCCGGATGGATGCTGTCGGTCTATAAATAAAAGGAGAAACGTCAGGAAGTTCCTTAGACAAAGTTTTATCCATTCTCAGAATATTTCAATGCCTTCTGAAAATGGATTTAACATCCCTAAATTGTTAGTGAAAATTACTAATAAAACCCCATTCATGTTTTTTATTGTCACTTCTTTCTTTAGTTATAAGGCAAGAATCCTGCGTAGCGACTCCAACCTCGTGAATCGCCCTATCCAGGGATTTCGAATTATATCCCTTTTCAACAAAACTGGTCTTAATCTGTTGTGACTGTGTAACAGCCTCTCTAATTGAATTTTCGTCATAATAATATTAAGCTGGAATTTAATTGGAGTAGGGACACGATAAACTATTTGAATGTCACAATTATGAGGAGTCAGGATGGGTTGTGCACTAAGGCTTTTTTTAAGCCGATGGCGGACTCTTTCATGCACGAGGTGTTTGGAGATGGTATCCAGATAAACTAAATCGTGGCCACAGTGGAGTGAATCTTTAAAAGGATTTTTTTTTCTTATTGCATTTTTAGCGCTGTTAATGCTATTTTTTTTAGCATATTTTAGTTTATTTTTATCAATTAACAAAATGGAAAGTAAATGCATCAATTCTTTTTGGTACAGTTGCACACAGATTTTGAAGGAACTCAACAGGTAGGTTGTATCAAACATCTTGGAGAACTAACCACAGATCTTCTGTGGATGTAGGCTGCCTCAAATCCTTCTGTCTCTTCATGTAAATCCAGACAGACTTGATGATGTTAAGATCAGGACTCTGTGGGGGCCAAAACATTGCTTCCGGGACTCCTTATTCTTCTTATTTACTCTGAAGATAATTCTTAATGGCATTGGCTTTATGTTTGGGGTTATTTTCATGCTGCAGAATAGCATTCATAACAATAACTTGTGTTTTGTTACTAATTTTGTTTTATAATTTGTTTATTTTCATTTTGTTTTCACCAAATTTTCAGAATGATTAGAATTCAGATTGGTTGAAAAATGATCGAACGACTCAAATTCTGGTTGTTAAGCAGCGGGCTGGAAAGCCGGCCGCCCCGTCCTTAACAACCTAGGACTCATCAGCTCTCAGCGAGCTTCCGCACTGACAGCTGAAATTTAAACAAAACCATGCCGGCAATAGAAAATTCAGAAAAAATGGGGACAAGCGTCTCTTCCCCACAACCCTGGGCTGTGGTTGTGGGCACCTGTGGGTGGAGGGCTTATTGGACTCTGTAAGGGGGACACCAGATATTTGAAGGGATTTTACATTTTTATTGTTTCACTTAAAGTGGGAAAACAAAATAAAGAAAAAAAGGATGTGGGCCTCCCCCCAGTCCATACAAGGCTCTTTGGGATTTTAAGGGGAACCACATTGCAAAATGTAAAAAAAAACAAAGTGGGGTCCACCCCAAAATTCATACCAGACTCTTATCTGAGCACATAGCCTGGCAGGCCAGGGAAGAGGGGGGATGAGTTAGCACCCCCTCCTGAACCATACCAGGCCACATGCCCTCAACATGGCTCTGCCCCCCTCACCCCAAATCACCTTGACCCCATGTTGATAGAGACAAGGGCCTCTTCCCGATAACCCTGGGAGGTGGCTGTGGGGGTCTGTGGGCAGAGGGCTTATTTCGATTTCCCCCCCCCCTACATGAATGAGTGGGGAGTACGTTGCACCCCTTCTCATTCATCAAAAAAAGTGACAAAAATAAAGAAAAACATTACATGGTTTTGGACAAGTCCTTTATTAATAATACAAAAAAAGTTCTCCCATTTAGCTCTGTTGTCCATCATGATGACCGCCGCATCAACAGACCTGATAAAAAAAAAGCTCCACTCGTGACGAATACTAACCGCCCAATGCTTACTCTGCCGGGTGACAGCTCTTAGATGGGTAAAGGGCAGGGCCATCTGGTGACATCACATGGTGAACCGCCCCTTGTGACATTATCAATGCAGCATGCCCTGGACGGTGAAGTCACAAGGGGCAGGGTCACCCGATGACATCATTGGGTGACTCCGCCCCTTAGCCATTTAAGACATGTCAGATGGAGAAACAGGCAGTCCGTGGGGAGCCTTTTTTCTTTTTTCAGGTTCAGTGGGTGGCGTGAGATCTACATCGGGGACATTGTTTTTTATTTTTTAATAAAGGAATTGTGAAAAACTCTTGTACTGTCTTTATTTACCTTTAACACATTTTTTGGTGAATGTGTAGAGGTATATGTACCCCATACTCATTCACATAGAGGGACGAGATATGAGGGCCCCCTTGTTAAAGGGGGCTTCCAGACTCCAATAATTCCCACACCCACAGACCCCCACAGCCCAGGGTTGTAGGGAAGAGACCCTTGTCCCCAACAATATGAGACCCTGCCCCAAAGCATCCCCCATGTTGAGGGCATGTGACCTGGTATTGCTCAGGAGGGAGGTGAGCCAACTCATCTCCCCCCCCCCCCTTTTCTGGCCTACTAGGCTGTATGCTCGGATAAAGGTCTTTTATAGATTGTGGGAGGACCCCATGCTGTTTTTTTTCAAAAATGTCAGCGTGGAGTTTCACTTAGAATCTGTACTAGACCAGAAGGACCTGGTATAAATTGGGGGGGGGGGCCACATTGTTTTTTTTAGAACTTTCTATTGCGGTGTTCTATTGAATAGTGCCCTCCATTGAAAAGTGCCCGCACATGCACAGTATGGAAGGCCACTCCAGCTGAGACCGTAGTTGTCACATTGTTTCCCTCGCTGTTGCAGTGCGGGTTGTGGCTGTGTTGCAACCCACCTGACACAGACAAAACCTGTCATTCAACAAACCAAACCTGCCCTGCAACACACGCAAAACTGGTCCTTCAGCACACTGTAAAGCCAGCCCACAACAGCGAGGCACAATCTGAAAACTGCGGTCTCCCTCCACTGTTTGCATAGCTTTCCATTGTGCTCGTCAATTGGTATCTCCGGTCGAAAAATTCCTTCTATGATATGTGCTATGGTGACGTCACAACAGCTGAACAGGAAATTACCTGGAGTGGCCATCCATACTGTGCATACACATACGCGTACTATTCGATAGAACACCGCCATTGTTTTGTTTACATTTCAGCTGTTAGTGGGGAAGCCCGCTGACAGCTGATGAGTCATTGGTTGTTAAAGTTATGGCTTAACAACCAGCTATTCTTGACACAGAATTAAATACAGTCGATCATTAGTCGACAGATCTGACTTCTAAAGCCGCGTACACACGGGGCGGACTGTCTGGCCAACTTAGTCCGTCAGACAATCCGACGGACAGTCCGTCATACTTTCGAATGAACGGACTTGCCCACACACGGCACTTTTTGAGCGGACTAATACGGCGTACTAAGTCCGCCATACTATCCGCCCTACTTTTGAAATGAACGGACTCGCCCACACACGTGGAGGAAAGTCCGCTCATTTCGAGCGCGTCTCCAGGTAGGCGGGGCCCACGAAGGAGACGTCGCTGACCCCGCCGCCTGGAATGGACTTAAAGGGGAACCCCAACGCCGGAAAAAATCGGCGTGGGGGTCCCCCCCAAGTCCACAACAGACCCTTGTCCGAGCACGCTACCCGGCCGGCCAGGAAAGGGGGGCGAGCGAGCGCCCCCTCCTGAGCCGTACCAGGCCGAGTGCCCTCAACATGGGGGCTGCCTTGGGGAAGGGGGGGCCGCGCGCCCCCCCATCCCAAAGCACCTTGTCCCCATGTTGATGAGGACAAGGGCCTCTTCCCGACAACCCTGGCCGTTGGTTGTCGGGGTCTGCGGGCGGGGGGCTTATCGGAATCCGGGAGCCCCCTTTAATAAGGGGGCCCCCGGATACCGGCCCCCCACCCTATGTGGATGAGTATGGGGTACAATATACCCCTACCCATTCACCTGTAAAATAAAAGTACAAAAAAAACACAACACACGAGATAAAATACTTTATTGCACAGCTCCGGGGGTCTTCCGTCTTCGGGGGTCTTCTCGCCGGACTCCTCCGCTATCTTCTTGTAGCTCTTTTGCTAGCGGAGGAGTCCGGCTTTCTTCCTCGCTGCCGGCCTCTTCTCCCGACTTCGGGGGTCTTGTCCCCCTCTTTGGTTCTTCTGCCGGGCCACCGCGCCTTCTTATAGCTCTTTTACAGGCGGTGGCCCGGTCTTCTGTCGCCGTCGTCGCCGCCGCCTTCCGTTCTTCTTCTTCTTCTTCTTCTCCAGGAGATGTTGCCTCGACGATCTCTCCGGCCGGAATGCCAGGGACGCACTGCGCGGCCACTTATATAGGGACAATGGGGCGGTGTCACATGGCTTTATGTCACATGGGTTGGGGTCACATGGTGACCCCGCCCCCTTGCGATGTCATAGTCCCCATGTGACATCAACCCATGTGACCAACCCATGTGACATAAAGCCATGTGACACCGCCCCATTGTCCCTATATAAGTGGCCGCGCAGTGCGTCCCTGGCATTCCGGCCGGAGAGATCGTCGAGGCAACATCTCCTGGAGAAGAAGAAGAAGAACGGAAGGCGGCGGCGACAGAAGACCGGGCCACCGCCTGTAAAAGAGCTATAAGAAGGCGTGGTGGCCCGGCAGAAGAACCGAAGAGGGGGGACAAGACCCCCGAAGTCGGGAGAAGAGGCCGGCGGCGAGGAAGAAAGCCGGACTCCTCCGCTAGCAAAAGAGCTACAAGAAGATAGCGGAGGAGTCCGGCGAGAAGACCCCCGAAGACGGAAGACCCCCGGAGCTGTGCAATAAAGTATTTTATCTCGTGTGTTGTGTTTTTTTTGTACTTTTATTTTACAGGTGAATGGGTAGGGGTACATTGTACCCCATACTCATTCACATAGGGTGGGGGGCCAGTATCCGGGGGCCCCCTTATTAAAGGGGGCTCCCGGATTCCGATAAGCCCCCCGCCCGCAGACCCCGACAACCAACGGCCAGGGTTGTCGGGAAGAGGCCCTTGTCCTCATCAACATGGGGACAAGGTGCTTTGGGGTGGGGGGGCGCGCGGCCCCCCCTTCCCCAAGGCACCCCCCCATGTTGAGGGCACGCGGCCTGGTACGGCTCAGGAGGGGGGGGCGCTCGCTTGCCCCCCTTTCCTGGCCGGCCGGGTAGCGTGCTCGGACAAGGGTCTGTTTTTTTCGATTTTTTTCGGCGTTGGGGTTCCCCTTTAAAACCATACCAGGCGGCGGGGCCAGCGACGTCTCCTTCGCGGGCCCCGCCTACCTGGATACACACTCGAAATGAGTGGACTTTTCTCCGGGAGGGAAAAGTCCGCTCATTTCAAAAGTACGGCGGACTGGCGCACACACATGGGCGGATTGTCTGCCGAAATGCGAGTCCGACGGACAGTATTACGGAAATTCCGAAATACTTAGTCCGCCAGACTGCACGCTGAAAAAGTCCGCTGAAGCCCACACACGAGCGGACTGTCCGCTGAAATGTGTTTCGGCGGACTAAGTAGGCCAGACAGTCCGCCCGTGTGTACGCGGCTTTATTGTTCTGAAAAATTGGAATTCATTAGAAAGTTAATAAAGAAAACTAATTTTGAAGAATATCAATGACATTAGTTATTATTTAATTTGTAGATTCAGATACATCCAAATCTCAGAATAACCAAAAATCAATCTGAGTTTGTATTCTGACTGAAATGAATCACACATGTCTATTTCTCAGCATTGAGGACACCATTGATTCTGATCAAATCTCCAACTCAATTTGCAGAAATTCAGCCCCAAATTTGCAAGGAAACATGCTTCTTTGTTGCCTGCAGACACTCATTATTGTACTGCTCTCCAACCCTTGCACAAACAAACTGCCTCCTGCTACAGGCAAATAATCCAGATTTGGGCTCATCGGTCAAGAGCACCTGCTAACATTTTTCTGCACCCAAGTGCCTATTATTAGTTGAGTTGCTTAGCCTTGTTTCCACATACGAGGTATGGCTTTTTGGCCGCAATTCTTTCATGAAGACCAATTTGTTTCAGCCAGTTCTGTGCTCCAGTGGAGTGGAGAACACTTAAGGCAGGAAGTGTGTTAATGGTTAAAGCACCAGGTGAAAATAAAGCAAAAAAAAAGCCTATTAAATGAATATGAATGCAGCAGTTTCTGGTTACTTCACATAGAACGAATGTACATGCAGGTTCGCTGGATGAATAGCTTTGCATATTTTTTAAAAATAGACCCCTCATTGTTCTGCTTTTCTTAACTCAGGACCCAGCCTGCTATCCCAGAGCGCACTTCAGCTCAGTTCTAAACCTGAAGGATCTTTCCAGTATTCATCAAGCTACCATAGCAACCAAACCCTTGCATTGGGGGAAACATCTACATTGCAATTCCCGAGCCGCAGCAATCAAGCCAGATCAGCTATTCAGAGCTATAACCAAGTAAGTGGAAATGTAAATTCTGTTTGTTTAAGCTAAAACATTGGGTGTCATACACTAGTTCATTATTAGAACAATTCAGTTATTTCAAAGTATTATTATAACCAAGTGAACACAGTGGCAACAATGCTCAAAACAGTTCTGATTATTATATATAGATTTACTAAAACTGGAGAGTGCAAAATCTAGTGCAGCTCTGCATAGAAACCAATCAGCTTCCAAGTTTTTTTTTTTTTTTTTGTCAAAGCTTAATTGAACAAGCTGATTGGCTACCATGCACAGCTGCACCAAATTTTTCACTCTCCAGTTTTAGTAAATCAACCCCTATGAGAGATGGTTGCTATCAGAACAAGAGTGGATTCCATTTGGAGACAGGTGGGTGTTACCTACAAATAAGGGTAGTCTGCTTTTTTTGTGCAGGTAGTTGCTGCTGGAGGTATCCCAAATAGACAAACATCTGAGATAAATGATAGCAGAACACTGTCTAGTGTGTTAAGCTGGCCATACATGGATCCCTGCTAAACCGGCTGAATTTTGATCCATGTATGAGCACTGTAGTTGGACAGAAGTTTATCCACTGATCGACTTTTGTACAGATACCCTCTCAGATTTTCGCCGCTTGATCAGTGCTGCAGGCTATATCGGTATATATGGTGGCACGATCAGAATAAAATGACACAGCAGGAAGGATTCCCCCAATCCACCCAGTTCAAGGTGGATGAGGGAATCGGGTCTTTTTTTTTGCGTTCGACCCTCTGGTTGAATGAAAAAAAAATGACTAATGTATGGGCTCCCTAAGACTATGCTTGAACAGGCTAACAGCCTGCATGGACCAGATTGGACAATATAATAGCCAGGAGGTTGGACATTGTTTAGCGACTGTATTGAGATGAAACAGACCCTTGCAAGGGTATGTTGTCTACTTTGTTGTTGTCATTGGGATGGTAACCTTAAAACATGCTAGCAAGTGGACTGAAGCCTTACAAGCTCTCTGATTGGTGCTAATCCTTACCATGTACCTAACAAAAACACAGCACCATGCCATGGGCCTCCTGTTGCTGGTGGGTGACATTTTTCTGTTCCACCTGTAAGGGTGCTTGTAAATAATCAGGTGTTGCATAATTGCCAGCCCCGCTTCTTCTTGATAGGACAGTTACCCATCTGCTGGTAGATGGAACCCTTCTCCATATTGTATCAAACAAACTCTGAGCCTTAGGTCCACTCATAACCTTCCCATCCGGGTGCCTTCATATTTAAAGATACAAAAATGTCCACACAAAATGCATCTTCCATTTCATCTTCCAGGACAGCATGTGAGTGACTCCAACTACCTTATACAGAAAACACGTCATCCACAATCAAATAAAAAGAGCACAGTCACCTAGTGTGTTTCCTCCAGCCTAGCAGGAACATGTAAATCAGCCCTCAAAATGAGGACTGCCGGCGAGCGTGGGCTGCCTCGGGGGGCGGCGAGCACCTCCGACAGGTGGGGTTGAATGGAAGCCGTACTCCCATCGATTGCTCTGGGGAAGAGATCATGGAGGAAGAGGATTGCCACCGGATCACAGAGTGGGGATAGCCCGCTGCCTGTAACAGCTTACATTAGAATTGCCTCCGCTCGCCGTCACACACAGCCTCTCCTCCTGACCTGAGGTCTCAGATAGAACGCCGGTCCAATTCTGGGATGTGTTCTGTCTATCACAGGTGTCAGGTCAGGAGGCGGGGCTGTGTGTGCCAGCGAGCAGAGCGAATTCAGCGGGCTATCCCCGCTCTGTGATCTGGTGGCAATCCTCTTCCTCCATGCTTTCTTCCCCTGTGATGATCCGGCTGCCCTCTCTCTTCCTCTCCACAGGTCACGCTGTAATGGTGGGCACAGGTGAGGCTGTAATCATGGACACAGGTCACGCTGCAATGGTGGGCACAGGTCACGCTGCAATGGTGGGTACAGGTGAGGCTGAAGTGGTGGGCACAGGTTACACTGCAATGGTGGGCACAGGTGAGGCTGCAATGGTGGGCACAGGTCATGCTGCAATGATGGGCACAGGTGAGGCTGCAATGGTGGGCAATAAGGCCTGGCTAGTAGCTCCGGGCTTGAAATTGTATGCCCTAATCTAAATGGTTTGTTAGTTTTTCCTCAGGCCTTCGCTCTAGTTGCAGGAGGACACTCCCTGTATATTCTTCCCCATGATTCCGGGACAGTGGACTTGGAGGGGCCCCATATCTAGGATTTTCTAGGCTACTTTTGTACGTATCCTAGCTGTGGGACCTTCCCTCCCAATTACCTTCTTGGTTTCCCCGAAGGTTCCATCTCTGCTGGAGGAGAAGCAGCTATCCCCGTGGGCGTTGAGGCTCTAGTGGAGCCCTTCCTTACACACATTTGATCAAGCTCCATGTCCTCGGTTGCTGTCTGAGCTCCTGATGTTTGTGTCTGATTGATATGGATGGATCATGGCCACTGGCTTCCCCAAACTTTTTGGAGGGAGAACTGCATGGCTGGAGCAGGCCATCACCCAGGGATCAGTGAGGCTAAAGTAGAGGCATCCAGAGTCCCTGACTACTTCCAGATGGGAGGGGTGCATGTCTGCTGAGGCAGGTGAGCTATGGTGCGTAGGCCAAGACAGACTGCAGCCTGCTATGCTGCAGGTCAGCAATATGGTGGGTTTGTTAGTATACCCTGGTGCCATTATCCACAGACACCAGGGAGGGAGTGCAGACAGGTGGGGGATGGAGCAGTAGGCGGACCTGGATCTTCCCAAAAGTATTACATACAGTATTATTTTGCCATGACACCTGCTATGAATCTGACGGATGGCTCCAAGGTAGGCTGTTTTGAGTTTTTTTTCTATATCTCTCCTTCCTGCTATAACCATACTGTGGGAAGGCACAGTGTGGGGAAGATGTCCTCTCTTTGGGTATTGGTTGCTATGGGTGTTTGCATGCCTCCTACATACACAAAATGAATGTGCTTTGTGTCCTGTCCACCATTAGTGAGCTAATTTTGGAGGTAGAGGCCCTAACCCTTGTCAATCCGCAGAGCAGAGTGCTTGCAAAAATCAGAGATCAGCAGAAGCTGTGACCAGTTAACTCCTTCCTACATTTAGTTTAAGCTAGTGCATTCACAGGGCTACTGGGGTCTGCTTACTCCATGTTTACCACCAATTACACTCTCCCTTTTTCCACTAGCACTAGCAATAGCCTAATGGGATCTGCTGTGATTTAATCAGGACTTTCTGTACTTGCATTGGGGCAATAACCTACCCCTAGGCTGAACTAAAAACGTTATAGTTGGATCTTGCAACATTTAATTGACAGTCTTCTGAGCTTAACCTTTATGCAAGGGTTGCATAGACAAACGTGTGTTTAATTATTGCTTGTTAATGCCTGCCGGTGTTGGCCTTCTGATTGCTCTGCTATGGTTGCCACCTCTTCCACCTCTTCATTACTAGATTTTAACTTGTTTTGAGCTGGTAGGTAGGGATGGCCGAACGGTTCGCCCGGCGGTCGTTTCGCGGCGAATTTCGGCTGTTCGCGGTCCGCCCGATTGGCGGACTATTGCCGCCGTTCGCCTGGTGGACTTCCGTGTTTACTGTGTAAAAGAACTTTGACCTATGATGACACAACCATCATGGGGTACAGGACAGCCAATTGAGACATTACAGCACATGGACACTTGGACATTCCCCCTAACTTATAAATAGACCCGATCCGGTGGACATTTTACATTCAGGATATAGGTTTGAGGCACTGCTGTGCTACTGATTGTTGCAGCAGCCTGTCTTTTGTCAGTGTAGAGAGAGGGACAGGACGCTGTGTGCTGCAAGGACAGTCAGTTTAATCATTAGTTGTTACTATTAGGTCCACAAAAGTGCTATTCAAGTTATTGTTCCAGCAGCCTGTGTTTTGTCAGTTTAAATAGGGACAGGCAGGAAGCTGTGTGTGAGGCAGTGAGGGACAGTCAGTTTAATCAGTAGCTGTTGCTATTAAGTCCACAAAGGTTCTTTACAGGACTGGTATGGTAATAGGCTTGTACACGTATAATATTCTTTCTTCCAAATATAGAAAGAATATTATACTTGACTGCTGCCCTTCTGCTGCAGTAGTCCTTTATCAGTATAGGGACAGAGGTACAGTCTGCTAATCATTCACAACCTACTTGTTCCACAAAGGTCCTTATAAGGACTGGTAAGGACCTTTGTGGAACTAGTAGGTTGAGGTGCACTACTGCTGACTGCTGCCCTTCTGCTGCAGTAGTCCTTTATCAGTATAGGGACTGAGGTACAGTCTGCTAATCATTCACAACCTACTTGTTCCACAAAGGTCCTTATAAGGACTGGTAAGGTATAGGGTACTACAGTACATAGGGTTGAGTGAGGTACAGTCTGCTATTCCTTAAGGACTGGTATAGGTCCACAATATATAGGGTTGAGGTGCACTACTGCTGACTGCTGCCCTTCTGCTGCAGTAGTCCTTTATCAGTATAGGGACTGAGGTACAGTCTGCTAATCATTCACAACCTACTTGTTCCACAAAGGTTCTTACAAGGACTGGTAAGGTATAGGGTACTACAGTACATAGGGTTGAGTGAGGTACAGTCTGTTATTCCTTAAGGACTGGTATAGGTCCACAATATATAGGGTTGAGGTGCACTACTGCTGACTGCTGCCCTTCTGCTGCAGTAGTCCTTTATCAGTATAGGGACTGAGGTACAGTCTGCTAATCATTCACAACCTACTAGTTCCACAAAGGTCCTTATAAGGACTGGTAAGGTATAGGGTACTACAGTACATAGGGTTGAGTGAGGTACAGTCTGCTATTCCTTAAGGACTGGTATAGGTCCACAATATATAGGGTTGAGGTGCACTACTGCTGACTGCTGCCCTTCTGCTGCAGCAGTCCTTTATCAGTATAGGGACTGAGGTACAGTCTGCTAATCATTCACAACCTACTAGTTCCACAAAGGTCCTTATAAGGACTGGTAAGGTATAGGGTACTACAGTACATAGGGTTGAGTGAGGTACAGTCTGCTATTCCTTAAGGACGGGTATAGGTCCACAATATATAGGGTTGATGTGCACTACTGCTGACTGCTGCCCTTCTGCTGCAGCAGTCCTTTATCAGTATAGGGACTGAGGTACAGTCTGCTAATCATTCACAACCTACTTGTTCCACAAAGGTCCTTAAATGACTGGTAATGTATAGGGTACTGCAGTACATAGGGTTGAGTGAGGTACAGTCTGCTATTCCTTAAGGACTGGTATAAGTCCACAATATATAGGGTTGAGGTGCACTACTGCTGACTGCTGCCCTTCTGCTGCAGCAGTCCTTTATCAGTATAGGGACTGAGGTACAGTCTGCTAATCATTCACAACCTACTAGTTCCACAAAGGTCCTTATAAGGACTGGTAAGGTATAGGGTACTACAGTACATAGGGTTGAGTGAGGTACAGTCTGCTATTCCTTAAGGACTGGTATAGGTCCACAATATATAGGGTTGAGGTGCACTACTGCTGACTGCTGCCCTATACTGCAGCAGTCCTTTATCAGTATAGGGACTGAGAGTTTTGTCACAGGGTCATTTAAAAAATGACAGGCAGAGGAAGAGGCAGGCCCTTCCGCAGGGGTGGTAGGGGTAGGGCAGGAGCAACAGGCTTGAGCCAAAGTGGGAAGTTGCAGAAGGTGCGTTCAATTACTTTAAAGGATGCACCAGACTTGGTTGAGTGGCTCACTCAGCCTTACTCTTCTGCACCCTCCTCATCCTCTCGATCTACACCCTCTTCTTCACTCTCTGCTATGTGCACCCCCAAAGACACTACCACCAACAACACCACCACCACCACCACATACCTTCCGCTTGAGTTACAGGAATTATTTTCCGATCCATATCAAGACATTTCTGATGCGCAGCCACTCTTGGTATTGGATCAGGAAGAGGAGGTAGCAACAACCGCCACTCGGCAGTCTGACGACAGTACCCAGATCAGCCCAAGGAGGAGGTTGGTCCCCGGTGTTGCTGCCTACTCTGAGAACTCTACTTATAGCGGTGGGGAAGGTGACGTCGATGATGACGTGTCTAGTGATGTCACGTGGGTGCCCACAATAGAGGAAGAGGAGGGGAGTTCAGAGGGAGATATGGACCAGCAGATAGGGAGGAGAAGCAGGAATAACTTACATTGCACAGGAGGGACAAAGCAGACTGCTAATGTATCAGGAGCGAGTCATCGACCATGTACGGTCACATCTGGCGCTCCCAGGACGCCGGCACATGGCTCCGCAGTGTGGGCTTTTTTAACGTGTCCGCTGCTGACAATAGCGTTGCCATCTGCAATCTTTGCAGTCAACGCATTAGTCGCGGTAAGCCCAACACTCACCTAGGGACGACCGCCTTAAGAAGGCACATGAGCAGCCATCACCGAGCCCAGTGGGAGCAACGGAACACACAAAGCCACACTCCAGGCTCTCACCGTCCAGCCTCGTCTTCTACTTCTCCTTCTCCTCTCTCCTCACAATTGTCCTCCACTCCACCTTCCATCATGCCAAGCTCACGTTTTTCTGCAAAAAGGCAGGCTTCCGTGGGCCTAATGTTCGAGCGTAAAAAAAATGATGACGCCGGATAACCCTCTTGCCCAACGGTTGACGGCTGGCTTGTCAGAACTGATAGCCTGCCAACTACTGCCATATAAACTGGTGGACTCAGAGGCCTTTCGAAAATTTGTGGCCATTGGAACACCACAATGGAAGGTCCCAGGAAGGAAGTATTTCTCACAGAAGGGCATCCCAGAGGTATATGGCCATGTTCAGCGGCAAGTGAATGTATCTCTGGCACACAGTGTCGGTGCCAAGATACATCTGACCACAGACACGTGGTCTAGCAAACACGGGCAGGGAAGGTATATCACTTTTACTGCCCACTGGGTGAACCTTCTGACGGCCGTCAAGCATGTAACCCGTGGCACCCGTGTAGATTTGGTTTTACTGCCTAGGATTGCATGCAGGCCTGGCTCTTCTTCTCCTCCTCCTCCTACTCCATCCTCCTCCCTCTCCTCTTTGACTGACTCCTCCTTTTCCGCTGCTAGTGTCTCTTCCGCTGCGCCGCCCAAGCTCCCCATAACCTATTCGACATGCCAGGTGAGACGTTGCCATGCCGTGCTGCGTCTGTTGTGCCTGGAAGCCAAGAGCCACACTGGCCCGGCACTCCTTTCAGCTTTGCGTTCACAGGCAGATCAGTGGCTAACACCGCTCAATTTGACAGTTGGTAAAGTGGTGTGTGACAACGGTGCCAATCTGCTTAGCGCATTGAAACAGGGCAAAATGACGCACGTGCCATGCATAGCACACGTCTTAAACTTGGTCGTGCAGCGATTCGTTGTCAAATACCCTGGGGTCCAGGACATCTTGCGGCAGGCAAGAAAAATCTCAGCCCATTTCAGAAGATCTTACACAGCCATGGCTCGCCTTGCTGACATTCAGCGGCGACACAATCTGTCGATTGGAACTCAACCTTCTATATGCTTGATAGGCTGCTCCAGCAGAAATGTGCAGTTAACGTCTACCTGTATGAACTCTGCAGCAGAACAGGTTCTGGGGAGCTGGGTTTTTTTTCACCGCGCCAGTGGCTGCTCATGCGAGACGCATGCAGACTTCTGCGGCCATTTGAGGAGATCACCAAACTGGTCAGTCGCAGCCATGGCGCCATCAGTGACATGGTACCTTATGCCTTCTTTATGGAGCGTGCATTGCATCGTGTCATTGATCAAGCTGTGGAGGAGCAGGAGCGGGAAGATGAGGAAGTCGCAATGCTGGATGCATTCCCAGAATGGGCTACTCTATCTGAGACAAGTCAACAACAGGAGTCTGAAGAGGAGTCAGAGGAGGATGGTGCCGGGGCGGATGAGGAGGAGCAAGAAGAGCATGCTTTAAACCTTTCTGGGATCTGTTGTTGTGCGTGGATGGGGAGAGGAGAATGAGGAGGACGACATTATCCTGGATGATGAGCAGGAGCCAGGCCACCACACCGCTTCCAGTTTCGTGCAAATGGGGGCCTTTATGCTCCAGTTTTTTAACAGGGACCCCCGTATAAAAAGCATAAGGGTTAAGGACCAGTACTGGGTGGCAACGTACTTGGACCCCCGGTACAAACACAAAATGGCGGAAATGTTACCGCCGTCACAGAGGGCTGTCAGAATGCAGCACTTCCAGGCCTTGCTTCGAGAAATTCTGCATTCTGCTTTTGCGTGCGCTGGCAGAGGAGCAATTCCCACTCCCAGAGAAGGAGTTGCGGGTACCAATCCAACAGCGCCTGCAAGAAGAGGCCGGTTTGAAGATGTGTTGGTGACTTCGGATATGAGGTCATTCTTTCAGCCGACCCATCGACTGGTGTCATCCGGATCCAGCATCAGGGAACGCCTAGACCGTCAGGTGTCCGACTACATTGGGTTAACGACCGATGTGGACGCTCTGAGGAGTGAGGAACCCCTGGAATACTGGGTGGGCAGGCTTGACCTCTGGCCAGAGCTTGCCCAATTTGCAATCGAACTGTTGGCTTGCCCCTCGTCCAGTGTCCTGTCCGAAAGGACGTTCAGCGCAGCAGGGGGGTCGTGACCGATAAGCGTAAGCGCCTAGCTCATGACAGTGTTAACTACCTCACATTTCTAAAAATGAATGAGGCATGGATCTCGGAGGAATTCAACACATGTGACCAGTAGACCATGTATATGTCTAGAAACAATTTTTTTAATCGAGCACACAGACCTTCTTTCTTCATTTGGCTCACTTCCTTGTCCAAAAAAAGTACACCGTACTATATGCCCGTACCCTCCTGTTTGAAGAGGTTGAGCGGTGTCATATTTCTACTGGGGCTGCTTATTATGAGGGGCTCCCACCATACCTGTGCTGTGCTGACTTCCTCCTGGGGCTGTACCTCTGCTGTGCATATTATGAGGGGCTCCCACCATCCCTGTGCTATGCTCATTATGAGGGGCTCCCACCATCCCTGTGCTGTGCTGACTTCCTCCTGGGGCTGTACCTCTGCTGTGCATATTATGAGGGGCTCCCACCATCCCTGTGCTATGCTCATTATGAGGGGCTCCCACCATCCCTGTGCTGTGCTGACTTCCTCCTGGGGGCTGCTTATTATGAGGGGCTCCCACCATCCCTGTGCTATGCTGACATCCTCCTGGGGCTGCTTATTATGAGGGGCATCCACCATCCCTGTGCTGTGCTGACTTCCTCCTGGGGCTGTACCTCTGCTGTGCATATTATGAGGGGCTCCCACCATCCCTGTGCTATGCCCGGTGCAGGTGTCAGTGCTGTATATCACGGTGCTGGTGTCAGTGCTTTATGTCACGCTGCTGATGTCAGTGCTGTATATCACGGTGCTGGTGTGAGTGCTTTATGTCACGCTGCTGATGTCAGTGCTTTCTATCATGGTGCTGGTGTCAGATCACTCTATCACGGTGTAGGTGTCATTGCCGTATGTCACGCTGCTGATGTCAGTTCTGTATATCACGGTGCTGGTGTGAGTGCTTTATGTCACGCTGCTGATGTCAGTGCTCTCTATCACGGTGCTGGTGTCAGATCACTCTATCACGGTGCAGGTGTCATTGCTGTATGTCACGCTGCTGATGTCAGTGCTGTATATCACGGTGCTGGTGTCAGTGCTGTATATCACGGTGCTGGCGTCATTGCTGTATGTCACGCTGCTGATGTCAGTGCTGTATATCACGGTGCTGGTGTGAGTGCTTTATGTAACGCTGCTGATGTCAGTGCTCTCTATCACGGTGCTGGTGTCAGATCACTCTATCACGGTGCAGGTGTCATTGCTGTATGTCACGCTGCTGATATCAGTGCTGTATATCACGGTGCTGGTGTCAGTGCTGTATATCACGGTGCTGGTGTCAGTGCTGTATATCACAGTGCTGGTGTCAGTGCTGTATGTCATGGTGCTGGTGTCAGTGCTGTATATCATGGTGCTGGTGTGAGTGCTTTATGTCACACTGCTGATGTCAGTGCTCTCTATCACGGTGCTGGTGTCAGATCACTCTATCACGGTGCAGGTGTCATTGCTGTATGTCACGCTGCTGATGTCAGTGTTGTATATCACGGTGCTGGTGTCAGTGCTGTATATCACTGTGCTGGTGTCAGTGCTTTATGTCACGCCGGCTGATGTCAGTGCTCCCTATCACGGTGCTGGTGTCAGATCACTCTATCACGGTGCAGGTGTCATTGCTGTATGTCACGCTGCTGATGTCAGTGCTGTATATCACGGTGCTGGTGTGAGTGCTTTATGTCACGCTGCTGATGTCAGTGCTCTCTATCACGGTGCTGGTGTCAGATCACTCTATCACGGTGCAGGTGTCATTGCTGTATGTCACGCTGCTGATGTCAGTGCTGTATATCACGGTGCTGGTGTGAGTGCTTTATGTCACGCTGCTGATGTCAGTGCTCTCTATCATGGTGCTGATGTCAGTGCTCTCTATCATGGTGCTGGTGTCAGATCACTCTATCACGGTGCAGGTGTCATTGCTGTATGTCACGCTGCTGGTGATCATCTCCTGCACCCTCTTCTTTGCCTACCCTGACCTTCCCTCTCCTCCATTGCCTTCATGCGCTCCACAGTCCTGAATTGTCACAACAATTTCACATGTAAAAAAAGAATGCTTGTAGTTGTCGATCCCAGATTCACCTCATACATGTGTTATGTCATTGGCCATGAGCATGATCCACAGTGATACCAAAACAATACAAACCAAATAACATAGGCATAGCTCCAATGTTGTGTATTTAAATACATAGAGACATAACATACAGATGAAGCATGAGGTCAGATTCATAGTGCATTCATCTAATACCCAACATCAATACATGTGCAACTGATGCCTATGCCACAAAGCAACAATTCACATAATCACATGCCATAGATATAGCCTAGATATAGCCTAGTCTGCCTCCCCACCACGCATGCATGTGGATTCGCCACATGCAGGCTACCCGCCTGCCGCCGCACGCTCCCCCCCTCCTGTCCCCACAGGTACAGCGCAGTCCCACTCTTCCTGCACTCCATGCCCCCTGGGGGATAAAGTCCATGCTCCCTGTGTGGGCCTGGAATGAAGGGGTGGGATCTGGTGATAAATACTGGAGCAGGGCCCCAGAGATCAGACCCCCATCTCCTGCTCTCTCCCTCTCTTCACTGCCAGCCTGTGCGATGGCCAGAAACTCCAAACCATCCTCCTTGTCCTCCCTGTCCAAACTACCAAGCCTGTCAGCTCTGCATACTCCATCCTGTGAGAGAATTAACCCTGTGCCTGCCAACCCTGCTGTGTGCCATCCTGTGAGGTTATTAACCTTATGCCTACCAACCCTGCTGTGTGCCATCCTGTGAGTGGATTAACCCTGTGTTTGCCAACCCTGCTGTGTGCCATCCTGTAAGCAGATTAACCCTGTGCCTGCCAACCCTGCTGTGTGTCATTCTGTGATCGGATTAACCCTGTGCCTGCCAACCCTGCTGCGTACCATCTTGTTAGCAGATTAACCCTGTGCCTACTAATCCTGTTGTGTGCCATCCTGTGAGTGGATTAACCTTATGCCTGCTGTTATATGCTCTGAGTTATGAGAGACACAAAACTGGTCTGGAACAACTGATGTTTATTTCAGTACTCACTGTACACTCCAACATGC
The DNA here is from genome assembly GCF_037356315.1 of Lithobates pipiens. Taxonomy (NCBI): domain Eukaryota; kingdom Metazoa; phylum Chordata; class Amphibia; order Anura; family Ranidae; genus Lithobates; species Lithobates pipiens. The sequence goes on along the minus strand of NW_027507764.1, from coordinate 243,000,642 downwards.
ATCTCAGGACAGGTATATGTTAGTGTACTTCCCTTACATGTGCTCTAAGGTGGCTACTATACCCCTTGACCCCTGTCATCACTCCAGGGTGGAGCCAGCCTTAAAGTGACAGTAATGTGAAACCCTTCAGGTATAACACTTTCCATCCATCCCTAAAAAAATAAAAAAAATAAAAACAACAAAAAGGAGAACAAGCACAAAACAGTAACTAATAAATGTCCAATAACAGTCCTCCAAACACAGGAGTTTCACAGGACTTCTCCCGTGTCCAGAGGTGAGACCAAGCTTCCAGGGACAGCTACAGGGATACAGTGGCATCGGATCACTTTCGGCAGCCCTGTCGAAAGTCTCCTAACCGGTCTTGCAGCTGAAACCTGTCAGGAGGGCGACAGTGTCGTTTAGGACAGGCACCTAGAGACTTGGGACCAGAGGAAACAGGGCTGGACGAAATGGGCACTGGTGGGGCCAAGAAGGGATCCACTAGCTCAGAGGGTGAACAGACCTCCGGACCAGGGCTGGAGGACTCTGTTGGAAGTGAGTTCCCCCAATCATCAGTCCCAGTGCATCTTGACTGCTAGGCACAGACCCTTGAGACACTGGTGGTGCAGCCAATGTCAGAGATTCAGGCAGCCGAGAACGAGGATGCAGTTGGTCCGCATGCCGTCTGCAAATGGAACCATCTTCCAGCCAGACCCTATAGATTTTGGGTCCCAAAGTCTCTGCAACGATAGCAGGAAGCCAACAAGTGTTGGAAGCCCCACAAGGCCTATACCTTTTGTTGGGCTGTGAACCGGTGAAGCTCCTAGTGTTTGACCATCTTGTCTTGGGACTGCAGTACATGTTCCTGGACCGTTTGAGGGCGGAGCATGTCCAAAAGAGTCCATGGCTGCCGACCCAAAAGGAGTTCTGCTGGAGTTTTCCCGTTGGTTGCATGTGTTGTGTTTCTGTAAGCAGAAAGGAAGGAGTCCAGCTGCTGGGGTGACAGGGACTGTTGTTTACTTGTAGCCACTGTAGCTTTGAAATAGCATTTGAAAGTCTGCACAAACCATTCTGCTTGACCATTTTTAGCCGGGTGGTAAGGTGCGGTCAACTTGTGCTTGATGCTGTGGGATGTCAGGAAACCCTAAAATGCGTGAATTGTGCACCGTTGTCCGTGGTGATTTCTCTGGGGTATCCAAACGTAGTATCAAGATGTAACAGTATGGAAATCGTTGCCTTAGTCATTGGATGAGTAATGGGAATGACCTCAGACCACTTTGAATGGGCATCAACTATGATCAAGAAGGTGTATCCTCTGATCGGACCTGCAAAGTCCAAGTGTAGGCAAAACTGGGGGAAGCATGGGCCAAGTCCAGGGCTGGATGCATCCTCGAGGAGGGTCTCTTGCAGTTTGTGCACATCTAGCACAAGCATTCACATATGTGGTGATATATGAGTCTAGGTTCAGCCACCACATATAGCCTCGGGCCTTTTGTTTCATACATGTGCACCCGGTATGACCAGTATGTAGTAAGTCCAGAATGTGTTTCCGGAGAGTCTGTGGAACGATTACTCGGTCTCCCCATAAAACACAGTTGCCAGCCACAGTTAATTTCATATGCCTACTGAAATAAGTTTCATAATCCTGTGTGACGGTTGTCGGCCAACCGTACCGTACCCAGGAGAGTATTGTTTTCAGGAAGGTATCCTTGGCGGTATAGGCTGCTATCTCCCCAGAAGACAAGTAGGACAGGCTGGTGTAACGACAACTTTTGACCGGTGGAGAAGAGTCTGTTGACATCCCTGTCAGTTGGAACATTGCTTCCGCATTAGCATTGGCATCATGACCGGGATACTGGATTTTGTAGCTGTATGCTCCCAAGAATAGGCCATAGTCTTGAAGGTGGGCCGCAGTCTGAGAGATGCCTTTGTCAAGGCTAAAGATCTGAAGGGGTGGTTGATAGTCCATCAGTATGGTGAATTCCCTACCATACAGGTAGATGAAATTTCTTAATTGCCCATATTAGTGCAAGAGCCTCTTTGTCAATGTGAGAGTAATTGCTTTCTGCTTTTGTCAAGGACCTGGAGGCAAATGCCACTGGTTTTTCTGACCCATCTGGTAAGCATGTTGGCATGCAGCTGACCAGTCCCATCTGGAGTGTTTCTCCAAAAGCTTGTTCAACGGAAAAGGGTGTGCCAGATCTGGCAGGAATTTGTGGTAATAGTTCAGCTGGAATTGTAACAGTGTTACAGGGGTTTATGGCAATGTCTGGCATACCAAAGTGAACAATCCAGTCTCTCCCAAAGAGAGGGGGTCCCCCATGTTCTAGGATATATAATGGCAGTCACTTTGTCTGACCCTTGTAGAATACCTGTACTTTCGCATAACCCAGTGGGTGGAGTATCTGCTTTGAGTATGTCTGCAGTTTGGCATTGGGCGGACAGTTGTTCGGGTCTGAAGTTGTCTCCATTGTTTATGGGTGATACCTGAAACTGCTGCTCCTGTGTCTACATCCATCTTGAGTTTCTTTGCCTCAACGGTTACCTCTACAGTGATTGCGGAGGGTGCTGAATGCATATGATGTATGTCGAGTCTGTGGAGCACTTCCTCATCCTCGGACTCAGATGATGATGTAAAACGGTGGGAACGATCAGGGGGTGAATAGGGGGTTAAAAGTGTCTACGTGTACCGGTGTCAGTGTAGTGCTTGGTGTACTCACTGTGGATGCCTTCTCCTCTCACGCTGGAACCCGAAAAGGGCTCCATGAGAGGAGACGACATCACTTCCTCTGCCTGTGTTTACATTATAGAGGCAGAGAACAGTCTGTCATTTGCCAGAACAGATCAGGAGGTCCAGACCAGAAATCATTGGCCTGGGCCTGTAGGCTGATCAGTTCTGAAACAAATCCGATCGCCATTGTGAGGACGGGGGGCGCATGCACCAGTACATTGTTTCGCGCAGCCAGGCTGCCCTGTCGTGGTATATGTGCAGTGGGGGGCAGTGGCAGCTGGTGAAGTTTTAGGATGGAGGGCAAGACCCCGCCCTCCACATTTGGCCACTCCCACTTCTCATAAGCCATACCCCTTATATAATTCACCCACTCCATCCCCTGTATTCAACTTGCGTCCACTCATAGTGTCAGTAGTATACACCCGCTGTGCCCATAATGAGGGGTTCCCACCGTCCCTGTGATGAGTTTGTGGCTGGCTTTTATACTGGCAATAGACTCCAGAGAACAAGTGTACAGGGTACATTATGTAGGTTCAACCTGATCACCACATTTTACAAGTTGTTCTGAATGCATGTTTATTCAATATTGCCATGTGAAAAACACAGCCAGAAATTTTCAGTTTTCTTGGAAAAACAATAGCTATAAGTTGTTATTTTGGGGTATTTCCATTTAGATTGCGCACTTGAAAGGAAGTATAGACTAGGGGTCTCTAAACTATGGCATGAGAACCACATCCGACCCACTACAAGATTTTACCCGGTCTGCATCATATACCAGGCTGCACTTTATACACTGGGCTCTACTCATTATATACCAGGCTGCACATTATACACCGGGCTCTGCACATCAAATACCAGGCTGCACATTATACACAGGGCTCTGCACATCATTTACCAGGCTGCACATTATACACCGGGCTCTGCACATCATATACCAGGCTGCACATTATACACCGGGCTCTGCACATCATATACCAGGCTGCACATCATACACAGGCCTCTACATATCATATACCAGGCTGCACATTATACACCGGGCTCTGCACATCATGTACTGGGCTTCACATTATACACAGGGCTCTGCACATCATATACCAGGCTGCACATTATACACAGTGTTCTACTAAAGCAGATGAATCATGCCTATCTTGTGTATAACCACACCAAGAACCTTTTCTGCAACCTGTAAATCGCACATATGTGCATTCTGCAACCTGTAAATCACTCATAACTGCATTCTCCAACCTGTACATCACACATATCTCCATTCTGCAACCTGTACATCACACATATCTGCATTCTGCAACCTGTAAATCGCACATATCTGCATTCTGTAAATTGCACATAACTGCATTCTGCAACCTGTAAATTCGCACATATCTGCATTCTGCAACCTGTAAATTGCACATTTTCATTATTTTTTTGATTTAAATAGTGACAATGTGCCTCAGCAATATGCATGAGCACAGAAGGTGATCATTTCCTTTGGGAAAGCATGCAACAAAGAGATTTAAAAGAAGGAGATTGTGAAACATTCAACAAAATATGGGACTATCCTGGTTTTATTAAATAAGGTTTAAAGCATAGTTAATGTAAATATAAAAAAATGCCCATGCACATTACATTTCAAGCAATGAATACCAACTAGACAGACTACAGTCCCCAACAAAGATAGAGGTAAATCATTGCAAGCTTATCACAATGTGTTGGATCTCAATTGCGGGGCTGTAATTTCTCTGTTGAGAACTATAGGTGAAAGTTGCTATTCATTGCTTGTATTTTAATGTGCATGAGCTTTTTTTTATATTTACATGATGGTACTTTCCCCAGAATGTGGTTTTCTACCATGAAGCAGATGTTAGGCATATATGAGGAGATTGTGCCACCTACTACCTCCATGTGCAACACCTACACTTGCCTGTTTTTATTTATTTTTTTGACAGTCACAATTTTAGGAATGGCAGACAGCCCGTGCCCAAAAGATTGTATGCTTAATTTTTGCTGCTGCTTGCCTTCCCCTCTTGCCTATGGAGGAACACTGATAGGAAAAGGTAGACGAGGACTGAAAGGGGATTGAGATTAGACTCCCATAAAATGTTTCAGCCCCACAAATACCAATTGGGTCCTCCTTTGCTATACCCTTCCCAGCTGCCAATTTTTTTAGTAAGTTTGCATGCCTGGATGCAATGCCTGGATGCCAGTCCACCTCGCCGGAAGCTGTTGCGGGATCGCATGCGCCACAGAGTGCTTTTTTGGGGCCCTGGTCTGTCGAGCTCGGATATGGGTCTGGTATGAATTTTGAGGCAAACCCCCAAACCAAAATTTAAGGCGTAAAGTGCTGATGATAGGTGACTTCCTAGTTCCTATGCAGAGCACTTTATGCCAGAGGATTGTCACCAGCACTAGCACTTTGCCATTTGTTTTATGCTGACACTGCTAATATACAGCCACTTACCTACCTTGCACCTTATATGGACACTAATTGTTTTCGTTTTCACTTATAAGAACATTTGCAGCATATACCTATACAGAGGAAACTTTTTGTATGCTTTTATATACCGCTTTTATTTTACCTATTCCTTCAGGATTTATTGCAATTTAATGCACCTTCTTTGGAGCACTGTTTTTCACTTCATTTGTACACCATATGGATATATTTTCTATCACTGTTCTATGAAGAATCATTTAAGTGTTTGATATACTTTTATTGTCTTATTGATGCATATATATTGTTTTATCCAAAGAAATCACAGGGCATGCAATATGTTTTTATGCTACCTAGGATTGGATATATTTTGACCTTTTAACATTGCTTCTTTTTACCATATATTTTATTGAGCACCTTTGCACTTTTTTACGCACAGTATTTAGGCTCATAGCGCAGCACTACCTTCACTTTATATGTTTTCTGGGTTCTGATATTTCCTTCAGTGTTGCAGCATATTGTTAAAAAATGCACACATTTGGTAGCATGGGAATATCATTGTGTTGTATACCAAGCCATATGCCCTCAACATGGGGGGGGGGCTGTTTTGGGACAGGGGAGGCTCTGTCCCCCCCCCCCAAGCACCTTGTCCATATGTTGATGGGTGTGATGGAAGCGAATGTCAGACTCCGGAACAAAGGACTGGCCAATCTCACACCGCGCGGTCATTTCTGTAACAATACCACTCTCCGCTGCACCCTGCACAAGGATTTTTCAGCTCGCGGGACCACAATCTAGGTGCCAGCAGCCTGAGAGTGATTGTCACTGGGCTACGTTAATTAAAAAATTAACCCTTTAGCTACCACCACCACATTTTGACAAAGAGATGGAAACTCATAAATTTAGCAATACCATTTATGATTTTAGAATAAACTTCTGTAACACACCCTGTCACCACAGACAGGTATGTTCAGCAATTCATTGTATACCGTAGCACTCTTCAAAAGACGGATTAGTTTAGCTTGCATTAAAAGCTTAGGGACAAGGTTAACAATTTTCAAAATAAGGTTTAATAGTGAAAAAAACAAATTGCAAATAAAATATTTACAGAAAAAAGGGTATTACAAAGAACTGAACATTAAACAGAGTTGAGGGAATAATACTTGCAGTGTCCTTGGCTTTATCAGAGTTCAGTCAATGAGCCTGGTATTATTGGTTCTCATGCTTGACAGATGTTCTTGGTTTGATGGTACATGAGAACTGTCAAACTGTCTTGGCATGCCCCTTTTCTCTAGGATCAAATGGGTTGTCAGGTACCAGGTGATGGAGGCCAATGGAGAGAGGGCTTAATTTGCAGCTAAGTTCCAGATTTCCCTGAAAGTGAGAGGAGCCGGGCACAAAGTAGGACAGGTCGCCTGCAAAGTTGCTTGCCGAAGGACTCAGGGATGTACTGAGTGGAGGCTGCAGGCAGGTGGCGCCTGTGAGATGTGACAGGTCTGCGGAAATGCTGAGACAAAAGGGATAGTCAGTTCAAGCCAAGATCTGAAGTCGGGTGGATAACAGAACAGACTTGGCCAGGAGGGTAGGCAGATAGAATCTGTAAGACAAGCCAAGGTCTTGGTTAAGGAGGCAGGAGATAAGTCAGAAACTGTTGTGTCCTTAACAAAGAATCTCTAAAGCAAAGGAACACAGGAAGTTGAAGATCAATCATCAACTTCAACCACTGATGGGGTTCTTTATAAAGGCCCATGTAAAGTGCTGGTAGAGAAGTTGGGTCCTAGAGTCCTTCTCCTGCTGTTCGTGCCCTGACAATGCCCCCTCCTGACGGGCAGCCCCTGGATGCCCATCTGGGCCATCTTCTCTGGACATCTGGCATGAAATTCCCGAATGAGTCTGGGGGCATGGATATTGGTCTTTGGTTCTCAGGAGCTTTGTTTGGGCGGATACCCTTTCCACTTAACCAGATATTGGATCTGCCTACCTTGTCTTCTATAGTCCAAAACCGACTCTACCTCAGACTCTGTTTCTTCTCCCAAAGTTAAAGGTGGTGGAGGTGGATCCACTCTTCCTGGAAATGGATCGGGAATGGCTGGTTTAAGGAGATAGGTGTGAAAAACTGAGTGGATCCTATAGGAATCAGGCAAAGATCATTTGAAGGCCACTGCATTTACTTCACATTTGATTGGAAACAGACCAATGTTTCTTACCCCCAACTTCTTTGATGGGCACGATAGTTTCAGATTGGCAGTTGACAGCCATACTTCGTACCTGACTTTAAGGGAAGAATTCTACCTTTGTTTCCTGTTGAGGAATTTTTTGTAGTCAGACGGAGCTTCTGGTGTACACTATTGGAGGGTTTGGTAATTGTGCTGTATGAAGGCGAGTCTGTCTTGTACAGCGGCATGGTTTCTGGAAGGGAAGAGGGATGGAGTCTGTAATTGGCCTAAAATGGGGACTGGTTCATGGCTGAATATAACGAGTTGTTATAGACGAATTCTACCAGTGCTAGTAAAGGAGTCCAGTTGTCTTGGGAGAAGGCTGAGAAACAATGCAGTTATTGCTCCAGAGTTTAATTTCTGTGTTCGGTTTGCCTGTTGCTTTGAGAATGGTAGACCAAGGACAGACAGAGTTCCACTCACAGTGCTTTACAGAGGACTCTCAAGAACCTCCAGAACCTTGAGGTAAATTGTACCCCCCGATCTGAAACAATGTTATAGGGTAAGCCATGGAGGACAATTTTTTTTGATGGAAGTGTGGGCAGTCTCTGTGGCAGAAGGTGTGCCCACCATAGGCAGTAAATGGTCCATTTTTTGACAGGTGGTCCACTACTACCAAGATGATAGTAAAACCATCCGATGGTGGAAGCTCTATGATAAAGTCCATGGAGATAATTTCCCAAGGGCAGTTAGGGATAGTTAAGGGCCTTAACAATCCCCAGGGCTTTGTTTTTTGCCCTTGTTGCGTAGACACACTGTGCAAGATTTGACAGGCTCTGCAGTCTCGGCTGAGGTTGGGCCACCGGAAGGACCGTTGGAGGAGCTCACCAGTTTTACAAGCTCCAAAGTGACTGGCTAACTAGTGGTCATGAAATATCTTAAGAACTGGAAGCCTTGTTTCCTGACGTACAAAGACCTTAACCTAGTGCCAGAATAAACCATCTTGTTTTCTTAGCGAAGCATGTTCAGTTTTTGAGCAGCGGAAGCACTTTCAATCACCGATTCCAGGCTGGGCTGAATTAGTAAAAAGTTCAGGGAATATCCGGATAAGGCATCTGTCTTCGAGTTCTTGGATCCCGGTCTGTAAGTCAAATGGAAATTAAACCTTCAGAAAAATAAGGCCCATCTTGCTTGCCATGGCCTAAGTTCCAGATTCCCCTGAAGGTGAGACAGAAGGGATCAGGCACACAGTAGCACAGGTCATCTGCAAAGTTGCTTGCCAAAGGACTCGGGGATACTGCTGATGTACTGAGTGGAGGCTGCAGGCAGGTGGCAGCTGTGAGATGTGCCAGGTCTGCGGGAATGCTGTGACAAAGACAAGGAGGCAGGCAGGAGATAAGTCAGGAAAAGCCAGGTCGATAACAAAGAATCGCTGAAGCAAGGAAACACAGGAACACAGGAAGCTGAAGATCAGTCAGCAACTTCAACCACTGACAGGCTTCCTTATAAAGACCCATGTGAAGTGCTGGTGGAGAAGCTGGGTCCTAGAGTTCTTCTCCTGCCGTTGATGCTCTGACACATGCTGGGTCCTAGAGTCCTTCTCCTGCTGTTGGTGTTGACAGAGGCCTTCTGACCAGTTAAGTGTCACAGGAGTGGTCATTAAGTTTGACAGTATCATGTCCCACAGTTTTATACCACTATTAATATGTACTAACATGTATTAACTGCTTAAGGACCGCCTCACGCCGATATACGTCGGCAGAATGGCACGGCTGGGCACAATCACGTACCTGTACGTGGCTCTTTAAGTGCCCAGCCGTGGCGGCGCGCTCCCGATCCGGTCCTGAGCTCCATAACAGTGGCCGCGGGACCAGCGGACCCGATCGCTGCTGGTGTCCCACGATCGGGTCACAGAGCTGAAGAACGAGGAGAGGTCTGTGTAAACAAACCTCTCCCTGTGCTTCCTACTGTGGCTGTCACCGATCGTCTGTTCCCTGTTATAGAGAAAGACGATCAGTGATGTCACATGCCAGGCCACGCCCCCTACAATTAAAAAAAACACGTAATGTCACACATAACCCCTACACTGCCCCCTAGTGGTTAACTCCTTCATTGCCAGTGTCATTTACACAGGAATCTGTATAAATGACAATGATCCCAAAAATGTGTAAAAAATGTCCGATGTGTCCGCCATAATGTCGCAGTCACAATAAAAATCGCTGATTGCCGCCATTACTAGTAAAAAAAAATATTAATAAAAATGCTATAAAACTATCCCCTATTTTGTAAACGCTATAACTTTTGCGCAAACCAATCAATAATCGCTAATTGCGATTTTTTTTAACCAAAAATATGTAGAAGAATACGTATCAGCCTAAACTGAGGAAAAAAAACGGAAAATTTATATCAAATACTTACCGTAATTTTCCTTTCCTGATAGGCTCCATGGCAGCATACGTGTGGGTAGCCCCGCCTCCACGATTACCCAATAGGACCCAACTCCCATAAATCTTTGCTCCTGGCTACTATCAGTGTTCCGTAACTAGCCGACTCCAGACATTTGGGAGGGAACTCCTGCTGCCATGGAGCCTATCAGGAAAGGAAAATTACGGTAAGTATTTGATATAAATTTTCCGTTTTCCTGAAAGGCTCCATGGCAGCATACGTGTGGGAAATAACTCGCCAAACACACCCGGGTGGGCAAAATGTCGAGCAAAGAACAAAAGTTTATTTAGCATTGTCAACCGACAAAACTTGCAAACCAAAATTAACAGAAGACAGAGCCGCTGGCTCTACACAGTAATGAGAAACAAAGGTATTAATAGAAGACCAAGAGGCCGCTCTGCAAATAACTTCAGGCGCCACATGGCGAGAAGCTGCCCACGATGTTGAAATACTCCATGTTGAATGAGCCGTTAATGCCTCAGGAGGAGCCAAGCCCTTTGCTCTGTACGCCCTCTGAATGATCTGAACGATCCAGGTAGAGATAGATCTAGCCGAAGCTCGCAATCCTTTATTCTTGCCATGAGGGAGAACAAAAAGAAATTTAGTTTGTCTAAAGGGAGCTGTGACTTCCAAATATTGTTTAAGCGCGTGTCCTACGTCCAGAGGATGAACATCCTGACTCTCTGAGTTTTTGAAAGTGGGAAGCACAACTTCCTGATTCTCATGGAAGACCGAGGTTACTTTGGGATGCGATCCCAACATGGGAATCAATACTGCCCTATCTGGAAAGAAAGTCAGAAAGGGTTCTTCCGAACCTAGATTCCTAATCTCAGAAACTCTCTTGGCTGAGGTTATAGCTACCAAGAAGATGGTCTTGAGAGTGAGATCCCTTATGGACAGAGGCTCCGTAGAATCCTTTCCAAGGTTTGAGAGAAAATCCAGCACTAAAGGGAGGTCCCATTTAGGAAACCTTGGTTTTCTTTGGGGTCTGAGCCTGGTAGCTCCCTTGAAGAATTGTTGTACCAGTGCATGGTTTGCCCAGGAAATACCCGTAAAGGCTGAAATAGCCGATACTTGGACTCTCAATGAACTGATAGCTAGAGGTAAATCAAGGCCTGTTTGAAGAAAGCTTAGTATGTCTTGTATTGTTGGAGAACTGCAAGAATTTTCTCTGGTGGACATATGGGCCGAAAACTTGGACCATATACGCTCATATACCCTATTAGTACTCCCGCGTCTGGAATTGAGAAGGGTTGGGATGACCTCTTCCGGACAACCAAGAGCTTCTAGCCTTTCCCTCTCAAAAACCACACCTTGAGGTTCAGACATGATGGGCATGGATGTAACCTTGTGCCTTGAGATAGCAAATCCGACCTGAGAGGCAGGGGAACTGGCTCTTGAAAACTGAGGAGCAGCAGTAGAGGGAACCAAGGTCTGTTGGGCCAGAAAGGAATCACTGCGAGAATCTCCGCCTTCTCTGTCCTGAGTCTCCGAAGGAATTGCAGGATCACCGGAACTGGAGGGAAGGCGTAAGCTGTCTGAAACTTCCAATGTTCTGTGAGGGCATCTATCCCATATGCCTGGGGGTCCCTGAACCTTGAGTAATATTTCAGGAGGCTTCCGATTGCACGGGGAAGCGAACAAGTCGACTTCCAGGGACAATCCTAAGGTCAGGAGCCAATCGAATACTTCCCGGTGTAGAGACCACTCGTTGTTGTCCAACTCGACACGCGATAGGAAGTCCGCCTGAACATTCTGCACCCCTGGGATGTAGACTGCAGAAAGGTTGGACAAATTCTTCTGAGCCCAATTCATTATTGGCTCCGTCTCCTGTAACAGGGACCAGCTGCGAGTTCCCCCTTGCTTCTTTACGTAAGCCACCGCGGTTGTGTTGTCCAACCTTAGCATGACCGAGGCATTCGCTGTCAGATGATGGAATGACCGAAGCGCCTGGAAGGCCGCTCTTAGCTCCAGAACATTGGAGACGACTCTCTGTGATGGAAACGTCCACCTGCCCTGAGCGACCTCCGAAAGGCAGTGAGCGCCCCATCCTCGGTTGCTGGCATCTGAAGTTACCGTGACCCATGAGATGGGAATGATTGAATGGTGGTTGCGCAGGTTCTTCCCCTGTAGCCACCAAAGAAGAGACGTCCTCATGGCTGGAGTGAGGAATATGCGCTGTGTCTGGCTGGATAAGTCCCACTGTTGTAGAAACCCCTTCTGAAAGGGACGAGTGTGCCACTGGGCCCACTTTACCATGGGAATGGTGGCTGACATTGTGCCAATCACCCTCAGACATTGGAGAGCCGAGAGATGGGATGCTGCAAGGGCTGCATGAATCCTGTCTCGTATGACTCCAACCTTCTCTTCTGGAAGGGCGATAGTACCTTCTGCTGTGTTGAACTGCGCCCCTAGGAAAACAAGAGACTGAGTTGGATCTAGGTGACTCTTTTCTAAGTTCAGAAGCCACCCGAACTCCTGTAGAGTGGAGATGACTAGGTCTTTGTGCTCCAAGAGCTGATCTTTGTTCTGGGATAGCAGAAGAAGGTCGTCGAGATAGTGATGGAGACGAACACCTTTGACTCTGAGAAAGGCCACAACTGCCAAAAGAACTTTGGAGAAGACCCGTGGGGACGTTGTTAACCCAAAGGGAAGACATGTAAATTGAAGATGTTGAATGCCTACTGCAAAGCGGAGGTATTGTTGAAACTCCTTTGCCACGGGAACATGGAAGTAAGCGTCCTTCAAATCGACTGATATCATCCAGTCCCCCAGATACACGGACTGCTGGATGGTAAGCAGAGATTCCATTTTGAACTTCTCTTTGCGAATGAAGGAATTGAGATGGGTCAAATCTATTACCGGCCTCCATGTGCCGTTTTTCTTTTGAACCAGAAACAAAGGGGAATACATGCCCTCTCCACGTTCTTCTTCTGGAACGGGAACGGCTGCGCCTTGATCCAGTAAAGAGTTCACGTAGGTCAATAGAACTTGTTTCTTCTCTTTTGATTCTGGAAGATTTGTGGGAATAAATCTTAGCTTTGGGGTGCTGATAAAACCCCACTTGTGACCTGAGGAAATTGTTTTTACAGTCCAAAAATCCCGAATTGAGGCCGCCCAAACATGCCTGAAGTGGAGAAGACGAGCCCCCACCTGACAAGTTTGAGCGGGCCCAATTTCAAAAGGATTTCGCGGAATCCTGCTTGCCGGACGAACCCCCTTTTGAGGTATTTTTGAAAGAAGATTGCCTGGATCTCCATGACCTTGAGAATTCTCGACCAGGTCTATAGCTCCGCGCCTCCCTGGCACGATCAGGGCCTTGTCTTCTAGGAAATGGACGCCTTTGATTTTGAAGACGTCTGTCCTGGGGAAGAAACCCAGATTTCCCACCTGTAGCCCGGGATATGGCAGTATCCAGCTTGTTACCAAACAAAGATGACCCCTCAAAGGGAATACGGCACCAGGCCTGTTTGGATGCTGGATCCGCCAGCCATGGACGGAGCCATAACGCACGGCGAGCTGAGACTGCTGCTAACATATCCCGAGATATCAGGCGGATAACATCAATAGATGCCTCCCCCAAAAAGGCAGACGCCATCCTGATTTCTTGAATAGAGGAGTCTTTTGCTGACTCAATAGAAATACCCCTCAGGAATTCCTCTACAGAGTCAGCCCATGATTCTATGGCCTTGGATACCGCTGCCATTGCAAGCACTGGTTTGCAAGCCATTCCAGAAGTCAGATATATCCTCTTAAGGTCTGAATCGATCCGCCTTTCCAAAGGATCTTTAAAGGATACCGTATCCTCTAAGGGTAGGGTTACATATCTCACCAAACGCATGAGTGCTGCATCCACCAGTGGTGCTGACTCCAGGTGCTTCACATCCTCTTCTTTAAAGGGATATAATTTCAGGATTTTTGACTGCATGGAACCCTTTTTATCCACCTTGCTCCATTCCTCGGTAATAATGTCACCCAACTCTGAAAGGAAGGGAAAAAATTGTCGCTCCTTATTGAGCTGTTTAAAGAACTTTCTCTGCTTTGGTGGGGAAGTAATAGGGTCTTCCCACTTCAGAGCCTCTCTCACTGCTTTGACCAATGAAGGCACCAGTCCATAGTCAAAACCTAAACCAGGATCCTCACAGTCAGATTCACTATCTGAGATGGGAGCAGATAGGCGGCTTGGCTGAGAGGATTCCCATGTCTCCTGCAATGGGTTCTCTCCAGGTGGAGGAGCCAATAATTCTGACGGGGATTCACACAGCTGTAGAGCATCCCTCTCCTGCAGAGACTCCTTCACAACCCGTCTTACTATTGACTCCAAACGCTGGTCTGCATCATCCCTTTCATCTGCAGCTTTGGAGAAGCAATGATCGCATAAGGATACGTCCGAAGGAACAGGCATCCTGCACCCCCAGCATGATTTTTCCGTACGCTTGCTGGAGTGAGCAGCAGGGGGGTGAGAATAATTCTTATTATGCTGTTCAGATCTTGACCTATGCTGGCTAGATCTTGAGGAGGATTTATGGCGGTGTGATCTTGATGATCCACTGCGTCTAGAAGTGATAGGTTGTGGATCAGACCCAGAAGGGCTGTAAGGGTAAAACAGACAGAGAGAGAAAAGGATAAACAGTCAATCCTACCTATGCCAAACACTCTCTCCAATATATAAAAAGCATAAATACTAAAGACCTACCTAACATGAGCGGGCTGGCCACTAGGAGGCAGTAAGGCGTCCATATTCACAATAAACCCACAGTTTAAGAAACACTGCAACCAAAGAGAAAAATAAAACACACATTTTTTTTTTTTTTTTTTAAAAAGCATTTCCCCAGCCTAAGGGACATGCTCTTACCTTAAACCGCCGCGCTGACAGCCCCGGGAAGTCGCTGCGACCACTGCAAACATTCCCAGGGTTCTGACAGCTTCCAAAGCCTTTTAAATTTGGCGCCCGTGACGTCATCGCCGACGTCAGACGCGAGGCGCTCGCGCGCATGCGCGGGAACCAAGCCTCGGTCTCATACCGGGTTCGCACATGCGCAGAACGCCTGCATAACCCGGAAGTAGGAGAGAGGTTTGCTGGAACGCGGAAGCGAACGCAAACGGCATGGAGGAGACCGCAAGACAAACAAAAGAAATACACACAAATACAATGCTGCCATGGATAGATAAAAGGCTCACCACTCCACCAACGATCACCTGGCCGAACGGACTGGAACACACACGCCATACCTCCAGCAGATAATGGTCACCCATAGCAACGGGACACAGACCGTGCGCACTCAGGTAGGAAATCCTTTCTTCAGCGCTACTCTGCAAATACTCTCCATACCCTGCTTAACAGTCAGGGCCTATCGGAGGAAAAATTCTCAGTCAATCAGCCAATCGATCGTCGTGAAGTTTTATTTCCAGGAAAGAAACCATCTGGTCCTACTGGGGAGGACAAAAAAGGAACACTGATAGTAGCCAGGAGCAAAGATTTATGGGAGTTGGGTCCTATTGGGTAATCGTGGAGGCGGGGCTACCCACACGTATGCTGCCATGGAGCCTTTCAGGAAAATGTTTTTATATATTTTTTGGGGATATTTATTATAGCAAAAAGTAAAAAAATTGAAATTTTTTCTAAATTGTCGCTCTATTTTTGTTTATAGCACAAAAAATAAAAACCGCAGAGGTGATCAAATACCACCAAAAGAAAGCTCTATTTGTGGGACAAAAATTATGCCAATTTTTTGTGGGAGCCACGTCGCACGACCGCGCAATTGTCAGTTAAAGCGACACAGTGCCAAACCGCAAAAAGGGGCTTGGTCCTTTGGCTGCAAATTGGTCCGGAGCTTAAGTGGTTAATATGTACTGGTTGCATTCTTGAAACTGATATACAGTATCTCACAAAAGTGAATACACCCCTCACACTTTTGTAAATATTTTATTATATCTTTTCATGTGCCAACACAGAAAAATTACACTTTGCTACAATATAAAGTAGTGAGTGTACAGCTTGTATAACAGTGTAAATTTGCTGTCCCCTCAAAAAAAAACTCAACACGCAGCCATTAATGTGTAACTACTTTACATTGTAGCAAAGTGTCATTTCTTCAGTGTTGTCACATGAAACTATATAATAAAATATTTACAAAAATGTGAGGGGGTACTCACTTTTGTGAGATACTGTATTATTGTTTAGAATTGCATTTTTTCTCCAAGGATACTAAACATGAGGAGTATCTCAGCCTGTAACCCAGGAAGTATCTGACTGCTACGTTGGAGATACATTTGTTTGAAACCCCAAGCCCTTGTTTACTCAAGGCCCCTTTGAACTATGAAAAAATGCACAGTGACATGCGCATGATCATCACAATGGAGACAAGGGCCTTTTCCTCACAACCCTGGCCAGTGGTTGTGTGGAGGTCTTTGGGCAGGGGGCTTCCCAGATCCCACCCCTCATGAGTATGGGGTACATAATATCCCTACTTATTCACCAATAAAAAAAGTGTAGTGTAAATAAACACGAGGCAATTTTTGACATGTTCTTTATTAAAATAAACAAAAATTTTTTTTAAAAAATGTCCCCTGGTGTAGAGCCAGCGTCAATCACGATGAACAGCGTTCCAAAAAAGGAGAAATATAGCTGTCCCTTTTTTGGAGCCAAGGTTTTTGTTTTGTTTTTTATTTTTTTACTCTTTACTTCCAGGTCAATTCTAACATTTCTATGTAAAAAAAATCTGCATTTTTTTTTTGGTGGAAAATAACTTAGAACCCCTAAAAATTATATATTTTTTGAAAGCAGAGACCCTGGAAAATAAAATGGTAGCAACTTTTTTTTTTTTGCACGATATTTGGATTGTCATTTTTAACCACTTGAGGTCCGCGCTATAGCCGAATGACGGCCACAGCCCGGACCTGAATTTCTGGGAGGCCGTCATAGGACATCCTCCCCTTTGCACGCTCCTCGTGTGTCCCATGCAGGGCATGCGCACCGCGCGCTGTGAACGCAGAATCACCGAGACTCAGGTGATCACCGATCTGAGTAAGGGGCAGATCCCGACTCCTTACCACGTGATCAGCTCTCAGCCAATGACAACTGATTACGCATGTAAACAAAAGCTCAGTAATCTTCTTTTTTTTCTCCTCACGCTGATAGTGTGAGAAGAAAAAAAAGCTCACCTAACAGGAGACATCACCTAATAGGAGGAGACATCACCCTTGGTAGTTTGTTACTTAGCACTATTGGTAATATATATTCAAGCACAAGGCACTTTATTTTAGTTTAGTTTAGCATAGTTTAGTTTAATCTTTGCAGGTAGCGCAACACCATTTATTTGATTTTTAAGAAGAAAAAAAAGCTGATCACTGGCTTATGCTCAAGGGACATCGGTCCTGAAGAGGAAGGAGGCACATCTGCCCCCTCCTCTGTGCCTGCAAGTGCCACCTGCTATTGCCCACAGTGCCCACCACTGCCACCTATCAATGCCCATGAGTGCCACCTATCAGTGCCCACCAGTGGGGCCAATCAGTGCCACCTAATAGTGCTGCCTTTCAATTTAACCTATAAGTGCCCATCACTGCCAACCATCAGTGCCATCACTGCCAGCTATCAGTGCCACCTATTAGTGCCACTTCTCAGTGTCCACCAATGCCACCTATCAATGCCCTTCAGTGCCACCCATCAGTGCCACCTCTGTGCCGCCCTATTGGTGCCCATCAGTGCAGCCTCATCAGTGTACATCAATGAAAGAGAAAAATTACCTGTTTGCAAAATTTTAGAACAAAATATAATTATTTATTTTTTAAAATGGTCTTTTTAAAAAAAATTGAACAAAAAAAAACCGCATAAAGAAAGCTCTATTTCTGGGGAAAAATGCAAAATATTTCATTTGGGTACAGTGTTGTATGACCGCACAATTGTCATTCAAAGTGCGACAGCGCTGAAAGCTTAAAATTGGCCTGGACAGGAGGGGGATTTAAGTGGCCAGTAAGCAAGTGGTTAAAACACAAATTTTTTAGGAAAAAATACACTTTAATTAATTTTAGTGCACACAAACACAATACAAATAGCTAACATGTCTTGCTTTAAAATTGAATATGCCGTGGAATGGCGTCAAACTACATTACCTAAATATCTTGGCTAGAAAGAATGCATTGCTAGATTTATTACAATCTAAGTCTGATCTCAGATGTGGCAATACGCGACAATGGATCTAGCAATCACAGGATGATCACATTTAGCGTTTATCATAGGAAAAAGAGGCATGAGGGCAGCACAAGAAAAGTTACAAATGAGCAAACTTTTCTGCACTGCAATACTCAATACTGCAAGACATCAGTTTGGACTAAATTCTAAAAATATTGAACACATAAGAAAATGGTAATGCTTTAGACAAATGTATTACACAGAGCATTCCATTGGGCAATGACTACAGAAGAGTGAAGGTTAAACCTGGGTGGCTAAACTGTAACATAAAAAGTCTTATTTAAAAGAACAAAATGGCCTTTAAAAAATATTTTGTGTGTTCTTTGTCAGCATTCCAACACTGCAAGGAATGCAATAAGAAGTGTTATGCCTTGTACACACGGTCGGACGTTCCGACCACAAAATATGTCTGATTTTTTCCAAAGGATTTTGTCCTAAACTGGTGTTGCATATACACGGTCAGACAAAGTTGTCGGAAATTCTGATTGTTTGGAGCGTGATGATGTTTGTTCGTTATGATGGGACTACATTGAGGCTAGTAGTCAATAGCTTTGGTCTCGTGATTTGATCTGAGCATGCGTGGCACTTTGTCCGATCGGAATTCTCTACAAATGATCGGAAAAAGTCAGATCGGATTTTTTGGTCGGAAAAAATTTGAGATCCTGCTCTCAAATTTTTTCAGTCGGAATTTCCGACGAAAAAAGTCCGATAGAGCCCACGCACGATCAGATTTTCCGACAATATAATTTGATTGGACCTTTTCCATCTGAATTTTCCGACCTTGTGTACAAGGCATTAGAATGGAATCAGGGTGGCTGAAAAAGACTAAGAGAGACACATAGCAGAGGAGAGTAATCAAATCCCTAGGGAATTTTTTAGATATATTAACAGTAAAAAAGCGCATTGTCCACATAAAAGACGCTGATGTGAGGATGGTTACAGATGACACAGAGGATGGTTACAGATGACAGAGAAGGCAACTGTACTAAATGCTTTCTTCTCAATCACTCAAGAGAGCCTGGTAAAGGAGGTGGCGGGTGGCTGCACAGGGGGGGCCCTTGAGCTGCTGTATTGCTGCTTGGATAACTTCTACGAGAAAGCCAATTGCTGGCTGAGCATTTTGATACCAGGATGATACCTGCAGTTGGACCCTAAGGGGTTGAAGTAGTTAAAATGACACTAAACAATTGTTTAAAAAAATCTTTTCAAGTCTATATTCTTAACCTCCCTGGCGGTATGATTATTTCAGATTTTAGGTGCTGAAAGCGGTACCATTATTTTGCATGGAAATTTGGCGTTTTATATTGTAGGCCTGTAATTCTTATGCCGCGTACACACGAGCGGACTTTTCAACATCCAAAGTCCGACGGACTGATTCCGTCAGACTATTCGATCGTGTGTGGGCTGCTACGGACTTTTGATTCGCAAAAGTCTGACGGACTTTAGAAATGGAACATGCTTCAAATTTTTCCGACGGAACTCCGCCGGACCCGGTCCCTTCGAAAAATTTGCTTGTTTGTATGCTATTCCGACGGACTAAAACCGACGCTCGGGCAGCTATTGGCTACTGGCTATGAACTTCCTTATTCGAGTCCAGTCGTACGTCATCACGTTCGAATCCGTCGGAGTTTGGTGTGATTGTGTGTGGCCAAGTCCGCTCAGTCGAAAAGTCCATCAGAACTGTCGGAACTCCAGCAGAACTCCGGCAGGACTCCTTCGGAAGTCTGTCGGACATAAGTCCTCTCGTGTGTACGGGGCTTTAGGAATAACTCACTTAAATCTGTCCAAACCAGAGTCTAGTAGACATCTCGGGTATGATAAAGTTTGAAACACAAAATCATAAATTATAATATAATATAATAAATAACTATAAAAAATAACAAATAATAATACTTTTTTATTCAATACGTTTTAGTAAATAATATAATCAAAAACACTGACTTTTTTTTGGCCAAACAAGGGTGCAATATTAGTAGTCATATTGCTTCAGTAAACGTCCCGAGTATGGAAAATTTTAAAACATGGTACAGCACCAAGTCCGACGTCACAGTCAGGACAGTAGAACCTGGTTTCTTTTCTGATTTTCCTTCCAGTGTCGTCACGCTTAGAGCAGAAAACCACACACATCCTTGTGGGTGCTGACTTCTTTTCCGTTGGTGGAACATGGTCCATAAAGTGACGACCAGTCAGGCATTCCAGGTTCACAACACCAGCAGCACGACCAGGTCTATTTACAGACATTGATGTTGGGGGTTGAGAAATATAAGTTTGGCAACTTTCCAAACTAAGTCTGCATGAACCACAGGCTTGTCACTCTTTTTTTTAAGAAGAATGAAGGCATTCCACAGGCACTGTTCAAGAAGATGCCTGAAGATTTTTTTGTAATTTTTTATTTTTTTGTTGCTTTCTCATGGCTGGATAAAAAGTCATGGTCTGGTCAGCTCTGTCAACACCTCCTCTTGGTGTTGTTGTAGTCCATCACGATTTGTGGTTTCATTATGTCTTTTCCACCTTTTGTGTGTACCATGACAGTGAGGTGTTGTGAATTGTACTATATTTTATATTTTTTTTTTACTATAATATGTACACATATTTTTTGTCGTGCCATCTCAGTGCCATCATTTTGCCTTTCTGCCAGGCTAATATTTCTCCTGCCTTGAGCTTTTTATTGCGAAAGGTTGGCGGCATGTCATGCCGGTTAGCTCTACCGGTCCCATATGCATCCTTCTTGTGCTGTGGAAGAAACTCATAGAGATTTGGAGAAGTGTAAAAATTATCTGTGGTTACATAGTAGCCCTGGTTCAGCAATGGCTCAATCAAAGTAAGAACGGAAGCGGTTGCCATTCCATAATTACTGAATCTTTCATTGAATTTGGTTCCTTTCCCGGTGAAAAGGACCAAATTCCATATGTAATCAGTGCATGAATGATTTTATACCAAATTGTGCTCTCTAAGCCCTTGTACACACGGTCAGAGAATCTGTCGGAATGAGTCTTATCGGACCGTGTCGTCAGATAATCCGACTGTGTGTGGTATGCATCGGACTCATTCCGTCCGAATCTCCGTCCGACCCAATTTTCCAACATGTTGGAAATATTTCCCGACCAACTGGGCCGGACGGACCTAATCCGATCATGTGTAGAGCATTTTGATCGGACCAAGTGCCACGCATGCTCAGATCAAATTCCTACATCAAAGCTATTGGCTACTAGCCTGAATGTAGTCCCATCGTAACGAAATTACGTCATCACGTTCTGAAAGATCGGATTTTTCGCCAACTTGGCCCGACCGTGTGTATGCAACAGTTTTTCGGACACAATCCGTCGGACTAAATCCGACGGGCAAAATCCGACGGATTTGGTTGGCAAAATCTCCGACCGTGTGTACGTGGGCTTAGATGTGATATACTGTATCCAGGAGTCTTCCTTTGTAGGCCATTAGATCGTCGATACTGATGTCTCTATCTGGTACATAGGTCTGCTGGAAATCTTTCCAAATAATTTGATATACCTCCCAAATCTTTTTCAGTTTTGGCGCTGGATGAGAAGTCTCATCAAATTCTTCATTATTTTGAAAGTGCAAATATTTCATTATCAGAGAAAATTTTTACTCCGACAGGGCCGTGCCAAAAAAGGGAGTAGCTAGTAATTTGTTGTCCAATACCATTTCTGCAGGGGTTTCCCCACCACTCCCTGAAGAATTATGAGGTCCAGAAACTTCCAGATGTCCTCTATGGTCACTGGTTCCCACTTTCTGCTCCTTGCAGACCTCTGATGCATAGCATCTTGTTGCTCCTGGTACCGATTTGTCTCTGTAACAATTTTTTCTATAACCTCATCGGTCAAAAAGAGTTGGAGGTATGCCAAGGAGTTGTCATCTTGAACCTCCACTTTGATACCGAGTGCTCCAGTAAACAGGAATCCTGGGGGTGCTGCGTGCTCCGTACCGCAGTCAATCGAGCACCAACTCCGCACATCACTGGGTACAGTCGCAGGATCACCGCTGAAATCGCTTTCCATACCTGATGATGAACTTCCCCATGAATCGCTATCGCTCAACTCTGCAAGCGATTCTGTATCGCCTGTCGCTGTTTTCAACCAAGTCATATGCCGCTTTTGAGGTAGAGGTGTGCTTTTTTAAATGCCATGGTCGCTCTGCAATTTCCAGACAGAAAGTACAGTAAAACTGCATGCAAGGGCACTGGATAAAGCACTGGAGGGGCAAACTAGGGTCAATTTTATTTTATTTAGTAATGTAATCCAATAGGATTACAATGTATCAGTGTGTTTGTGTTTATACTGTTTGAATTTGCCGCCGGTTCCAACCCCCTGCGGCGCTACGCTTGGAGGGAACGGAAGCCAGGGCACACAGTGCATCGGGCGGAAGATCCGGCCGCCATACACAGCGGGAGTACATCATGGGATGCCGGGGTCAAGGTAAGTAACCTCTTCCAGGATCCAGCAATGCGATCCCAGGTTTACCGCTAATAGTACTGAAATCTCACCCCGAGCCACACTCGGGAATACCGCCAGGGGGTTAAAGTGATACTAAAGTCTTGTTTTTTGGTTTAAAAATAACAAACATGTCATACTTACCTGCACCGTGTAGTGATTTTGCACAGAGAAGCCTGGATCCTCCTCTTCTTGGATCCCTCTTCAGCGCTCCTGGCCCCTCCCTCCTACTCCGTGCCCCCACAGCAAGCAGCTTGCTATGGGGGCACCCAAACCTAGCCGTGGCTAGGCTCCCCCCTCTCCTCATTGGCTCACTGACTTTGACAGCAGTGGGAGCCAATGGTGCTCCAGTGCTGTCTCAGCCAATGAGACAGCCCTTCTGGATATGGGCCTGTCCCTTTTCTAGATTTGGACCTGTCTCTTTGCTAGATTTGGACCTGTCTCTTTGCTGGTTGTGGGCCTGTCTCTTTGCTGGTTGTGGGCCTGTCTCTCTGCTGGTTATGGGCCTGTCTCTGCTGGATATGGGCCTGTCTCTGCTGGATATGGGCCTTTTTCTTTGCTGGTTATGTGGCTGCCTCTTTGCTGGTTATTTGGCTGTCTCTTGAGTGATCTGAGGGTGTCTCTTTGCTGGATATGGGCCAGTTGAAATCATCTGAAAGTGCCTCTGAGATTGCTTTGGTAAATAGTGGATATTGCTAGTGTTTTGTGCATTTTACTACATTTCTTTTTATTAAATTCCATACGTCACTTGAATAGCCCCCAAATTATACCTGTTCTCTAAAGTGGGCGGTGCTAGGAGGTATGTAGGGGTGAAGACAAGGGGCGGTCATAGAGGTGCACAGGGGGTGGAGACAGGTGTGGCCTAGAGAAGGGGCCACACCTGCACCCTTTTCTCTGAGAAAAAAATCCCTTTATATAATCGTATAAAAATAAATAAATAATTTATATGGTGATCAAGCGAAAATACAAGAATGTTTGTACGTTTTACATACAATAGCTATGTCTTTTACTCATATAAAAGAAGCAATATATCCTCACATTCACAAATAAGTTAGGACAACCAAGACAGATGTTTCTTCATATATAAGTAAACAGCCTGTGATTTATCTAAGTACCTTGGATAGTGTTCAGCAACTTTTCTCAGATTAGAACATCTTATCATTGTTGAAAAGATGGCGGTGTTTTTGAAGATAGTACATCTTACTAAACCAACATTCTATGCGCTTACAAAAACACAAACCCTCCCCCCCAAAAAAAAACAGGCTGACCTGTTGTGTCAGGCATCAATTGCCTAATTCTAAATGTCATTGTAATAGGTGATGACTACCTTCCCCTACATGTGGGACTGCCAATCTTATGTCAAGGTTACAATACACTTTCTTACCCTTCATAATAACTTGTATATATAACTAGAAATTATCTTTGTATCCATTTATTCAAGTATCCCACATACTAAGTGAAACAAGTATTAAAAAACATAATTATAATACCTTTTATATTGCAACTAATACATTTTAAAGTGACACACAGGGGGTGATTTCTGAAACCCGTGCGCCATCAGTAGAGGTGCAGGGTGAGGACATTTCCATGTTTACTTCCACAATGCGCACCGCCACGGGCGCGCAACGGGGAAGTTTTGTGTTTGCCGTGTCCCCCGGAGACAGGCAAACACAGATCGCTGTAAACGGCCAATCACAGCGGCCGTTTACAGCGCGATCCGCGTGTCCAATGTGAGATGATCTCATATGTAAACATAAGAGATCATCTCTCAGTGCCGCTCTCCCTCCTCACACAGACAGCGTGTGAGAGGGGAGAGATGAACGGCTGCAGCGGCCGTAAGTGGGAAAAAAAAAAAAAAAAAAAATAAGTGCCATCCTGCCCCAGTGCCATCCGCCCCAGTGCCATCCGCCCCAGTGCTACCTGTTAGTGCTATCTGTCCCCAGTGCCACCTGTTAGTGCTATCTGTCCCTAGTGCCACCTGTTGTCAGTGCCATTTGTCCCCAGTGCCATCTGTCATCAGTGCCATGTATAAGTGTCATCTGTCATCAGTGCCACGTGTCATCAGTGCCACATAGTGCCATCTGTCATCAGTGCCACATATTAGTGCCATCTGTCATCAGTGCCATGTATCAGTGCCATTTGTCATCAGTGCCACCTATCAGTGTCACGTGTCATCAATGCACTTATCAGTGCCATCTGTCATCAGTGTCACGCGTCATCAGTGCCACATATTAGTGTCATCTGTCATCTGTGCCACATATTAGTGCCACGTATTAGTGCCTTCTGTCATCAGTGCCACGTATTAGTGCCACGTGTCATCAGTGCCACGTATAAGTGCCATCTGTCATCAGTGCCACATATTAGTGCCATCCGTCATCAGTGCCACGTATAAGTGTCATCATTGCCACGTATCAGTGCCATCTGTTATCAGTGTCACATGTTATTGTCCTGGTGCTCCAGGGCCTTCAAAAGTGTGATAGGTAGTCAACAAGTTAGATGTGTAATTTATGCTCCTAGAACACCTTATGGCGCTCCCTGCATGTTGGGCCTCTCTATGTGGCCAGGCTGTGAAAAAGTCCCACACATGTGGTATCGTAATACTCAGGAGGAGTAGCAGAATTTTTTTGGGGTGTCATTTGTGGTATACACATGCCATGTAAGAGAAATAACCTATTACAATGACAATTTTGTGGAAAAAAAAAAATGAAAAATCTTAATTTTGCAAAGAATTGTGGGAAAAAAAT
Source organism: Lithobates pipiens (assembly GCF_037356315.1). Classification (NCBI taxonomy): domain Eukaryota; kingdom Metazoa; phylum Chordata; class Amphibia; order Anura; family Ranidae; genus Lithobates; species Lithobates pipiens. The sequence goes on along the minus strand of NW_027507764.1, from coordinate 242,975,520 downwards.
GACAACATCAAAAAGCTCACCATGCCTCTTACTAAATACTTGGAATGTCTACTTTCCAAAAAGGGGTAATTTGGGGGGTATTTGTACTTTCCTGGCTTGTTCGGGTCACAAGAAGCGAGATAGGCCACCAGTACATCAGATGTGATCAATTTGTCAATCAATGTATTGGGGGGGGCAGGCTATTTTTTTTTTTTTTTGCGTTAAAATCTTGCAGCTGCAATGTAGATTTTTTTACGTTTTCTCTAAAGCCGTATATCTTTGAAGCAGCATTATGGATACATGCTACAGATGCACCATTTTACAGGCAGAGTACCCCCCCCCCCCCCAAGTTACTAGCTTTTAAGCAATTTTGCATTTTTAAAGGCAGTTCTCCTTTTTTTCGTTTTTGGGATTATATGTCCCTCAGGGTGGGACCTGGGCCCCCATACCCATTTTAAGGCCAGTAACTAGAAGATAAGCCAGCCAAGTGGGGACTAGCAAAATTAACAAGTCAGTTCCCATATACAGCAATGGTATTTGTTGTATAACTTTTGCCCATGTTAGGCTCTTTGTCTGGGGGGTGTTTGTCCCATCTGTCATTTTGTAACATGCTGGATGATGTGCTTAATTTTGGATGGGGGGTGGCTTATTTTGTGCTAGCTGCATTTGGGTTAGTCTGGGCATGCTCAGGGACTTTGGTTGTTTTTGGTGTGTGAACAGCACTTGGATTTTTTCTGTCTGTGTGTGTGTTTGCGCGCGCGTGCGTGTGTGTGTGTGTGTGTGTGTTTGTGTCCGTCCGTGTCCCCTTATAGAGTTTGTAACACATGAATTTTCTCTTTGAATTTTGTTTGTTATGTCTTTGCAAAACAGACGTGTTTTAGAGCAAGTTTTTTTTTATGTGTGTTTATTTATCTCTTTTTTGGGGGGGGGGGGTATTTTGCCCTTAAATATTTGTGATGTCAATGTGTGTCATTTGTAGTTTGTTAGTTTCAATTTGATTTAATTGACTGTGCTGCATTATTTTGCAAAATCTTCCTCAAGATGTTGTGACTAATAAGTGTTTAAATCCTTAAGAGACTGTCCGTTTGTGGGTGCAGTCCTTTTAACTCCTGTTAATTTCCTCTGCAAAATGGTCAGACCTAAAAACCATATTCTGTTACTGTCTCAGATTATTATAATTGTACATATGCTGCCATGGATAGGCACCAGGAAACTAAAATTACAGAGAGGTAAATATTCAATTTTCCATTTTAGCACAGTGGTTCTCAGCCTCAGTCCTCAATTACCCCTGACAGGACATGTTGTGGGAATTTATCTTAGCTAAAATAGCTGTCCAAAATACCAAGCTGTGATTTAAAGAACCTGGGCAAGATGAAGGAAAACCTGCAAAATGGCCTTTTGGGGGTACTTGAGGACAGGATTGAGAAGCACTGATTTAGAGCACTGAGCTAAAATCTAGCTCAAGACAATCCTATTCTAATTGTGGGCATTTGAGGGAAACCAAGTGAGTGTTATAAGCCCTGCTTGTCTTTTTTAGGTTGGGTTTTGTGTCCCTTTTCTGAAAATTGTCTTTACTTCCTGTCACATAGCCAAACAGGAAGTGAGAGTAAAACCCTACCAATGTCTTTCCTTGGGTACACACAGGTCAATCTAATTAATCTTGCCATTAGGCAAATTTCACTCTAGCACTTTGTTGCGTACACCCCAAATTATTAGGTATTTTGGGGTTTATTAAAGGCAAATCCACTCTGCAATACAAGTGTATTTGCTATAAATCTGAGGGGAAGCTCTGGTGATTTCATCATCCAATCATGTAGATGCAGAGATGCTGTTTTTTTTTATTTTCCTTGCATGTATCCTTCGGATATCCAACAACTGCACTTCCAAGTGCACTTGTAGTGCAAAATGGATTTGCCTTTTTTTTTTTCTTTTTTTTTTTTAGGGAGTTGGGGAAGGGGAAAAAAAAAATGGAGGAACCTTCACACAAAAGACCTCAAAGAAAAGTGTAGGTTCAATTGGACTTTTTAGGCAAGAGAAAGAGTTGTAAAAACAACCAATATATTCAAAAATATTATTTATTATTTAGAAAAAAATAAAATTACTGTAGTTAAAAATCAAAATTTAAAAAAAGAAAGGAATTATAAATATACATCAAGTCCCATTTGATATCCTGTCAACATTTGTACAGTCTACACATAATTCATATTCATATCCAAAGATTAGCAGTTTGTACAATAATACAAGATGTAGAGGATATCAAATATATAATTGAAACTTAAGTATGTTCTTGTGCTCTACATGTTTCGCGTTTTTTTGAATAGCGCTTCTTCAGGAGCTTTAGCAATATTCTATAATATAAAAACAGAAAGAAATGTATACAGTATATCAATAGAATCCAAAACATAAAACATTGCATACATAATCATCTATACAATACATATATGTTTATTTATACAGTCTATCAAAATGCTAAAATGCTCTAAAGGGGGAAAATAAAAAATAAAAAAATTAAAATAAAAGGGAGAGGGGGGGATAATTGTGAGGATTCTCATGGGTAGAGAGGCAATATGGGAACGGATATGACATTTGCATTTCGTGCATGTAGTATTAATGTTATAATGAATTTACTTACATTTCTTCGTGGAAATGCCCCAAAGGAAAATGGAGCAAAAAGGAAAAGGAAGAGTGAAAAAAGGGGAATATTTTCCCAAGAGAATTAGAACAGCAAAGGTTAATTTAGTGAAGCGACTTTAACCACTTCAGCTCCGGACCAATAAACACCTTAAGGACCAGAGGTCTTTTTGCAATTTCGCACTGCGCTGCTTTAACTGGTAATTGCGCGGTCATGCAATATTGCACCCAAACGAAATTTGCGTCCTTTTCTTCCCACAAATAGAGCTTTCTTTTGATGGTATTTGATTGCCTCTGCGATTTTTTTTTTTTGCGATATAAATGGAAAAAGAGCAAAAATTTTGAAAAAAAAAGATATTTTCTTCTTTTTGTTATAAGAAAAATCGAATAAACTAAATTTTAGTCATACATTGAGGGCAAAATTTATTCAGCCACATGTCTTTAGTAAAAAAAATGTCAATAAGCGTATATTTTTTGGTTTGCGCAAAAGTTATAGCGTCTACAAACTAGAGTACATTTTCTGGAATTTACACAGCATTTAATTTATGACTGCCGATCTCATTTCTTGAGGTGCTAAAATGGCAGGGCAGTACAAATCCCCCCCAAATGACCCCATTTTGGAAAGTAGACACCCCAAGGAAATTGCTGATGGGTATGTTGAGCCCATTGAATATTTATTTTTTTTGTCCTAAGGGATTGAATAATGACAAAAAAAAAAAAAAATATTTTTTTACAAAAAGTTGTCACTAAATGATATATTGCTCACACATGCCATGGTTATATGTGGAATTGCACCCCAAAATATATTCCGCTACTTCTCCCGAGTATGGGGATACCACATGTGTGGGACTTTTTGGGAGTCTAATCGCGCACGGCACCCCGAAAACCAATCACCACCTTCAGGATTTCTAAGGGTGCAAATTTTTGATTTAACTCCTCACTACCTATCACAGTTTCGAAGGCCATAAAATGCCAAAATAGCACAAAACCCCCCAAAATGACCCCATTTTGGAAAGTAGACACCCCAAGCTATTTACTGAGAGGCATGTTGAGTCCATGGAATATTTTATATTTTGCCACAAGTTGCGGGAATATTACAAACTTTTTTTTTTTTGCACAAAGTTGTCACTAAATGATATATTGCTCACACATGCTATGGGCATATGTGAAATGACACCCCAAAATACATTCTGCTGCTTCTCCTGAGTACGGGGATACCACATGTGTGGGACTTTTTGGGAGTCTAGTCGCGCACGGCACCCCGAAAACCAATCACCACCTTCAGGATTTCTAAGGGTGCAAATTTTTGATTTACCGTATATACTCGAGTATAGGCCGACCCGAGTATAAGCCGAGGCCCCCAATTTACCCCCAAAAAACTGGGAAACCTATTGACTCGTGTATAAGCCGAGGGTGAGATATGCCTGTCCATCCCTGTGTGTGTGTCCATCCATCCATCCCTGTGTGTGTGTGTGTCCATCCATCCCTGTGTGTGTGTGTCCATCCATCCATCCATCCATCCCTGTGTGTGTGTCCATCCATCCATCCATCCCTGTGTGTGTGTGTGTCCATCCATCCATCCATCCCTGTGTGTGTGTCCATCCATCCATCCATCCCTGTGTGTGTGTCCATCCATCCATCCATCCCTGTGTGTGTGTGTGTCCATCCGTGTGTGTGTGTGTGTGTGTGTGTGTGTGTGTGTGTGTGTGTGTGTGTGTGTGTGTGGCCTTGTGTGTCCAGCCTACCTGTGTCCTGAGCCTCCGTCCGGTCCCGAGCCTCCGTCCGGTCCCGTCCCGTCCCGAGCCTCCGTCCGGTCCCGTCCCGTCCCGAGCCTCCGTCCGGTCCCGTCCCGAGCCTCCGTCCGGTCCCGTCCCGTCCCGTCCCGAGACTCCGTCCGGTCCCGTCCCGTCCCGTCCCGAGCCGAGCCTCCGTCCGGTCCCGTCCCAGGATCACCGCTCTTCGTCGGCGCCCATTCCCCTGTTCAAATGCCGCGCCTCCCTGTCTGTGATAGGCGGAACACAATTTCCCAGCAGCCTGTGTTCCGCCTATCACGGACATCGTCTCATCCTCGTCCGTAGTACGAGGATGAGACGATGTCGGTGATAGGCGGAACACAGGCTGCTGGGAAATTCAGTGTTCCGCCTATCACAGGCGAAGGCGGAGCCGGAGGCGCGGCTTTTGAATTATAGAATGGCCGCTGTCTGTCTGCTCGACACGCTGATCGAGCAGGCAGACAGCGATGACTCGAGTATAAGCCGAGGGGGGCACTTTCAGCCTCAAAAAAGAGGCTGAAAATCTCGGCTTATACTCGAGTATATACGGTAACTCCTCACTACCTATCACAGTTTCGAAGGCCATAAAATGCCAAAATAGCACAAAACCCCCCCAAATGACCCCATTTTGGAAAGTAGACACCCCAAACTATTTACTGAGAGGCATGTTGAGTCCATGGAATATTTTATATTTTGCCAAAAGTTGCGGGAATATTACAAACTTTTTTTTTTTGCACAAAGTTGTCACTAAATGATATATTGCTCACACATGCTATGAGCAGAAGTCAAATTACACCCCAAAATAAATTCTGCTGCTTCTCCCGAGTACGGGGATACCACATGTGGGGGACTTTTTGGGAGCCTAGCCACGTACGGGACCCTGAAAACCAAGCACTGCCTTCCGGATTTAAATATAAAATGCTACCAAAAAACCTGTTAGCGATGGCAGGGATCAGGCCTGACTCTGCGATCGCTGCAGTTATGTGTTTAGTGTTTTGTAAGTGACAGTGATCGATCGATACTGCACTTGGGTGGGCTGGGCAGAGGGGCAAAACGCAGGTGCTAGCAGGTATCTGGGCTGATCCCGCTAACAATGCGTTTTTTTGGAACCCTAAACTGCTGGGGACGCTAGTATAGATCTGATCAGATCAGATATTGATCTGTTCAGATTCTATAGCACTACGGGAGGTGTATGCTTTGCGTGTGGGTGTTAGCGGTACTGGCACTAACCTAGCGCTGCCTGGGGCGACACAGACCCTGACCCTAAAACCTAATTGATATCACCCGCCGGGTGATCAGGGGGTTAAACCTTTATTGGGTAATAAATGGTGGGTGCCCTGATGCTATAAAAAACAAACTAACCAGAGTCACCCGTAACACTTATACGGTGATCAGTGGTGAAAGGGTTAACTAGGGGCAATCAGGGGGTTCAAATTTTTATTAGGTAGTATATGGGGGTCCCTGGCGCTATATAAAAACCTGACGGGGAACCTAAATAACTAACTGGCTAACCAGCGTCACCAGTGACACTTATACTGTGATCGCTGGTGAAAGGGGGTGAAAGGGTTAACTAGCAGCAATCAGGGGGTTAAAACCATTATTGGGTAGTATATCGGGGTACCTAGCGCTATAAAAACCTGGCGGTGAACCTAAAAAAATAACTAGCTACCTAGCGACACTAGCGACACTGATGCAGCGATCAGAAAAATTATCGCTTAGTGACACTGGCAAAAGGGGGTGAAAGGGTTAACTAGCGGCAATCAGGGGGTTAAAACCATTATTGGGTAGTATATCGGGGTACCTAGCGCTATAAAAACCTGGCGGTGAACCTAAAAAAAGAACTAGCTACCTAGCGACTGTAGCGACACTAATGCAGCGATCAGAAAAACGATCGCTTAGTGACACTGGCAAAAGGGGTGAAAGGGTTAACTAGCGGAAATCAGGGGGTTAAAACCATTATTGGGTAGTATATCGGGGTACCTAGCGATATAAAAACCTGGCGGTGAACCTAAAAAAATAACTAGCTACCTAGCGACACATGCAGCGATCAGAAAAATGATCGCTTAGTGACACTGGCAAAAGGGGGTGAAAGGGTTAACTCTAGGGGCAATCAGGGGGTTAAATCTTTATTGGGGGGTGATAGGGGGCTACCCTGGACCTAACACTAACTGTCCTAACAGTTTTTACTGTCACAACTGACACTGAATGCATTTATCAGTAAAGAAATGATCAATGCAATCAGTGACACTGTGACTGGGGGGGGAGGGGGGGGGGCGGGGGCGATCGGGGGGGGTTTGTGTGCCTGTGTGTACCTACATGTCAGTGTAGTGTTGGTGCACACTTACTATTAGTCTTCTCCTCGTAGTCCGGTCAAAAAGACCGCCCCGAGGAGAATGACATCACTTCCTCCTTCCTGTGTAAACAATACACAGTGGGAGGAAGCTTCTCATTGGCCAGGAGCGATCCAGAGGGGGTGGCCGAAAACCAACGGCCATCCGCTCATCACGGAGCGCTCCTGGAGCGAACCGGACCGTCGTATCCAACGGGAGGGGGTCCGATCGGACCCCCCACCCGCTGGAAGGCAGGCACGTACATCTACGTGATTGTGCCTGCCTGTGCCATTGTGTTGACGTACATTGGCAATACGGCGGTCCTGAAGTGGTTAATCTGTGTTGGAACCTATAATTTCACATAAAGGTTTCAGATATTTTTTATATATATGGTGTGCTGTGGCCAAGAGATCACATAACGGTAGAGGTTCTGGTGCCCCGTGCACTGTATAAAGAAATTAAATAAAGATATTTTTAGCATATTTATAGATAGATATATAGGGCAGATTGTGTATATATATAGAGATATAACCTCGTTTATTTAGCAGGTAATCCATTATTTAAAAAAACACTATTTATTCATAAATATCAGGCAAGATATAGTGCTAAGATAAAATGCTAGAGTGCAATTTATCTAATGGAGAAACGATTTAGATTGACCTGTGTGTCCGCAAGGAAAGACATTGGTAGGGTTTTACTCTCACTTCCTGTTTGGCTATGGGACAGGAAGTGAATAAATTGAAAGGGAAAAATGGCAAAATGTGGGAGGTGTCTGCACCCTGTCAGGGGTGCTGACACCCCACAAAAACTGACAAGACTTCTAATCCCCAAGCAAAAAAAAAGAAAAGATTTTAATTTAGTTTAGCTTTGCAAAGACACATTCCTAAGTTCAACTGTGATGCATGTCAATGGCCCGCCCGCCCTATAGCAAAAAGACGGCGGCAAAGTGGTTTCAAAATCCTGACCGGACGTCATATGAGGTGATCAGGATTTTGAGCCTCTGCGCGCCCCCGGGGGCGCGCATCGCGGTGATCGTTGTTGCGGGGTGTCAGTCTGACACCTTGCAGCTACGATCTCTGTAAAGAGTCTCCGACTGAGACTTTTTACCACGTGATCAGCCGTGTCCAATCACGGCTGATCACAGTGTAAATAGAAAAAGCCGGTGATCGGCTTTTCCTCACTCGCATCTGTCAGACGCGAGTAGAGGAGAGCCGGTCGGCTGCCCCTCTGACGGGGGGTCTGCTGATCGATTATCAGCGCATTATCCCCCCCGAGGATGCCCACACTGGACCGCCAGGGACGCCACCAGACCACCAGGGATGCCCAGCACAAGGTAATCCTCCCTAGACCGCCAGGGATGCCAATCAGTGCCCACAATGGGTGCCAATCAGTGCACATAATGGATGCCAAGCAGTGCCCACAATGGGCATCACTGATTGGCATGCATTATTGTTTGGCATCCATTAGTACAGTATAACATAATACAATGCCGCCTATCAGTGCCCACCTGTCCCGGGTCTCAGTGCCCACCTGTGCCGCCTATCAGTGCCCATCCGTGCCGCCTATCAGTGCCCACCTGTGCAGCCTATCAGTGCCCACCTGTGCCGCCTATCAGTGCCCATCCGTGCCACCTATCAGTGCCCATCCATGCCTATCTGTGCTGCCTATCCATGCCCATCTGTACCACCTATCCATGCCCATCTGTACCACCCATCCATGCCAATCCTTGCCAGCTATCAGTGCCAATTTGTGCCACCTATCAGTGCCCATCCGTGTCGCCCATCAGTGCCACCCATCAGTGCCGCCTATTTTTATTTATTTATTTTTACCAAAGAGATGTAGCAGTATAAATTTTGGCCCAAATTTATGAACAAAAATGATTTGTTTGCAAAATTTTATCATAGAAACGAAAAAAATTGTTTGTTTTTTTTTAAAAATGTTCGCTCTTTTTTCACTTATGTAGCAAAAAATAAAAAAACCCAGTGGTGATTAAATACCACCAAAAGAAAGCTCCATTTGTATGAAATAAATGATAAAAATTTTGTTTGGGTACAGTGTTGTATGACTGAGTGATTGGCATTCAAAGTGTGAGAGCGCTGAAAGCTAAAAATTGGTCTGGGAAGGAAGGGTGTATAAATGTCCTGTATTGAAGTGGTTAAAGATTAAGATCTGAAAATATAAATTTATTGGGTTTAGAAGCACTTTGAATGATTTGGGTATAAAAAAAAAAAAAAAATCAAAGATATACATGTATTAGAAGTGATAGAGGAATGAGATTAGCATCAAAAGGGTTAATTAACTGAGAACACCTACTAATTGCCTAACAAGACACATTCAGTGAGATGAAATTAACCAATTGGATTTGGCGTGTTATCAATAAAAAAACAGGTTACCCTAGTGACAGTTGCAGTTTACATATGCGGGTATTTATTATCGTTATTTGTGTTTCAAAATGCGTTGGTTCTCACGTTCGGTTAATGACTTTTCCAGCGCACTAATTAATGTATGAACTGGCACAGCACATCTTCTTAGTAAATCGGCCCCTCAATGTTTTCCCCATTGGCTCCCTCTACCTTTAAGTACAGGGAATGGGGAAAGGGACTGCTTTTCAGTGGTGTACCAACAGGGGGGTAACCCCCCCATTGCCATACATTGGGGGGTGTCAGGCCAGCACTGCTTATGGGGGGGTCAGGCTGGCGTGCCTATTAAGCGGTTCTGCTTACCTTTTCGAGCATAGGAAGTTTTGACCTCTAGTAGTGGTCTCTGCAAAGATGCCAGGGAAATTATGCATATGGCAGCAGGAAGTGCCCGCCATAACGCAATTCCTGTCACTGTGGTTGGCATGCATTCCACATTGCAGAACTATGCTTTTCTTCATGCTTTTCATGAACATCCCAGAAACGTTTACATCCTGATTCAACTGTCACCATGCACATCATACCTCACCTTCTTGTCCTGCAAACAAGCACCCCTGGGGTAAGTGTGTGCACAACGGTATTTCAGTTCGATTATTGCCAGTTGGGGGGGGGGGGGGGGGTTGTGCCAGATATAGGATCTGCCCTAGCTGTCAAATGCTCTAGGTACACCCCTGCTGCTTGTGCACTTTTGTGCACAAACTTGTACCTGGGGGAATGGGGTTGAAAACGCTGGCTATGTACTTGTGCCACACTTCAGTAGCTGTGCCACATATCTGGATGTGTTGGTCAGGTCCTTTTGAGGTTTTAAAGAATTTCTTAGTCAATTAGGTTAAGCATTAACCCAATTGACATAAACTAATTTTTCAGTCGGCTATGGTGCATGACAAAACAATTTAAACTTTTTGGAATTCATGCTGTATGGATAATGCCATTAAGACCAAATTATTGGGGAAACCTACTGAGAGAAACATGGGGGGTTATCTACTAAAGGAAAATCAACTTTGCACTGAAAGTGCAATTGGAAGTAAAGTCGCTGTAGATCCGAGAGGGACATGCAAGGAAAATAAAAAACAGCATTTTATCTTGCACATGATTGGATGATAAAATCAGCAGAGCTTCCACTCACTTCAGATCTACCCATTAGATTTAGAGCGACTGCACTTCCAAGTGCACTTTCAGTGCAAAGTGGATTTGCCTTCGTAAATAACCCCCATGGTGTTACAGGCTAGTAGTTCTCAACCAAAACATATTAAAAAAGGTATTCCACTAAAGCAGGGATATGCAATTAGCGGACCTCCAGCTGTTGCAGAACTACAAGTCCCATGAGGCATAGCAAGTCTCTGACAGTCACAGGCATAACACCCAGAGGCAGAGGCATGATGGGACTTGTAGTTTTGCAACAGCTGGAGGTCCGCTTATTGCATATCCCTGCACTAGGGCAATATATGTGCATTAGACACAATTGTACAAAAGATGAGAAATTAAATGGGAAGCAAAACATTTACAGTTAAGACTATTAAAGCAGTGCTATAGCTGGAAGATGCTCAATAAATGGGCCAAAAGCAAGAACAGCTTTTATTGTTCCAAAATAATGAGAACCTCAAAAAGTCTGTATTATCACTTGGTTTTGTGAATGAGTGTTTTTTCTATGCTAGGTGTTTGCTTATCCACTTGCCTGTGGATTGTCCTCACCCAGCCCACACTGTCTCACCTTACATCTATGTTAGGGTAAAAATGGACTGGAGTGGGCTTATTCTAAGGTACCACACATGAGTAAAGGACAGTTTTGATATTGTGCTTCAACTTTGACGTCATTAAATTGAGCTGCATGATTTCACAATGTATGCCTCCTGATGATGTCCTTAAAGTGACGAAACACATACATGTAGGGACGGGAACCCACTCAGTCTGGAAGCCGCTTCTGCGGATTGGAATACACAACGGCTCCTGCGTTTGGAGCAGTGGCAGGCTTTACTATTAATCAGCGGATAATTCTGGGGTGCCAGGAGGGGCACCGGAGTTTGTGCATGTTCTTAACTTTTTTTTAATTGTGAATTTTAATAAACAATATGTGCTGTGAGTTCCTTTGCTGTTTGAATTCTTCCCTGCATGTGAGTGGTGTTGTGAATCTCTGATATAAGGCTGCTTTTAACAAGTTGACAAGTGGCTGAGGAGCTGGTGTAGAAAGGAGGGGTTTGGGTTCCTGGAAAACTGGGCTGTCTTTTCAGTCGGTAACCAGCTCTTTAGCAGGGACTGACTGCACCTAAATTGGGAAGGTGCAGTTTGGCTGGGAGGGAAGATGGCTGAAAAGTTAGAGGGGCTTTTAAACAGGTGACAGGGGAGAGTCCACATGTAGAGCTAGCCAGTATGGAATAAGGTTCAGCGGGTGGTATTGGGGGCGTTAGCGGTAGGGAGACTAGGGGAGAGTTGGAATTCTTATGGGTGGAGCTTCAAAGGGAGAAAACTAAGGGGAAAGTAATATTGGGTGAAATACTGGGCGTATGCTATAGACCCCCTAACTAGAGGGAGGAGGGGGAGGCGGACCTCCTATCCTATCACAGTTTGGCGGCAAGAATGGGAAGTGTCATTATAATGGGGGGTATTAATTATCCAGATATAGACTGGGCGGATGGAACTGCGCATTCGTTTAAGGCTCGTCATCTCCTAAATATCTTGCAGGACAATTTCACGGGTCAGATGGTGAATGCACCAACAAGAATCAATGCGTTACTAGACCTACTGATTACTAACAATACAGCCATGATCGTGGCTGTGGAAATACAGGGCAAACTAGGTAACGGCAAACACAGGTCAATTAGTTTCAGTCTAATTGCAAGAAATAGGAAGCATAAGAGTAATGCCGCGTACATACGATCTGACTTTCCAGGGGACCAGAATCCGTCAGACAAATCGATCGTTTGTGGGCTCTGTCTGACTTTTTCTTCCCAAAATTCAGACGGACCTAGAAATAGAACATGTTTTAAATCTTGGTCCGCCGGATCAAGTTCATATCGGGAAGCCCGTTCGTCTGTATGCTGGTCCGACGGACCAAATACGACGCAAGGGCAGCTACAGCACCTGCCCGTGAGAATGTTTCCAGTGCGATCCTATCGTACTGGTTCTCGGCTACAGGGTACTGTACTCCAGGCCCTTAGGTCTGGTATGGATTTTAAGGAGAACCCCCTACGCCGAAAAAACAGTGTGGGGTCCCCCCAAAATCCATACCAGACCCTTATCCACGCACGCAGCCCAGCCGGTTAGGAAAGGGGTTGGGGACGAGCGAGCGCCCCCCCCCCCCCCGAACCGTACCAGGCCACATGCCCTCAACATAGGGGGTGGATGCTTTGGGGAAGGGGGGTGCCCTGCGGACCCCCACCCCAAAGCACCATGTCCCCATGTTGATGATGACAAGGGCCTCTTCCTGACAACCCTGACCGTAGGTTGTCAGGGTCTGCAGGCGGGGAGCTTATCGGAATCTGGGAGCCCCCTTTAATAAGGGGGCCCCCATATCCCGGCCCACCACCCTATGTGAATAAGTATGGGGTACATCGTACCCCTACCCATTCACCTGGGGGAAGTCTCCGTGCTTTCCGGTTCTTCTCTCGGTCTCCTCAGCTATCTTCTGCTCTTTTGCAGCTCTTTTACTAGCGGTGGCCCGGCTTTCTCTGTTGTCGTTGCCGTCGTCTTCTTTTTCTTCTTCTTCTTCACTCTTCTGTTCTTCCAATGTTGACACAATGCTGTAATGCCATGGTCATGGTGTGCAGCGACTTATATAGGCATAAGGGGCGGGGTCATCGGGTGACATCACCTGGTGACCCCGCCCTTATGACTATATAAGTCGCCGTGCACCGTGTCCATGGCATTACAGCGGGAGAGAGCGTTGTGTCAACATCAGAAGAACAGAAGAAGGAAGAAGAAGACGACGACGGAGAAAGCCGGGTCACTGCTAGCAAGAGAGCGGCAAAATAGCAGAAGATAGCGGAGGAGCCCGGGAGAAGAACCGGAAAGCACAGAGAAGTCGGAAGAAGACCCCCGGAGCTTCATAATAAACTACTTTTAAAATCTATGTAGTGTGTTTTTTTATTGACACTTTTTTCCCCAGTTGAATGGGTAGGGTTACGATGTACCCCATACTTATTCAAATAGGGTGGTGGGCCGGGATCTGGGGGCCCCCTTATTAAAGGGGGCTCCCGGATTCCGATAAGCCCCCCGCCCGCAGACCCCGATAACTAATGGCCAGGGTTGTCTGGAAGAGGCCCTTGTCCTCATCAACATTGGGACAAGATGCTTTGGGATAGGGGGGCTGCAGGGCGCCCCCCTTCCCCAAAGCACCCACCCCCCCAAGTTGAGGGCATGCGGCCTGGTACGGTTCAGGAGGGGGGCTCGCTCGTCCCCACCCCCTTTCCTGACCGGGCTGCATGCTCGGATAAGGGTCTGGTATGGATTTTGGGGGGAATCCCACTCTGTTTTTTTGGTGTAGGGGGTTCTCCTTAAAATCCATACCAGACGACGGGGCTCGCAAGGTGTCAATTTTGCGGATGAAAGCTGCGAGATTGACTTCTCTTTCTAGTTTCGTCATACCTGGAGCCACGTTCAAAATGAACGGACGGGCAAGTCCGTTCATTTTGAAAGTCTGTCGGGAAGTCCGTCAGACCTAGTCTGCCAGAAAGTCCGTTCGTGTGTACCCAAGTCAGCTTGTTCGGAAAGTCAGTCGGACCTCCGCCGGAAGACTGTCGGACCTAGTTCGTCGAAAAGTCCAGTCGTGTGTATGTGGCATAATACGTAGGCACTGAATTTCAAAAGAGCTAACTTCCCTAAACTGTGCTCTATGCCAGAAGATATTAAATTGGGTCAAATCCTAAACACAAAGAACACAAGGGAAAAGCTGAGTGCTTTAAGAGCATACTAAAAGTGTTGGCCAGTGCATTCCAATGGGAAATAAATTTAAAAGAGCTAATAAAAATCATGGGTGGCTCAACTCCAATGTAAAAATGCATATAAAAGCAAAGGAACAAGCCTTCAAAAAAATACAAAGTGGTGGGATCATTGTTAGCATTCCAACTTTACAAAGAATGCAGTAAGAAATGTAAGGGTGCAATCCGGACACATAGTATATAAATAGTAAGAAAGGCAGGCCAGATCATATTGGCCCCATTAAGGATGATGGAACGGAGTATTGTTACAAAAGACGGAGAGATGGTGAAGGTTTTGAATATATTCTTCTCAGTCTTTACAAGGGAAACGGGTGGATACAGTAACCAAGACGGTGTTATTTTTCATAGCATGTCACAGGCAGCACCCTCATAGCTAACAGAGGACAGAATTAGAAATAGACTTCAAAAACTTAACATAAATAAGTCAGTTAAGGAACTCAGTCAGGTTATGGCCAGACCATTGTTCCTAATTTTTCCTAATTTGTTTCCTAATCATGATTATGCAGTAATCTTTCTCTGCTCCTGCGTTCAGACTAGGAGGCCAGCCCCTCTCACCTGGCTGTTTTGATAACCTCTCCTCTAAGCATGGCTCCACCCCAGGCCCTATCAGGGAACCCTATATTAATCTGTGCACTGCAAGCCAGCAGTGCTGATCAACCATTGTGTATTCATTGTGTGTTTGGCTTCCTGTTTCCTGCTTGCCGTGTGCTCTTCGTTTGTCTCTTTTACCTACCTTGGCGTGTTCTCAACTATTCCTGTCTGATCGTGACCCTGACCCTTTGGCGTGTCCCCGACTATCCCTGTTTGCCTGTGGCCCTGAACTTTTGGCGTGTACTTTGTTGTTCCTGTCTGCTAGTCGCCCTGACATCTGCCCAATCCCTTTACTATCCTTGTTGTTCCAGCCTGCTGCTCCCTTCTCCTGTAGTCTACCGTATGCGTGAGCTGTGAGACCCTGGGGGCGCCACCTGGAGCCAGACTGCAGCGCAGTCCATCCTCACCACTAGAGGCTCTGGTGAACACCTGCTGGCTTTTAGACTCCAGGCCCTGAGGAATCTATGCTCTAGCTCCCACTGGGATCTGTTAGTGATCCAGTAGACCTGCTTCAGTCCTAGGGTCCACTATCTTAGCGGTGCACTTCCGACTGTGTCTCAGGTGACCTGACATGGCTGATTGGAGCAAGCTAACATGGCACCAATATTTAAAAAAGATATATCCCAGGGGAACTACTGACCATTTAGCCTAACATCAATAGTCTGCAAGCTATTGGAGGGGATGATTAGGGACTATATACAAGATTTTAGTAATGAAAACTTAGCAGTATTCAGCATGGATTCATGGAGAATCGTTCTTGCCAGACCAATCTATAAACCTTCTATGAAAAAGTGAGCTGCCATCTAGCGAAAGGGAGGCCTGTGAATGTGGTGTATCTGGATTTTGCAAAGGAATTTGATACAGTTCCCCACAAACGTTTACTGTACAAACTAAGATCTATTGACATGGACTATAGGGTGAGTACCTGGATTGAAAACTGACTAATGGGGCGAGTCCAAAAGGTGATAATAAATGGGGAGTGCTCGGAATGGTGTGGTGTGGAATGTGGGGTCCCCCAGGGTTCTGTCCTGGGACCAATCCTTTTTAATTTATTCATAAACAATCTGGAAGGTGGAATAAACAACTCTATCTCAGTATTTGCATTGATGATACAAAGTTAAGCAGGGCAATAACTTCTACGCAGGATGTGGAAAGCTTACAAGAAGACCTAAACAAATTAATAGGGTGGTCTACTACAAACTACATGACAAATGAGGTTTAATGTTGAGAAATCTAAAGCAATGCATTAGGGTGCTAAAAATGTGAATGCAAGTTACTTTGGGGGAATCTAGGATGGAAAAGGACCTGGGGGTCCTAGTAGATGATAGGCTCAGTAATGACATGCAATGCCAAGCTGCTGCAAGCAAAGCCAACAGAATGTTGGCATGCATTAAAAAGGGGATTCACTCCAGAGATAAAACAATAATTCTGCCACTCTACAAGACTTTGGTCCGGCCACACCTGGAGTATGCCATCCAGTTCTGAGCACCAGTCCTCAGGAGGGATGTGCTGGAACTGGAGAGAGTCCAGAGAAGGGTGACAAAGCTAATTAAGGGACTGGAGGATCTCAGCTCAGCTACAGGCATTAAACGTATTCTCTCTGGAGAGGAGACGCTTGAGAGGGGATCAATGTACAATGTACAAATGTATGTACAATGTACAATGTATCAATGTACAAATACCGTACTGGTGACCCCAGCATAGGGAACAAACTTTTCAGGGAAAGGGAATTTAAAAAGACATGCAGCCATTCACTAAAATTAGAAGAGAAGCGGTTTAACTTTAACCTCTTACCTACAGGGCACTTTCACCCCCTTCCTGCCCAGGCCATTTTCGGCTTTCAGAGCTGTCACACTTTGAATGACAATTGCTCTGTCATGCTACATTGTAACCATGTGAAATTTTTATCAATTTCTTCACACAAGAGCAAAAGAGCAAACAAGCTTTATTTTGGTGGTATTTAATCACTGGTGGCATTTTTATTTTTTTTACAAAAAAAAGACCCAATATATTGAAAAAAAAAGGTTTTCTTAGTTTCTGTCAGTAAATTTTGTAAAAAAGGAATTTTTCTCCTTCACTGATGTACGCTGATGAGGCGGCACTGATGAGCACTGATAGCCTGCACTGAGGGGCACTGATCAGGTGGCACCGATGAGGAGAGACACTAATATTCGGCACTTATGGGCATTGATATGTGGCACTGATGAGCACTGGTGGCACCGGTGGGCACTGATAGGTGGAACTGGTGGGCACTGATAGGCAGCATGGATAGGCGGCACTGATGGGTAAGATAATGGGCACTGATGGGCTTTACTGACGGACATTGATGGACAGCACTGATAGGCTGCACTGATGGACACTGAAAGCCAGCACTGACTTGCATCACTAATGGGCACTGATTGCTGGCTCTGGTGGGCACTGATTATTGGTACTGGTGGGCACTGATTGCTAGCACTGCTGGGCACTGTTTGCTGCCACTGGTGGTGCTCTAATGTAATCAGGGCACTGATCATCAATGCCCTGATTACATCTCTCTGTCCCCTGTGAGGAGATGTCGCTAATCGGCTCTCCTCGCCACACACTCTTTCAGACTCGCTCCAATTACCGGCACTTCCTTGTTTACATGTGACCGGCTGTGAATGGACACATGATTAAAGAATCACACCAGCGGCTCTTTACAGAGATCAGGGTTGCCTTGTGTCCTAGCAACACAGTGCGATCGCCGGTGCGCTGTCATATGACATCCACCCAGAACGAGAGCTGCACCATCCCTCCGTCATTTGACGGTGGGCGGGCGGCAAGTGGTTAAACTGCGTAGAGGGTTTTTTACTGTCAGAGCGGTAAGGATGTGGAATTCTCTTCCACAAGCAGTGGTATCAGCGGGGAGCGATATCGGTGCCATTACCAAGTATTTGCACAAGTATACTTTCAGGCTCGGTTCTTTGAGCTGTCAGTGGGGATGAACAAATGTTCCTCGGTTTAACTCCTTATTAACCCTCAATTTACTCTAATCAGCCTTAATTAACTCCCTATTATACTCCATTTAATTATTTTCCTGCATTTTTTTCACATCTATTTTATAAAGATAAACAATTAAAACTTTTTTTATTTGCTTTGTTAGTGAATATTTTCATTCATTTACATATATATTAACAGTGTAAAGTGTAAACAAAACAGTTGCGGTAGGTATCGGTAATTGCTATTGGCGAGTACTAAAAAAAAAGTATCGGTACTCGTACCCATTGTAAAAAAAATGGTATCGGTGCAACCCTAAAAAAAACTTTTAGATCATTAGATTGGTATCTTAATGATCATAACGAAAATACAGGGTTATATAATGTGCTATTAATATAAACACACACACACAGGTGGATCTGGATCTTGTATCTTTTTTTTAACCTCACCTACTATATAACTTTTTTAACCTCACCTACTATCTAATGTAACTAGAGCAATATTTCCACGTACAGCGGCACTGTGGAACAAGCATTATAGACCTACCTTGGTATAAGCCAGGGTGGTCATCTCCATTTGGTGAGTGTGCTCTCACAGGAGCAAGGGAACAATTTGCACACAGTGGAGTGCTAGTGATAAAGAGGGTGACACTTTATTATAGAAGAATGTATTTTTTGCAGCACTGACACTTTTTGAGCACTGTCATTTTGTGAGATATCTACTTTGGCACATTTTTGGATTCTTTGTGAGGTTTTTTTCACATACTATTTTGTTCTTTTATTTTTGTGTTTGGTTATTTGATTCATTGGTTTGCATGATTTCCTAATGGGTAAGCATGTTTTCATACCACAGAGGTGCATGAGTATCACTACTGACACTGTGCTTCCACAGAGGGTTGATGTCAGCAGTGTCATCACTACTCAGGCCCATATCTTTGTGCCAGCGTTGGACTTAAAGAGGAGGCACAGGAAAATTGGTTAGTTCCCACTTGGTTCCCAGCTTGGTGTCAACAGATCCTGCGTGCTTTTTTTGCACCATTTGAGCATCTACTCTGGTAAGGTCTTTTGAGAGGCAGTTTCATCCCTTCCTTTTGGTCAACTCATTTTTCTTCCTCCTTTAAGTATTCTTCCCATAGGCCGTTTGCCTATATATAGGATAATATGTGACTTGGTTGCCCTGGCTTATATGTTTATGTATGTGTATGTTATGCCAGGGCCTTGCAGGATGATGGTGGGGAAAGAATCATTTGAGGTTTCCAGTTCTTAACATGACGCTTTAACATTTAAAGCGGAGTGCAATTTTGAAGGGTCACATGTTAGGTATCTATTTACTCTGCGTAACTTCATCTTTCACATTATGCAAAAACATTGGGCTAACTTTACTGTTTTTTTTTAAAAGCACAAAAAAAAGCGTTCAAAAAATTTCTGCGCAAATACCGTGCAAGATAAAAAGTTGCAATGACCGCCATTGCATTCTCTAGGGTCTTTTCTAAAAAAAACATATATAATGTTTTGGGGTTCTATGTCATTTTTTAAGACAATTTTGTGAAAAAAAATCTTGATTTTGCAAAGAATTGTGGGGAAAAATGACAACTTCAAAAAAACTCACCATGTATTTTCTAAATACCTTGGAATGTCTTCTTTCCAAAAAGTGGTCATTGTGGGGGTATTTGTACTTTTCTGGCATGTTAGGGTCTCAAGAAATTAGATGTCAGTACTTCAGGTGTGATCAATTTTCAGATATTGGCACCATAGCTTGTGTACTCTATAACTTTCGCAAAGACCAAATAATATACAACAATTTGTACTTATTTTTTACCAAAGATATGTAGTAGTATAAATTTTGGCCAAAATTTATGAAGAAAAATTACTAGTTGTAAAGCGCTGCACAAACTATTGGCGCTATATAAAACCTGTATAATAATAATAATAATTTGCTACATTTTATAACAGAAACAAAGAAAAATTCATTTTTTTTACAGAATTGTCAGTCTTTTTTCTTTTAGAGCGCAAAAAAACCAAAAAAAAACAACGGTGATTAAATACCACCAAAAGAAAGCTCTATTTGTGTGAATAAAAGGACAAAATTTCATATGGGTACAGTGTTGTATGACTGAGTAATTGTCATTCAAAATGTGAGAGTGCCAAAAACTGAAAATTGGTCTGGTTAGCAAGATCTGGGCTCAAAAAGACCTCAGATCTCATATTTACATTAAAATTCAATAAAAAAATAAAATTGTCTTTAACCACTTCAATACAGGGCACTTATACACCTTCCTGCCCAGACCAATTTTGAGCTTTCAGCGCTGTCGCACTTTGAATGACAATTGCACGGTCATACTACACTATACCCAAACTAAATTTTTATCATTTTGTTCCCACAAATAGAGCTTTATTTTGGTGGTATTTGATCGCCTCTGGGATTTTTATTTTCTGCTAAACAAATAAAAAAAGACCGAAAATCTTGAAAAAAAAAACATGTTTTTTTTTTGTTTCAGTTACAAAACTTTGTAAATAAGTAAGTTTTCTCCTTCACTGATGGGCACTGACGGGGCTGCAGTGATGGTCACTGATAAGGTGGCACTGATGGGCACCGATGAGGTGGCACCAATGAAGTGGCACTGATAGGCGGCACTGATAGGTGGCATTGGTATGCGACACAGACACTGATAGGTAGCACAAATAGGCACTGATAGGTGGCACGGATTGTCATGGATAGGTGGCACGGATTGGCATGGATGGGCGGCATGGATAGGCGGCATGGATGGGCATGGATAGGCGACACGGATGGGCATGGATAGGCGGCACAGATGGGCATGGATAGGCGGCACAGATGGGCATGGGTGGGCACTGATAGGCGCTAGGATGGGCACTGATAGGCGGCTAGGATGGCCACTGATAGGCGACATGGATGGGCACTTGTAATTTAAAGTTTTGTAGGGATGGATGCCAATCACTGCCAAACAATAATGCATGCCAATCAGTGATGCCCATTGTGGGCACTGATTGGCATCCATTATGGGCACTGATTGGCATTCATTATGGGCACTGGATGGCATCCCTGGTGGTCTAGGGGGCATACCTGGTGCTGGGCATCTCCTGGTGGTCTAGTGGCGTCCCTGGTGGTCCAGTGTGGGCATCCTGGGGGGGGGGGGGGGGCTGTGCTGATAATCGATCAGCACAGACCCTCCTGTCAGAGGAGCAGCCGATCGGCTCTCCTCTACTCACATCTGACAGATGCGAGTGAGGAAAAGCCGATCACCGGCTCTTCCTATTTACACTGTGATCAGCCGTGATTGGACACGGCTGATCACGTGGTAAAGAGTCTCCGTCGGAGACACTTTGCCGAGATTGTAGTTGCAGGGTGTCAGACTGACACCCCGCAACAACAATCGCTGCGATGCATACCCCCGGGGGCGTGCAGCGGCTTAATATCCTGATCACGTCATATGACGTCCGGTCAGGATATTACAACCACTTTGCCACTGTCATTTTGCTATATGGCGGACGGCAAGTGGTTAAAAAAAAAAAGTAGAAAAGTTTGATTGACTCATGTGATTGGAAATGTAATTGCCATCATCCCATATCACATTTGAAAAAAGATACAAAAAAAAAAAAAAACTCTAGTTTAGGATTTTAACCACTTGACAACCGGGCACTTAAACACCCCTCGTGACCAGACCAATTTTCAGCTTTCGGTGCTCTCACATTTTGAATGACAATTACTCAGTCATGCAACACTGTACGCAAATGCATTTTTTTTTTCATTTTTTTTTTCATTTTTTTTTTTCATTTTTGCGCTATAAATGAAAAAAGACCGAAAATTTGGAAAAAAAATCATTTTTCTTTGTTTCTGTGATAAAATTTAGCAAATTATTATTTTTTCCATAAATTTTTGCCACAAGTTATACTGCTACATATCTTTGGTAAAAATAACCCAAATCAGTGGATATTATTTGGTCTTTGTGAAAGTTAGAGAGTCTACAATCTGTGGTGCAAATCATACAAAATTGATCACATCTGATGTACTGGTGGCCTATCTCATTTCTTGCGACTCTAACAAGCCAGGAAAGTACAAATACCCCCCAAATGACCCCTTTTTGGAAAGTAGACATTCCAAGGTTGTTAGTAAGAGGCATGGTGAGCCCCAAAATAAATTCTGCTACTCCTCCTGAGTATTATGATACCACATATGTGGGACTTTTCCACAGCCTGGCTACTTAGAGAAGCCCAACATGCAGAGAGCACCGTCACGTGTTCTAGGAGCATAAATTACACATCTAATTTGTTGACTACCTATTAAATTTTTGAAGGCCCTGGAGCACCAGGACAGTGACACTGACATGGCACTGATGACAGATGGCACTGATACGTGGCACTGATGACACGTGACACTGACGTGGCACTGATGACACATGCACTGGGGACAGATGGCACTGACAGGTGGCATTGGGGCAAATGGCACTGAGGCAAATGGAACTGGGGACAGATGGCACTGACAGGTGGCACTGGGAACAGATGGCACTGACAGGTGGCACACTGGGGACAGATGGCACACCGGGGACAGATGGCACCGACAGGTGGCACACTGGAACAGATGGCACTGACAGGTGACACACTGGGGACAGATGGCACACATATTTTCAAATATGAAAAAAACAAGTGTTAACACACAATAAAGGTGCTCCTCTTTCAGCAAACAAATCCACAGTATGAATCTACATAAGGAAAGAAGAGCAGCATCTGTCAATAGTCCATATGCCAGTAGAGTCTAAAAATAGTGCAAAAATAGATTTCTAATATTTGTAAAGTGCAAAAATATGTGCAAAAGATGCAGAAGTGCAAAAAAATGTGCAAAGAAATTTTTGGTATATACCGCAAAATTGCGTTTAAAGGTGTATATGAAAAATGTGCAAAATCAATGGGTATCAGTTGAAATGAACTATAAAGTAAGTCCAGAGTAATAAGGCAGGCTAAAGGTGACTTTAGTGTTTGGTCAAAGGAATCCAGTGACTTGCATGCACCCCCACTCGGGTCCCCACTCACCGAATTCTTGTACCCCAAAAGGGGTTAAATGCATGTAGTGCCTCTATGTCCAACTGGTTCCGTTCAGCTCGTCCACCTCCTTTTTGTAATCTGTATTCCTTATACCTGGGATAATTCCCTTTATAATTGTGGCTTGTAGCAATATGATGGATCCTCAGAGAAAACAAAAAGCAGCTCCCATGGTGTAGTAATTTTAACCACCAAAGTTCATTTAAATAAAAAATAATAAAAACAATTTTTAAAAACAAATGTAGCGACACCATCAGGTTCCAATAACATCCATTGGTGAAACTAACACCCACTATTAGCTCATGCACTGTGAAATGCAATATCTCACATAGTAGGTGAAAAAAAAACAAAAAAAAACTGTAATTAGGTATCCCGGAGTAGGCGCTAGATCTGTGGAGGAGCGGCGTACGCTCCAGCTGCGTGTCTGATGGTGTTTCTACATTTGTTTTTAAAAATTGTTTTTATTTTTTTTATTTTTTGCTAGCCACTATATTTTTAATTTTGTATTTTTCTGATCATGTTTTGTGAAATGTTTTAATAAATGAACTTTGGTGGTTAAAATTACTACACCATGGGAGCTGCTTTTTGTTTTCTCTGAGGATCCATCATATTGCTACAAGCCACAATTATAAAGGGAATTATCCCACGTATAAGGAATACCGATTACAAAAAGGAGGTGGACGAGCTGAACGGAACCAGTCAGACATAGAGGCATGCATTTAACCCCTTTTGGGGTACAAGGATTCGGTGAGTGGGGACCCGAGTGGGGGAGCATGCAAGTCACTGAAATCTCAGACCTTTCACCATTTTTGTTAAGCATCTCTGGACTCCTTCTCTCTTATCAATATCTTTTTGCAAGTGACATATCCAGAAATGGACACAGTACTCTAAATGACGTCTAACTAAAGATCAGTATAGGGGAATCAGGACCTCCTTCCTCCTGCTGGTGACTCTTCTACTGATGCTTCCTTGAATTCTTATTGCTTTTCCCACTACCTGGCCACACTGTTTGCTCATTTTGCAATCATCTAAAATAGGTACTCCCAGATCTTTTTCCTCTGTAGTGCTGGTCAACACTGGTCAACACAACAATGTTGTACTCTACTTTATTTTACATTTAAAAACATTCAACTTTACATTGAACATTGAACTTCAGTTTACAGTGTTATGATCAATTTCCCAGCAATGCCAAATCATGTTACAGACACTTCTAGGGACATCAATCCCATTGCACGCCTTCTAATAAAGAGTACCACTTTGGCTTCTGTCACTGCTGACATCTTTCTCAAGGAGATTGTGAGACTTCATGGGGTACTGAATAATATCATTTCAGAAACAAGAGCCCAGTTTACCTTTAAATTTGGCAGAAAATGTAAAATCATCCCTGTCATCTCACTACCATACACAAACGCACAGTCAAACTGAGAGAAGGAACCAGATCCTAAAACTATATCTTCTCTCCTGCTTCACAGGAAAATCGGGCCCTGTTGCTCACTTTGGCTCAGTTTGACAATAACAGTGCCCTGCACGTAGTCTCCCCCCAGTCTTTGCTTTTTGTCAACTCTGGATTCCACCTTGCTACTCTGTTAAACTGTTCCCCTGAATTCTAAGTCTCCAGCATACACGACCATCTTGCCTCCCTAGCCTGTAACCTACAGTAACTACAGATGTGCCTTTCTCTGGTTAAACCTCTGCCTAAGATCCAGGCTTACAAGAAGAGATGGGGTCCTACTTTTCGCCTGGGGATCTGGGGAAGCTACATTGCCCCTCCATGTAACTGGACTCTAAGTTATTGACCTGTTACCAATTAAAAAGATTGTAAACTCTGTAGCAGTTAGGCCATCACAGTCACTAGAGATTCACCCAGTGTTATTTATCTTTTATATTAAGCCAGTCAGTAACCCTGGACTTCTTTGCTGGTAGGTTTCCTTCTCTGCCTCTTCATGTTCTTGTGTGCAGTTCTGAAGAGTTCGAGGTTGAAGCCCTTGTGGATTCAAAATGTGTTGCAGGGTGACTTCAGTTCTTAATCAAATGGCACTAGTTGTATTAACTCTGGTCTATGGTAGTTGTGCTCTCTGCCCCCCTTCTCCTTTAGTTCTGCATTGCTGACTCACACTTGGCGGCTTCCGGCGATTAATGGGGAAATGGTGTGTCCCTGTCGAGGAGGAGGGAATTTTGTCCCCCCTCACTCCCCGTCCATGCTGTATCAGCATGTGACTGTTCACGCGTCGGTGCCATTAGCGGTACAGTTGTCTGTCGGTGTGCACGCATCGGCGCCTTAGCGCCTTAGCGGGTGCCTGTGCACATGTGCGCCTCCAGGGGCGCCTGAACCGGAAGTAATGTCAGGGGTCATTTGTGATCTTTCGCTTCCGGTGGCATCATGGACGCTGATGCCGGTGTATAGCCACCACATGTGTCTTGATGTCCGTGTTGCAGTGGACTTGTTCACACTGCAGCTGCTAATCCGCCAGTCTAAGAATTCTTATTCATGTGTTTACTGCTATGCTCTCAGGTAAGGCTTTGGCCTATGAGGTTATTTTCTTCTCTTTTTGCTTTGCTACAAGGATGGACTAAGATTTATTGTTAGCCATTATGACCTTATCATGTTTGATGGCTGTTTCAATATTTTGCACATGCTATCATTCATATTTTGGCGATAGGCTCAGTTAGGGGCACCCTCCCCCTTTTTTTCTTTTTTTTTGTATTTCTAATATATGCATTTTATAGATTTCGGGCGCAGAAACATTAACTGGGGAATAAGCACAATCCAATTTCCTCACTGCTTATCCCGGGTGGGTCTGGCCCCTATTGGGAATTAGTCGCTGCGTGGGAGTTATAGGAGCTGCGGACTACTGATTAGGGAGTCATGTGATGCTCAGCTAAATAAAAAGACCAGGTGAGCACAATAACCATAAAACATAAAAAACTAAAATTCATAAGCAATTTAGCTATTTTATAATATGTATTATATTTTCTCGTTCCTGTGGATGTTTTATAATTTATAATAATGGCATGTTCATATATTTTATAAAATATAGAAGAAATCAAAGATATATGCATAAACCCCAATGAATCAATCTGCGAAATATGTCGGTTTCCCTGTCTGTCAATGCCTCTTTGATTTTAGATGTTAAGCATCATTCTATGGTCTATTTATTATGTAATATAATTATGTGTCTTTTTATTATGAATTCTATTTTTTATACTATGTAATAAACTATAGATTTTTTAATATGATGTTGTTGGTGCTCGCCTTATTCACAGACTTATTGTCTCAGTTTAAAATCCCATTATATGTGCATGAGATTCCTCTCTTGTTTCTTCTTCGAATTTGATACCAGGGATGTGAGACTTTGTCTGTACTGGAAATTATCCAATTGCCAATATATTTACATTTTTTTAACAATAAAATATGCCTATGTTTGTTGATTCATAATATTATTTAGCTGTTTTGTTAATAGTCCTTTTTCACTACAGGGTACAAATAGAGTAACTCATTCATCTGGATCTGAAACCTCCCAATCACATGCTGCCTCTCAGTCAAGAGACTTTGTGCCAAGCCATGGGAGTGCTTTCCATTTGCCTGATTCTCAGCATTCTTCAGCAATTTTTTATTCAAGTTCAACTTTACCGGCACAGAGAGTAAGCTCTCCTTTGTCAATGCATCAAGTAGGATCTCCAACAAAACTCCAGAGGGTGGGTTCTTCCTCCGAGAGTACTGGCTACAGCACAACACAAAGAGTTTCTTCTCCAAAACAGTCTCCTAGTCGTCTTGCCAAATCTTATAGCACCAGTTCACCTATCAACATAGTTGTATCATCTGCTGGACTGTCTCCTTCATCGGTCCGTGTAACCTCTCCGCCAACCATTCAGTCTAATATAACCTCTTCACCTTTGCATCAGTTGAGCTCAACCATTGGTACATATGCTACGTTATCGCCTACAAAACGTCTAGTTCTTTCTTCTGATCAATACAATAAGCATACACAAGAACTGTATGCCACAGCTACATTACAAAGACCTGGCAGCTTAGCAGGTACAGTAAATAACCTCAATTTTATGTGTTTTCTATGTTTATTTACAATAACTTGTTACACTATATTGCATTTAATGAAGACCTTCATTAAAATAAAAAAAACATTTTTCCATTGTTTTGCTTCCTACCTCCACAATCCGAAAAAGATATTTACATTTTGTATTCCTTTTACATTTCACCCTTCGCCTGTCTCCATTCCCGCCTAGATTTAGAAACCTTCTTATGAAACCTACTGGGATATACAAATCACATATCCCAGGAGGCATACCCAACACTGGATGAGGAAAGATCTTGTACCGTGTCATCAGGGAGTAAGTTGCAGTGGATTACAGAAGAACAGCGCTGGATTTGCTGGGCATGTGAGTATGTTTATGGAGGATAAAAGATAAGATACTGGAAAAAATTTACAGTGGACACAGGGGATGAAGTTCCTCTTTACTGAAATCGAATAATCCTCTAACAATTTTTTTTATATTTTGTAAAACCAACTAATAATAAACTAACTCTCATTGACCATTTTTTTACAAATCAAAATGTTGCTTTCCATAATCTATACTAAATTGCAATATTGTCCTGTGCATACATTTTAGCATATCATATTTTTACATATGTAGAAATAGAAATAACTTCTTGTTTTACTAAATGTATTTTGAAGTTATCTGCAAGTTTCAGACAGCGTAAGACAACAGCACAAAAAAGAGCATATAAGAAAATAAGGAGAAGAGAATGTGCACCAATAGGCCCTATTATATCAGAGGCAGCTCAAGACAAATTGGTTGGTATTATAGTAGCAACTTATAGTGCAAGTACAACCAAAACTTGGAAGCACAGTTGTGTAGGAAACTGAACTGGGTCTGCACCTCATACATAAGTAGTACCACCTACAACCGAGGGGAGAAGGTGGCCCAAGCACCACATACAAGCCTGCAAGTAGGGAGTTTATCAAGGCTCAAAAATGGAAAATACAGAAGCTTGGAAGAATAAAGAAAGAATAAAAAAGGGGGGCGAAGGAGAGGGTAGGGAAAAATGGTGCAAGGGAGGGGGAAAGGATTCCTGCAGGATCCAATCACCTGTCCACAGCTGAAATTGGCATCCAAACCATCAAGTTAAAGCAAAGAACAGTCCAGGTTCATATGGCATTATATGCGATCCATGGTTCCCACACCTATAGAAATTGAGCGTGTGTATAATTTAAAATGTAGATGAGCTTCTTGTATACCATAGTTTCCATGAGTCGATGTTAAACTATCTCTGTGTTAAGATAATTCTGATGCCAAGACCTGACCAGTGTTTGACAGGCAGCCAGGAAAGCAAAGCCCATTCATTTCTGCCGATTCTTAGATAAAGCCACTATAAGCTTATATAGCAAAGCCTCCCATGGATTACGCACCAGTATATCTCTGATCAAGGCCTACAGTTGAGTCCAGAAGTGAGGTGCCTTAGGGCAAGTCCACCAAATACAGAGTAAAGTGCCTCGCTCTCTGAAAATTCGAAAGAACATCAGAGACAGATTGGGAACAAACCAGGATGTACGATTGGGGGTCAGAATATTTTGAAAGCACATTGAAGAGGTTGGCCAGATGTTGTGCCAAGCTGCCTGATCCAGGGTCTTACCCAAGTTATTTTCCCACTTAGTACATAACTTTTTTGTCCAAACTGTTACATATAATGGCATATGAATGTCATTTTTAAAGATGGCTTATTGTATAATAAATGGGTACCTTGTTTGGCTTGACAGTTTGTCACTAAATATACTTGTAGCCCCATTTAAAAAAGGCATACTTTTGTTAAAAATGTATCCTTGAGATAAATCTAAAATAAAATAAAGTAGTATTGCATCTACGTGCCAACCAGCATGATTTCAAATGACAGTGGAATATACACTTGCCAAATATGAGGATATTACATTAAATCCATAGGCTTTTCAAGGGAGACATCTTAAAGCTAACATTCAGCAAAACCTAATCAAGTCTTAGATAGAGCAAGGAAGGGCTAGGCATCATTTACTGCATAACTGAGGACATCTTGTGGCCAAAAAAGTATTGTGTGAAGTCACCTCTGGATAAAAGGTAAGTACTACAGCCTGAAATTATTATATTACTTATACCATGCCTGGGTCCATTTCATTTTTAAAAATGCACGCAGTTGGACTTTAGAGTATGATCACATTAGAGTCTGGGCTTTTTGCATTTTATGTTAATGGAGACAAACCTGGGACAGGCTCACTCTAGCATTGTTCAAAAAACCTTGCAGTCAGCCATGACACCTCCTCTTGAGAAACATCTAAAAGGTAAGAAACATTTACCTACACACAATCAAGAATACAACCTCCAGCTGTTGTAGAACTACAAGTCCCATGAGGCATAGCAAGACTGACAGCCACAAGCATGAGACCCAGAGGCAGAGGCATGATGGAACTTGTAGTTTTGCAACAGCTGGAGGTCCGCTAATTGCATATTCTTGCTGTACACCATATGCAATAGGAACGTAGATAAAAAAAAAATCATCATATAACAATAGAGAAGAAAACACTATTTTGTCAGGACCAAAGTTTACCGTAAACATATAAAGGAATGAAAAGCTACTTAAAGTGGTTGTAAAGGCAGAAGGTTCTTTTTATCTTAATGCATATGTCTTAAGATAAAAAACCTTCTGTGTGCAGCAGCCCCCCTCAGCCCCCCCAATACTTACTTGAGTTCGATCTAGATCCAGCGATGTTGCGAGACTTGGCTTAGACAGCAGTGCAACGCCATTGGCTCCCACTGCTGTCAATCAAAGTCAGTGAGCCAATGAACAGAGAAGGGGTGGGGCCGGGACGCAGCTCCGTGTCTGAATGGACACAGGGAGCTGCGGCTCAGCTCAGGTGCCCCCCGTAAGCTGCTTTCTGTGGGGGCACTCATCATGAGGGAGAGGCCAGGCCCTAGAATAAAATTGGGCTAACTTTACTGTCTTATTTTTTAATTTAAAAAAGTGCAATTTTCACCAAAAAATTGTGCTTGTAAGACCGCTGCGCAAATACAGTGTGACATAAAGTATTGCAATGACTGGCATTTTATTCTCTAGGGTGTCTGAAAAAAATATATACTGTTTAGTGGTTCTAAGTAATTTTCTAGCAAAAAAAATTATACTACATGATCTCGCGGGGCTTGCATAGCAGGCACGTGCCCGCTGCGAGCTCTGTGAGACGGATTGCGGGCCCACAGACTCGATGTCTGCGGGGATACCCACGATCATCTCACAGAGAGGAAGAACGGAGAGATGCTAATGTAAACAAGCATCTCCCCGTTCGGCCTAGTGACACTGTCACTGATTACAGCTCCCTGTGATCGGGAGCATGATCAGTGATGTATCACACACAGCCCCCCCCCCCCCCCCCACAGTTAGAACAGCTCCACCTAGCAATGATTCTGAGATAGGGTGAATAACCGACAATCTTGTCATGTCTCCAGAAGAAAGGGGGATGAGGACAAATGTGAGCATGAGAGTACTCCCATTAATACAAAGATACAAAGATTCGACTTTTATTGCAAAAATATTTAAAAAACACATATCACACAACACATTAAAACATTTTCAGCCAGCCTGCTCCTATTATCTGGCTTGTCGATGTAAGTTTGGATGTCTGTAATCCAGTAAACCTATCGATTAATAGTACATGGGTATACTTAATTAAGGAGGGTGGTCACCCCTAAAGCATATATTGACCGAGACAATAATAAGATTTTTCATAACAGCTTACCTGTAAAATCAATTTCTTGGAGTACATCATAGGACAAAGAGCCTTAAGTATTTACTTAGTGGGTTATAGCTACCTTCAGGTGTTGACACTGGCACACCCAATACAAGAAGTTGACTCCCCCTTATATAACCCCTCCTCCTTCCAGGAGTACCTCAGTTTTTGTAGCCAAGCAATATAATCATTATACTTAAACTCCATAAAAGAAGAGGGGCGGGACCTCTGTGTCCTACGATGTACTCCAAGAAAAGGATTTTACAGGTAAGCTGTTATAAAAATCCTATTTTTTTTATCGTACGTCATGGGACACAGAGCCTTAAGTATTTACTTAGTGGGACGTCCAGTAGCAATGCTACTTGAGGGGAGGGAGACACAACCCGTAGGGCACCCCCAGACCTTGAGGACTTATACTGCTGCCTGCAGCACACTACGCCCGAAGGTGATATCCTCATTCCTTCTTACATCCACTTGGTAAAATTTTGTGAATGTATGGACCGAAGACCAAGTTGCGGCCTTGCAGATCTGAGCAAAGGAGGCCTGGTGATGCACTGCCCAAGCAGCACTAACCGCTCTGGTAGAGTGCGCCTTAACTTGAATAGGGGAAATCTTACCCCTTAAATCTGAATTATAACTTGCTGAATCCATTTAGCAACAGTGGATTTCAACGCTACCTGTGCTTTTTTAGGACCTTCTGGCAGAATAAGACAATGTAGAGATTTTTCTTCCCTGGAATGTGGTTTTGGGAAAAAAGATGGCAGGACAATATCTTCATTCAGATGAAAGCTTGAAACCACTTTTGGCAAAAAGTCTGGACGAGGGCGTAACACCACTCTGTCCTCATGAATAATTAAATATGGCTCTTTACAAGAAAGAGCAGCCAATTCTTAAACCCTCCTTGCTGAGGATATAGCAACCAAAAATAGCAGCTTCCTAGTCAGAAGGACTAAGGGAACATGCTGTAATGGTTCAAATGGCGGTTTTTGTAACACTGACAAAACTAAATTCAAGTCCCAAGTGGTTAAAGGTGATTCAACTGGCGGATTAATCTGCATCACCCCTTGCATAAAACCATGGACTAAAGAATGCATAGCAAGCGGTCTTTGAAATAAAACCAATAAGACTGAAACTTGACCCTTAATAGTACTTAGGGCCAACTTCATCTCTACACCCAATTGTAGAAAGGCAAGGATTCTGCCTATAATATATCTCAGAGGGTGCCAACCCTTGGATTCACACCAGGAAACGTAAGCTTTCCAAACTCTATAATATACACCTCTAGAAACTGGTTTCATTGCATTGATTAAAGTTGTCATAACAGACCTGGAAAGCCCATGATTCTTCACAATGTTGATTTCAATAGCCAAGCCGTTAAATTTAACATTCATAAAGTAGGATGGACTATTGGCCCCTGTGAATAGCATGTTTGGTCTTAGTGGGAGAGGCCAAGTACCCTCCACTGCCATCTTTACGATCCTGCAAAGAAGTCGAGGCAACTGAATTGGGGGAAAAGCGTAGATCAGTGAAATCTGATCCCACTGGGTTACCAGCGCATCTGTTCCGTATGCGAGTGGATCCCTTGTTCTGGATACAAAGTTGACTAACTTCATGTTGAATCTGGACGCTAGAAGATCTATGTCCAGAGTCCCCCATCTTTGGCAAACAGCCCGAAACACTTTGGGGTGAAGAGACCATTCTCCTGGGAATAACTGCTGGCAACTTAGATAATAGGATTTTTTGTACTCACTGTAAAATCCTTTACTCTGTAGTTCACCGACTGACAGCTCCTTTCTTATACCATCGGTTGTTACGCCACCTTCAGGAGAGGACTAGGCAGAACATGTTAAAATGTTATAATAAAACTAGAACTTTCTAGTTTCGCCCAAGGGGTGATCCCTTAGGTAACAACCCCTCAGCCTGCTCCTGCAGCCTCAGTACGTCAACAAGCAATATAATGTAAAAAAAAAAAATTGGAGGGAAGGGTGCTGTGCCAGGCGGTGAACTACAGAGAAAAGGATTTTACGGTGAGTACAAAAAATCCTATTTTCTCTTACGTACACCGACTGACACAGCTCCTTTCTTATACCATCGGGGCGTCCCCAAGCAGAGCCAAAACGAGGGGTGGGAAACAGCATAAAAACTTCACCTACAATGGCATGTGGGAAACAGTATAAAACTTCACCCACAAAAACAGAGTGTGGGAACAGCACAGAACTTTTTGCCCCAAAAAAAAGAGTGCTCCTCAATCTGGGAGTCACTACCTTACAAACCACCTCAAAACTTGCGGTAACAAATGCAACGGTGCATTTACTTAAAAGTAACTGTGTTTTTCACAAAAAAACAGGTAACAGAGTAAGTGCAATTGCAAATTACACGGCCGCCTGCAAAACTTTGCGGCCAAAACAGGCATCAGCCGATGCACCGACATCTACCTTGTAGAATTTTGTAAAGGTGTGAACCGACGACCAAGTCGCAGCTTTACACACTTGGGCGACAGACACTTGTTGTTGGAAGACCCAAGACGTTCTAATTGCCCTAGTGGAGTGGGCTGTGACTGGAAAGGGGGGCACCTGTCCCTTCAAGGCGTAGGCCTGTACTACAATTTGTCTGATCCACCTAGAAATGGTGGCTGACGAGACCGCCATGCCTTTTTTCAGACCAGCCACCGAAACACAAAGCATTTGCTCCTGTAACAGCGCAATTCCCCATTTACTATGAGCATGCCAGCGCATTGGCGGCTGTGATCTGTGCGCCGCTATAGACCTGGTGCACGGTATCTTCAACCTAGAGGAAGAAGGAAGAAGACCAGAAGAAAGAAGACTTTAATAAAGGACTTGTCAAAGACTGTCTCTTATAATTTTTAACACTTTAGTCACTTTTTTGGTGAAATGGTAGGGGTACTTTTGTACCCCCTTACCATTTTACACAGGGGGGAGGCCGGGATCTGTGGGTCCCCTTGTTAAAGGGGGCTTCCAGATTCCGATAAGCCCCCTGCCTTCGGACCCCCACAACCACCGGCCAGGGTTGTGGGGATGAGGCCCTTGTCCTCATCCTCCCAATGTTGAGGGCATGTGGCCTGGTACAGTTCAGGCATGTGGCCTGCCAGGTTGCGTGCTCAGATAAGGGTCTGGTATGGAGTTTGAGGGGGACCCCCACGCCATATTGTTTTTTTTTTTGGCGCGGGGTTCCCCTTAATATCCATACCAGACCTGAAGGGCCTTGCCCTTTGGGCGCCCTCTTTCCTTTTTGCTCTTGGAGGGGAACCCATGCTGTTTTTTTTTAAATTAAAGTCGCCTGGCCTGGGGGCGACTTAAAGTCGTGTTGTAAGTCACCCCAAGTCGCGCTGTGATTCACACTCAAGTCGTGTCCAAGTTGCCTTCCAACGTCGCGCTAGAAGTCGTGTTGCCCCTGTGTGAATGGACTGTTAATGATACGGCGCACGCTATTATGAATTGCGACGGCATATTATGTGTTGCGCTTATGCGTGCGCCGGTTTATACGCTCACTTGATCATTTATCTGGCGCACAAATGGAGGTATGAACCGGTGCAGCGCATTCATCTTAGTAAATCAGCCCCAATGTCTTCATTGATGTGGAACACCGAAACCACCTTCGGCAGAAAAGAAGGTTGTGGATGCAACACCACCCTATCCTTGTGGATAACCAGATAGGGCGACTTGCAAGACAAGGCCACCAGTTCCGAAACCCTCCTGGCCGAAGTAATTGTCACTAGAAAGACCACTTTCTGAGAAAGAGTCAACAGAGGAATCTCTCTGATATTTTCAAATGGCGGTTTCTAAATGCTGATAACACCAGGTTCAGATCCCACTGGGGTAACGGTGGGCACACCAGAGGAACTACATGTCACACCCCTTGAACAAAAGTGCTCACTAGAGAGTGAGACGCCAGGGGTCGCTGAAAAAAAGACAGCCAAAGCTGAAATTTGTCCTTTAATGGTGCTTAAAGCCAATTGCTGTAGAAACAGCAGGATCCTGGATATAGAAAAGGAGCGCAGACGCCATCCTTTTTGCTCACACATGGAGATGTAGGCCTTCCAGATATGATGATATATCTTCTGAGAAGATTTCTGTCCTTTCAGCATAGTTGGAATCACAGAGTCTGAAAGACCCTGGCTTCTCAACACCTGGCTCTCAATAGCCATGCCGTTAAAACCAGCGATGGTAAGGCAGGATGGAGAATCGGATCTTGAGACAGCAGGTCCTCTTGTAATGGCAGTCGCCATGGGGCGTCCTCCACCAGGTGCACTAGGTCTGCGTACCAGGGACACTTCGGCCAGTCTGGGGCAATCAGTATAACTTGAATCTCCTAGGCTTTCACTCTGCGGAGCAGACGTGGTAACAGTTTCAGCGGAGGAAAGGCATAGATCAGCTGGTACTAATCCCACGGAGCCACCAGCACGTCTGACGCGTCTGCCCAAGGATCTCTTGTCCTGGACACAAATCTCGGCACCTTCCGATTGAGATGGGAGGCCAGAAGATCCACGTCTGGTGTGCCCCACCGCAGGCACAGTAGCCTGAACACCTCGGGATGCAACGCCCATTCTCCTGGGTCCAGTATCTGGCGACTTAGATAGTCCACCTGCCAGTTCTCCACTCCCGGGATGTAAATGGCCTATAGGGCCGGTACATGTCGATCTGCCCACTGAAGGATGCGAGCGACCTCCCGTGTGGCGGCCAAGCTTCTTGTTCCTCCTTGGTGATTGACATAGGCCACCGCCGTGGCGTTGTCTGACTGGATCCTGATCGGACTCCCTCTGAGTCTTATCGACCTCGTGGAGAGGCGTAGCCTGATCGATGCAGCTCAAGCACATTGATCAGCAACTTGGATTCCTCCTCTGACCAGAGGCCCTGGGTCGACTGAACTCCCATTACTCCACCCCAGCCGGTTAGGCTGGAGTCTGTTGTGATCACTGTCCAATGTAGCGATAGAAACAACTTCCCAGACTGAAGTGCCGGGGACCTCAGCCACCAGAGCAGGTGTCAAAATCTCCTTCTGCAAGACTCTGGTGTGAAACTGGGCATACAGTACTGCCTCGCTATGCCTCCCCAGAAGCATAGCGATGACCACCTGATGTTCATCAGCAGTTTTACCGTGGCTCTGAGAGTCTGCAGCTTGTCTGAAGGGAGAAACACTCTCACTTCCATGGAGTCCAGCAGCAAGCCTAGGTACTCCAAAAACTGTGTCAGTACAATCACTGACTTTTTTAGGTTCAACAGCCACCCAAATTCCTACAGGGTCTGCATGGTGATCGCCACATCCTTCTCTAACTCTGAGGCGGAAGATGCTCTTGGGAGGAGATTGTCTAGGTAACCTATGATCGCGAACCTGCGTTGACGCAGCCACGCCAAAACAAGAGCCAATACCTTGGTAAAGACTCGGGAGGGCTGATGCCAAACCAAAGGGGAGAGCCACAAACTGGTAGGGGGCTTCCCCAACTGCAAATTGCAGAAATTTCTGATGCTGAAGGCATATAGGTATGTGCAGGTACGCATCCTGGATGTCCAAAGATGCCAGGGAGTCCCCTTGATGGAGTGCAGCGACTACTGAGCGAATTGATTCCATTCTGAACCTCTGTACTTTTACAAAGCAATTAAGGGCTTTTAGGTTGAAGATTGGATGTACCCCTTCCTTTTTGGGGACTACAAACAGATTGGAGTAGAACCCCTGGAAACGTTCTGGCTCCGGAACAGGTATTATCCCCCCGGAACTCAACAGATCCCGTAACTGCCCCCATTAGGACCTCCCGGCGAGCCGGGAGTATGGGTATGCTGGAGGGTAAAGAATCTGTTTTGCGGCCAAGAGAGGAACTCTATCTTGTAGCCGGAGGAAATCAGATCACAGACCCATTGGTCAGACAGCCGAGAGGCCCACCGGGCTGCAAACTCCCGAAGTCGACCCCCCACCCAAGTTGCGGGCGGGGGCAAACCTTCATGCGGTAGCACTTTTGCTCACAGGCTTTGTTCCAGGGACGTTTTTGTCCTTCAGAGGTCCTCCTGTCAGGCTGGGGACATTTAGCCGAAGTCCCGGGTGGACGAAAAAGACACTTGTGAGCGGAAAATGAGGGCCCTTGCCTATGGTGTGGCTCCTTAGCCTTCCTGGCTTTTGGGAGTAGTGTAGTCTTACCACCTGTGGCATTTTTTATAATGTCATCCAATGAGGCTCCAAAGAGCCGCTCGTCAAGGGAGGGTAAATCCGTCAGGGCTTTTTTAGATGCCTGGTCAGCCGACCAGTATTTTAGCCAAATCAGGCGCCACAGCACCACTGCTAACACTGAAGCCCTGGATAACAGAGGGAGAGTATCCAGGGCCGCGTCACAAATGTACTTAAGGCCTTGCACTAACTGGTCTGCTAGAAGCCTGTTGCTCCCCCAATTCGTGGTGCAAAAGTTTTGCCCACTCAGTAAGTGCCTGCGACACAAGTGCGGATACCAGTACTGGTCGCATTGCTGATCCCATAACCGTAAACGAGGAACGATGCACTGCCTTGGCCTTCCTGTCCGTGGGATCCTTTAAGGCAGGAGTTCCCTCAACCGGGATTGTGGTTACTTTGTTTAACCTGGATACTGGGGGGTCCACGACCGGAGGAGCCATGTATTTGGGGACCGAAAAGGTCCGTTGCGGTCGACCCCATTCCTTGTATATGAACTTATTGAAATAAGTCAGATACGGAAACACCTTAGGTGTACGGGCTGGCTTACGGGACCCAAAAGGGACCTCTACATCAGCAGAAGGATCTGCTGGCTCCTGAATCTTCAGGGTATCACGCACACCTGTGATAAGTGCTCCCACAAGCGCTTTATCGTGCACAGACCCGGACGGGGAATCATCCTCACTGTCCGAACGGTCCTGGTAAGCGTCATCTGAAACTACAGAACAGGGGTCACCAGCCTCGGCGGGCCCGAGTCTGCATCAGAGCTCTCCCCTGAGGACGGGGGGGCAGGGGCTGTTTTTTACCACCTTTGCACCTACACGCCCCCTCCATCTTGGCAACGAACGAATTAAGGACCGCCAACAAAGCGTCCAGAGGCACTGTACTGTCTGCAGGCGAACCGGTTGCAATTGCCTGGATTTTGGGGGAAGAAACACCAGTTTCTGCCACCTGTTGGGGACTTAGAACAGTGATGGCCCCACCCTCCTAACTGCTGCTGGCTGAAGGGCTTCTCCCGCAGGACTCACCACCCCGACCGAGTTCTGCGCCATCCAGCTAGGTGTGCCTGTGTCAGCTCCCAGATGCATAAGAGACCGAACCGGTCTGTGCTGAGTGCTTCTGAATAGAGCTGAAGCTGAAAAACGTGTTCAGGCTTCAACAAAATGGCCGCTGGACAACAGAAAAATGGAGACAGAGCATGCTGCTCCCTGGTCACACCAAAAATGGTCGCCCAGCACTGTATGCAATGAAGAACAGTGAAAAAACAGGCAGAGAAATGGTGGTAAAACAGCGCTACAGTGATCAGCAGACACAGCCTCCAGACACCTCAGGGGAGAGACCTACAGACATCCAGGGCACATCCACCCAGCGTAGTCCCCACCCCAGGTGAGAGCCCCCCCAGGGAGCCCCTGTCTATGGCACACATAACGCTCAGCAGCCCATGCAGCATCCCCCACAGGGAAGGGGGGTATAGGGACAGGGATAGAAGAGAGGGAGGTGAGGGACCCCCGTTTCGAACTCCAAGGGAATGCCCAGCTGCTCAGCCCCACTGAGGCAGGGAGAGCTGTACTTACCAGTCCTGAAGAGCTGGTAGACATTCCATCACAGACCCAGTATGGGGTGGGGGCTGGCCCGGCACCCTGTGATTCAGACGGTAGCCTGGTCATATGTGTGCCCTGGAGCATTACGCCCACCGGCTGCCCCTGGAGCTGAGGGCATGTCGTGGCCGACCCAGCGCGGAGCTCTGGTCTGCACATGCTCACTGGCCAGCCTGGGGAGACTACAAGGATAAGGGTATCCAGCCTGTCACCCAGCCAGCTGTTGATAGCAGATCACAGGATCTTTAATCTTGGGCAAAAGGCAAAACTTCTGCAGAAAAATCCATGGACGCCTGGGCCCATCAGGGTACCTAGGTCCTTCTCCTTCACTAGGCAGAAAATAACTGAGGCTGCAGGAGCAGGCTGAGGGGTTGTTACCTAAGGGACCGCCCCTTGGGCGGAACTAGAAAGTTCTAGTTTTATTATAACATTTTAACATGTTCTGGCTAGTCCTCTCCTGGCGGAGAGGAGAGGACTAGCCAGAACATTTTTACGCGGAGGTGGCGTAACAACCGATGGTATAAGAAAGGAGCTGTCAGTCGATGAACGCCAGCCAATTTTCTACTCCTGGAATGAAAACTCCCAATAGGGATGGAACATTCCTTTCTGCCCAAGTTAGGATATGGTTCACCTTTCTCTGAGCTGAGAGACTCTTGGTGCCCCCTTGGTGATTGATATAGGCCACAGCCGTGGCATTGTCAGATTGAATCTGGACTGGACAATTCTTTAACCTGGAGGTCCAGGTTTTCAGAGCCAGATACATTGTCCGAATCTCTAGGATGTTGATGGGCAGAGCTCTTTCGAATTTTGAGCACTGTCCCTGGACAGTTGTCTTCTCTAGTACCGCTCCCCAGCCTGAGAGGCTGGCATCTGTTGTTACTACTCTCCAGATTATTGGTCTGAAGGATTTCCCCTTCAGCAAATTCTGGCTTCATAACCACCAACTGAGGCTTTGAGACACTCTTGGGACAGCCGCATTGGCAAGTCCAAAGCTTAGATCATTTGGTTCCAAACAGAGATTATTATGTTTTGTAACAGTCTTGAATGGAACTGGGCATAGGGGACTGCTTTGAATGAAGCTACCATCATTCCTAACAACCTCGTGCAAAGGCGAATTAAAGGATTTACTTTTGACCTGACCATCCATACCAGCTCTTGTATGGAGCTGATCTGTGCTGAAGTCAAGAACACCCTTTTCTGGGCTGTATCTGTGATCAGGCCTAAGTAATCTAGCCTTCTTACTGGTTTTAAGGAAGACTTTTCTAGGTTGAGGATCCAACTCAGACTTTCCAGGAAACTGGTTGTAATGCTTATGCTTTGCCTTAAGCGAGTCACTGACTGGTCTATTAACAATAGATCGTCTAGGTACGCCAACACTGTTATGCCCTGTCCCCTTAACCTGGCTAGAGGTGGGGCCAGTATTTTTGTAAATACCCATGTTGCTGTGGCTAGCCCGAAGGGTGAGGCCACGGACTGAAAGTGCCGTTGTTCCACTTCGGATCGCAGAAACCTTTGGTGAGCGGGAACTATGTGAACATGCAGATATGCGTCCCTGATGTCGATGAACGCCATAAGTTCTCCGCCTTGTAGGATGGAGACCACTGGCCTGATTGACTCCATTCGAAATTAGCAAATTTTTAGTAACCAATTTAGATTTTTTAGATCCGGAATGGGCCTGACATCACCATTCGGTTTTGGTACCGTAAACAAGTTTGAATAGAAACCTAAACCTTGTTCTTTTGCAGAGATCCGTATGATTACCCCTTGAGTCAATAATCGGTCTAATGCTTGAAACAGGGATTGTCTTTTCCCTGGATCCTTGGGAACGTTTGATCTCAGAAAGTGAGATGGTGGAAACTCCCGAAACTCTTTGTTTCCTAGAATTACTGTGGAGAGAGCCCATCTGTCCTGAGTTTCCTTCAAATTGGTCTGCATGACTGTCGTCCCAAAAGGAAGCCTCTTCTAAAGATGCACAAGAAATCCCGCAAACAGTTTGCTGAAGACAAGCAGATGAAGCACTTGGATTACTGGAACCATGTCCTGTGGTCTTATGAGACCAAGATAAACGTATTGGTTCAGATGGTGTCAAGAGTGTGTGGCGGCAACCAAGTGAAAAGTACAAAGATAAGCGTGTCTTGCCTGTAGTCAAGCACTGGGGAGATACAGTTCATTGAGGAAACCATGAATGCCAACATGTGCTGTGACATAGTGAAGCAGAGCATGATCCCCTCCCTTCAGAGACTGGGCCGCAGAGCAGTATTCCAACATGATAACAACCGCAAAAACACTTCCAATATGACAACTGCCTTGCTAAAGAAGCTGAGAGTGAAGGTGAAGGACTGGCCAAACATGTCTGCAGACCTAAAGTCTATTAAGCATCTGTGAGATATCCTCAAATGGAAAGTGAAGGTGCGCAATTTCTCTAACATCCACCAGCTCCGTGATGTCATCATGGAGAAGTGGAAGAGGATTCCAGTGGCAACCTGTGAAGCTCTGTGAACTCCATGCCCAAGAGGGTTAAGGCAGTGCTGGAAAATAATGGTGGCCACACAAAGTATTGACGCTTTAGGCCCAATTTGGACATTTTCGCTTAGGGGTGTACTCACTTTTGTTGCCAGCGGTTTAGATATTAATGGTGGTGTGTTGAGTTATTTTGAGGGGATAGTAAATTTACACTGTTATACAAGCTGTACACTCGCGACTTTACATTGTAGATAAATGTAATTTCTTCAGTGTTGGCACATGAAAAGATATAATAAAATATTTACAAAAATATGAGGGATGTACTCACTTTTGTGAGATACTGTATTTCTCAGGGATGCCATTAATTGTATTCGTGAGTATTTTAGTTCTGTTTTCCTCCTTGTAAATGGAAATTCCCTTTGCAAGGCTTGCTCATCTTTCTTACTGACATTTATATTCAGGATCTCTGACTATAAGGGATCGATTTTTAGATTTGATAATTCTCCATATTTCAACACTTTCATTAGATTTGGTGTTATTGTGGGGTTGGAGATGTAATATAATTCATTGTATCATCCTCGGGCCGATTCCCATTGCCACTAATGTACTCATCATAAATCTCTAGTCTAATCTGTCAAATGCCTTTTCAGTATCTATTGGCAGGAATAGAGCAGGGGATTTTTCTCCACTGAGTTTATTTATTAGGAGTAGTGTTCTCACTCCATTGTTCCTTCCTTTCCTCCTGGGAATGAACCCGACTTGATCTGCATGGATCCATTTTGGTATCAGATCTTTCAGCCTAGTAGCTAGAACCTTAGTGTTTAGCTTTGTGTCTGCATTTAACAATGATTTTAGTCTATATCTAGAACATAGGGTCGCATCTTTTACCTCTTTAGGTATGACTAAGGAAAGCCAGCAATGTTTCCCTCCTAATCTCATGGCCTTCTCTTAGTCCATTCATATATGAACAGCTTTGGTATTAATTGTTCTTTAAACTTTTTTATATTAACGGGCCACGACTTTTCCCTGTTGGCGAGTCTTTTAAAGCTATATTTATCTAATCGAATGGGTTCCTCTAATGCCGCGTACACACGACCGGACTTTTCGACGGACTAGGGTTTACTTCCTCTTTAAGGGTACACAAACGCAATACATTAGCCAATTTTTTTGTAAAATATGAAAGATGAGGTTGCACCGAGTAAATAGATACCCAACATGTCAAACCTTAAATTTGCGTGCGCCTGTGAAATGGTAACAAACTTCAGTACCCTAGATTTTTCATAGGTAACACTTTAAAAGTGTCATCTGTTTAGCAATACGGAGGATGTTTGATGCTAGAAATATTGCTCTCACTCCGTCCTGTGCTGCGATATGTAACATTTGTATCGCAATTAGCCTTTTTTATGCGTAGGTGCCCCGACTTGCACGTTTGTTTGTACATGCTTATATGTGAGGGTGGGAGTGAGGCATTTTTTGGGGGGGGGGTTTATGTGCTTTGGTGTAACTTCTTTTTCAAAAAGTCCCCTATGTGATGATTTTTTGGTGACAGGTTCTCTTTAATGAGACATCCAGGGTCTAAAAGACCCTGGATGTCTGCTCAGTATTCCACTGAATGTAAAGCAATGCAGATCGCATTTTCTAGCCATGCTAGCCGCCGCAAAGACTTGGGGAGATCCTGGAAGTGATGTCAAACATGTCGCTTTCCAGGTCTGGAACAAGGAGCAGAGGAGAGCGGACGTGTGTCCACTCTGCTCCCTCCCCTCTACCCAGTCGCATCCGCTATGTTGAGCCCTGGGATACATGGCAGGAATGGGGGGGAGTGCTGTTACTGGCAGCGCAGCCACTCAAATGCTTCCATCTGACAGGCAGGAGTCTGCTTGTCAGATTTACACACAATCCTGGTGGCTGCAGCCATGTATGTAAAACCCCCCTGTTGTCAGGTCGGATATACAGACCTGGCACCAAAAGAAAGCTCTATTTCTGGGGAAAAAGTACATACATTTTATTTGGGTACAGCCTCGCACAGCCGTACAATTGTCAGTTAAAGTTACGCCGTGCTGTATCGCAAACAATGGCCTGGTCATTAAAGGGGGTAAAACCTTCCAGGGCTGAAGTGGATAATAAGAAAACAGCAGTCTTATAATATAATAATATATTATATTTATTATTATAATAAAAGACTGCTGCTTTTGTATATCTGCTTCCGGACTACCCCGCGCACATATACTGTGGAAGGGCAGCCCTTCAGTGTGAAATCACGTACCTGTACGTCTCCTCACTGCCTGCACACCATGGACTGGGGAGGTGAGGGGATTAATAGACAGAAAACTCCTAGGCATCCTTGGACTCCTGGGATTAGGGGCAGTGCTGGGGGAAGGGGAGAGTGTAATCAGTGGCAATGCTGATTTTTTTTTACCGACTACCAATCTAAAGAGGAGTTTCAACACTGTCACCAATATAATAGGGGTTTACACTGACCACTCATGTAATAGGGGTTTACACTGACCACTAATGTAATAGAAGCATTCACAGTAACCACCAATGTAAGGAGGGATTTACACTGACCACCAATGTCGGGGGGACATTTGCACTAGCCACTAGTGTAAATAAAAGGCTTCTACACCAATCGCCAATGTAATGAGAAGATTTCAATTGACCACCAATGTAACTGAGACATTTAACCTGCATTCACATTTGTGTGTCTGTCGGGAGCTAATGCAAAATCACTTTTCTGACACCACAGAAACACGCTGCCCATTAGCAGATATACAGCAGTGCCATTAATGGTTAATGACACCCTCACGCATCTGCTGACATGTGCCTTGGCACTGTAATGAAAAAGGGGTTTGGGACTTTCTTCCGCATTTATATCACTGATAAGGAGACACTGGCAGGCAGTAGTGATGGGCACTGACTGGCACCATTGGTAGGCACTGATTGGCATTGATTTTGGGCACAGATTGGAATCCCTTGGGACCATGGGTAGCATACCCGGTGGTCATCAGTGGTGGCATCCCCGGTGGTCTAAAGTGGGAATCCTCAGGGGGCTGCGCTGATAATCAATCACCCCCTGACAGGAGAGCAGCCGATCAGCTCTCCTATACTCGTGTCTGTCCGACGTGAGTGAGGAAAAGCCGTTACATGACTTTTTCTGTTTACAATGTGATCAGCCGTGAATGGACACATCACGTGGTAAAGAGCCTCCGTCACACGCTCTTTACCAAGATCGGTGTTGCGGTGTCAGACTGACACGCACACCACTAATCGCCGTGCTGTTATCCTAAAAGACGTCATGGAAAACTGAACCACTACCCGGCCGTCGTTCTGCTATAGGCTGGCCAGGAAGTGATTAATGTTGTTTTTTGTGTTTAATACTGCTTTAGGGGCTTATGCACACAGGCATAAAAAAACCTGCTCACATGTGGACAGAGTATATATATATATATATATATTTTTTTTTTTACAGATCTAAACACAGCGGTATTGTATATGATGGATCCATACACACAGCTTTGTTGTGTTCAGTAAACTTGCACTGCATTCAGCTGCATAAACTTAAAGTAGAAAATTTAGACATTACATTTAGTATTTTTGAGTAATCAATGCATGTACACATGTAGAGGGGGTCATTTTATGGGGTGTTAGTTTCTATGGGCTAATGCAGTATTTGATCAGCAGG
Organism: Lithobates pipiens; assembly: GCF_037356315.1. Lineage (NCBI taxonomy): Eukaryota > Metazoa > Chordata > Amphibia > Anura > Ranidae > Lithobates > Lithobates pipiens. The sequence continues at coordinate 242,931,180 of NW_027507764.1, read as the reverse complement.
CTGCTCCATGTGCACAGCCATGGTTTGACTTCTTTGAATACCGTGTGCAAAAGGTTTAAGGGATGAAGCTGCAGACATATAAGTGGGATGAGATGTCATATTGTTTGCAGCTTCTAGGGTTCCCTTCATCTGGGTGTAAATAGCACTGAAGCCAGCAAAATCTGAACAAATAGAATTCAGAAATCACAAGGCAGGATGTTAAGAGCAATATGCTGCAGTTAGGCAAAGAGCCTGTTTCTATCTGGCTCCAAACTGGAGCATGAATTCTAATTGTAGCATATAGATCTCTTAAAGAGGAAGTAAACCCTTCCAAACAACTTGGACCTACAGGTAAGCCTAGATTAAGGCTTACCTGTAGGTCCAAGCAATATCTCCTAAACCTATATGGTTTAGGAGATATTTGCCCGAAAATGGGCACCGCTGTCTACGGCGCATGCGCCGTAGACAGCGGCGCGCAGGCGCACTAAATGCGGCAAATCCATGAATGGATTTGCCAAATTTGTCGACTCCCATGCGCATGCGCGGGAGTGACGTCATCGCGGCTTCGCCGAGTGGCAGCGGCGGAGCTGCGAGACGCGACTCCCGTGCGCATGCGCGGGAGTGATGTCATCGCGGCTTCGCCGCTGTGATTCGTCGGAGCTGCGAGACGCCACCAGCAACATGGATGCGGCGGAATACAGGGATCAGCGGCGACTTCGCTGGCTCCTGTGTCAGGTAAGTGACACATAATGAGCTACTATGTGATGCATAGTAGTCCATTATGCTTTACCTTTGCAGGGAAAAAAAGAGGAAGTAAACCCATCAGGGTTTACTTCCTCTTTAAGCAACCCCCTTGAATTTCTGATTATTATTATGGTACTTATATAGCACTGTCAATTTACATATACATTTACATCTAAGGTCCCTAACTCACATTCATGTACAAGGGCCAATTTACCTACCGGCATGTCTTTGGGGTGTGGGAGGAAACCGGAGTACCCAGAGGAGACCGATGCAGGCACAGGGAGAACATGCAAACTCCAGGCAGGTAGTGTTATGGTTGGGATTTGAACCAGCAACCCTTTTTACTGCTACGTGGGAGTGCTACCCACTACACCACTGTGCCACCTTGATTGATATGGACAACAGTAACCTCCTCTATACACTCAGTGACCCCCACCTGGTGGGTGTATATTTGTTGATTACAGATTTATATTTACCATACTTATTTCTGCATCAAAATTTTTTTTTTTTTTAATCTCAGCAGGATCTCGGGCATCTTATACTAGTCAGCACAGCCACCTGGGCCCAGAATTAAGGGCTTTACAATCCCCTGAACATCATATAGAACCCATTTATGAAGACCGGGTTTACCAGAAGCCACCTATAAGGAGCCTCAGCCAAAGCCAGGGAGATCCATTACTACCAGCACACACCGGTTCATATTGCAACAATACAGGTAAGAAATATTTACATCTAGTAATTTGTGTTTTTTTTTTTTTTATGCCAGTAACATATCTTGAACATCATTTTAATAGGCTAATTCAAAGAAATGTATTGACAAGACATTTCATTGTTGTAATGTATTGAAAAAAATGTAAAAACACATTAAATGCTATATTCTACAAATCAGTAATTCCATATTGTGCATTGTTTACAAAACATTTATTTTGTTCATTTTCTGTTTTTACTGTTCTTGCAGGTTTGAGGTGGGGGGGGAGGGAGAAGGTGAGGTGGGTTGCACTGGTTGGTCAGCAAGGAAACAAAAAGTGAACCTGTTATAGCTTCTGCTGGTTTAGGCCGTTTCAAAGTATGGGCTATGGTGAGTCTAGGAAACATTAGGGGCTTCAAAGGATTGGTCATTGTATTGCATTCAGGGCTTCCAAACACCCTCAGACCTGGTCAGGTCACTGATAGTGTGATAAAGATTCGCTCATTTGTATAGATAAGAATTAGTTATTTGTAAAAAAGCATAGTTTTTTTCACTGTTTTGCAATGATCCATCTAGCAGTTGCTGAAATAGAATGCATTTTCTCTGGGGCTTATGAATCCCAGGTAGGTGTGGTTATACAGTATTTAATAAGACAAGTCCCTGATGAAGGCTCAACCTTCTTTTTCTATAAAACCTGAACTGTTAAATACCTCAAATGAAGTTAAATAGCCCCCTATTGCATTGGAAGTCATAAATACTTGATAATTGTTTTTATAATGGAACAGAGGACAACATAAATGTCCACAGGGTGACTGGTTTAGGAGTCTAACTATTCAGTCTTGTCCAGATAGTTCAAAATATTTTCCTACATAATACTGCTTCTGACATGAACGTAAATAGTACGTCTCTGAAAATACGTATATAATAAAAAACCAGTGTGGAATTAGGCTCACATATTGATAAGCCCCTATTATCACAATAATTTACCCTATTGCATTTCAGGTAAAAAATATGTTTAATATTAAAGAGTAACTCCACTTTTGTTGAGAAAAAAACATTCCCCTCTGAGTGATCTATGCACCTTGAAGGGATTTTAACACATTTTGTTGAAGATTCCTACCTTTTGTCAGTCTGAAGAAATAGCTGTTTGTTTCCAAGTGAATCTGTATTGGAGTGATTTTATAATGATAAATCAGCAGCTGCACCAGCAGGGCTCTAATGAGGAAATTGGCAGGGTCTGCTTCCTTTTAGACACGATTTCCCTTGATTTCACCAACAATGACATTTCTGTTGCAGGGGCTGCCAAAAAATCAGATTTGTATCTTAGTGCAGACATCTGGGAAAATCAGTGAGTCAATCACTCAAGCAGGAAATTTCATTTCTGGGAGGGCGTTCTGTACACCATCTGTGTACAGGACCCCTTCAGGTAACCGTATTGCATTGCATATTACAGAAAATAAGGCTACTTGCACACGGGCATCACAATTTACTAATATTTACTCAGGAACTTGTGACACCCATGTGCAAGGGGCCACAGACTAAAGGTGTGCAAGCGTATAGACGATTATAGACAAGTAAAATTCTACTTTATTACCAGTATTGTAATATGCTCACTTATACTTGCGTAAACATGCAAGTGAATTATTGCACTCAAATGTAAAATTTTCTACTTTTGTTTTACTGCTCTGTACTCAATGTTGTTTTACTGAGCTTTACTCAGCTGTGTGCAATATCCTATAGACAACAATGCATCTAATTTCAGATCAGTAAAAAAAAAAACATTTTTAATAGCATTTAATTACAATATGACTTGAGTTGCAATTGTATACACTATATTATTATTATTTTTATTTTATTTTTAGATAATTTATTGGTATTTCTCTTTGTTATAAACAGCCAAAAGAAAGCAATTAAACAGAGGTCAAAAAATAAAAACAATTGCAGTGTAACAAATCACTGGACTAAATGTGGTAGGCTAGGAAAGGGGAGGGGGGGGGGTAATCCAAGCTATGTTTTTCAGGAATTGAGCTTTCACTTAGCTCAGATATGGCAGACAGCCATAAAATATGCAGGAAAATCATGAGGTGATCACATGGAAGTATGTTGTTATTTTAGATGATTTGTCCATGTTATGTTGTACAAGGTGCCATTCCGATCATGAATAGCAGAAGTCTTTGGGAGAAGGAAATGTCCCTTATACAGGGCAGCTGGCGGCCATTTTGTTGTAGCCTTGGCACGGTTTTTATCCTCAGCGCTGGTCCCTGTAACTCAGAACAGCGCTTTTTTTGCTCTGGACATCTGGGAGCTGACACTGGACACAGGCACCTGTAACAGCACAACGCAGCATTTGGTTGGGGTGGTGAGTCCTGCAGTGGGGGCCCCTCAGTCTGCAGCAGCTAGGAGGGTAGGATTGAGCACCTCTCCTAAGTCCCCGAGGGTGGCAGACAGGGTGGGTCAGCATGGCTTCAGAAACTGGTGTTTCTTCCCCAGAACTCCCTGCAATTGAAATCGGCTCGTCTGCAAACAGTGCAGTGCCTTTGGACGTTTTGTCGGCGGTCCTTGAAATGTTTGTTGCCAGGGTGGAGGTGGTGTATGGGCGCAAAGGTCGTAAAAAGCATCCTCCGGGGAGAGTCCTGACTCGGGCCCAGCAGTAACTGGTGGCCCCTGCTCTGATGTGCCAGAGGATGCTGACCAGGACCGATCGGACAGTGAGGATGAGTCCCCGTCCAAGTCCATGAAAGACAAAGCGCTAGTTGGAGCACTTATCACAGCTGTGCATGATACCCTGAAAATTCAGGATATAGCAGTATCCTCTGCTGAAGTAGCAGTCCCTTTTTGGTCCCGTAAGCCAGCCCATACACCTAAGGTGTTTCCGTATCTGACTTATTTCGATAAGTTCATATACAAGGAATGGGGAAGCCCGCAATGGACCTTCTCGGTCCAAAAAAGAATGGCGGTGCGTTACCCCATTGAGGAGAGCCTTCTTAAAAAATGGTCGGCTCCTCCGGTCGTGGACCCCCCAGTATCCAGGTTAAATAAAGTAACCACAATCCTGGTAGAGGGGACTCCTGCATTTAAGGACCCTACCGTCAGGAAGGCCGAGGCAGTGGCCCATTCCTTGTGTATGGTAGTGGGGTCAGCGGTACGACCAGTACTGGCCACAACATTAGTGTCACAGACACTTACTGAGTGGGCAAAACTTTTGAACCACGAGATGGAGAAGCAGCAGGCCTCTCCTGTCTGCATGGAACTGGCAGACCAGTTAGTGCATGGCCTTAAGTACGTCTGCTCCCCCTGCTCTCCAGGGCATCAGTGTCAGCAGTGGTGCTGCGGCACCTGATTTGGCTAAAATGCTGGTCTGCGGACCAGGCATCTAAAAAAGCCTTGACGGATCTACCCTTCCTTGGTGAGCGTTTTTTTGGAGCCTCGTTGGATGACATTATTAAGAATGTCACAGGTGGGAAGTGCACCTTGGTGCCACAGTCCAGGAAGGGTAAGGAGCCACACCGCAGACAATGGGCCCTCCTTTTCTGCTCAAAAGAGGCTTTTTTGTCCGCCCGGGACTTCAGCAAAACGATCCCAGTCCAATAGGGTGACTACTGAGGGACAGAAGTTTCCCTGGACTTGCAAGCCAGCAAGCAAGAGTGCTACCACATGAAGGTTTGCCCCTGCCCGTCACCCAGGTGGGGGGGGGTCGCCTTCGGGAGTTTGCAGCCTGGTGGGCCTCTCGGCTGTCCGACCAATGGGTTTGCGATTTGATTTCATTGGGCTACAAGATAGAGTTCCTCTCTTGGCCACCAAACAGATTCTTCCCCTCCAGCATACCCTTACTCCCGGCTCACCGGGAGGCCCTGTTGGGGGAAGTAAGGGACCTGCTAAGCCACGGGGTGATAGTGCCTGTTCTGGAAACTGAAAAGTTTTAGGGGTTCTACTCCAATCTGTTTGTAGTCCCCAAAAAGGAAGGGGTATGTCCAATCTTGGACCTGAAAGCCCTCAATTGCTTTGTAAAAGTACAGAGGTTCAGAATGGAATCAGTTTGCTTAGTAGTCGCTGCACTCCATCAGGGGGACTCCCTGGCGTCTTTGGACATCCAGGGCGCGTACCTGCACATACCCATATGCCTCAGGCATTAGAGGTTTCTGTGATTTGCAGTAGGGGAAGACCACTACTAGTTTGTGGCTCTCCCCTTTCGCCTGGCTTCAGCACCCCGAGTCTTTACCAAGGTATTGACTCCAATTTTGGCGTTGTTGCGAGAACGCGGGATCACAATCGTGGGTTACCTAGACGATCTCCTCCTGAGAGCAGCTTCTGCCTCGGAATTAAAGGAGGATGTGGCGATCACCATGCAAACCCTGCAGACTCTGAGAGTGAAGCTGTTAAGGAAACGCAGGTGGTCGTCGCTGCGCTTCTGCATGAGAGTCCTGGGTCTCATGGTGGCCTTCTTCGAGGCGGTAGAGGCGGTACCGTATGCCCAATTTCACACCAGAGTCTTGCAGAAGAAGATTTTGACAAAATGGGACAAATCTCTGTTATTCCTGGATCATCAGATTTTGGTGAGCCAGTTAGTCAGGGACTCCCTGCCCTGGTGACTGAGATCTCCGGCACTTCAGTCTGGGAAGTCGTTCCTACCTCTGCATTGAACGGTGATCACAATGGACCATGGTCCAGGATCCTGCTGTTCCTACAGCGAGGAGTAGACCAGAAACTGTCTTTAAGCACCATCAAGGGACAGGTATCAGCTTTGGCTGTTTTTTTCCAATGACCCCTGGCATCTCACTCTCTAATGAGCACTTTTCTACAAGGGGTCCTGCATGTAGTCCCTCCGGTGCATCCACCCTTGCCTCCGTGGGATCTGAACCTGATGCTATTGGCGCTTCAGAAACCACCGTTTGAGAACATCAGGCAAATTCCCTTGATGACTCTTTCCCAAAAAGTGCGCCTCCTTTTGCCCATTTCATCAGCCAGGAGGGTTTCGGAGCTGGCGGCTTTGTCTTGCAAGTCGCCCTATCTTGTTATCTACAAGGATAAGGTGGTGTTGCGTTCCGCAACCTTCTTTTCTACTGAAGGTGGTTTTGGCTTTTCACCTCAATGAAGACATTGTGTTACCATCTCTGTGTCCTAAATCGACACATCCTAAGGAGGTGGCCCTCCATTCCCTGGATGTGATCTGGGCTCTAAGGGTATATCTGTCTGTCACGGCACCCTTCCGGAAGTCAGACTCTGTTTCGGTAGCTGGTCCGAAAAAAGGGATGGCGGTCTCGTCCCATTGGCCACCATTTCCAGGTGGATCAGACAGATTGTGGTCCAGGCTTATGCCTTGAAGGGTCAGGTGCCCCCCTTTCCTGTCACGGCCCATTCCACCAGGGTAATTGGGACCTCTTGGGCTTTCTGACATCAAGCGTCAGTCGCTCAAGTGTGTAAGGTGGCAACTTGGTCATTCGTTCACACTTTTACAGAGTTCTACAAAGTAGATGTAAGCATTTACATCTGATGCCTGCTTTGGCCGCAAAGTTTTGCAGGCGGCCGTGTAATGTTGCAATTTTACACTCTTTCTTCTGTTAAGAGAAAGTTACCTTTTTGAATGTTAATGCACTCTGATGCATACATTGACCACAAGTTCTGATGCAGTTGGTTCAGATGGTGACTCACCTGTTAGGGGGCACCTCTGGTTGTGGGTGAAGTTATGTTGCTGTTCCCATCCATCGTTATGACACTGCTTGGGGATGTCCCTGCGGTAAAGATTACTGGAGCTGTGTCCGTCAATGAACTTCAGAGAAAAAGGATTTTACGGTGAGTACAAAAATCCTATTGTTCCATGATGTTGCTTCAATAGAGTGCATCGGTTTTGTGAGTAAGGAGTTCAATGGTTTATACATGTGAGAAATTTTGTGCCATTGAAGATCCACAAGAGAGTCTATAAGAGAGGTCTTAAAGCGCAAATCTCTGGATGGGCATAGTTTGCATACAAAGTTGATTGCTTGTTGGGTATTAATTAGGTGATGTGGGGGTAGGTTATACCTCAGGGCTAACTGGAAATGGGAGGGGTATGTCTGAGAAGATGTCAAATAATTGTGTGCAATTAGTCAAACCCTGTGAAGTCCATGTAGCAAAGGCCGCATGTTGCTGTGCTTGTGGGAAAAGAGGGTGCTTGGAATAGGTAGATAGCATGAGAGAAGGGGAGATTGCCCCATTCTCTTCCTAAGCTCTCTCAAAGCTAGCACAGTGTCTCTTATTAAAAGATCTTGCCTTAGTGATGGTGGAAGAGATATGATCCTACAATGCAGCAGGGCTGGCAGACCACAGGAGCTCACCATCTGAGATTCTAACTCAAGAGACAGGGCAGGTTGTAAAGTCTCTTGTTTGGCAGATCCCCCCCCCCCCCTTTCACCTTTAGGAAGATATAGCTTGTGAATAGAAATCTGAGGGTGATGATCCTGCCATAAAAAAATATTAAGGGCTTTCTGGAGTCTTTGTAGATCTTTGTGTTTTAGAATTAGGGGACATCTGTAGGACGTAAAGGAGTTTCCGGAAGCTTACAATTTTGTACAGGTGGCATCTGCCGAAGAGTGAGAGAGGAGAAATTTACCCAGTTTTCAATTTCAGCTATGATTTTGAGGAAGGGGGAATAGTTGAGTTGATAAAGGGAGGATGTCGTTTTACCAATTTTAATTCCCAAGTAGGTAATGTGGTTTGTGGCTATGGGGAAGATAGAGCCAGTCACCCAGGGAGGGGGGCGGATACGAAATAGCGGTAATATTTTTGTCTTGGTGAAGTCAATTCTTAGGCCTGAACATGTCCTAAAGCACCTGAAGATTTTGTGGATATGGAGCATATCTACTTGGGGACTTGATGTAAACATTTTTATGTCTCTGCAAATAGGGCAATCCATAGCTCCTGGAAGCCCACTGTAACCCCATGCAGCTCTGAATAGAAAAGTAGGTAACAGCTAGGGGTTTGAGTGCGAGGTTGAATAGTAGGGGCGAAAGGGGGCACCCTTGACCTGTACCTTTATGTAGATGAATGGTGTTGGAGATAAGGCCTGCTGCAACGATGTTTGCAGAGGTGATGAGATGGAGAAAAGGGCCTGAGAAACCAAATTTTGTGAGGACCATTTTCAGCCAGTGGAAACTGACATTGTCAAAGGCCTTGTTGGCGTCAAGGGTGACATTGGCAGTATCCTTGTCCGGGTTGGCTCTCACATGTTCTAAGACTGCGGGGACATTCCTTATATTGGAGGTGGCAGATCATCCTTGAGTAAAGCCTGCTTGCGAAGGGTGGATGAGGGCTGGCATAATTGAAGCCAGTCTGTTCACCATTATTTTAGATAGAAGTTTTGTGTCAACGTTTAGCAGGGGTATTGGGGGGTAGGAGCCAGGTTCCATGGGATCTTTCCCTTTTTTAGGTATCAGTGTAATGTGTGCTTGGAATCCTGAGGGAAGGTAGGGTGGGGGATATAGTGTCTGTAGAGAGTTTGTAAAATTCCGATGTGTAACCGTCAGGGCCTGGGGCTTTACTGATAGATAGGGATTTGATTGCATCTGTGATTTCACCTATTGAAATCTGGGCATTGAGTTGTGTAAGGTGGGCATCATCGATGGTAGGGAGCGAGATTTTATCTAAGAAGTCTTTTGCTGTATTCTCGTAAATGGGGTCAGGTCCATTGAGGTTTGCATAGAACCTCTCTAGGACGGTGTTGATGTCCTTGGGGGATGTGACAAGGTTACCTGATGTGTCTTTCAGGGCCACTATGTAAGTTGGAGTGTAAGGGCCTTTGCATAAACGGCCCAGAAGTTTTCTTGCTTCATTGCCGCATTTGCGGTATTGTAAGTCTAGAAAAGACTGGTGAATTTTTTCCTGTGCCTCTGCCCAGAAATCGAAGCGGCTTTTGGCATCATGGCAGACTTCCTACTCTCAGGAGAGTTATGTTGGGATAGATGTGACTGGGCTACACGCAAGGCATTGCTCACCTCCCAGTATTCTCAGACCCTTTTTTTGTAGGCTGAGGCGTAGGAAATTATTTTACCCCATAGCACGGCTTTTCCAGCATCCCATAGTAAGTTTGGTTTGTCTGCGTGTGCTGAGTTGGTAGCTGTGTAGTCAGCCCAAATATCTCCAATGATCATTTGGAGTGTTGGATCATGGGCCAGGTAGGATGGAAAACGCCAGATTTTCACTGAGTTTGAGGTGATGAAACCTGAAAGGTCTACCGATATTGGGGAATGGTCAGATATGGCTATTTCATGTATGTGGGGGTCTGTGATGTGTTCTAGAATGGCAGCATTACCAAAGGTATTATCGGTCCTGGACCAGGTTTTATGTGGAGGAAAAAAGAAGGTAACCTATCTCCCGTCAGGATTCGAAAGTCTCCATAGATCGATTAAGTTAAGGCTTTCCGTGAAGTTCAACAAGAGAGAGGGGGATCTTAAGGGAGCCGAGACAGGGGAGCGGCAACTCTGTGATTTATGTTATTGGTAGTTGAGTGCTGAATTGAAATTGCCTCCCACCAAGAGGGGGAGATATGTGTAGGGTGCCAGGAGAGATGTTAGATGTTGGAAGAATTGTTTGGGAGGAGAATTGGAAGCATAGACATTAACTATAGCCCATTCCCGTGTAGAGGTTTTTAGTTTAGCTATGAGGATTCATCCTTAGTCATCTCTGTGCATGGAGAGGACCTCACAAGGGAGTCTTTTGTGGATAAGGAGCAGGACACCAGCTCTCCCTGGTGACCCAAAAATCTGACCTACCCAGAGTTTGCGCATGTGAGTGAAGTCTGCTGTTGTCAAGTGTGTCTCTTGGAGTATTGCAACATCAACTTTGAGGTGTTTTGGATGTCGAAGGACCGCCCTGCATTTTTGAGGGGAGCGCAGACCCTTGACATTTCAGGAGAGGGTTTGTCCAGCAGGGTTAGATCAGTAAAGAGGTGGAAAGATGTATGTGTCTTACCACTGGGGGATCGCCTGGAAGTGTGTGGTCTATATCAGGGGGAGTTTGTGTCTTGGAGAAGAGGGTTTAGGAAGGAATACAATCCAACAGGGGTCTGTGGGTGACAACAAAAGGAAACACAACGTATGAAGCCTGGATTTTGCTTTTTTCCACCTGTGATAAACACACACCAATGAACAGTGCTACTGGGGAATGATGTTCTACGCACATTGATGCATTTCGAGCCACCCTTCGGGGACTAGCGGTGAGGGGAGATAATGGTTGACGAGAGCCTCAGGTCGCCGACAGGCTAGGCTAGATGTTCATCCCTCGATAAGGCTGTGTGCTGTCAATGGAAATAACCAAAGAACATTAAGAAAAGAACAAAAAGAAAAAACAACTAGTACTGTGGGGATAGCATAGGAAATCAGAGCATAGGGGATTATGAAGATGGATCTGAGAGTGTAGTTTGCACTCCTTCCTTGGACTACACTGTTCTCTGGGATCCCGGTGGGAGGGAGCTGGTGTGGTAGAAGTATCCATAGGAATATAGAGATAGGTTTGCAGGTAGCGAGAAGCTTCTTCTGGATGTGAGAAGCATTTTGGATCTCCTGATGAATCTGTACTTTTTGCCATTCGTAACTGTAGGCAGACCGTGGATTCTATGTGCAAACATCGAGCTGGATCACAAATGAGGTGACCTAAGCGCCATGCCTCAGGCCTGGTAGGCATGTGGGGTCCCAGGTCTCAGCTCTACTCTCCGAGACCAGGAGTAGTTCCAGGTTCCTGGGCTCTGGACACTTGAACGGCCAAGCCGTGATGGCGGCATGGCCGGGGCACGGAGCTATGAAAGGATAGCACGAGTATGCATCCTTTCAGAGCGCAAACACCGGTGACATCACTGGCTGCTCACTGGAATATCTCCTAAACAGTGCACATTTAGAGATATTAATTTTACCTACAGGTAAGCTTTATTATAAGCTTACCTGCAGGCAAAAATAGCAGAAAAGAGTTTACTGCCACTTTAATAATAAAGAATGTTCACTTGAGGATGATGATGATGATTATGATGATGATTGGATTGCTTTTTTTACCATTGTAAGGCTACATTAATAAAGCTTTTAATAAAAATAAAAACAGTGGATATTAAAATAGATGCAAAATTGTAGGGCGCATTTCCATCTAGGATTGCAAGCTTATTTAGGATGCTCTGTATTAGGCATTCAGTTCAAATTCTGTATTAGTCTGTATTAGGTATTCAGTTCAGTTAAAGTGGTTGTAAACCCTGTACTACCACTTTTACCTACAGGTAAGCCTATATTAAGGCTTACCTATAGGTACCGTGAATATCTCCTAAACTTGCACAGTTTAGGAGATATTCACTGCATGTCATCAGCTCCCACACACAAGCACGGGAGTGACATCATCACGGCCCTGACCAATCACAACATCGGAGCCTGCAAACCCGGAAATAACTCCAGACATGTTGTCGGTCACAGCGGTGTACGGGGACTGCTGCAACAGCCTCGATCTTAGGTAAGAATTTCATAATGAACTAGTATGAAAATGTATATTCTTCTGCATTTTTTGCAGCACAGTGCATATTGTGGTCACCATTGTGTGCTGAGATGCAGCTGTGTTCTGAATGTGCATTAAGATGGCACTCAAAAAATTGCACGGCTGTAAAGCATAAGTTATACTGTGCTTTACTGCAATGTGGTAGTGTAAATGGCTTAACTGCATGATATATATATTTTTTAACCACTTCCCAACCACCCCATACCAGATTTACTACTACAGTGTGGCCACGCTGCGCAGGATCATGTATATATAGGTGATATTGCACTTCTGGGTATCGGGCATGAGTGCATGTTGCCAGAGGCTCGCTCTCACTGTGATTTTATACCCGATGCCCTCTGGGACCCACAGATAATTTGGTACACTGACAGAATGACATCCTGCCTATGTAAACAAGGCAGATTGTCTGTTAGTACAGAAGGCATGGATCCTGTGTTTTTGTAAAGCAGAAACACAGATCCATGCCTTTCACTAGTAAAAGTTCCCCCACTACACTTAAACATTAGCTAGGCACACAGTTAATCCTTTGATCGCCCCTGATGTTAACCCCTTCCCTGCCAGTGTCATTAGTACAGTGACAGTGCATATTTTTAGCACGGATCGCCGTGATAATGTCCCTGGTCCCCAAAAAGGTGTCAGAAGTGTCAGTTAGATGTGCGATTGATCTGCTGCAATATCACAGTCCCACTATAAGTCGCTGATCACTGCCATTAGCAGTAAAAAAAATAAAAATAAAAATAGCCCATAGTTTGTAGACACTATAACCTTTGCGCAAACCAATCAATATACACTTATTGAGATTTTTTTTACCAAAAATATGTAGCAGAATACATATTGGACTAAATTCATGAAGAAATTAGAATTTAATTTTTTTTATTTAATATGTGTTAGAGCAGAAAATAAAAAAATTTGTTTTTTTTTCAAAATTGTCAGTGGTCCTTTGTTTATAGCACAAAAAATTAAAAATGCAGAGGTGATCAATAACCAGCAAAGAAAGCTCTATTTGTGGGGAAAAAAAGGACATACGTTTTATTTGGGTACAGTGTCGCATGGCTGCGCAATAGTCAGTTAAAGTAATGCAGTGCTTTATCGTAAAAAAAAATGGCCTGGTCATGGGGGGGTAAACCTTCCCAGAGGTGAAGTGGTTAAAGCATCATATATCATATATGGCATTACGTAGGGCAGGTTTGCAGATGGTGACAACAGTTTACCATATAAGCATTATGTCTGTTGACGTGGCCACTCATAGTCTACATCAGAAGATTGTGTGATAGGATGACAGCATATTAGCACAGTTGGGACACAGGAACAGATGGTTTTTTTCCGAAAATTGCTTGTTCGCCCGTTCAGTGAACGCCCGAATTTGCAGGGCACTTGGCACCGCTGGTCAAGTGCAAGGCTTTGCCAATTAGGTCACAGAACCCTGGTTGGACAAAGTGATGATGACTTCCAATCACGATTCAGTGCTCATAGTCCCACCCCACGCTATAAAAGTTTCTCCTTCCCATAGGTTAAGTGTTAAGTGGAGATAGAGAGCTCAGTTTGCTACTAGAGAGTTAGTGTGTTCACTTATTGTGACTCTGAGTGTAGAGTGTTAGTGTAGCGTTAGTATAGTGAACAGTTGTGTTTAACACAGCAGTACATAACATTTAGTGCTGTAAACAGTGCTGTATATTCCATTTTTTAGTTGCTGTGTTTTTTTTTTTTTGTCCCTTGCCTGCCCCGTTATTTTTGATTGTCATCCACAGTTTTTCTGACTGCGACACTGGTCTTCCCTCCTTTTTGCTTTTTTTTTTTTATAGATTTTACATTCCTGTCAGCGTCAGTACTCAATTTAAAGCACACCAAACAACACTTTTCATTCAATAAAGTGCATCCAATCACACATTTCCCAGTTTCTATTGAATTTGGGTAACAAGCTCACCCATCCTGTTTGGGAGGCCAACAAGGAGAGGCAGACAGTCCCATGCCACTATGAGGTGGCCAACAGTGTCTGTGTCCACAGGCAAGGGTGAAACATGGTCCAACCTCAGGCAGGGCACGCTTTTCTCTGTTTAGTGATGTTGTCCGTGCTATTCAGCCACCGCATGAGAGGAGGTGGTGAACTGGCTTACTAAACCATCCTCATCCTCTATCATCCAATCTGACACTAGTTTTGCAGTTCACAGCAGCTGCCAGAGTGGCCTATTCTGCCTCCTTGTCCACAGCTACTCCTGCCATAGCTCCATCATCATGCATAAAGGAGTCAGACAAATTATTTGAACACAGCGTCAGTCCTGCACCCTCCAAGAGTAACTGTGAGGAGTTAGATGTGTGCAGGCAGCACCAACACTCCTAGGCCCAACTTTTCCACACCTGTGTGATATTTTTAAGAGCAAAATCCAATCCTGCTTTTGCAAACCTTGAACGGCTATGGTGTGAAGGCACTACCAACATCCAAGGTCCAATTTTTCCACATCTGTTACTTCTATACAAAGTCTGTGAAAGAGACAGACTTTATGTAAATAAAAATTGTTAATCGTGGCCTGAGTGTATTATAATTTGGCTTTTTCACATAAGGCTTGCTCACTGTGGTTTAAAACTTTGTTGTTTCCATCCAAAGTCTGCCAAAGAGACACCAGAATTTATCCAAAAAATCTCTAAGATGTGGCACCATCATACAGACTGGCTCCCCAAGCCGTTGTTTACAAAATAAAGAAAGCTTGCAGGGAAAATCTATTTAACCACTTGGGTACCGCGCTATTGCCGAATGACGGCATTAGCGCGGACCTAGATTTCCGGGACTACGTCTATTGACGTCGTCCCGGTTACGAGCGGCCTGCGCGCCCCCTGAGGGGCGCGCGCTCTGTGATCGGCGAGTCCGTGAGACTCGCCTGATCACCGATCCGTGTAAGGGGTCGATCCCGACCCCTTATCACGTGATCAGCTGTCAGCCAATGACAGCTGATCATGTGATAGAACGGAGCCGGTAATCGGCTATTATTCCTCCTCGCGCTGACAGCGCGAGGAGAAAAAAAAAAAGCCGATCACCGGCGGCCGTGATCGGGACATCAGTCCCGATCACGGCCAGCAATGCAAGGCACCACATGCCACCTGCCAGTGCCCACCTGCCTCCCGCAGTGCCATCCTGAAGTATAACTAAAAGTAAAAGTAAGTGCCCCCCGTCTGTGCCCATAGTGCCCACAGTGCCACCCACAGTGCCACCCACAGTGCCACCCCACAGTGCCACCCACAGTGCCACCCACAGTGCCACCCAATCTGCCTCAAAGGTGCTGCACCCCAGTGCCGCCCATCAGTGCCCAGCAGTGCCGCCCATCAGTGCCCAGCAGTGCCACCTATCAGAGCCACCTATCAGTGCCACCTATCAGTGCCCATCAGTCCCATCTATCTGTGGTACCTATCAGTGCCCATCCGTGCCACCCATCCGTGCCACTTATCCGTGCCACCCATCCGTGCCATCTTATCTGTGCCCATCTTTGCCCATCAGTGCCGCCTTATCTGTGCCCATCGGTGCCGCCTTATCTGTGCCTATTAGTGCCGCCTTAACTATGCCTATCAGTGCCCACCAGTGCAGCCTATCAGTGCCCACCAATGCAGCCTATCAGTGCCCACCAATGCAGCCCATCAGTGCCCACCAATGCAGCCTATCAGTGCCGCCTTATCAGCGCACTTCAATGAAGGAGAAAAATGACCCGTTTGCAAAATTTTATAACAAACTATTAAAACATGATTTTTTTTATTTTATTTTTTTGCATCTTTTTTTGTTTGTTTAGCAAAAAATAAAACTCCGAGCTGTAACTAAATACCACCAAAAGAAAGCTCTATTTGTGGGAAAAAAATGATAAAAATTTCATTTGGGTACAGTGTTGTATGACCGCGTAATTGTCATTCAAAATGCATCAGCGCTGAAAGCTGAAAATTGGTCTGGGACTGAGGGGGGTTTAAGTGCCCAGTAAGCAAGTGGTTAAATGTCATTTTTGTTCTCTTTATATATGCCAGATTTGCTGCAGCAGGTTCTATACAAGGTACAGATGCACCACTTTACAGGCAGACTAAGGGGACCCTGCCCCACCCCCACCCATGGGACTATATTTAAAGGAATTATTATTGTTTCACTTTAAGCATCATTAAAATCGTGGCTCCTTTAAAAACAATTTTTTTAAAAACTTTTTTTGCATTGCTACATGTCCCCCAGGGCAGTACCTGGGCACTCATATACCCTTTTTATGGCCAATAACTTGCATAAAAATCTTCAAAATGGGCACTTTTGATTTTTCAAGTTCGGTTCCAAAGACTTTAATAGGGTTCGGGTCTGAACTTTTGCGATGTTCAAAATTTCTGGCGTGAACCAAACTGGGGGGGTGTTCGGCCTAACTCTACTAGATGGAGTAGGGAAGGGGTAAAGACCCTTGCCACCTCATCTCGCAAAAAAAAAAGAGGATGGTTGTATCTGGAACAGATGTCCACATTAGAAGAATTCCCCTTACCTCTTGTTCTGTGGACAGCTTTAAAATTTTGGATTTCGTCTCACTTTCCTTCTTGGAGACAATGAGCCCCAGTTTATATAAGAGGGTGAGTCTCTTCAATTGTTACACAGTCAACAATAAAAATTCAAACCCGTCCCCACATTATCCATAACTAAAAAATAGTTTTACTTAGAGATAAACTTTGACCACTTCAACTCTCATACTGGTTTACCCCTCTAGAGCTGTTTTTAAATTTCTGCTACAGGGATGTTAATTTATCAAAATATTTTTGTCATTACTTAAAACAGTGCTAAGCCAAAAACCAAAAATGTAATAATGTTGCAGCTCACCAATCCTCATTGTTTTTTTTCTTTTTACATGTTTTCCCTTTTTTTTTCACCTGGTGATCCAGCCAGTAAGGCTGATATTTTTTTTCGTTTCCTTTAACAGACCAAGCTGTCCAGCAAAAGTGGAAGATGGTTAAGACAAACCATTTAACACTGGCAGGGGTGCTTACAATGGTTAGCACCCCTGGAGGAATGTCAGGTCCCACGTTGCTGCTGTCTTTCAGTCTCTGGGTGTGCGGCTTTTCTTTCTGCCCTTTAACGTCCCCTGGATTTTTAGAAGATCAGATTTTTGGAAAAAAGCTGCATGCATGGGATCATTGTGAAATTGAGGGTGTATTTAGGTGGAGGTTAGGGCTTTGTTTTGCATAATTTTGTAGTTTGCTAGTAATATATTTCTTTGTATATAGTTCTATTTATGCTTTTTGACAAAAAGCCATTTGCTTTTTTATTAGCTGATGTAAGTCCTTTTGTTTATTTATGTATACAGTATATTCTTTTTTTATTTATTTTTGTGTATATGTACATATGTTTCAATAACAAGCTGTATGCTTGCAAGATTCTTAATAAACAAAAATTTACAATGGTTAGCTTTTATTAACCACTCCAAGACCTCAATGTGTATATTTATGTTGCTGGTTTGAAGTGGTTTATCTGGGTTATGGCTGAAGCTATCAGCTATAACCCAGGTATCTTTTTCTTCAGGCGGCAGCTGGCTTTCTCATGAAAGCGTTCCGAGTGATTCATAAGCCACTGGAAAACCTTCAGATGTGGCGGGAAGGGACAATCAACATGAAGGTCTACCCACGTCTCTGTAATGCAAGGCTGATGTATGTGTGTATGTCATTCACATGCTTCTGAGTCAGTAATATTTTAGATGCCTGGATTGGCAAAGTTGTTTCCATATGTACACTCGGGTCAGAAATCAGCCGAAATCAGTTCTACAGGAACCTGCTGACTTTCGGCCGTGTGTACAGTCTTCTGTTCTGCAGAAGCCTGTCTCACAACAGGAAAACCAGCATCCGACCTGCTTCTGATCAGTTACCGACCTGCTTCTGATTAGTTAGCCATTAGCTGCCAGTGCTGATCAGTGTGTTCTGGCGGGGGAGCAGTCCACCTGTCGGAATACAATAGCACAGCAGGGGAGATTACCACAATTACATTGCTTGTGGTTTGTACAGCATTCTCTAAGCCCTTGTACACACGGTCAGAGATTCAGACGGAATGTGTCCAATCGGACTGTTTTGTCGGATATTCCGACTGTGTGTGGTCTACATCAGACTGTTTCCGTCGGAGTATCCGACGGACCAAGTTTTCCAACTTGTTGGTAAAATTTTCCGACAAAATGCTCCGATTGGACATACTCCGATTATGTGTAGAGAATTCCGATCGGACAAAGTGCCACGTATGCTCAGATCAAATTCCTACACCAAAGCTATTGGCTACTAGCGTGAACGTAGTCCCGTCGTAACGAAATAACGTCATCACGTTGGATTTTCCGACAACTTTGTCCGACCGTGTGTATGCAACAGTTTCGGACAAAATCCGTCGGACAAAATCTGACGGACAAAATCCAACGGATTTGGTTGTCGGATTCTCCAACCGTGTGTACAAGGGCTTAGGGGTTTTTTTTTCTTTCACCTCGCTGAATACCTAAACATCCTGATTTAAACAAAACTCCAGAGATTCCTGTGATTGGCTATATGGAAAATCATTATTAATTTAGTAACTCTGACCATTGGTCTGCCCTCATCATTGAGATTGTTTTCAAAGACTTTGGCCCCTATGCTATCTCTTCATACCCTTTTCAGGTGCCATTGCATACACTAAAAGAATTGAGTTGGATTGTATGTGAAAGTGTATTGTCTATTTTTGCCTTGTCAGTTTCTTTGCATGTAAAATAGAAAGAAAAAGAGACCAGAGAGAAAGTCCCACTGTCTAAGTGTAGTTGGTAAAAATACCATAAAGGAGTGAAATTGATAATCTGGGTAGTGCATAAAAATAGGAAGTCAGCAGGATGTCCAACAGCGGGCTTTCTCTCCAGTACCTTCAATGGGTGTGGGAACTCAGCAAAGGAAACAAAAAAGACAAAGAGGAAATGCACCCCCCCCCCCCCCTCCTTTCAGTGTAGCAGGATGTCCAGCAGGGGGCCATACATTCTCATAAAAACCAGCAAGTGGCATACTTCTTGGTCCAAGTGGATGGCGACATAGAGATGGGATGGTAAAACCTCCATTATGTAGTCTCACAGGAAATTATGCAGGGAGAGCATCACTTCCTGTAAGGCTATATAATAGAGTTTTTTTTTGAGAATGCACGCTTCAGCTAACCACATGAGAGTGCAATACTATTTTTATTTTACCACGTTTATTACAAATAAATGCTACTATGAGAGTACAGTGCTTTCCCTTTGTGTCTTTTTTTTTTCATTTCCCTTGTGGAGTACCAATGCCTGTAGAACGTACTAGAGAGACGACCCCCTGCTGGACATCCTGCTGAGTACTTGTTGTTATGCCATGCCCAAATACTTCAGATGTGAGTGCATCACCATATCAATTTAATTTCTTTATGGTAATTTTTTATCCACTACACTTAGACAGTGGCGCTTTCTCTCTTTTTCTTTCTATTGTATATGATGTTGATGGGAGAACTCTCAGACCCCACTCAGACAAAAGATTGCAGACACTGCAAAAGTGTGAAATCCTATATGAAATTTTACATAGTGTATATGGACTGAAAATACTAAATTTGGACATTTGATGAGTGACTTTTTTTCCCCTTTACGTTAATACCCGTGACCCTCCATTTTTATTGATTATACCAGGGATACATCCTTTTGTCTATGCACTGGGTCTTCCTAGTACTTTCTGTTTGCTAGGGTTGCAGTTGGTTTTATTTCTGTTTCTTTGCATGGTTTATCTGGGCCTAATTTCAGACATCAGTCTGGCAAAAGTTTATCTACTACCAGAAACAATTCAGAAGCTTCAGGACCATGTTCTTTGTCTGCAGAAGGCTCATGGTCCTTCCTTCTGGATTTGCATGAGACCAGTGGGCTTCATGTTGACCATGTTAGAAGCAGTTCCCTCTGTAAAATACTCTTGATTTTTGCAACAGCAGATTCTACAGTGGGTGTAGTCTCTGATTTCTATGGAGCAAAAATTTGTCTCACCATTCCGATGAGACTGTCTCTTAATTGGTAGCTGGGGTTAGCAAATGCTGCCTTCTGAGAACTCAGTACTTTGTGGTTGGGAAGAAGTTATGCATTCTCTGAAGACTTGAGGGGTTGATTTACTAAATGCAAATGAGCTGTTCACTTTCCAAGGGAGGTTACCCTTTACAAGAATATTTGTCCCAGAGCTTAGTGAATGAGATGAAGGTCTGCTGACTTCCAAATGCTGTTTTTTTATTCTTCTTGCATGTAAAAGAAGAAAACTTTTCTACATTCACTAAGCTCTGGGGAAAATTCCCTTGCAAAGTGAACAGCCTATTTCCTGTTAGTAGATCAACCCCAGTGTCTGGTTCAGGAAAGAAACTCAGTTACCAAACATGTTGGAACTGAACACTGATCACACTGACTCCTCTTCAATGGACAAATCATTTGAGGTAGTCTCACAATACCACAGCAGTGACAACTGATATGTCATCAGAGAGGCAAAAAGAACCTGGCAGCCTGGAAAGATGTGTTATGTTGCTATACACACTTTACATCCCAGGAATAGACAATCTGCAGATAGACTATCTCAGTAGCCAAAGTCTAGACGCAGGGGAGAGGTCTCTTCACTTAGAGGTTATCAACATATTTGTGCCTGATGGGGGGTACTGGATATCATCTAATTATCCTAATGCCAAACTAGACAGATTTTCTGCAAGGATTCGCTTACCAATGCACTGGATGTATTAGTAATTGTGCGGAACAGCTACAGCCTGATATATGCATATTCATTAATAAGGTGTCTACTCCGACTAATATGCAGGATCAAGTTAAAATAAATTCCAGTAATCCTCATTGCTCTGGATTAGCCTCTCAAGTCTGGTATTCAGATCTAGTCTATCTACCCACAGACTTTTTCTGACATCTACCAGTTCAAATGCATCTTTTGTCTGCTGGATCGGTCTTCCTCTAGCTTTAACAGAATGGCAGATTTTGAGAGATTTATTTTAAATCCATGATTTACAAGTTAAGGGCATACTAGCCTACCTAACATAACATTTAGTATTGCACTTGAAAATCATGTTTTAAATAAGTTTTCAGGGGACAAAACCCCTGTTCATTTTTTGTTAGTAGAATTTTATCCTTCCTACTGCAGGGCATGGATCAGCACTAAGCCTCAAGAACAAAGGTCGGGTATTAGCAATGACTGTTCTTTCTCAACATCCTCTGCTCATAATTTCCTTTATTGCACCCTTGTTCAATGGGTCACTCATATTACTCGACCTGTTTGGCCCCCTTTTTCTTTCTGTTATGTTAACCTAGTTCTTTCATTTTTGTGACGACCACAATTCAAAAACTTTACAGAAAGTCTTTATTATCATAAAAAGTAGTTATTCTTGTGGCTGTCACTTTGGTTAGTAGAGATGAGGAATAGTTGGCATTGTAATGTAAGACTCCTTTTATTTATAAGGACAAAATGATTTTGAGACTTTTTTAGAGTTAAAAGAAGGAATGTATTTGGCAAAAATTGGAAAAAGTAAAAAAAAAAAAAAAAAGATTGGATGGTTGCAAAGCAAGTGGAAAAGGGAAAAAAAGAATAGAATTGACTCTGTACAATTACCAGAAGAATAATTAAGAACTAATGCCCTTTTAAGACATATAATTAAATTTGAGGTTTATGTGGACAAAAAAAAGAAAAATTAGGAAACTGAAAATTAAGAGAGTTTTTTTTTTTTATAATAGATTTGTATTGAACTTTACAAAGAGAAAAAACATTTTACTTACAGGGTCCGAAGTTTATCACATTTAGGCATATTTTCACTCAGTGTAGACATTCTTTTTTTTTTTTTTTATTATTAATCATTTCATCATAGCACATTCATGGTTGCACCATGGTTGCAAAATACTTTTAATGTTTAAGTTCCAGCATGAATACTGACACTCCAACCTTTCCCCACCGATGCAATTTGCCTTTCAGTTGAGTGTAAACGCCTAAGTGCAACAAAAATAAAGAACACAAAAATCAGCACAAGGAACATACCTTACAGTCAGTAGGATGTGTCCCTTGCTATACATAAGACATACATACATCTTATGTATAGCAGTTACCTTAATATTAATATGGAATATCTTTTAGAACAATATGGTAACAGGGGTAGTTGGCGCTACCTACAAATAAAACTCCTTACAAATAGAGAGAAGAAAAATCCTTCTGCCGGGATTCCTCAAATCCTATAAGATCCTAATTGTTTCCAACAGGAAAAAAACGGCAACAGAAAACAGTTCCTACTAGAATCTATTACAATCATAAAGATAGTCTAATGTGTATCAGCCACACCCTGCAGAGTAAGGTCGGTATATATAAAAAATATATATATAATCCCGAATAGATCATGTATTCATCCTAAAAATATATATATATAATAAAAAAGGGTAAATGCCAAAAAATGCTGCTATTATGCGATTTTCCAAATTACAAGCTACTCAAATGTCCCAAAAAACAGCAATATTCCTACTGGAAATTAGTTCCTGAGATTAACAGATAGATCCAATAAACAAAGGAGACAGGAGAGAACTAAAAACCAAACAACAACAGACAAAAGACAAACAATTGTATATGTGTATCTGTTGCTAAGTGCAATATTGCCTAAAATCGCATTAACGCCAAGATATATTTAAATAAGCAAATTCCCAGTAAGAGGCGTATATAAATGTGCTTATGAAATTGTAGTCAAAACTTAAATATACAAGCTATAAGTGCAAAATGCTAGTGTAAACATATATATAAAAAATATATTATATATATATATAAAAAGTGCATCAAAAAGTGCGGGTGAAGAAACAAAAAATCAATTAGCCAACAAGTTAAATAAACAATCCATAATGAAGAAATATATAAATATAAAAAATATATATAAAAAGCAAACAAAAAAAAAAAAAAAAAAATTAAAATGCAAATAAAAATAGAAATACAAAAATAGTGTCCAATTGTCCAAAAAAACTTCAATAGTGCAAAAAAAGGTGCAAAAAAAGTGACTTTAGTGCTTCTTGTGCAATCTTGAACGTGACTTCTGTGTTCCCCCACAAGGTACCCCACTCACCAGAAGAATGTACCCCTGCAGGGGTAATTCGCCTTGAGATCAAAGTCTGCCGATATACAGCTCCTCAATCGCATCCGGAGAGAGATTTCTCAATCCCTGCTGATGTCCAGCTCCTCAATTGCAACCAAGGGGAGATTTCATATGTCCTCATAAGAAAAAAATTGTAGCCTCCATAGTGTGATTTGTATAAAAAATCTATTTATTGCCACAAAAATATAAAACAATAAAAACATAAAAATAAAAATAAAAAATGGAAGAAACAAATCTCATATGTTGAGACAAGATATGGAAATACAGTCCACTAAAAAATCACTCAGCCCCCATTTATAAATAAATGGTAACGTTCCAGGAAAACAGATAGTAAATCCTAGAACCAAGCTGGGAGAAAAAAATACATAATCAACCATACGCTAATGGCACTATATCCCAAAAAACAAAGGACTAAGAGTGCAAAAACCACTTAGAAACAATGTACCAGGTTATACCCTGTTGCATATGGTCACTCCAGTTTATGTAAGTCCCCCAGGGATAGAGCCCTTCTAGCGTAAAAATCAATCCGAACGTGGAAGCCGCTCGGTAGATACGCAGCTGCGGCTTGCACTCCAACTGCGTTCCAACGAACGGAACTAACGTAATAAGCGTAACGCCGTCGAACGCGTTTCGTCATTGACGTCTTCAGCGGCGGTGTCACGCTACTACGTCCTACATCTCAAATAGGAAAAAACCCAGATTAAACGGCATCTGATTGGCCATCAATCGTAATTGACGCCCAAATGAACAATAATGGGCTGTACCTGGTGTCTGAAGGAGTGACAACCACCATATCCAATCCGCATGTTAGTACCACCCAATCCCAAGCCAGAAGACGAGGGGAGGATATCCAAAAAACGAGATTTAACTTATAATAAATAATTGATAAATCCGAAAACCATCTATCGTTCACCTATTGGGTACACAGCACATGAGGGTGATCTATCCCAAGGGGAACTCACAGAAACTGTATACATGATAACAATAATTTTACTGCTATAAACATTAATAACATTACTGACCCTTTTAACAAGTTATCATAAACAAAGGTATAAATAAATCAAAATAAGTGTTTAAAATTGAAAGTCTGCCAAAAATCGGTCACTTATAGAACTGAGATAGCTGAATGCAATGGGTATCACCAACAGAAAGAAAAAAGAAGAAAAGAAAAAAAGAGAAAGAAAAAGGACCACCCTATTTTGTTTCATTGCAATCCAGCTATTACCTGGTAAAGATACTAATACCAATCTAGTAAAGGTTTGTAATTATTCATCTTTCCACAGCCTATATGGTGGGCTGTAAAAGAAACTAACAAAACTAGAATTATGGTATAACATACTAAATCAAAAGTAAAAATAAAAGATATATAAAATAGTAATTGTATGGCCTATATTTAGTGGATCCGCATTTATCTAGATATCACAAAAAGGTGTTTAAAAATTGAAAATCTGCCAGAAATCGGTCACTTATAGAGCTGAGATAGCTGAATACAATGGATTTCACCAGCAAAAGAAAAAAGAAAAACGAAAAAAGAAAAGGAAACACCCTATTTGTTTCGTTACAATCCAGCTATTACCTGGTAAAATTACTAATAACAATCTAGTAAAGCTTTGTAATTATTCATCTCTCCACAGCCTATATAGTAGGCTGTAAAAGAAACGAACAGGACTAGAATTGTGGTATATCATACCCAATCACAAATAAAAAAAGAAAACAATAATTATATTGTTTGAAGGCTTTATGTTCATTTTGGATCAGCCTAAGTGTTGCTGAGTGATGACTTTATATGCCAACTTTGATATATACGGGCTTGATTTGTTTCTCCCCTCTTTGTGACATCTAGATAAATGCGGATCCACTAAATATAGGTATATATAATTATTGTTTTCTGAGTGATTTTTTAGTGGACTGTATTTCCATATCTTGTCTCAACATATGAGATTTGTTTCTTACATTTTTTATTTTTATTTTTATGTTTTTATTGTTTTATATTTTTGTGGCAATAAATTGATTTTTTATACAAATCACACTATGGAGGCTACAATTTTTTTCTTATGAGGACATATGAAATCTCCCCTTGGTTGCAATTGAGGAGCTGGACATCAGCAGGGATTGAGAAATCTCTCTCCGGATGCGATTGAGGAGCTGTATATCGGCAGACTTTGATCTCAAGGCGAATTACCCCTGCAGGGGTACATTCTTCTGGTGAGTGGGGTACCTTGTGGGGGAACACAGAAGTCACGTTCAAGATTGCACAAGAAGCACTAAAGTCACTTTTTTTGCACCTTTTTTTGCACTATTGAAGTTTTTTTGGACAATTGGACACTATTTTTGTATTTCTATTTTTATTTGCATTTTAATTTTTTTTTTTTTTTTTTTTGTTTGCTTTTTATATATATTTTTTATATTTATATATTTCTTCATTATGGATTGTTTATTTAACTTGTTGGCTAATTGATTTTTTGTTTCTTCACCCGCACTTTTTGATGCACTTTTTATATATATATAATATATTTTTTATATATATGTTTACACTAGCATTTTGCACTTATAGCTTGTATATTTAAGTTTTGACTACAATTTCATAAGCACATTTATATACGCCTCTTACTGGGAATTTGCTTATTTAAATATATCTTGGCGTTAATGCGATTTTAGGCAATATTGCACTTAGCAACAGATACACATATACAATTGTTTGTCTTTTGTCTGTTGTTGTTTGGTTTTTAGTTCTCTCCTTTCTCCTTTGTTTATTGGATCTATCTGTTAATCTCAGGAACTAATTTCCAGTAGGAATATTGCTGTTTTTTGGGACATTTGAGTAGCTTGTAATTTGGAAAATCGCATAATAGCAGCATTTTTTGGCATATACCCTTTTTTATTATATATATATTTTTTAGGATGAATACATGATCTATTCGGGATTATATATATATTTTTTATATATACCGACCTTACTCTGCAGGGTGTGGCTGATACACATTAGACTATCTTTATGATTGTAATAGATTCTAGTAGGAACTGTTTTCTGTTGCCGTTTTTTTCCTGTTGGAAACAATTAGGATCTTATAGGATTTGAGGAATCCCGGCAGAAGGATTTTTCTTCTCTCTATTTGTAAGGAGTTTTATTTGTAGGTAGCGCCAACTACCCCTGTTACCATATTGTTCTATTTTTTGGAGGAAACCCCAATTGGAGTTTCTCTCCTTGTGGGTGGCAGCAACCTAGTGATACAATTAGTATTTGTCTGTAGCCATTGTTACCACTATCCTTTCTGATTTCCAACCCCCACCGGTGTTTTAGCGCGGTTTTCTTCATTTTTATACTCATGGAATATCTTTTGGTATTTCTTACATTATAGAAACCCTGTACCCAACGTGACTTAAATAACCTCCGAAGAAGAACTGTCTTGTCTGTTACAAGTAAGGTGTCAACGCCTGTATGCATCACCACTAGCCTTAGAGAAGTGGGTGTATATACCATTGCAACTTTGGGTACTCTGTATTGTTGTTTTTATTGAAGTCACAATGTTCTTACCTTCTTTTGTTGATATGTATTAGTAATAAAATGTACTATATTTTATAACAATACTTTGTCTGTCGATCCAATAGGGGTTCTCTCCAGTGCTATTGCACTGGTTTTTCCAATTGTTTCAATTTTCCGGATTGGTCAGACCAAGTTATTTGGTATACACAGCTCAATCCTTCCCTTTTTTGTTCCAACACTGAAGAAATTACACTTTGCTACAATGTAAAGTAGTGAGTGTAGAGCTTGTATAATAGTGTAAATTTGCTGTCCCCTCAAAATAACTCAACACACAGCCATTAATGTCTAAACCGCTGGCAACACAAGTTAGTACACCCCTAAGTGAAAATGTCCAAATTGGGCCCAAAGTGTCAATATTTTGTGTGGCCGCCATTATTCTCCAGCACTTTCTTAACCTTCTTGGGCATGGAGTTCACCAGAGCTTCACAGGTTGGCACTGGAGTCCTATTCCACTCCTTTATGATGACATCACAGAACTGGTGGATGTTAGAGACCTTGCACTCTTCCACCTTCCGTTTGAGGATGCCCCACAGATGCTCAATAGGGTTTAGGTCTGAAAACATGCCTGGCCAGTCCATCACTTTTACCCTCAGCTTCTTTAGCAAGACAGTGGTCATCTTGGAAGTGTGTTTGGGGTAGTTATCATGTTGGAATACTGCCCTGCGGCTCAGTCTCCGAAGGGAGGGGATCATGCCCTGGTTCAATATGTCACAGTACATGTTGGGATTCATGGTTACCTCAATGAACTGTAGCTCCCCAGTGCTGACAGCACTCATGCAGCCCCAGACGATGACACACCCACCACCATGCTTGACTGTAGGCAAGACACACTTGTCTTTGTACTCCTCACCTGGTTGCCACCATACACGCTTGACACCATCTGAACAAAATAAGTTTATCTTGGTTGTCTCACCAGACCACAGGACATGGTTCCAGTAATCCATGTCCTTAGTTGCTTGTTTTCTTGTGCATCATCTTTAGAAGAGGCTACCTTCTGGGATGATAGCCATGCAGACCAATTTGATGAAGTGTGTGGCGTATGGTCTGAGCACTGACAGGCTGACCCCCCACCCCTTCAACCTCTGCAGCAATGCTGGTAGAACTCATATGTCAATTTATCATAGATAACCTCTGAATATGACGCTGAACACATGCACTCAACTTCTTTTGTTGACCATGGCGAGGCCTATTCTGAGTTGAACCTGTCTTGTTAAACCACTGTATGGTCTTGGCTACCGTGCTGCAGCTCAGTTTCAGGGTCTTGGCAAACTTTTTTATAGCCTAGGCCATCTTTATGTAGAGCAACAATTCTTTTTCTTCAGATCCTCAGAGAGTTCTTTGCCATGAGGTGCCGTGTTTAACTTCCAGTGACCAGTATGAGAGAGTGAGAGCGATAACACCAAATTTAACACACCTACTCCCCATTCATACCTGAGACCTTGTAACACTAACGAGTCATGTGACATCGGGGAGGGAAAATTACTAATTGGGCCCAATTTGGACATTCTTACTTTGTGTATTCACTTTTGTTGCCAGTGGTTTAGACATTAATTAATGGCTGTGTGTTGAGTTATTTTGAGGGGACAGCAAATTTACACTGTTATACAAGCTGTACACTCACTACTTTACATTGTAGCAAAGTGTCACTTCTTGAGTGTTGTCACTTGAAAAGATATAATAAAATATATTACAAAAAATGTGAGGGAGTGTACTCACTTTTGTGAGATACTGTATACCTAAAATAGTGACATGTCCCACGTATAAAGGTGCCTTTATATTTGCAAGGTCTCCTTGTCTCCTTAAAATACACTTTTCAATGTATGTATAAGACCTATCTACAAAAGCTACTACCCCTTTTTAAAAAAAACTACTTGGGTGCTTTATGCTTCAAAGGTATGTGATCCTCATAGACATACTTTTTTGACTTATCTGAAACACTTTATACATTTGTTGAATATATTTCTTAAACATATTCCATCTGACTAGCCCGCTCTGACAGAGGATCTGCACCCCCTCATTCTCTCCCCCACCCCCCCCCCCCCCCCATGGCTATACTGGTTTGGGGAGTGGCAGTTGGTCTGAGAGGATGGTGGCAAATGTGTGGTTTCACATGTCGTTTTTATATGATCACTTTTCTTTTCCACTTGTTTAAGAACACTTTTCAAATACTGCATATACCCTGCTTTTCTATGATGATTTTTTTATTTTTTTTAAGAACACTTTGGAAGTACAATATATACAGTATATCTTTTATTTCTCTGATGATGCCATTTTTTTTTCAAATATGAATTTTAGTCAACTCAAAACAGGGGCGAGAACCCCACATTACAATCATGAATGTGTACATTACCATAGCTACATAAATCATGCAGAGGGTTAAAACATTCAAAACAGTTTACAGTTCATGTGCTAGTATACAGTATTGTACCCAGTGACATAGGCCACACTCGACTGGATCAAAGCTCACTTAGATGTCTGTGTTGGGGCCCTCCTCCCCACCTCTCCCACCTTCCATGAGGGGGAGTTTTTGATGATGTAATTTTATATGTATATAAATATATATATATGCTGTGATTCTTACCATAGATCACACCATAACATTCACAGTGTTGTACCTGAAGAAGCCAGTTGACTTTGAAATGCATTGGACACAATATGCAACCTCTGCATAAAGATTAGTCTATATGTATCATATTCTTGTGTTCGTTTTGCTATATGGAATTTTAAAGTGGCACTAAAGCTTTTTGTTTTTTTTGTTTTTAAATAACAAACATGTCATACTTACCTCCACTGCGCAGCACGTTTTGCACAGAGTGGCTCCAAACACCGACTTCTGGGGTCCCTCGGCGGCTCTTGCGGCTCCTCCCCACATAAGATAATCCCTACGGAGAACACCTTGTGGGTGTGCTCCCGAGTCATTCATTCGGCGACCATAGAAGCCGAATGTATGACTCGGCCCCGCCCCCTGGCGCCCGGGTTATTGGATTTGATTGAAAGCAGCGGGAGCCAATGGCTGCACTGCTATCAATCCATCCAATCAAGACCAGAGAAACCAGGACGAGATAGAGGGGGTACAGGTAAGTAAAACGAGGGCTCGGGGGGTTCTGCAGCATTACAGGAGGTTTTTCTGTGCCCTACACTGCCCTAGTCCAACAACAACAGGGCATTGCCACAAGATGTGCAAAAGGGTACCTGGTTCTGAACAGCCACTAAAGCACAATCGGGAATGTCCCGCCACATAGCTGGAAATCCTTCTACCAAGTACCATCTGACAAAGGTTTGAGGTCCTTCTTCATTGCACCTACTGTACATTTTGAGAGCAAGACTTGCTGCCATACCTCTTTATTCAAAATATATTTTTTAAAGAAGAATTATAGGGAAAAAAAATTCCCATGCAGTGGGGCTGTGCCTGCACTGCATGGGTTAACTGCAAATTTTTGTCTAGCGGTGAGAAGAGCGAAGATATACTTACCTAATTCACAGAACCTCCGAGTACAAGACTGGTCCCTGGTGCCTCTGCTTCCCCCTGCACGATAGCAGTCTTGTGCATGGTCCTGACATCATCATAGATTGGGTCTAGACGTGAGGGCGGCAGGAAAAGTCCACTGCTGAAGTGGGGAAGCACTGTTTTCCAGAGGATTGAAGGATAGCGAGTATAGCCTTTATTTTGGGTTTTGGGTTGTATTTCCAGATATGCCTATGATGTGTTTTAGAAATATCTTATTAACCGCTTGCCGATATACAGCGGCAAAGTGGTTCATTCCCGCAAATCACTGTATGGGTACTTCTGTACCTTTAAGGGCGATAGCAGGTGTGCTTGCCGCTGGAACTCGATAAGTGTGGCCTGCAGGCGCGATCGCTGCCGGCCAAATGTGTTCTCGTGCACGAGAGCAGGAACAGGGATTTGTGTGTAAACACGCAAATCCCTGTTCTGTCAGGAGAGAGGAGACATATTGTTTGTTCCTACTAAGTAGGAACAACGATTTGTCTCCTCCTCCAGTCAGTCCTATCCCCTCACAGTTAGAACACACCTAGGGAACACACATTTAACCCCTTGGTTGCCCCCTAGTGTTAACCCCTTCCCTGCCAGTGACATTTACACAGTAATCAGTGCATTTGTATAGCAGTATAAATGCCCATGGTCCCAAAACTGTGTCAAAAGTGTCCGATCTGTCCTCCACAATGTCGCAGTCTGCTAAAAATTGCAGATCACCAATTATTAGTAAAAAAAATAAAAAATAAATAATAATAATAATAAAAGTGCCATAATTCTTTCACATAGTTTGTAGACGCTATAATTTTTGCACAAACCAATCAATATATGCTTATTGTGATTTTTTTACCCCAAATTTGTAAAAAAAAAAAAAATATATATATATATATATATATATATATATATATATATATATATAGGCCTAAACTGAGGAACAAATTTGTTTTTTAAAAACTATTTTGGGGATATTTAGTAAAAAAATTTTTTTTTTTTTCAAAATTGTCTCTTTTTTTTGGTTTAAAGCGCAAAAAATAAAAACCGGTCTGATCAAATACCACCAAAAGAAAGCTCTATGTGTGGGAAAAAAAGCTATTTGCAACGTTGTACTGCACAAATTAGTTGGAAGACACTGTAGCTGTTTTTGTGTTTTTGTGTTCAACAAGAAATTATTATCTTGGTACCTTTTTTATACATACATATAGGGTAAATAGTCTTAAATTATATGTAGTAGAAATAACTCAACATCAACTACAAACAACTACTCAAAATCAACTACAGAACAGTAATTCCCTAACATTTAAACCTATGTGGGTAATCCAATTACTATAATGCCATACATATTAAATCAGCGTTATATAGCCAGGAATGTTGATTGCAAAACCGGAGTTGCATAACTATAACTGCTGTAAATTAACCACTTTCAGACCGGACCAATTTGCTGGTCAAAGACCAGACCACTTTTTGCGATTCGGCACTGCGTCGCTTTAACTGACAATTGCGCGGTCGTGCGACGTGGCTCCCAAACAAAATTGACATCCTTTTTTTCCCACAAATAGAGCTTTCTTTTGGTGGTATTTGATCACCCCTGCGGTTTTTATTTTTTGCGCTATAAACAAAAATAAAGTGACAATTTTTAAAAAAACGCATTATTTTTTACTTTTTGTTATAATAAATATCCCCCAAAAATATATAAAAAAACATTTTTTTCCCTCAATTTAGGCCGATACATATTCTTCTACATATTTTTGGTAAAAAAAATCGCAATAAGCGATTATTGATTGGTTTGCGCAAAAGTTATAGCGTTTACAAAATAGGGATAGTTTTATAGCATTTTTATTAATAATTTTTTATTATTATTTTTTTTACTAGTAATGGCGGCGATCTGCGATTTTTATTGTGACTGCGACATTGTCGGGGACCCATCGGACATTTTTGACACATTTTTGGGACCATTGTCATTTATACAGTAATCACTGCTATATAAATGCAGTGATTCCTGTGTAAATGACACTGGCAGTGAAAGGGTTAACCAGTGGGTGGCAGTGTAGGGGTTAAGTGTTCCTAGGGGTGTGTTACTAACTGTGGGGGGGTTGGGCTTTCATTTAGTGTACACTGATCTCTGCTCCAATCACATGGAGCAGAGATCAGCGTCACTAGTTGCTAGGCAGAATGGAAAAATGTTGTTTACACAGCATTTCCTCCATTCGGCCGCTCCGTGAGACGATCGCGGGGATGCCCGCAGCGATCGAGTCCGCGGGTCCCGCGACCGGACTCACGGGGGTCCCGACCAGCGCGGGAGCGCGCCGCCGGTGGCGCGCTCCCGATGGCAGGGCGGCATCGAATATTGGACGTACCTGTACGCCAATATGCCTGCCCGTGCCATTCTGTCGACGTACATCATCGTGCGCTGGTCGGGAAGTGGTTAAGAGTATTGTATGTACAGTATACATTTTACCCCACTTGATGTAAATCTAAATCTAAAAACAAAAATGTAACATGGCAGCTTACCAGTCTTTAAAGTATAACTAAAGGCAAAACTTTCTCTTTAGTTTTGGACAGAGTGGAGAGCTATTAGAACACCTGTGTGTCCCATTTAGAGAGATTCACCCTCTTCCAAATTGTGGGTTGTCCTTAGAAAATTGAGGAAATCTTCAAATTTGGGCACTAGTTTTAGTGACCTGGGGGCCACAATGAATTCCCTTAATTTGCAGGGATTTACTCTCACTTCCTGTTTTGGCTATGGGACAGGAAGTGAAGGCACACATGGCAAAAAAAATCTGACAGGGATTATAAACCTTCCTTACTCTGTCCAAAAAAAAAATAATTGCCTGTAGTTCTGCTTTAAATCTGGTGGCAGAATGTGTTTTTTTTTCAAGTATATTTTCCTCAAGTACAGAAAATATTTGCTGATAATGACAAAAATGCAATGTCTATGTCAATTTACCATGTAATGGACATGAACAAAGATAGACATGTTTAAAGTCCAGCCTGTGTGATAACCATGGCTCCTTCAATAGATACAGTAATGCCTCGTACACACGATCAAACAATCCGGTGGAAAAGTCCGGCAAACTCAAGTCTGCCGGACAATCAGCCCGTGTGTAGGCTCCGGCGGACTTTTTTTTACCCAAAAGTCCGGCGGACTAAGAAAGTATTTTTGCACTCCAATATGTCCGCCGGACTCGCATTTCGGCGGACAGTAAGCCGTGTGTGTGCTAGTCCGCAGAGAAAAGTCCGCTCATTTTGAGCGCGTCTCCAGGTAGCCTCGCTGGCCCCATCACCCAGGTCCATATCAGACCCTTATCCGAGCGCGCTACCCGGCCGGACAGGAAAGGGGGTGGGGACGAGCGAGCACCCCCCCCTCCTGAGCTATGCCAGGCCGTGTGCCCTGTGCTGGGGTTTTTCGGTGTAGGGGTTCCCCTTTAAGTCCATACCAGGTGACGGGGCCAGCGACGCCTCCTTCGCTGGCCCCGGCTACCTGGAGACGCGCTCAAAATGTGCGGACTTTCCTCCTCGTGTGTGGGCGAGTCCGTTCATTTCAAAAGTACGGCGTATTAGTCCGCTGAAAAAGTGCCTTGTGTGGGCAAGTAGCTCGTTTGGAAAGTCCGGCGGACAGTCCGGCGGAAAGTCCGCCGGATAGTCTGCTACGTGTGTATGCGGCATAAAGGTAACCACCAAAGAGGCAGGAATCTGTGTTATTTAGAGATTTAGCATGTGAAACATAAGTGAAAAAAGCCACAAAAAAAAAGAAAATGGTCTGTCGTGCAAGGCAGGTACAGTAGTTTCTGGTATAGTTTCAGGCAGGGCAGCATGGTGGAATCCATCATTGGCCTAGAATGGGGACTGGTTCATAGCTGAATGGACAGAGTTATTATAGGAAAATTCTGCCCATGTGAGCAGGGATGCCCAGTAATCTTGGGAAAGAGCTGAAAAGCAGCGGTGGTATTGCTCCAGGGTTTGATTTGTGCATTCTATTTACCCATTACTTTGGGGATTATAGGGTGGATGGTAGGCAGAGTTCCACTTCCAAGGCTTTACAAAGGTCTCTCTAAAACCTGGAGGTAAATTGTACCCCCCTGTTCCGAAACAGTGTTCTTTGGGAGTCTGTGAAGTTTGATGATCTCCTTGGAAAAAGTATGAGCCGTTTCGGCCGCAGAGTGAGTACCAATCATTGGTATGAAATAGGCCATCTTCGATAGTCGGTCTACCACAACTAGGATGGTCGTGAAGCTTTCAGAGGGAGAAAGGTCAACAATAAAATCCATAGAGATCATCTCCCAGGGGCAATTAGGATTGGCAAGATTCTCAATAACCCCCAGGCTTTGGCTTTATCGCCTTTGCTATGTAGACATGTCGTGCATGACTTGACATAGGATCTGCAGTCCTGACTGAGACCTTGCTTTCTGAGATATAAAGATTTTGTCCTGGTGCCAAAATAATGCATCCAGCCTCCTTAATGAGTAATTTTCGGATTTGGGGAAAGATGCAGAAGCTTGTTCAATGGATGCCTTTGGGCTGGGTTGAATTAGCAAAAAATGTTATGCAGATAAGATGGTGCTTAGAGGAGCACATTCAGTAGATACAGGGAACATCCTGGACAGGGCATCAGCTTTCTAATTTTTGGAACCCGGGTGGTATATCAGGTGGAAATTAAATCTAGAAAAGAATAAGGCCCATCTTGCCTGGCGAGGTCTTAGGAGTTTTGCAGATCTTGGATATTCCAGATTTTTTTGATCTGTAAAAATCATAATTGGGTGGTTAGCACCCTCCAGCATATACCTCCATTCTTCCAGGGCGACTTTAATTGCTAGGAATTCTTTGTCACCCACATTGTAGTTTCTCTCGGCCTGATTCAGCTTCCTGGAGCAAAAAGGCTATTGGATAAAGCAGGTCCTTTGGTCCCTGACGCTGAGAGAGCATGGCTTCCGTAGCTACTTCAGATGCGTCCACCTCGAGGACAAAGGGAAGAGCTGGGTCTGGGTGTTGGAACATGGGAGCAGAGGTGGAGAGGGATTTCAGCGGTTCAAAGGCCATTTAAGTATCCTGGTTCCAGGAGAAGTGTGAGTGTAGGCGAGTGAGCTGGGTGATCAGGGCAATAAAAGTAGAGAAATTTCAAATGAATTTCCTATAAAAGTTAGCGAAGCCCACCAACCTCTGGAACCCTTTCCTGGCAGAAGGTGCAGGCCATTCCAAGATCGCTGAGACCTTCTGAGGATCCATGGAGATCCCCTCCGTGGAGATTGAATCCCAAGAACTGGATAGATTGTTTCTCAAACTCGCACTTCTCTGCTTTGGCGTATAAGTCATGGGCTCTTAAGGTCTTTAACACTTTTGTGACATGCTCTCGATGACGTTCAAGTGAAGCTGAAAAAATTAGTATGTCATCCAGATAGACGATTAAGAACAGGTCAAGGTATTCCCTGAAGATGTCATTCACAAAATGTTGGAATGTCGTGGGGGCGTTGCATAGCCTGAATGGCATCAAAAAGTACTCAAATTACCCAAAGCATGTTCAGAAGGCAGTCTTCCACTCATCATCTTCCCTAATATGAACCAGGTTGCAGGCCCCCCCATAAGTCCAACTTTGTGAAAATCCAAGCAGTTCTGAACCTTTTGAAGAACTCAGGAATGAGAGGGAGTGGATATCTGTTCTTGATGTTGATTTTATTAGGGTTCCTATAATCAATGCATGGTCTGAGAGAATGATCCTTCTTCTCAATGAGCTCCAGAAGGCGAAGAGGTGGGGTAGATGAATCCTTTGACTAGGTTTTCATCTATATATTGTCGGATGGCCTCCAGCTCCAGCTTGGATAAAGGAAAGATTTGCGCAAAGGGCACTTCTGCTCCAGGTAGCAACTCAGTCGGGATCCATGGGCCCAGATCCATGGGGGTAAGGACAGGGATAGTCTCCTGAGTGACAGGTCCAGAGGTGGGAGCAGTACCATCTGCTAAATGTACATCAAGTCTCTGTTCCTTTAGTTTCAGGGATATGCGCAAATTCTTGGCAAAGTTCATGTCCAAGAAACAACTACAGGCTTCAGAGTCAACGATCACCAGCAGCTTGACTTCCTTTCCAATAAAACTGTTCAAAACTCGTGCTAAAGTACTAAATCAAAATAAAAATAAAAATAAACACAGAACTGCAGCCAGGTGCAAAGGTGCTGTAACCTTAAAAGTGTTGGGCTGGGCTCAGCCCTTCCTTCTCTGACCTGGCCGCTCAGCTGTCGGCTAATTTCCAGCTCCTGTCTCTCCACAGGTACTCAGCTGTTGATGATATCCTGCTCGTCAGTCCTGTCTACTTAAGCCGTCCAGTCCAAAAGTTCTTTGCCTTCGCCTTGGTCAACATCACAGAAACAATCTCCTGTGATTGTTCAAGACTTGCCTTGCTGACATCCCTTCTGGCTCCAGATCCTGCTTGCTGTTCCACTACATTTATTCCCTGCCGTCTGGCTTGGCTGACTGTCCATTCCGGTTACTGAACTTTGACTATGTTTTGACTACGTTTGTTTTTTTTACTTTTATTATTGAAGAAGTGTGATTTAACTGTACTTTTGTCTCGGCCTGATTTCATGGTTTTTGACAAAGTGAAAAGAAAATATGAAACAGTGCTGGCATCATATATTATTCAATACACATTATGGTGATTAGTGACATATACATCAATGTGTTTGTACCATACAAAATCAAAATGCAACAAAGCTATATATAATATAATATCTTTGCAGTTGGGTTTGGGGATGTGTAGGATGGTTGCTCAAAAAACTCTTCCAACAGGGTACTTTCATAATAGAAAGGATACGCCACAATCCATAGATGGAAAAATAGAGAAAAAGTTCGTAGTGAAATGCCGCTAAAATATGTTATCAAGTGCATTAAAAGTGCCGCTTGCAAGATATCTGGCAAAAACAAGCATGAGTGAAAATATCTGAGTTTGCCGCTGTATGGTGTGCGTTCCACGGTATGGCATCTGGTTAACGTGAATCACAAGTGCGTTTCACCCCTCCTCCAGGGTGTCATCAAAGGCGAACTTGGATGTTTTCACTGATGCCTGTTTTTACCAGATATCATAAGTGGCGCCTCTAATGTACTTGATAAATTATATTAGCGGTATTTCACTATGAGCTTTTTCGCTATTTTCCTATCTATGGTGTGTGGCGTATCCTTTCTGTTATAAAGTACCCTCATGGAAGATTTTTTTGAGGAACCATCCTACACATCCCCATAGATCAGTGCCTTTTTTACCCAAGACCGCGAAGCTGAGGGTCCATTGTTTCTGGTGAGTGGGGTCACCGAAGGAGGAGTCACCTCACACTTTGCAAAATTTGGAGCACCATTGCACTTTTTTTCATACAAGCACTAAGCACTTTATAGATTTGTGCATATTATATTATATATAATTGTGTTGCATTTTGATTTTGTATAACACAAACACAATAATGTATATGCCATCAATCACCATGATGTGTATTGAATAATATATGCTGCCAGGGCAGTTTCATATTTTCTATGACTTCCTTCCCAGCCACCCGCAGAGACATGGGAAGAATTACATGAGTGGATACAGTCCAGGAAAACTGGAGGTACGAGGGGTGTGGAAGGCTGGATTTACTTGGGCGAACAGGACAACTGCAAAGATAGTGGCCTGAAGCTCCACAGTAGAGACACAAGTTAACTTGTCATCTGCTTGCTCTCTCTTCAGAGGTTAAAGCAGGGTGGAGTAGGCCAATTTGCATGGGTTCCCTGTCATGATAAGCTGAGGAACAGAGACTGGGATTGTTGGTTCTGGAACCTTTGGCATTACCCATGTGGGTCGGAAGGTCTGGGTGCGTTTAGGCCGTCGCTTCCGCAGCCATTGGTCTAGTTGGATAGAGACTTGGATGAGATACTCTAATGACGTGGGAGCCTCGATCCTAGCTAACTCATCCTTGAGAGTCTCGGATAAGCCCTGCCGGAACTGGTGTTTCAGGGTGGCATTATCCTGATCCAACCAGTATCAGCTGATCGCTTGCAAAACTCCACAATATAATCCTCCGCTGGTCGTCTGCCTTGTGCTAGGGCATGAAGGGCAGACTCAGCGGTAGCAGTCCGCTGTGGATTGTCATATAGGGTAGCCATAGCTTCAAAGAAGGTGTAAACAGAATCCAGTACTAAGTTATTTTGCTCAAGGAGGTTATAAGCCCAGGACTATGGCTCATCTGATAAGAGTGAGATGATGAAACCCACCTTGATGGTCTCAAGACAAAAACATCCTTGGTTGTAGGACAAAGTAAAGTTCACAGGCCTTTTTGAAGGCCCTGAATTTCCGGCGGTCACCTGAAAAGCACTCAGGAGTGAGGATTCTGGGCTCCGGAGGAGGTAATCCCACAGCAGGTGTGGCTATGGCAGGAGAACTGGCCGTTGAAGCTGAGACAGTGGAGCTAGTAGCTTGGTTAGAATCGGCAGGAGTCATGGAGGTACTGAGAGAGTGAAGACATCCTTCCAGCTGAAAGTCGCCGTCTTGTAAGCTCTGGACTGCTTGTGTAAGAGCTGTCATCTGCTGACATAGGGCCTCCAACATGGGAGCACCTCTCGGCCTCAGACATCGTGGCTGGTTGATACTATCACGTACCTGGTGCTGAAGGCCAATGGAGAGAGAAGTCTTCCCATGCAGCTAAGTCCCAGACCCCTTTGAGGGTGAAAACAGGAGAGGTCATGCCCAAAGTAGCACGGGTCGCCTGCTGGACTGTATGCAGGAGGTTCCAGAATACAGCTGGTGTGCTGGCATAGAATCAGCAGACAGGTGGCGCCCGTAAGGTGTTGCAGGATTCGGATAATGCTGTGACTGGAGCGCGATCAGAAGGAAGCCTAGGCCGTGATCCGGGTTGGTATCAGAACAGACTTAGTCAGGTGGATGGCCGAGGTCGAACACAGGAAGCAAACAGGACATGGGTTAAGGACAAGCCGGATCAGTAGCAGGAGACACAGGAACAGGAATATCACAGAGATAACACACTGGAAGAGCCGAAGAGCAACCAATAAACGCAGACACTAGCAGAGTTCCTTATAAATGTCCATGTAACCTGCTGGTAGAGATGCTGGGTCCTAAAGTCCTTCTCCTGCCAGAGATGCTGTGTCCTAAAGTCCTTCTCCTGCCATAAGTGCTGGTAGAGATGCTGGGTCCTAGGGCCTTTCTGCTGCTGTTGGTTCCCTTTTAATGGTAAAAATGGTACAACTAGTAAACATAGTCAAAATATAGCCAGGGTTTGGTAGCCAAATCGGGTAGTCAGAACAAGCAAGGAAATCAGGAAGGCAGAGATCAGCAGACAGGATCAGGAACCAGAAGGGACGTCAACCAGGTAAGTCTTTAACAGGAACATAGCAGAGAGTCTCTAGATATGTTGACCAAGGCGAAGGAATGAACCTGTGCGCTATCCCATAAGCAGCGACACCAGGAAAAAATTCTCCCCTCTATCCAGAAAAGGTGCTGGTTGCAGTATGAAGTACGAATGCTGTCTTTGGGCTAAACAACCACGCAAGGAATAGAAGGGTGAGTTAGAGCAGAGCCCTCTGCTGGTATGTAGCCCAAGTGTGCCCATGGACAGCGGATGACAGCCCAACAGAAGGCTATGGCTATGGCAGCCTGGGGCTGTTATTAGAGAGGCTGTCCGAGGACCTTGGCTTTGGGAGTAATTTGGAGTGGCATTTGGAGGAAATCTTGGAATGCAGAGAACAGATGCTGAATGTCTCAGAATTTCTCTGAGCACTGGAAGATTTGGAGTTTCTAGCCAATCAGGAACGGGAGCTGGAGATCCCTTACAGACAGCTGCTAGATTCTGCTCAGCAGCAGGTCTGGGCTCCCTTTGCCTGGGACTATCAGGAAATACCAGCTGACCGCTCTGAAATCCTGTCTGAAGAGTCGGCAATATGGCAGAGTAACAGTGTGCTTTGCCCACCTCCACCTGTAGCTATGGATGTGGAGGTCTTATGGCAGATGCAGCAAGTGCTGACTCACCTTGATGATCCTGTTTCTGCACAGGACGATCTTGGATGGAAGAATGCGTCTGTCCAGGAGCTGGATGGAGGTATGGGAGATGGAGCATTCAGCTCATTCCTTCAGCCACAGATAACAGAAAGCATGGCTTTTATTGACTTTTCATTGAAGGATGTAACATTTACAGGCATACACCACTTTTAAGTACACAATGGGGTTTATTTACTAAAGCTGGAAAGTGAAAAATCAGGCTCACTTCTGCATAGAAACCAATGAGCTTCCAGGTTTTATTACCAAAGCTTAATTGAACAAGCCAGGGTTCAGATGCTCATTGGTTTCTATGCAGAAGTGAGCCTGATTTTTCAGTTTCCAGCTTTAGTAAATGAACCCCATTGTGTACTTAAAGGGATTGTAAAGTAAATTTTTTTTTTTTTTTTAAATAACAAACATGTTATACTTACCTCCACTGTGCAGCTCGTTTTGCACAGAGGGCCCCGAACCTGGTCTTCTGGGGCGGCTGTCTTGGCTTCCTCCTGCAGGTGCTTCTCACGTTCATGCGAGCTCCCTCGCATGGTGAGAAGCATCTGCGGGCGCGCTCCCGTGATACAGCCAGCGGCTATAGCCGCTCGCTGTATCACACGGCCCCGCCCCCCAGCGCTCCGCATCAGTGGATTTGATTCACTTTCCATCCATCCACTCCAGCCAATCAGCGGCCAGGCTGAACGGTGGAAAGGACGTCGGGGGACGAGCGTGGGACTTTCGAGGGGTGAGGTAAGTAAAACGGGGGGGCTGGGGGCGCCGGGACTGTCAGATGTTTTTTCACCTTAGTGCATAGAATGCATTAAGGTGAAAAAACATTTACCTTTACAACCCCTTTAAAAGTTGGGTATGCCTGTATTGAACTTTCAGCTGAAGTGTTGACAACAGGGCTGGGCTCTTCTAGCCTCTGCCCAGCACCAGTAATATCTTCTGGGTTTCAGGGAAAGGAGACGGTGAACCTCAATCCCCAGGCACCAGTTCCAGAGACTGGAACCTACAGCAGGAGAGAATGCATCCAGGCATATCGCTACTGACCTATACCTGCAACAATCGGTGAACCTGTTAGGTTTGTGCAAGCTCACAGACTTTTTAGTTTACATCTCAGTGGAACAGCTGGCATCAGGGCAGAACATCACTGAGATCTGTCCAGCACCAACAGCAGCTTCAGCCTTCCTGAGAGAAGAGGCAGCCGGCCTTTCTTCCATAGCACTGACAGAGACATGGGATTTCCTGCCAGCAGAATCTGTGGCGTTACAAGAAACTTCTTCAGCTGAAGTGCTGACAACCGGACATAGGGTCCACGATCTCTGCCCCACACCTCAGCTGTTACAGAGGCTCAGGATGAGAAATTGTTAGTCACTGCCCAGCAGCAAATCAGGATCCAAGGGGAGAAGGGAGAGGAGGTGTATGTCCTCCCTCCCCAACAGCAGTGTAGTGACTTAGGAGCGAATGAAGTCGCCCTTGCTCCACAGCAGGGGTCTAGGTGTCTAGCAAATGAGGCAACCACAGTTTGGGAGAGAATGTGGCCTCCTTCCCCAACAGTTAGCTGGAGTGAATTATGTGGAGTCCCCAGCAGAAGTGCTGGCAACAGGGTAAAGGTATACCACCCTCTGCCCAGCACCAGCAACTATGGAGTTCCAGGGAGCTGGGGCAGTCGGCCCTTCTCCCCAGTGACAAGCTAATGTAGTGAAGCTACTACTCCCAGCTAAATCGCTGGCAACAGGGCAGAGCGCCGCTGGCCTCTGCCTAGCACCTACAGTGTCTCCACAGCTTCAGGGAGCTGGGGCAATCGGCTCCTCTCCCCAGCAGCAGATCGAGCCCAGAATGATGCCAACAGAGAAGAGTGATACTGGCCTCTGCCCTCAACTAACAAAAGATGGATTTCCTGTGAAAGTGGATGGGACTTAAAGTCTTCACTGATACAACCCCAGAAAATTGTCTGGCATTGGGACAGGAGGATATCAGCCATCCTCTGTAAGCACTGAGGGATTTTCATCTAGCAAAAGTGGATGGGACTATGGTCTCCACCTGTAAACCCCAGGGATGCTGGGCAGTCAGCCCAGATCACCAACAGCACGATGGAGTAAGCCCAGCCACCCTGTCTTCTCTTCAGCGGCTGAAAGGACTCCAAGGAGGAGGGCCAGTCCGCACTTCTGCAAGTGAGGCAGAGGTTGGCTGGGTGAGTAATGCATTGTTTAGGATAATTTGTTTGGGGTACTGTGTGGGTACGGGCATTGGGGGACTGGAACTACAGACTAACTTCGAAGTCAACCCGTCTGGGGTCTCCTGCCAAAAGGGGAGAATTGTGACAGACTCACCTGAGACAGAGGCTTTTGGAGTGGACTGAATGCTAGCCTCTTGCCTACCAACTATGGGTCCTGGCATTTGAGGGAGCTACAAGCATTTAGGAAGATGTCCTGTTATGCAATGCAAAAGGACATTTTTAGGGAGGCCATTATGGTCTCTGCCAGCTTGGGACTCAGTGGACAGATGTATGTGAAAGAAAGCTGGTAAATGAGATCTGGAAAGTACTGGGTCTCCTGTTATCTACTAGTCTGAGGGGGATCACTGAGGGGGATCACTGTTTGTATTGTTAATTGTGCTAATTTCCTCACCTATTGTCTGCTAGCAAACTACTGTGGGGATGTGTTCATACTTCTAATAATGTGTATTGTACTTTGTGAGCCGATACTGGCAAGTCTGACCTGGAATGAGATCCCTGATTGTCCTGGTGGCTATTTTAACCGCTTGCTGACCAGCCGCCGTCATTATACTGCGGCAGGTTGGCACGGCTGCGCGAATCGATGTAAGTGTACGTCAGCTGCTTTAAGA
Source organism: Lithobates pipiens (assembly GCF_037356315.1). NCBI lineage: Eukaryota > Metazoa > Chordata > Amphibia > Anura > Ranidae > Lithobates > Lithobates pipiens. The sequence goes on along the minus strand of NW_027507764.1, from coordinate 242,888,299 downwards.
GCGTTAGGGGGCGATGTGATTGCAGCAGCAAGTGCTAGTGTAATGTGGTCTCGGTGGACACAGCATAGGTGAACTGAATCTCACCAGTGAACGATCGCGATCCTCTGAGCGTCATTTCCGGTATAGCGTCAAGCGTAATAAACTGGTTGCTGTACAGCCACGTCCCGTTTGCTGTGTCCGCCGAGACCACATTACACCAGTGCTTGCTGTTGCAAGTGGATGCCTCTAGGCTTCATTGATTTGAGCCTATGTGAGTGCAATGTTTGATTCTGTTTTAATAGAATAAACTTTTTACAAAGATTCTGCACTATTGGAACACTTTGTTTCATTATATATGGAGAGTCCATGATATCGGGTGTCATGTCTGGATATCGGTGGATATTTAACCCTGTAAGGGTTGATGCTGTTTTGCTGAGCACAATAGTGCAAGGTGAGTTTTTAACCAAAGGGGACACTGAGTGCACGCGGTGTGGTGAAAGTTTTGAAGAAATTATATCAGGATATATTCAGCTTTCCTTGTTTAAGACAATCCAGTCTCATGTATGGACTATTTTTGCACAAACTTTATTATTAAAGCGGTTATATACCCGCACAAATTATTTTTTATTCTAAAAACCTGTAAGGCAAAGGGTATAATGAGCTAGTATGCATGGCATACTAGCTCATTATGAAATACTTACCTTAGAACGAGGCGTCGGCAGCTGATCCCGGTCACCACTGAGGGAGCTGACATTTCCCCTCGGCGTGTCTTCTGAGTTTGCGGCTCCGCCACTGTGAGTGCCCGGAGCCGTGATGTCATCAGTCCTGCATATGCGTGCGGGCAGCTTCTTTACGGCAAGGTCCAGCAGCGTCTGCCAGACCTTCAGCCGCACCTTCACAGCGCATGCGCTGCGGACGTCAGTGGCTGCATGCAAAGTGAATATCTCCTAAACCATACAGGTTTAGGATATATTCATTTTAGCAAAAGGTAAGCCTTGTTATAGAATGTAAAATACCAAAAAAATTGTATACAGCCACTTTAATTGTTTATGTATTAGTGTTGATCACTATCACCTGTCCCTGGGTTTATACTGTTTAGGGCTACTATTTACTTTAGTTTATACTGTAAATGCTTATTTACATGCTGAATATCAGTCTACAATAGTGAGTGGCAACTTTTGTTGTCTTCAATTCCTAGGGCGGGTGTACGTCATTTGTCCATTTCTTTAATTTTGCTACAGAATTCAAGAGGAGCTGCAACAGCTTTGCATCTCCTTGCAACACTTTTTTCCCCACAAATAGAGCTTTCTTTTGGTGGTATTTGATCACCTCTAAGGTTTTTATTCTTTGCGCTACAAACAAAAAATAATAATTGTTTATGTATTAGATTTGATCACTATCACCTGTCACTGGGTTTATTTATTTATACAATTTAGGGCTACTATTTATTTTAGTTTATACTGTAAATGCTTATTTATATTTATTTTATTTAAAGTAGCAGCTGTTAGACATTTATGTTACTTTTGGCACAGTGGTGGTACTTGAAGAGTGGGCGTACAGATCTTTTTGGACCAGTTTTTGTTTGATATTCAGCATGAGTGTTTCACACATATGTCTCCTTTCCTGGCTTGTCCCTTGGACTGTAGCCCATGTGATGGTGATCGGGGTTAATATGGGGCTGAAGTCCTAAAGATCCCAGCACTGGCATGCCGCTGAGCAACTACGAGTTACTGTAAATTATAATTTGGATAAAGGAAGGCCTGTGAATGTATCTGGATTTCACTAAGGCATTTAATACAGTACTCCATAAACTCTTAAGCCGCGTACACACGAGCGGACTTTTCAACGTCCAAAGTCCGACGGACTGAGTCCGTCAGACTATTCGATCGTGTGTGGGCTGCAACGGACTTTTGACTCGCCAAAGTCCGAAGGACTTTAGAATATGGAACATGCTTCAAATTTTCCCGACGGAACTCCGCCGGACCCGGGTCCCTTCGAAAACTCCGCTCGTGTGTGTGCTATTCCGACGGACTAAAACCGACGCTAGGGCAGCTATTGGCTACTGGCTATGAACTTCCGTATTCGAATCCAGTCGTACGTCATCACGTTCGAATCCGTCGGAGTTTAGTGTGATTGTGTGTGGCCAAGTCCGCTCCGCCGGAAAGTCCGTCAGAACTCCGTCGGAACTCCGGCAGAACTCCGTCGGAACTCCGGCAGAACTCCGACGTAACTCCTTCGGAAGTCTGTCGGACATAAGTCCTCTCGTGTGTACGGGGCTTTATGCCGTACAAATGAGCAGAATGTCAAACAGAAAAAGTCAGATGGTAGCTTCTCATCGTATATTCCATTTGTGTGTATGCCCCAATTCCTATCGGGAAAACTGTTTGTCTGTATGCTGTTCTGACGTTTCAAAAACGACGCATGCTCTGAAGCAAGTACGAGACGGAAGTGATTGTTGTGTTAAAACTAGCATTCGTAATGGAGATAGCACATTCCTCACGCAGCAAATTCTCACAAACTTATTTCTTGATTATTTCTCCCAATCTCCTGAATAATCTTTTAATTTTTAAAAGACAGATCTCCATAATAATGTTTAGAATTTTTTTTATAGTCTTTATTTTTTTTTTATTTCATCAAGATCTCCTTTTTTTTTTGATTATTGAAAAATTATTTTCTATTGATCTCCATATATCCTTTTTTTTTGTGTGTCAAGTTACCACAATAACATTATTATCTTACATTTTTTATTAACCTCAAGGAGGTTGGTGTCTCTTGTTAATTTGACATTGTCTTTTATAAATGTACCTGCCTACTCACAAACAAACTGTCCTTTTTGTAGAAAAACACAAAGGCAAGTATTTTCAGAAAATAAAATCTCCATTTATTCTGGTTAACAAAATAAAGAGGAAGGCAACACTGTAGAAATTTTTGGAATTTGCAAAGCTTTTTGGCCCCCAGGATACACATCAAGTCTGTGGAAAATAAAATTAGTAGCTTGAGGAGTCCATATAATTTGGAGCCCAATCTTGTCCAGGACTCCCAGAGATTAGGACCAGCAGCAGATGACATATATGTCCCCAGGCTGTGGTACTACACCAGCCTGCGTCTTCTGTCAGACCAGACTAAAGCCAGGTCGTCACTTTCTTCTCTGTGGCTCTGGTGGTGTACTTGTGGCAGGAGGAGGAGGGGCGAGCTCACATACGTGGCTGTTATCAGCCAGCTGGCCCCTCAACTCCTTCTTTAGGGCCTCACCAAAAATTCCCTCACAGAGGAGGCGTTGGCCCTCCTCCAATTTCATCAATCTTGTGGCTAGATATCAGCCATGGCCTCTTCAGCATTGGGGGGGCTTCTGAGGACATCACGTGCTTCCCTAATGAGGCCCAGTGCTGCCTCCTACTTCATCACCCCCTTACTGGGCCTTTTTGTTGTAAGGCGGAGGGGAGGCACCTGGGATTGGGTGAGGCTCCTACTGGGCCCGCCCACCTCCTGGCTGACACTGGCCCCGCCCACCTCCTGGCTGACACTGGGCATGGCCTCCTCCTGGCTGACACTGGACACGGCCTCCTCTTGGCTGACACTGGGCAGGGCCTCCTCCTGGTTGTCACTGGGCACAGCCTCCTCCTGGCTGACACTTTCCAAACACTCCTCCTGGCTGAGCTCATCCTGTGTATAAAAAAGGGATATAGTTTTAGTTTTTGCTTCATCAATCACACACAATTTTCAGCTCATGACTTGCAAATTGAATTTTAAGAAATAGAAAAGACTATCGTTCTGATCCTAGCATTTTCCATTCTTGTCCCAAACATTTTTGCTCACTACTGTCTATTGATATGTACATTTTTTTGTTTTAAATAATTAATTTGTTATCAAGTATAACATCTAGTTAACATCAATAATATAAGGACAATAAATATGTCTAAAAATAATATACCTGGCTGCAGCTGGGTGCATCCACTTCTTCCAGGATGGAAGGCCAAGGTTGTTCCTCGTCAGTCTCATCTGGGGTTGAGGGAAAGGTGGAGGGAAGGCTGCAGGGAAGGGTAGAAAGTGATTCCCTGGCTTCAGTCTGGTCGTCCAGAAACTGCAGTTTGTTGAAGTGCCACAGCCTGGGTACATACACTTGCGCTGCTGATGCTCCTGATCTGAGTGATTTCTGGATCTTATTATGCTCCTTCTTATACATGTTCCTCAAGATCCCAATTTTCTTTTCCAAGAACATGATGGTTGTATCAGGAACCCGAGTCTTCACAAATTCCATAAGTTCCTCCAACGTTGACCTCGTAGCTTGTTTATTATAATATAAGCTGTGTTTCACCTCCCACAAATTCCTCATCTCCCTGTATTTGTCTATGAAACTGAATATGAATTCTGGGTCCTTAAAGTGATTCATATTTGCTGTAAGACAATACACAAGACAAAAACACTAATGTCAGCCTAAACTCTCATAATCTTATCCCAATATAAGCCTCGATCTTGAATCAGTATATGCCACTGATGTCCCAAGTTAAAATGTTACCTTCGTTAGAAAGTTTGTCCTCCTTCCTCCGCACACAGAATGTATGTATGACACACGCGTGTTAACTGTATATGCACTTCACATGCGTGAAATTCCACGCGCGTCGCCCGCCCCTGACTTTCTTTCTAGAATATTCCCCGCTTCCTCTCTTCGGTGCGCAGTAAGAGCAACATGGCGGAGACAGAGCAGGTGTGCGAGAAGAGTAGTAACAAGGAGGAGGAAAGCACGGAGGCCAGCACAGAGGCTGAAACGTCCCGATCCTGGAGGCTGAAGATTTAGGCCTCAAATATGGCCTTTCTTAAGATGGTGGACATCTTGAGGAGGAATGACTACAATGGCAAGAATGGACTGTAGACTAACCCAAATGTGAGAAAGGACTAAATCATGACGAAAGTTGTTAAGAATCTGCACACAAATTTTGGGGTACGACAATCAAAGGAGCAAATAAGGAAACGCTGGTCAGACCTGAAACTGGGGGAGTAGGATCGGTATAGAAGGATCAAGAAAGTGCTTCTTCAAAATCTGGCTTTTACAGGGGTGACGTCACCCCATCTGATGAAGGCAATATCAAGACATTTTTGACACTATAATGTCTCATATTGCCTTCAGTTTTTCTATGTTGAACTTTGTAAGTTCCAGAGTTTTGTATGTTATGTTTCTAAACATGCGTGTTTATACAAAAAAAAATTTGAGAAAAATAATTTACATCAACATTTTATAAAGCACATGTGAATGTGCACAGAGTAAAAACTTTGCTAAACAACAATGTGTGGCGTCGTCTTTCAATGGTCAATACCCGTTTTTGAAGTAATTTTGTGTTTACAGTGACAATGGGGCTTATTTACTAAAGGAAAATCCACTTGGCACTACAAGTGCACTAGGGAGAACCTAGGAGACAGCCAAAAACACAAGCAATAAAGAAAATTAAACATTTTATCAGCGTCTGGAATAGAAATGCCCCCCCACCCATAATTTACATATTTCTGCCGAACTTCGCGGGCGCTTTGGGGTGCTAAGCCAGGACAACCAGTATCCAGGCCGTCAGGGGATTCCATGGAAGTCCCGCCTCAGGCCCAACTGAGGCAATATAATTTTGGGCATTTTTCCTTAAAAAAAGTGTCCAATATGCAGAAGGTATTCTCAATGACTCCTCTCGCTCTGGCCAGCTGGTAGTTAAAAACCCTCCTCTCCAGAGGGAGGGTCCTTTGGGGGAATGGCCTCATCAGGCGCTTGCCTAAACCGAATGCTTCATCAGCAATAAAGACGAATGGGAGTCCTTCCACATCGTCTGCATTAGGTGGCAATGCCAGACCACCAGTCTGGAGATGTTGTTAAAACTCCGTCTGGGCAAACTCATATTGTGTCGAAACCACCGCCATTAACACTTTACTATTAAACTCCTTATAGTTATAATAGTAAGACCCCAAATAAGGTGGTGGCATGATGTGGACGTGCTTCCCATCTATAGCCCCTCCACAGTTGGGAAAGTCCCAACGGTTGGCAAAATGGGATGCCACAGTCTGCCATTCCTGTGGCGCTGAAGGAAACTGTGGAGTCAAAACAGAAAAAAAAATAGTACTTTTGCAAATAACATTGCAAGCAGATTAGACACAAACATTCTTGGCCGACATCAGTATAACATTTTTTTTAAGGAGTATTTCAAGACAAAAATCGACGGTCCACTTATCAGATTCCCTAACCCCTCTGATGGCCCATTGTAAAAAATTTAGGGGGGGGGGGGTTTGAGCTGAGTTTGGGAGCCAAAAAAAAGCCTATGGCACTCTGCCTGAATTTAGGGACACACATCACATTTGTACACATTTTAGGGGGTGTTTAGGGTAAAGCATTACAATGGAGCTGACAAAATACATTGTTAAGTGACTAGGCTATAGGTATATATAGGCCCATGATAGCATTTTGGGGAGGTTAGTGAAGGCAAATATGCATGTAGGCCAAAAGAGGAGCATTAAAAGCTTACAGCATGCATGAGGATAAAGGGGCCATTCACAGCATATTCCAATCATGGCAATCAGGGAATGATGAAATAAATACTATACATTAGCAAACATTAAATACACATAATGTGATGTTAAAGGATGAAACTTACCTTAATATAGTCCTTCTGCAGGACCTGAATGATGGCAGAACAGGTCTCTGGGATAATGATCCCCAGAGCCTGGGGGGAGATGCCTGTAGAGAACTTGAGGTCCTGTAGACTTCTCCCAATTGCCAAGTACCGCAAGGTGGCGACTATCCTCTGCTCCGGAGTGATGGCTTGCCACATACAGGTGTCCTGCTTCATAATATAAGGGGTGAGCAAAGCCAACAAACGTTGAAAAACGGGGTCCGTCATCTGGCGAAAATTCCTGAAATCTTTAGGATTATTCTCCTGGATCTCACGCAGCAGAGGCATATGAGAGAATTGGTCACGCTGGAGTAACCAATTCTTGGTCCACGAACTTCTCCTCGCCCTGTTCATGGACTTGACTTGGGTCAAAGTATGAACCCCAACACCAAGCCCCCACATAGCACGAACTGTGGAACGAGTACGTACCCGCAACATGGTTTCAAATGGTCGACTGGTCAGAATGAACTTAACAGAATGCACTGAAGAACAGCAAGGCCTATGAAGAGCGAGCGGAAAATCAGCAACGAGCAGACAAGAACGCACTTAAAAACAGATATGAACTGACTGCACAGCAGTTCAAACGGTCTGAAAAGCAAGAGTCGGAAAAGCGCAAATCTTCTGTAACCAAATTTCTACTAACACAAGATTAGCAGAAGGAGCCCAAAGGGTGGCGCACTGGGTATTGAACTTCCGTTTTCTAGTCCCGTCGTACACGTTGTACATCACCGCGTTCTTGATGGTCGGACTTTGGTGTGATCGTGTGTACGCAAGACAGTTTCAGTGGAATTCCATCGGAATTCTGTCAGAAAAACCTTCAGAGTTTATTCCTTTTTTTTTTTTTTTTTTATCTTTATTTACATTTTTCATTTAAGTTGCGTACAAAACATAATCAAGTATTAAAAGAAAACCAGAGGACCAAAATACATTCATGCCCTTCAATTTTTCACATTATCCTGGTTTTCTTTCTTTACTTCTCGAGTTCTTCTAAAATATCTCCCTCCCACCCCTCTCCCCACCCCTACCGACCCATTACCTCGTTAAAAATCATAGATTGTCTAAAGATTTTCCAGTATTTCCATTTCACATGGAATCTCTTTCTTTCTCTTTCTTCCTCCATTCCCAGCCCTTCAATACTATACATTTCCTCAACTTTTCCTAACCATTCCTTTACTTTGGGTGCTTCTATTTCTTTCCATTTTTTCGGAATCAGACTTTTTGCCACGTTTATTAATGAGCTTGTAAGGGAATTCCTATACTCCTTAATTGGGGTATCTACTGCATGGAATAGGCATAACCATGGGTTCTCAGGTAACTGTATTTTAGCTATTACTTTTATATATCTTATTATTTCTCTCCAATATTCTTTAATCTTGGGACAGTCCCACCATATATGGGCCAAACTTCCCGTTTGTCCACAATTCCTCCAACATTTCCCAGATTGTCCCTCCTGGTACTTTGCCATTATATCTGGGGTCCTATACCATCTTACTCAAATTTTATAATTTGTTTCTATCATCTTACTATTTTCTGTGGATCTGTGCACCATCTTCAATATTTTTTCTATATTTTGGTTTTCACCCCGTGCTCCTATCTCTTCTTCCCATTTTTTAATGAAAGTTGGTACCTCCGCTTCACATTCCCATCTCAAGACCTTATAAAACTGGGCAATACCTGCCCTTGGGGTTTTCCCCTCACATATCCGCTCCAAGGCAGTTAAATTTTCTCCATCTCTAAGCGGTTGTGGTAGTCTTGAGACGAAATGTCTAAGCTGCAGGTATCGCCACTCGTTCAAATCCATCCAATCATTTTCTTTCTGTAATATTGCTAGTGTTTTCAATTTCCCCTCTTTAATTATGTGTCGTAATTGCATATTATCTTGTTTTATCCATTTCTCTCCTATTGTACTTTTACCAGGTGCAAAAAAATCATTATCTTTTAAATAAATTAAAGGGGAATTATATTTCCACTTGTTATGTTTATGTATTCCCTCCCATACTCTAAACACATTTTTTGTGACCAAAGGTGTTGTCTTCCCTAGTGATCTATATTTTAAAGGAGTCCAGATTTCTCTACCTAGATTTGTGCCTGATAAACTGTGTTCTATTTTTCCCCATCTTTTTTTACTTTCTAATTTTGCCCATTCCACTACCCGTGTTAACACTGCTGCTTCGTAATATTTTCTAAAGTCTAGGACATTCAGACCCCCCTCGTCTTTTCCCTTTTGCAAAGTCTTTAGTGGGGTTCTAGGTTTCTTGTTATTCCAGATAAATTTAGAAATTAAAGAATTTATCATTTTAAAATATATAGGGGGGATATATATTGGTAATAGCTGAAATTTATAAAGGATTTTAGGTTGAATAATCATTGTTAAGGCATTAATTCTTCCCAACCATGACAGGGGCTTTGTTCTCATTCTCCTTATTTCTTCTCTCAATTCTTCTAGAAGGGGGATATAGTTTATTTGATATATTTTTTCTATTGATGCAGTCAGTTTAATCCCTAAATATTTAATTTCTTTTTTCCATAGAAATGGGAATTCTCTCTTAATGTCAAGTTCTTCTCTCGAATTTATATTTACGTTTAAGATTTCTGACTTGCTTGGGTTAATTTTAAAGTTAGATAATTCCCCGTACTCCTGTAAAGCCTTTAACAAGTTTGGCATGGAGATTCGTGGGCTAGATACATAAAACAGAATATCATCCGCGAATGCGGCTGTCTTATGTATTTCCCCCTCTATCTCAACCCCCTTTATATCTGGGTTTCTCCTTATCGTCTCCAGGAGTGGCTCCAATGCCAGAACGAACAATAGGGGGGACAGTGGACACCCCTGTCTAGTCCCATTGTTCATTCTGAAGGCTGTTGATAGTACCCTATTAACTCTTACCACTGCCTTGGGGCTGTTATATAGTGCCTTTATCCACTTCAAAATTTTGGGTCCAAACCCCATTCCCCTTAGGGTACCCATCATGAATCCCCAGTCTACTCGATCAAAAGCTTTCTCAGCATCTATTGATAGGAGTAGACTGGGGATTCTACTCTCCTTCATCCTCTGAAGCAGTAATATTGACCTTACTCCATTATCTTTTCCTTCTCGCCCCTCAATGAATCCCACCTGATCTGCATGGACTAAGCTAGGCATTAACTTCTTTATTCTAGCGGCCAATATTTTTGCGAACAATTTAACGTCCGTATTGAGTAGTGAGATCGGTCTATAGTTTGAGCATATTGTATTCTCTTTTCCCTCTTTCAATATCGTGGAGATTGTCGCAGTGGAGGCCTCCTCGCTCAGTCCATATTTTGTACCTAGTCCATTATAATATGCACATAAAATTGGGGCTAGTATGTCTCCAAACTTTTTTAGATATTCTATTATATAGCCATCAGGCCCTGGACTCTTTCCTCCTTTGGTCTCTTTTATTGCCTGTATTACTTCTTGGACTGAGATTGGATTCTCCAATTCCTGCGCCAATTCCCCCGGTATTTTAGGGATATTTGCTTGAGATATATAGTCTTTGATTTTTCCCCTTCTCTTCATCTCTTGTTTTTCTGTCTCTTTTTTTCTCACGGAATATAACTGCCCATAATATTCTCTAAAAACTTCTGCTATTTCCTTAGTTTTATAGACCGACTCTCCCTCTTTATTTAATATTTTCTCTATATAATTCTTCGATCTTTTTTTCCTCAATATCTTTGCTAAGATCTTACTATTTTTAATGCCGCTATAATATCTCTCTTTAGTAATCCTATTATATATCGTCCTCATTTCCTGTTCCATTAATTCCCCAAGTTCCTCTCTTTTCATAGCCAGTTTATGTAATAGGTCCACTACCTGTCCACTTTCCCTGCCATTTGCCGTTTTATGTTCTTGCTCTAATCCATGGATTTCCTCCCTCAACTCCCTACTCTTTTTAATACCTTCTCTCTTGCTATTTGTACCTAGTGAAATATATATCCCTCTTATATAAGCTTTATGTGTCTCCCAAATAATATTTTCCATATTCTCTTCATTTAAATTAGTGGTAAAAAAAAACTCCAATTCCTTTCTAATTATTTCCTCTCCCTTCTCGTCCAACAGTTCCCTATTCAATTTCCAGGAAAAAGGAGATTTCTGAAATCCTGGGATTTTGATCTTCAGGCATATTGGAGAATGATCAGACAATGTTCTAATTCCTATATCTGTGGATATCACCTCGTCCAGAACCCTATGTTCCACTAACCAGTAGTCGATCCTTGTGTACGACCCGTGTACAGGGGAATAGAACGAGTAGTCTCGTATCCTTGGGTGCATTGTTCTCCACGCATCCATTAGCTGATACTGGTATAGCCTATGTTTTATTATTCTCCTCTGCTCCTTCCCAATCCCCTGCACACGGGACGAACTATCCATTTGCGGATTCATACAAAAGTTCATATCTCCAGCTATAATTACTCTTCCTCTTTTAAAATCCCATCATTTCTCCAATATTCTTTTCAGAAAAACCGTTGGACTTCTATTTGGGCAGTATATGTTAGCGAGGGTATAGTCTACTCCCCATAGTTTCCCCTTCAGAAAGAGGAATCTACCCTCCGGGTCGACTAATCTTTCTTCTATTTTATAGTATACCTCCCGTCCTATACCGATAGCTACCCCTTTTGAGTTGCTTGAGTAAGAATCTCCATAAAACCACACCGGGAACCTAGGGGAATATATTCTAATCTTGCTTTCGTATGATAGATGGGTTTCCTGTAAGAACACTATACCCGCTTCATATTGTTCTATTTCTTTCAAAATTTTAAACCGCTTTGCTGATTCATTTAGCCCCCTTACGTTATATGACAAACAATTAACTATAGACATAGATTTTAGTCAAGCTGGTTTTTTCTCTTTTCTCACTTAGCGAGGTTCTCTGCTGTTGGGTCTTCCTTCTCCCCCCACCCCTCCCACCCCCCCTCCCAACCTCCTCCCAACCCTCCCAGACCCCTCTTTGGTCCTTGTACCTATATCCAGAATATATCCCCATCCTGGAATATGTACATCACCCCTTGGGGTGAAGCTCCAAGCCCGGCATTCCATGTCCCTCCACCCCCCCCCCGGCCATGAAGGCCTGGTAGACATAGGGGGGGGAGAGGAGGGAGCAGATAGTCCAGGGAGGCTCTTCCCGTTTCCACCCATACCCACATTAACTTTTATTTACTTTACCTCTCCCATCTCGTTTCTTTTGTAATAAATTACACCAGCCCCCCCTCCCCCCTCTCCCCCTACCCCCCCCCCCCCCCCCCCACATTAAGCTCTCTGCCCTATTCCCTCTTCAATTAGTCTTTCTTCTCTTTCCGATCGTTTAGGTATACTAATGGTTGGAATCTGTAACTCTGTACAAAAGTCCTGTACTTCTTCCAGAAATTTCAATCTAACCGTCTTTCCGTCCCTATGTACTATCAATGCTGCAGGGAACCCCCAACTATATTTAATATTAGCTTGTCTTAAATGTTCTAGTAATGGTTTTAATTGTCTTCTTCTGGATAATGTTTCACTTGACAAGTCCGCAAATACTTGCAAAATTGTTTGCTCGTATTGCAACGGGTGTCTCTCTCTGAGGTTCCTCCATATTTTCTCCTTGTCTGTATACCGATGGAATTTAACAATGACATCTCGTGGGGTTTCCTCCTTCATTCCTAGAGGCTTTCTGATTCTATGTACTCTATCGATCTTTAACTCCTCGTCCTCTTCTCGTCCTAGTAGGGGGTTAAATATTTTCCTTATTTTTTCTTCCAGTTTCTCTCCGTTTTGCTCTGGGAGGGCTCTTATCCTTAGATTTTGGCGTCTATTTTGATTTTCCTGTGCTTCCATTTTATAAAAGGTATTTCTTTGGTTTATTTGCAGTGCTTTCACTTGCGATTTTAATTCTGCGATTTCTTGTGTTTGTTTCTCAGTTCTCTCCTCAGCCTCTTCTACTCTCCGCAGCAAATGGCCCAGATCCATCCGGACATTTGTAATCTCACTCTTAATTAAACTTTCCATCCTTTCAAACATTGCCATCATCTCGATCTTTGTGGGCATTTGAGCTATACTTTGCTGTTCTTCCCCTTCCCCCTCGTTAGTTTCCATCTCTCTCTCTCTGTTTGTGTATCTTCTCTTGTTTTATCTCCTTGGGCTCCTTTTAACTTAGCCATTTCCTTTTTTGCGTTTTTGGTTGGCAAGGATGTTTTTTTTTCTACATCTGGGCTTTTTTGGTTGCCCTCTTTAGTTGTCAAATATTTTTGTATTGAACTAGCAGTTACACTAGTATTTAAACTCTCCCTCTGGGTTTTAGGTTCTGTTGTTTTATGTGATCTTCCCCTCATCATGTATCTTGTTCATTTATCTTGTTTGACAAATTACTTGTCCTGTATAGAGGGGAGTACCTCTCGGTTCCAATCTTTGCTTTTATTGATTTGAAAGGAGGGGTAAGGGGAGAGAAGAATATCCTGCAGTTTCACCTCTCAGGCTCCCTAGTTTAGATGGGATACTTCTCTTCACTTTTGCTTTAAGAATTGAAAATTCTGTGACTTGGTGGATTTTTTTTTTTTTTACTTATTTTACTAGGGCACCTGTAAAGATCCTGTAAAGGACCTATAAAAAAACGTACCATTCGTCCCTTTTTTCCGGTCTCTATATAGCGTAAGAGGGGCGGGAGGACACGCAGAGAGAGAGAGGAAAAAAAAAAACGCATAGGGGAAAAAAAAAAGGGAATGTCCTTATACTTTTGCAGCTCTATTTCAGCTTGACCCAATTGTCTAATCAGCTGCTATCCACCACAGAATGGAAAGTTACTCTCCAGTAGATATCACTCCGAGCTTATCGCATAGTTAAATCGCAGAGTTCATCACTTAATTCACAGCTTAGTTCGTAACATAGTTCATAACCTTTCAAATCAGTACTAAGCTGTATCAATACATAGTCCTTAAGTGAACTAAAAACTCAATACTAGTTTCAGCTATCAGTTTAGTAATTCCAGCATTTAATCAATTGAGCCGCTCCTAGGGTTATTAGGCAGTCATTGACATTTACATAGGTCCTCTCGTTAGTACAGTTCATACAAACCGTTAAATTCCATAGATCTCATGGGTTCATAGTTTTCAAACAAAATCATTGCTCCATCAAGACCTCTCTTATGTCTCCAGTCACTTAACACTCTCAGGCCCCCTAGTTTAGATGGAATTGAAAATTCTGCGACTTGGTGGATTTTTTTTTTTTCTTTCCCTTTTCTTTTGTATTTTATTTTGCTGGGGCACCTATGAAAATCCTATAAAGAACCCATGAAAAACGTACCATTCATCCCTCTTTCCCGGTCTCTGTATAGCGTAAGAGAGGCGGGAGGGTACGAGGAAAAAAAAAAAAAACCGCAGAGGGGGGGAAGACAAAAAGGAATGTCCTTATACTTTTGCAGCTCTATTTCAGCTTAACCCAATTATCTAATCAGCTGCTATCCACCCCAGGAAGGAAAGTTACTCTCCAGTAGATATCGCTCCGAGCTTATCGCATAGTTAAATCGCAGAGTTCATCACTTAATTTGCAGCTTAGTTCGTAACATAGTTCATAACCTTTTCAGTCAGTACTAAGCTGTATCAATACTTAGTCCTTAAGTGAACTTAAAACTCAGTACTAGTTTCAACTATCAGTTTAGTAATTCCAGTACTTCCAGCATTTAATCAATTGAGCCACTCCTAGGGTTATTAGGCAGTCATTGACATTTAAACAGGTCCTCTCATTGGTACAGTTCGTACAGTTCATACAAACATTTGAATTCCGTAGCTCTCATAGATTCATAGGTTTCAAAAAGAATCATTGCTCCATCAAGACCTCTCTTATGTCTCCAGTCATTTAATTTTTAGCCAGCCCCAGCTGCTGCATCTCTCCCTCAGTTAGTCACCAAATCTCTTTAGCTTCCACAGCAAACACAGTTCACAATGCAACAGCGCTGGATAACCTAGGGGCTCTGGAGGGTAGTATGCATAGCACACAAAGGCAGAGATAAGAGGGGGGGCGTATGGAGGAGACAGAGGGGGGGTCAGCGCCAACAGACACTCGTGGGGTCTCAGGATCAGGTGTTTTCTCTTGCAGTCGTTTTTTTTTTGATTGAACCAGGGATATCTCTCACTTACCCCTGTTCAGTTTCCTGCATCCTTTACTGCTGTCCACCCCCATCTTTCAGTCGCTCCTCCTTGGTCTCCTGATCCAATATCGCGGGGAATAGGCATCTGCGGGGGTCACCATGTGCGATCCTCTAACACGGTGCTCTATCCCACTTCACCAGCATCTGCATCGGACTCGCCGCCATGGATCTCCTGCCTCCCCTTCCGTCCTCACAGACACCGCCTCGGGCTCCTCCCCCAGCCTTCCCATATCACATCATGCTGAGCCTCCTCCCAGCCCCTTCAGAGTTTATTCCGACGGGAAAACCGGTCGTGTGTACACGGCATTAATTTACAATTTAAGATCTTTTGACATCGATGACATGGTATGTTCCTGGATAGAAAACTGGGTACAGAAGCACAGCCAGGGGGTGGTGATTAATGGCATATTTTCTGAATTGTCTAGAGTTGTGATTGGGGTACACCAGGACTCTGTCCTTTGACCAATTCTGTTTAACTTGTTCATAAACAATAGAGAGGTTGGAATAAATAGTTCAATCTCAGTGTTTGCTGGTCATACAAAGTTAAGCAGGGCAATACCTTTACAACAGTATATAGAAACTTTACAGGAAGACCTCAATAAAATTGAGAGGTGAACAGCTGTATGTCAGATGAGGTTCAATATTGAAAAATGTTACGTAATGCACTTGGGAGCTAACAATATGACTACAAGTTACATGCTAGGGGGAGAACCTCTGGGGGAATCAAGGTTGGAAAAGATTTTGGGGGTCCTAGTAGATCATAGACTCAGGAATAGCATGCAATGCCAGGCTGCAGCAAGCAAGGCTAGCAGACTAATAGAATGCATTAAAAGGGGTATTTATGCCGCACAATACCTCATTCATATAAACGATATCCCTAGGAAAAAATATCTGAAATCATTACCAATGTTTATGGTTAACGCTGCACGACACTGTATCCCCTTCCATTGGCGCTCCGATTCCGTTCCAACAAAAAAGGAATGGTTTCGGAGAATAAATAAGATAGAGCAAATTGAAGAGCTCATTAGTATTTCTCAGGAAAAAATCACAAGATTCTATGCAACATGGCATGAATGGATAGAATACAAGAATTCTCAAGAATATAAAGCAACTATTACTCAGTAATGAAGCACGGAATTAGGAGATTAATTCATTTATAAATGAAATATGATCTGTAAGTTTCAATGTTTTTTGTTTTTTTTCTTCTTCTCTTCCACCCTCCCCCACCCCTTCCTCTCCCTCTCTATATGTATTCAATTTAACAAACAGCTGACCTCCGTTAATACGGTGTAATAATATGTTTATTTGATCTCTTACTTAATGTATTACCTGTTTGAATATTGTCCTTACCTTACTATGTAATTGTACTCGACTTTTGTTACATATATAATATGCGCTTCTATGTATTTTTTTACTTTAAGCTGTATTATGTCCACTTTTTCACCCAATAAAAACTTGTGGAACAAAAAAAATAAAAAAATATATATTTCTACCACTTTAAAAAACTCTGATTTGGCCACATCTTGAGTTTGCTGTCCAGTTTTGGGCACCAAACCTCAGAAGATTGTCCTTGAGCTGGAGAGAGTCCAGTGAAGGGCAACAAAGCTAATCGGGGAGTGGGAGGACCTCAGTTATGAGGAATGACTAGAAACAATAAACCTATTCTCTCTAGAGAAGGGACGCTTAACTGCTATATGATAGCAATATACAAATCTTTAAATGGTGACTCTAGCATTGGAAGGAAGCGTAAAGATGTGGCACTCCCTTACATAGTTGGTGGTGTCAGCAAGGAGCGTCAATAATTTAATTT
Organism: Lithobates pipiens; assembly: GCF_037356315.1. Classification (NCBI taxonomy): domain Eukaryota; kingdom Metazoa; phylum Chordata; class Amphibia; order Anura; family Ranidae; genus Lithobates; species Lithobates pipiens. The sequence continues at coordinate 242,871,734 of NW_027507764.1, read as the reverse complement.
AAAAAAAAAACACTTTCAGATGTTTCATAATATAAAAGACTATGGAAAATGGTGGTGACATACACACACACACACACACACACACTCAGGTTGATCTCAAAGCAAAAATGATGGGAAGTTAAAAACTGAATACCTGGCCAAAATCCATTATGTAAAGCAATATTAAGCATCTTGCTACAAGGAAATAAAAGCAAATTGCATAACGACCCCTCCATATTATGTGGAAGGCAGATTTAAGTGTTAGTAAGCCACATAAAAAAAAAAAAAGGGCCCTGTGCAGATTAAATGAGAATGTGCTAGTATGCATCACCTTCATCTTCCTTTTCTTCCCCGTTCTTCTTTCTGGGTTCATGTGCTTTGGCTAGATGAATGGACAAGCCAGCGATGACATGCATGCCGGAGTAATTGTTTATGGCACGATTCTGAAGGAACGGCACAGGTATGCCATTCCTTCAGAGCGCATGCCCCGGTGACGTCACCAGCTGCATCTAAAGTAAATTTCTCCTAAACGGTGCACATTTAGGAGATATTTACTGTACCTACGGTATAGGTAAGCCCAGTGCCAAGGCAAGGTCATCTAGAGCCCAGGGCGAACATGTCAAATTGTGCCCCCCCCCAAGATGTATGAGTATTTTGTGTCAGAGAAAATCCCTACCCCCCCCAAAAAAAACACAAAGCACAACCCCGCAAAAGAAAATACTTCCCTTTTACAATGTCAATTTTATAGCACATACCCTTACCAACACGAATCCCCCCAAATCACCACTCCTAGCACACCTCCCCAAATTTGCCCTCCTAGGACAGCTCTTCCTGCCTGCTGCCCCCTCAAATTCCCCTTGTCAACACAAATCCCCACCCCCCCAAACCTCTTGTGGTGCCCCCCACCTCACATGATACCACAGTGCCCAGGGCAGCCGCCCCTCCTGCTCACCCCTTGTCCTGGCCCTGGGTAAGCCTTATTAGAGACGTACCTATAGGTAAAAATTATACATGGGAGTTTAGTCCCACTTTAACAATAAATTAGTTCATATGGAAATACTTGTAACTATTATTTTTTTTAAATCCATTGATATCATTCATTAAATTTTTTTTATTAATTTGTGTGACAATATTAGTCAATATTGCAGAGAAATAGGCTTTATTCTTTTATCATAATTATTTAAAATACTGTGGGGTTAATTTACTCAAAGCAAACAGGCTATAGGCTTTGAAATAGGAGTTGCAATTTGCATTGGGATTTTTCACCAGAGCTTAGTGAATGTTTCACTTTGCAAAATATCTTGTAACATGCAGGAGAATAAGAAAATGGCATTTTTGCTTTCACGTGATTGAATGATGACAGTAAGCAGAGCTTTACCTTACCATACATACATGGCTCACTCTTCATTCAGCACGCTAGCTGGAAATAATGGACCAATTCTCCTATCCTCCACACATTCGTGGTGGATGCGAGAATCATTCATCATGTGTCAGAACTCCCCTGCCGTCATAATAAACTGATCAAAATTTTCAGACAAACCTGTTTATTAAAAGTTGATTGGTAAATTGACTAATCATGAATGAGACCGGTTATAAAAGAATAAAAATTCAGCCTGTCCCTGCTAAACCGGCTGAATTTTGATCCATCTACAGCAAGCTTAAATCTGTTTCAACTTCTCTTGCAAAGTGAGCAGCCCAATCAAGCCCTGTGTATTTGACACTACAAAAGAAAATTGGATGTAACATTAGATAGATTTACATGATGAAATAGTATGCAATGTCAATTTTGCATTTTTTTTACATTTATATAATAATACCATTTGATATTATTGGGCACTATGAGGGGAAATGCACAGTTACCATGGACTAATTTGATGTCTGAGTTTGCCCAATTATGGTTTCAAGTCTAGTTATTTTATGTTACTGCTATTAAAAATCCCATGACATGATGAATGAATTCTCATAGACTTAACCAACTATTGTGAATATTTCTTTATATTTTACATTCCCCAAAATAAAAATGTGTAAAATTCGTAATGTGTGTGCAAACTGTTCTGATTCTGTACTTTTTTTGATTGATCTGTTCTATGCAAAATTGCATTATGCAATGGACAGCATCTGCATATCTACAGCCTGTATCCTTGGAGAACAGGGGTCGTTGGACTATCTTGGTACAATATAAACTAGAGTAAATTCAAGTATGTAGGCAAATATGTAAAAAAAATTACATGGAGATATATTCATTCAAAATTAATAACAAATGATTAGGTACAGATTAAAAACATAGTAACAATCCATGTGTATCACCAAGATAATGATCCCCAAACGGGGAAGATCGCAGTGGGATAGTTGATCACGGATAACATCTCACCTAGTTTTGCGGTCTAATGCCACTTTGTCAGGAGGATATCTGTAATTTGATTGGCAAATGATCAATAAGAATACAATTGACCAGAATAGTAACAGCATTTAATACAATAATGTCAATAACTAAATATATATGGGGGGAGGACCAAGCTCCCGACCTCTTTATTTCTAAGTTTCTGGATGATGGTACCATTTTCTACATATTCTTTATCACCATTACTGCTATAGAGGCTACTTCTATCTTTCTATATAGCCTGCATCCATACAATGTAAATACTGTTTTTATTTTCCTGAAACAATAAAAAAAAAATCTTGTAGAGAAAAATGAATCGTACAGCTTTTTTTAATATTGTAATATTGCCCATTTGTCATAATGGATAACACAATGCTTCTTTTTTTATGCCTCCCTGTATATGTGTGTATTTTTCCTGCCTAGACCTGGTTAACCATTTCTGTGAACAGATCCTTAGTTTTTTACTTTGTCCCTACTTTCCTGTCGTAGCCCCATGTTCCCCTGGTGTCGACTCCGTACCTTTGCAGCGCACAGGCAGCCAACATGCCTCTCAAAATGCAACAGGGACCTTCCAGAGGGCCAGCTATGCTGCAGGCCCAGGCTCCAATTACGCAGATCCATACCGACAGCTGCAGTATTGTCCATCTGTTGATTCACCCTACAGCAAATCAGGGCCAGCAGTACCACCAGAGGGAACATTGGCCAGGTCACCATCCATTGATAGCATTCAAAAGGATCCAAGGTAAGTGGCTTTAAACAGTCATTATATTTTAGATTCTTTATATATGTTATTTATTAACAATGAATAGCCTTAGCACAATATCCCAATGGGAGTATTGATCTCAGAGGTAGGGCCTCAGAATTGAATGGCTGCAAACATTAGAATATAGTTGCAAAGCTTTATAATTGGTTAGACTGAAATGCCCTTCATCATAGGGCTACGTAGCCTATTGCATTAGGGTGTGCACCCCAAAGCTCAAACAGACATGCCTTTCTCTGCAGCCTTAGCTGCACGGGGCAGTGAATGAATGGGAAATGATCCATGCTGAGCAGCTTCCTGTTAATTCACAAAGAGAAGCATAATAAACAGTTTACTATGCGTCAGTTATGAATGAACACAGTAAGTGTGTTCACTGTGTTCATTTAGAAAAGGAAGGCACTGGTAAATGGCATATTTACAAGTCCCTTATCCCACTCTCCATCCTGAAATATCCCACACAGCAGCTGGGTGAGAGAAGGAAAGCCAGCAGCACTGCGCGAGGGCCAACACAGGGGAAACCCGGTCAGTAGGGAGAATCGACACTGCATGTAGTGATTAGCGTCCTGGCATACACCCTGCGCACGCCTATGTCCTTCACGTTAAAAAAAAATCACATAATCAGAAACCCTATTCAGAGCACTCCCGTGTACATCTGGTTTAGGGAAAAAAATGCCTTATATTGTTTTATGTATTTATTGAAACATTATTTTATTGAATAACCCTGCATTTTAAAACAACTGAATCTGCTCTTAAATGCTCTTACAATAGTAAAACCTTTCTGCAACTGTACATAAAACTCCCTGTTCCAGTTAAATGAGACCTGTTTTCTCTATGTAATGACCCTACAGCTGAATTACAGACAACTGTAACAGACACAAATTAATGCAGCTATGTATACATTAATGTAGAAATACAGTTAGGTTGTTTGTCTTTGGAAGCAGTGTAAATACCTGACTTTGACCTGGTATCAGTTTCTTGCATTCTCTCCTACAGCAGAGTTTAGACTGGATTTGGAGAGGGAGAAGTAGCACAAGAAGCCATTCAATTCTGCTGCTTTTTCTTCACTAGCAAACAGAACTGTGATGTCTTGTTTAGTCAGAAAGGGCTGTGCTGTATGTAATGCCACGTACCCACGACCAAACTTCCTTTTCTAGTCCCGTCATACATAATAATGTTCAAAACGAACAGACTTTCAAACAGACTTTAGTCCATTTATGTGTGGGCAAGTCTGTTCATTTGGAAGTCTGTCCTAACTCCATTTAAAGTCTGTTGATAAGACTGTCGGACCTTTTCTGCCCGAAAGTCCGGTCATGTGTGCACGGCATAAGAGTTATGTAAATCATAAGTTTGGATGGACAGTAATAAAAATAATTTAACAGGTAAATCAGCTCTCATATAGGTATTTCATTTGTACATGTACCTGTTTGCCTGATCTTTAGCTTTAATTGAAGCCTTGAGTTGCATACAAAGTATAGCTTTTGTTGTGTCTGAAAGAAAAATTATATCAGAAAACTATTCTAATAATTTTATATAATGCAGCAACAGCCACACACGTAGGATACCCAACATTAGAGGTGATTTTTTCTTCCAAAGCAAATACACCTTTACACACTGGTGACTGGCAGTGTTTCTCTTCTTCCTCAGTTTCTCTCGATCACTTAGCTAAACTGACCCCAATGCTGATGGAGTGGATCACGGGAGGGGCAAGCAAGGATGCTGTGCAGGTGTTTTTTAGGATGCTGGTGGCTAGACGGCTGTAATGGTATACAATGAAAGCCTGTGGCTTTGTGTAACTAAAAGGTAGACCTGATCCACCCACTGGCTTGTATACAATTTCTGGGCAATTTTTAGGCAATTTGCTAAGGTACCCCTGAAGGAACCTCAGGTTTACCTGGGCATCCTAATTGAAAAAGGCTGCTCTAGAGCACCCTGCCAGTAACTGGGTGCCCAATACATTGGTATTTGCTTTCCAGAGCATCCAGTGCTGAGCAGCCCCATACATGCGTCCGGACCCCTGATCTACATACAGGATGCCAGACAATGTATTCCAGTGGGGTGTGTGTTTTTTTAAGCACGTTATTAGAGCCAGAGGCTCTAATAGGTTTCAATAAAGGGTGCTCTGCCCCCCGACCCCACCCAGTTGTGTGACAATAGCAAATTAATATTCTTTATTTTCACACTGATCCTCCTCCTGGCTAATCAGGAAGCAGGTCATGAGACCCTTCATCGGATTGGTCAAAAGGAGATCTGATCTGATTGACCACCAGGATCAGGAGGGAGGAGAGGCTGGGGAACTGAGACCTGCCTGGAGAGAAGCTGCTGCTGCCTGAAGCACTGTCCATGAGATGGGGTAAGTGCTGTCCCTGACTGACCAATGGGGGGTGCCCCCCCATGACTGGGCCAGCAAAACGCATGGAGGATTCAGCGCTGTGAATGACCTGACCGGGAGGTGGCAGCAGGTGGATTGTTTGCCGCACCCCCCCCCCCCTCCTGGCCTGCTTGCAGTAGTGGCCAATCCTAATGAGACCCACCTTTGCCCAGATAGAGGTATTAGAATCAGGTCCAGAGATGTAGGGAGAATGTCCGAAAATGGACATCTTCATATGCTAGAACCAAACTGAAGCTTAGCTGGGTTGAGTGGGGTTATGCCTGGGTGGAGATTCCTACATTTTTCTCTGGCCAGTGTCCATTCATTTGAAGGTGACAGCATAACCCATGTAGTAATGATTATTAACCCCTCTGTGTCCTGTGGTGTATGATTAAGAAATTAGGTTTATTGTAATTACAGACATGCCAAATAAAATAAAATCAGGTTTTGAGCTCCCACTTTGATTTTCAATTGAAAATACCTGCATGATAAATTACTGTATAACCTTATTTTTAAAGTTGCCACTTCCTGAATCGTTTTCACCTAAAATTACTTGTTTTGAGTCCTTGCAGCTGCCAAAAAGTCCTTTCCAGTACACCTTCGCTTGCAGGAAGTGATGTATGCTTATAAGGCTCAACCAGAGAAGGTGTTTTACCACTAAAATGGTTTACTCACCAATACTCAATGGAAAACGAATTATGCAAGAAATTGAGTTTTCTGTCTGTGATCCAGCTATTTACTATTCAGTCCCCCAACGTTCCTGGTAGATTATGTCCTGGTATTTAGGAACACCAAGGATTGGAGGATGGAAGTCCTCTTTAGGGAATCAGTCTCTCCATTGGGAGCATCTCTCCAGCATGCTATGGCTGCTGTAGGAATGTGCCAAGTCATTAAGGCCTGAGCAAAGGAGATGCTCCCTTCCTGAGAATAAGATCCAGAAGATCTTGCCATTTGCCAGCTACTGTGAGATTTTCCAAAAGCCCTCAGCTTCTTAGTAGATGTCTTGGAGGATATAAGGCAGATTTCACGTGTGGCCACTATTTCTATCCACATGAGAAAGATCCTAGTGTTGGTTGGTGTAACTTCTCTACAAGGAGCACATTGAGAGGCTGCCCTATGAGGGCAGATGCTTATTTGGATCATCCTTGGATGCCTACATCAGAAGGTGTCTGTGGGTTAGAGTACTCTCTTACCTCTTAAGAAGAATGTAAAGGTTACAGATCAGAAGCCAGTAACGTCTTCCGAGCCCAAAAGGATTTTCTTTCATAAGCACTGCTCTGTGATGTATGATTAACAAATTATGATTTTTTTTTTTGTTACCTGTAGAATCTTTTCTTTGAATACATCACAGGACACACAAATCACCCCTTCTGGCTTTTATTCCTCAGTGACATAACCCATGTAGTAATGACCATTAAAGGATAAGTTCACCTTTTGACAAAAGATAATAAATGCAAATTTTTTTGCAGGTAAAAAAAAAAAAAGTGCATTTATTAGTTTTTGTTTCTGGAGCCTGCAAATCATTGCACCAGCGATCAGGAGATCATTTATGCCATGCAGGTCTCCTGCAGATCTGTCAGTGTATCGCAAAAAATGGCCTGGTCATGAAGGTGGGTAAACCTTTCAGAGCTGAAGTGGTTAATGAACTACCACAGCGCTCACAGTACAACCAAGCTGATACATTCTGACAGGAAGAACTGCGCCATGGTAGTTCATTAATCACTTCAGCTTCGGAAGGTTTACCCTTCATGACCCGACCATTTTTTTCCATACAGCACTGCGTTATTTCAACTGACAATTGTGTGGACGTGCAACGATATACCCTAAATAAAATGTATGTTCTATTTTTCCCCACAAATAGAGCTTTCTTTTGGGGGTATTTGATCACCTCTGCGGTTTTTATTTTTTGCACTGTAAACAAAAAAAGACAGACTGTTTTGAAAAAAATATATATTTTTTACTTTCTGCTATAAAACATTTCTAATAAAAAATTTAATTTATTCATCAATTTAGGCCAATATGTATTCTTCTACATATTTTTGGTATAACAAATTCCAAAAAGCTTATATTGATTTGTTTTTTGCAAATGTTATAGTGTCTACTATTGGGGATATATTTATGGATTTTTTTTTTTTACTAGCAATGGCAGAGATCAGCGACTTATATTGGGACTGCAATATTGCAGCGGTTAAATCGGACACTAACTGACACTTTTGACACTTTGACACTTTTGGAACCAGTGACAGTAATATAGTGATCAGTGCTAAAAAAAAAAATGCACCGCCAGTATACTAATGACACTTGCTGGGAAGGGGATAACATCAGGGGCGATCAAAGGATTAAATGTGTTCCATGGAGTGCTTTTTAAATGCTTCCTGCTGTATCCAATCACAGTGGGAGCGGGTCACCGGTGGCGTGCGTGCGTGCCCCAGACTCAAAAGTGCAGAATCACGTACCTGTATGGGATTTTGCACACAGGAGCCACCACTCAGCAGTAAATGTATGTGGGGCAGTCAGCAAGAGGTTAAAAACCATAAGCCGACGGCTGCAAAGGCTGCTGGAGCTTGTTGTTTTTTATTAACAGAGTGCTGTGAATGAGTGACGCGACCGGACAGGTGGGGTAAGATCCCCTGCTAGCTGTCACAAGGGGGGAGCGGGAGGTGGGGGGAGGGCAGGGCCTTCATAACATGTTACATGTTACCCCCTGGATATTAGTGTAATATGTAACATGCTATGAAAGGTGAACTTATCCTTTAACTCTTCTGTGATGTACTCTAAGAAAAGGATTTTACAGGTAAATCAAAATCCTAATTTCCTGTTATACAACATACACTGGTTGATCAGTATTTATGACAATGTTTTGCAAACAAATAAACATAATTGGTTATAGTAACATAATAGTAATAAAGTAATAAAAGTGCACTTAAACCCAACTTATATATAATAATACACAGTGCAGAGTGCTGTAAACACCAATAGTCCGTAGGTATACAGAATACACAAAAATTCTTAATATGATACTATTACTGCTTCTTCTGTGGGTAGACGTAAAAAATATGTACACATGCAGTGATAGTACAAAAAGTGAAAGTGAAAAGAAAGAACGATAAAAACACCACCACCTAGGTATAAAGTTTGTGCTCACCTTCAAAACATAAAATGGTAAGGCCCCTGAGTCAGATTTCCCTTTTCAAAAACGGGGATCCTCACTACGATAAGCTTATATGTTTCCCATGATTTATCTGCATTTTCTCAAAGGATTCTAAAAAAAAATCACTCTCAACAAAGATAGAAACACATCATTGCGCAAGATAGCTGCATATTCACATATTCCTAATTGATATAGAATATTCATTCACATTTAGTGTGATCACAAAAAACGCTGATTGAACGATCAGTAGTGCAAGCAGCTCTCCTCACTGCATGTCCGATATAGCGAAACACCAGAAGTGACGTCACTGGTTCCTCCTGATGCGTTGCGTCACAGGTCACGTGACTTTCTCAAGGGAAATGAACATGTTGGTGTTTACAGCACTGTGCACTGTGTATTATTATATATAATTTGGGTTTAAGCGCACTATTATTACTTTATTACTAATCATGTGTGTGGTATCAGAGCACATTTAAATTGTTGCAGCTGAACCAGCGTTTCACATATTATTTAGGTTATCTATCATATCAGCGCTTATGTAAATTATTTGAATTTTTTCAGTAACATAATAGTGTTTATATTCTTTTTAGGGAGTTTGGCTGGCGAGATCCAGAACTTCCTGAAGTAATACAAATGTTGCAGCATCAGTTCCCTTCTGTTCAATCAAATGCAGCTGCCTATCTGCAGCACCTGTGCTTTGGAGATAATAAAATTAAAGGAGAGGTGGGTAATGTAATATACTATTACAGTTGCTTGATATGTTGTATTATATTTATTTTCCTGTTATGGTAAGATACCTAAAATACATGAGCAAACCTAAATCTATACACATTGATAGGAGTAGAGTAGAAAAACCATAGGGTATACAAAAATGTAATGTATAGTCTTTAAATAGCTTAAGGATTTGTCCATTCTCACCTGTTGAAGAGTAAAGCAACAATAATATGTGATCAAGAATTTTCATTTTTTTTTGTTAAATGGTGTAAAGTATTGATTACCTGCCCCCACCCTACCTCCTCAATAATTTGTTGTGAGCAAAAAATCCATTATATTTTTGGAACCACCTCCCCACCCCCTTTGCTTTTGGATTTTTTTTTTTTACACTTAAAATGTGAACAGTCTACACCGAAGCTGCTATAGCTAAATGCAATACATTTTAAAACATTTATTGGTTAACAATGCTCAGGACATGTATAGACACAATCCATAAACAAGAAGCTTTACATGCAAATTACCCTAGAAAATATATATGTTACTACAGGCAATGTGTGTACAGTATAACATGGTTGATCAACCTGCAGTTCTAGGCAGGTGTGAAAATAGACTAATAACACTTCTGTTTCTGACAGCATTCTTAATTTAATTTACAGCATTTTTGCACACCTTTCTAAAACTTTTGCACAGTACTCTATTCTAGACATGTGCAGAACGAAAAAATTTGTTTTGTTTTGTTTTGGATATATTTTTTTAATAGTTTAGTATAGTATAGTAGTTATGTTACTAATTGTGTTTGGTTTTGGAATTAGTTTATTTTCACTTTGTTTTTGTTGCGTTTCGGATTGGTCGAAAAATGATTGACCAATTTGAATTCTGTGTGAAGAATAGCTGGTTGTTAAGCAGCGGCCTGGGAAGCAGGCTACCATGTCCTTAACAACTGATTACTCATCAGCTGTCGGTGGGCTTTCCCACTGACAGCTGAAATGTAAACAAAACAATGCCATCAGTAGAAAAAACAGCGTGGGGTCCCCCTCTCTCAGTTCATACAAGGCCATTCGAATCTGATATGGATTCTAAGGGGAACCTCACGCCAACAAAATAAAAAAACAAATGGTGTGCAGCCCCCTCCAAAATCCATACCAGACACTTATCTGTGCATACAGCCTGGCAGACCAGGAAAGGAGGGGTGAGCCCCCCTCCTGAGCCATGCCAGCCCACATGTCCTCAACGTGGGGGGGTGCTTTGCGTCATGTTGATTGGGACAAGGGTCTCTTCCACACAACCCTTTCAAAAACTCCAGCCTCATCGAACGCTCCCCGTGGACTGCCTTCTCTTCCATCTGACATTTCTTAAATAGCTAAGGGGTGGAGTCATCAGTCCACCCCTTGTAACATCACCGACCGAGGCATGCTGGTTTGATGACTGTCTATATTCACATTTTACCCCCTATTCACATAGGGGAGACTGGGATCTGGGAGCCTCCTTGTTAAAGCACCCCCATATTAAGGACATGGCCTGGCATGGTTGACAGAAGGGGGGCCCTTGCTCCCCCCTCCCCTTTCCTGGCCTGCCATGCTGCATGCTCGGATAAGGGTCTGATATGGATTTGAGGGGACCCCATGCTTTTTTTTTTATTTTAGCATTTGGTTCCCCTTAGAATCCCTAAGATGGCACCAAGTTATGAATCCCTAATGCAGATGACACCAAGTTATGCAGTGGGATAACGTCTTTACAGGATGTCACCAATTTACAAGCCAACCTCAATGCTCTGTCTAATTGGGCGACTATGTGGCAGATGAGGTTTAATGTTGAGAAATGTAAAGTTATGCACTTGGGTGCTAAGAATATGCATACATCATACTTGTTAGGGGGAGTACAACTGGGGGAATCCGTGGTGGAGAAGGATCTGGGGGTTTTGGTAGATCATAAGCTCAATAATAGCATGCAATGCCAAGCTGCAGTTTCCAAAGCGAGCAAAGTCCTTTCTTGTATTAAGAGAGGTATGGACTCCAGAGAGAGAGAGATCATTTTGCCCCTGTTCAAATCATTAGTAAGACCTCATCTGGAATATGCTGTTCAGTTTTGGGCACCAGTTCTCAAAAAAAGATATATCGGGGAACTGTGGAAAGTGCAGAGAAGGGCAACCAAACTGATAAGAGGCATGGAGGCGCTCAGCTATGAGGAAAGATTAGAGGAACTGAATTTATTCACTCCTGAAAAGAGGAGAATAAGGGGGGATATGATCAACATGTACAAATATATAAGAGGTCCATATAGTGAATGTGGTGTTGAGTTATTCTCTTTACGGTCTACCCAAAGGACACGGGGGCATTCTTTACAGCTAGAGGAAAAGAGATTTCATCTTCAAATACGGAAAGATTTCTTCACAGTAAGAGCTGTGAAAATGTGGAATAGTCTCCCGCCAGAGGTGGTTCTGGCCTGCTCAATGGATTGTTTTAAGAAAGGCCTGGATACTTTCCTGAATCTACATAATATAAGTGGGTACTAACATTCATAGGTAAAGTTGATCCAGGGAAAATCCGATTGCCTCTTGGGGGATCAGGAAGAATTTTTTTTCCCCTGCTGTAGCAAATTGGAGCATGCTCTGCTGTTTTTTTTTTGCCTTCCTCTGGATCAACTGTGGGTATAAAATTGGGTATATTGGATTGTACAATATTTTTTATTTTATTTATTTATTGTTTTTAAGGTTGAACTGGATGGACTTGTGTCTTTTTTCAACCTGACTAACTATGTAACTATGTATCAGACCCAAAGAGCCTTTTATGGATTGGGGGGGACCCCAATGAGTTTTTTTCAGAATTTTCTATTGCCGGTGTTCTGACACAAAGTGTCCGCCTATCGTATAGTGTCCGGGCCGTACTGCGCAGGCGCGCCACTTGTGCAGTAAGGGGGACAAGGAGAAACCGAACATCTCCAAAGAAGAACGGCGCCTGCGCACTGAGTCCAGGTTGAAGCCCCACCATCCAAGTGGACATAGGGTTGCTCATAGTAACAGGGCCCCTCGCGGGCTCACTTTGCTCGCCACGCTTCGGGCACAGCCACGCTTCGGGCACAGCCTCGCTTCGCTCAGCTCTTTTATATTCTAACTCTATGTCCACTTGGATGGTGGGGCTTGAACCTGGACACAGTGCGCAGGCACTGTTTATCTTTGGAGATGTTCGACTTCTCCTTGTCCCCCCTACTGTGCAAGTGCAATACAGGGCGGACACTATGTGATGGGGGACAGTATCTGATGGGACACCGCCATTGTTTTGTTGACATTTCAGCTGTCAGTGGGGAAACCCACTGACAGCTGATGAGTCGTCTATTGTTAACGATGTGGCAGCCCACTTCCCGGCCCACTGCTTAAAGCGGAGGTCCACCCTAAAATGGACCTCCGCTCATCGGAATCCCCCCCCCCCTCCGGCGCCACAATCGGCACCTTTCAGGGGGGAGGGGGGTGCAGTTACCTGGATAATCCAGGTAACTGCACCCACTTCCGGGCTAGCTCTCTGCGGAACGGGGCGTACGTTCCGCAAGCGCCCGCCCCCTTCAGCAAGTGCCCCGCTGCCTGCTGGGAAACACACAGCTCCCAGAGGCAGCGGGGACCGAACGGATTGCGCCGCGCGGCTCGCGCATGCGCAGTAGGGAACCGGGAAATGAAGCCGAAAGGCTCCATTTCCTGATTCCCATACCCAAGATGGCGGCGGGACCCGGCAGCCGAGCGAGCGATCGGCTTCGGGTGCCGACATCGCGGGCGCGCTGGACAGGTAAGTGTCACTATTTAAAAGTCAGCAGCTGCAGTATTTGTAGCTGCTGGCTTTTAAAAAAAAAAAAAAAACGCGGAGTCCCGGTGGACTCCCGCTTTAACAACCAGCTACTCTTCACACAGAATTAGAATCGGTCGATTATTTGGCATTTGTTAGAAAACAAATAAACAAAATGAATTTGAAAGAATTTCAATGAAATTCATTACTCTCATCCATGTCTTCCGTGTCTTTTATGGACCTTGCTTTGTGCACTGGTCCAAATCATTTGGTGGGGGGGATTATGGTGTAGGGTTGTTTTTCAGGGGTTGGCTTGGGGATTGTTAAGGCATCAGCTTATCAAGACATTTTGGACAATTTCATGCTCCCAACTTTGTAGGAACACTTTGGGGATGACCCCTTCCTGTTCCAACATGACTGCCCACCAGTGCACAAAGCAAGGTCCATAAAGACATGGATGGGTGAGTTTGGAGAGGAGGAACTTAACTGGCCTGCACAGACTCCTGACCTAAAACCAATAGAACACCTTTGGGATGAATTAGAGCGGAGACTGCAAGCCAGGCCTTCTCATCCACTTCAGTGCCTGACCTCACAAATGCGCCTCTGGAAGAATGGTCAAACATTCCCATAGACACACTCCCAGAAGAGTTGAAGCTGTTATAGCTGCAAAGAGTGGGCCAACTCAATATTGAACCCTAAAGAATGAGACTGGGATGCCAATAAAGTTCATATGCATGCAAAGGCAGGTGCCTCAATACTTTTGGTAGTGTGTATTACAGGGCTGCCATCGGGGGGGGGGGGGGGGCATCCGATACAACTGTAAGGAGCCCATGGGCCCGCCTGGGCCAGAAGAAGGCAGGAGCTGGTGAAGGGGAGCCATGTTGTGCACTGCAGAAACGATGCTCCCTGTCATTGAGCTCAGACATCAAGCTCTTTACTGCCACCTCTGGCTACTATATTCATGTAAACCCCTCGTTTAAGCTGCCTGTACTGTGTTATGTAGTATGATTGGCTCCCCTGTGTCAGCAACATGTGAGCTTTGTGAAAAGAGCTGGGACTAGGTAGGAAGAGCTCCTTTACAAGTAGGGGCTGTAAAGGAAAGGGAGGGGGGCGGTTTGTGTACAGGGAGGGGCCAGAGCTTTGTGTGTTTACAGATTTGTGTATGTGGGGGGCTGACATATATACAGGTGTGAGGGGGGTTGACATATATACAGGTTTGAGGGGGGCTGACATTGATACAGGTGTTGGGGGGCTGACGTATATATAGGATTGGGGGGGCTGAGTGGGTACAGGTGGTGGACGGTGGCCGGTGTGGGGATTCAGTGGGATGGCCCATGGGCAGGTCCTGGGGAATGTTGGTGGTCAGGCTTGGGGGGCACAGGCCTAAAGCTGTGTAAGGGGCCTAAAAATTTCTGATGGCTGCCCCCTGAGTGCATAACCAATTCAGCTCTGCGGGCATACTATGTATGGCCAAAGAGTGAACCTTTAATCACAAGCTGATGGCTGCAGCGGCATTCTTCTGGGGGTTTAATAAATTTTATTGCCAACAATCAAGATTTTTACAAATTGCTCTGGAGCCGAACTGGATATAGTTGTATATAAAATGCACTTTTTATCTTTCAAAAACTGTTTCCCAATGCTAAACCTTTCATCCAATTTCTTAATTGCTGCATTTGTACATTTTAAAAGCCAGTATAAAGGAATAGTAGTGGTTAAAAAAAAAGCATTTGTGGGTTTAACTAATCTTTTTTTTTATATAATACTTTAATAATACTTTTATAAGTATAAGGCCGCGTACACACGCACGGACTGTTTGCCCAACCTTGTTCGTCAAACAGTTTCGGCAAACAGTCCGCTCAAAATTTGCATGAGCGGACTTGCCCACACACGAGCGGACTGTTTGACGAACAAGGTTGGGCAAACAGTTCGCTCAACTTTTGAAATGAACGGACTCGCCCACGTAAGGAGGAGGCAAATCCGCCCATTTCGAGCGCGTGTACAGGTAGGCGGGGCCCGCGAAGGAGACGTCGCGGGCTCCGCCGCCTGGAATGGGCTTAAAGGGGAACCCCAACGCCGAAAAAAATCGGCGTGGGGGTTCCCCCAAAGTCCACACCAGACCCTTGTCCGAGCACGCTACCCGGCCGGCCAGGAAAGGGGGGCGAGCGAGCGCGCCCCCCCTCCTGAGCCGTACCAGGCCGCGTGCCCTCAACATGGGGGGTGCCTTGGGGAAGGGGGGGCCGCGCGGCCCCCCCACCCCAAAGCACCTTGTCCCCATGTTGATGAGGACAAGGGCCTCTTCCCGACAACCCTGGCCGTTGGTTGTCGGGGTCTGCGGGCGGGGGGCTTATCGGAATCCGGGAGCCCCCTTTAAGAAGGGGGCCCCCGGATACCGGCCCCCCACCCTATGTGAATGAGTATGGGGTACAATGTACCCCTACCCATTCACCTGTGAAATAAAGTACAAAAAAAAACACAACACAGGGAAAAAATATTTTATTGCACAGCTCCGGGGGTCTTCCGTCTTCGGGGGTCTTCTCGCCGGACTCCTCCGCTATCTGTGTGTAGCTCTTTTACTAGCGGAGGAGTCCGGCTTTCTTCCTCCCCGCCGCCGGCCTCTTCTCCCGACTTCGGGGGTCTTGTCCCCCTCTTCGGTTCTTCTGCCGGGCCACCGCGCCTTCTTGTAGCTCTTTTACAGGCGGTGGCCCGGTCTTCTGTCGCCGCTGCCTTCCGTTCTTCTGTCGCCGCCTTCGGTTCTTGTTCTTCTTCTTGTTCTTCTTCTTCTTCTCCTGGAGATGTTGACTCGACGAGCTCTCCGGCCGGAATGCCAGGGACACGCTCCGCTGCCACTTATATAGTGACAATGGGGCGGTGTCACATGGTATATGTCACATGGGTTGGTCACATGGTGACCCCGCCCCCTTACGATGTCATAGTCCCCATGTGACATCAACCCATGTGACCAACCCATGTGACATATACCATGTGACACCGCCCCATTGTCACTATATAAGTGACCGCACAGCGCGGCTCTGGCATTCCGGCCGGAGAGCTCGTCGAGTCAACATCTCCAGGAGAAGAAGAAGAAGAACAAGAAGAAGAACAAGAACGGAAGGCGGCGACGACAGCGGCGACAGAAGACCGGGCCACCGCCTGTAAAAGAGCTACAAGAAGGCGCGGTGGCCCGGCAGAAGAACCGAAGGCGGCGACAGAAGAACGGAAGGCAGCGGCGACAGAAGACCGGGCCACCGCCTGTAAAAGAGCTACAAGAAGGCGCGGTGGCCCGGCAGAAGAACCGAAGAGGGGGACAAGACCCCCGAAGTCGGGAGAAGAGGCCGGCGGCGGGGAGGAAGAAAGCCGGACTCCTCCGCTAGTAAAAGAGCTACACACAGATAGCGGAGGAGTCCGGCGAGAAGACCCCCGAAGACGGAAGACCCCGGAGCTGTGCAATAAAATATTTTTTCCCTGTGTTGTGTTTTTTTTTGTACTTTATTTCACAGGTGAATGGGTAGGGGTACATTGTACCCCATACTCATTCACATAGGGTGGGGGGCCGGTATCCGGGGGCCCCCTTCTTAAAGGGGGCTCCCGGATTCCGATAAGCCCCCCGCCCGCAGACCCCGACAACCAACGGCCAGGGTTGTCGGGAAGAGGCCCTTGTCCTCATCAACATGGGGACAAGGTGCTTTGGGGTGGGGGGGCCGCGCGGCCCCCCCTTCCCCAAGGCACCCCCCATGTTGAGGGCACGCGGCCTGGTACGGCTCAGGAGGGGGGGCGCGCTCGCTCGCCCCCCTTTCCTGGCCGGCCGGGTAGCGTGCTCGGACAAGGGTCTGGTGTGGACTTTGGGGGAACCCCCACGCCGATTTTTTTCGGCGTTGGGGTTCCCCTTTAAGCCCATTCCAGGCGGCGGAGCCCGCAACGTCTCCTTCGCGGGCCCCGCCTACCTGTACACGCGCTCGAAATGGGCGGACTTTCCGAGCGGGGAACAGTCCGCTCATTTCGAAAGTACAGCGGACAAGCCCACACACGGGCGGACTGTTCGCTCAAACACAGTTTCAGCGGACAGTTTTTCGGAATTTCCGAAAGACTTTGTCTGTCCAACTGTCCTCTGAAACTGTCCGCTGAAAGCCCACACACGAGCGGACTGTCCGCCCAAACACTGTTCAGCGGACAAGGTTGGGCGAACAGTCCGCCCGTGTGTACGCGGCCTCATTCTCCTTTAAGGGGAAAGTTGGGAGGTATGTCTGAATTTTGATGGGGACACGTGTTATTTGTTATTTATAGGATCCTCTGGGGAATTTACTACTCTTTGTATTATTCTGGTGATAGATCTTTAATCATTTCAGCCACGGAAGGTTTTGCCCCCTTCCTGACCATAGCACTTTTTACAATTTGGCACTGCGCTGCCTTAACTGGTCATTGCGCCGTCATGCAATGCTGTACCCAAAGTAATTTTATGTCCTTTTTATCCCCACAAATAGAGCTTTCTTTTGGTGGTATTTGATCACCTCTGCGGTTTTTATTTTTTGTGATATAAATGGAAAAATACAGAAAATTTTGAAAAAAAATTTTTTTTCTATAAACTAAATTTTAGTCATACATTTATCTCATTTCTTGAGGTGCTAAAATGGCAGGGCAGTACAACCCCCCCCCCCCTTCAGGTGACCCCATTTTGGAAAGTAGACACCCCAAGGAAATTGCTGAGAGGCATGTTGAGCCCATTGAATATTTTTTTTGTCATAAGTGACTGAAAATTCCAAAAAAATAAAATAAAAAATAAATTACACAAAGTTGTCACTAAATTATATATTGCTCAAACATGCCATGGTTATATGTGAAATTACACTGGATACGGGAATACCACATGTGTGAGACTTTTTGGGAGCCTAGCCATGTACCGAAGCCCGAAAACCAATCACTGCCTTCAGGCTTTCAAAGGGCGTAAAATGGTGACTTCACTTCCTCACTACCTATCACAGTTTCGGAGGCAATGAAATGTCAAGATAGCACAAACCCCCCCCAAACGACCCCATTTTGGAAAGAAGACACTTGAAACTATTTGAGAGGCATGTTGAGTCTATGGCATGGACATGGCATTTTATATTTTGGTTTGGGACAATATAAATTATAATTTTTTTTTACACAAAGTTGCCACTAAATGATATATTGTTCAAACATGGTTATATGTGGAATTACACCCCAAAATACATTCTGCTGCTTCTCCTGAGTATGGGGATACTACACGTGTGGGTCTAACCGTGTACATGATCCTGAAAACCAGTCACCGCCTTCAGGCTTTCTAAGGGCATACATATTTCACTCCTCACTGCCTATCACAGTTTCGGGGGCCATGAAATGCTCAGATAGCACAACCCCCCCCCCCCCAAATGGCCCCATTTTGGAAAGTAGACACCCCAAGCTATTTCCTGAAAGGTATGTTGAGTATTTTGCAGATCTCGCTTTTTGTCACAAAGTTTTGAAAATTTCGTTTTTTGGGGTCCTGTACAGGGCTAGGCTCCCAAAAAGTCTCACACATGTGGTATCCTTATACTCAGGAGAAGCAGCAACATTTATTTTGGTGTGTAATTCCACATATAACCCTGCCATGTTTGAACAATATATCATTTAGTGACAACTTTGTGTAAAAAAAAAAAAGAGAAACGTTTGTAATTTTCCTGAAACTTGTGGCAAAATATAAAATATTCCATGGACACAACATGCCTCTCGGCAAATAGCTTGAAGTGTCTGCTTTCCAAAATGGGGTCATTGGTGGGGGTTTTGTGCTATCTTGACATTTCATGGCCTCCGAAACTGCAGCAGAATGTATTTTGGGGTGTAATTCCACATATGCCCATGGCATGTTTGAGCAATATTTAATTTAGTGACAACTTGCAGTGGCGACAAACTAGATGCATTTTTATAAGCCTTTACAGGTTACCATTACTGATTTACAGAGGAGGTCTACTGCTAAAATTACTGCCCTTGATCTGACCTTCGCTATGATACCTCAAATGCATGGTGCAATTGCTGTTTACATATGACACCCGACTGACGCTTACGTGTATGTGTGTGGGGGTGTAGGGGCGCTTTCTTTTATTTTTTTTATTATTTATTTTGCTTTTTTATTTGATTTTTAAACTGTTCTTTTCATTTTTATTTTTTTTTAATCATTTTTATTGTTGTCTCAGGGAATGTAAATATCTCCTATAATAGCAATAGGTAGTGACAGGTACTCTTTTTTGAAAAAATTGGGGTCTCGGATGTCTCCTCTGCCCTCAAAGCATCTGACCACACCAAGATCGGTGTGATACAATTTACCAATAGCGCTGTTTATATCCGGCGAAACCCAAGCTCTTAGTTTCTGGTTTCTTAGGCCATAGAGCTCATTGGAGCCATTCTGGTCTCCAGTCAGCTCTATGGTCAGCTGGCGGAACCACCGGCTGCATTCTCTTGTTCCCTGTTGGAACAGGAGTGCTGGGAAAACCATGGAAGATGATGGGTTGTTCCCTCCCACTGCTTGTAAAATCAGTCTAGAGGCTAATTAGTCACTAGGATTGCTTTTACATGAAAGTCGCCCACTGGCTGAAAAGAATGATACCGAGATACCTAAACCTGCAGGCATCATTCTGGTATAACCACTCAAAGTCCAGCAACATACCAGTACGTTGTTGGGCAAAAATTGTAATGTTCTTTTTTTCACGCAGCCTATGAGCTGAACGAAAAAAAGAGATTGATCGGTGGGTATGCCCACCATTAGAATACCGCCCTTCATCCATGGCACTTCCAATGTTGGGCATACATGCACCATTTTTATTTTAACTGTGGTGGTGAAATCACCACCTAGATCACTGGAGTCACTGATTTTTGTATTGTGAGGGCAAATGCTGTTGCTGTCAAGATAAATAAATCAGTGCTGCAGCTGAATGGTACTGGTACCTGAAAAACAAAGGATGGTAATGATATAACATTAACTCAATAAAACAACTTGGTTTTTTAATCTGTGCCTAAAAAATATATGCCGAAGCATGGGGGCAATCCGCCCCTAATGTTAAGACTCCTCCACCCCTGCCCCCATGCTTCGGCATACAGTATCTCACAAAAGTGAGTACACCCCTCACATTTTTGTAAATATTGTATTCTATCTTTTCATGTGACATCACTGAAGAAATTACACATTGCTACAATATAAAGTAGTGAGTATACAGCTTGTATAACAGTGTAAATTTGCTGTCCCCTCAAAATAACTCAACACACAGTCATTAATGTCTAAATCACTGGCAACAAAAGTGAGTACACCCCTAAGTGAAAATGTCCAAATTGGGCCTAGTTAGCCATTTTTCTTCCCCAATGTCATGTGACTCATTAGTGTTACAAGGTCTCAGGTGTGGATGGGGAGCAGGTGTGTTAAATTTGCTGTTATTGCTCTTTCTCTTTCATACTGGTCACTGGGAGTTCAACATGGCACCTCATGGTAAAGAACATTCTGAGGATCTGAAAAAATAATTGTTGCTCTGCATAAAGATGGCCTAGGTTATAAGAAGAGTGCCAAGACCCTGAAACTGAGCTGAGAATCATATAGTGGTTTAACAGGACAGGTTCCACTCAGAACAGGCCTAGCCATGGTCAAACAAAGAAGTTGCATGCACGTGCTCAGCATTGGTCTGCATGGCTGGTTGGTCTGCATGGTTGTCATTCCAGAAGGAAGCCTCTTCTAAAGATGATGCACAGGAAAGCCCGCAAACAGTTTGCTGAGGACATGCAGACTAAGGACATGGATTACTGGAACCATGTCCTGTTGTCTGCTGAGACCAAGATAAACTTATTTGGTTCAGATGGTGTCAAGCATGTGTGCTGGCAACCAGATGAGGAGTACAAAGACACGTGTGTCTTGCCTACAGTCAAGCATGGTAGTGGGAGTGTCATGGTCTGGGACTGCATGAGTGTTGTTCATTGAGGGAACCATGAATGCTAACATGTACTATGACATATTCAAGGAGAGCGTGATCTATTCTCTTCTGATACTGGGCCGTGGGGCAGTATTCCAACATGATAACAACCCCAAACACACCTCCGAGATGACCACTGTCTTGCTAAAGAAGTTGAGGGTAAAGGTGATGGACTGACCAAGCATGTCTCCAGACCTAAACCCTATAGAGCATATGTGGGGCATCCTCAAATGGAAGGTGGAAGAGTGTAAGGTCTCTAACATCCACCAGCTCCGTGATGTCGTCATGGAGGAGTAGAAAAGGACTCCAGTGGCAACCTGTGAAGCTCTGGTGAACTCCATGCCCAAGAGAGTTAAGCCAGTGCTGGAAAATAATGGTGACCACACAAAATATTGACACTTTGGGCCCAATTTGAACATTTTCACTTAGGGGTGTACTGACTTTTGTTATCAGTGGTTTAGACATTAATGGCTGTGTGTTCAGTTATTTTGAGGAGAGAGCAAATTTACACTGTTATACAAGCTGTACATGCATTAATTTATATTGTAGCAAAGTGTAATTTCTTTAGTGTTGTCACATGAAAAGATATAATAAAATATTTACAAAAATGTGAGGGGTCTACTCACTTTTTTGAGATACCGTATGCTCTTTTTTTTAACTGTGGTGGTGAAATCACCTCCTACAGGGCTGGAGTCACGGCTTTACATATCGTGGGAGCGAACGGAGTTGCTGTTATAATAAATAAATCCGTACTGCAGCTGAATGGCGTACCTGCTAAGCACATAATGGTTAACAATAAAGCAAAATAACATTACAGTACAACAGTAAGACATATCATACCTGCAAAGCACATACAATAAAACATAGTAAAAATAAAACATCACAGTTCTAAAATACAGTAACAATAGAGAGAGAACAATAGATATAGAGCGATAGAGAGTGAACAATAGCACGGCAATAGAGAGTAAACATAAGAGAGAGAACAATAGAGAGAGAAGAAAAATAAAACTACAACTATTTTTGGCTTTTTTATTTATTTGTTTTTTATTTGTTTCATTTCTAATACCTCCCACCTAAACTCAGGACAAACCAGGGCAGGAGGGAGGAGGAGAGAAGAGAGGGGGGAGAGAGGAGGGGGGAAGGAGAACCCCCCGCCCCCCCACAGAGGGCCTAACACAAAAAAATGTAAAAAAAAATAAAATAAAAAATAACCCCCACAGAGGGCCTATCACAAAAAAGAAGAAAAACCCCACAGAGGGCCTAGCACAAAAAAACAAATTAAAAAAACTGTGGGCCTAGCACACAAAAAAACCCCCAGAGGGCCTAGCAAAAAAAAAGACCTGTCAGCTAAATCCTCCTGGAGAGGGCACCCCTCCCTTTGGGGGTCGAAAGCAAATCAGCTTTATGCACTCAACCTAATCTCCATATTCTTTGAGTGCTTTGATGTAGTTGAACATGTTTTAGAGGGGAGAGTCCCCCGGTTATCTCCGCCAGCTCCTCTAGTCTACCTTTCAATACTTATTTATATTTTAATTATGATCCTTATAATATTGTGTAGTTACTATATATCTAATGCCTTTCAAGTAACCATACTTCATATACATTCCTATACCTACACATACATTTTAATCTCTAGTCCCAGGTGAGGATACTTCTTCAAGGGTCTCAGCTATACCCTTGGGTGTCCGGAAGCAAATTGTTAGGTCTCTTCACGGAACAAGATTAGTGGATACATGGTGCCTTTTTCACTCTGGAGAAAGAGATTATTCCTTTTTCTCAGCCCCACACAAGGCATACTCTCGTATAGATTATTTTTTTATTCTGCACAACCAGCTGCATGCAAAAGAGGAAGTAAATATTGGGAAGATAACCTGGGAAACTGTGGAAACTGAACGAAAGCCTCCTACAGGACCCCTCTTTGATAGAGGAGGTACGTAAAGAGGCAATATGGTATTTTAAAACCAATGGCACTCCTGAATGTAACTCAGGAGTGATTTGGGAAGCCCACAAAGCAGTGATGCAAGGAGCTTTGATTAAGCACACGGCTAGGATTAAAAGAGAGAGAGAAGCCAAAATAACAGCGCTAATGGCAGATATACATCGCCTAGAGATGTTGCACAAACAAACCCCTACTTTAACTGTGGAACGGGATCTTTAGGCGACGCGCAGACAGATCATACATTTACTCCGGTATAAAGCTAAAAGAGCAATACAAGTAGGAAAAAAGCAGAGCTATGAGTATGGGAATAAATGCAGTAAACAACTCGCTGATTCTCTGAGGGAACAGCAATTAAGTCCTTATGTCCCATTGATTATGGGAACTGACGGTGAAAAATATCTACTGCCAAGAGAAATAGCGCAGAGGTTCGGGGACTTTTATTCAGCTTTGTACAATTTACACCCGAACCTCCAAAATCAGACTGCGGTGGAGGAATATGTGGCAACTTATGGAATGCCCAGCCTGGCGGCTACTGCACAGCAGGAATTGGAAAAACCGATCACATTGGAGGAGGTTCAAGAAGGGTTGAATTTGGCAAAGTTAGGGAAGGCCCCTGGCCCAGATGGTTTTACCGCTCAATATTATAAGCTGCTCTTTCCTATTTTAGGACCTTATTTGGTCAACATGTATAACGGATTGTGAGATCTAGGTTTGTTTCATATGGAATCCCTGAAAGCGTTAATTATGATCTTACCTAAGGAAGGTAAGGACCCATCACAATGCAGGAGTTATAGGCCGATATCCCTTTTAAACCCAGATCTGAAGCTTTTTTCTAAGATCTTGGCGATGCGGTTCCAACAGTACTTACCATCCATGGTCTATTTGGACCAAGTAGGGTTTGTCCAGACAGGGGAAGCACGAGATAACACGATCAGGACTCAGAATCTAATACATATAGCCAACACTTCCAAAACTCCATCTTTATTCCTGGGAACAGATGCAGAGAAAGCTTTCGATCGTATAAACTGGCAGTTTATGTTTGCAGTGCTAAGACAAGTAGGAATGGGTAGTAATATGATTAGATGGATTTCAAGTATTTATACACAACCATCAGCTCAGGTTAAGGTGAATGGAGTGTTTTCGCAGCTTTTTAGAGTTACCAATGGAACTAGACAGGGATGTCCACTGTCCCCAATATTATTTGTTTTGTCATTAGAGTCCTTAATGTGTAGGATCCGGTCAAACCCAGATATAGGGGGTTTATCAATAGGAGGTATTCAGTATAAAACTTTGGCATACGCAGATGATATGATGTTTTCATTGACTAATCTGATAGTATCTTTACCTAACCTTCTTCAATAAATAGAGACATATGGCTCAGTATCAGACTTTAAGATCAACTTATCAAAATCGGAAGCAATGGGAGTTGGGATATCTAATGACATATTAGGAACACTGAAGGCAAGTTGTAAATTTAAATGGTCAGATCAAGCTTTGAAATTCCTGGGAACTTTTATCCCAGCAAACCTTTCCCATACATACAATCTCAATTTTCCACCAATATTCGCGGCACAGTGGTGTAGTGGTTAGCACTCTCACCTAGCAGTAAGAAGGGTCCTTGGTTTGAATCCCAACCACGACACCACCTGCCTGGAGTTTGCATGTTCTCCCTGTGCCTGCGTGGGTTTCCTCCCACACTCCAAATACATGCAGGTAGGTTAATTGGCTTCTGTCCAAAATTGACTTATATGAATGGGGACCTTGGATCGTGGGCTACTTGAGGGTAGGGACTGATGTGAGTGTGCAATGTACAGGGATAGGGACAATTGTAGGCACTCACTCAGGTTGAACTGGATGGACTGGTGTCTTTATTCAACCTTACTAACTATGTAACTATTACATAAAGTGCGAGTTCTTTTGGAGAGATGGCAGAGAGGGTTCCACTCCTGGTTTGGGAGGTGTAATTAAATAAAAATGAATATTCTGCCAAAATTTCTGTATTTATTTCAAGCACTACCCATTGCTACCCATTGCTATACCTAAATATTATTTCAAGCAGATACACTCCCTTCTTGCTAGACTTATTTGGGCAAACACCCAAGGATTAGCAGAACCCTGTTGACTATACCCAAACAAAAGGGGGGACTAGCTGTACCAGGCTTGTACAAATATTACCAAGCAGCTTTATTAAGCCGCCTGATTGATTGGAGTAGACATGGGGATGGGAAGATATCGCCCGGCCTGGAGCAGGCTCAGAGCAGTGCTTTACTGCAACAAGCCGCTTGGTGTTATAAAGACCTTACGACTACTACAAAGGCACATCCCTTGATAGGACCCACCCTAAAGATAGGATTTGAGCTCTTCTCTAAGGGTAAACTATCGGCAATAATCTCACCATTGTTTCCAGTACTGGGGAATCCCCAGTTTGAACCGGGTCTGAGGAAGGGAAAATTCATGGTACTGATAGACCAAGGGATCTTCCAGGCCTCTCATTTTTTAACAGGGGGAACGTGGCCCATATTTTCATTGACAAAAGGACCTTTGCCATATCATTTGGATTTTTGGCGCCCGATACAGCTGAGACACTTTGTTAAATACTTTAATCCCACCAAGTAGGTATGAGCGCACTTTAACTATCTTTGAGGGATACTGTAACGGAAGCGGTGTACTGTATCAAACTCTCTCTAAAACGTACGCGCTGCTGGTTGCACCCTGTGAGGACTTTAGGTTGCCCTTTTTTAGGGGATGGCAGAGAGATTTGGATCAAACCTTTATGGAAGAGCAGAGTACTAATATAATACACAATACACTTGAGTCGTCAATCTGCATAAGAATGCAGGAGACAAATTTTAAGATTCTATCTCAGTGGTATCGCACCCCGGCATTTCTAAATAGATGCTACCCGGAGGTATCAGATAATTACTGGTGCTGCAGGGGGAAGGAGGGGACGTTAATGCACATTTTCTGGTCCTGCCCTAAAATAGAGAACTTTTGGAAGGAAGTCTAGAGAATTGCTCAAAAATTGAGGAGGAGAGGAGAGGTTTTTTTTCTTTTTGCTAGGTTTTTTTTTCTTTTTGTTTGTAAATATAGAGGTAAGAGAGAGCAATACACTTCAGGAATATATAGATAGAGTCCCCCAGGATGGAGTCTGAGATATACTGTACTTTGATTAAGGGTGGCAGATGACTTCTGCCTTGATGTAATGGGGGGATTATAATTATAATAAGATAGTTGATTTTGTTGTATTTAGAGTGCATGGTCGTGGTCTTGGAAGAAAATGAATTTATATGTACAGTGCCTTGCGAAAGTATTCGGCCCCCTTGAACTTTTCAACCTTTTGCCACATTTCAGGCTTCAAACATAAAGATATAAAATTTTAATTTTTTGTGAAGAATCACCAACAAGTGGGACACAATTGTGAAGTGGAACGAAATCTATTGGATAATTTAAACTTTTTTAGCAAATAAAAAACTGAAAAGTGGTGCGTGCAAAATTATTCGGCCCCTTTACTTTCAGTGCAGCAAACTCACTCCAGAAGTTCAGCGAGGATCTCTGAATGATCCAATGTTGTCCTAAATGACTGATGGTGATAAATAGAATCCACTTGTGTGTAATCAAGTCTCTCTATAAATGCACCTGCTCTGTGATAGTCTCAGGGTTCTGTTGAAAGCGCAGAGAGCATCATGAAGACCAAGGAACACACCAGGCAGGTCAGTAATACTGTTGTGGAGATGTTAAAAGCCGGATTTGGATACAAAAAGATTTCCCAAGCTTTAAACATCCCAAGGAGCACTGTGCAAGCGATCATTTTGAAATGGAAGGAGTATCAGACCACTGCAAATCTACCAAGACCTGGCCGTCCCTCTAAACTTTCAGCTCAGACAAGGAGAAGACTGATCAGAGATGCAGCCAAGAGGCCCATGATCACTCTGGATGAACTGCAGAGAACTACAGCTGAGGTGGGAGAGTCTGTCCATAGGACAACAATCAGTCGTACACTGCACAAATCTGGCCTTTATGGAAGAGTGGCAAGAAGAAAGCCATTTCTCAAAGATATCCATAAAAAGTCTCGTCTAAAGTTTGCCACAAGCCACCTGGGAGACACACCAAACATGTGGAAGAAGGTGCTCTGGTCAGATGAAACCAAAATTGAACTTTTTGCCCACAATGCAAAACGATATGTTTGGCATAAAAGCAACACAGCTCATCACCCTCAACACACCATCCCCACTGTCAAACATGGTGGTGGCAGCATCATGGTTTGGGCCTGCTTTTCTTCAGCAGGGACAGGGAAGATGGTTAAAATTGAGGGGAAGATGGATGCAGCCAAATACAGGACCATTCTGGATGAAAACCTGTTGGAGTCTGCAAAAGACCTGAAACTGAGATGGAGATTTATCTTCCAACAAGACAATGATCCCAAACATACAGCAAAATCTACAAAGGAATGGTTCACAAATAAACGTATCCAGGTGTTAGAATGGCCAAGTCAAAGTCCAGACCTGAATCCAATCGAGAATCTGTGGAAAGAGCTGAAAACTGCTGTTCACAAATGCTCTCCACAAATGCTCTCCATCCAACCTCACTGAGCTCGAGCTGTTTTGCAAGGAAGAATGGGCAAGAATTTCAGTCTCTCGATGTGCAAAACTGATAGAGACATACCCCAAGCGACTTGCAGCTGTAATCGCAGCAAAAGGTGGCTCTACAAAGTATTAACGCAAGGGGGCCGAATAATTTTGCACGTCCCACTTTTCAGTTTTTTATTAGTTAAAAAAGTTTCAAAAATCCAATCGATTTCGTTCCACTTCACAATTGTGTCCCACTTGTTGGTGATTCTTCACAAAAAATAACAATTTTATATCTTTATGTTTGAAGCCTGAAATGTGGCAAAAGGTTGAAAAGTTCAAGGGGGCCGAATACTTTCGCAAGGCACTGTATATTAGATTATCATATAGACATGCATAATATGTTATATTTGATGTTGATAATGTATATGCCTTTCTTCCTCTTAAAATCAATAAAATATTAAATGGGAAAAAAAAAGGAAAATGCCTCCCATGCAGCCAGCTCACTGCATTTGGATTTGGAAGTTGGGCCACTGCACCGTTTGGAAACAGAAGGGCTGTGATAATTTCCTGGAATTTAAGGAAGGATCCAGTTTGTCCTTAAGCTTTGTATAGCACATAAGCATTCAGCAGAGCCAATTGGAATAGATATACAGACACTTTTTCATTTTTATACCAGCGTCCGGCCTTATGGGCAATTAGGTATGTTGAGGTCTACCCCCCCCCCCCCCCCCCATATTAAGGCTGTATTCGTGGACACAGAGGGGTTTCTCCACAACACCAGTCACCGTTTGAATTTTGACCATCATGTCTGCGTGAAGGGAGGAAAGAATGATTATCCCTCCACTTCACAGTGAGCAAATTATTACATCTCAGGCAGGCTCTCTCCCCCAGCCTAAGATGGGAATCTACAAGCCGCCGCTGGGTTAAGTCCCAGCAATTAGATTGCACGGTGCCACATGTGCCAATTCCATGATCAAACAAGTGACTAAAAAGTGGCAGGCTTGTGTAATAATTTTCCACATACAAGTGGTACCCCTTTCCGAATAAGGCTAACACCAAGTCCCACACAATCATTCTAGCACTACCTATGTAGTCTGGGCAGTTCTCCGGCTCTATGTAACTATCTCTTCCCTCGTAAACCATAAAACTATATGTATAGCCTGTTGCCCTGTCACAGAGCTTATACAGCTTGACCCCATATCTGGCACGCTTGCTGGGCAGATACTGTTTGAATGACAAACTTAATCAGGGACTCATCAATGCAGACAACTTGATTGGGAGTAAACAAGGCTGCAAACTGCTTGTTGAAGTTGTTTACGAGGGGCTGAATTTTGTAGAGCCGATCATATTCAGGGTCACCCCGAGGACAACAGAGTTCATTGTCATTGAAATGCATGAACCGCAAGATCTGCTCATATCATGTCCTGGTCATGCAAGCAGAGAACACGGGCATATGGAGAATTGGGTCAGTGGACCAATATGACCGCAACTCACTTTTTTTAGTTATGCCCATGAGGAGAGATAGGGCCCGGAAGGTCTTAAATTCGGAGACCGTAATAAGTCTCCAATCTCTGGCAAGGGTCAACTGGGGATTAGCGGCAATGAATTGACCAGCATACAAATTGCTTTGGTCCACAATAGATCTATAGAGCTCTTCCGTGAAAACCAGCGAATAAAAATCAAAATCATTAACCACCCTTTTTCAAAATATCCACCTTACATAGTTACATGGTTACATAGTAGGTGAGGTTGAAAAAAGACACAAGTCCATCAAGTTCAACCTATGTGTGTGATTATATAAAAGTTAATCACCAATAAAGGAGTTAAATCTCCAATAGAGGAGGTCATTTTTAACCATTTTTGGAATTTATCATATTCCAAACTGTTCTTTAACAAAGACCTATTTTTGCAGGTTACATGTTCACTAAATAGTTGCTGTGTGCCCTTGGTCCATGTACCATTAACCTCTTGCTATCCAACCTATGTATGTAAACATCCTGATTAGCAAGTGGTTCTAAGCAAGATTATGGCTATTTTTTTCAACCGGTCATTGGCTGTCTTGTAAAAGTGATCCTGCTGTACATCAAGCCCTCCACCTGCAGCCTGCACCTGCAGTGGTTCCTGGTTCTTTAATTCATCTGGGACCCTAAAACCATGGTAAGTGGTTAGGATGGCTGTCCACAGAGGGACTGAGGATCTTCTGTTTGACTTAGCAGCAGGGCCGGTGCAAGGACTTTTATGTATACAGGCAAAAGTGCATTCTGGTGCCCTCCCCCCCACCGTCCTCCCACCACCCCCTCCCTTCCAACAGACAGCAACTTTGTGTGAAGGATGGGACTCTAAATTAGCCCTTTCATTAGAATCTGCACAGTTCCCCTTCTCTAAATTAGCTCTTTCATCAGAATCCACAGAGTTCCCCTTTACACTGTAAGGGGGAACTCTGATGAAAGAGGGCACTAAGCACCATTATTTAAATAGGAAGTAAACTCCTCTGGTGTTTTTGTACCTGTAGGTACTGTAAATATCTCCTAAACTGTTTAGTAGATATTCACTGTATACTGCTCCAATTACATAATTGGCGTGTCCATATGTGCCATTTCTTCAGGGCCCGTGCCGTGACTGGTGGCTCCCGCGTGCATGCGCAAGGGTGACATCATCGCGGCTCCGGCTCAGTCACAGCGTCGGAGCCCGCGAACATGGTAGTGACTCCGGGAAAGATGTCAGCGGTGTGTGGGCGCCGCTGCAGGGCTTCGTTAAAAGGTAAGTATTATATAATGTGCTAGTATCCGGTGCATAACAGCTCATAATGGCTTTACCTTGCAGGTTTCTTTTATTTTTTTGGAAGTTTACAACTTCTTTAAGGGGGGACACTGACAACTCTAATGTAAGGGGGCTCTGGTGGCATTGCCCCTCCTACATCAGAGTTTCTCTTTCCCTGGAGTTTGCAGAGTTCCCCCTTATATCAGTGTCCTCCTCCCTTCCCTATTATCTTAGGGTTCCAAGTCACGCCTTTCTTTTGAATCATTGTTCATTCAATGCATGTAGGCAGTAGGGCATGGTTTAGGTCACCGTGAACCGGCTCGGCTGTAGGGCACAGTAGGAGGGCGGGCTGTAGGGCATTGCAGGCTGGCTTGGGCTAAGGTGGACTGTTGGTTCTTTCTCCTCCTCCTATCTTCTTTAAGCTACTAGAAACAAACACCAAGTACAATGATATCATGCGCACCGTCCTGTACCCGCCCTGATGCCCAAGTTAGGCCAAAGCTCAAATATATCCAAGGAATTGAGAATGTCAATTAGCAGTGTTCAAGCTCTAATCAAGAAGTGGAAAATGAGGGGTTCTGTTGAAACCAAACCACGGTCAGGTAGACCAACTAAAATTTCGGCCACAACTGCCAGAAAAATTGTCCGGGGATGCAGAGATAACTTCAGGTGAAATACAGGACTTTCTGAAAACACGTGGTGTGGGCTGTTTCAAGATGTAGAATAAGGAGGCACTTGAAGAAAGATGAAGAAAGATGGTTGAGTCGCCAGAAGAAAGCCATTACTACGCAAATACCACAAAGTATCCCATTTACAATATGCCAAACAGCACAGACACAAGCCTCAAACCTTCTGCCAAGTCATTTGGAGTGATGAGACCAAAATTGAGCTTTTTGGCCATAATCATAAAAGCTACATTTGGAGAGGAGTCAGCAAGGTCTATGATTAAATTTACAGAGGTGGATCGCTGATGTTTTGGGGATGTGTGAGCACAGGAAATTTGGTCAAAATTGGCAAGATGAATGCAGTATGTTATCAAAAAATACTGGAGGAACATTTGCATTCATCAGCCAGGAAGCTGCGCATGGGACGTACCTGGACATTTCAACATGACAATGATCCAAAACACAAGGCCAAGTCGACCTGTCATTGGCTACAGCAGAATAAGGTGAAGGTTCTGGAGTGGCCATCTCAGTCTCCTGACCTCAATATCATTGAGCCACTCTGGGGAGATCTCAAACGCGCAGTTCATGCAAGAATTTACAGGATCTGGAGGCTTTTTGCCAAGAGGAATGGGCAGCTTAACCATCTGAGAAGATAAAGAGCCTCATCCACAAATACTACAAAAGACTTCAAGCTGTCATTGATTTTAAAGGGTGTAATACGCGGTATTAAAGCAGAGTTCCACTCAAAAATGGAAATTCCGCTTTAAGTGAAGGTGACCCCCTGACATGCCACATTTGGCATGTCCTTTTTTTTTTTTAGAGGCATCCAGCTCCCACTTTCTCCTGGTGCACCGTGGCACTGGAAGGAAGATCACCTCTCCCCCCTCCCTCTTGGCAATCATCTGGGATACGTCACAGGTCCCAGATGATTGCCTGGCTAGTCACAGTGTGCAGCGTGGCTTGCACATGCGCAGTGCGTGGCAATGCCGGCGCCACAGAGAGGAGGGGGAGAGGAGCCGTTCACCCTCATCACTGGACCATGAGACAGGTGAGTGTCTGATTAATAAATGTCAGCAGCTACGCTTTTTGTAGCTGCTGACTTTTATATGGGTTGAATTCAGCTTTAAGAACTGGGGTATGTAAACTTTTGATCAGGGTAATTTGGGTAGTTTCTGTTGCCACTATGATTTAAAAAGAATAAACGCAGTTGATTCATAATAAATGGCTTCAGCCAAACACTAACCATGAGTGAAAGAAAATTTTTTGTGTTATTATTCATATTCTCTGAAAAGTGGCATAAATTATGAGCACAGCTGTGTGTGTATTTGTCTATGTGTAAATATATATATA
Source organism: Lithobates pipiens (assembly GCF_037356315.1). Classification (NCBI taxonomy): domain Eukaryota; kingdom Metazoa; phylum Chordata; class Amphibia; order Anura; family Ranidae; genus Lithobates; species Lithobates pipiens. The sequence continues at coordinate 242,839,387 of NW_027507764.1, read as the reverse complement.
TATATATATATATATATATATATATAGTAGCGGCGGGCTCCTAAAGAGCACACGCTATGTTTTTCAAAGTTAACTTTCTACTCAGACTACAGTATAGTTTGGGTCAATTTGTCTAAATTAGATTTCTGTGTCAGTTTGACTGGGCGTGAAATGTTCAGCCTGGCCACAAGGGGTCGCTGCCTCTGGTGGCAGGCGTGAAACTATGGTCTAGTCAGGCGTTTGGTTACTCTCTTTCAGAGTCAGGTCAGTGGGAGTGGCCCTCCCGCTGTGCCCTCTGGGAGAGGGTATTTAAGACACGGATGTCACGTGGTTCGTGGTTCCGGTCAGTATGAAGAGTTGAGTACTTGGTCCTGGTCCTCCTGACCAGCCCCCAGGAAGGCTATGGCCTGGGGTGCGGATCCACCCGACTTTAATGCCTCGGGGCTGGCTAGCCCAAGGCAGGGAAACTAAAGGAGGATTCTGAGGTGGTTGGGTGCCGTCTCCGGTTCTGGAGAGACCCAGTATACTTCAAGAATTCCAGGGGAGGACTCTGTAGAAGATTACCACGTGTGAGTTTGGTTTTCTTAACAAGAGCCTGGAAGGGCTGAAGTAACCGAGAGAATCCGGACTTGTGGATATCGCCAAGCTGGTTGAAACATCCAGGTATCCTACAAGTTTTCCTGCGTGTTCTTCAACAACGTCCGTGATAAAGACTTTGTTCCTGGGCAAGCGCCTTTTTGGCTGCTAGGCCTTGTGAGAGAGGGACTGTCCAACCTGAGTGCTCATCCAGCTGCGAATGGCTATTCTCTGGATGCAGTCAAAGTAGGCAAATTCTTTAACGTTTTTGACTTTGACATTGAGAGTACCTGAACTTTCCTTTCCAACCCTCTGATCCCCAGTTAAAGACTGTTCAATGGTTGAAGTTTGCAAATAAAATCCATTCAACTGGATCTATTGTCAGTCTCAAGTTACTGGGTCATCTACCACGGGACATCCCCTAGACGTGCCACAAGAAGAAGCAGAAGGTAGCGGTAGGCCCAAAAATAACCAGCAGCTCCTTCGGGGGTTAGTGCTACATATATATGAAAATTATTCTTGATATCTATTACATACACTTTCACATGAGCGGTCTGATTGGGTCCCCCCAACTGTTTGTCAGGTTGACCCTCCATTCTCCTCTATGGAGCACCCATGTAAGTGGACCAGGTCCACTAAAAACAAACAGATCTGTTCCCCTCCATCTAGGCGGATCAGAGGGTGTTGGGATGTAAACAGACAGTGGAGTCTGTTTAAATGTGACTGCTCATAGAGTAGCGGGGCTGTGTCCATGTCTGCTCTGAAGAAACTGAGCAGACATGGACCTGTCATCCTCCTGCACTCAGAAGGAGATCAGTGGACAGCCCACCCTGTCTGAAAAGGGCCTTATTGTCAATGTTTTCTGTTTTATCTCCATCTCCTTGTCTCTGTCCTCATGTCCCCTTCGGTCCCCTTCTATTCCTCATGGAGGTCCCCATGATGTACATGCAGCAGCTGCAGGCTGTATATTCAGAGAACAAACAGTCACATAGAATGAGGCATCTAAGCCATGCCCTATCTTCCACTGAGGATTGTCATCTGCACCATGCCATTCCAGATCCTGTGCCTGCTGACCCCGCCCCCTGGTATCACTTGGCTCCTCCCTCTGATCTTACTCAGTTCCTCCCAGGCTCCCCATCAACTCACTTGCCTCCAGTTCAGCAGCCCATATCCCTGTGCTGAACTGGAGGTGGGACTCTGTGGGAGGTATTGGTCATAGGGCGGGCTGAGGGGAGAGAAGGGGATTGGTTCAGAAACGAAGGGCCATTATCTGCTTTGCATCTGACTGAGTGAGGTAAATGTGCAAGCAGGGCCGTAAGCATTTCTTGAGGGACCCCTGGATTTGCTGACCCCCCCCCCCCCCCCACCTCTCCTGCTATCCTAAGGTGGCTGCCTTATGCTTGTAGCGGCCCTGCTTCCCAGTGTGTCACAGCTCTAAAACAGGTGGAGCAGCTCCTCTAACATGGAGGTAAAGGGTTCCTAATAGAGTGGGAAAGACATCAGAAGCACTAGGTACTTCTTTAAAATGATTACATGGTACATATTTGCCTTTTATACTCACTACAAGCACTTCTGGACGTCATAGGTGAAAAGCAATACACATAGCTTTGCGTAATACATGCTTAATACTGTTCTAATGTTGTCTTACCTTGAGTTCACTGTTAATGCAAGATTAAATAAGTAATTATTGTAAAGGATATTTTTGCACATTAAATGCATTGTACAGTAAATAATATATAGGGGAAATGTTAATTTTGCATATCTTAGAATTTACATGATTAATAATTAAATATAATACTGTATATTTCAGATAAGAAGACAAGGAGGGATTCAGTTGTTAGTAGATCTTCTAGATCATCGTATGACAGATGTTCATCGAAGTGCCTGTGGGGCACTTAGGAACTTAGTATATGGTAAAGCAAATGATGACAACAAGATTGCACTGAAAAACTGTGGTGGTATTCCAGCATTGGTACGGCTACTCCGAAAAACCACAGATTTGGAAATCAGAGAACTTGTAACAGGTTTGTGGCATATATTTTTTTTGTTTTGTTTGTTTTTTTACCAAGTTAAAGCAGTAGTAAACCACAAAAAAATAAAAAAACTTCTCTCTGAAAATGAATGTCATAATGTGCTAGTGCGCATTGCATACTAACACATTATGAACGACTTACCTGAAAATGAAGCCCTCCAGCAGAGCGCAGACACCACTGACAAGGCTTCTTTCTTCACGTGGACTTCTTTCCAGGTTCACGGACAGCAGCCGTTTTACTGGCGGAGTTGTGATAATGTCACTCCTGCGTGGGAGTCACAGGCGCTGCATGGCACCCCACCTCTTAGTCATCTGGGTTAAATGGGGGATATTTATTTTAATTTTTTTGGAGTGAATGTGTAGGGGGTCTGTGTATCCCTACTTATTCACAGAGGAGGGGGGGGGGGTGGGCTCTGAGGGCACCCTTGTTAAAGGTAGCTTCCAAAGTCTGATAAGCCCCCCTGCCTGCAGACCCCCACAACAACCGGCCCAGGTTGTGGGGAAGAGGCCCATATCCCGTCAACATGGGGACAAGGTTATTGTTGAGAGCATGTAGCCTGTTGTTATTCAGGAGGGAGGGGGCGCTCGCTTATCTGGTATGCATGGAGAAGCATGCCGTTTTTTTCCCGATTTGTTTTTTTTTATTGCAATTCTTTCTTTTAAATTCAGCTTTCAGTGGGGAACTCCGCTGATAACTGATGACTCACCGGTTTTGGCAAGGAAGCAGCGACCACCTGTTCTTTGATAACCATGGTGTTTAGAGGTTGTTAAGGATGCGGATGGCCGCCCGCTCCTTAACCACTTGGTGACCGTATACTGTGTATATGTGTTTGTGTGTGTGTGCGTGTATATATATATATATATATATATATATATATATATATATATATATATATATATATATAATCGGAAAGGTGGCTCTCCTGTGCAGAATTGCATACCTGCACCCACTCAGCCAATCAGCGCGTCCGGTGGACTCGATATCCGCCGGGACCCGCTGATCTTTTGGGACAGAAGCAGAACTGTAAACCAGGAACACGAATCTCTGCTTTCCCATAGTACAAGCACCCCCCCCCCCCCCCACACACACACACACACACACACACACACACACACACACACACACACACACACAGTAAGCAAGCACATTTTAGGCACACATTTAACCCTTTGATCGCCCTGATGTTAACCCCTTCCTGCCAGTGTCATTAGTACAGTGACAGTGCATATTTTTAGCACTAATAATTGTATTAGCGTCACTGGTCCCCAAAAAAGTGTCACTTAGTGTCCGATTCTTCTGCCCCAATGTCGCAGTCCCGCTACAAGTTGCTTATTGGAGCCAACACTAGTACAAAAATAAATAAAAAGTTCCATAAATATAGCCCATAGTTTGTAGTTTGCTATAACTTTTGGCCAAACCAATCAATATACGATTATTGGGATTTTTTACCAAAAATATGTAGCAGAATACATATTGGCCTAAATTGATGAAGAAATTAGATTATTTTTTTTTTTTATTGGATATGTTTAAGGCTACTTTTACACTGAGGTGCTTTAGAGGCACTATACTTCTAAGCCCTTTTACACACGGTCGGACATTCCGATGGACAATGTCCGATAGGACCGTGTTGTCGTATAATCCGACAGTGTGTGGGCTCCATCGGACTGTTTCCGTCTGAGTTTTCGACGGACCAAGTTTTCCAGCTGGGCTATAAAATTTTCCGCACATGATCCGATCAAACTTTGTCCGATCATGTGTAGAGAATTTCGATCGGACAAAGTGCCACGCATGCTCAGATAAAATTCCTAGACCAAAGCTATTGGCTACTAGCCTGAACATCCTGTCGTCCCGTCCTAACAAAATAACGTCATCACGTTAAGTACGATCGGATTTTCTGACAACTTTGTCCAACCGTGTGTATGCAACAGTTTCGGACAAAATCCGCCGGATTTGGTTGTTGGAATGTCCGACCATGTGTACAAGGGCTAATGAATGGTCTTGCTTGAAATGTCCATATGATCAATGCTTGCAGCCAATTGGCTGCAATGCTGATCAGTGTATTCTGACAGCAGGGGAGTCCCGCTGTCAGAATATAATGACACAGAAGGGAGGATTTTCTCAAACGCGTGGATGGGTAAATTGGTTCAGTTTGGCTTGCTAAATGAAAAAAGCTGAGCCTTGTATGGTCAACTTTAGTCTGTGACCATTTTTAGGTATTCACACGGGAAAAGGAACATTTGCATGTTGTGCTGATACTTGCAACTGTACATTTAGGGATATTTTTACTGCATTTTTACCTTTGAGGAATTACAGTTTTACAATCACTGTTTTCTCTTTCATGTTTTATTACGTACAAACAAGCACAGAAGTTGTCTTTGAACAATTTTTTTACAGCAGGAAAAGAGCATAAAACATTCAATCAGAATAAAGAATAGCCTTAAACAATAGCATAAGAACATTTAACTAGAAGAGAAAATATCCTAAGCTTATAGCCAAAAAACATCTGACCAGAAGCTGGTTAGTTCATGCCCATTTTTTTAGAGGAATAGTATGCAAATTTTTATAAATGAATCCATTGTATTTATGGGCCATTAATATATCACACAGTACATTTTAGCAATTAGATTGAGGTAATCACATTTTTGTTTTCGGCACATAACCACTCAGCTGGCTTACAGTTAGGTGCTGTAGCATAAACTTCATAGCAAAATACATTTTCTAGTTCTCTGTACAATATATATGCAGCAATATCTTAAAGCTGAACTTCAAGCAGACATAAGGCTGGGTTCACACTGCTGCGGGGGGAGATCCTGATGTGATTCGCACCGCAAATCACATCCGATCTCCGTAGCGATGCGAGTTCAGCCATACAGATAGTATGGCTGAATTCGCAGCGCTCCCGCAGCAAACTCGCACGGGACCCTTTTTTTGGTCCGCAACAGAATCGGATCGCATGGGGGTTCACACCATGCGATCCGATTCCTGTGCGAGTCGGCAGATCGCACTGCGATATGCGGACGGATCTGGGGGTGTCATTAACATAACATTGACACTCCCAGCCGTCCACATAGGGCAGTGTGAACTGCCGGCGGGAGGTGTGCGATGCGGGTAAATGCCGCGGATTCGCGGCGTTCCCGCATCGCTATAGTGTGAACCCGGCCTAAAAGACACAAATTAATTCAGCTCTTTAATCAATAGCTACTCGTTAACCACTTTCAGACCAGACCATTTTGCAGGCCATTTTGCAGGCCAATGACCAGACCACTTTTTGTGATTCGGCACTGCGTCGCTTTAACTGACATGCAACGTGATTCCCAAACAAAATTGATGTCCCTTTTTTCCCACAAATAGAGCTTTCTTTTGGTGGTATTTGATCACCCCTGTGGTTTTTATTTTTTGTGCTATAAACAAAAAAAAGCACCAATTTTGAAAAAAACTCATTATTTTTTACTTTTTGCTATAATAAATATCCCCCAAAAATATATAAAAACATTTTTTTCCCTCAGTTTAGGCTGATACGTAGTCTTCTACATATTTTTGTTAAAAAAAATCACAATAAGTGATTACTGATTGGTTTGCACAAAATGTATGGCATTTTTATTAATAATTTTTTTTTTTACTAGTAATGGTGGCGATCAGCGATTTTTATTGTGATTGCAACATTATGGCAGACACATCGGACATTTTTGACACATTTTTGGAGCCATTGTCATTTATACAGCAATCTGTGCTAGAATGTTTACAACAGCATCTCCCCGTTCTCCTTCCCCGTAAGACGATCGCGGGTATCCCCGCGGCGATCGAGTCCATGGGACCCGCGTCCAGACTCACGGGGGTCACGACCGGCACGCGTGCACGCGATGGCAGGGCGGCAGATTCAACTGGATGTACCTGTATGCCACTTTGCCTGCCCGTGCCATTCTGCCAATGTACATCGTCGTGCATCGGTCAGGAAGTGGTTAAAGTGGATGTAATCCCTCACACACCCAGTAAAGTGAACAGCCTCGGATGATACACAGGGATGAAACAAATCTCCCTATATAAGTTTTACATGTATATCTGCTGTCTTCATCTGTATATATATCCTTTAGAAAGTGCTCTTCCTGTTAAAGTTTTTCTCTTCCTGGTTAGCACTGGGAGTGGATTATTGGCATACAACCAAGATAGCTGATTGGAGCAAAGGCACACACCCCTCTCCTCATAGGCTAAGGAAGAAAGGAATGTGCAGAGCTCTGCTCTTAGACAACAAGTTGACTGCTAATCTATTTATAGAAACCTCCCCCCTACACACACTTCTATCTCCCATCTCGGAGAATGTGTGAGAAGCTATGAGGCTGATAACAGAGCTAAGGAGCAAGAGACAGCTACGGGAGAGAGATAAGAAAACACCCGGATCTCTTCAGCAGCCCATTAGATCCTCACAGGCTTTGTCGATGTGTTCTCAGCTCTTTCTCTTGTCCATATAATGAACTTGATGTTGAGTTATTCACCTTATGGTCATCACAGAGGACAAGGGGGTACTCTTTACGTCTGGAGGGAAATATATTTAATCTCCAAATACAAAAAGGTTTCTTCACAGTAAGAGCTGTGAAAATGTGGAATAGACTCCCTCAAGAGCTAGTTCTGGTTAGCTCAGCATCTTGCTTTAAAAATGACTTGATTCTTTCCTAAATGTACATAATATAACTAGATACTAACATTTATAGGTAAAGCTGATCCAGGGAATATCCAGTTGCCTCTCGGGGGATTAGAAAGAGATTTTTTTCCCCTGCTGGTGCAAATTGGCTCAATCTTTGCTGTTTTTTTTTTTCCGCCTTCCTCTAAATCAACTGTGGGTATAGGATTGCGTATTTGAGATGGTATGATATTTTTTTCTCTTTTTACCTTTTATAGGTTGAACTAGATGCACTTGTATTTTTTTTTCAATTTCACTAACTATGTAACTATATGCATTTCTGATATCCAGCCTACCCCGGCCATTGCCCTATTGTCAAGGATCCCTGAGTCCATCTCCAAAATTAAAAAGGGCATCTTATGGCATTGTCTACTACATTGACTTGGGTTGCTGTGTCCTGATATTGGAAATATACTTCCTTGCCCTACCTCTCATGCCGCGTACACATGGTCGAACTGTTTGACGTACTTAGTCCGTTGAAACACATTTCAGCGGACAATCCGCTCGTGTGTGGGCTTCAGCGGACTTTTTCAGCGTGCAGTCCGGAGTACTAAGAATTTAGGTTTTTCCAAAAATCTGTCCGTCGTACTTTGGTTTCAGCGGACAATACGGTCATCAGTATGCTAGTTCGACGGACTAAGAATGGCGCATGCCCAGAAAGGATTTACACAGCGGAAGGGTGCTTTGCTGTGTCTTGGACTTAATATTTCTAGTCCCGTCGTATGTGCTGTACACGTCATCGCGCAAGCTTTCGACGGACTGTTTGTGTATCCGTGTGTGGTCAAGTCCGTTCAGTGGAAACTACGACGGATTGTCCGTCGGATTGTATGACGGACTAAGTACGCCATACAATCCGCTCGTGTGTACGCGGCATTAGAAAGGGCCCTGATTTTAAATGAGATCATGGCATTAGAAACTTTTTTTAACAGTTTTTTTTATTAATCTTTATCACATAAAGGATACATTATAAACATAATACACAAGAAATTCAGTGTACAATTATCAATTCGTCAGCATCTAGTGTATTTTACACAAACAAGATATCCTCTCCCCTCCCATCCTCAATCTGCATGTCCAAAACCGGATGCTCTTTTAGTCAGTTCCCTGACCAATAAAAGTATTTTATATTTCTGAACTTAACAACCTTAACCAGTTAAACACTTGCACATATAACAATGGGTATTAGAAACTTAAGCCGCCATAGGTCTTATTCCAAAGGTATCGCAGGCAGGTAGGAATTTCAGTCCCCATCTCAGCCCAAGAGACTTATCTCTTTAATCGCCCTTTAGGGGTTCAGCCCACCTTCAGGAAGTTCACATGTAAGTTCAATCCAATCTCCCCATATTTTCATGAATTTACTAGCACATCCTCTAGCTTCATATGTGAGTTTGTAAGTAGGCAGTACCTGATTGATTAGACTTTTGCATTGGTTTAGGGGAATTGGCGTGGAGTATATCCATTGCAAAACCACAGTTTTCCTGGCATAATATAATAGGAAGCTTAAGAATTGTTTTTGATAGGAGCCTAACTCCACATCCTTAAAGACTGGCAATATACACCACTTTGGACTGTAAATAGTTGCAATAAAGTGAGATACTTGTGACCAAAATGGTTGTATTTTTTTTGCAGCTCCAGGGCATGTGGAGTAGATCACCTGTATGCTTATGACATTTATGACAGATAAAACTGCTTAGTTTTTGCATACGAAAAAGCCGCCAAGGAGTCTAGTAAATTCTATGTAATTGTAGTAAATACGTAATTGTATCATTCAGTTCCTAGCGGAAATTGCAGTGACAAAATACGTATTATGGAGTTCTTCCCAATTGTCATCTGAGAGGTCTGGTTTATCTGCCATCCAATGTTTTTTTAGGGTCTGTAATTGAATGGAGTCGTGTTGCCCCAACAACTTAGGCCGCGTACACACGGGCGGACTGTCTGCCGAAACTAAGTTCGTCAAACAGTCCGCTCAAACTTTTGAATGAACGAACTTGCCCACACACGGCACTTTTTGAGCGGACTAAGTTCGTCGTACTAAGTCCGCACAACTTTTGAAATGAACGGACTCGCCCACACACGAGGAGGACAGTCCGCTCATTTCGAGCGCGTGTCAAAGTAGGCGGGGCCCGCGAAGGAGACGTCGCGGGCTCCGCCGCCTGGAATGGACTTAAAGGGGAACCCCAACGCCGGAAAAAATCGGCGTGGGGGTTCCCCCAAAGTCCACAACAGACCCTTGTCCGAGCACGCTACCCGGCCGGCCAGGAAAGGGGGGCGAGCGAGCGCGCCCCCCCTCCTGAGCCGTACCAGGCCGCGTGCCCTCAACATGGGGGGTGCCTTGGGGAAGGGGGGGCCGCGCGGCCCCCCCACCCCAAAGCACCTTGTCCCCATGTTGATGAGGACCAGGGCCTCTTCCCGACAACCCTGGCCGTTGGTTGTCGGGGTCTGTGGGCGGGGGGCTTATCGGAATCCGGGAGCCCCCTTTAATAAGGGGGCCCCCGGATACCGGCCCCCCACCCTATGTGAATGAGTATGGGGTACAATGTACCCCTACCCATTCACCTGTAAAATAAAAGTACCCAAAAAAAACACAACACATGAGATAAAATATTTTATTGCACAGCTCCGGGGGTCTTCCGTCTTCGGGGGTCTTCTCGCCGGACTCCTCCGCTATCTTCTTGTAGCTCTTTTGCTAGCGGAGGAGTCCGGCTTTCTTCCTCCCCGCCGCCGGCCTCTTCTCCTGACTTCGGGGGTCTTGTCCCCCTCTTCGGTTCTTCTGCCGGGCCACCGCGCCTTCTTATAGCTCCAACCCATGTGACATATACCATGTGACACCACCCCATTGTCACTATATAAGTGGCCGCGCAGCGCGGCTCTGGCATTCCGGCCGGAGAGAGCGACGTGTCAACATCTCCTGGAGAAGAAGAAGAAGAAGAAGAAGAACTGAAGGCGACAGCGGCGACAGAAGACCGGGCCACCGCCTGCAAAAGAGCTATAAGAAGGCGCGGTGGCCCGGCAGAAGAACCGAAGAGGGGGACAAGACCCACGAAGTCGGGAGAAGAGGCCGGCGGCGGGGAAGAAAGCCGGACTCCTCCGCTAGCAAAAGAGCTACAAGAAGATAGCGGAGGAGTCCGGCGAGAAGACCCCCGAAGACGGAAGACCCCCGGAGCTGTGCAATAAAATATTTTATCTCGTGTGTTGTGTTTTTTTTTGGGTACTTTTATTTTACAGGTGAATGGGTAGGGGTACATTGTACCCCATACTCATTCACATAGGGTGGGGGGGCGGTATCCGGGGGCCCCCTTATTAAAGGGGGCTCCCGGATTCCGATAAGCCCCCCGCCCACAGACCCCGACAACCAACGGCCAGGGTTGTCGGGAAGAGGCCCTTGTCCTCATCAACATGGGGACAAGGTGCTTTGGGGTGGGGGGGCAGCGCGGCCCCCCCTTCCCCAAGGCACCCCCCATGTTGAGGGCACGCGGCCTGGTACGGCTCAGGAGGGGGGCGCGCTCGCTCGCCCCCCTTTCCTGGCCGGCCGGGTAGCGTGCTCGGACAAGGGTCTGTTGTGGACTTTGGGGGACCCCCACGCCGATTTTTTTCGGCGTTGGAGTTCCCCTTTAAGTCCATACCAGGCGGCAGAGCCCGCGACGTCTCCTTCGCGGGCCCCGCCTACCTGGAGACGTGCTCGAAATGAGCAGACTTTTCTCCGGGCGGGAACAGTCCGCTCATTTCGAAAGTACAGCGGACTGGCCCACACACGGGCGGACTGTCCGCTGAAACCAAGTTTCAGCGAACAGTTTTACGGAAATTCCGTAAGACTTTGTTCGTCAAACAGTCCGCTGAAACTGTCCGCTGAAGCCCACACACGAGCGGACTGTCCGCTGAAACACTGTTCAGCGGACAAAGTTGGGCGAACAGTCCGCCCGTGTGTACGCGGCCTTATAATAAGTGGAGATCAGGCCTGCATGCTCTGGTTGTATTAGTGCCCCCTCTAAGGGAGAGTTTTGAAAGAAAACATTTCTAATGCCTAGTTGGGACATGGCTGCATGTTTTAGTTGAAGATACTTAAAACTCCATGTGCCAGCTATCCCAAATTCCTGCCGTAGTGTTGGAAAATATTTAATTTGACCTTGGATATATAAATGATGTATATATTTTAATCCCCTTGTAGCTCAAAAACAGGCATCAGGTAGGTCATAGAAGTGAGAAAATGTAGGGTTATACCATATAGGATGGTTAGGGGATATAGAAGCTGTATCATCTGGAACCAGAGGGAGGCACTGTCCATATATCCTAAGGGAGACCTTTATTATATCTGTGCCCTAAACATCTCTATTCGTTTTCCAAAATATTACGTTATTTAGAGCTTCATAAGAGGAAAGCAGGGCTGCCTCTGCTGCCGTAGCAGCATTATCTAGCTGTGGATGTAGACCAGTTGTGAAGCAAAACAATAAAACCTTAAATTTGGTAGTGCCAGTCCCTCCTGAGTTGTAGGTAATTGTAGTGTGTTCAAAGCTATTCTAGGGTTCTTAGGAGAATAGAATTGAAATGTCGATAATAGGGAATACATTTCTTGGAAGACTTTTTTGGGTATATATACTGGGCTGTTTGCAAAATATATAAAAACTTGAGCAAAAACACAATTTTAAATAGATTTATCCTATCCATTAATGTCAATGGCAGGTTTGCCCAGCTGGTTATTTTGTTCTAGGCATCTAGGAATCTAGGCACGGTAATGCCGCATGCACACGATCGGATGTTTGGTCGGAAAAATCTCTGATGGTTTCCCCGATGGAATTCCAACGGGATTTCGCTCAAGCTGTCTTGCATACACACGGTCACACCAAATTCCGACCACCAAGAACGTGGTGACTTACAACACATACGATGGGACTAGAAAAAGGAAGTTCAATACCCAGTAGCCAATAGCTTCCATCTTCTAGTTGAATCTGATCATGCGTGAGTTTTTGCGTGTCAGAATTGCATACATACGATCGGAATTTCCGAAAGTTTTTCCGTCGGGAAAATTAAGAACATGCTCTCAAATTTTTGCTGGCAGGAATTTGGCCAGCGAAATTCTGATGGAGCATACAGACGGTCGCATTTTCCGTTGAAAAGCTCTCATCGGTCTTTTGCTGGCCAAAATTCCAATCGTGTGTAGGCGGCATAAGAGATTATTTATAATATAGTTAGAAATCGGTAATTGTATTGTAATTTCCAAATATTTAAACACTGAAGTAACCTGTAACAGGCATTCCAGGGGGAGATCAAATGGGAGACTAGGGTCCACAGGGAAAACACTGGGCTTGGTCCAGTTCACTCTGAGACCAGAAAAGTTTCCAAAGTTACAAATTAAACGGAGCGTTATAGGGATTTTAACCTGGAAATTAGATAGATAAAGTAATATATCATCTGCGTAGAGAGATATGCGTTCTCCTAATGTGCCGATCCTCATACCCTGCATATCCAATGATGACCTAAGGATCCTGGCCAGGGGTTCTATAGCGAGCGCGAATAATAGTGGTGATAGTGGACATCCCTGTCGAGTACCTCTGGGAATTGTGAATGATTTAGAAATTATTCCATTAACCCTAATGCGGGCTGGTCATACATTATTCAAATCCAATTGAGAAAATTATTTCCAAACCCAAATTTTTCCAATATGTAGAAGAGATAAGGCCATTCGACGGAATCAAATGCCTTGTGAGCATCAAGAGATACAACCGCCATGGGGATCGACAATGTGTTAAGAGATTGAAGGTTTGTAAATAATCTACGTATATTACTATATGTAGATCTCCCTGGAATAAAGCCGGTTTAATCTGAACTGATCAGTGTTGTAACTACTGAATTTATGCGGGAGGCTAAAATTTTAGATAACATTTTTAAATCCGTGTTGATTAGGGAAATTGGCCTATAGGATTTACAGTAAAGGGGGTCCTTATTGGGCTTAGGGATTAGTATAATTATGGCCTCCTTCATAGATTGAGGGAGGCTTTTCTGTGTAAAGATAGTGGAATAAAGTTTATGTAGTCTTGGTAACATGACCTCCCTGTGTGTGTTCCAGATACCACTCAAAGGCGAATCCATCCGGTCCCGGAGTCTTATGTTTAGTGAATTTTTTAAGGGCCTACTCAATCTCCTCTATGGAAATAGGCACTTACAGCATTAATTGTTGTTCTTCTGACAGGGTAGGGAGAGTTATAGAGTCTACATATTCATATAGTTCTGGGGGGGGGGGGGGTATAGTGAGCTTGAGATTTGTAAAGGTCTGAGTAAAATTATAGAAAGGCTTCCATGATCCTCACCCGGGAGGCATGAAGAGTGGCTGAGCTATCATAGACACAGGAAATAGTGATGGGGTCAGGTATTGGTTTGGCTAAGAAGGCGAGAAGCCTCCCATTTTTGTCTCCTATGTCAAAAATCTTCGTTTGCTTTTTTAAGGTTTGAAACTCCAATCATACAGTATAAGCTCCTCTTCACACTGCCTTAAAGGCATCCCATGTAATCAATTCTGGTACTTAATGGGCATTCTCTTGCCAAAATCTGGTTATAGTGTCCACACAGGTGCATAGGACCATCGGTTCCTTCAACCAATATGGACTCATGCACCAAACCTGGCCACCTGAAGGCCCAGACTCTGAAGGTAATCTCCAGGGGAGAGCGATCAGAAAGTGCCCTCGGCAGATAAGACACTCCCTCCACTTTCTGTAAAGTATCTCGAGAAGTAAAAAACATATCTAGTTGGGACAGAGATTTGTAAGACTCCGATGCACAGGAAAACTCCCTCTTATCTGGGTGTTTCCAACGCCATATTTCCGTTACATCATAGGCAGCTGTCCGTTCTCTTAATGCATGGGATTGTGGTCTAGCACATTGGAGTATGTCCATCTCCGTATCCATGAACCTATTGAAGTCACCCCCTATAATGAGGTGACCTTGCACCATAGGAAGTACTGCAGACATACAATTCTCTAGTCTTTGTAACTCAAAAGGTGGCAGGATATACACATTTACTATGGTATACAGTACCGCCATATACTTAAACGCCAGAGCAACATAACATCCCTGTGGATCAGTCTTAACCTCCACTACTTGAATCGGTAGAGACCTGAGAATCAGTATAGATACTCCTCTAGAGTAAGAGGGGTATGTTGCATGAAAAGCATGGGCAATGTGTTTTTTTTTCAAGGCCATAACCCTAGATCCCACTAGATGAGTCTCTTGAAGCAATATGATATACGATCCTGTGCGTTTGAGATAGTAAAAGACCAAAGATCGCTTAATTTTTGAGTTTAAGCCTCTCACGTTCCAAGTAAGACACCTAAGACCCATTTTTGGGGAGAAAGGACAATAGCTCAGAGAATATTTTATTACACTCTGGACCATCTAGATGTACCTGTGTTTACCATGGCACAAGCTATCATTTCTATAAGATGACCATAAGAGCAGCAACTCATTGTTAGTATCCCTTTGAAACATCTGTGCAGTGTGAAGAAAAAAACTCAAAACAGGAGGAAAAGAAAAACAAATAACTACAAACTTCCCCAACCCCCCTCCCTGCTCATTGCCCCAAACTTCAATGAGCTTTATCCCAGTAACCATGAGAGTAACCTGAGAGGTGATCAAAAAGATCCCTCAGCTAAAATTGTATTAGTTCCATATAGTCTATTGAGGAAAAAAAGGGGTGGAAAAACTTAGTATTACCAAGAGAAAAGAAAAGAAAAAAAAATGTAAATGTCATATCAAGCAACATTAGCACCTTCATAGGGTAAAGTTGTACATCCTGTAAAAAGGTCTTATTGGAAGTTTCCTTCACCCAACTGATACTAATGCTGGGCATAGATCGAATATGAAGTGCATTGATAGTCACTGTTCAGTTACATTGGCAGAACACCTATTCCCGTAAGGACGTCTCTCAAGGGGTAACACTCTAAGCCCTTGTACACACGGTCGGAGATTCCGACAACTAAATGCGATTTTGTCCGAAACTGTTGCATACACACATGGTCGGACAAAGTTGTCGGAAAATCCGACATGATTACGTTATTTAATTTTGACGGGACTACGTTCACGCTAGTAGCCAATAGCTTTGGTGTAGGAATTTGATCTGGGCATGCGTGGCACTTTGTCCGATCTAAAATCTCTACACATGATCGGAGTATGTCCGATCAGAGCATTTTGTCGGAAAATTTTACCAACAAGTTGGAAAACTTGGTCCGTCGGATACTCCGACGGAAACAGCCCGATGTAGACCACACAAAGTCGGAATATCCGACAAAACGGTCCGATCGTACACATTCCATCGGAATCTCTGACCGTGTGTACAAGGGCTAAGTCATTGCCTATGCAGAAGAATCAGTGTCCAAATATCACCTCTTCTATTCTTCTGTGTTCATCGGGTAATTCCGTTATGCCCTTGAGAGTCTTGAAAGGAGAATTATAAAAAGAAAATGGGAAAACAAAAGGGAAAAGACAAACCAACAATTCCACCTCAGCTATTGCTTGTTAAACTTGAACCAGGTTAGGTAACTGCTAAATCAAAGCTCCATAAAAGAAGTATAAAGACTTATCCATCGAGCCAGTCAGAGGCTTCTGAGGAAGATAGAAAAAATTGGGCTTTGCCATCATTGATGACCCTCAATTTGGCAGGGTATAGCATGCTGTAGCTGAGCTACTTATCTCGAAGGCGCCTCTTCACCACAGTAAAAGACACTCTTTGTTTCTGCGTGGCGGCAGAAAAGTCTGGAAAAATCTATATTTTGTTACCATTGAACTTGATATCAGAGAGATTTCTGTCTGTACGCATTAGGAGCTCCTTGCCTCTGAAATGTAATAGCTTCGCCAGAAGAGGGCGCCCCCTTCCACCTTCCTGGTGGAAGGGGGCACATAGGGACTCTGTGCGCCCTTTCAATAGCGAACAAAGAGGATAGATTCTCCAGCCCCACTAGCGATTTCAGACATTTTTCCAGAAACAATTCAGGTTCTTTGCCTTCAGATCCTTCCGGAAAGCCAACAAAACACCAAAAAGCCAATCTCTGCGCATGCGGTCCTCCAAATCCCCCAATTTCATAGTTTGTTCCTTTAAATCTTGTTGCTGCATTCGTAAACTAGCAGACATGGGTTGCATAGAATCGTCCATATCACTAATGCGTTGCTCTGCACTAGAGATCCTGGAGCAAATTTTTTGCATGTCATGTTTAACAATTGAAAGGTCTAGTCTGACTGATTCGATCTGTGTTGTCAGCGAGGACTGGCACTGTTGGATAGCTTCCAAACCATGTTTGAGAGTAAGCTCCTCTTCCCCTTAATTGTCCTCTCTGGCTCCCTCCGCCACCATAGCTGGCTGTGAAGGGCCCCCAGGCTCACTATCCTCTTCCCATCTGCCTTCTTCTTCCCGTGGATCTGATTCCTCCACTTGTGGGACCACCGCCGAGGCTGACAAGCATGGGTTCTGTGGGGAATCAGAGAAATGCTCCCTTATAGTGGTTGGCGGTTTGTATTTCTTGGTAAGAATAGCAGGCTTTTGTGTGTGGTCAGGGGAGCGGGACTCATCGATCTATGGTTGTTTGTCCTTCGGCGGCTTCTTGCAGGAGGAAGAGGAGCTGGCACCATCTTTGGATCTCCCGTGGCCTGTGTTAGTTCATCGGCTTTTTTATGTCCCGCCGGTCCGTTCCGAACCATCTTTCTGGGCTCCGGGTAGTCTTGGATATATACCCGATTCCTTGGTATGGTCAGAAGGGGTGATTCGTGTCCAGATGCTTTTCAGGATCTATAGGTGCCGGATTAGCTCCTTAGCTTTGCTGCCTACATGTCCGCTGCTGACCACCCCCCCCCCCCCCCCCCCCACCCCAGCAGTAGAAACTTTGGTTCCAGAAGATAGCCCTGACCCTGGGAAGGTATGCACCACATAGATGTGCTGGTGAGCATTTAGTACATCTTCCACTTTCTGAGCCTTAGAGCTGCAGTAATCGGTTCACTCGCTCTGAAGCTTTTTTGAGCATTTTTACCCCCCTGCATTGTAACACTTTTAAGGTTTTCTTTTTAAGTGATATGTTTCCACTTATTGGTCCATTTGCTGGTTTTCAAGCATCTCCCTTGCTACAGGGTTATTGTACACCCATGGTATCATTTCAATTATAGTCATCCTGTACAAATATGTGTTTCTTGTAATAGCTTTGTAACCGCATGCCCTGTATAAGTAAATATTTTGAAAAGCTTCTTGAATAAAAAGTTAACATAAAAATAGTGGATCCCATTGTTTTAATGCGTGGTAGCCACACAGATACAGAATGGAATGATGTCTCTCACATAGCGCTGTAATAAGCATTACAATGTTGTGTACACATTTCTTTCCATATTAAAAGTATTTGTAGTTTTTAATGGTCTTATTGGATCTGCAATAGGATAAAATCTTATGGCGCGTACACGCGATCAGAATTTCAGCCAGCAAAAGACCGATGAGAGCTTTTCATCGGAAAATGCGACCATGTGTATGCTCCATCGGAATTTAGCTGGCCGAATTCCTGCCAGCAAAAATTTGAGAGCATGTTCTCAATTTTTCCGATGGAAAAACTTTCTACCGGAAATTCTGATCGTGTGTATGCAATTCCGATGCACAAAAACTCACGCATGCTCAGAATTTTGTGTGACCGTGTGTATGCAAGACAGCTTGAGCGAAATCCCTTCGGAATCATCAGAGCTTTTTCCGACCAAAATTCAGATCGTGTGTACGCGGCATTAATGATTTTATTTTGGATGTGTATAGCCATTTCAAATTGCAAGCAGCTTTTTTAAAGTGCCAATCAAATGTAGAGCTTGGAGATTTCCTGTTCTTTTTGTAGTTCACATGTGAAAACTAAAATAAGAAAATAATATACATTTAAATTGAGTTATTTTCTATTATTGTGCACTGTTTTATTGCATTTAGGAGTTCTGTGGAACCTGTCTTCATGCGATGCACTTAAAATGCCAATTATTCAAGATGCCCTCGCAGTGTTGACCAATGCAGTGATTATCCCTCATTCAGGGTGGGAAAACACTATCTTACAGGATGATCGTAAAATACAGTTACATTCATCACAGGTGCTGCGAAATGCCACTGGGTGCCTAAGGTAAGTTAAAAAAAAAAAAAAGAATGTTGAAGTGTATGTAATATGTGTATTTATTCTATGTTTTAGCTGTATTATGTAATCTGCTGCTATAAAAATAAGTTTAGAATAAAAACCAACATGAAATATTGCATACAGTATAAAACTGGCTGCATAGTTTTTTAAATATTGTTGCCACTAGTAATGTTAAATGTAAACCAATAGTCCCATGACTTCAGAAGCCACAACACCGAATGGTGTACAACTCAGTCATAACCAGGGCTGCAGGGGTTCATGGGCTCTTGAAGTCAGGGGACACAAACAGGACTTACGTAATTTTTACCAGCTTTGTAACAGAACAGAGAACTATTTCTTTCATTTGCACTTTCTTCCCTAATGTTATATATTGTTTGTGTCTTTAGCACAATTATGAAATTGGAAACTTTTTTCCACATTTATTAAAATTAGTACTTTTGGGCCTTGTCTATGTTTTTTTATTTTATTTTATTTTCGTTGTCTTTTTTTTTTTTTTTTTTTTCAAAGACAATTTTTGTTTGAAAAGAGTATACAATATAAACAGTCGTCATACAATAAGATACAGAAGCCTTTGGTAGAACAGCTTGGCCTTGTTCAAACAGTTACAAAAATAAGTAACTGGATGGACTGGTGTCTTTATTCAACCTTACTAACTATTTAACTATGATCTTTCATAACTTTTTTCCTATTGATATATTAACCTCTTTAGGACCGCCCGCCCACATTGTACTGTGGATGGGTGGCTCCTACAGGCACAGCAGGATGTTGTCAGCAGGTCCCAGTCAATGATTCATGACCAGGACCTGCTAATTGGCTGTGTCCAATGACAGTCCAGAACCCGGTGTTGACAAACAACACAAGGCTCTGTACAGGGGGAACAATCCGTTTGTTTCAGGAGAAGGAACAAAGAAATTTCTAGTAAAAAGCAGCACATGGTCATGGCCTGCAGCAGCATGTGAAAGGATGCTCATCGCAGAGCTCCTGCGGTACATTTTCTTTTGATCCTTCCCTCGTCATCCTACTCGCTCCATACCAACCACGACTCCTGGATCTACCCAGACTTGTCACCATCTTGCTCGGAGCAGATGATGACCCGTAGGGGTGAAAAAGATACCAAGATCATAGCAGCACTGGAAGCCCAAGATGGCGCCGAACTCCCTGAGCCACAATACGATCCACAAGGTACAGAAAAGCTGAAAGGGGGTAAATCCCACAAATCTTCCAAACCCCAGGGGAAAGAGCAGTCCAAGGACATGCTATACTATACCCAGAAACTGATGGGTGCTGGCTGCTCCTCACTCCTTGATGCTCAAGCCTTCCTATGTGATCCTGAGCTTGCTGACCAAGAGGGGCCTAGTGCATTGGATGATACTGTTCCCTTAGAGACTTTCCCTATACCAACCTCAGATATTTTTAGCATGCCCACTGATGAAACTGCACAACCCACACTGAGTGAAATATTGCAAGCAGTTCATACATGCACAGCCACTGTGGTTGATCCTAAAGAACACTTTGGGGGTCGTAAAAAAGAAACAGTTGTCACCCCTGAAAAAATCAGAGAGAGAACCACAGTCAGTGATTTGGATGATCAGCTACAGTGCCTTGAAAAAGTATTCATACCCCTTGACATTTTCTACCTTTTGTCATGTTACAACCAAAGACGTAAATGTATTATAATGGGATTTTATGCGATAGACCAACACAGAGTGGCACATAATTGTGAAGTGGAAGGAAAATGACGATGAATGGTTTTAAAGAAATAAATATCTGAAAAGTGTGTCGTGCATTTGTATTCAGCCCTCTTTACTCTGATACCCCTAACTAAAATCTAGTGGAACCAATTGCCAATTGCCTTCACCTGATTAGTAAATAGAGTCCATCTGTGTGTAATTTAATCTCAGTATAAATTCAGCAGGCCCGTGAAGGCCTCAGAGGTTTGTTAGAGAACCTTAGTGAACAAACAGCATCATGAAAGCCAAGGGACACACCAGACAGGTCAGGGATAAAGTTGTGGAGAAGTTTAATGCAGGGTTAGGTTATAAAGAAATATCCCAAGCTTTGAACATCTCATGGGGCCTTGTTCATCCTATAATCCAAAAATGAAAAGAGTATCGCACAACTGCAAACCTACCAAGACATGGCCGTCCACCTAAACTGACAGGCCGGGCAAGGAGAGCATTGATCAGAGAAGCAGCCAAGAGGCCCATGGTAACTCTGGAGGAACTGGAGAGATCCACAGCTCAGATGAGAGAAGCTGTCCACAGGACAACTATTAAGCCCCATACACACTATCAGTTTTTCTGCTCAGTTTTTCCTTCAGATTTACCAAAACCATATAATATGAGGTCAAACCTTAGGAGTTTCAATTTGTATGTGATTAGGCAGGCCCTTGCACTACATGATTTTGGTAAACCTGAAGGAAAAACTCAGTAGAAAAACTGATAGTGTGTATGGGGCTTAGTCGTGCACTCCACAAATCTGGCCCTTATGGAAGAATGGCAAGAAGAAAGCCATAAGACATGTATTCAGCCACATGTCTTTGGTAAAAGAAATGTCAATAAGCGTATATTTATTGGTTTGCGCAAACGTTATAGCGTCTACAGACTAGGGTACATTTTCTGGAATTTACGCAGCTTTTAGTTTATGACTGCCTATCTCATTTCTTGAGGTGCTAAAATGGCAGGGCAGTACAACCCCCCCCCCTCCCCCATATTACCCCATTGTGGACAGACACCCTAAGGAAATTGCTAAGAGGCACGTTGAGCCCATTGAATATTTCATTTTTTTGTCCCAAGTGATTGAATAATGACAACATTTTTTTTTGCAAAAAGTTGTCACATTGATATATTGCTCACACATGCCATGGTTATATGTGGAATTGCACCCCAAAATAAATTTTGCTGATTCTCCTGAGTACGGGATACCACGTGTGGGACTATTTGGGAGCCTAGCCGTGTACGGGGCCCCCGAAACCAAGCATCGCCTTCAGGATTTCTAAGGGTGTAACGTTTTGATTTCTTTCCTCACTACCTATCACAGTTTTGAAGTCCATAAAATGACAAAATGACACAACCCCCCCCCCCCCCCCCCCCAAATGACCCCATTTGGAAAGTAGACAGGATTGCTTTTACATGAAAGCTGACCGCTGGCTGAAAAGAATGATACCAAGATGATACCTAAACCCACAGGCATCATTCTGATATAACATTCAAAGTCCAGAAACATACCAGTACGTTGTTGGTCCTTGGGCATATATTGTAATCTTTTTTTTTTTTTCATGCAGCCTGTGGGCTGAACGAAAAAAGAGATTAATCGGTGGGTATGCCCACCATTAGAATACCTCACTTCATCTACCCACTTCTAATGATGGGCATACATGCACCATTTATATATGCCAAAGCATGGGGGCATCCACCCCAAAAGGTAGGAGCAAATTGCTCCTCTACCCCTGCTGCCCCCATGCTTCGGCACATATGCTCTTTTTTTTTTAACTGTGGTAGTGAAATCAACTCCTACAGCGCTGGAGTCACGGCTTTATGTATCGTGGGCAGGGCAGGACTCCGGGTGCTGGGGGCCCCTGGGCTTGAGTCACTTTCGGGCTCTACCTTCTATATTCATTTGTCGCCATCTGGTGCCGTAACAATATAATCGATCCAATCGTTATTTGAAGTGACAAGCTACTTTTAAAAGGTGACTTGTACCGTAGACAGTGTTACATGCTTAAAAAAAAATAATAATCTATTTATATGACCACTGATTGAAGCTTGAAAAGCTTTTTTCCAATAAATAAATAATGATTAAAAAAGTTCAAAGTTATCATGTGTTTATTGCAATGCACAAATGTCTTGGTCAGAATGAGAATAAAACACTTATTTACCTGGAAAACATATTGAAAAACAAACAACTACCTTGTAAGGTTGCAATCATAAGTCCTCATGCACACGGACGGTTTAAAAAACTGGCTGCAAAGCTAACTTCGACGCCTGGAAAAATTGGCGTTAAAAGCGCAATTTTTACCACGTTTTGCATTGGCGTTTTTGCGCGTTTTGCAAATTTTTCCGCAATTCGCATTTTTACAGCTCTAGCTCTGCGCCACGGAACGCACTGGTCCTGGGGTTTTTTTTACAGCTTAAAAACGCCTTTGCCATTTGCAGCTCAAAAACGCCTAGGTGGGCATGAAGCCATAGACTAACATGGACAGGTGTTTTTAAGCTGCAAAAAACGCTCAAAAAAGCAGCTGTAAAAACGTCCGTGTGCATGAGGACTAAAAATGTCCGTGTGCATGAGGACTAACAAATGAATTGCAAGAATATAGCAAAATAACTCATTGAACAAAGTGCAAGATAAATTGTGTGTGTGTGTAGTACCTAAGTGAGTGTTGTAGTGAAAAATCTTAACTATGCACACAAATTAGAAATGTACAGTCAATAAAATAAAATAAAAATAGTACACTATCATATCTTAAGAAAGCATTACATCAACAACAGAATCCAGAGGCTGATCATTTAAAACAACAATAGGCAAGGTAGAGAAAGAAAAAGAAAGGTGATCGGGTTATGACTTCATGCATATCATCTCATTTTAAAGATATTAACATAGTATTTAGAAGTGGCATCTTCTGGATTTCTTTGCAGCAAAGTCTTTGATCTAATCAGTAAAATCCAGTTTTTACGTAGAAGGTCACTCTCAATTGACATCAGAGGGAGATGATTTAATTTCTGCTGTACAATTGTGGATCTTAGTCTATTTTTTTCTAGTTTCAGTTTGGAGAAACTGCGCTCCCCACTTGCATTTGTGACTGGTAATGTCAGGTAAAGTCTGAGAGCGACATCCACATTTGGGAAGATGGTCTGTAGTTTTCTTTTTTTTAATGCACAAAAGAAGTTCCCTAGCAGATGATGGCTCATCATGACAGATTAATTCTTTGAACTGGATGATTTCTTCACAAAATAAATTTTTCAGGTCAGTGTGGTATCTCTTCTGTAGATCTGCTGTTTTTTTACAAAGATGTTCTGCAGAGAGGGCAGAGATGTTGTCCAGGAAACCAAAAGTGCTGTTGAGGTCATTATAGGACTGAAAATGGCGATCAAGTTTAGCCAGCAGCCTATCCATCACAACTAGAAACACACCAGATGAGAACTGTTCTCTTCCTGATAAGTGAACCTCAGGTGTTGCAGACTCATCCACATGAGTCTTGCGTTTTCTTTGTCTTTGTGTGTCTTGTTTGTATGTTGCTGAAACGGTGGGAGACATTTTGCTTGGTCTTCAAATACATCAAATTCATCTCTCAAACCAACAATATATTCCCGCAGTGACCTCACCAAATCAACAGCATTGCACAGGTCCAGATCCACAGCTTGAAGTGCAACACTTGTCCCATGAAAGCGTTGTAGAACATAATTCCACATAGTGCAAAGAAAAGCAGTCTCAAGCCTGTTCATTTTTTTATGCAGTGACCAAGCATCATTTTGTGTTGTCAGGTTCTGTTTGCTGTCTTCTGCAATGTTCATCAGTGACTCTTGAATATTGGCATAGTTCCTGCACAGTGCCTGTGCATGCTCAGCCCACCTGGTGTCAGAGAGAGATTTTAGTGTCTCAAAGCAGTGGTTTTCATTAGGCTGCAAACCTGCAGCCACCTTCCATCTAGCTGTGTATTTCGAGAAGAAGTTGAACAAAGTCTGAATGAAGTTAAAAAAATCAGTGGTCTCTGTACAGCAGTTTACACTATTAACTCCAGCCAGATTAAGCGTGTGCGTGGGGCACGGCACCCACTCTACTAGTCGATTAATGTCTTTGATGTGAGCTTGCAGCCCATTGTACACTCCTGACATGTTTGCGGCATTATCATGGCACTGTCCACGGCAGTTACTGATATCTATATCCATCTCATGTAAAACTGTGAACACTGCATCACAGAGTGCCTTCACTGTGTGGCTAGATATAGGGAGAAATTTTAAGAATCACTCTTTTACGAGGCCCTCTGGTGAAACATAACTTATGATAAATGTAAGCTGATCAATGTGCGTCATGTCGCTAGTTGAATCAATGCAAATGGAAAATTACTTTGTCATTCTCACTTCAGGAATGATTTCAGAAAGTACTCTATTGCTCATTAGCTCGATAAATTCATCAAGTTTTTGATGAAAGATATGAGGGGGTTCCTACCCCAGCATTGCCATATATCTGTATGTGTGATTTGAAGAATGGGTCAAATTCACTGATCAGTTCCAGGATTCCCATGTAATTCCCATAGTTAGCTTGACCAAATATTTGACTGGAGCCTCAGAAAGCCAATCCCTGCTCTGACAGAAATTTTACAACTGCAACCACTCTTTGCAAAACTTCACTCCAATAATTGCATTGCGACTTGAACTGCTTTTAAGCTGAGAATCTATAACTCTGTCAGCTGCTGCTCTGTTGATGTAATTAAACATAGTCTTTCTATGACTTTCGCTATTCTCGTGCTCGGCAATGCATCTGGTAGCATGTTTCCAGTCATTATAGCCAGACTCAAAAAGGATTGACTGTCACCATCGCCAAAAAGGCGCCAAGCAAAACAAAACACACAACCGGTGGATGGTGAGTAGAGCAACCATTCTCTGGGCAAATACTCACCATTCAAATGCTTGCGTTTGAAATGAGTTTTAGAAAACAGTCTCTTCTGATGTTTGTAGTGGCATTCAGAAGCATTGACATTAGTATCCTTATTTTGAATGGACTCCGGACCTTTTCGCGCCCAATAAGCACGCACGCTTTCATCAATTTTACCCCAGCGAGCAGGATCAGTGGATAAAGAATCTGTAGTTGGACATTGTTCGGTCACTGTTTCTGACTGAAGAGATGATGATTTATTGATGGGCTGCCCTGCGCGTGAATTCAAATCGTCTCCAACCGTTTCTTCCAGCGGATTCGGCTTGTTGTCCTTTGGATTCTCCGCTTTCAGCACATCAGGCTGTGGTGTCATGGGTGTAAAAAATCCAGTAATCCTTTTTCATTTTACTGAGAACTTTTTTTTTGCGTTGCTGTCTTTCATTATTTAGTTTTCTTTTAAGCACACCACTCTGATACCGTTTGTCCACCATTACATCACTGTCCAATGCAGACAGGTTTTCTCAACGGCTGTAAACGAGGCACTACGTAACTGCCAATAACCAATCAGCAAACCACATGATAAAAGAAAAGGAGAGATGGCGCAAGGAACAATTCTGGAAAAAAAAAAAAAATTCTCAGTTTCTGTGATAAAATTTAGCAAATTACAAATTTTTCATCATACATTTTGGCCACAATTTATACTGTTACATATCTTTGGTAAAAATAACCCAAATGAATGGATATTATTTGGTCTTTGTGAAAGTTATAGAGTCTACAAGCTGTGGTGCAAATCATAAAAAATTTATCACACCCGATGTACTGGTGACCTATCTAATTTCTTGCGACCTGAACAAGCCAGGAAAGTACAAATACCCCCAAATTACCCCTTTTTTTGAAAGTAGACATTCCAAGGTATTTAGTAAGAGGCACTGTGAGGATTTTTTCCCACAATTCTTCAAAATGAAGATTTTTTTTTCACAAAATTGTCATTGTAATAGGTTATTTCTCTCACATGGCATGTGTATACCACAAATGACACCCCAAAACACATTCTGCTACTCCTCCTGAGTATTACGATACCACATGTGTGGGACTTTTCCATAGCCTGGCCACATAGAGAGGCCCAACATGCAGGGAGCACCATCACATGCTCTAGGCGCATAAATCACATATCTAACTTCTTGACTACGTATTACACTTTTGAAGGCCCTGGAGCACCAGGACAATGACACGTGACACTGACATGGCACTGATGACACGTGACACTGATGTGGCACTGATGACAGATGGCACTAATACGTGGCACTGATAACAGATGGCACTAATATGTGTCACTGATGATGTGACACTGATGACAGATGACACTAATATGTGGCACTGATGACAGATGGCACTGATACGTGACACTAATGACAGATAGCACTAATACATGGCATGATGACACGTGACACTGATGACAGATGACACTAATACGTGGCACTGATGACAGGTGGCACTAATACCTGCCACTGATGACAGATGACACTAATACGCGACACTGATGATACGTGACACTGATAACAGATGGCACGTGACACTGACAGGTGGCACTGATGACAGATGGCACTGATACGTGGCACTGATGACACGTGACACTGATGACAGGTGGCACTAATAGGTGGCACTGATGACACGTAACACTAATGTGGCACTGATGACATGGCACTAATATGTGGCACTGGGGACAAGAGGCACTGGTGACAGATGGCACTGGGGACAGGTGGCACTAGGGAGAGATGGCACTGGGGACAGTTTATCATAGCACTGACAGTTTATTATACTTTATTTTCCACTTCTTTTTTTTTTTACTCACAAGCTGCACGTCGCTCTCCCTCCTCACAGGCTGTCTCTGTGTGAGGGGGAGAGCTGGGGAAGAGAGATGATCTCATGAGATCATCTCTCACTGGACACTCAGATCAGTGCTAAATGGCCGCTGTGATTGGCCATTTAGCACGATCTGTGATTGGCTGTGTCCAAGGGACACTGCCAACAACACAGAACTTCCCCGATGCGCTCCCGCGGCAGGGACGTCCTTCCAGCAATTGGCGTCTGCACTGTAGCCTGCTATAGCGTGGACACCTAGTGTAAAGAAGATAAGGACACTGGGAAACAGGTGGGGCCCACGGGGCCACCTATTGGAAGGGGCCCATGTGCTTGAGCCCCGTCAAGCCCTATGAAAAGTCAGTTCCTGACCGTGGGAGCAAACACTGTTGCTGTCAAGATAAATAAATCCGCACTGAATGGCATACCTGCTAAGCAAATGATGGTTAACAATAAAACAAGGTAACATTACAGTATAACAGTAAGACTTACCATACCTGCAAAGCAAATACCAAACAAAAAATAAAACATTTTTTAAAGCAATCTGTGCCTAAAATATATATATGCCAATGCATGGGGGCATCCTCCCACAAAATCGCTCCTCCACCCCTGCTGCCCCCCTGCTTCGGCATATATGCTCTTTTTTTTCAACTGTGGTGGTGAAATCACCTCCTACAGCGCTGGAGTCACAGCTATATCTATCGTGGGAGCAAGCGTTGTTGCTGTCAAGATAAATAAATCCGCGCTGCAGCTGACTGGCGTACCTGAAAACAAAGAAATGTTTAACAATAAAACACAGTAAACAGTAAAGTATAAAAACAATGACATACCTTTTTTTTACACTTTTATTTGTAACTGTAACGGTTCCAGGCTCGGGTCTCTCAAAATGCAATGGCATCTTGGGAGACCCTGTGAAAGTGTGCCTAGTCTGTGCAATGCTGTACGCTAAAACTCAACTAGTGTATAGTAGTGCTCAAAACATTCGCCATTGCAAAGAACTGGATTGTCAGGACAGCAAGGACAATAATAGCGGGTGTCATGCCTATATCCACGCTTTCTACAGACACAACATTTTCTTTGGGGGCTTGTTGGGTAGGGGTTCTCTGGAGGACATAAGAAAAATGTCTCTCATGCAGCCGGCTTACTGCATTTGGATTGGGAAGGTGAGGTGAAGAACCGTCTGGGAAAAAAAGGGCTGCGACGATCTCTTCCTGGAATTTAAGGAAGGATCCAGTCCGTCCTGAAGCTCTGTATAGCACATGATCGTTCAGCAAAGCCACTTTAAATAAATAAATAGACACTTTTTTGTACCAGCATCTGGCCTTACGGGGGCAACTAGGTACGGCGCCAACAACTGGTCATTGAGGTCCACCCCTCCCATATTAAGGTTATATTCGTGGACACAGGGGTTTCTCCACAACACCAGTCGCCGTAGGAATTTGGACCGTTGTGTCTGCATGAAGGGAGGTAAGAACGAAAACATTCTTATTAGCCATCCACTTCATAGCGAGCAAGTTATTACACTTCAAGCAGGCTCTCTACCCCAGCCTAAGGCGGGAATCTACAAGCCGCTGGGGCAAGCCCCGGCGATTACATCGCACGGTGCCACATGCTCCAATCTGTTGATAAAACAAGTGACTAAAAAGTGGCACGCTCATGTAAAAATTGTCCACGTACAAGTGGTACCCGTTTCCGAATAAGGGTGACACCAAGTCCCACACAATCTAGCCAGCGCTTCCTATGTAGTCAGGGCAGTTTGTCGGCTCTACGCGACTATCTCTTCCCTCGTAAACCATAAAACTACATGTATAGCCTATGGCCCTGTCACAGAGCTTATACATCTTGACCCTGTATTTGGCACGCTTGCTGGGAAGGTACTTTTTGAATGACAAGCTGCCAGAAAACATAATCAGGGACTCATCAACACAGACAACTTGATGGGGAGTAAACAAGTCTGCAAAACCTTGGTTGAAGTGGTTTATGAGGGGCCGAATTTTGTAGAGCCGATCGTATCCAGGGTCTCCACGAGGACGACATAGTTCATTGTTGTTGAAGTGCATGAACCGCAAGATTTGCTCATATCGTGCCCTGGCCATGGAAGCAGAGAACACGGGCATATAGTGAATTGGGTCAGTGGACCAATATGACCGCAACTCACTCTTTTTGGTTTTGCCCATGAGGAGGGAAAAGCCCAAAAAGGTCTTAAATTCAGAAACCGTAATTGGTTTCCAATCTCTGGCAAGGGAGGACTGGGGAATAGTGGCGATGTGTTGACCATCGTACAAATTGCTTTGGTCCACAATAGATCTATAGAGATCTTTGGTGAAAAACAGCAAATAAAAATCAAGTGACGTAAAATCAACCGCTTCCACCTGAATTCCGGGTTGGCCAGTGAATGGGGGAAGTACGGGTGCTGCAGAAGTGATGGGTTCCCAATTAGGATTGGCGAATGCAGCAGAAGGGCACTATGGGCTCAACGGGCCTGTCTTTTTCTTCTTGGTGGCAGCGGAACACTACTTGTGTTTGCCACCTCACCAGATTGAACTGCAGTTATGGGACTCGCCACATCACCAAGTGTTAATGCAGTGCTGGATGTAAGACCAGGGTGTGCTAGGTTGCTGGTGCTTGCCAGTTCACCAGAAGGAATAGCAACGCTAGTACTTCTCTGGTCCATACGAGAGTCCTGCGGTTCTTGCACCTCAACAGCAGAAGAAGATTGGGGTCCGGTAAGCCTGGCATCCTTTTGAAGAAATACATATATATATATATATATATATATATATATATATATATATATATACATATATATATATATATATATATATATATTATGAGAAACTCTGGTCTCCATGGCTCAATGTCCCCAGACTAACCCCAAAAGCTTGTTCTGATGAGGGAATTGCAGTATGCGCTGAGTGTATTCTGGGAGACTCCTGGGAACATAGAAGTGATGACAGTGGGACGTATAGCCAAATGCAGGTTCAATAAATTGAGTACCCAATCCTCATCCATTTGGGTGTGCAGATAGGGAAGGTTTAAAGCGGTTGTATCGCCCGCTTGGTGATTTTTACCTATGTGTAAGCATATAATAAGGCTTACCTGTAGGTAAAAAGGATATCTCCTAAACCTGCACGGTTTAGCAGATATTGACCCTGCGTGCAGCCGCTGAAGTCAGTGGCCCATGCGCTTTGCAGGTCAGGCGTATCCTGCCAGAACTTGCCAGAATGAAGGGCTCCTTTCACGCATGCTTTATCGCGGTTCTGGCCACTCACATCACCGAAGCTAGTGAACCCAGAAGAAACGCAGAGGGAATATGTCCCTCAGCGGTGATCAAATACCACTGAAATAAAGTGTAAAAAAATTATATACATTTTGTTTGGGTACAGCATTGCATGACCTCACAATTATCAGTTAAAGTAACACAGTGCTAAATAGCAAAAAAGGGCCTGGCCATGAAGGGGGTAAAACCTTCTAGAGCTGAAGTGGTTCAAAAATGGGACTTGTTTTACTTGCTATAGCAATGTGTATCTTGTATTCTTTTTCAGCCACCCTGATTGCTTCCTTGCATTTCTTGTTGTATTCCTTGTAAATCTGGAATTCTGGGGGTATCTGTCCTGTTTTGTATTTTTTATATACTAGAATTTAAGCACGTAGGTTTTAGTTTTATTCTTGTATGTTTGTTACCCTGTGGAATACCTCAACGAATTCAATTGTTTAATTCACATTTAAAACACTCCCACTTGCCCTGTGTGCTCTTTCCTGCAAATATTTGGTTCAATTGAGTGTCTAGCTAATTGAAGTTAGATTTTTGAAAATTACTACTACTTTCACACTGGGGCGGGCGGGCGCCGGCGGTAAAGCGGCAATATATCTAGTGCTGCTTTAGTGTAGTTTTAGCGGCACTATTTGGCCACAAGCGGGGTGGATTTAACCCCCCGTTAGTGGCCGAAAAAAGGTTAAAACCGGCTGCAAAGCGTCGCGGATTATGTTGTCGGAAAATCCGATCGTGTGTGGGCTCTATCTGACTTTTTCTGTTGGAATTTCCGACGGAAAAAGTTTGAGAGCTGGACCTAAAAATTTTCCGACAACAAAATCCGACTTTTTCAGACTTTTTTTAATCATGTGTAGAGAATTCCAATGCACAAAGTGCCACACATGCTCAGAAAAAATTTGGAGACGAAAGCTATTGGCTACTGGGCTCTACGTAGTCCCGTCGAACGTTTTATACGTCACCTCGTTCTGAATGATTGGATTTTCAGACAACTTTGTGCGACCGTGTGTTGCATACACAAGTTTCAGCCAAAATCTGTCGGAAAAAATCAGATGGATTTTGTGGTCGGAATGTCTGACCGTGTTTATGGGGCATTAGAGTTTTTGCTGTACCAACATGCCACTCTCTAGTAACTTAAGACAAATGTGGTTACACCTTGATCACTGTTACCCAAGTTGACTCTAATGCCACGTACACACGATCAGACTATATCCGGCAGACTTAGTCCGGCGGACAATCTGCCGGACATTCCAGCAGAGGTCCACCGGACTTTCTGAACGAGGTGACTTGCCCACACATGAACAGACTTTTCCGGCGGACTAGGTCCGGTGGACAATCCGCCGGACTTTTGGCTTACAAATAATCATAATAATTATCGGAATCCAGGAGCCCCCTTTAATAAAGGGGCCCCCAGATCCTGGCCCCCCACCCTGTGTGAATGAGTATGGGGTGCATCGTACCCCTACCCATTCACCTGGGGGGAAAAAGTGGTAATAAAAAAACACAACACAGGTTTTTAAAGTAGTTTATTAGTCAGCTTCGGGGGTCTTCTTGCCGGGCTCCTCCGCTATCTTCTGCTCTTTTGCTGCTCTTTTGCCAGGGGAGGAGCCCGGCTTTCTCGTTCGTCGTCTCTGACCGGGGGTCTTCTTCCGACTTTGGGGGTCTTCTCCCGACTTCGGGGGTCGTCTTCTGACTTCTCCGTGCTTTCCGGACTCTTCTCCTGCTCTTCGGTTCTTCTGCTGGGCTCCTCCGCTATCTTCTTCCAGCTCTTTTACTAGCGTTGGCCCGGGCTTCTCGTTCACCGCCGCCACCACCTTCTTCTTCCTTCTCCTTCTTCTTCTTCCTTCTTCTCTTCTTTTTTTCTTCCGATGTTGACACGATACTCTCTCCGGCTGTAATGCCAGGGACGCGTTGCACGGTGACTTATATAGGCATAAGGGGCGGGGTCACTGGGCGATGTCACATGGTGACCCTCCCCTTATGATGTCACATTCCCGGGGGATGCTGGGACTGTGCCATCATAAGGGGCAGGGTCACCATGTGACATCACCCGGTGACCCTGACCCTTATGCCTATATAAGTTGTCACACAGCATGTCCCCGCCATTACAACCTGAGAGAGCATCGTGTCAACATCGGAAGTAGAAGAAGAAGGCAGCGACGAACGAGAAGACTGGGTCAGCGCTAGTAAAAGAGCTGGAAGAAGATAGCGGAGGAGCCCAGCAGAAGAACCAAAGAGCAGGAGAAGAGGCCAGAAAGCGCAGAGAAGTCGGAAGAAGACCCCCGAGATCGAAAGAAGACCCCCAAACGGCGACAAAGGAGAAAGCCAGGCTCCTCCGCTAGTGAAAGAGCGGCAGAAGATAGCCGAGGAGCCCGGCGAGAAGACCCCCGAAGTCGGAAGAAGACCCCCGGAGCTGCCTAATAAACTACTTTAAAAAACTGTGTTGTGTGTTTTTTTTATTACCACTTTTTTCCCCCAGGTGAATGGATAGGGCTACGATGTACCCCATACTCATTCACATAGGGTGGGGGGCCAGGATCTGGGGCCCCCTTACTAAAGGGTGCTCCCGGATTCCAAAAAGCCCCCCGCCCGCAGACCCCGACAACCAACCGCCAGGGTTGTCGGGAAGAGGCCCTTGTCCTCATCAACATGGGGACAAGGTGCTTTGGGGTGGGGGGGCGCAAGGCCCCCCTTCCCCAAAGCACCCACCCCCCATGTTGAGGGCATGCGGCCTGGTACGGTTCAAAAGGGGGGCGTTTGCTCGTCCCCACTCCCTTTCCTGATTGGCCGGGCTGCGTGCTCGGGTAAGGGTCTGGTATGGACTTTGGGGGGACCCCCACGCCGTTTTTTCGGCGTAGGGGTTCCTCTTAAAATCCATACCAGGCGACGGGGCTAGCAAGGTGTCAATCTTGCCGATGGAGGCGGCGACATTGACTTCCTTCGCTAGTCCCATCGTACCTGAAGTCACGATCAAAATGAACGGCCTTTACTCCGTGTGTGGGCAAGTCCGTTCATTTGAAAAGTCCGGCGGACTAGCACACAGACGTTCCTGCCATTGAAGGAATTACAAGCCTTTGTATAGTGTGCAGTTCCATTTACACAATCCATATCAGGATAATTAAAATCACCCATATTAACCACTTCAGCCCCGGACCAATTAACAGCCTAAGGACCAGAGGTCTTTTTACAATTTCGCACTGCACTGCTTTAACTGGTAATTGCGCGGTCATGCAATGTTGTACCCAAACGAAATTTGCGTCCTTTTCTTCCCACAAATAGAGCTTTCTTTTGATGGTATTTGATTGCCTCTGCGATTTTTATTTTTTGCGATATAAATGGAAAAAGACCGAAAATTTTGAGAAAAAATTATATTTTCTACTTTTTGTTATAAGAAAAATCGAATAAACTCAATTTTAGTCATACGTTTAGGGCAAAATTTATTCAGCCACATGTCTTTAGTAAAAAAAATGTCAATAAGCGTATATTTATTGGTTTGCGCAAAAGTTATAGCGTCTACAAACTAGAGTACATTTTCTGGAATTTACACAGCTTTTAATTTCTTGAGGTGCTAAAATGGCAGGGCAGTACAAACCCCCCCCCCCAAATGACCCCATTTTGGAAAGTAGACACCCCAAGGAAGTTGTGGAGAGGCATGTTGAGCCCATTGAATATTTTTTTTTTGTCCCAAGTGATTGAATAATGACACACAAAAAAAAAAAAAAAGTTTACAAAAAGTTGTCACTAAATGATATATTGCTCACACATGCCATAGTTGTGGAATTGCACCCCAAAATATATTCTGCTGCTTCTCCTGAGTACGGGGATACCACATATGTGGGACTTTTTGGAAGTCTAGCCGCATGCGGCACCCCGAAAACCAATCACTGCCTTCAGGATTTCTAAGGGTGCAAATTTTTGATTTCACTCCTCACTACTTATCACAGTTTCGAAGGCCATAAAATGCCAAAATAACACAAAACCCCCCCAAATGACCCCATTTTGGAAAGTAGACACCCCAAGCTATTTACTGAGAGGCATGTTGAGTCCATGAAATATTTTATATTTTGCCACAAGTTGCAGGAATTTTACAATTTTATTTTTTTTTGCACAAAGTTGTCATTAAATGACATATTGCTCACACATGCTATGGGCATAAGTCAAATTACACCCCAAAATAAATTCTGCTGCTTCTCCCAAGTATGGGGATACCACATGTGGGGGACTTTTTGGGAGCCTAGCCACGTACGGGACCCCGAAAACCAAGCACTGCCTTCCGGATTTAAATATAAAATGCTACCAAAAAAAACTGTTAGCGATCGCAGGGATCAGGCCTGACTCTGCGATCGCTGCAGTTATGTGTTTAGTGTTTTGTAAGTGACAGTGATCGATCGATACTGCACTTGGGTGGGCTGGGCAGAGGGGCAAAACGCAGGTGCCAGCAGGTATCTGGGCTGATCCCGCTAACAATGCGTTTTTTTGGAACCCTAAACTGCTGGGGATGCTAGTATAGATCTGATCAGATCAGATATTGATCTGTTCAGATTCTTTTCCACTACGGGAGGTCTATGCTTTGCGTGTGGGTGTTAGCGGTACTGGCACTAACCTAGCGCTGCCTGGGGCGCAGACCCTGACCCTAAAACCTAATTGATATCACCCGCCGGATGATCAGGGGGTTAAACCTTTATTGGGTAATAAATGGTGGGTGCCCTGATGCTATAAAAAGCAAACTAACCAGAGTCACCCGTAACACTTATACAGTGATCACTGGTGAAAGGGTTAACTAGGGGCAATCAGGGGGTTCAAATTTTTATTAGGTAATATATGGGGGTCCCTGGTGCTATATAAAAACTTGACGGGGAACCTAAATAACTAACTGGATAACCAGCGTCACCAGTGACACTTATACTGTGATCGCTGGTGAAAGGGTTAACTAGGGGCAATCAGGGGGTTAAAACCATTATTGGGTAGTATATGGGGGTACGTA
This sequence comes from Lithobates pipiens, assembly GCF_037356315.1. Lineage (NCBI taxonomy): Eukaryota > Metazoa > Chordata > Amphibia > Anura > Ranidae > Lithobates > Lithobates pipiens. Next base: position 242,804,298 of record NW_027507764.1, on the reverse strand, counting down.
GCACTATAAAAACCTGGCAGTGAACCTAAAAAAATAACTAGCTACCTAGCGACACTAGTGACACTAATGCAGCGATCAGAAAAATGATCGCTTAGTGACACTGGCAAAAGGGGGTGAAAGGGTTAACTAGGGGCAATCAGGGGGTTAAAACCATTATTGGGTAGTATATCGGGGTACCTAGCGCTATAAAAACCTGGCGGTGAACCTAAAAAAATAACTAGCTACCTAGCGACATCAGTGACACTAATGCAGCGATCAGAAAAACGATCGCTTAGTGATACTGGCAAAAGGGGGTGAAAGGGTTAACTAGGGGCAATCAGGGGGTTAAAACCATTATTGGGTAGTATATCGGGGTACCTAGCGCTATAAAAACCTGGCGGTGAACCTAAAAAAATAACTAGCTACCTAGCGACACTAGCGACACTAATGCAGCGATCAGAAAAATGATCGCTTAGTGACACTGGCAAAAGGGGGTGAAAGGGTTAACTCTAGGGGCAATCAGGGGGTTAAACCTTTATTGGGGGGGTGGTAGGGGGCTACCCTGGACCTAACACTAACTGCCCTGACAGTTTTTACTTTTACAACTGACACTGAATGCAGTGATCAGTAAATAAATGATCACTGCAATCAGTGACACTGTGACTGGGGGGGTTTGTGTGCCTGTGTGTGCCTACATGTCAGTGTAGTGTTGGTGCTCACTTACTTTCTGTCTTCTCCTCGTAGTCCGGTCAAAAAGACCGCCCCGAGGAGAATGGCATCACTTCCTCCCTGCCTGTGTATACAATACACAGTGAGAGGAAGCTTCTCATTTGCCAGGAGCGATCGAGAGGGGATGGCCAGAAACCAACGGCCATCCCCTCATCCCGGATCACTCCTGAAGCGAAACGGACCGTCGTATCCAGCAGGAGGGGGTCCAATCGGACCCCCCACCCGCTGGAAGGCAAGCACGTACATGTACGTGCTTGTGCCTGTACATGCCATTGCAATGACGTACATTGGCAATACGGCGGTCCTTAAGTGGTTAATAACATTGCCAACCATTTCAGTGAAAAAAGCTAAGACTCTTTCTCATCTTTTATAATAGGGGGCATATAATATACCCCCACAAATTACTTTTTGTTGCAGTGTTGTGGCCCTCCAGTCATAATTACTCTATACCACCACGGTTGTCGTTTGGTGATATTTCTCAAATTCACTTTCAGATCTCTCTTCACATGCATACATACATACATACATACATACATACATACCTTCTGTCAATTCTGTCACTCTGCAATAGAGTGTACCCCTTGATATTAGCAGCCCAGTCATGTGAGCTGTCCAACCAGATTTCCAATGTTCTAATATACTGTATAGTTCTATTTCAATATAAAAAATGATATGACCAGTGCATAGAATTATTATGTAAATGGGTGAACCCAGTTGCCCCTTTAAGTGTAAAACAAGCTACCCCTTCAATACACATTAAAACCGACAAAGCAGCCTACACGCCTTGTGAGATGAATACTGTACATTTAGTATCAGATCTTCTCCATAAAGATTTCAATGCCACCTAGCTTGAAGATGTCACTGTTATAAATTCTCATTTACTCATAAGAGTAAATAAGAAACCCAGAGATTGATCATATAGTATGTTTATTTAAAAGATAAAATGAACACTGTAAATAAAATCACTCACATTCTGTAGATGGCAAAAGGGCACCAACACAACCAGCTCAACTGTTGTTATTACCCGCTTGTAGTTTCAGAGCCGGCCTACGTTCCAAAGGGCCGGATGTGGTGCTGGTGAAAGACCACCCTTTCAATAGAGAGATAGTTATTTGTCAGGATTCATGCATTTGTGAAAATACCTTTCAATTTTAGATTTGTGTTTATTGTAATTTTAATTATTTTTGAGCTATAACTGGATAGCTACTCTTTTTTTATTGAACTTAGGTAATGTAATTTTCCCTGCTGTGTAGTTTGAACCTAGTTTAAAAAGCTCCTTCAGCCTGCCTGTACACTGTAGAGCCCGTACCTGATCAAAAAGTCAGCTCAGTTCTCCAGGAATCCAATAGCCTTCTTCCTACACCTGTTTCTCAGCCACTTGCCCAACACCCTAAGCCCACTCTGCCTTTCTGGTGTGGCTCGTGGTGACATATTTACCTTGTTGGTCCTTTTTCTTAATTCAGTACCTATGTTTCTTGCAGTCTTAGCTAAATACCAGCTTCAGGCAATGGCCTATGTCATGTATGTATTCCCTGCTGCTTAAAGTGGTAGTATAGTCAATTTAACTTTTAGCTACAGGTAAGCCTATAATAAGGCTTACCTGTAGGTAAAAAATTATCTCCTAAACCTGTACGATTTAGGAGATATTCCCCACGCAATGAGCCACTGACTTCAGAGGTGCAAGCGCTTCCGGGGATTGACGGCTGAAAGCCAGGCAGACGCCGGACCTTGCCGTAAAGAAGTCTCCCACATGCATGCATGGGAGTGACGACACAGTGGCTCCGGCCACTCACAGAGCTGGAGCCACGATATCCAGAAGACGCGCCATGGGAAAATGTCTGCTCCCTCTACGTGGATCGGGGGAGGTACTGGCGCCTCGTTCTAAGGTAAGTACAGTGCCTTGCGAAAGTATTCGGCCCCCTTGAACTTTTCAACCTTTTGCCACATTTCAGGCTTCAAACATAAAGATATGAAATTTTTATTTTTTGTGAAGAATCACCAACAAGAGGGACACAATTGTGAAGTGGAACGAAATCTATTGGATTTTTGAAACTTTTTTAACTAATAAAAAAATGAAAAGTGGGGCGTGCAAAAATTATTCGGTCCCCTTGCGTTAATACTTTGTAGAGCCACCTTTTGCTGCGATTACAGCTGCAAGTCGCTTGGGGTATGTCTCTATCAGTTTTACACATCGAGAGACTGAAATTCTTGCCCATTCTTCCTTGCAAAACAGCTCGAGCTCAGTGAGGTTGGATAGAGAGAGTTTGTGAACAGCAGTTTTCAGCTCTTTCCACAGATTCTCGATTGGATTCAGGTCTGGACTTTGACTTGGCCATTCTAACACCTGGATACGTTTATTTGTGAACCATTCCTTTGTAGATTTTGCTGTATGTTTGGGATCATTGTCTTGTTGGAAGATAAATCTCCATCCCAGTTTCAGGTCTTTTGCAGACTCCAACAGGTTTTCATCCAGAATGGTCCTGTATTTGGCTGTATCCATCTTCCCCTCAATTTTAACCATCTTCCCTGTCCCTGCTGAAGAAAAGCAGGCCCAAACCATGATGCTGCCACCACCATGTTTGACAGTGGGGATGGTGTGTTGAGGGTGATGAGCTGTGTTGCTTTTATGCCAAACATATCATTTTGCATTGTGGGCAAAAAGTTCGATTTTGGTTTCATCTGACCAGAGCACCTTCTTCCACATGTTTGGTGTGTCTCCCAGGTGGCTTGTGGCAAACTTTAGACAAGACTTTTTGTGGATATCTTTGAGAAATGGCTTTCTTCTTGCCACTCTTCCATAAAGGCCACATTTGTGCAGTGTACGACTGATTGTTGTCCTATGGACAGACTCTCCCACCTCAGCTGTAGTTCTCTGCAGTTCATCCAGAGTGATCATGGGCCTCTTGGCTGCATCTCTGATCAGTCTTCTCCTTGTCTGAGCTGAAAGTTTAGAGGGACAGCCAGGTCTTGGTAGATTTGCAGTGGTCTGATACTCCTTCCATTTCAAAATGATCGCTTGCACAGTGCTCCTTGAGATGTTTAAAGCTTGGGAAATCTTTTTGTATCCAAATCCGGCTTTAAACTTCTCCACAACAGTATTACGGACCTGCCTGGTGTGTTCCTTGGTCTTCATGATGCTCTCTGCGCTTTCAACAGAACCCTGAGACTATCACAGAGCAGGTGCATTTATACAGAGACTTGATTACACACAGGTGGATTCTATTTTTCACCATCAGTCATTTAGGACAACATTGGATCATTCAGAGAACCTTGCTGAACTTCTGGAGTGAGTTTGCTGCACTGAAAGTAAAGGGGCCGAATAATTTTGCACGCATCACTTTTCAGTTTTTTATTTGCTAAAAAAGTTTAAATTATCCAATAGATTTCGTTCCACTTCACAATTGTGTTCCACTGGTTGGTGATTCTTCACAAAAAATAAAAATTTTATATCTTTATGTTTGAAGCCTGAAATGTGGCAAAAGGTTGAAAAGTTCAAGGGGGCCAAATACTTTCGCAAGGCACTGTATTTCATAATGAGCTAGTATGCAGTGCATACTAGCTCATTATGCCTTTTACCTTACAGGTGTAGGGAAAAAAAAGTCAGCGGCTTTACTACCGCTTTAATCTTATTTGTTTTCATAATATTCCTATTACACTATAACAAACTTCTTTTGTGTGCTTTGCACACTTAGCCCTGGTTCACACCTATGCAGATTGCAGTTGATGCATATTCCACGTGCAGTTTGCGTTTTTCAATACACGTTTTTGATCCATTGAAGGCTATGGAGCCAAAACACAGCCTGCTGGTCCCTGGCCCTTTCCATAAAATGCACAGATGTGAGCGTGACCCATAGTAAACCATGGTAAATGGACTATAGTGTGTGTCTGCACAACTGAAAACACACAAAAAAATGCATAGGTGTGAACCAGGCCTTACAGTATATTCTTGTACAAGAACATTCTGATTTCTAAGTGGGATATTCTTTCACATGGAGTTCAGGACCATGGAGGGAAACAAGTCTGATTCCTTGGAAAAGAGATTATGATGTGCGTTTTAGCCTTTAAACAGGTTATTTTGATGCAATGAGCTTCAGTCCAGTAGGTAGTGGGATTACCCCTGGATTACTGATTCACATGGGTATGTTTATTGATTGTTAAAGATCCCTATTCTCACACAGAGAGCAGGGGTTTTCCTTCAGCCTGTTCCCAGGATACAACATTTTGGGTTGGTGTTAGAGCACAATTAACTAAAAAACCAAAGTAAGGAATTAAAAAATGTATTGTATACTGTTTGTACCCTGTTTTCCAAGAAACAACAATTGACTACAAATTCATAAATGTAAAACCCATTGATTTTTGCAGGTGTTATAATCTGTAATAGGGTTCTTTAAATGCAAGCAAGTTGAAACAGTAATTTCCATCATGTTCTTTTATTTTGTAAAGCAGCAGACACTATGATGACCCACAATTGAAGCCCGAGGCGTAATCCCACCACCCCATGCACAACGAGCTTTTATATTTAGGTCTACTGGTATTTATATTTTAGGTCAACATACATAATACAATATATAACATGAACTCATAATAAAATGCAACACAATATATAAAATATCAACAACATGTATAAAATAAATATCTCACTCAGAAACTAAATGAAAATATACATTTCATATAACTATCCAGACTGCCACTTGATTATTAGACACTTGAGCACCAGTCAACCATTTCATTAATGGAACCAGGGAAAAGCTTTGAGTATAGCCTCAGATATTCATAAATAATGTAAGATATAACCGTACCATCATCCATATTGATTTATGAAGATTGGGAAGGTGGAAATATGTGGGCAGTTGCTGATGACCAACATATAACCACCTAAAGTGGTTTTGAGTGGACTTTCGGTACTGATACAATAACACGTACATGAAATAAAAATCTAAATTTTGATACATATAAAACATACATATTGTTCATTGTTAAAAATAGTAATACATCATTAAAAACTAATAACTAACGCCCCCCCAGTTGTCGATTAAAGTGGATTATAGAAAATTTCCTCTACTGGTTTCATGTTATAAATCGCTTCTTCAGGAGGGATGGTCTGTAGAACAAATAACACAATAAAAATATATACATACAAAACAGAATTCAGCTTAAATAAAAACATTACAGATGAAATTGAAGAAGGAAGACCTGCTCACCCAACTGGACCGACTCGACCAGCAACAGAACCCAAAAACAGTTCCCCAGCAGTGAGCAAGGGGGAAAAGGGGGTGAGAAGAAAAGTGGGGAAGGATGGCCCAGGAATAGTGTGGGACAACATAAAAAAACAAAAACTTCCACACCAAAGTAACAATTGTCACAAAGACTCACCAGGCTATACACAAAGTCATGAAACAATAATAGGCTGGGCTGGATGTAACGGAGGGCGATGCAGAGAGCAGGTATTAGGTAACACTAGCAACCAAGTTAGATCCACATCAAGCAGGAACCATTTAAATGTAGGTATACAAGGCTAATTTGTATATACAGCCCAGAATAGCAGATGGATCTGTAAGAAATTTGAACAAGATGATTACAGGCAGAGAGGAAGAGGAGGGAGTGGACGGGGGAAGAGAGGAGACCGGGGAGCAGAAGGAGGAGGAAAGAAGCAGGCAATAGAGGAGAAAACCCCTCACACTGCTCACCGCTGAAAGTGGTTACCTGTATACAGCAGCCACCCGTCACAGCGGCCCAGCCTGGAGAGTCACTGCTACTCAAACAGTGGTCCCGAAGGGGCCACTATAAGAGCTCCCCAACCCTGCAAATGTCATCAACGCCGCCAACCGGTGGCATCTGACGTCACAGGGTCAGCTTAACTGCACTGCGCAGGTGCACGGTTCCGTGCTGTTGCGCAAATGCTCCCAGACACAGCCCATGGGCCAGAAGCCCAAGCTCGTTCAGGGCAAGCGGGAGCGGCTGTAAGCACAATCCCGCCAGAGTAAACACATGCCTGCTGCTGGGGAAAAAGAGGGGACATGTCACTGAGCCCAATCGCCCACCAGAGGGAGCAGGCTACCATTACATCAACATGTTAATAAGCAATTTGTATAGACATATTATAAAGCTTGAAACTTATATAAAAGTATGTAGGGAAAACAATTGTATATACAATGAAGGCTCTGAGATCATACGTTTCCAAGAGCGTCACCAACAAAATGCATTAAACGGGGAAAGTCAAAGGGTCCCCTAGGATGGTAACCAGACAACATACGTATCTCAGCATCATATGAGACATTACAGAGAGCGAACCAGGGATGTATAAACAACAAGGAAAAAGGGAACCCCATACATAGTAAACACATATACAGTAAAATGTTGGAAAAAATCAATTCACAAGAATAGCTTATAGGAAACCATCTCGTGGGGCCAGGAGGAAGGGTGGCATTCAGCCGTTGCACAATGTTTCTCTCTGCAAGCTTGTCCGGTCCCATTCACCACCCCTAGGATTTGGTTGGACCACCTCCAGAACCAGGAATTGGACAACCGAAATATCTACGCAATGGTGAAGTCCGATATGTCTACCTATGGTGGTAGGTTTTTCACTGCCAGAATGGTAGAGATGGTCACCTATTCTTTGCCTAAGTTCCCAGATGGTCTTCCCAATGTAAAATGCATTACATCTACATATCATCAGGTATATAACCCCCCTGGTTCTACAATCTGCAAATGTTCTTGGGAAGAAGGTCTCACCATTGGGTAAGGTGAACAATCTTCCCTCGAGTATCCAGGAGCAGCGAGGGCAATCGCCGCATTTAAAAGTACCATTGGGTCCTGGTCGCAGATGGTTCAAAGACATATAATGACTGCAAGTCGGACGATCACACAGAGAGCGAGCCCTATGGAACACCAGTTCTGGAACAAGCCGTACATATCGGGCCACAACATGGTGCTCCGCAAGTAGGTGCCAATGATTGGATAGAATTGCCCTCAGCACTCGTTGATGGACTGAGTACGTGGTAACGAATCTGACAGAATCGTTGGGGATGAGGATCTGGGACAATTGTACAATAATGAATTTCTGGAACGTGAAAAAGCTTTATTAAAAGCCTTTCTAAGGTTTGTATGTGAGTATCCTGTAAACAATAAACGTTCCCGCAAAGCATTAGCCTGGATCCTGAAGTCGCTGTCAAGAGTACAATTCCTTCCTAACCACAAATATTGCGCAAAGGATATGCTACGCACCAGTGGTTTAGGGTGAGGACTGGCTGCATATAACAGTGCATTTCCAGCTGTGGGCTTCCGGTATAGATCAGTACCCAGGGTCCCATCCGGTTGTTTGATAATGGACAGATCCAGAAATGGGATCTGGCCATAATCAAAATGAACCGTGAATTTAAGATTAAAATCATTGTCATCAAGACTTTGTACAAAATACAGTAGTCCGTCCCTGGTCCCGGTCCATACAAGGAACAGATCATCTATGTACCGGTACCAAAGGAGTACATTTTGAACAAATTCTGTGTATCTTTCATCCGAGTGGATATGTCTCTCCCATCCACCCAGGTAATGGTTTGCGTAAGCCGGGGCACATGACGTCCCCATGGCGGCTCCTTGAGTCTACAAGAACAGCTGATCATTGAATGTAAAATAATTTTTAGTCAAAATGAAATGTAGTAATTTGAGGATAAAATTGTTGAGAGGCTAGGTAGTTCTATCCTGTTCACCCAGAAAAGATCCAGCCATCAGGACGCCCCGCTTGTGGGGGGATATTCGAGTATAATGCCTCAATATCAATCGCCACGAGCAGGGTGTCCGGAGGGCTCTGGATCCCCTCGAGGTGTCTCAAAAGATCTGTGGTATTTCTAATGTACGAAGGGAGACTTCGCACATGGGGCATCGAAAAAGCATCCACAAATTTGCTTGCATTGTCAGATAGTGAGTCAATTCCTGAGATGATCGGTCTACCAGGGGGAGTCTGCACATTTTTATGGGCTTTAGGGAGGGAATAAAAGGTGGGCACACGGGGAAACTTGGGGACCAGGAACTCAAGGGTTTCCTTGTCAATGAGGCCTGAAAAAAAGGCCTCAGTGCAAAGGACCCGGAGTTCCGAGGTAAAGGTCAGAAACAAGATATTGGGAAATGGGTCGATTGTTTAGAATAGTTAAACACATGGAATGGTATTGGCTGTGCATCATTAAGACGATGTTGCCACCTTTGTCTGATTGCTTGATGACAATATCAGAAAGTTTTTGTAAGGATTTAATTGCTTTGATTTTACCACTGTTCAGATTAGGACAAATGTCATTCCAGTGTTGCTGTTTAAGATCCCTGATCGTTGGGTTTACTATGTGTGGGGTTACCTTTTTCCTTGTTGTTTATACATCCCTGGTTCACTCTGTGTAATGTCTCATATGATGCTGAGATACGTATGTTGTCTGTTTACTATCATAGGGGACCCTTTGATTTTCCTTGTTTATTGCATTTTGTTGGTGACCCTCTGGGAAACGTATGATCATATGATCCCAGAGCCTACATTGTATATGCAATTGTTTTCCCTACATACTTTTATATAAGTTTCAAGCTTTTTGATATGTCTATACAATTTGCCTATTAACATGTTGATGTAATGTTAGCCTGCTCCCTCTGGTGGGCGATTGGGCTCAGTGACATGTCCCCTCTTTTTCCCCAGTGGCAGGCATGTATTTACCCTGGTGGGATCGCGCTTCCAGCCATTCCCACTTGCCTTGAACGAGCCTGGGCTTCCGGTCCATGGGCTGTGTCTGGGCGCACTTGCGCAATAGCACCTGCACAGTGCGGGTAAGCTGACACTGTGACGTCAGATGCCGCAGATTGGCGGGCTTGCTGATGTTCGCAGGGTTGGGGAACTCTTATGCCCTGTACACACGGTCGGACATTACGATGACAAAATCCGTCAGATTTTTTGACCTTTTGATTTGGCCCAAACTTGTCTTGCATACACACGGTCGTACAAAATTGACGGAAAATACGATTGTTCAGAACGCGTCGGTGTAGAACACGTACGACGGGACTATAAAAAGGGCAGTAGCCAATAGCTTTTGTCTCATAATTTATTCTGAGCATGCGTGGCAATTTGTCCGTTGGAATTGTCTGCACACGATCGGAATTTAAACAATGAGATTTTGTTGTGGGGATATTTGAGATCTTGCTCTCAAACTTTGTGTGTTGGAAATTCGGACAGAAAAAGTCAGATGGAGCCCACACACGATCGGATTTTCCGACAACAAGATCCGAACGCACATTTTACATTGGAAAGTCCAACCATGTATACCGGCATTATAGTGGCCCCTTCAGGACCACTGTTTAAGTAGCAGTGACTCTCCAGGCTGGGCTGCTGTGACGGGCGGCTGCTGTATACAGGTAACCCAGCATGGAAAAGAAGAAAAGTAACAGCGCTCTCTGCAGAGACAACTCAATCCATACACCAGGTCCACTCACAGGTGCCAAGGCTCAATGTGTCCCAGCACACTCCAATGCAACAGTAGTAAGAAGAGCCGGCAACACTGTAATCCTTGAAGTGTCGTTTATTGGTACATTAGAGTGACAGTAAAATAATAAACTGACGCGTTTCGGCAAAAGCCTTAGTCGTAGCTGGTGACCAGCTACGACTAAGGCTTTTGCAGAAACGTGTCAGTTTATTGTTTTACTGTCACTCTGATGTACCAATAAGCGACACTTCAAGGATTACAGTGTTGCTGGCTCTTCTTACTACTGTGTACAGGTATCCACCTTCAGTGGTGAGCAGGGGTTTTCTGTTCTATTGCATGCTTCTTTCCTCCTCCTGCTGCTCTCCGGTCTCCTCTCTTCCCTAGTCCACTCCCCCCTCTCCCTCTTTGCCTCGATGTGATCATTTTGTTCATATTTCATATTTCTTACAGCTCCATCTGTTATTCTGGGCTGTATATACGAATTAGCCTTGTATACCCACATAACTTTAAATGGTTCTAACTTGGTTGCTAGTGTTACCTATTACCTGCTCTCTGCATCGCCCTCCGTTACATCCAGCCCAGCCTATTATTGTTTCATGACTTTGTGTATAGCCTGGTGAGTCTTTGTGACAATTGTTACTTTGGTGTTGAAGTACTGTGATGCAGCACATAAATACACTACAATACATTCCATTCAATCAGCCTAATATGCGGTGCAGAGCAAAGTTCCCCAAACCATCACATCATACATGATGTCGCTTTACCCCTTAGCAATGTGGTCCCTAAGGTACCACCAAAAAACCCGGTGGCGCAATGTCAGATGTGCAGTGCCAGAGTTAGACTCCTGTTCTGCACATCCTACATGGTAAAAAGCAAACATTTTAAACATTTCAACAAGCAATGGGTGTAATGGGGGATAAGAAAGAGCAATAAGGGAGGGGAAAGAGTTTACAGGGCTGAAGCTTTATTGAAGGACAAAGACACATGAGTAGGGAAATGGTAAATCCTCTGAGATGACCTGCTCCTCCTTCAATTTCATAAGGTTATTGTCTCTGAGCAGACTGTGGACCAGTCTGTGACAGTCCTCAGTGGACATCCTCTGCATGTGGTGGATGAAGCGCTTTATGGTGCATCTATGAAGCATCCTTAAAACAAAATAGCACCTGCCAGATGCCAACAATTTTCTCTTGCACAAATGTACCCCAAAATAGTCTGTTCAGCATCCCAAAGTAGGTGATGGCTATCTGTTGTGCAAAGTCTTTGAGTTCTGGTTCCAGGGCCCTCAGCAGGTTTTGAACAAAGGAGAACTCCCAGGAAACTTTCAATGCAGTTTCTTTTTGCATGATGCAAAAGGGGCAGTACCTGTATCTGCTCAGGTTTCTGACAAGCATGAAATTCCTTAAAGCAAACCCCCCTTGGATTTTCCATCTATGCCAGATCTGCCTGTTGGTGAGTCTCTTTAAAGAGTCATTCCTCTAGACCACTTTGCAGGTGGCTAGAGTAAGGCCAGGAACAGACTCCACAATGCTCCTCTCTGATTAGCTTGTAGACACCATTTGGCTTCTACAAGTTGGGCTTAACTCTCTGTAGCCCTACTACTTGATAAACGTAAAATTGTCTGAGTAATTCCGGGAGTGTCCCAATTATAGGGGATGGATCTGTCCCATTTGTCCCAACCAGGGGACCTCCAAAGAGACAGGAGGGAAAAAACAGGATATAGAGTCTCGCCTTGCCACTTGTTATCTTATTCCTATTTCTTCCCATTTAATATCACCAACTCAAAGTGTCCACCCATTTAGATGAAGCTACCCTGTTTTGCCACTAATTATGTTTAGTGTGAAAATGCGCTATCTGGATCCCCTGCTGAAGAGGTTTTCTGAAAGATAATATTTGTGTATTGGCAGGCATTTCCTTCCTCCTCCATGTGCCACTTCTTTTACTTGCAAATAGGTCACTCAGCCATTGTGAACTGTGGAATGCTCAAGGAAGGAATGCATGTTTGTGTTATACCTGAAAGTTCAAGTATTTCTGTGGGTTACTGCAACAGACCTAAATGTCATCCATGCACACTTAGGGCATTGTGTGGGGCTAGAAGATGCCTGCTATGCTTTGTATGTGACAGGTTTACTTTAGGCTTGCCCTTTCAGTTAAGTGAATATTCTGACCTAGTATATTTTCTAACTGATCCATCCCTGCTTTTTCATAACAATATACACTCTGTTACGATGTATTCAACTCACATGTTACATTACCTACCCTAAAGTTCTTCCAAGTATCTTTTAAGACAGTAAGCTCAAAAAGAGCTTTTTTTTGCTATATCTGTTTGTTATATACAATTTTTGTACTTATTAAAAAGATATGTATTAGTGTTATCTGTGTTGTTTACCCTTGTTTAAATCTCACTTTGCACAGCTACGTGGGAAATGATGGTGCTGTAATAATGGTAATAAACTAGATGGCATTGGAGTCATTGCAGTCCGGTCTACTTTTGTCCAGAATCTCACTTGTATTATTTATGTAGTAAACAAAATTTTATTATTATGTGTTGATATTTATGGCTGATATGGTTAATGTATTTTTTTAATGAAAATCAGCACAAGGGAAAGTATTTATTATCAGTCCCATGCACTGATGACTCTGCGGCTATAGTAAACATTTTCTGTCCACTTTTACACTGATCCACTATGGTTTGCCTGCAGCATGGGTACAGCAAAGTATACCACTGTTTTGGTGCAGGTTGCATGTGCTTTGCCATAGACTACTATTAGATTGGACAGTTTCGGAGCATTTTGTGAAAGTACAGAAAAAGTCCTGCATGCAGGAAAGCCATGGGTCTGGTTTCAAGTTTGATGTGCAGTTTTTCACCTTGATGCTGTAAGCCCAGACATGATTAAGGGTCCTTTCACACGGGGCGGATCAGTGATCCGCTTGCTCAGTGGGGATCGCTCTGTTGATCCCCGCTGAGCAGGAAGATGACAGGTCCATCTCTGCACGCTGTGCAGGGACGGACCTGTCAGAGCGCCGCTCTCCTCTATGGGAGATCAGATGACGATGGACCGCAGTTTCCGTCGTCACCCGATCCGTTGATGGATGGAAAAGTAGGTTTTTCCTCAGTCACGCTTTTTCGGATCGGAGCGGGTCGGATGTCAGCGGACATGTCACCGCTGACATCCGACGCTCCATAGACCTCGATGGAGCATCCGTTCAGGTCTGCCTGAAAAACTGACAGGCGGACCTGAACGGATCGGTAGTGTGAAAGATGCTTTCCTGAATACAATTTAACCCACCTTTTACCTAGATTTTAAATATAATTGGACTGTAAAAGATGTAGGTGCTGCAGATGGCATATTTTTTTTTTCCCCAGGAATGTGAGTTCTGCTGGAGAAGAGGCACGCAGAAGAATGAGAGAGTGTGATGGACTAACTGATGCCTTGCTGTATGTCATCCAGTCTGCACTAGGAAGCAGTGAAATAGATAGTAAGGTATGGTTTATTTAAATGCATGAAAATTCAAATATTTTTTTAAATACAAACATCATTGCCTAATTACAGAAATAATAATTGGACATTTATAAACATACAGTTTTGTATAAGCTTTGTATTTTACCTACGATTATTGGTTACCACTAGTGAAAAAAAATCTTTTCAGAGTCGTTAAAAATGGTGTTTAAAGTCAACACAGGTACAGGGCTGTCTGGTCAGCTCACATTCATAAATTTACAGTTCAGTAAAAAAACAAGTAAATGTGCAGAAAGAAGGTGACCAGCTTAGCAGCATTGTTTCAGAGCATTTTTTTGGAGACACACATTTAAAAGGTAACCCAAAGAAATGAATATGGACATAGGTGAATTTAGCTTATGGCATTGCTAAACTAAAAATTTGACAACTCCTTTTTGTTTTGTGTTTTGTAATATATGCAGTATAGAAACAACTGCATTAAATTATTTTGGGAGCTAACAGACAAAAATACATTTTTGAGAAGGTAAAATCACACCAATTTCAACTCAATTCACACTGGCTGGACATGCTCGCTTTTGCAACCATGTTGCATGATACAGTAACTGAATGATTTTTAATGCTCATAAAGATAGAACAGTGAAATCATTTTCAGAGTGGAATAATTTACAAGGAAGCATTGCAGATCTATTTCCCATGAGGAAAAACCTTTGAGTCCTTGCAATGCCAAGAATATATTATTGATACCATAAAGTCTGCTAAAGTGGAAAAGTTCTCAATCAGTAGGGGCAAGATAATTTTTAAGCCTGGATAGGTATTCTTTTTCAAATGTCTGTTGAATTATGTGAGCAAAGAAGGGATTATTTGTTAAAAGGGTTCTAGAGTCACAGCATACACCAGGGGTCCCCAGACTTTTCAAATCAAAGGACAGTTCACTGTCCTTCAGACTCAGTGAGAATAAACATAACCTCAGGGTTGGTGGTCAGTAGGAGCAGTAGTGTCCCAGCATTTGTATCAGTGGAAGAAATAGTGCCCCATTGTTGGGGTCTATGGGAGGAATAATGCCCCATTATTTGTGTCAATGGAAATAATTATGCCCCACTGTTGGGCCAATGGGAAGAATAGTGTCTTATATCTTTGTAAGGAATAATGCCCCTAGGGCTGGATAAGTTAGCAACCACCGTATCCAGCCTTTGAGCTGCAGTTTGGAGACAACTGGCATACACTTTCATTTTAAAAAAGATCAGCACCATAATAGCAATATAAGCAATTGGTATTTGAAAATCCAGTATAAGCTTACTTGAAAAATCTCCTTTCATGTCGAGAGCTGCCTGTCTGCTTGCTATCTCATTTCACTTCCTGGATTTCTTGCATGCTTTGCAGCTTCTTCTCTGATGTTCACTTTCAATTCCTAAGGACTACAAATCCAATGGTACCTTGCTGCCTGCAAGCAGTTATTCTTGTACTGATTTTTCCTCTTGAAACTCCTAGTCTCAGCACCTCTGCAGTTCAGAAGGCAGGCTCACAGCAGTGCCTACTCATAGACCATAGTGAATATAGTATGTGTACCAGAAGTCAAGGAAGTAAATATCTGTGGACCGTTACAGAGTAAGTTCACTCAAGTGTACCTCCAAGATCAGTTAGAAATAGGCTAGAAAAAATTGAAATACAATGTGGAAATTAATATACGATTTTACATTTTAATCATAGATTTACTTTAATTTCCCCAAACTTAGTGCAACTGTGATGTTCTTGATGTGGTCAGGGACTGCTTAAGTATGTACGGCATGAGCTCCCATTTTCAGAACTTGCTCTGTGTCTCGACTGTAATGAGCCACCACTAGAAGCTTACCTACTGCACACAACTGATGACGTACTTGCTGCTTACCTGATTCAGACATTTACATTGCTTTGCAGAAGTTTCTTTTCTTGAAGCTAGATAAGACCATCCATTACTCCTTTTTTGTATTGTATTGTAGAATGGTCTGCTCTAGCATGTCTGCAATGTCTTTTGGAAGAAATCACAAGGTGTACTCAGTGTCCCGAGACAGTGTCTTAGAAAAGGTTTCTTTGTTTCTAATTGAGCTCTTGGATTCTGTCTGGTGTTTACTGCCTTCTATCTTGTTACTTCCTGTTAAGGGCCTAGTTTTTTGTCTGGTTCCTGATTCTCAGCCATCCCATGTGCACTAATCACCTGTGAAAGGACACCCAGTTTAATATGTTCTTGGAGTCCCTCTGTTCAAACAGTACATAGTGTAAGAGCCGGTTCACACAGGGGCGACACGACTTCCAGGACGACTTTGTGAGGCAACTTGGAGACGACTTGAACATGACATGGGGCGACTTACAACACGACTTTAAGTCGCCCCAGGCCAGGCGACTTTTGCCGTGGCCAATCAGAGAATGAGCTCTGAAGGGGGAACTCCACGCCAAATTTAAAAAAACAAATGGCATGGGTTCCCCCTCCGAGAGCATACCAGACCCTTAGGTCTGGTACGGATTCTAAGGGGAACCCCCTACGCCGAAAAAACAGCGTGGGGGTCCCCCAGATCCATACCAGACCCTTATCTGAGCACGCTGGCCGGCCAGGAAAGGGGGTGGGGACAAGTGAGCGCCCCCCTCCTGAGCCGTACCAGGCCACGTACCCTCAACATGGGGGGTGCCTTGGGGAAGGGGGGGCCGCGTGGCCCCCCCACCCCAAAGCACCTTGTCCCCATGTTGATGAGGACAGATCCACACACAGGGGTACTCACACTGTTCCATGGAAGAAGCGGTGTGTCAGGGTCATCCAGTGGGACTGTGTCATCTGCCTCATTGTGGGTGTCACCTGTGTCAGCCTGGTGAGCTATGGGCTGAGAGTAGTCATTGGGCGCCGTTTTTGCAAAGAATTTCAGGGTGGCTGCCTTATAGTTCTCCTTGGCTGCACAAGGCAGCCCGCCGCCATCTTGGCCAGCTTGGTCCTTAGCGGAGCGGGACGCCGATCCGCGTTTTGACGTGGCGTGTTTAGGGGCAAAAGGCACTGCTGCACTGTGTAGCTGGGGATGTTGGCTATTGGATTGGTATTTCAATCCGCAGAGAGAGCCGGGAAAAGAACCTTCCACAGGATTATAGAAAGAATCTTCGGCGGAGCAGAGAGCCAGAGCTTCCTGCTACATCTGCTGCTAAGCCACGCCCGTCTCCTAAAGAGTTTATTAAGGCTCCCAACGTATATTCTGTGAGGCATAATGAGTCTT
The DNA here is from genome assembly GCF_037356315.1 of Lithobates pipiens. Classification (NCBI taxonomy): domain Eukaryota; kingdom Metazoa; phylum Chordata; class Amphibia; order Anura; family Ranidae; genus Lithobates; species Lithobates pipiens. The sequence goes on along the minus strand of NW_027507764.1, from coordinate 242,787,453 downwards.
TTGAACATGTAATTTTTTTCCACACGTTTTTGTTGTCCATTTATACAATATTTCTAACACATGGCATGCCCATAGCCAAAATTATACCCCAAAATATATTCTGCTACTTGTCCTGAGTATAACTATACCACATGTGGAACTTTTCCACAGCCTGGCCACCTACAGAGACCCAACATGCAGGGAGCACTATGAGGTGTTCTAGGGACTTCAATTTCAAATCTAATTTGACTACCTATTACACTTTGTAAGGCACTGTAGTCGCACTGATTGCCACTGTAGTGGCATGGATGTGGCACAGATGAGAACTGATGTGGCATGGATAATCCCTGGATGGGGGTGGCTGAGCCGCGGCTGGGGAGGGCTAAGCCATGGGTGGGGATGGCTAATCCATGGGTGGGGATGGTTGAGCATGGATGGGGATTGCTGAGTATGGATGGCATGGCTGAGGATGGTATGGCTAAACATGGATGGGTGGCTGAGTATGGATGGGTGGCTGAGTGTAGATGGGTGGCTGAGTATGGATGGCATGGCTGAACATGGATGGATGGCATGGCTGAGTATGGATGGCATGGCTGGGGATGGATAGATGAATGGCTGAGCATGGATGGTATGGCTGAGCATGGATGGGTGGCTATGGATGGCATGGCTGGGTATGGATGGGATGGCTAAGTATGGATGACATGTCTGAGTATGGATTTATGGCTGAGTATGGATGGCATGGCTGGGCATAGATGGATGGCTGAGTATGGATGGCTGCAAGTATTGGTGAGGCTAGGGATGGATGGATGAAGCAAGAATGGGCACAGAGCAGGGCTGTGGGCAATACAGATCCAGACCACAGAGCTGCTGCACCTGAACTCTCCCCTCACACTGTACCGACCGGTACGGAGAGGGGAGAGATGAACCGGGCAGGCGCCGGCTTGTTTACAAGTGATCGCTCCATCATTTGACGGAGCGATCACGTGTTAAAGGGCTGCTGCCATCGGTCCTATACCGTGATCCAGTCATGGATATTGCCGGATATTCCAGGGGGCGCTATTTAAGGGAAAACTATAGTAAATAGGTAATATTTAAAATATTGAAAACTGTTTATTAAAGTATTAAAAACATATTGGTGCAAACATCACCCTGAAATTACATAGTACATGGTACAGGTTATTATACCAAGCTCATAAAGAGCTAATAGAAGGCATAGCAGTTGCTTCTCATACAGCCTGACACATTTTAGGAGTCTCAAAGTGTATAATTTCTTTGGGGGCAAAGAGAAAACCATGAGTTTGAAGACATTCTAAAACAGAGCAAAATACAGCTTGAGAATATGTAACAGGACATAAAATGCACACACATATACATCGCAATATCAGTGAGCTTGTATACATACAGTACCAATACTGTATCATATCGGAAACTGAGAAAAGGTATAAAATGGAGCTGGTTAAGATGGAGAGTTCACTGTTGGCATTTCACCCAAATAGATGGGAAACCCCTGAGGCCGAGAGGTTCCACACAAGGATCCCGAAAGGGTAACATCTCGGGCCTCAGGGGTTCCCCATCCAGCTCCATTTTATACTTTTTTCTCAGATTCCGATATGATACAGTATTAGTACATGTATGTGGTATGTGTGCCCATTTTATGTCCTGTTACATATTCTCAAGCTGTTTTCTGTTCTGTTTTATAATGTCTTCAAACTCATGGTCTTATTTTTGACCCTGAAGAAGGGATAAACTTTGAGACTCCCAAAACACGTCGGGCTGTATGAGAAGCAATGCCTTCTGTTAGCTCTTTATGAGCTTGGTATAATAACCTGTATTATGTACTATGTAATTTTATGGTGATGTTTGCACCAATATGTTTTTAATACTTTAATAAACTGTGCTCAATATTTTAAATATTACTTATTTAGTATAGTTTGCCCTTAAAGGCCTACAGTACTGGGGGGTACTTTTTGCTTTATATACTCCCAGAGTTTTCTGTAGTGGTTATATTGCATGTGCAAAAACATATAGTGACATTTTCTCAAATATGACTGCCCTTTATGCAGACCATACGCTACTTATAATTTAGCTTGTCCAACAGGGCCTGGACACATTTCAATCAGTGTGTTGCCACCCTAGGCTGGGTTCACACTATTGTGAATTGGATGCTGGTTTCCCTGCTCTCTATGGAACGGGTCCACACATCTCCGCAGCTGCTCCAGTGCAAATTGCACAGGAGCCCTGTGTGTCTTTTGGTCCATTTCAGGTCTGAATTCAGCCAAAAATGCGGGCTGAAATCGGACCTGAAATGGCGAATGGAAACGCATCGGACTCCTACTGTGAGCCGCTGCATTCTCCAGTGTGAACCCAGCCTCACTCAACAGAATTTGATTATTTAATTGAAGGGAGGCTTAAACTGACGGATGGGGAACCCTCCCCACTGAGCTATTGTATTCTGACGGGGGGGAGGCTATAGCCTGCAGCGCTGATCAGGTGGCTAAAATTTGACAGGACGACTGAACAGAACTCAATTGGTAGATTGACTTCTGTTCAACCACAGTGCCCACACATGAATTTAAATTAGACTGGTCCCTGCTGAACTGGATGAATTTTGATTAATGTATGGCCAGCTTCAATCTGTTTGAGCTAGTATACTTCACTGTAAAGTTATTTAATGCCAACAATTTACAGGTTTCCTTTAATTGTAGAATTTCTGTACAGTTCTTTAAGAATGAGGTAAATTCTAACTGAATTACATCTAGTTTGCTAAAGAACTGAGCATCAGAAACAATAGATTTTTTTTTCATGCTTTGTTGCAGCTCAGTGCTGCTGATCTTCTACAGCCTGTTTGTGGCCACTTCATGTCTACATCATTCCAATAATGGTCACATACATTTCTCAGGGTGGATTATTTGATGGGTACAAACATCAACCATGCATTTTGAAATGATCACTTGATCTCCCATGTAACAGAGCATTGTGACTATACCAGGAAGTGGATGCACCTGCACAAGAGCAGGGTAGGATCTCAAGGTATTTTTTCAATGAAAAGTGCTGATTTAAAAATATTAAAACAAATTTGAAATTACATTAACATGAATATGCTTATGAAATTTCAGTTATTATGTTTACTTATACTTTAACCACTTAAGCCCCTGATCATTTTGCTGGCCAAAGACCAGAGCACTTTTTGCGATTTGGCACTGCGTTGCTTTAACTGACAATTTCGCGGTCATGCAACGTGGCTCCCAAACAAAATTGACGTCCTTTTTTCCCACAAGTAGAGCTTTCTTTTGGTGGTAATTGATCACCTCTGTGGTTTGTATTTTTTGCGCTATAAATAAAATAGGGCAACAATTTTGAAAAAAAACGCATTATTTTTTACTTTTTGCTATAATAAATATCCCCAAAATATATATAAAAAACTTTTTTCCTCAGTATTCTTCTACATATTTTTGGTAAAAAAATCGCAATAAGCGTTTATTGATTGGTTTATGCAAAAGTTATAGCGTCTACAAACTAGGGGTTCGTTTTATGGCATTTTTATTAATAATTTTTTTTTTTTACTAGTAATGGTGGCGATCTGCAATTTTTACCGTGACTCAAACATTATGGTGGACACATTGGACAATTTTGACACATTTTTGGGACCATTGTCATTTTTACAGCGATCAATGCTATAAAATTGCCCTGATTACTGTAAAAATTACACTGGCAGTGGAAGGGTTAACTACTAGGGGGCTAGGGAGGGGTTAAGTGTGTAAACAAAAGAATTCGCTGCTCCAGGTGAGAAAGGAAGCCTAATGATATCACAGGTGCCCGCCTTGGCTCGCCTCCGCAAACGATCAACACTGAAGAAATGGCTGCACTCCAAGATCCATCAAAATTCTTTAATAAACGAACATCTCAAGTGTTACAGACAGTTCAAATAGTAGACGCGTTTCACACACTAACAGGTGCGCTTTATTTATTTATTAAACAAGCGCACTTGTTAGTGTGTGAAATGCATCTACCATTTGAACTGTCTGTAACATTTGGGATGTTCGTTTATTAAAGAATTTTGATGGATCTTGGAGTGTGGCCATTTCTTCAGTGTTGAGGGGTTAAGTGTGTCCTGGGGAGTGATTCTAACTGTTAGGGGGCTTGGCTACGAATGACACTTCACTGATCATAGCTCCCGATCACAGGGAGCTATGATCAGTGACAGTGTCACTAGGCAGAAAGAGGAGATGCTTGTTTACATTAGCATCTCCCCGTTCTTCAGTTCCGTGAGACGATTGCGGGTATCCCCGCGCCAATCGAGTCCTCGGGACCCGTGATCCTACTCACGGAGCTGAAGAACGGGGAGATGTAAACAAGCATCTCCCCGTTCTGCCTATTGACACTGTCACTGATCATAGCTCCCTGTGATCGGGAGCTATGATCAGTGAAGTGTCACTAGGCAGAAAGAGGAGATGCTTGTTTACATTAGCATCTCCCCGTTCTTCAGCTCCGTGAAACGATCACGGGTATCCCCGCGCCAATCCAGTCCTCGGGACCCGTGATCCTACTCATGGAGCTGAAGAACGGGGAGATGTAAACAAGCATCTCCCCGTTCTGCCTATTGACACTGTCACTGATCATAGCTCCCTGTGATCGGGAGCTATGATCAGTGAAGTGTCATTCGTAGCCAACCCCCCTAACAGTTAGAATCACTCCCCAGGACACGCTTAACCCCTGAACACCGAATAAATGGCTGCACACTGGCACGCACGTGACCACACAGCGGAAAATGCAAAGGGACGTACCCGTATACCCATTTGCCCAGCCGTGCCATTCTGCCAATGTATATATACATGTGGCGGTCGGCAAGTGGTTAAAGCAGTATTTATTATTAATTAATAGTATTAATTCAGCTTACAAATTCTTAGATGTGATGCCTGTATCACTTTCCTTCTTTAGGCTTTCCTTCTTCTATTTTCATCTGGTGATCCAGTAAGTCTGCTGTTTGTTCACAGAACAAACTCTTGTAGCTAAAGGGATGAGACAAACCATTTACCACTGGCAGAAGTGCTTAAAATGATCATCATTTATTTATGTATGTAAAACCTGTATCCCAAAAGAAAAAAAACTGTCTCTTGTAATAAAGTGTTACCTGGAGTTTGGCTTCATATAAATCTGTTAATACATCTAACACTCCCCTCCTCCCTAGACAGACAATGCTGCTGTCCAAAGGTGCGCCTGTGCTTCTACATCCAGAGTGTAGGCACTTGAATACAGGAGGTGTGTTACTGGCCATATCACCAGGTGAAAACAGAGGGGAAAAAAGCCTAAAAAAAGAAAACTAATACAGCCACCACATCTAAGGATTGGTAAGCTGCAATATATTACATTTTGGGTTTTGGGTTTAATACAGTTACATAGTTACATAGTTAGTCAGGTTGAAAAAAAGACACAAGTCCATCTAGTTCAACCAAAAAATAAATAAAAAATACAATCTCATATACACAATCTTTTACCCACAGTTGATCCAGAGGAAGCGAAAAAACCCCAGAAAAGCATGCTCCAATTTGCTACATCAGGGGACAACATTTTCTTCCTGATCCCCCCCAGAGGCAATCAGATTTTCCATGGATCAACTTTACCTATAAATGTTATTACCCAGTTATATTATGTACATTTGGGAAATAATCCAGGCCTTTTTTTAAAGCAATCTACCGAGCTTGCCAGAACCAACTCTGGAGGGAGTCTATTGTACATTTTCGCAGCTCTTACTGGGAAGAAACCTTTCTATATTTGGAGATTAAATCTCCTTCCCTCTAGACGTAAAGAGTGCCCCCTTGTCCTCGATATATATATATATATATATATATATATATATATATATATATATATATATATATATATATGGACCCCTTATATATTTGTACATGTTGATCATATCCCCCTTAATCTCCTCTTCTCAAGAGAGAATAAATTCAGTTCCTCTAATCGTTCCTCCGTGCCTCTTTTCGGTTTGGTTGCCCTTCTCTGCATTTTCTCCAGTTCCCCGATATCCTTTTTGAGAACTGGTGCCCAAAACTGAACTGCAAATTCCAGATGAGTTCTTACTACTGAATTGAACAGGGGCAAAATGTTATCTCTCTCTCTGGAGTCCATACCTCTCTTAATACAAGAAAGGACTTTTCTCGCTTTGGAAACCGCAGCTTGGCATTGCATGCTACAGCATTATGTTCAGTGGCTAATATTTATAGAGACCCTTTAACAAATATTTCCAATAGATTAATATGTGCACATAACACATATTTTAACCTGTAAAAGCCTCCCATATGTAGACATCCAAAAGCCCTGAGATTTCTGCTAGGTGATGTCATCTTTGATCTGATGTCATCAGCCCTAACCTGCCCAGAACTGTTACTAGAGAGTCACTCTATAGTATTTCCCTTTACTCCTTCTCCAACAATCAATTTCTGAGTGTACTTTACTGTTGATAATCTTTTGCACATTGTGTGAAAAAATTCTTTTGCAATATGCTATATTTATTAAAACATTTAAAAGCTGCCATCATGGACTTGTGTGGAGAGTTTCAACTTTGGGGCAGGTACCCTGGTTCTAGTCTCACTACCTAGTCATTCACTTACCAGGCAAGCAGGTTTTTGTGTATAGACTGGTTGTTTTCTGAACCACTCTACAGTCGTTTCACCCATATGTCTATTTCATGGAAGTCTCAACTGTATTTTTATTCTCACCTTTTCTCACCTGTGATTGATCTTTCCTATGCTGCAGGAGAATGCTGGAGCATTTTGTAAATGTATTGATTTTGAGAGCAAACTAATCTGTTAAAGCTCAATGCCCTTAAATCCAGTTGTGCTCAAAAGTTTGTAAACTGGCAGAAATTATGACGTTTTAGCACTGATATTGAAAATATAACTGACCATGCCAAAAAAAAGTCTTATTTAAGGATAGTGATTAGATGAAACCATTTATTATGACATAGTTGTCTGGCTTTGTTTAAAATCTGAATAATAACAAAAATCACCCAGATAGTTCTGATCAAAAGTTTATGTACCCTGGAATGTTTGGCCTTGGTACAGACACACACTGGTTAATATGGCAATTAAAGGTCAAGTAATATTGCATCCACAACTGCCAGAAGCATTTTTTGGGATACAAAGAAAAACCAAAGGTATCCTCAGGAGAAAAACAGGCTGCTCTGGAAAAAGACACCATGGTTGTTTCAAGGAGAACAATATGGGAATACTTTAACAGAAGTGAGCGGCATGGTTGAGTTGCCAGAAAGAAACCTTTACTACGCCAATGCCACACACAAAAAGCGGTTACGATATGCCCAACAACACCTCAACACACCTCACAGCTTCTGGCACACTGTAATCTGGGGTGACAATACCAAAATAGAGCTTTGACTGCATGTAGATGTCTGTGGGGAATCAGGAAGTAATCTATACGTGAGTATGTCTGATGCGGTCTGGAGTAGAAAGTGTAATCCCTTTCCCCGGGATGAAGAAATCGCCATGTGTCGATAAGTTGCACTGCGTGTAAGGATGAGTTGCCAGAAAGAAACCTTTACTACGCCAATGCCACACACAAAAAGCGGTTACGATATGCCCAACAACACCTCAACACACCTCACAGCTTCTGGCACACTGTAATCTGGGGTGACAATACCAAAATAGAGCTTTGACTGCATGTAGATGTCTGTGGGGAATCAGGAAGTAATCTATACGTGAGTATGTCTGATGCGGTCTGGAGTAGAAAGTGTAATCCCTTTCCCCGGGATGAAGAAATCGCCATGTGTCGATAAGTTGCACTGCGTGTAAGGATGTGGAGATTCATTTGCGCATATCTCGAGAGGTAGAAGAGAGACCCGAAGAGGTATCTTCCGTAGGTGTCAAGGGTACATTAAGATCCCCTCCCACTATGAGCTGACCTTCCGCGTACTGTGTGAGGTGTGCTAGCCTACGTTTTAGGAAAGTGTCCTGACGGTCGTTTGGGGTGTAAATGTTGGCCAATGTCACCAGTACCTCTCCTACTCGCCCTTTCAAAAATAGATACCGCCCTTCCTTTTCCGTTTGTATGTCTATATATGTCCATGGCACTGTAGCCGATATCAAGATAGAAGCACCTCTTGACTTAGCCTCGGTGTACATGGAATGGTAGACCGTGGGATAAAATCTATTTTTGAGGAGTGGCAGAGAGTTAGCTCTGAAATGGGCCTCCTGCAAAAGTACAATGTCTGCCTTCATACGTCTCATGTCATGTAGTAACATCCGTCTCTTCTCCGGGATGTTTAGTCCCTTCGTGTTCAATGAGACCACATTGAGTTCAGCCATGTTCGTGAGTTCGGGAGAATAAGGTAGGTGTGAGCTTAAGGGGGAGGAGAATGGGTAAGTAAGAAGGTTCTTAGGCAGGCCTTTCAACCGGCCCGGAAAGGAAGAACGTGCAAGAGAATTAGGGCTCTGTCACAAGAGAGTACAGCGACGAAGAGTAGCTAATGTGGCTATATTTAGCTAAAGCACTCCCCAGTGAGTCACCGGTAGTTGAGCGTGGTCCTAGGAGGGGTAGTGATTGGACAGGGCCGAGAAATGAGCCCCTCGGTCCCCCCCGCCACCCCCGGCAATCAGGTATTTGAAAGCATCTTGCAGCGGTAAATACATCTAAATATCCAGTGGATATAATACAAGACATGTAACAATATGCTGACCTTAAATAAAGAACAAAAACATTGGTAAGGTAAGTCAAATCTTACAATAGGAAGAATAACACCCTGAAAAAGTAAGTAGAACTATACAACCGTTGATCCCTCAGCTTAACCTCTGCCCAAATCCCTGACTATGTCATATAATATTGCTCAGTACCCCCCTCGTGCCCGCTCCTTAGAGACAGCCCTCTATGCGTTCTGTGAGAGTGTAATTGTACCCTCAGCCCATTAGGGGTTCATTGGCTCCCCAGTCCACAAGACGTCCCTTAGTCAGTGGTGCACCCCCTCCCGCTCTCCCCAGAGGGACAAAAAAGACCCGCCACCCCTCCGCAGCCAGTGTCCATCGGCCGACTAAAATTGCAGTGTTTGTAATCGTGGGGCGTTCAACAGTGCTGTCACATGTGGTCAATCTGACTTTAATCTTCACCGCTAGGTAGACTCTTCCCGCCCCAGTTCTACTGCAGCCGGGGGGAGGGAGGAAACCGGCCGGCTAAATGTCAATGTTTCCTCATTAGAGCTGGGGTCTCCCATGTGGACTGTGGTCTCCCGCAGCTCCCAACAAAAATAGGCAGTGTGTCTCGTCAGTGGCCCTGCCATCATGCCAGAAAAGGTCAGGGCTGAAAGTAACCGGTGCTGCAGGAGGGCACCAAATTCTGCAGGAGGGCACCAAATTCTGCGGGGTCCCCACTGCCCGCTTCGCCCAGGTTCCCCCGTGGTGTCATACAGGGCAACACACAGGGCCGCAGCAGCGAGCGATGCACTCCCAGCCCCGCAATCGCTAAACCCCCGGTAGCATAAAGGTGCAAGCATGTCTCAGACCTCTGCTGATGAGTGCTCCCGTAGGGGGCAAAGAAAAAAAAACTGAAAAAAAAGGAAGGGGGGGGGGGGGGGGAGAAAAGATTCTATTCCCCATAGTGGTTTCAGGACAGAAATCGTCTTGCCAGGGTTGTCAGAGCTACTAGGTAGGGGTGAGCAGGCGAGTTTGGGGGGGCAAAGTTAGGTCAGGGTTCAGGCGCCATTGTGAAAGATCTACTCACGATGCTGTGGATCTTCCCTCTGGGCCATCCGCGGTCTTCTCCTGCTCCGCTGTAGTCTAGGCTGTAACGGGCCCTGGTATGTGGAAAGCCCCGATCTACCAGCCGGGCGTGGGAGTATTTGAAGCCAGTCAGGAACAGGGATCTGGTCCGCGTCAAGGAACCTGAACAGGCCGGGTAGGTCTGCTGGTGACTGCAGGGTGTATACATTCCCGTCCTTCCGGAACGTGACAGCTAACGGGTATCCCCAGCGGTAGGTAGAGCCCTTCGCCTTTGCCAACTCCAAGATGGGTCTAAGCATGGCCCTGCGTCTCAGCGTTGCCCTGGATAGGTCCGGGAGAATGGTGATGGGCGCTCCATCCAGGTCTACCTCACCTTGTTCCCATGCCCTTCTCAGAATTTCATCCTTCCGCGGTTAGCGTAGCAGTTTGCAAAGTACGTCCCACGGACGCTCCGCGTCAGCATTTCTGGGTCCCAGTGTTCTGTGGGTTTTTTCTATTTCCACGACACCGGTAGGGTCTTCTAAGAGGGTGCGAAAAATTTCTTGCACAGCGGCCTCCATGTTTTCCCCCTCTATAGATTCAGGTAGACCCTGGGGCCGCAAGTTGTTCCTGCGGCTCCGGTCTTCAACATCCTCCAGGTGGAGCTGAAGGGCGATGGCAGTGTCTCGATGCTGGTCTGGGGATCTCTCCAGCTCTGACACCCGGTTTTCCAGTGTCGAGAAGGAGGCCTCCCCCGCAGTCACTCTCTCAGCCAATACTGACACATCCTCCCTCACGTCTTGTATATCTCTGCGGTGAGTTTCCTCCAACCGCAGGATGAGCGCCTCGATGTCCGTTCTAGTGGGGAGGGCCTGTATCAGAGTCCAGAGATCTTGCTCAGCCTGGCCAGGCTCCTGGGAACGCCCTGATACCTCCATGGGCGATGGTGAGGTTGGCTGGCTGCCTGAGGCTTGGTCCGGAGCGGCTGGGACGTCTCGGTTTGGGCAGCCATCAGTCCATGCTTGTGATTTCGTGGGAGCTCTGCGCGGTGTGCCTCGTGGTGCCGCCGAGTCAGCGCCTGTGGAGCGCCTCCGTGTGGGGCTGAAATAGTGATGGATAACCCCGGCGTGAGCGCTGGAGCGGTCTCCTCTAGTAGCAGCCCTTGTCCTGCATCCTTTGAATAATTGCATGCCGGATTTAATAGCGGATTGCCTTGGTGGAAGGCCGGGAGCTCACAAAAAGTGCAGCCTTACTCCGCCATGTCCAGGCCACGCCCCCACCAAAATAGAGCTTTATGGTCACAACCATAAGCGCTATGTTTGGGGAGGGGTCAACAAAACCTATAGCGACAAGAATACCATCCACACTGTAAAGCATGGTGGTATCTCATTGATGTTTTGGGGTGGGTGATCTCTAAAGGCAAGGGGAATCTTGTGAAAAATGATGGCAAGATGAATCCAGCATGTTATCAGATGATACTGCACAAAAGCTGCTCATGGGACACTCTTGGCCCCTGTACACACGGTCGGAGAATCCGTCGGAATGTGTCCTATCGGACCGTGTCGTCGGATAATCCGACTGTGTGTGGTATGCATCGGACTGATTCCGTCGGAATATCCGTCCGACCCAATTTTCCAACATGCTGGAAATATTTCCCGACCAACTGGGCCGGTCGGACATACTCCGATCATGTGTAGCGAATTTTGATCGGACCAAGTGCCACGCATGCTCAGATCAAATTCCTACATCAAAGCTATTGGCTACTAGCCTGAATGTAGTCCCATCGTAACAAAATTACGTCATCACGTTCTGAAAGATCGGATTTTTCGCCAACTTTGTCCGACCGTGTGTATGCAACAGTTTCGGACAAGATCCGACGGACAAGATCTGACGGACAAGATCCGACGGACAAAATCCGACGGGCAAAATCCGACGGGCAAAATCCGACGGATTTGGTTGTGGAAATCTCCGACCGTGTGTACAGGGGCTTGGACTTTTTCAGCACAACAATGACCCTAAGCACAAGGCCAAGTTGACTCTCCAGTGGTTACAGCAGAAAAAGGTGAAGGTTCTGGAGTGGCCATCACAGTCTCCTGACCTTAATATAATGGAGCCACTCTGAGAAAATCGCAAACAGTGTGATTCATGCAAGACGACCAAAGACTTTGTATGACCTGGGAGGCATTTTGCCAAGACGAATGGGCAGCTATACCACCTGCAAGAATTTGGGGCCTAATAGACAACTATTAGAAAATACTGCATGCTGTCATTGATGCTAAAGGGAGCAATACACAGTATTAACAACTAAGGGTATGCAGACTTTTCAACAGTGGCCATTCCATTTGTTAACTTGTTGCCAAGTTTTGTTTTATTATTGTGCCATCCTGCTATGACCTAGAATTGAATATGAATCCCATAAGAAAAATAAGAATTATGTTTTGCCTGCTCACTCATGTTTTCTAGATATTGTATATTACCAATTCTCCAAGGGTATGCACACTTTTAAGCACAATTGTATTATTTCTGGTGTACCTATAGTAGCTCTATCCTGTCTTTACACTTTTCTGTCTTGTCAATAGTGTTAAGAAAATAATATGTGCAAAAATGATGATTATCTGTAGATGAACACATACTATATATATACTGTATTTATTTATTCACCTATGGACACAGTTTTAGTTTTATTAAAAGTATAAAAAATCATCTGGGATGATGCCTGTTAAAGCGAAATGTGTTGGGTTGTTATGCTGGTCCCATTGTTACTGTCTTATTTGAAGCGCTTGTATTTTTACCTTGGAAATTTAAGTGCAATTCTTATGTTTATATAAATAAATATTCCTCACAGAATTACGCAAAAAAAAAAAAAGTGTTCCTTCTTCCTGTTTTGTCCTATTGGTTGGGCTGATATGTCCGTGTACTACTAACCTGCTGTATCCACCGCTTTGGAACATCCGTCTGGAGGTTGTGTCCATACAGTGAGCCTGAACCTTCTGGTCATCTCATAAAGCTTGATTGACTCATCAGGTGTATACCTGTATGAGTCCAATCTCTCTGGGAAAGTGACTGGTGTTTCTGGTGGTGGATTTTCTATGTCACTCTTATCACCTTTGGGTGCTCACCCAAGATTTGTGTGACTGTCATTTATTTTTAGATTACTCACCTTCGAACACATTAGGACCTGCTTGTGGTCCCTTATGTTTATATATGAACACCATTCGTCATTGAATACATATCACAATATATTTTTGTATTTGTTAATAATTTCTCACATGTCAATATTATTTTTGATATTGGTTATCTGTTAGCTCTGCACATTTTTATACTTGTTTTCATTTATTTCTACACCACTGTGCTGGCTGCTAGTGTTTATTTAGTTGTATTAAATGCATGATTACATATATTATGTGTTCATTTACAGATAATCATTGTTTTTGCACAAGTTATTTTATTGACACTGTTGATGATACACATCGATCAATTTAATTCATTTTTGTTTGTTGAAAGTTTACCAGACAGCGCAACTTTTTTTTCCCATGATACATTGCAAGAACCTGACAATCACAAGTTTGACTCCTAGAGGCAGAGGCATGATGGGATTTGTGGTTTCACCACAGCTGGAGTGTGAGGTTGCCTACCCCTGCTCTAAGGTTTAGTCTTTCATATCTCAAGAAGTTTTGGTCCAAAGGAAGGCAAAATTGAATGCAAATACTTACTGTAATTTTCCTTTCCTGACGAGCTTCATGACAGCATAACTGGGTATAGGCCTCCCTGCCCAAAGGACTTAACTCAAATAAATTTGAGCCCACCTACAGCCTTAGCGTTCTGTAACAAGTCCTACAATGCTGGGTGGGATCTGTGCTGCCATATAGCTCGTCCGGAAAGGAAAATTATGGTAAGTTTTTAGTTAAATTTTCCGCTTTCCTGACGGCTCCATGTCAGCACAGCTGGGAACTAACTAGCCAAAATGGGAGGGATAATGCTACACACTCCTTAATTCTGACTAAACAAAACAGAAGCCAGGATGCCTTTGCCAAACTCAACTGTCATTAAGCCATGAATATGAATATTTTGGTGCCCATGTAGCTGCCTTGCAGATAGTTTCATACACTGCTGCCACTCTCAAGGTCGAGACCCTTCTAGTGATTGGTGCCGTGATTCTCCTGGCACGGCCAGCCCTTTCAACTTGTAGGCCAAGGAGATGAGCTTTACCAACCAAGAGGCAATAATTTTGCTTCAAGCTGTAAAATCATTTACACCCCCTGACATTTCACATTTCTCCATCACTTAAAGTGAAAGTTCCATTTTTGGGTGGAACTCCGTTTTAAGAACATTCATTCCATTTTCTATTCACTAGTGGGGTCTTTGGGGTATTTGTTTTTAACCGCATTGACAAGAGAAAGAGCTGGAAGAAGAAGCAGTGGCCCGGCAAGAAGAACCGAAGAGGGGGACAAGACCCCGCAAAGTCGGAAGAAGAGGGCGGCGATGAAGAAGAAAGCCGAGTCCAGCGAGAAGACCCCCGAAGACGGAAGACCGCCAGAGCTGTGTAATAAACTACTTTAACCCTTGTGTGTTGTGTTTTTTTTTTTTTCATAGGTGAATGGGTAGGGGTACATTGTACCCCATACTCATTCACATAGGCTGGGGGGCCAGTATCCGGGGGCCCCCTTATTAAAGGGGGCTCCCGGATTCCGATAAGCCCCCGCCCGCAGACCCTGACAACCAACGGCCAGGGTTGTCGGGAAGAGGCCCTCATCAACATGGGGACAAGGTGCTTTGGGGTGGGGGGGGGCCGCGCGGCCCCCCCTTCCCCAAGGCAACCCCGCATGTTGAGGGCACGCGGCCTGGTACGGCTCAGGAGGAGGGGGGCGCTCGCTCGTCCCCACCCCCTTTCCTGGCCGGCCAGGTAGCGTGCTCGGATAAGGGTCTGATATGGACCTGGGGGGACCCCCACGCAGATTTTTCAGCGTAAGGATTCCTCTTTAAGTCCATACCAGGTGACGAGGCCAGCGACGCCTCCTTCGCTGGCCCCAGCTACCTGGAGACACGCTCAAAATGAGCGGACTTTTCTCCGGGCGGGAAAAGTCCGTTCATTTCAAAAGTATGGCAGACTGGCACACACACGGCCAGATTGTCCGCCGAAATGCGAGTCCGGCGGACAGATTGGAGTGCAAAAATACTTTCTTAGTCCGCCGGACTTTTGGGTAAAAAAAAGTCTGCCGGAGCCCACACACGGCGGGATTGTCCGGACTTTTCAACCGGATTGTTTGATCGTGTGTACGAGGTATAAATAGCACTGATTGCTGTATAAATGACAATGGTTCCTAAAAATGTGTCAAAAATGTCCGATGTGTCCGCCATAATGTCGCAGTCACAATAAAAATCGCTGATTGCCGCCATTACTAGTAAAAAAGAAAAAAATTATTAATAAAAATGATATAAAACTATCCCCTATATTGTAAACGCTATAACTTTTGCACAAACCAATTTTTTTACCAAAAATATGTAGAAGAATACGTATAGGCCTAAACTGAGGAAATTTTTTTTTTTATATTTTTGGGGGATATTTATTATAGCAAAAAGTAAAAAATATTGAATTTTTTTCAAAATTGTCGCTCTATTTTTGTTTATAGCGCAAAAAATAAAAACCGCAGAGGTGATCAAATACCACCAAAAGTAAGCTCTATTTGTGGGAAAAAAAGGACACAAATTTAGTTTGGGAGCCATGTCGCTCGTCCGCGCAATTGTCAGTTAAAGCAACGCAGTGCCGAATCGCAGAAAAGGGGCTTGGTCCTTTGGCTGCAAATTGGTCCGGGGCTTAAATGGTAAAGAGAAAGTGTAAAAAAATAAATAGAAGTAAATTAAAGAATAAAAAAAAATGCAAAGCACCCCTGCTCGCACAGAAGTGATTGCATACTTAAGTCACGCCACATACGTAAACTCAAATCACACATGTGAGGTATCGCCGCATACGTTAGAGCAAAAGCAACAATTCTAGCCCAAGACCTCCTCTGTAACTCAAAACATTTAACCTGTAATAATTTTACAAGCGTCGCCTATGGAAATTTTTAAGTACCGAAGTTTGGCACCATTCCATGTTTGGTGCCTTTCACATTATACAAAAAAATGGGGCTAACTTTACTGTTTTTTTTTTTTATTCCAAAAAAAGGGTGTTTGACCATACGAAAAAAGGAAAACTCATTGAGCAACATCCATATTAAAAACAGGCAGGGCAGAAAACAGTGGTGATGTCATCACGCACGTGAGAGTGTTAGGACATTTTTTATTTCCAATGCCTCTGATTACAGTCTTGTTGTAAGTAGTTTTTTAAGTAAATTGCCTGTAACCACAGCCTGAGTATGAAAGGGGTTAAAGTCGTTTAGGACATTCCCTTCCTGAACACCAAGGCAGCTACCAAACACTCCAATCAGTCGAACAAGGAACCCATACGAATAATTCTCCCCCAAGATGAGACGAGGCTCTGTGTTGAGGGTCAAGCAGGAATGAATCTTTATTGAAACAAATGCAGGCTCTTTTTATACATTTGAGAATACTGTAGGCCCCACAGGAACAATGACCCGGATCCACCCACAACATCACACAATGGTTACATAAGGAGCCCCCAATACACATTATTCTGAGTGTCAATATCTCCTCTAGTAGACAATAGATGAGTTCATTAGCACACTTAATAATAGGTGAAGGGAAAACTGCCTCAGACAAGATTATCACAATTTACTTATCCAGACAAAAGCAACATTGTTAAGCAATAGATGGTCTATCTCTTACAATAAACTTCCTGGAATGCTCATATTAGGAGTTATACTTCCTGGCCATAGACCTCAGTGTCCAGGGGATAAAATCTTTATATTTCTTGAGAGATATTGTTAATGAATATTACTTTTCCATTTGAAGTAATCAAATCATATTCTCAGGCTTCATTCTTTTCTTGGTCACCCTGCGCCCAACAGTGACTCCCGTCACATTGCCCATTTTTAATATTGACATTGAACAATGAGTTTTCCTTTTCTTGTATGATCAATGGTTGGATCAGCTTTAGTGGACATACTTTGGTTTTCTCTTTGGCTCGTTTTTACCAATGGTCCCTCAGAACGAGGCTGGCAAGACATTCTGCACCTAATGTGAGGGGTAATAAAGCTTACAGATATAAATATAGACCTTGATAGGTCTTTGGATCTGGTCATTTTTGGCTGACCTGTCTAAACACTGGGTGATGCACTGAACTTAATAAGGACTTGTATCACGTTACGTTACGCTGCACAATATTACGTTATGAGTTGAGTTGAGTTGCATCTTGATATAACGCGGTCCTTTACCCCGTAGGGTCCAGACGCTCTTACAAACTCATACATATTTACACATACTAGGGCCAATTTATAGACAGGACCTGATTAACCTGTCACTTTGGAGTGACAGTGGAGTTATGGACTTTGGTGTTTCTTATAGGCGGGCAACGAATGGAAAACTGCTTTTAATACCAGGACCGGACATTACAAATACCTTGTAAAGCCGTTTGGTTTTTGCAATGCTCCTGCAGCTTTTCAAGAATTAATCAACGATGTCGTCCGAGATATGTTGCAGCAATGTGTGGTGGTTTCCAGTGGCGGCCCGTCTATAGGGGGCGCCCGGGCGCCGCCCCCCCCCCTCCTGTGTAGTCAAAAAAGAAAAATGTTTTTTAAAACTGCCCCTTTAAGAAAAAAAAGTCCTTTAACATAGTGCACTTTGTAAGAGCGCCGGACACAGTGCACTATGGAAGCGCCACGTCAATGCAATCACAAGATTGCAGACGTGGCGCTTCATTTGCGGGCTTTTATCCCGCCTTGGGGCGCTTTCCGAAGTGCCACTAGCTTCCGCCCGGCGCTCATAGTATCTAGTACTATGGCCCGGCAGTTTGATTGACATCTGACTCAGATGTCACTTCCTGTTTTCGCTCACACCGCAGGAGAGGAGAGAGGGCACAGTCAGCAAAGTAAGTGCTGCTGTGCTCCGGGGGGGGGGGGGGGGGAGTATCTGTAACACATTTGTTTTATTATTTTTTTTATTATCAGTGCCTATGGAGTGACAGCAGCATTTTTAATCTCCAACTTTACTTCCCTAAGACCGGTCACGATCACAGTGAGTGTATGGAACGGCCAGCAGCAGTGGATGTCATGGATCACAGTAAGTGTTTGTGTAAAGGCAGCCTCAGATAAGACTGTGAGAGTAAGGGATGGGAACAAGTGCACTGTGTCTGTGTTACTGTCTTACTTTCTCCACTCCCCCTCCCCCCCCAACCTCCCTGCTTGGAATGTGTGTCTGTGCTGGAAGACTCATACCTGGCTGTGAGGGGACTGTGAACAAGTCCTGAGGAGGGGGGTGGGGGTTGTACATGTCTGCCTGTGTGTGTGCTACATGGAGACATGGGAGGAAGCTGACTGCATGCTAAGATACCCCTCCGCCACTGGACACACAGCATTACACAGTACACAGTCCCTGACCTGGTCACCAGTGGGCACCTGGCAGCATTTGATGACACAGTGACTGCGTTTGGGCACAGAGGCTGCGTTTGGGCATAGTGGCTGCTTTTGGGCATGGTGGATGTGTTTGATGGCACAGTGAATGATTTTGATGACACAATGAATGCGTTTGATGGCACAGTGGGTGCGTTTGATGGCACAGTGGGTGCGTTTGGGCCTGGTGGGTGCATGGTGGGTGCGTTTGGGCATGGTGGGTGCGTTTGGGCACGGTGGATGCGTTTGATGGCACAGTGGCTGTGTTTGAGCACAGTGGATGCGTTTGGGCACATCGGCTGCATTTGGGCTCAGTGGCTGCGTTTGAGCACCGTGGATGCGCTTGATGGCACAGTGGCTGTGTTTGGGCACAGTGGATGGGTTTGGGCACGGTGGATGCATTTTATGGCACGGTGGTTGTGTGTGATGGCACGGTGGATGCGTTTGATGGCACAGTGGGTGCGTTTGGGCACGGTGGATGCGTTTGATGGCACAGTGGCTGCATTTGGGCACGGTGGATGCATTTGATGGCACAGTGGCTGCGTTTGATGACACAGTGGCTGCGTTTTGGCACGGTGGATGCGTTTGATGGCACAGTGGCTGTGTTTGGGCACAGTGGCTGCGTTTGGGCACGGTGGATGCCTTTGATGGCACAGTGGATGCCTTTGATGGCACAGTGGTTGTGTTTGATGGCATAGTGGCTGCATTTGGGCACAGTGGCTGGGTTTAATAGCACAGTTGATGCATTTGATGGCACAGTGGCTGCGTTTGGGCACAATGAATGCATATGATGGCACAGTGGCTGCGTTTGATGGCACAGTGTCTGCGTTTGATGGCACAGTGGCTGCGTTTGATGACACAGTGGATACGTTTGGGCACAATGGATGCGTATGATGGCACAGTGGCTGCAATTAATGGTTTTTTTTTTAGTTTGTTTGCGCCCCCCCCCAAATTTTTGAGCACCAGCCGCCACTGGTGGTTTCTCTCAATGATATACTCATATGTTCAAAATTCCTAGGGAACCACCACACAGATGTCTCCAGTGTGCTACAGAGGTTGAGAGATAATAACCTGCATTGTAAGTTGAAAAAGTGCGAGTTCCATCGTGAACAGGTTAAATTTCTGGTTTATGTAATTTCTACTGCCGGTTTTTCAACAGACTACTATCTACAGTGGCCTTGATCCGTAGGTCTGCATCCACTACCACGTTTTCTGGGCTTTTATAATTATTAACGGAAATGTATATGTAACTTCTGTTCTCTGGTCAAACCCCTGACTGATATGACCAGGAAGGACAGCAACCCACAGAATTGATCTCTGGATTCCGCTATTAAAGCCTTTGAGTCTCTCAAGGCTGTCCTTGTTTCAGCTCCTGTGCTGGCACATCCTGATCCTATGTTACCCTTCATTCTTGAGGTTGATGCTTCCGAGCCTGGAGTAGGCACTCTTCTGTCTCAACATCCTACCTCTGAGAGCGCTATGCATCCCTGTGGCTACTTTTCTAAGAAATTGTCTCCTGCAGAATGCAATTACGAGATTGGGGACAGAGAATTGCTAGCCATCATTGTAGATCTTAAAGAATGGAGGTATCTCCTTGAGGGTACCAGTGTGCCGGTCCTCATTTTAACTGACCATAATTTCACATTCTAGTCTGAGGCTAAACACTTATCTCCCAGAAGGGCACGATAGGCTCTTCTTTTGTAAAGCCTCAATTACATAGTCTCATTCTCACCTGTTATTAAAGAGGGGTTCCACCCTAAAGTGGAACTTCCACCCTAAAGTGGAACTTCCACTTCTGCTCATCGGAACCATCTCCCCCTCCGGTGTCACAGTTGGCCCCTTTCAGGCGGAGGGGGGTGCAGATACCTGTCTAAGACAGGTATTTGCACCTACTTCTGGGCATAGACTCCCACAGGAGTCTAAGCTGTTTCCTGTCCCGCTGCTCTGTCTGCTGGGACACACACGGGTCCCAGAGACAGTGCGGACCATTCCTAGTGTGCTGCACGACTCGCACATGCGCAGTAGGGAACCGGGAAGTGAGGCCGCAACGCTTCACTTCCTGATTCCCTAACCTAGAATGGCGGCGGCAGCAGCCGAGAGATCGATCGGTTTTGGCTGCCGACATCGCTGGACCCTGGGACAGGTGAGTGTCCATTTATTAAAAGTCAGCAGCTGTAGTATTTATAGCTGCTGGCTTTTAATATTTTTTTTGTAGGTGGAATCCCTCTTTAAGAATGTAAGGTCTGATGCATTGTCACAACAGTTTTCCTCCTCGCCCAAGATGGAGTCGGTTCCTACTCCTGTGATACCCCCAGATCACATTCTAGCCCCTATTTTCACTAGTCTTGCTACACCTTTGGGTGACAGAATTCTGGCCACTCAGATCCATTCTCCTGAAAAACCATGTGACACCTGCTTTGTCCCCTAGAATCTCCACACTGCTTTGCTCCAGAAATACCATTCTCCCAAAGCAGCTGGTCACCTAGGGAAGAATCGGCTCATCTGGTTTATTTCTCAACAATTCTGGTGGCCTAGTCCCCACACTGATGTAACCGCCTTCATAGCTGCTTGTTCCGTGTGTGCTCAGAGTAAAACACCATGACACCTTCCAGTGGGCCTCCTACAACCCATACCCAAAGGGGAGAGGTCTTGGACCCACTTGTCTATGGATTTTATTGTGGAGTTACCCAACTCCCAGGGCAACACAGTTATTTTTAAGGTGCTTGACCAGTTCTCCAAGGTGTTTCATTGTATTCCACTTAAGAAGTTGCCTACATCCGAAGAACTGGCATTCATTTGATTTTTCAGTTACATGGGTTACCCAAGATTATCATCTCGGATAACAATCTGCCTCAACAACGGTGCTGCACCCCAGTGCCACATATCCGTGCCCATCAGTGTCATCTACCAGTGCCCATCAGTGCCGCCCATCAGTGCCCAGCAGTGCCACCTATCAGAGCCACCTATCAGTGCCCATCAGTCCCATCTATCAGTGGTACCTCTCAGTGCCACCCATCCGTGCCACCCATCCGTGCCACCCTATCTGTGCCCATCTTTGCCCATCAGTGCCGCCTTATCTGTGCCCATCAGTACTGCCTTATCTGTGCCTATCGGTGCCACCTTATCTGTGCCTATTAGTGCCGCCTTAACTATGCCTATCAGTGCCCACCAGTGCAGCCTATCAGTGCCCACCAATGCAGCCTATCAGTGCCGCCTCATGAGCACACTTCAATGAAGGAGAAAAATGACCTGTTTGCAAAATTTTATAACAAACTATTAAACATGATTTTTTTTTTTTTTGCATCTTTTTTTGTTTGTTTAGCAAAAAATAAAACTCCCAGCTGTAATTAAATACCACCAAAAGAAAGCTCTATTAGTGGGAAAAAAATGATAAAAATGTAATTTGGGTACAGTGTTGTATGCCCGCGCAATTGTCATTCAAAGTGCATCAGCGCTGAAAGGTGAAAATTGGTCTGGGCATGAGGAGGGTTTAAGTGCCCAGTAAGCAAGTGGTTAAAGCCATGGAACTGCGAGTATCAGCATAGCCACTGATCTTTGGGAATAGGAAACAGATATGTAACAGATCTATGACAGATCCAATTCAAACTCTGGATAATAGCAAAACACTCTTACCACTAAATGTAGTACCACTGACAGAGATTTATAACACTTCCTGGCCGAATATATGTGTTAGAGTGACAATTATCCCCTGCAGTCTTACTCGTTTCATTTAAAAAAAACTAAATGAAAACTGGAGATACGGACTTCAGATAGTTGGTTCTGCTAATCAGTGGAGCAAAGAAACTCGTTTACACCAGAACTTCATACGTGTCAGATCAGAACAAACAACACACATTAGGTAGTCCAAAACACAGCTGAATGGAATGACAAATAGAAGCACCAACTAGATACTGGTGCTGAAAACCTAAAACATTCACATGTGAAACCCAACAAATCAGGAAAAAGAAAAACTATTTTGTATAACGTTGTCTATGGAGGCTGTGATTTCCTTTTGTTCTGAAAGCCATGAAACCCAATTATCTAATCTGAGGGATAAAACACCAATAGCATTTAGTAATGAACATTAATTTTTTCCTCCTATAAACAAAATAAACCAGTGGTTATATACCTGTAACAATACATTAGCATATGAAACACAAATATACATTACATTGCATTGCATAAAGAAAGTCTTTCTTATTTGTTTTGGAACAGTGCATTTTTTTAAAATACCAAAAATTGTTGAGCTCAACTTTAATTACTCATCCATGTGGATTTTTGTTTTATGGTATACCATTAATTTCCCCCAAAAAATGTATTCACCACGGTGAGAAAAAAAATTAGCAACTTGTAATAAACCTTTTAGCGGTACCATTTATCTACCAATCACAATACCTCACCACAAAGAACCTCCCGCAGAACTGTCTCTCTGGAAATTAAACACATTTTAGTAAATACACATTTCAATTCACTATTACAGATAGCTATCTTGGCTCAGGTAATTTGCATGTCAATACAGTTTGCTTTACACTCTCCCCGACCTGGTCAGAAAGAAGGGGGGGGGGGGT
The DNA here is from genome assembly GCF_037356315.1 of Lithobates pipiens. Classification (NCBI taxonomy): domain Eukaryota; kingdom Metazoa; phylum Chordata; class Amphibia; order Anura; family Ranidae; genus Lithobates; species Lithobates pipiens. The sequence continues at coordinate 242,764,689 of NW_027507764.1, read as the reverse complement.
CATTTGAGTGGGTTTTCAGCAGTTTAGACAACAGCCCTCAGCATCACATTCCATATTCCACACACACTCACACAATTAGCTAGGATAAATACGAAGTGTAAACATCACACATATCAGCATGTTTTCTATAATAACCTGTACTTCTTAAACCCATAACATCTGTTTTGTAAGGTTAAAATTCTTTCAGAGATCCATACCATTTCATTAGCCCCTTCTCTGCCTGTATGGAAGCATTCTTTGGAATGGGACCCATGACCTAGGTGGTCCATACTTCTTACACCTAGGCCACATGGCGAAGCGTGCAAAGTACACTTCAAAATCACATCTTGTGGTCCTATATGGATTATATTTACCAACTTTCACTGGAACTGGATAGACAGAACCTTACGATGGGACCAAACACCCCACATAAGCGACATTTTATCTTATCTAAAGTGGTACAACATCTAACAAACGGCTTTGTTTTAGACGACTACAATGGATTAGTAGCTGGCTGTTTACAGGGGCAATTTTTTAAAGAACTCTTACCTTCCAGGAATTTATTCGTGTTGGTACATACCTTAGGCGTGGAGGATGTCCCCCTGATTTCAGAGATACCCAAATCCATTGCTTTGTTATCCACTCTGTCTGAGAACTGAGAAAACGGCTCCTGGAAGCCGACAGATAATGGTTTCACTTCACTTTCTGCATCCTTCAGTCTTTTTCCCAACTAATGAACATCCTCCTGTAATCATTGATTTTCTAGTACTAATTGCTGGTGGATAGCCTCAGAATTTGACATGGAAGCTTCTAAAATACTGATTTTATCTTTGGTTATTTCTAGTGCTTCTTTCAGGGATTCGTTTTGCCCTTTTACATGTCCATACTGTTTCGCTAACCACCTGGCCGCAAAGATTAGCATTGTTTTTCCCGTGGATTTACTACAGCTTCTTCCAGTGAAATTTAATTCATCCCCTCCCGTCAGTGGGACAGAAAGAGTCCCTTCTGCCTGGAGACTTTTCTCCCTTAATGCCAGCATGGCCATTTCCTCTCCATTTCCTGCTACTCTACCTTCCTCTTCCTGTACCTCCCAATCCCCCTGTACTTCATATGTTACTGGGGTATCAGACTTGTGTTTTGGCTCTCCCTTTTTCTCAGCCACTGAAAGGTGGCAGCTCATGTAAGCCCCTGAGAACTTTGCTGACAAGGACTGGGCAACTGCATAAGGCCCAAGTCCTGACAAGTGATCCTTGTCTCCCTGAGCATCCCAATTTTGTTTCCTTGTTTGGAATGATTACTCCTTAAATTATATAGTAAAAACATTAATTTCCTCTATTTTTTCAATAACTCAAGCATCCATATACTCCAAGTATCTCTTTCATATGGCCGTGTCATCTTTTTGTGGTGAGCACGGTACAGATCTTCCCATACTTTAAGTTTAAATGTACCTTTCTTAGAAAACCTCTTCCCCGTCCAACAATCCCAATCACAAATATATTTTACCACCCAGGGCCCATATGTATCTATCATCTGTTCCCCTTGGGGTCAGTTGGTAGGGTTCACCCCACTCAGACCCCCTCTTTGAAGCGATTCTATTGCCTATCCTTATGAATTCTTGGACCCTGACCTGATTTCCCAACCTTTTATAGGTTGCTCCTCCAGAGGTAGCGACCCTCTGGAACGTGATTGGGTTGGCAGGTACCGCCCCTGTCACCGTTGCTGCTTTTCACTACTTGTCAGAACAATATTTTCCCTGTTCGCAATGATAGTCCTTCAAGTCACAAGTCAGCCTGGAGATTTTCCCAAAATCTTTAGTTCACTCTCCCCCATGGACTTTTCCGAAGCATTCTAAAAAATGGCTTAAAGTATGGCTATTACTTTTTTTATCGCATTAATGATTAGCGTAAACTTGGATAATCATGAAAATGTATACATGCCTGGAGAATAGAACGCAGTCAACTGAGGCACACTTTTTTGCAATATGATTTGTATCAGTTACAGTATAGCCAGTGTTCCCAGGTCTAATTACAAAGCTTAAAATCTCATTAGTAATTGCAAAGAAGAAAGATTCATACCCAAGATCATTCAGTGTGATTTAATCTCCGTTTCCACTGATGCAATTTGTCATGTGACCTTGGACACGTAAAGTTGCATTACCAGTTTCAGCCCATTGATTTCATTAGCACCTGTTCCAATCTATGTGACTCAAAGCTGCAGCAACTCTGAAAAGGTACCTGCACCACCCTGATGCAACTCCGGATGCAACTCCGACCCAGAGTGTAAATTTAGATCAAAGCCACACTACAGTTGCACTAAAGTTGCACCTCAGTCACACTCTCAATTGTGCGACCTTGGAGTTGTACCAGTGGAAACGTAGCCCTATGCCCACAGGTGCATTTCAATCACAAAGATTGGCCTCTCATTCAAAGGGTCAACTGAAATTGCTTTTTGTCAGAGAGGCACATATCCTTTTCCACTGCCTCCAAGATTCCAAATGGAGCACAAAATCAGTCTCATCAAAGTATTAGTATAGACCAAAGGTAAATAGGAAAGTTCTGAGAAGTTTGCTAGTCTGGATATTCAGATGGGATACAGGTGAAAACAAAAAAGATAAAAAAAAAAAAGCTTAGCGTTTCTGGAGTTAGGACTGTATAGCCCAGCTCTGACTTTCCTACACAAAATAACATTTACCCAGATGTTAAACTTTCTCACACATGGGCACCATCTGTAATGGCAATGTTTGTACCTCACTTACATGATTAATGATACATAAAATAAGTGATTAAAACCTTTTGTCTATATAAGAATCACCCAATGCGGTTGTAGCTATAACCCATGAAATCAATAAGGAAATGATAATGGTGCTAAAATACAATGATCTAATTTATTTTTACAGAAAAAATAAAAGTTAGAATAATCAGATATTACTGAATATAATGTACAGTGCCTTGCGAAAGTATTCGGCCCCCTTGAACTTTTCAACCTTTTGCCACATTTCAGGCTTCAAACATAAAGATATAAAATTTAAATTTTTTGTGAAGAATCACCAACAAGTGGGACACAATTGTGAAGTGGAACGAAATCTATTGGATAATTTAAACTTTTTTAGCAAATAAAAAACTGAAAAGTGGTGCGTGCAAAATTATTCGGCCCCTTTACTTTCAGTGCAGCAAACTCACTCCAGAAGTTCAGCGAGGATCTCTGAATGATCCAATGTTGTCCTAAATGACTGATGGTGATAAATAGAATCCACCTGTGTGTAATCAAGTCTCTGTATAAATGCACCTGCTCTGTGATAGTCTCAGGGTTCTGTTGAAAGTGCGGAGAGCATCATGAAGACCAAGGAACACACCAGGCAGGTCTGTAATACTGTTGTGGAGAAGTTTAAAGCTGGATTTGGATACAAAAAGATTTCCCAAGCTTTAAACATCCCAAGGAGCACTGTGCAAGCGATCATTTTGAAATGGAAGGAGTATCAGACCACTGCATATCTACCAAGACCTGGCCGTCCCTCTAAACTTTCAGCTCAGACAAGGAGAAGACTGATCAGAGATGCAGCCAAGAGGCCCATGAGCACTCTGGATGAATTGCAGAGAACTATAGCTGAGGTGGGAGAGTCTGTCCATAGGACAACAATCAGTCGTACACTGCACAAATCTGGCCTTTATGGAAGAGTGGCAAGAAGAAAGCCATTTCTCAAAGATATCCATAAAAAGTCTCGTCTAAAGTTTGCCACAAGCCACCTGGGAGACACACCAAACATGTGGAAGAAGGTGCTCTGGTCAGATGAAACCAAAATCAAACTTTTTGCCTACAATGCAAAACGATATGTTTGGCGTAAAAGCAACACAGCTCATCACCCTCAACACACCATCCCCACTGTCAAACATGGTGGTGGCAGCATCATGGTTTGGGCCTGCTTTTCTTCAGCAGGGACAGGGAAGATGGTTAAAATTGAGGAGAAGATGGATGCAGCCAAATACAGGACCATTCTGGATGAAAACCTGTTGGAGTCTGCAAAAGACCTTAAACTGGGACGGAGATTTATCTTCCAACAAGACAATGATCCCAAACATACAGCAAAATCTACAAAGGAATGGTTCACAAATAAACGTATCCAGGTGTTAGAATGGCCAAGTCAAAGTCCAGACCTGAATCCAATCGAGAATCTGTGGAAAAAGCTGAAAACTACTGTTCACAAATGCTCTCCATCCAACCTCACTGAGCTCGAGCTGTTTTGCAAGGAAGAATGGGCAAGAATTTCAGTCTCTCTGTGTGCAAAACTGATAGAGACATACCCCAAGCGACTTGCAGCTGTAATCGCAGCAAAAGGTGGCTCTACAAAGTATTAACGCAAGGGGGCCGAATAATTTTGCACGCCCCACTTTTCATTTTTTTATTAGTTAAAAAAGTTTCAAAAATCCAATAGATTTCGTTCCACTTCACAATTGTGTCCAACTTGTTGGTGATTCTTCACAAAAAATAAAAATTTTATATCTTTATGTTTGAAGCCTGAAATGTGGCAAAAGGTTGAAAAGTTCAAGGGGGGGCGAATACTTTCGCAAGGCACTGTAGATAATACAAATTAGAGGTCGACTGATATATCGGCCGATATTTGGCATTTTTTAATTAATCGCCATTGAACGATTGTGCTAATAAAAAAGGCCGATTTAAAACTTCAGCGTGACTTACAAATGACTTCTGTAATAGAAGTCAATGCAAGTTGCCTGAAGTTTTCCCATGGAGCGACTCATCTGGGCAGCCTGTGAAGTCTGAGAAAAGAACCAAAAAGAGATACAATGTTTCTACTTATCAATGGTCTGAACTCTGTGTGTACAAAAATTACTTTGAACCCCCAAACATTATATATATATATATATATAATTTTTTTTTAGCAGAGACCCTAAGGAATAAAATAGCGGTTGTTGCAATATTTTATGTCATACGGCATTTGCGCAGCAGTCTTTTAAGCGCAATTTTTTTGGTACACTCTGGGCTTTGACTGGATGTTCGTGATCATAGCAGAAGTTCAGTGTAAGAAATACACAGGAGAAAATGCATGTTGATAAGGGGAGTGTAGAGGTTGGCGGGGAGTCTACTGACATCACAACTCGACCCACCCACAAAATCTGCAGTTTTTCAGGTCTCATAGCTGACAGAGAAGAGACATTTGACAGATAAGTATACATGCAGGAGGCATGTATATCCTTCTAGATAACCAATATTTCAGTAGTTTAGAAATAATGAGAGTGGGTTTACATCCACGTTAAAGAGGAAGTAAACCCTGATGGGTTTACTTCCCTGTTTGTTTCCCTGCAAAGGTAAAGCATTATGGGCTACTATGCATCGCATAGTAGCCCATTATGTGTCACTTACCTGACACAGGAGCCAGGGATGTCACCGCTGTCCCCTCTTCCATGGAGTGTCCATCTTTTTTCCAGGTATCGTGGCTCCAGCGCTGTGATTGCCCGGAGCCACGATGACGTCATTCCCACGCAGGCACATAGGAGCCGCCACTAACGGTGTATCGCTGTTAGCAGCGGCATGCTCAGGGTGCCTGTGCACCAATGTCTACGGCACATGCGCCATAGCAGCTGTGCCTGTCTTTTTGCAAATATCCCCTAAACCGTTTAGGTTCAGGAGATATTTCTTGGACCTACAGGTAAGCCTTAATCTAGGCTTACCTGTAGGTCAAAGTGGTCTGTAAGGGTTTACAACCACTTTAAGTCTATCACTTGATTTAAAACAGACAGTCCACTTTCATCTTAATATAACCAGTTCCAAAATGAGCATATCAAGCCCCCAGGACCAAGTGGAGACACCACGTCTGATATGGCCATCTCTACAAACAATAGTGTAGCTTAGTTATCACCTGACTATTGAAGACATCAAACAGCTTTTGAGAAACAGAGAAAAGAAGTCTTGTAAGCTGGGCCCATATCGCATCATAATATCATAAAATATATCCTATACATCATCTACCTGTAAAAACACACATACACACATATATATATATATATATATATATATATATATATATATATATATATATATATATATATATATAAAGGGGCATGGTAATTTAATTAGAAAGTCCTCACAATGGTTCCCTTGAAACCCCTTGATATAAATATGAGGCTCTATATATGTCCACATCAGAATGTATTCCATGTTTCCTTATAAAACCTTTGGCATGCAATCGCTTTACCACCTCAGTACCACGTCCTCGCCCAGTTCAGGTTGAGAACCATGAAAGTATGAGATACAATTGATTGACTCCCATAGGTTCAGTGGGCACATACAGTACCTGGTTCATTGGAAAGGGTACAGTCCGGAGGAATGCTCTTGGGTCTCATCCTCGGACGTACATGCTGCTGTTCTCCTCCGTGCTTTCCATAGACGTTTCCCCTCAAACCTGGTGCCCTCTGAGGGGGAGGGGTCGTTGAGGAGGGGATACTGTCAGGACTGGACTCTTAGCAGCTCTCTTGTCAGTGCTCAGCTGTCGGATAATTGTCAGCATTTATTGATTCCTCAGTGGCTCATCTGGATATCATTATCTGCTCATCAGTCCCACCTACAGCCGGCGCATTGTTCATTTCATTTTCTGCCTTCGCTTCGTCAAACATATCTAGAGTTTCTCTGCTGTGTTTCTATGAAAGAGTTTGCCCAGCTGACGTCCCTTCTGGCTTTATGATCCTGTTCTTCTGCCGCTGACTATGCTGATCTCTGGTTTCTTGATTACTGGCCTGTCTGACTACCCGCTTTGGCTTCTTATCCCTGGCTTATGTTTTGACTACGTTTACTATCTGTACCATTTTTTACCATTACATTAAAAGGTGTGATTTTAACTGCATTTCTGTCTCCATCTGATTCATGGTTTCTGACAGCCACTCTCCCAAAAAAGCTGACTAGTGAAGAACCAGGACAACAATTACTGTATATGTTCTCTCCAATCCCAGCCATTGTTGCCTGTTACTCCATTAGCATGGCCATAGGTTTCTTATTGGCCTGTGAAGAAATAGCAATGTGAACAGTATGTGGTAACTGTAATGTCCCATACACACGGTCAGACATTCCGACCACAAAATCCATCAGTTTTTTTCCAATGGATTTTGGCCGAAACTTTTCTTGCATACACACGGTCGCACAAAGTCATTCGGAACAAGGAGACATGCAAAATGTGCAATGGGACCAGAGGCCAGTAGCCAATAGCTTTCGTCTCCAAATTTTTTCTGAGCATGCATCGGAATTCTCTACACACGATCGGAAAAAGTCAGATCGGATTTTGTTGTCGGAAAATTTTAGATCCAGCTCTCAAACTTTTTCCATCGGAAATTCCAACAGAAAAAGTCCAGTAGAGCCCACACACGATCGGATTTTCCGACAACATAATCCGATCTGACTTTTTCCGTCAAAATTTCCGACCATGTGTATGGGGCATAAGCCTCAATTATAAATGTCTTTTATTGCCAAACATCGTAAAAAATACTTTACATATTCCCCGTGTATAAATTATTTCCTTTAAAAAAGACATTATTCGTTCAGCAACTGTTTTATAACATATCAATCAGTAAAAAAAACGCTGTCCTTTTGAACATGTTTTAGTTTCTTTTAACATGCTCTCTTTTAATTTACAGACCGTTGAAAACTGTGTGTGCATTTTAAGGAACCTCTCTTACCGTCTAGCTGCAGAAACTTCTCAGGGACAACAAATAGGAACTGATGAACTTGATGGATTACTTTGTGGTGAAACAATCAACAAGGATGCTGAAAGTTCAGGATGCTGGGGAAAGAAGAAGAAGAAAAAGAAATCTCTAGACCAGGTAAGGAAAAACACAAGTTTAGAAACGTAATTTTTTTCCCCATTGTTTCAAATCAGATCTTTTCTTCTAAAAGAGGATCTATCATCAAAATTAACGCTCCATAATTGAAATTGCATACAACAAATACATTTTTGAAAAAAAAAATCTGGAATTTTAAGGTACTTATGAATTCGGTATCCAGGAGTACAGTACAAGACAGGGCTATTGATCCATAGACCATGGGTAACCTGCAGATGATTGGACACTGGCAAAACCTTTGCTGGGTCCGCCTCCTATTGTCCCCATATAACCCTGCCCACTCTGTGAGGCTCCAATTTTGTTAGCAAGCAACAGAGAGAGCAAAGGGAAGAGAAGGTAGGGACCTGTGTCCTGCACTCTACTCCCAAGATATGGAATTTACAGGTACTTGAAGATTCCTCTTATTCACAAGCAATAATCAAGGGGGTTTCCAACTTGACAGCTAAACAGCCACAACAGACCCACAGGGAGAAAACAAGGAGGCCAAAGGGCCGTAAAACAAACTGTTAACAGTAGAAACACCTTGCAGCAAGAGCAACGGCTGAGACCGAACAGGCATCTGCCACCAACAATTTGGGAGAAACGTTAAATTAAATTTAGAGAGTGGCTCTGCTTAAAGGAGGATTGCAGAACTCAAGGTATTTTATTTGCCCCAGAAACTAGGGCATGGTATGGGGAGGGAAAGAGGGTAACAGTCCCATGAGGGAAAAAAAGGGTGGCAAAATTACCATCTGGATGGAAGGCAGCGAAAAAAGAGCCTCAAAGGTAGCTATTCCAGTAAGCACTTCCAAGAAAAGGACAGTGGGGCAGCTTCCCATTGGGACATGGTGTAGTGATAGATGTCATACCTGACTCCACACCCCTAAGGGCATTGCTGGCAAAATGCAGTGTCAGACAGCAGGACATGGCAGGAAAATGAAGGAGGTTTCAAGAGGGAACAAAAAACATCATGGAGGTAAGAAGATCACCAATCTCTAGGCTGTCATGTCCCCAAGAGTCTAAGAGCCGGTTCACACAGGGGCGACCCCTCAGGCGACTTAGCCGCCTGACAAGTCACATTCCGTTCTGTGCAATGGAACCGTTCTAATCGGAGCGACTCAAGTCGCTCCGACTTAGAAAGAGGTTCCTGTAGACTTTTGGGGTGACTTGCTTTGACTTCTATACAGAAGTCATTTTGCAAGCCGCCGCTAAAGTCGGATCCCGGTCGCCTGAGGCAGTCGCGCTGCAAGTCGTGCCGCCTCAGTGTGAACCGGGTCTAAGGAAGAGGAGTCCAAAGAGGGTTATCGTTGTTGTTATGGACATAGCAGGATTGGATCCATTTACGAGGACAGCTTGGGATAGAAATCTGTTTAGTAAAAATGTTGCACAAGGAGTGCAAAGGGTCAAGAGACAGGAAAATGGTGTACAAGGTCAATCAGGATCTACAGGGTTTCAAATGAAATGCCAGAAGTTTGGCCAGGTCAAGGTAAATTTAAATTGAGGGATGAATAAGAAACTCAGGATGATTTTTTTTTTCATTAGCCCACTAGGCAGAGCTGTATTCTCAAATATAGAAAGATTGGATGACAGAATTCATGTGTTTGGAAGCCTATAGCCACAGACTCCAATGAGAAAAATGGCAATAATCTAGCACCCCATGGACATAAAGAATGGAAGTAGTCAGTTACATCAGTTCAAAAACGTTTACAGGGAGAAGCCGAGAGGAAAGAAATCAACCCACACAATGCACTCAGTGGAGGGGAAGAATTTCTCTGGCATCAGAGATTTTGATGCAGACAAGTTTACCTTTAGATTAGACAAATGGCTTTGTCAGGAGGCACCTTATGGAAGTTTGACTACAAAAACAACTATACCAGTGCATCTGTTACTGCCACAGCCATATGCCACCAGATTGCTTCCACAAACTCCAGTAAGTGCTGGTCTGTGCCATCCCGCCATGTTTCCCAGGTTTAAAGCTCCCAGCTGAAGCCCCAGGACCAGGATGGTGAGTTTTGCTGGGTAGAGGAGAGGGGGAACAGTCAACACCCATTCACCGAGCTCACCTTCCAATGGCCAGGGAAGAAGCTAATGGAGCTCAATCTGGCTAGGTGAGACATCAGGGAACTTTTAGAGCCCTAAATGTCTCATTAAAGAGAACCTGTCACCAAACAAATCATCATAGAAAGGATTTTTTGTCCTCGTGATGAAAAATAAAGTTTAGTTAAAAAAAATAAAAGTCCCTCTTTGCTGTGCCCTCAAAATAACTCAACACACAGCCATTAATGTCTAAACCGCTGGCAACAAATGTGTAAGGTAAATTGGACCTCCACCACCAAAAGGCCAGTGCAGATACCTGCTCATGCTCACACACATTGCACCCGTGCTAATATTCATATGCAAAAGACCAACATAATGCCCGCAATGCCAGTTTGTCGTGCACGGGTGGTGCGCAAACAAGTGTGCATGTGCAAGCGCATGCGCACGTGCACACACCAATTAGCACTTGGCGGCCAGTGGCCTATTGAAACTGCTCTGTCACTGCAAACAAGTGCTGGATAATCTTCAGCTCCTTCCTGACCCACCAAGTCCTGATCCATTGCTCCTGTTTGTTCGTGTATGACCTGGCTCATCTTTGGACTTCACCTCTGCTTGCTGCTTTACTCTGTTACTTGGTATCCTGACTTCGGCCTGTTTATTGGACTTGATCTGCCTGCTGACTTGGTACCGCATTGCCTGACTGTTACCCGACCTTGGCCTGCCCTCTGGACTTTTTCCTGCTGATTTGGTACCCTGCTACTCGGTTGTTTCTGACAACTACTCTTCTCCTGGTTTTGCTCCTGTCCACGCTCTGGTGCCTAGCTGCTTCTACTTCCTGCTCCAAGGACTTTGAGAAAATTTGGAAACCGTGGATGGAGAAACTGGGTTACCCTATATGAGATGTGAAGAAAAAGGGAATTCCCTAGAATAAATAATAGTGTGATTGGACATCTAAAGAATAAAAAATAAAATAAGACCCATTCCAATCTCACGTACCCTGAAAAGAAAGCTCTAGATGCTCTAACTAATAATTATGATCTGGTCATTAAAAGTGCAGACAAAGGAGGAGGCATATTTGTACAAAATAGAGCTGACTATGTTAATGAAGCCAACAGACTCCTTTCAGATACTAATACGTATGTTAGATTAAAAACTGATCCATTGCCCAGGTTTACATTGGAGGCTACTGCCCTTGTTAAAAATGCACTCAGTGAAAAAATGATTACTCCACAGGAATCCTCTTTCTTGATTAAGGATGTACATTTTACCCCGTACCTATATAATTTACCTAAGGTACATAAGAATTTGACTAATCCCCCTGGACGTCCTATTGTGGCAGCCATGGGTTGTATTACCAGTGGCTTGTCACAATATGTCAACCAGTTTCTTCAGCCACTTGCCCAATCCCTCCAGTCCTACATTAGAGATGGCACCCATTTGCTGGAATTGCTTTCTCCCTACTCTTGGGAGCCCAGTTATTTCTGAGTCTCCCTAGATGTCCAATCTTTGTATACTTCCATACTGCACGATGTGGGATTGAGCGCCATACAATCCTTTTTGTGTCAGGACCCTATGCTGTCAGGACCCTCCTTTATTGTTGAGGCTACCTCTTTTTGTCTCACTCACAATTATTTTAAATTCGATAACAATTTTTTTCTTCAAGTGAATGGGACTGCTGTGGGGGCAAATTTTGCACCTTCATATGCCAATTTTACTATGGGGCATTGGGAATCCTTGCACATATGGCAAACAATCCGTTTCTCTCCCACATTGTGTTCTATGGTCGTTACAGATGATGTGATTATTATTTGGGATGGCAGTGCATCTTCAGTCTTAGATTTTGTTACACATTGTAACAATAATAATATGGGCTTACAGTTTACCTCTGTTCTAGATAAAGATAAGTTAGCTTTCCTTGATTTAGAAATATTTTCTGTTGGCAAAAATATTCATGCCAAGAATTTTACCAAACCTACTGTAGGGAACTAATTTCTCCACTATAAAAGTTGTCATCATCCCCAATGGCTCAACAATATACCTAAGAGACAATTTTGCAGACTGAAAAAGAATTGTACTAGAATTGATGATTACGATAATCAGAGTAAGACTTTAAAAGCAAAATTCCTTGATAAAGGGTTCCCAGTAAATCTTGTGGAAACAGCATGTTCTCAATACAAAAATACAACTCCCCCTTATATACCTCTATCTATGGTAGTAAAAATCTTAATGATTTATGCTTTATCACTCAATTTCATTCTCGTGACAAACAGATGGAGAGTATTGTACAGAGACATTGGCCCTTGCTGCTTCAGGATGAGTATCTCCTTCCTGTTGTTCCTAATAGGCCAAAGTTTGCGTACAGAAAAGCACCTAATATTAAGAGCAAGGTGGCACCAAGTAAACTTAAAGAGAAACCTCCTCCCCCTGGTAGCTCTATTCCCACTTTTCTAGCTATCTCGGGTAAGTACCAATGCCGCAAACCATTATGCAAAACCTGTCAGTTTGTGAGACATGGCCAGAAGGATTTTGTTGTAAAAGGAAAACATACCCTATCAAGGGTTTTCACACATGCTCCACTGACCATGTGGTATACTGTCTAACATGTCCCTGCGGCTTGTTTTATGTAGGGAGAACCATTAGGCCACTTCGCAAGCGTTTTGGTGAGCATCGCCGTTTCATCTCCGGTGGATTAGATAATCACAGTGTTCCTAGGCATTTCCTCAAGTACCATCAAAAATCTACAGATGGTTTAAGGGTCTGGGTCATTGAGAGAATGGCAAAGAACCTCCCCTCAGCCGAACATTTCAGAAAACTCTGTCATAGATTAATGTTTTGGATTTTTACTTTAAATGTTCTTGCCCCTGGAGGGTTGAACTAGGACTTTGAAACTAGTGCCATTCTCTAGATTCCTCCTTTCCTAATATATTTGTGTAGGATTTTCTTATTAGTATATTATTTTAAATATGGTAAATATTTTTAAAGAATTTTAACCATTTTGGTATATATATATATATATATTTTTAAAATATATTTAGCCAATATATTTATAAATATTTTTTGCCTTAGATATATTGTCAGGTCACCTTGAGGCGAGGTGACAGATGCACACCGTAGGGATCAGGAGTGCACCGCAAGGTTGTGAACTCTACGGCTGACTTCTGCGGACGGGGGATCCCACTGGGGTTAGAGCGTAAGTTTCCAGAGAGCCAGCAGGTGTTCACCAGAGCCTCTAGAGGTGAGGATGGACTGGGCTGCAACTGGCTCCAGGTTGCGGCCCCCAGGGTCCCCCAGCTCGCACCCACAGAAGGAAACAGGAGGATAGGGATAGTGAGGGATAAAGCCAAGGTCGGGGCCACAAGCAGACAGGAATAGTCAGGGACACGCCAATAGGTCAGGATCACAGGCAAATAGGGATAATCAAGGACACGCCAAAGTCGGTAACGGAACAACAGAAGAGCACAAGGCAGGTAACAGGAAGCTAACACACAAAGGTTGATCAGCAGGGTTGGCCTGCAGTGCACAGGTTAATATAGAGCTCTCTGATAGGAGCTAGGGTGGAGTCATGCCAGAGGATGGATTACAAAAGCAGTCAGGTGAGGGTCGGCTGGTCTCTAGAGATGAACACATGGAAACAGGTAAGTAAACTATTGCAAAACCATGACAGTACCCTCCCTCTTACGAGGCCTCCCCCTCCCCCGCCTGGGTCCAGGCTTAAAGGGAAACTCCAGATGGAACCTCCTCAACAGACTAGGAGCAAAGACCTCAGATGCAGTGATCCAAAACCTCTCCTCAGGGCCAAACCCTTTCCAATGTACAAGGTACTGAAGAATGCCTTTATGGAGCCGAGAATCCAAAACTTGACTAACCTCGTATTTTAGATTATCCTCAGAGACTGGAAGTGAGGTAGGGAGAGGACGAGAGGACTTGAAGACTAAAGGCTTTTTAGGAATGGGTAAGAGAAGATCAGGAGCCTGAGCAGGGTCTCCCAGACCCTTAAAGATGAGCTGGGCATCCAGAACAGGACCACCAGACTGGGCAGAGGTCAGAGGATCCTTGAGGTCAGGTTGGTTAGAAGGTGACATGTCAGGTGTAGCGACCATCTCAATCGCATCACAGGGCATAGCAACTGTGGAACTTGCAGACAAGTTAGCCTGGCTGTGCGTCCAAGGGAGATTAGGAACAGGCAAAGGTAAATGGTTATGCAAACTGGAGTGAATGATTGACTCAGGTTCATAGGTGGGCCCCTCATCCAGAGTACCACATGACCTAGAGAGTGCATCAGTCCAACTATTGCAGGACGCATCCCAGAGATCGCTATATACAGCGGGAATAGCAGAAGATACTGGGATGGTGGTAACAGGAAGTTTCTCTTTTGGGGTACCCTTGAGTAGGCAGAAAGAGGAACAGGAGGAACCCCAAGCCAGGATCTGTCCAGCAGACTAGTCGACGTGTGGAGAATGGAGCCGTGACCAAGGAAGACCTAATATGATAGGAGATGAAGCCTTAGGTAAGACAAGGAAGGATATCCACTCCTGGTGGAGTGTCCCTACTGACATCTTAACAGGAAGAGTCTGGAAGCGGATAGGGCCCCCTGGGAGAACAGTGCCATCAATTGCCAAGACCACCAATGGCGTTGTAAGGGGCAAAAGGGTAAGTCTCATGGAGGATGCAGTTTCCCAATCCATGAAATTGGCAGCGGCTCCGGAATCCAGATGTGCTGAGACCAAACGAGAGGAAGCACCGACATGAAGCAACACAGAAAGGAGAAGACGAGAAGGTAAAGGTGATATTTCAGGGTCTAATACTCCACCTTCCAGATGTATTAGCCCTAAGCGTTTTTCCGGACGAAGAGAACAAGTGTCACGGAAATGACCTTTGGCCCCACAATAGAGGCATAGGCCCAGAGTTCTGCGCCTAGCGCGTTCTTCAGGAGATAATTTAGTCCAGCCCAACTGCATAGGTTCCTCAGTAGGCAGGGGGTGCTCCTCGGATCGAAGAGAAGGGACTGGGAGCTCAGGCTGCCTAAAGAACGGGGAGTGCTGGCGTCTTTTTTTCAGGGCCCTCTCCTGAAAGCGAATATCGATCTGGTTACACAAGATGATGACACTGTCCAGATCAGCAGGAAGGGATCTTCCTGCTAATTCATCCTTCACTCTATCAGAGAGGCCATGTAAAAAGGTTGCAACTAGGGCCTCATTATTCCAGCTCAATTCAGCTGTGATGATATGGAACTGAAGAGCATACTGTCCCACAGACGCGGACTCTTGACGGAGACGTAAAAGAGCGCTAGCCACTGAGAAGACACGACTCGGTTCCTCGAAGATATTCCGAAAAAGTTTCAAGAAATCAGACAGGCTAGAAACCACTGGACCATTCAGTTCCCACAGAGCGGCAGCCCAAGCTAACGCCTCGCCGGACAGGAGGGATATGATATATGCAACTTTTGCCCGATCGGACAGGAAGTTTTGGGGCTGAAGTTCAAAATGAATTGCACTGGCTAAGGAACCCCCTGCAAGCCTTGGAGTCCCCAGAGAAACGGACCGGAGCTGGTAGTTGTAGTGAATGTGTGGCTGCGACTGATGCGATAGGTGCAGCAGCAGATAGCGGTTGAGGTTGTTGAACTGGGGGTCCTAATGAGGCCTGAACCTGTTCAAAACGGGATGCCAAATCCTGAAGGAATCGCATCATCTGGGTCTGATGCGATTCTTGGGTCTCAAGTCTGCGAACTAAGCCCTGCAACGGATCGACTGCAGGAAGCGGCACGTCAGCCGGGTCCATGGCTGATCAAACTGTCAGGTCACCTTGAGGTGACAGATTCACACCGTAGGGATCAGGAGTGCACCGCAAGGTTGTGGACCCTACGGCTGACTGCTGCGGACGGGGGATCCCACTGGGGTTAGAGCGTAAGATTCCCTGGGGCACGGAGTCTAGGAGCTAGCAGATGTTCACCAGAGCCTCTAGAGGTGAGGATGGACTGGGCTGCAACTGGCTCCAGGTGGCGGCCCCCAGGGTCCCCCAGCTCGCACCCACAGTAGGCAACAGGAGGATAGGGATAGTGAGGGATAAAGCCAAGGTCGGGGCCACAAGCAGACAGGAATAGTCAGGGGCACGCCAATAGGTCAGGATCACAGACAAACAGGGATAATCAAGGACACGCCAAAGTCAGTAACGGAACAACAGAAGAGCACAAGGCAGGTAACAGGAAGCTAACACACAAAGGTTGATCAGCAGGGTTGGCCTGCAGTGCACAGGTTAATATAGAGCTCTCTGATAGGAGCTAGGGTGGAGTCATGCCAGAGAATGGATTACAAAAGCAGTCAGGTGAGGGTCGGCTGGTCTCTAGAGATGAACACATGGAAACAGGTAAGCAAACTATTGCAAAACCATGACATATATATTTTTTAAAATATATCTTCCCTAGATATTTTTCAAAATATTTTCTCTTTGCCCCTTTATTGCCTTTCTTCTTTTGCCCCTCCCTTTTCCCCCTACCCCCTCCCCTTCAGTCTTATATATATATGCCTAGTCTTAAGAATTATTGAAGACTGTGTAAAAATATTGATTCTCATTTTCATTTTATGTTTATTTTTATTTTTAAATGTCGCTCATTGGTTGTTGTTCTGTATGAAATCATATATTGTTTTGTTTGGATAGGGATTTTGTTACTGTTTCTCCTCTTGTCCTATACCTTTATATTGTGATAACGCACCATTTACATATTCCCCGCCCCTAAGGTCCGCCCAGGTAGTATAAATTAGTCCCATACACATACAGTCATCAGGTTGATAAAGGAACTAATGAGAGGTTCCGAAACACATCCCTCTTTGATGACTGCTTCCTGTTTTGCTTCCTGTTTGTGGTCCATGCTGGTTTCTGGTTATTGTCTCCTGACGCTGACATCACTTCCGGGATCCTTGTGTTTTGAGTCTGTGATTGTGGGCTGTCCTGTCAGTATTCTTGGAGCTCCCTGCTGGTTTTCCCGTTGGCATCCCCTGGACCCCCCCCCCCGCTACTGGATACACACAGCCTAAGGAACTTGTATATGCCAGTGACCACTGCGTTCATGCCGGACCACCTACATGGATATTAATGATATGCTCTGCCAGTCTGCATATCTTGTAAGTGTTTTTAACCCTTTTTGGGGAAATTAAACAGCTTTTAATTCTACAATTAGAGGCGCCTTTTCCTTGTTTTTCTGTTTCCTATTCAGAGATTGCTTCTCTCCATATGTGCAGCCCTAAGTGGGGAAGATACCCTATTATAGACTTCCTGGTTCATAAAGACATCTGTTTTTGCTTGGTCCTGAAGTTCAGAGCACCCTTACAAACTGTATCCATAGTAACAACAGTTGACAGGTCCTTGGAATGTGTTTAAATGTTCTATATGTTTTTTTATGGATTCAATATGCTTATTCCTATTTATATTTATTATGAGATTATAGTCACTTGGGGTTATTATTATTATTATTTTGAAATGCATGTGGTCATAATCCACTGTTGTTACTATGAAGAAACCTGAGGTTTAGGGGATCTAGCCCCATCCACGGAAACGGCTTTGTTCCAGTCTCCTTGATGTAAACACGGAAGCGACGCCCGATCCCTCCATAAACAGTACCTGTCACCACCTATTACTGTCACAAGGGATGTTTACATTCCCTGTGACAGCAATACAAGCGATACATTTTTTTTTTTAAACACAATTTAATCATATAAAAATAAATAAGACATTATTTTTTTCAAACTGTCCCTGTCACCGCGAGCTCGCACAGCAAAGAAATCGCATACGGAAGTCGCACCTGCATATGTAAACGGTGTTCAGATCACACATGTGAGGTATTGCCGCCAATGTCAGAGCGAGAGCAATAATTATAGCACTATAACTCCTCTGTAGCTCTAACCTGCTAACCGTGAAAAAAATTTAAAGCGTCGCCTTGGGAGATTTTTAAGTACCAAAGTTTGTCGCCATTCCAAGAGTGCATGCAATTATAAAGCGTGACATGTTTGGTATCTATTTACTTGGCATAACATCATCTTTCACATTATACAAACAAAATTGGGATAACTATACTGTTTTGTTTTTCTAAAATTCATGAAATTGTTGCTTTCACCAAAAAATTGCATTTAAAACACCGCTGCACAAATACCGTGTAACATAAAATATTGCAACAATCGCCATGTAATTCTCTAGATTCTCTGCTAAAAATATATATATATATATATATATATATATATATATATATATATATATATATAAAATGTTTTTGGGGATTCTAAGTAATTTTCTAGCAAAAAATAGGGATTTTAACTTGTAAACACCAAATGTCAGAAATAGGCTTAGTCATGAAAAGGTTAAACCAGGCAGATGGACATTGCCACAATAGTGTCAGGAACCATGAATCAGATGGAGACAGAAAATACTGTTAAAATCACACCTTTTAATATAGTGGTAAAACATAGTACAAATAGTAAACATATTCAAAACATAGCCAGGGTACGGTAGCCAAAGCCAGTAGTCAGAACAAGCCAGTAAATTAGGAAGCCAGAGATCGGCATAGTCAGAGGCAGCAGACAGGATCAGGAACCAGGGGATGTCAACCAGGCAAGTCTTCAACAGGTACACAGCAGAGAGTCTCCAGTCTCCAGAGATCCAGCCCTGACAGTACCCCCTCCTCAACGACCTCTCCCCCTCGGAGGGCCACTAGGTTTGAGGGGAAAACATCTGGAAAGCACGGAACAAGACAGGAGCATGTACGTCTGAGGATGAGACCCAAGGGCATTCCTCCGGACCATACCCTTTCCAATGAACCAAGTACTGTATGCGCCCACGGAACCTACAGGAGTCAACGATTGATTGTATCTCATACTCTTCATGACTCTCAAACTGAGCAGGGCGAGGATGTGGTACTGGGGTGGTGAAACGGTTGCACACCAAAGGTTTTAATAAGGAGACATGGAATACATTCAAAATATGTATGTTAGAAGTAAGGTCTAATGCGTAAGCCACTGGGTTGAGCCTACAGAGAATACGGAAAGGCCCAATAAAACATGGTATCAATTTCAGTGAGGGAACAGTCTTACTGCGCCTGCGGTCAGCAGTGAGTCTGCATGCCTCACTGGCACGTTGCAAGGACTCTTGGACCTCAACCCAGGTAGAACGAAGATCATGGAGATGCTGCTCTAACACAGGAATTCTTTGAGGAACAAAAGAGTCAGGCAACATGGATGGTTGGAAACCATAATTCGCCATAAACTGAGACAATCGGGAAGCGGTATTGACAACACTTTTGTAAGCCGTCTGACCAGTTGTTAAGGTGGTCAGAAATTAAGCACTGTAGAAACTGCTTCAAGGCTTGGTTGGCTCATTCTGTGGCTCCATTGGACTGCGGGTGATATGCAGAGGAGAAGGAAAGCTGCATTCCTAACTGTGCACAAAAGGCTAGCCAAAACCTGGAGACAAACTAGCTACCCCTGTCCGAGATGATAACCTTGGGTAAGCCATGTAACCGAAAGATCTCCAAGGCAAAAATGGATGCCAGTTCTTTGGATGTGTGCAACTTCTCCAGTGGAATACAATGAGATCTTTTTGAGAAACGGTCAACCACTAGGAGAATAACTGTGTTGCCCTGGGAGTTGGGTAACTCCACAATAAAATCCATAGACAGGTGGATCCAATGCCTCTCTCCATTGGGTATGGATTGTTGGAGGCCCACTGGAAGGTTTCATGGTTTCTTACACTGAGCACACGGAACAAGCGGCTACGAAGGCGATCACATCAGTGCAGAGACTAGGCCACCAGAATTGTTGAGAAATAGCCTAAATTAGTTGATTCTTCCCTGGGTGACCAGCTGCCTTGGGAGAAAGGTAAGTCTGGAGACAAAGCAGTAGTCACCAGGTTTCTCAGGAGGAGAATGGATCTGAGCAGCAAGAATTCTGTCACCCAAAGGCGAAATGAGAATAGTACGAATAGTGGCCAGAATAGAGTTGGGAGGTATCACAGGAGCAGGAATTGACTCCATGTCCAGTGTGTCAGCCCTTGCATTCTTTGTACCGGGTTAGAATGAGATTATGTAATTGAAGCTTGATAGAAAAAGAACCCATCGTGCCCTTCTGGGAGATAAGCGTTTTGCCTCACACAAGAATGTGAGATTCTTATGATCGGTTAAAATGAGGACTGGCACAGTGATACCTTCGAGGAGATGCCTCCATTCTTTCAGTTCTAAAATGATAGCTAATAATTCTCTGTTCCCAATCTTGTAATTGCACTCTGCAGGAGGCAATTTCTTAGAAAAGTAGACAAAAGGATGCATAGCGCTCTCCGACGTAGGATGTTAAGACAGAAGAGTGCCTATTCCAGTCTCAGATGCATCAGCCTCAAGGATAAAAAGTAACGTTGGATCAGGTTGTGCCAGCGCAGGATCTGAAACAAAGGCAACCTTGAGAGACTCAAAGGCTTTAATTAAATCCGGAGACCAATTCTGTGACCTTTCTGGTCATATCAGTAAGGGGTTTGACCAGAGAAGAGAAGTTCAGAATACATTCCCGATAATAATTGGCAAAGCTAAGAAAACGTAGCGGATGTAAACCTACAGGTCGAGACCACTGTAGAACTGATAGTTTCTCTGGGTCCATTAAAAAACTGGCAGTAGTAATGATATAACCAGAAATTGAATCTGTTCACGATGGAACTTCTGTCTGGTGGCTCTCTAGGGATTTAAAATATATGAGGATATCGTCGAGATAAACTACCACACATTTCTGCAACATATCACAGAGGACATCGACTGTCGAGGTATTCTTAACGTCCTGTCCTGGTATTAAACATAGTTTTCCATTTGTCGCCCTTCTTGATCCTCGCGAGATTGTATGCCCCTTCTCAGATCGAGCTTCGTGAAAAGGCTGGTTATACCCAAGAATCAATTTGGTACATTCAGCATGCCCAATAATGGTTCAAATCTCAGCCAGCTAAACCAGCAGAAATTCAAACCGTGTATGGCCAGCCTAACTATCTCTATAGATCCTTCATAAATACAGTACAGTAAGTGAGCATTGTCACCATGGGACATGAAGTGCTTCCCTGAAGAGATGAGTTTTCAGGGATCACCTGAAGGCATCCAGAGTAGGAGTTATCAGTAAGCTTTGTTTCTGTGGGATTCAAAACACTTCCCCATTGTATTATGGAGAAAAGAAAATGGGAGGTGCTCTATGTTCCTAAGGCTGGCCATACATAGAGCGAATTTGTTTCCCGCAACCCATAATACAGTACAATACGTGAGCATTGTCACCGTGGGACTCAAAGTGCTTTACTGAACCACTTGCCAACCAGCCGCCGTCATTATACTGCGGCAAATTGGCATGTTCCCATGAACCATTGTAGCTGTACGTTGGCTCCTTTAAGCTCCTTTAAGCAGGGAAAGCAGGCGTGCGTGTGCACCACAGCACTGTGGGGCTTTGATCATGGTCACGAGAGCCAGAACAGGGATGTGTGTGTATAAACACACAAATCCCTGTGCTGTGAGGAGAGGAGAGACAGATCGTGCTATCCTACTAGCTAGGAACAACGATCTGTCATCTCCTCTAGTCAGTCCCATCCCCCTACAATTAGAACACACACAAGGGAACACCGTTAACCCCTTGACCAACCCCTAGTGTTAATCCCTTCCCTGCCAGTGACATTTACACAGTAATCAGTGCATTTTTATAGCACTGATCACTGTATAATTGTCAATGGTCCCAAAAATGTGTCAAAAGTGTCCGATCTGTACGCCATAATTATCGCAGTCCTGATAAAAATTGCTGATCACTGCCATTACTAGTAAAAAAAATAATAATAATAATAAAAATTCCATAAATCTTTCCCCTATTTTGTAGATGCTATAACTTTTGCCCAAACCAATCAATATACACTTGTGATTTTTATTCCCGAAAATATATATAGTATACATATCCGCCTAAACTGAGGAAAAAAATACCGTATATACTCGAGTATAGGCCGACCCGAGTATAAGCCGAGGCCCCCAATTTACCCCCAAAAAACTGGGAAACCTATTGACTCGTGTATAAGCCGAGGGTGAGATATGCCTGTCCATCCCTGTGTGTGTGTCCATCCATCCATCCATCCCTGTGTGTGTGTGTGTCCATCCATTCATCCCTGTGTGTGTGTGTGTGTCCATCCATCCATCCATCCCTGTGTGTGTGTCCGTCCATCCATCCATCCATCCCTGTGTGTGTGTCCATCCATGTGTGTGTGTGTGTGTGTGTGTGTGTGTGTGTGTGTGTGTGTGTGTGTGTGTGTGTGTGTGTGTGTGTGTGTGAGGCCTTGTGTGTCCAGCCTACCTGTGTCCCCAGCCTCCGTCCGGTCCCGAGCCTCCGTCCGGTCCCGTCCCGTCCCGAGCCGAGCCTCCGTCCGGTCCGGTCCCGTCCCGTCCCGAGACTCCGTCCGGTCCCGTCCCGTCCCGAGCCGAGCCGAGCCGAGCCTCCGTCCGGTCCCGTCCCAGGATCACCGCTCTTCGTCGGCGCCCATTTTCCTGTTCAAATGCCGCGCCTCCCTGTCTGTGATAGGCGGAACACAATTTCCCAGCAGTCTGTGTTCCGCCTATCACGGCCATCCTTTCATCCTCGTCCGTAGTACGAGGATGAGCGGATGTCCGTGATAGGCGGAACACAGGCTGCTGGGAAATTCAGTGTTCCGCCTATCACAGGCGAAGGCGGAGCCGGAGGCGCGGCTTTTGAATTAGAATAGAATGGCCGCTGTCTGTCTGCTCGACACGCTGATCGAGCGGGCAGACAGCGATGACTCGAGTATAAGCCGAGGGGGGCACTTTCAGCCTCAAAAAAGAGGCTGAAAATCTCGGCTTATACTCGAGTATATACGGTAGCTTTTTTTTTTTTTTAAATGGGGATATTTATTATAGCAAAAAGTACAAAATATAGGAGGTTATTTACAAAAACTGGAGAGTGCAAAATCTGTAGCAGCTCTGCACAAAAACCAATCAGCTTCCAGGTTTTATTGCCCAAGCCTAATTGAACAAGCTGAAGTTAGAAGCTGATTGGCTACCATGCACAGCTGTACCGGATTCTGAGCTTTAGTAAATCCCCCCCATTGTGTTTTTTTTTTTTTAATTGTCGCTCTTTTTTGTTTATAGTGCAAAAAATAAAAAACGCAGAGATGATCAAATACCACCAAAAGAGCGCTCTATTTGTGGGAAAAAAGGACAACAATTGTGTTTGGTTACAGCGTCGCAGGACCGTGCAATTGTCAGTTAAAGTGGCGCAGTGCCATATTGCAAAAAAAGGCCTGGTGATTGAGCAGCCAAATCTTCCAGGGCTGAAGTAGTTAAAGTGTTCCTAAATCCACAATAGTAAAAGATATGCAGTAAAGCATGCCTGTTATACTCACTGTGGAACCTAAGGGGTTAATTCTCTGCATTGTGTAAAAAGGCTATTTGATGCGGTCTTCTCTGTTCCCCTCCTTATTCCACTGTCCCCAAACGATCTCCTGATAGAACAGGTTCTAGAGGACAAGCTGCACATGCTTTTTTTTTTTTTTTGGGAGAGTGCAGGTGATCAGCACATGGGCAAATTAGCACTGTCCAGACATAGGGTCAGGGGCCTTATAGGACAGTCAAAGCAGAATGAAAACTCCTCCTACAAGCTTTAACCCAACACTGATAGAAGTCACAAGACTGCGATATACTGCTGATGAGAAAAGGTATTTAGCAGTTTATATTTACTAAAGTAATTGCATTTTCATGTTCTGTGTACTGTGGGAGACCAGATATAGTGAATACAGGATCCTGGGTTTAGTAACACTTAAAGGGATCACCAGGTGGAATATACCTCTCATTACAGGGAGTATCTCAGTTTTGTAGCAAGGCAATAGTATTTTTATAACAGCTTACCTGTAAAATCCTTTTCTTGGAGTACATCACGAGACAAAGAGGTCCCTCCCCTCCTTTTGGGATAAATGTATATTGCTTTGCTACAAAACTGAGATACTCCCTTTAATGGGAGGGGTTATATAGGGAGGGGGACTTCCTGTCTTGGGTGTGCCAGTGTCCATCACCTGAAGGTAGCCTATAACCCATGTAGTAATTACTATGGCGCTGTGTCCCAAGATGTACTCAAAGAAAAGGATTTTACAGGTAAGCGGTTATAAAAATCCTATTTTGGTTTCTTCAAACATTAACAAAGGGCCCAAACTATCGCATCATCTCATCCAAATGAAACAAGTGAATATGAATGAACTGGTTGTTTTCCTTATAATTTATTTTGGATTCGTTCAAATTCGTTACTACTGTGAATTTGGAGACTTGTAACGAAACAAATTGCACGTGTCTATAAGAAATGTCAGACAATTGAATATCCCTAATGTTAGAAGCCAACACCATGCCATATGTTACCAGATGTCAGTCTTCCCTTTGCTTATCTTTCTGAACAATAAAACAATTATTGTCAAAGTATTGAACGAACAAAGGATTCTTCCATTTCTACTCCTGAAAGTACGTTGCAAATGCGGCCTTGGATGAAGACATACATATCTCCGCTACACACACTTTAGGAGAAGGGATACTGATTCACATATTACACAAAGACTTTGCTATTCATTCAGAAACGCCCCTGTGAGTATAGTAGTAATATGAGTAATATGCATTTTACTAGGAAGTGTAGAGTATGTAGTTTTTACTGCTATTTACATTTCTTCAAAGTGTATGGGTGTGATCAGCCAATACGAGTTGTCTTATTTTTGTCAATAAGCGTAGTAAGTGCCTGTACTTTCACATTTGGGTTCATCATGTCACTGAGTAACCACGGTCCGGTTTTAGATCCCAGGCAGGGCGCACACAAGGGTATTGGGCAGGGTTAGTGGCGGTTTCTGTTAGTAAAGGGGGGGTGGTGCTTTCTTCATGGACTGGTATGGGCTTGTTTCGAAGGGGTTTGGAAAAAAAAAATTATTGCTACGGGTGTTGTTGGGTCTCTTCCAGGCTCATAAGTCATCAGGGCCTCACTCAATTTCTTTCAGTGTTACTTTTTCTGTCTGGTTCTATATATATCACATCAGTTGCATCAGTTATATATTGCTCATTTCAGTACTGGTTTTTCCTGTTGTTCCAACTATGGTTTGCAAGGTTATTTGGCATATCTCATTTCCATTGTTCTTTAGTCAGTTTCTATGTACTGTCAAGCTTACGGCACATTTATCAGGACTCCAATGTTGTTTCGTCTTTAGTTTCTCAGTTCCGGCTTATTCGGGTAGGTTGTGGTGTTTACCTGGAGTTCCAGGTTATTCATGGTAGGGCTGGGTGGGGTGTCACCTGGTTGGGTTTCCTGGCATTACTTTACCACCGAGATGCCTATCACGCTTGTATACATACAGGTTTGAGGTGTTCGGTTCTGGATTATCCAGCATAGTGGCAAGTCTCCTCATTCGTTTCACAAACGTCATACGTTATCATTTCACTATCTTGTTATCTCACCTGACACGTTTTCAGGTTCATAAGGCCTGAGTGTAAGTTTTTAATTACCTGCTTAAACCACAGGTGGTTCGGCTCTATCCATTTAATTACTAACACATTTCCAGTTTCATTTTCCTCACAATGTCACAATCTACGCACAGGAGTATTGTTACATTTGTGACGAGGGGAATGGTTTGGTCAGGGGCGGGGTTATCATTTCACGATTTCATCACTCATCTTTTCAGTGTCACAAACGGTCACGGTTACAGGCTTGGCCGGATGGTTTCCTAACTCACTGTAGACATCGAAGATTCTGAAATCATCCCTCCTTCCCAGGCTGGGGATTCCGAACATGACAGCACAGCCTCCATGAGGTCTTGGATGGTCCTCAGCTTGATAGCCAAACTTCGACGTAAGGGTGTCGCTTATTCGGCTTCAGCTTGCAAAGTGGAACTTTTTAGACTTTTATTCCCCAGTGCTACAAGTTACCCTGTGTTCTGTTGGTGCATCTCTCACGTTAATTCACTCCTCCCTTAATGTGTTGGCAGCATCTTTTCAGGAGTTAAGAGCCAGGGTGGAGGTCTTGGAGTGTCCTCTGTGCCCGGTACCTTTAGCACCTGTGATTCCTGACACGTCAGCTGTCCCTGTGTTACCTCTGGTCATTCCGTCAGAGTCAGGTAAAAGTGCTAGTTCGTTATCGGTCACTCCAGCCCATTTCATCCCGGCTAATATTAAAAAAGATATTTTGGATGGTAAGGACTTTAACCTAGCCTCCCTTTTGATCATGGCCCATAACATTGCGGACATCAAATCATACGCTTGTGGCGATGTCTCGGTGGTGGTCAAGACAAGGGACCACAGGCTCAGTCGTAAACTTTCCATCCCTGATTTCATTTTAGCTTTCAGCATCTTCAGAGATGTTTTTTGCTCAGTCAGTCATCAGAGGAGGGAGGAGCTTGACCTTTATTGATACGCAGTAGTGGAGTTGGGGCAAAAGTATGGCTGGTCGGCTTTCTATGACTACCATCAGTCCTTTTTGGCTAAAGCAGCGGCGGTGTTTGCTCAGCACCAGGTCACAACTGAATGGAGCAATGTGGAAACCAAACTTTTTTGTCGTCATTTTGCCGGGTTGAGGTCCCCTGTCTGCACCACATGCCAGTCTTCAGCGCATACATCTTACTGGTGCCTTCTCATGGGCCCCCTGGCGGTGCCAGGTACCTCCAGGGGCCCCTCTAGTTTGTTGCCAACTCCGGGGCTTTCAACTTCATTTGATAAACTTGGCTGCCCCATTCAGTTTTTGGGTAAGTCACAGGTCTGTAACAGTTTCAACCAGGGTTTATGCAACTACAGCCAGTGTCGCCTCCTGCATGTCTGTGCCAGCTGTTTTAGGGCACATCCCAAATCATCTTGTTCTCTCAAACGTGTAGTCTTCCTGACTAAGCCGTATCAATGTTTTGTTTTTGCGGACCTGTTTGGAGTTTCATCCTTCTCCCACATTAGGGCATTTTTGGTGGAGGGTTTTACGCACGGGTTTCATACGGGTCTCATAACCTTACCTCAGGGCACCTTTGAATGCAAGAATTTATTATCCGCAGACATGGAGGCGGCGGATCGGCTGCTTCATTCTGAACTGGACAAGGGCTTCATTATTGGGCCTTTTTCCACACCTCCTTATCACCATTGGAGGGTTAACCCTCTTGGCTTGGTCAAAGGCAAATTCTCTAATAAACTAAGATTAATCTATGATTTGTCAGCGCCTCATTGTTCAGTGGTGCCAAGCTTAAATTCTTTGATTCCTTCGGAGGAATTTTCGCTGAAATATGCATCGGTGGATTTAGCTATCCAGTGCATCATCTGCATAGGAAGGAATGCTTGGCTGTCCAAAGCTGACATTTCTTTTTTTTTTTTTATCAAAACGGATTTTATTGAACACACAAATACACACACAGGTCATCACATCGTCAGCAGAGAATACATAGTCAAACAGCATACACATAAAGACACCTTGTACATAGCAAAGTCATATTCCACAGGCGGTATTGAATATCACCCTAATCGATCATAACACCACAGATACAGGTCCAGATTGTCCAGACGGGCCGGAGCCCTATTACCTGCTCCCCCCCCTCCCCCGCAACAACACATACCCTCGTGAGGCCTGCCCTATACCCCCTAACTAAGCAGCCGTCCCATAACCAGCTCCAGGGGAGATAACCCGGGGGTATCAAGCCAGGGTCCCCACAGTCGCTCAAAGCGTTCCGCTCGGCCTCGGTGTTGGTAAATATACTTTTCCATACTTAACACGTTCCCCATCTGAGTTATCCATTCCTTCAACCTCGGAGGGTCACTCGCTCTCCAGTGTTGAAGGATGAGTTTGCGCGCCTGAAAAAGAGCTCTCCCCAGGGCCTCCCTAACCAGCGTCCCCAGCGAGAGATCATCCAGCACACCCAAAAGGCACACCTTTGGATCCTGTGGAATCCGCACCTGGAAGGCCCCATTGAGAGTAGCAATGACCCCCGACCAATATAAATGTAATTTGGGACAGCGCCAAAGTAAATGTATGAGGTCTCCCCTATCCCTGGCACATCTGGTACAAAGGTCTCCCTCCCCAATCCCCATCCTATACAGTCTGGCCGGCGTTCGGTGCACCCTCATAACAATGTATAGTTGCGATAAGCGCTGTGCCGTATTCAATGAGCAACCTTGTATTGCCTGTAAGGCTTCCACCCATTGGTCCTCCTCAAATACTCCCACATCCCTCTCCCAGGAGGCGATCACCCTTGCAGGGAAACCTGGCATAAATGCGTTTAGTAACATGTTATAGGCACTGGATATAAAACCTTTAAAACTGGTAGCTTCTGTCACAAACCGAAAAATTGGGGTGGGAGATTGGCTCCAGGGATTGTTTCCAGCTTGAGCCGCGACAGCATGGCTCAATTGCAAGTAATAAAAATACATACCCTGAGGGACGCCATATCTTTCCCTCAGTTCTGCAAAAGAGAGCAGTGATCCCCCAGAGAAAATTTGAGACATAGGAGTCACTCCACAGCACCTCCAACGTTCAGCACAAGTCAAACCGACCATCTCCCCATAGTATCAATTATGCCATATCGGGCTATACTCCGTAAAGCCCTCCACATTCTGCAATTGACGCGTTTTATTCCATATTTTTTGAAGTAGGGCATACGTTGGGAAGAGCCTGTTAGACTTGGCGAACGATAGAGTTTCCAGACCCGCCACCACCCCCTCCGAGCCCGCACCATGGGTCAGAAGAGCGGTGGCGGGATTCCCCACCCCCTCACCTAATTCCCGGCCGTTTACCACGGCACGGGCAATATGCTGCAATTGAGCCGCTAGATAATAGAGCCACGGGTTGGGCAGAGTTAGCCCCCCCGCCTCTTTGGGTTTCTGAAGCTGCTCCAGACGTATCCTAGGAGGTTTGTTAAGCCAGATAAATGCCCTAAATAAGGAGTTAATGATTCTAAACATTTTAAGCGGGATCACCATGGGAGTGTTATGTAAGATATACAGTAATTGTGGCATAAAAATCATTTTAATAAGGTTCACCCTGCCCACCAGCGACATTTTCAATTTAGCCCAAACTTTCGCTTTATCTCTGATCCTACTCAGCAGCGGGGAAAGGTTCAATGACAAATAGTCACAAGGTCGCGGGGTGACCCAGATCCCCAAATACTTAAATTTATCAGCGACTGGGATATCATACCGCGTAGGGTCCCTAGGGGAAGGGGCATCTAGTAGCATAAGATGTGATTTGGTCCAATTAATCACCAGACCCGAAAACGACCCGAAATGCTGAACTACTCTCATCGCCTCAACCAAAGACCCAGAAGTATCCCCCAGTAACAACATAGCATCATCAGCGTATAACATCAGTTTTTCATGCAACTGCCCATATTTAAAACCCGTTATCAAGGGGTTGCTTCTCACCAAGGCTGCCATAGGCTCGATAGCGAGAGCAAAAAGTAAAGGGGACAGAGGGCACCCCTGCCTGGTCCCTCTAAATAAGGGAAAAGGAGTGGACACCCTCCCCGCCTCCCTGATGACCGCCGATGGCGAATTATACAGTAGTTGTACCCAGGATAAAAAACCAGGCCCAAACCCGAATCTCTCGAGAGTCGCCCACAGGTATCCCCATTCAATGCTGTCAAAAGCCTTATGGGCGTCGAGCGACAACAATGCCCTGTCCCCCACATTATCAGCACGGGACTGCACATTAAGAAACAAGCGGCGGAGGTTAATTGCCGTAGACCGCTCGGGTATAAAACCCGATTGGTCCGGATGAATGAGGGAGGCGATCACCGTGTTCAATCTCCGAGCTAGCACTTTAGCAAGGATCTTGATATCATTCTGTAGCAGCGAGATCGGCCTATACGAACCGGGATCCAACGGGTCTTTCCCTGGCTTAAGAAGCAGCACAATGCTGGCTCTTCTCATTGACTCTGGAAGGCAATGTGATTCCCTAGCCAAATTCAGGGTACGGAGCAGTTGAGGCAAAAGTACTTCCCCAAACTGTTTATACACCTCTATCGGGATGCCATCATCCCCCGGGGCTTTAGAGTTAGGGAACGAGTTGGCAGCCAACAACATCTCCTCCATTGTAATAGGCTCCTCAAGAAATTCCGCCTGGGAATCCGCTAAACACGGTAGCTCTATCCCCTGTAGGAATTCCCGCACTTCATCCATAGTACGCGTCAACTTGGACTCATAGAGTTCAGAGTAGAAGCCTACCAACTCGCTCATCACCAAATCAGGAGTATTAACCAACCTGCCCGACCTGCCGCGCACAGCCCCAATAGATGGGGAGGACCGCTGAGAGTGCACCAACGTCGCCAGCAGCTTGCCCGTCTGCTCCCCCTCCTCAAAAAAGGCCAGCCTATTAAAGAATCTCTTTTGGTTCGCTTTGGAGGCATCCATTCTGTTAATAGCATCCTGTGCAGCCACCCAAGCCTCCCGAGTGGTCCCCCCGAGCCAGCAATATACTCCGCCTCCATCCGTCTAACCAACTGGTCAGCTTGATCCCGCTGGGCAGACGTAGCATGCTTAATGGCATTGACCTCAGTTATGAACAGCCCCCGTAGGAAGGCTTTAAAAGCGTCCCAGGCAGCGTTCGAATCTGTATATTCAGCATGTCTCTGCCAGTAAGCCTCCACGTCTGCTTCAATAGTGTTAGTGGGAGGAAGAAGGTGCAACCAAAAAGCATTAAGTTTCCATGGGGCCCTCTGTAAAGTGGAAGCCGGGTTAACCGTTATATGAACCAACAAGGGGGAATGATCAGAGATACTTCTAGTCAAATACTGTACCCTTTCCACATGTGGGAACGCTGCGGCCGAGCACAAGCACATGTCAATCCTAGATAAGGAAAAATGCGTCTTGGAAAAGCATGAAAATTGCCGCTCGGTCGGGTTCCTGAGCCTCCACGGGTCCATCCAGCCCACCTCCCCCAGGAACCTTGCCAATGCCGTAGAATGTAGGCCCCCACCCACTGGAGGAGGGGGGTGTCTATCTAGGCCAAGGTCTAGAACACCATTGAGATCACCCACCAATACCATAGGGATCCCCGGGTTAGTTAATAAAAAGGTTAATAGGGCACGAAGAACCAGGGGACTGAACGGAGGGGGTACATACACTGCAGCAAGAATAAATTGCAATCGTGACACTCTACACATCAAAAATACATATTTCCCCTCCTGATCAACCTCCAAAGCTAGCAGTTGAAAATCAAGGGTACGATGCACCAGCACACTCACCCCCCTTGAATAGGAGGTGTGGGTGGAGTGATGCGCCCACCCCACCCATGCAAACCCCAGGCACGACACCGTTCCCGGAGTCAGGTGGGTCTCCTGCAGCACACAAATACCCGGCAGATGTTTTCTAATGGCCGTGGAAACCATAGTACGTTTTAGGGGGTCCCCAAGGCCCCTCACATTCCAGGACAATATAGGAATAGACGTCATCCCGGCACATCAGCTAAATGAACTATACAGAATATTTCCTCCATAAACATATTATACTGCATTCGGCATACCCGGTTCTTACACCTCCCAGATCCTCCCCCAACCCCATAGCGGGAATACCATAGTATACAGCCCCAGAAAAATTCAAAAATCAGGCAACATCCCCAGTGAGAAAAACCATCTAGACCCCACCCCCCCCCCCCACCCCACTTCTATGCGGCAGTCTGTCTGCTGGGCTTGACTCGGTGTACTCTTCTGTGTGATTTTTCCATAATACTGTGGTGATGACCCCTCACCCCCCGCAGGAGTGAGATTAACGTTAGAAAGAAAAAATCCAAACTGAAAAAACTGCAAAAAAAGTCTAAGGGTATAAACACAACCCCTCACCGGTCCATGTTGCAACAGGCATACCACGGCCAGTGGTTCCGCACCGAAAGTGCGCTCCGTCGGCGAAGGCACCTTCTTCAATAACATTGATAGCGCTTCCATGTGCTCAGTCCTGTATAAACGGCTCCCGACCGATCATGTTGCCAGCCACGGAACAGTCAATAGTTTCAAAAGTCCTCAAACAGGAGGGTCACTGGTTTGTAATCCACAAAATTCCCCAGCGCAGGCCATAAACAAAGAAACCGCAGGATCAGTCCGCCCCCTCCTCGTTCCCTCCATCCTGGCGAAGGAGATGCTCATTCGCCTCTAGCCACGCAGAGGCCTCTGTAGCCGACTCAAAGAATTGCGCCCGCCCCCCCGCAATCACGCGGAGCTTGGCGGGGTACAGCATGGCGTATTTGGCACCCAAACGTTGCAGCCTCCTTTTCACATCCCCAAATTTCGCTCTGCGCCTCTGAACTTCCGCTGAAAAGTCAGGGTAAAAGGAGACTCTTGCCCCTTTGTATTGAACGCCCCTCTTCTCCCTGGCCAGGCGCAGTATAATCTCCTTGTCCTTATAATGAAGCAACTTAGCCAGCATGGTGCGGGGCGGATTGCCCGGTGGTAAGGGCCTAGGAGGGACCCGATGAGCCCGTTCAATTGAATAGAAAGGAGAAAACGCCTCACGGCCAAAAACTTCCACCAACCAGTTCTCCACGAAGTCAGTAGGATCTCTGCCCTCCGTTTTTTCTGGCAATCCAACAATGCGTATATTACTCCTTCTCAAGCGGTTCTCAATGTCCTCATGTTTAAGCTCATTAGCATTCGCGGTCCTGGCCGTGATCTGTAATTCCCTGACCATGGGCACCATTCTGTCCTCCACTTCGCTGATCCGGCCCTCCACCGCCGTTGTGCGCTCTCTAACTTTCTGCATATCATGCCTGATCAGCCCAACCTCCTCCTTCAAGCTTCCAAAGTGTTCCTGCAGAGTCTGTACCGAGGCGGTGCATTTCTGCACCGCTCGCAAAATGTCCGCTAGCGTGGGTTGTTCCGCAGTGTCCCCCTCCTCCAATACCTCCATCTCAGGGGCATGGTG
The DNA here is from genome assembly GCF_037356315.1 of Lithobates pipiens. NCBI lineage: Eukaryota > Metazoa > Chordata > Amphibia > Anura > Ranidae > Lithobates > Lithobates pipiens. The sequence continues at coordinate 242,731,965 of NW_027507764.1, read as the reverse complement.
CTCCACCTCAGCCTGCTGGGCCCGCTCAGAGGATTCCCCCGTCTGTTGCACCATAAAAGCTGCGGGGGTAGCGTCCAGCTCTGCGTCCGCCCGGGACCTCTCCGCCCCTTTCAACTTCTGGGCATAGTATAAGATGTCTTTCCCCTGGGCTTTAGGAGTCTTAGGGAGCGCCTTACCCTTCTCCTTGCTGTCTCCTCGTGCGCGCTGTGATGACGCGGCGCCATCTTGGATGTCCAGCACAGGGCCTTCGTCTCCCCTCGGCGGTTTGCGGGCCGGCATGGCAACTCCGGAGCCGACAACTAGGCCAGGGGATGCCCGCAGGATTCCCGGAGGCGGTGAAGCAGTTCCGCGCCCGGCACAAGCCCCGGTTCGGCCGGGAGAAGGATCGTTTCCAGGATGTTCTCAGGGAGCTCTGTGAGACACGTCCGCTCACATGCCGCTCTTGGCCACGCCCCCAAAAAAGCTGACATTTCTGATGCGTTCAAGCTCCTTTCTATTCAGCCTGCTCTTTGGCAGTGGCATGGGATCAAGTGTAGGGGAATGTACTATTTTGCCACTAAACTTACCTTCGGGTCCAAAAGTAGTCCTTGGCTTTTTAATGTGTTCGCTGAGGTGCTCAATTGGATTCTCACGCAGAGGGGGCATTGTCAGGAGGTCATACATTATCTAGATGACTACCTCCTGATCGAGAGTTCAGGCTGAGCACCTTCGGATCTTCAGAAACTGGTAGCTGTGTTTTCTGTGCTTAATGTTCCTTTGGCAAGCAAGAAGATGGAGGGCCTTGCTACGACTCTGACCTTTCTGGGTGTCGTGCTGGATTCCCAGGCCATGCAGGCCAGCCTGCCGGAAGATAAATTGGTCAGAATTAAAGAACGTATCCATGGGTTCTTAGTTTCCCAAGCCACTTCCAGGAAAGATTTACAGTCATTACTAGGCATGTTGAACTTTGACATGAGGATCATTCCTCAGGGCAGGTCCTTCATTTCCCGGTTGCTGGCGTTGCTACCCGCAGGCCCTGATTCAGATTCAAAGATCATATTAGATTCAGCAGCTTTGTTAGATTTACGCAATTGTGGGATGAGTTCCTCCATCACTGGAACGGCGTTTCTATGTTCATTCCAGCTGTTTCAATGCCTTCCTTACAAGTGGTCACCGATGCCGCAGCCTCTAGAGGCTATGCGGCCATTTTTAACACACATTGGCTGGCAGGGTCATGGCCGGAGGAATGTGGCACAATTCCCAGGTTCTTTCAGACGTCTGAGTTATTTGAGGTTTACCCCATAGTGGCTGCAGCCCAGGTATGGGGGGATTTATGGACAGGTAACATGGTTACATGTTTCACAGACAATCAGGCAATTTCTGAAATCATCAATAAAGGCAGATCTAGTTCCTTGCTCATAACGTCATTCTTACGCAGACTCACCTGGTTATCGCTTAAAGTTTCACATACACTGCAGTTTCATTAGTGGTGTGCAAAATAGCGATGTCTTTGACAAAAGTCAAGCCAGTAGTTTGCCTCCACACCGGTCGTCCTTGAGCCTGGTGCTATACCCCCTCATTGCCGGGTTTATCCTTTGTCAGTCTTGGAGGATAAGGCCATGGAGGAGTATGTTGCAGATGCACCAAGTTTCATCTGCAAATCTTCGTCTCCTGCTGGTGCTGGTTTTTTCTTTGTGAAGAAGAAATGTTGTGAATGGAGACCTTGTATTGATTATAGGGGGTCTCAATCATTTCACGATTAAGAATGCTTATCTGATTCCATTGATTACGATTGAGTTTTGACTGCCTCAAGGGAGCAAGGGTTTTCTCAAAGCTTGATTTGAGAGGGGCATATAATCTCATGAGGATTTTAGGAGGGCAACAAGTGTAAAACTGCGTTTAATACCAGAACAGGCCATTGTGAGTACCTTGTAATGCCTTTTGGCCTTTGTAACAACCTGGCAGTTTTTCAGGAATTTATTAACTATGTCCTCCGAGATTTGTTGCAGTTATGTGTGGTGGTTTATCTCAATGATATCCTCATATTTTCCAAGTTCCTGGAGAACCACCACACAGATGTCTATCATGTGCTTCAGAAACTAACAGGTTAAATTCCTGGATTATGTAATTTCCACTACTGGTTTTTCGATGGGCCCAGAGAAACTTTCAGCAGTCCTACAGTGGCCCGACCCGTTGGTTTACGTCCTCTGCAGCGTTTTCTTGACTTTGCAAACTATTATCGGAAGTTTATTCGTAGCTTCTCGTCTCTGGTCCAGCCTCTGACTGATATGACCAGAAAGAACGGTAACCCACAGAGTTGGTCTCTGGAGTCCATTAAGGCCTTTGAGAGTCTCAAGGCTGCCTTTGTTTCTGCTCCTGTGTTGGCACATCCTGATCCTACATCCTGCTGTCTCAACATCCCTGTTGCTACTTTCCCAAGAAATTGTCACCTGCATAGTGTAATTACGGGATTGGTGACAGAGAGCTGTTAGCAAACATCTCAGGCCTTAACCAGTTCCCGACCGGCGCACGCCGATGTACGTAGGCAGAATGGCACGGGCAGGCATATTGGCATACAGGTACGTCCAATCTTCAATGCCGCCCTGCCATCGCGAGCGTGGCGCCAGCGGCGCGCTCGCGTGCCGGTCGGGACCCCCGTGAGTCCGGTCGAGGGTCCCGCGGACTCGATCGCCGCGGGCATACCCGCGATAGGCTCACGGGACGGCTGAATGGAGGAAATGCTGTGTAAACAGCATTTCCCCATTCTGCCTAGCAACTAGTGATGCTGATCTCTGCTCCATGTGATTGGAGCAGAGATCAGTGTTCACTAAATGAAAGCCCAGCCCCCCCACAGTTAGTAACACACCCCTAGGAACACTTAACCCCTACACTGCCACCCACTGGTTAACTCTTTCACTGCCAGTGTCATTTACACAGGAATCACTGCATTTATATAGCAGTGATTACTGTATAAATGACAATGGTCCCAAAAATGTGTCAAAAATGTCCGATGGGTCCCCCGCAATGTCGCAGTCACAATAAAAATCGCTGATCGACGCCATTACTAGTAAAAAAAAATAATAATAAAAAATTATTAATAAAAATGCCATAAACCTGTCCCCTATTTTGTAAACGCTATAACTTTTGCGCAAACCAATCAATAATCGCTTATTGCGATTTTTTTTATCAAAAATATGTAGAAGAATACGTATCGGCCTAAACTGAGGGAAAAAAATGTTTTTTTTTATATATTTTTGGGGGATATTTATCATGACAAAAAGTAAAAAATAATGAGTTTTTTTCAAAATTGTCGCTCTATTTTTGTTTATAACGCAAAAAATAAAAACCGCAGGGGTGATCAAATACCACCAAAAGAAAGCTCTATTTGTGGGAAAAAAAGGACGTCAATTTTGTTTGGGAGCCACGTCGCACGACCGCGCAATTGTCAGTTAAAGCGACGCAGTGCCGAATCGCAAAAAGTGGTCTGGTCTTTGACCAGCAAAATGGTCCGGTCTGTAAGTGGTTAAAGAATGGAGACATCTCCTTGAAGGTACCACTGTGCCGGTTCTCATTCTTACTGTCCATAAAGCCCCATACACCCTATCAGATTTTATGCTGAGTTTTTCCTTCAGATTTACCAAAACCATATAATATGAGGTCAAACCTTAGGAGATTCAATGTGTATGCAATCAGGCAGGCCCTTGCACTACATGGTTTTGGTAAATCTGAAGGAAAAACTCAGAAGAAAATCTGATAGTGTGTATGGGGCTTTAGAATCTCACATTCTTGTCTGAGGCTAAACGCCTCTCTCCCAGAAGGGCGTGATGGCCTCTTTTCTTGTCTAGTTTCAATTACATTGTCTCATTCTTTTTTTTATTCTTTTTTATTTAAAGTTTACATTTTTATTCGTTTTTAGAAAAATAACATAATCAAAAATAACATTGTACATCTGTACATAACATGTTCTCGACTTTACATTGTTATATTGTTAATTGTATACATAAAGTATCGTTTCTCACTCGCAATGCCTAAATAATAAAAGTATTTTCAACATATTGCGCTATGTGGGTCTACGTATGTTCCATTCAAATTCCTCACCAATATCTACATATTTGGAATACAGTAGTACATCTTTCATGTTCAGGATCCTTATCATTACCTATTCCCACTTTAGTAATTATTATTATCTGTGTCTCTTCCCCCCCCCCCCCATCCTAATCAGATATTCCATCATACGGGGCATATTTCAACCAATCTGCCCATACTTTGTCAAATTTTTTAGTACTCCCGCTGGCCGTACACGTGAGTTTATACATTGGTAGTGAGCTATTTACTAATCCTATCCAATTTTGTAGAGATGGTGGGGTTGCTTCTTTCTATCTGAGAGCAATTGCTTTTTTAGCATAACAGAAAAGTATTCTAAGTAGAGTCTTCTGAGATGTGGATATACTTTCCTCCTCCAAAACACCCAATAGGCACCTGGCAGGAGAATAGATATTGGGTAGGGCTAAAGCATCTTCTAGATGTAAGAGGATTGCTCTCCAAAATTTAGCTATTTCTGGGCATTGCCAGACCATGTGGAAGAAGTCTCCCACCGCCCCTCTACATCTATAACATTCAGGTGAATCCATTATTCCCATTTTGTGGAGCCGCTCTGGGATGTAGTAAATTCTATGGAGATAGTGAAATTGTAATAGCTTGTCCCTGGCCAAGATCAGTGAGGGTAGCGCTGTCTCCAAGACCTCATCCCAGGATTCCTCTGTGATGGACGGGATGTCCGACTTCCATTGTGCGGACACCCTGCCCATCCTGGCAGAAGAAGATGTCAGTAAAGCAAAGTAATACCGAGATATGAGTTTGGTGTGGTCCTCATCCGCTATTACCTGTTCTAATTTTGATGGGGTTAGTATCACCTCCTGTCTACCATATTGTGCGTGTACAGCATGCCTCAGCTGCAGATACCTATAGAAGAATGTATTAGGCAGCTTGTATTCTATTTTCAAATCTGTAAATTATTTGAATATTCCCTCTTGGAAAAGTTGGTGTGCATACTTAATCCCATATGTTGCCCAATATTCCCCATCTGGTATTTTAAAGATTTCCGTCAGCTGGGGGTTATGCCAGAGGGGGGCGTTGGGCGGCTCAGAGAGGCTAGTTCCCTTTATTTTAACATTGCACATGTGGAATATTTTATGGGATAGCTTCAGTATATCAGCTCCGTGTGCAGGATAAGGGCCATTTTTGTACAATACGTTAATAATGCTTCATAGGAGCGGACCTGGGCCGCTTGAGTAGCCACGGAGGCAATATCCAATGTTGGGAAGCCCCACCAGTGCACATGTGTTAATTGGGAGGCCAGATAATAACACTGTAAATCTGGCAGTGCCAGACCTCCCGATTGAATCTTTAGGTGCAACGTGTCCAATGACACTCTGGTTGGTTTGGCTCCCCACAAAAAGGACATTAGTATCTTATTAACTCCCTGAAATACTTTTTTGGGGACATAGATCGGTGCGTACCACAACAAGTATAAAAATCTATGGAGGTATATCATCTTATATATATTTATTTTACCCAGAAGGTTGAGGGGCAGTGTACGCCACGTCTGTAGATTTTCTTTCAATCTCAGCACTAGAGGTGATATATTGTTCTTAGTATAATTACTCAATGGCAGCTGCACCTCAACCCCCAAATAATGGAACTGGGAAACCTTTTTTAAGGGCACCTCTGACGGCAAGCTAGGATCATACCCTGGGCAGAGCGGGAGGAGCATGGATTTAGTCCAGTTTACTCTGAATCTGGAGTATGCACCAAACCTAGAGATCTAATCAAGTGCCTTCCCCAGTAAGTCTTCTGCATCTGCTAAGTAAAGGAGCATATCATCAGCATATAGTGAGGTTTTTTGTTCTCTATCATTGATTTTACATGTCTTGATTCTGGAGTCTGACCTTAAGCCCGCTGCCAGTGGCTCAATAACTAGGGCAAACAGCAGGGGCGACAATGGGCACCCCTGCCGAGTGCCTCTGGTAATCTCAAATGAGTCTGTGATAATATTATTCACTTTGAGTCTCGCCATTGGCCTAGTGTACAGCAGTTTCACCCATGCCACAAATCTAGGGCCGAAGCCCAACCGCCCAAGGACCATGAGCAAATACGGCCATTCTATTGCATCAAACGCTTTATGCGTGTCTAAGGACACTACTACTTGTGTGTCTTGACCTGGGCCTTCTAATTGGAGAATGGTAAAAAGACGCCTAAGATTTATTGCTGTCGATCTCCCAGGTATAAAGCCCATTTGATCCGGATGAATAACGGATTCTATAACCTTGTTGAGTCTTAGGGCAAGAATTTTAGCTAGTATTTTGGCATCAACATTAATCAATGATATGGGCCTGTACGACTCGCATAGCTCATGGTCCTTGTGCGGCTTCGGTATTAACACAATAAGCGCCTCTTTCAATGATTCGGGAAGCACACCCTGCTCCTGGGCTCCTATATACATGTCCAACAGTTTTGGGGCCAGACTGTCTGCATATGTGTCATACCACTCTACCGGGAAGCCATCTAAGCCTGGCGTCTTATTCGGGCTGAGGGCATGTATTGCAGAGAGTATTTCCTCTATTTTAATGGGAAGTTCCAGGTCCTTCACTGTTTCCTCACCCAATTATAAGAGCGGGATGGGGGCTAGGTACTCAGGAACCTCCTCCCCATAATCCACCCTAGAAGAATACAATTCAGAGTAAAATTGCACAAAAGCATTCGCTATTTCTGTTTGCGTGGTACACAGGATCCTATGATTGTCATATATATGTGGTATAGAAGCTGGGGTCTGCTGTGAGTGGGCCAGGTATGCCATCAATCTATTGTTCTTATTACCGAATTCAAATATGTGTTATGCTTGATATAGAGTTTTTTCCACCAGTACTAAATCTAAGTGTCGCACCTCCTCCCTCCAAATTTTAAATTTGTTTGAATTGGGGTTTTCAATATAGTCCACCTCTGCATCTGTCACTTTCCTTTCTGCATCTAAAAGCTTCCACTGGCTATCTTATCTAAGTTGTTTAATAACCCCAGCAACAGAGCCTCTAAGTGTGGCCTTAAACACGTCCCATGTGACTCCGACATGAGCCTCAGCTCTGTTCTCAAGCCAGAAGTCTTGTATAGATGTCTGCGTAGACCTCTCAAAACTTTCCTCCTTGAGCCACAGTGGGCTCAATCTCACATTGTCTCATTCTTACTAAGAATGTAAAGGCTGACTCTTTGTCGTGACAATTTTCATCCACTTCCAAGATGGATTCGGTTCCGGTTCCTGTAATTCCTCCTGATCGTATTCTGGCTACAGTTCACACCAGACTCACTTCTTCTTTGGGTGACAAAATTCTTGCTGCTCAGGTCCATGCTCCTCCTGAGAAACCTTGTGACTGCTGCTTTGTTCTGGAGAGTCTACGTACTGCCATGCTCCAGACCATTCTCCCAAGGCTGGTGGCCAACCTGGGAAGAATCAACTCTTTTTGGCCATTTCCCAACAATTCTGGTGGCCTAGTCTACGTGCTGATGTAACCGCCTCCATAGCTGCCTGTTCCGTGTGTTCTCAGAGTAAGACTCCACAACACCTTCCAGTGGGTCTCCTATAACCCATACCCAATGGAGAGAGGCTCTGGACCCACCTGTCTATGGATTTCATTGTGGAGTTACCTAACTCCCAGGGCAACACAGTTATCCTAATGGTGGTTGATCGGTTCTCAAAAATGTCTCATTGTATTCCACTTAAGAAGTTGCCCACTTCTAAGGAACTGGCTTCCGTTTTTGCTCGGGAGATCTTTCGCTTACATGGGCTACCCAAAGTGATTGTCTTGGACAGGTGTAGTCAGTTTGTGTCCTGGTTCTGGCGAGCCTTTTTTGCACAGTTGGGAATTGAGCTTGCTTTCTCCTCTGCGTATCACCCACAGTCTAATGGGGCCACAGAACGAGCCAATCAGTCCTTGGAGCAATTTCTACGTTGCTATATTTCTGACGATCATAACAACTGGTCAGGCATCAGACTGTGGGCAGAGTTTGCTCACAATAGTGCCTTGATACTGGACTCAATTTAGATAGATATGAAGGTGCAATCATAAAACGGGTGAGTAGAGAGAATAAGTTAAAAAGTCTTCTTGGTGAGGTAGCATGGTCTGACTTGTGGAGAGTTGGGAACCCACAGACCAGAATCTATTTGTGGGCAGCCCCAGGTGGAGGGTGTCTATCTTGAATTGACATGGTATGTGGGAATGAGAAAGTACAACCATTGGTGCACCCAATTGCTTATCTCCCCTGGGGGATTTCTGATCACTCCCCACTAATGTTTGGGTTAAGTATCGGCGCTAGGGGGAGCCAACCAATCTGTGAAATGCACCCATATTGGCTATCTCAGATTGAGACTCATGATCATATTCCAGAGCAGTTAAATGTTTTTTTTTTGAGGCACATGAGATCTATGCAATGAATGGTACAGCATGGGATGCATTTAAGGCATATCTGCGGACGACACTGAAGTCAACCATATCCCATATCAAACGATCCAGTAGGCAAGGAGAGGAGGAAATAGCTAAATGATGGGAGAAAAGAGGTAGAGCAGTGCCGCTCTGAGAGTAGTATGTCTATTAAAACATGGCTTTATTCATAATTTTAAAAAATGTGCACTCACATTTGAGTAGATAAAAACAGGCATAATAGATCTCCGTGGCCGTCCTCAGCTATCAATCATCCGGTGTGTCTTTCTGGGCTGTAGTAGGGGATCAGACCCCGGTCGCTTCTGGTGGCGTCCGTCATTCCGGGGGGGTGTTTGAAGGAGCACGCAAGCTCCGAACGCGAGCGCTGTAGCTAAGCCCCTCAATCTCAAGCAGCTGACATTCTCCACCTACTGACGTTCTCCACCTGCTGATGTGCTCATTGTAGGACACAAACACCCCGGAGCCCAGCGAGACACACCGGATGATAGCTGAGGACGGCCACGGAGATCTATTATGCCTGTTTTTATCTACTCAAATGTGAGTGCACATTTTTAAAATTATAAATAAAGTCATGTTTTAATAGACATACTACTTTCAGAGCGGCACTGCTCTACCTCTCTTATCTCCTATGTTACAGAGCCTCTTCTGCTCTCTGGAGCCGGCTGCCACTCACAACATTCACCAGAACTTATTAACATAAGTCTGAACTGTAAAAACTGTTCTGAATTGCCACACGAAAAACCCCCACAGCCTTTTCTCATCCCCATTTTTTATCAACCATCTTATGACTGTTCACTAGCAGCTCCCACCAGCGCTCCATCCTCCTCCTTTTTAATAGCTGTATACAAGGAGAAGATGAATTTGTATCTAATCCTTCAAGGGATACTGGCCAGTACAATAGAAGAAATCATGCAATGCTTTTATGAGTTTTATGTTAAGATGTACGCTACTTCATTAACATGCACCGAGGAGGATATAGAAGGGTATCTGGAGGAGGTAGTGTACCTGGAAATAACAAAAGAAAGTGCAAAATTTATGGACGGGGAGATCATGGAGGAAGAAATAAGGGAGGCGATCTCATCGTTTGCTGCTGGTAAATCCCCAGGACCAGATGGCATACCCCTGGAAGTGTACAGTCGATATATAGATCAGATAGCCCCAATTTTAACTAGGGTGTATAGAGAGGCCCTTGTTAGGTGGGAACTCCCATATTCAATGTATGAGGCAACGGTAATATTAATCTTAAAACCAGACAAGGACCCACATGAATGCACCTCTTACAGGCCAATATCCTTGTTAAACTGTGATTTCAAAACCCTTGCCAGAATATTGGCTAGAAGATTAAACACTGTAATAACATCTATAATCCACACAGACCAGACAGGTTTTATACCTGTTAAATAAACATCAATAAATATTCGTAGAAGGCAACTAGTGGCACAAATGAGGGAATATATTCCAGAGTCAGAGGCTCTGGCATCTCTTGATACAGCCAAAGCCTTTGACTCTGTAGAATGGAGATTTTTGCAGGCAACACTGGGGAAGTTTGGGTTTGCCAACAGATTTAAACAATAGGTTAAAATATTATATGCAAACCCGAGATCAAAATTATTGATTAATGGAATACTGACAGCATCAATAAATCTATTCAGCGGCATGAGGCAGGGATGTCCATTATCTCCCCTTTTATTTGCCATTACATTTGAGTCCCTGGCCCTATGGTTTCAGCAGACTGAAGAATACCAGGGGATAGAGTTGGTAGTTCATAGTATAGAACAGATTGGTCTTTATGCGAATGATATTATACTATATGCAGGATACGCAGAACACCCTGATGAAAGCTATGAGTATAATAGACACCTTTCGCCAGTACTCGGGGCTTAATATTAATTGGCAGAAATCTTTCCTTATGCCACTGCATCAAGAACTGGAAATGGAGGAAAGGATAGATACCCCCCACTTAAAATAGTGGACTCCTTTAAGTATCTAGGAATCTATATAACAAGGCAACCTTGGGATGCACTGGCAGCAAACGTAAATCCATTGATGAAGTATATTAAATCTAAGCTGAAAATCTGGAGTAACCTACCACTTACGGTGGTGGGTAGAATAAATTTAATTAAAATGATTTTACTGCCAAAGTGTTTATATATTTTTTCACATTCCCCAGTGATAGTTTCTAAAAACATTATTATATTTATTGGGGCAACCCCAGTTCACATAGGTGGTCTTATATAAGGGTAGACATTTATCAGACCTTTCCAGAATTTGACAGAAGGAGGGGATGGGTGTTTCCAATTCATTGTGATGGCTTTACAAGCGTAAAACAGTAATAGATTAATGAGTATTCTTCTAGCCATGGTCACTGACAGTTGTTCAGCAAATCCTAGCAAACAATATCTTGGGTCACATGGTATATGGATTTTGGTTACACGTTTAATCACTTGAAGGACCTCTTGCCGGTATTGCTGTATTGCCGGACAGCGCCAAAAAATATGGAAAAACTCTCCAGGCTGGTGCGTGCATCACCAACACAATGTATGTAGTATGCTCTGTACAAAATGTTATATTAAACCTTCTTATCCCTGGCAGAGACCAGGGGGAGAAGGGGAAATCCCAAATCTCCCCCCAGTCATCCTCGTCCAGTTCTGGGATGTCCTCCTCCCATTTCCTGTTGGGAGGAGGACAACTCAGAACTAGCAGCCATGAGTAGGTAGTCATAAAGTTGGGACATGGGTTTCTCCAGGTCCTTCACTCAGAAGGTAGATTCCAATTCTGAGTATGATAAAGTTACCGGTTGACTCAGAAATTGACATAGGAAGGCATGGGCAATCTGGAGGTATCTAAAATATGCATGAGCAGGTACATTCAATTTTGCAGGTAGAGTATGAAAAGAGGACAGCTTGGTGTTAGTGATAATATGTTCCAGCTTCACAATTTTGTATTTGGCCCAAGCCTGTGGATCTGGGATGGTCTAGAAGTGTGGGCATTCAACCACAATGGTCTATGTGGAGATTAAGAATTTGGCTGGGACGTCTGCAGAGCTTCACTAATTTTACACACTTGTATGGTTGTGCACATGGAAGGAGTGAGGTGGTTTGGATATTTTTTCCCCCTAAACATCAGCCCCCGTGAGGCCTCCAGAGATTTGACAATTGCTGCCTCCAGCACTATAACAAAGTTTGTTAGATCAGGCTGAAGCCACCAATGAACAGTCACCAGCTGGGTAGCCAGGAAATATTTATAACAACCAGGAAGAGCCAACCCCCGCCATCCACAGGCCTGGTCCAGGTGGTATATTTATATCTGGGTGGTTTTGATCCTGTCAGGAACCATGAAACAGACTGAGACAGAAGTACAAACAAATCACACTTGTTTATTAATAATAAAAATAAAAAGGTAAATAGAAAAAAGCGTAGTCAAGCATAGCCAGAGTCCAGTAGCCAGATTGGGTAGTCAGCCAGTCCAAAGTTCATTAAACAGATCGGGTAATCAGCCAGTCCAGAAGTCAGGGATCCAAGGAGAGCAACTGCAAGCAGGATAAGAAGCCAGGAGGGATGTCAGCAAGCCAGTCTTGAAACACACAGCAGGAGATGTTTCCTTGTGATGTGACCAACATGAAGGCAATGGAGAAATGAGCTGGAAGGCTTTAAATAGGCAGGTAAATAGTAAATAGTTTGATGGAGTTTTTTTGAAAGCCACTGAGGAAAGTTTCTAAAAATATATGTGAATTTGTGGAGGACCTTCATTTTTAAGAGGTTTTTGCGTCCAGTTAGTGAAAGGTGTAGATTGCTCCATGCCTTCAGTTTAGCCTTAACCCCAGCCAGCACAGGGTCCAGGTTGAGCTTCACAAAGTCCCTACTATGTCTGGATATCATAATTCCTAAATAGGTAAAGTGATCAACCCACTGCATCAGGTGAGAGGGGGGTGAGGAAGCTCTAGCCTCCTCGTTTACTGGAAACAGCTGGGATTTGTGCCAATTCACCCGTAAAACCCGTGAAGGCTGAAAAGGTGTTCATAATTCTAAGGGCACCCTGCAGAGAGGCTCCAGCTTCATTCAAGAAGACCAGTAAATCATCGGCATAGAGAGCTACTCTCTTCTCCAGCCACCCCACCCGAAGTCCACAAATCTCAGGCGAAATTCTGAGGGCTTCAGCAATGGGTTCTATGGCCAGGGCGAAGAGGGCTGGGGAGAGAGGGCATCCCTGTCTGGTGCCCCTCTGCAGTGGAAAGGGGGCAGACAGCAAGCCATTAAGCCTTATGCTTGCCAGGGGGCTGGTGTAGAGTGTACGTACCCAATCGATACATTTTAGTGGGAATTCCATCCTCCTCATCACCTCCCATAGATACACTCATTCCACACTATCAATGCCTTTCTAGTATATTCTAGTACACCGATTTGTGCAGGGGGCATGGATATTGGAGAATAATCTGCGTTTTTTAATATCAGTGCACCTACCAGGCATAAAGCCAGTTTGATCCGGGACTACAAGGTATTTTATAATTTTATTTAGTCTGGTGGCAAGTAACTTGGTAAGGATCTTCAGATCAAAATTGAGAAGTGCAATTGGTCTGTAGGGGGCACACAGCTTGGGATCCTTATTGGGCTTAGGTATTAAAATAACATGGGTTTCCTTCATGGAGGGGGGGTAAAGAGCCTGCTAGTAAACAGGATTTAAACAACTCGGCCAGTCTTGGGGCAAGCAATTCGATGTGGGTTCTATAGAATTCCATGGGTAAGCCATCGGGGCCTGGGGCCTTACCAGCCGGGAAAACTGTATGGCAAGTTAAATTTCTTCTGGTGTGATGTCTGCAACTAGAAGATTCCTCTCAGAATCAGAGAGCCAGCCTAGTGCCAAAGTATCTAAAACAGAAATCATTGGTGCAGGGTCAAAAGCATCTGGCAAGGAGGAAGTGTACAGTGTAGTGTAAAATCTGGTGAATTCAGTTAGGATGTCCTCCTGTGAGATGGCCATTGCGCCATCTGCTGTGAGGCTTTCTGGGACTACTGAAAGGAGTCTATCTTGCTGTGCATGCCAGTAATCTGCTATTCTTGTCTCCATACTCAAAAAAGACTGTATGCCAAGTCTAGTGACTTTCAGAAACATGAAAATGCAATTCCCTCCTAAGTGAGGAGAGATGTTAAAAGTTTGGGGCAGTGGATGATGCAGAGTACTGACCTAAGACCCTATCAACCTTGTGTTGCAGTGAACAGACTACACCACCTTGCTCCGCCTTCACATCAGCCACAGCAGAGATATACTGTTCCCTGGTGTGAGCCTTTAACGCATCGCAAGCCATCTCTGAGGAGGCCAACTCCACATTTATTGCTCAATATTCCTGAAATTTAGGGGGAATTTGGCCATGAACTGACTCATGAGTAATCCAATGGGGTTGTAGCCTCCACAGGGTTAGTTTGCGTGACTTTGGAGTCCTAATGGTTAATTTCAGCAGGTTGTGATCTGAGAGAAGGGCTGTGTTTGCAAATGCCAGGTCTATACATTATGAGGTCTTAAAGGTGGTAAAGAAACAGGAGTAGGTTCTGTCTTGAGGATGTAACCATCTCCATACCTCTGTAAGGTCAGTGGCATGTGCTCAGGTGCCCAGATCTGAGTTGAAAATAGTTAGTGGTGAGGGCCTAAGTCTCTTGATAGAGTGGTGTTGAAGTCACCCATGAACAGAATTTAGGCAGGGCAATGCGGAACCAGCCTCTCATGTAAGGTGTACAGGGACTGCACCTGACTAGGAGGGGGCAGGTAAGCATTGCTAATGATATATATTATATATGGTCAACACCAACATGAGATATTTCCCATGACGGTCTAGATGGACATCATGGATTATACACGGTATTTGTTTACTGATCAGGATAGACACCCCATAGGAGTATGTGGAGTAGGTTGCATAGTATGCTTTTTGTACCCATGTTTTTTTAAGAGCCAGTACTCTGATTCCATTAAGTGGATCTCTTGTAGCAATACTACGTGGATTGTGTAGTTTTAAGTATTGAAACAGCAGCTACCGCTTGTACTTGGAATTGAGCCCCCTGATATTCCATGACAAGATAGTCAAGGACTCTTTATCGGAATTGGCCATCATGGAATACCAGGTGGGCACCGGATCAGGATGGGATCAGCAAGACACTCCGCATTGAGGTTATCATAGAAAAGAGCATTGTGTGAGTCTTTAGAGTAAAACACATTTGAGCAACAGTGTTTACATGTAAATCCTTAAAATATATACCCTCCTTTCCCCCAAAAAAATAACTCCCTACTTTTACACCATGAAAACAAAATATTATGGCCAAAAACAGGGGCTAAAAAGAAGAAAAAATCAGATGCAGGGTTTATTCCCATAACTTGACAACAAGGTTAAAACTTCAGGTCTCTGGGTCACCTTGAAGCATTGCACACAGGGCTGGTGCAGGTGGAACACACCCCAAGGAACTACTGACAGTACCTGTGTGAGTTTCAGAGGCAAGTAGGGTGAGGGAAAACTGGGGTAAACTTTAGCAGTGTGCCGTGTAGATGGAGTTCCCCACTTCTGGAGCATGCTGTCAATGGCAGGATCCCAGCCTCCCTGAATAGCTGCAACAAGCAGAATTGTAATCCAGTGGGGAGGTCTTGAAAGGATCAGCGGGAATCAAGCCAAGAAACAGCTGCAGCAGTGGTTTAAAAGTAGCAGGTGCAACTGCCACCACCCTAAGCTTGCTGGGGTACAGGAGGCTGTATTTCAGGCCATTCTCCCGGAGGCACTTGTGGATTCCCGTGAAGGAACTACATCGTTGCACTTCAGGAGAGTAGTCGGGGTACAGGGAGAACTTGGAGTTTTCAAATGAGAGCTCCGCGGCAGTTCTGGTGGCTGCCAGCAATCTATCCGTCTCGGTAGTTGAGGAGTTTAATCAGGAAGGGTCTAGGTGGGACTCTGGGGATAGATGGGATAGTGGGGACCCTGTGGGCCTGCTCCACTACAAACGTGGGTGGGAGAGCCATGAGGCTTAGCAGCTTGGCTAGGAACCCCTAAGCAGGTTTGGCACCCTCGGCCCATTCAGGGAGCCCCACCACTCACAGATTATTACGACAGAGTCTGTTCTCCATGTCCCCAGTATTTTCATGTAAGGATTGTACTTGTTTTTGGAGGATTCTCAGTTCCCTGGAGTCCTCTTGCACTGTGTCTTCCACCTGGGATATACAGGATTCCGCCTCAGACATCCAGGACCGGAACTTGTCCATGTCATGCCTGATTATACTGACCTTGGTGGACACTGTGTCGATCTTGGCAGTAAGTGTCTCCTTTGAGGCGATAGCAACCATCAGGTCCGCCGATGAAGGCTCTGTGTCTCCCATGCTTGTAGAAGCTATCTGAGTGCTCGCTGTTACACATGATGAGGAGGAGGGGGCAGGACATGTGGTCAAGATTGCCTGCCGATGGGGGAGACCGGGCCTGGGGTGCTGTGTGTTTGCCATATTTTCTCTTCCTCCGGAGCCATCTAGCAGGTCAGGAGTAATGGAAAACTGGAGAGGCACCTTTCGGACACCCATATATGAGGTTGGATGCGCCGACCGCAATGGCAGGATAACAAAAAGGATTAGGTAGAAGCGGAGCTCAGCTACTGCACGTCTCTGCCTGGCATCGCCATCTGGACATGCTGCCTTTCCCGCGAAACAGCTCCTTGGAACCTCTTTGGATGGCATTAGTAAGCGTGCCACCGGTTGTAACAGTGTATTACTCCAACAGGCCAGGAAGGCTAAGGAGCCACGCTGTAGGCAAGGGCCCTCTTTTTTTCCATTCACTTATGGCTTTTCCGTCCGCCTGGAGCTTCGGTATAACGTCCCCAGCCCAACAGGATGACCACGGACGGACAAAAACGTCCCTGGAACCGCAAACCCAACAAGTATAAGTGCTACCGCATGAAGGTTTGTCCCCACCCATGTCTCGGGTAGGGGGTCGCCTTCAGGAGTTTGCAGCCCGGTGGTCCCCTCGGTTTTCGACCAATGGACCTGTGACCTGATTTCCTCAGGCTACAAGATAGAGTTGCTCTCTTGGTTGCCAAACAGATTCTTCCCTTCCAGCATACCCATATCCCCGGCTTGCCGGGAGGCTCTCTTGGGGGCAGTAAGGGATTTGCTGAGTGGCAGGGTGGTTGTACCGGTTCCGGAATCGGAACGTTTCCAAGGATTCTACTCAAATATATTTGTAGTTTCCAAGAAGGAAGGGGTACGTCCAATCTTGGACCCAAAAGCCCTCTATCACTTTGTTAAGGTGTAGAGGTTCAGAATGGAATCAGTCGCCCAGTAGTTGCTGCACTCCATCAAGGGTACTCCCTGGCACCCTTGGATATCCAGGATCCATACCTGCACATACCTATATGCCTGTGGTTCTCCCTTTTGGTCTGACATCATCCCCCGAGTCTTTTTTTTTTTTTTTTAAACAAAACAAGTTTATTGGTACATGGTACAGTAACAAGTTGCATTTGTAAGTACATGCGGTAACTAAGAGCAGTAACAGGCAGAAGTAGCTCCATAGCCAAAAGGAGAAAAACACACAGGTCAAGTCTATGAGCATCATATCAGTAAACACAGGAAGAAATCACGAAGACTGTATTACAAAAAGGGAGGGAAGAAACCACTATTATACATTAGTACGGGTCATCCGGGAAAATCAGGATATTACAGTATGGCTAGCCTACACAAGTGTCCGGGTCATTGAGCCAACGATCCCAGATCTTATTGAATTTAGTTGGGCAGCCCCTATGTGCATAGATAACTTTCTTCAATGGCAAAGTTAGGTTAACCTCCGCTACCCAATCTCTAAACGACGGAGTCTCCGGTCGCATCCATAGCCTGGCAAGCAATTTCCGAGCACAAAATAAGGTTTCCTGAACAAAAGCAGCATCTGATGGGCCCGCCGGGACGCCCAGCTCAAGGCCTAAAAGACAAGCCTTGGGGTCCACCTGAAGGGGGGAGCCCATGTGATCGTGGAGAAATTGAACCACCTGTAGCCAAAAGGTCTGAACGTCTGGGCATGACCACACCAGATGATAGAAAGTGCTCGGGAGACATCCACAGTGCGGACACCCTGGTTCCAGGGAGGGTTTGTATTTGCGAATTCTGGCCGGGGTAAGATATGATTTGTGTATGATGTACAGTTGAGTCAGTCTGTCCGTTATTCTGGGGGAAACTAACTTGACCCCATCTAAGATCTCCTCCCATGCCTCACCCTCAAGCGGACCCACGTCTTCCTCCCACCGATATCTCGCCGCCTCCGCCAGTCTGGCTACCGTCCGTCTCCTAAGATAGTCGTATAGGGTGGAAATTAACTTCGTGGGCTCCTCCCCAATTATCACACCCACTACTGACAATCCCCCGAGTCTTTACCAAGGTTTTGACTCTGGTTTCGACATTGCTACGGCAACATGGGATCGCGATCGTGGGATATCTAGACGATCTCCTCCTGAGAGCATTTTCTACCTCAGAGTTAGAGGAGGATGTAGCGATCACCATGCAGACTCTGCAAGAATTCGAGGGGCTGTTGAACCTAAAGAACTCGGTAATTGTACCGACTCAGCTTTTGGAGTACCTAGGCTTGCTACTAGACTCTATGGAAGCAAGAGTTTTCTCCCTTCAGACAAGCTGCAGACTCTCAGATCCACGGTAAGACTGCTGATGAACCACAGGTGGTCGTCACTTCGCTTTTGCATTCGAGTCCTGGGGCTTATGGTGGCCTCCTTTGAGGCTGTACTGTTTGCCCAGTTCTACACCAGAGTCTTGTCTAAATGGGACAAATCTCAGTTGTCCCTGGATCGTCAGATTCAGGTGAGTCAATCAGTCAGAGAATCACTGATCTGGTGGCTGAGGTCCCCGGTGATTCAGAAAGTCGTTCCTACCTCTAAAGTGGATAGTGATCACAACGGACACCAGCCTTTTTGGCTGGGATGGAATAATGGGGGTTCAGTCGGCTCAGGGCCTCTGGTTGACGAAAGAATCCGAGTTGCCAATCAATCTGCTTGAACTGAGAGCGATCAGGCTGTGCCTCTCAATGAGACTGCAAGGACATCCGATCAGGGTCCAGTCAGACAACGCCACTGCAGTGGCATACGTCAATCACCAAGGGGGGACAAGAAGCTCAGCCACGGCACAAGAGGACGCTGACATACTTCAGTGGGCAGAGCGACATGTACCGGTTTTGTTGGCCATTTACATTCCCGGAGTGGAGAACTGGCAGGTGGACTATCTGAGTCACCAGATGCTGGACCTCAATGGGAAGGTGCCAAGATTCGTGTCCAGGACAAGAGATCTGTGGGCAGACGCGTCAGCCACGCTGGTGGCTCAGTGGGATCAGTACCAGCTGATCTACACCTTTCCTCCACTGAAACTGTTGCCGCATCTGATTCGCAGAGTGGAAGCCGAGGGGATCCCAGTAATACTGGTTGCCCCAGATTGGCCTCAGCGTCTTTGGTACGCAGACCCGGTGCGTCTGGTGGCAGACGCTCCCTGGCGTCTGCTGTTGTGAGAGGACCTCCTATCTCAAGGTCCGATTCTCCATCCTGCTTTACCATCGCTGGCTTTAACGGCATGGCTATTGAGAGCCAGGTGTTGAGGAACTGGGGTCTGTCGGACTCAGTGATTCCAACTATGTTGAGGGCACGGAAATCTTCTTCTCGGAAGATATACCATCATACCTGGAAGGCCTACATCTCCATGTGTGAGGAGAAAGGATCGCATCCGCGCTCCCTTGCCATATCCAGGAGTTTACCAGAGATTAGCATTAAGCACCATCAAAGGGCAAATATCAGCCTTAGCTGTCTTTTTTCAATGACCCCTGGCATCGCACTCCTTAGTGAGTACCTTTGTTCAGGGGGTACGACACGTAGTCCCTCCGGTGCGTCCACCGTTACTCCCTTGGGATTTGAACCTGGTGTTGTCTGCGCTTCAAAAACCACCGTTTGAAAATATCAGGGAGATTCCCTTTTTGACTCTTTCCCACAAAGTGGTCTTCCTAGTGGCCATCACAACGGCCTGGAGGGTTTCGGAACTGGCGGCCTTGTCTGGCAAGTTGCCTTATCTTGTTATCCATATGATAAGGTGGTGTTGCGTTCGCAACCATCCTTTCTACTGAAGGTGGTCGCGGCTTTTCACATTAATGAGGACATGGTGTTACCATCTCTCTGTCCTAGGTCAAAACACCCTAAGGGGGTGGCCTTCACGCTCTGGGCATGGTTCGGGCTCTGAAAGTGTATTTGTCTACCACTGCTCCCTTTCGGAAGTTAGAGTCGCTGTTTGTCTCGGTAGCTGGTCCCAAGAAAGGCATGGCGGTCTCATCAGCCACCATTTCCAGGTGGATCAGACAGATTGTAGTACAAGCCTACGCTTTAAAGGGGCAGGTGCCCTTTTTTCCGGTTACAGCCCACTTCACAAGGGCAATCGGAATGTCTTGGGCCTTCCGACACCAAGCGTCTGTCGCTCAGGTGTGTAGGGCGGCGACCTGTTTGTCTGTCCACACGTTTACCAAGTTCTACAAGGTAGACGTCAGTGCATCGGCTGATGCCTTTTTTTGGCCGCAAAGTCTTGCAGGCGGCCATATGGTTACAAATGAATATGCAATATTTTACCCTTTTTTCCTGTTTTTTCGATAAAAACACAGTACTGTTAAGTTAATGCACTGTTGCATTACATTCCGCAGTTTTTTGTGCGGTTGTGGGTAGTAGCTCCTGTTGAGGGTACCCTGGTTTTGCGGTGGATTTCTCCACGCACTGTTGTTTTTTGTGGGTAAAGTTTCACTAGTTCCCACTTGCCACGGTGGATGAAGATTTTATGCTGTTTTCCCACCCCTCGTTTGGCACTGCTTGGGGACATCCCAATGGCTAAGAGAGGAGCTGTGTCGGTCGTGAATATAAGAGAAAATAGGATTTTTTTGTACTCACCGTAAAAACTTTTTCTTTGTAATTCACTGACCGACACAGCACCCGCCCCTCCTTTTTTCTTTACATTATACTGCTTGTTGACGTACTGAGGTCTGCTAGCAGACAGGAGGGTTGATACCTAAGGGACCACCCCCATGGGCGGAACTAAAAATTCTGAGTGTTGTCTTACAACTTTGCCTAGTATTTCTCCTAGGGGTAAGGTATACGACCCAATGGCTAAGAGAGGAGCTGTGTCGGTCGGTGAATTACAGAGAAAAGGATTTTACGGTGAGTACAAAAAATCCTATTTTTTCTTGCTGCTTTATCCTGCAGTGAAATGATCTACTCGTTTTGTGCCTTACTGAGATATCAGTGGGCGGAGTAAGTATGAATCCTTCGATGCAGCCTGCAAACATCACTGTAGGAAGTAGGATTGTTTGGCACTATTGCGGTCACTTGTATTGAATCAATATGTATGTTATACATAAAAACAGATCCTATGGAGGACACTGCTCCTGTGCTTGTATGATACACTAGCAGCCAGGCTCGCTGTTAAAGTTGATGCCTAACAAAGTCAGTGAGTTGCCTCACAAGCCTCTGGAATGTCAGTAAAAAAGGATGGCTACCAGGCAAAAGGAATACTCCATCAATCATTGCTAATAGATGTGCCCCACATGATTGCCCTTTTCACTTTTGGGGCAGATCCATCAGGCATCATTTATGGAGAATTCCTCTTGTCTACTAGTCATCCCACATTACACTCTGGAAGCTAATCAGATGGTTTACAAAGCATGTTAGGTAGCAGCCGAGAGATAGGGAAGAGGAGGGTGAGAGCTGATGCTACACAGACACTTGGAGCCTCCCCACATGGAAGGAAAAGAGTCATGTGGGGCAGCTTCAATAGACTAAATGAGGTGCAGATGGAGCATGTGCACTATGTGTGGCAACGGAGAAGCTGGAAGAACGGCTGCTCTAGGCTTGCCACACACAGGGACATAACGACATGATCAACCAGGTATTTACCAGAAAGTAACAAATGGCTGATGATAAGCTTCTGCAAACAGATATAGTACATGGTTCTAAAAAATATATGATATACTGTACATTGAGAATTGTTTTGGATTACACTTTGGGTAAAAGGATATCCACTATACAGCAACTACAGTATGTACCCACTCTTATGAAATAATAGGCATATGTATCTTCTTCTTTTACAGTGGGATGGAGTTGGACCTTTTCCTGATTGCGTAGACCCACCAAAAGGAATCCAGATGCTATGGCATCCATCAATAGTTAAACCCTACCTCACACTTCTTTCTGAATGCTCAAATCCAGACACTCTGGAAGGTGCAGCTGGAGCATTACAGAACTTAGCTGCAGGAAGCTGGAAGGTAAGAGTTTTAGTCCACCTAATTCAACCAATTAGAAAAAAACTATACCCACAGTTGATCCAGAGGAAGGCAAAAAATATAAAGCGTGGTCCAATTCTTTTCAGTGAGGGGAAACATAATTCCTTCCTAAACCCCCAAAACAATCAGTTTTCCCCTGGATCAACAATCTCTGGTGTTATTACCTATAAATGTTAAAGTGGAATTCTGGCTTAACCCTGACTAATCCTAAAACTGTCCTCTTCCCCCCACCCCCTACACCTATGCTAACTAACTTTTGTAATAAAGATTTAAGATGTATACACTTACCTATTTTCATGGCAAACCAGTCTGGTCACATGATCCAGCTCACCTGTGTTAGCCAGTGCAACTTAAAAGAAGCAGAGGAAGAGCTGGCAATGGTTGGGCCATTAAAGCCTTAGGGTGATGTTACCGCTTCAGGCTTTACTAACAATTTTTTTTCCCACATGATTAGACTTAAATCAGCTGAAAATAGGTAAGTATATACATCTTTCTTACACATGTTAGATGTTGGGAGGCAGTAGCGGACAGTTTTAAGAGTAGAGTTTTTTTTTTTGTCTATTTAAGAAGTGTCTAACTCAAAGGGAATTGTACATACTATGAATAATGTATTCCATGCCTCACTCTCACTTGAACCCAAACAATGCCTATTGGGAATACTAGATACCCTCCTATTAACTACCTACACTAAGGAAGTGGTGGCTAGAGCCTTATTCCAGGCATATAGAGTTCTTCTAAAGCAATGGAAGTCATTACACCCCTCCTACCCAAAAGGAATGGCTGCAATGCATGGGGACACTTAGATTATAGAAATATATATATAACCAACACGGGTTGCCCCAGCAACATGATAATCTTTGGGGTCCCAGGTTGGACACCCCTAGCTTGAGCCCATTTGAACTAGTAATGGATAGACCTCTTGTAGGATAACACACACCCCTAAAGTATACTGCTTTATATGTCTGGAAGGCTACCTAGATGTACTCTGTGACTGAGCCAACACGGGAGTTCTCTCTGGTATGATGAATTTATGGTCTAATGTCAGTTCTGCATTTTCGGTGTACTATGACATGTTTATATTACGAATCAAATCTTTTTTTTTAAAACTGTCATCTGAGCTGGCCAGAACTAGTTCATGTGGGAGTCTATTCTATATTTTTATATCTCTTACTGTGAAGAGGCCTTTCTGTACCTGGAGGCCAAACCTCTTTTTTCCTCCAGAGTACCCCCTTGTCCTTTATATTCACCTAAAGTGAATAACTCTGCACCAAGTTCTCTATACTGTATGGACCATGTTTGTCTTTATAAATAGTGATTATTAAACCCCTCAATTGCCTTTTCTCAACAGCGAATAAATTCAGCTCAGCTAACCTCTACTCATATCAGAGGTTCCCCTTGCCACTTATAAGTTTGGTTGTCCTTCTCTGCACTTTTTCCAGTTCCATAATATTCTTTTTTTTAAATGGTGCCCAAAACTGAGCTGCATATTTCAGATGAGGTCTTACTAATGTTTTGTTCCAGGTGAAAACGATGTCTGTCTCTCTTTCAAGTCTATACTTTTTTTTTAATACAAAATCAAAAAATGGATGCTGCTTGCTTTAGAAACTGCAGCTTGACATTGATATTATTAAAGCTATGATATACCTGAATACCCAGATCCTTCTCAAACATCGACTCCCCAAGTTGCACTCCCTCTAGAATGTATTATGCTTGCATGTTTTTTCCCCATAAACGCTATAGCACTAATAATGAATGAATGAATGAAATACTTGTATAGCGCACAATGCGAACTGAATCGCCTCTAGTAGATACTAATAGGTAAAAATTAGAAGTCCCAACACTGAACCTTGTGGTATGCCACTAAGACTTTAGACAATTTTTTAATCACTATTTTGTGAATATGATCTTTTAGCCAGTGCCTGTCCATTTACAGACTGAATTTTCAAAGCCTATAGATCCGAGGTTGGCAACCCTTCTTCGATCACGATCTACCTGTCAATCATGTGACAGCCAACAGGTAGATCACGATCAGTGCTGTGCCGATGCTTCCCTCCAGCCCCCACCACTTTCCTTAAAAGCAGAGCAGAGCTAAAAAGCCTAATATGGGATGGTAATTATATCCATTGGAGTGCCACATTTCCAATTTTAAAGCCAGAAAATGAAACCCCTATTGTGGACTTTTAAGGCACAAATAACTAAAGTAAGAGTATACTTAGTTATTTGTGCCTTAAAAGTCCACCATAGGCATCTCATTTTCTGGCTCCTGGAATTCTCAGCCATGTAGTTCCCTCCTTTCCCCTGCAGTCCCTGCTCACTTACACAGGGAATCACTTGACTGGACCAGAACAGGCTCAAAATAAGTAAGTGTACACTATTTTTTTCACAGGTTAGGCAGCATGGGTAACAGGAAGGTACATTTTTAAATATAATTAATTAAATATAAGTTAGGCAGGAATTCCACTTTTAATGAAATCATTTTATGGTCACTGCTGCACAGATGTTTTTATCTGAATATTAGTCATAAGCTCCACATTGTTTGGGATTAACAGGTCTAGCAGAGCATAGTTTCTAGTTGGGGTGCCTATTGTCTCTACCACAAAGTTGTCATCTAATAGGTTTATACATTTCTGCCCTTTAACTGTTCTAGCAGTGCCGTTACTCAGGTTAATTTCAGGAAAGTTAAAATCTCTCATTATTACCACTGTCCCAGCCCTTGCTGCCCCTATCTGTGCAGTGCAAGTTTGTACCTCTTTTTGAATACTAGGGGTGTGTAAAAAACTCCAATAATTACCTTTGCTGTGCATGCATCTATATGCAAGGCCGGCCGGCCGGCCATACATGGTTCAAACTGGTAATGGGCAGGCTGTTAATGGGCAGCGGTAAGGTAAGGGTAGATATATACATTACTTTGCACAGAAATTAGGAAGTCACCTATCATCAGCACCTTATGCCAGAGGATTGTCACCAGCACTTTGTCATTTTATGCTGACAATACTTATATACAGCCATTTACCTACCTTGTACTTTATATGGACACTACTTATCTTTTTTGCCTTCACCTATAAGAACATTTGCAGCATATAACTATATGGAGGAAACTTTTTTGTATGCTGTTTTTTCACTGCATTTGCACACCATATGGATATATTTATATCACTGTTCTATGAAGGATTGATATTCACTTTTTTTTCACTGCATTTGCAGTGGTTGCAGGAAAGAAATTTGCACCATATATGGCCAGCCTAACTCCACTGCCTCAGCACCATTACACTTTCCATCAAGATCCTCTTTCAAACTCACTTGGAGATTCCTTCTTACATAGAGAGAGACACCACCACTTTTTATTGTATCCTGTCTCTCTGAAAGAGACCGTAGACAAGAATATTAATAGCCCAATCATGTAAAGAATGAGGCCAAGATTCAGCAATACCAATTGGATCATAGTTATCACTTGCCATAGTCCTTCTCCATCTTCCCCCATTCCATCATTCATTAGTTTCAGACCCCTGTCTGACTTGTCTGCCCCATTATATTGTAATTCTCTCATCGGTCCTAGTTTAAACTGGTTGTAAAGGTAAATTTTTTTCTTACATCCTTATACTTACCTGCTCTGTGTAATGGAATAGGACATAACGGCCCCGAACCTCCTCTTCTTGGGTCCCACATGCTCCTGGTTCATTGTCCCCACAGGAAACCTCTTCCCATGGGAGCACTTGTGCGTGCTGGCTCCTGAGCCCTGCTGCTGCTTCCATTGATACAAACAGCTGGACTTGGCCCCACCCTCTATCGTCACTGACTTTGATTGGCAGCAGTGAGAGCCCATGGTACTATGGTAACACTGTATTGCTCTGATTACAGTGCTCCCGGTGCCCCAGCCAAGCCAGTGAGACCCAGAAGTGAGAGAAGAGAAGAGCTGCAGACTTGCACAGCGCTGGATCAAAAAAAAAAGCTCAGGTAAGTAAAAGAGGGGGTGAGGGGGAATACTGATGCCTAAGCATTATTTTACCTTAATGCAAAGAATGCAATAAGGTAAAAAAAATTTAGGCTTTAGAACCACTTTAAGTACTCGGCCAGCCTTTCCATAAACCATCTTTAGCATATAGATTGTACAGCAAAGAAAAGTTAGCACAGTGCTATCCCAGTGATATCCAAATCATTCACTCTTAGGCCGCGTACACACGGGCGGACTGTTCGCCCAACCTTGTCCGCTGAACAGTGTTTGGGCGGACAGTCCGCCCGTGTGTGGGCTTTCAGCGGACAGTTTCAGCGGACAGTTGGACGGACAAAGTCTTTCGGAAATTCCGAAAAACTGTCCGCTGAAACTGTGTTTGAGCGAACAGTCCGCCCGTGTGTAGGCTACTTTCGAAATGAGCAAACTGTTCCCGCTCGGAAAGTCCGCCCATTTCGAGCGCGTGTACAGGTAGGCGGGGCCCGCGAAGGAGACGTCGCGGGCTCCGCCGCCTGGAATGGGCTTAAAGGGGAACCCCAACGCCGAAAAAAATCGGCGTGGGGGTCCCCCCAAAGTCCACACCAGACCCTTGTCCGAGCACGTTACCCGGCCGGCCAGGAAAGGGGGGCGAGCGAGCGCGCCCCCCCTCCTGAGCCGTACCAGGCCGCGTGCCCTCAACATGGGGGGTGCCTTGGGGAAGGGGGGGCCGCGCGGCCCCCCCACCCCAAAGCACCTTGTCCCCATGTTGATGAGGACAAGGGCCTCTTCCCGACAACCCTGGCCGTTGGTTGTCGGGGTCTGCGGGCGGGGGGCTTATCGGAATCCGGGAGCCCCCTTTAATAAGGGGGCCCCCGGATACCGGCCCCCCACCCTATGTGAATGAGTATGGGGTACAATGTACCCCTACCCATTCACCTGTGAAATAAAGTACAAAAAAAAACATAACACAGGGAAAAAATATTTTATTGCACAGCTCCGGGGGTCTTCCGTCTTCGGGGGTCTTCTCGCCGGACTCCTCCGCTATCTGTGTGTAGCTCTTTTGCTAGCGGAGGAGTCCGGCTTTCTTCCTCCCCGCCGCCGGCCTCTTCTCCCGACTTCGGGGGTCTTGTCCCCCTCTTCGGTTCTTCTGCCGGGCCACCGCGCCTTCTTGTAGCTCTTTTACAGGCGGTGGCCCGGTCTTCTGTCGCCGCTGTCGTCGCCGCCGCCGCCGCCTTCCGTTCTTGTTCTTCTTGTTCTTCTTCTTCTTCTCCTGGAGATGTTGACTCGACGAGCTCTCCGGCCGGAATGCCAGAGCCGCGCTGTGCGGTCACTTATATAGTGACAATGGGGCGGTGTCACATGGTATATGTCACATGGGTTGGTCACATGGGTTGATGTCACATGGGGACTATGACATCGTAAGGGGGCGGGGTCACCATGTGACCAACCCATGTGACATATACCATGTGACACCGCCCCATTGTCACTATATAAGTGGCAGCGGAGCGTGTCCCTGGCATTCCGGCCGGAGAGCTCGTCGAGTCAACATCTCCAGGAGAAGAAGAAGAAGAACAAGAAGAAGAACAAGAACGGAAGGCGGCGGCGGCGGCGACGACAGCGGCGACAGAAGACCGGGCCACCGCCTGTAAAAGAGCTACAAGAAGGCGCGGTGGCCCGGCAGAAGAACCGAAGGCGGCGACAGAAGAACGGAAGGCAGCGGCAACAGAAGACCGGGCCACCGCCTGCAAAAGAGCTACAAGAAGGCGCGGTGGCCCGGCAGAAGAACCGAAGAGGGGGACAAGACCCCCGAAGTCGGGAGAAGAGGCCGGCGGCGGGGAGGAAGAAAGCCGGACTCCTCCGCTAGCAAAAGAGCTACACACAGATAGCGGAGGAGTCCGGCGAGAAGACCCCCGAAGACGGAAGACCCCCGGAGCTGTGCAATAAAATATTTTTTCCCTGTGTTGTGTTTTTTTTTGTACTTTATTTCACAGGTGAATGGGTAGGGGTACATTGTACCCCATACTCATTCACATAGGGTGGGGGGCCGGTATCCGGGGGCCCCCTTATTAAAGGGGGCTCCCGGATTCCGATAAGCCCCCCGCCCGCAGACCCCGACAACCAACGGCCAGGGTTGTCGGGAAGAGGCCCTTGTCCTCATCAACATGGGGACAAGGTGCTTTGGGGTGGGGGGGCCGCGCGGCCCCCCCTTCCCCAAGGCACCCCCCATGTTGAGGGCACGCGGCCTGGTACGGCTCAGGAGGGGGGGCGCGCTCGCTCGCCCCCCTTTCCTGGCCGGCCGGGTAGCGTGCTCGGACAAGGGTCTGGTGTGGACTTTGGCGGGACCCCCACGCCGATTTTTTTCGGCGTTGGGGTTCCCCTTTAAGCCCATTCCAGGCGGCGGAGCCCGCGACGTCTCCTTCGCGGGCCCCGCCTACCTGTACACGCGCTCGAAATGGGCGGATTTGCCTCCTCCTTACGTGGGCGAGTCCGTTCATTTCAAAAGTTGAGCGAACTGTTTGGCAAACAGTTCGCTGAAACAGTCCGCTCGTGTGTGGGCAAGTCCGCTCATGCAAATTTTGAGCGGACTGTTTGCCGAAACTGTTTGACGAACAAGGTTGGGCAAACAGTCCGCGCATGTGTACGCGGCCTTACACTAGATCTTGAGCTATACATTCAGTTCTCTAAGCTCCCACTGCCTTTCCTGTGTAGCGAATGTCTCCACCAATATTCCAGGGAATATAACATTGAAGGCCCTTCCCTTCAACTTGCAACTAGTTTATTAAATATGTGTGGGGGAAGAAACCGCGCTTTCCAAATAACAATTTAAGAAAATTTTATTGAGATCAGCAGCTAATGTGTGATATACACAAAAACAGTATAGTTTATTAAATAGACTTAAGCTGGCCATACACCTATAGATTATCTGCAGATTTTCTATGGTTAGATGGAAAAAGTAGGAGATTCCTCCATCCACACAGTTTAGTGAACATGGAGAAATCTGTTGCACTTTTTCCATCTAACCATAGAAAATCTGCAGATAATCTATAGGTGTATGGCCAGCTTTATAAAGATCCTTTATCTTCTATGCATTCTGTCATTGGTCCCAACATGAACCAAGAGAGCTGCTCATGCTCAGTCCCTCTCAGTATTTTGTCTATCCAGACCACCAAACTCTGAACCCTGGCACCAAGGAGACAGCAAATCATTTGGTTGAGGCGATCCTGGCAACTAATTATCCTATCAGTCCTTGTGATTATACAATTCCTAGCAATGGCATCTAGGACTGCCACTTCTGAGTTTTGTCACCAACCATGATTTTCTTGTCTAGCACTAGTGCAGACTGAGTAATCTGCCTCTTTACTCAGCTCAGGTCTTCCTTATCATATAAAGAGCTTAAGAGTCAGAGACCTGAGCCAAAATCGCTGATGCCAAGGGGTCTGTCTATTTCCTGGGTGCAGGATATTATGAATCCCGTGCTCCCTGCTAGATCTAAGCCCTTGTACACACGGTCGGAGATTCCGACGGAATGTGTACGATCGGATCGTTTTGTCGGATATTCCGACTGTGTGTGGTCTCCATCGGACTGTTTCTCTCGGAGTATCCGACGGACCAAGTTTTCCAACTTGTTGGTAAAATTTTCCGACAAAATGCTCCGATTGGACATACTCCGATCATGTGTAGAGAATTCCGATCGGACAAAGTGCCACGCATGCTCAGATCAAATTCCTACACCAAAGCTATTGGCTCCTAGCGTGAACGTAGTCCCGTCGTAACGAACTAATGTTATCACGCCGGATTTTCCGACAACTTTGTCCGACCGTGTGTATGCAACAGTTTCGGACAAAATCCGTCGGACAAAATCCGACGGATTTGGTTGTCGGAATCTCCGACCGTGTGTACAAGGGCTTAGATTTGTCCGATTCAGACCTGTTGCTGCTTCCATTTCCCCAAGTTTTACAGTTTTTGTTCCTCTTTCTTTAGGAATGTGTTTTCCCTTTCAAAATCTAGCCATACACTGAACAAATTTTGGCCAGTTCCTGATAAACTGGATGCAATCTGCTTAGTGAGTGTTCCTTCCAGCCCTGATCATTCAATCAGCTTTTGTAGAGGGTGCCTGCTGGAAATTCTTTAGCTAAACAGCAGCTGCATTTAATCAATTGCAGCTACTGTTTGGGTATTCTGACAGCTGTCACTGTCAGAATACATAGTCCAATAGTACAGTATCTACACTGTATAGTGTAGATGGAAAAATCTTTCGTTTAGCCTGCAGGCTTAATTAAATAACTCTAATGCCGCATAAACACGACCAGACTTTTTGACGGACTAGGTCGGATATTACGATTGTGTATGGGCTCCAGCGGACTTTTTTTCCCCAAAAGTCCAAAGGACCTAGAAATAAAACATGTTTCAAATCTTTCAGACGGACTCGAGTCGGCCGAGAAATCTGTATGCTAGTCTGTATGCTAGTCCGACGGACGAAAACCAACGCTAGAGCAGCTATTGGCTACTGGCTATGAACTTCCTTATTCTAGTCCGGTCATACGTCATCACGTTCTAATCCATCAGACTTTGGTGTGCTTGTGTGTAGCCAAGTCCGTTCGTTCGGGAAAGTCCGTCGGAACTCCACTGAAAAGTCAGTCAGGAAGACCGTCGGACCTAGTCCGTCGAAAAGTCCGCTCGTGTGTACGCGGCATAACAGTATATGCTCAGCTTTAGTCTCCAGATACAATGCATGGACACAGGAATTCACTGATCAGTCATGTACACTGACTAATTTTTCATGTTTTTTAAGTTGCTGATTAATATTACTGATCTTTATTACAGCATCCATCCTATCATGCCTAGCACTGGTGATGTTTTTTTTTTCCTAACTGCTGTGCCTGATAAAACTTTAGTAACTTTTCTCCCTCCACCTATTTTCCTGGGAATGAATACCAAGTTAAATGTTTTGTCTATTACTACAATGTACAAAATCTTCTGACCTTCACTTATACAGTACATGGGAATATCACACCTTTTTTTCACCCTCCCACAGCAGGGTTTGCTAACACTATTTCTAGCAACAGCAACTTGATTAATTAGATGAGGAAAGTGATTAGAGCTTGGAAGGGTTCAAATTCTAACATTGCGATCTCCCTCACTGGAAGTATCAAGCAAACCACTATGTATTAAGATATCTGCCTAAAGTAAAAAAATAGAAGCAGAATAGTGTGGTTCTAGACAGTCTCCAACAGTGCTATTCCAGCAAGATTAGGAGCACTGTTTTAGTGGAATCTTTTGTTTTGCAAGGACTAGCTAAATGCCAGCATGTTCCTACTGTCATACTTGTTTCTTCATAACACAGTATACTTAAGGAAAATAAAATTGTTAACCTGATTTATCACTCATACTTTGAAGTGGACCTATACTTAGATGTTAACTTAAAACCCACAACCTTCCTGATGGATACATATAGAGAGTGGAAAGAGTAAAATACTGTATAACGTATAACACGCACTTTTTAACCCTGAAAATCATGTGAAAATAGTGTGTGCATGTTATACGTTGATACTGCAATTTGGGCTGCCTAGGAGGGAACCGGGAGGGGGGCGGGACCGGCACCGTCACATTACATACATCGAGAATCTCCTGTCTACTCAGCAGCCTCTGTAATAAGAAGTCCCATCTCTTGGGCCGGCATAAGACCAGTGTTCTGTCTATCATAGAAGCTGGTCTAGGAGGTGGGACTTTGTGTTAACCACTTCCCACCCGGCCAATGCATATATACGGCCGGGTGGGAGCCGTCTACTTCTGATAGGACGTTCAGGAACGTCCTTCAGAAGGAGCGGGATCGCGCGCGCGTGCCCGCGCAGCGGCGCGATCCCAATGTGCTCGTGTCACCCGGACACGGCACATCTCAGATCGGCAGGAGGGCTCTGTGATTGACCCTCCTGATCACATGACGGCCGTGTCCAATCACGGCCGTCATGTGATGTAAACAAACAGCCGGTTGCTAGGCAATCGGCTCCTCCTCTCCTCACACAGAAGTCATCGCTGAGGAGAGGAGAGCAGATCGCTGCAGCCGGCTGATGATCAGTGAGTATGAGCTGTTTTTTACAGCTTTTTACTCACTGATCACCAGTCTAGTGTAATACACACAACACACCACACAGTATAAACACAATGTCCCCACACATGTCCCCAAATAATAAAAACACATGTCCCTAATAATAAAAACATGTCCTCCACATATGTCCCACTAAAATCACATGTCCTAATGATTATCTGCACACATATACCCAAAAACTCCTGTGTGTGGTGATATAACTATTACTTACCTGGAATTTTCTCTGGAATTTTCTCTTCCCTTCTCTCCCTGTTGCTGGAGGCACTACTTTGCTCACACACATATGGTTTATATACATATTTTATTTAGCTACGACAGGTAGCGCCTGGGCCTCTCCCTCTCTTTCCTAATCTGCACACATATGTACGTGATCACCTGCACACATATGTACATGATCATTTGCGTACATATGTCCGTGATCACACAAACCAATTATTATACACTTAACAGAATTTTTTTTACCAAAAACATGTAGCAGAATACATTTTGGCTTAAATTTATGACAAAATTTGATTTTATTGAATTTCTTTTAAAATAGAAAAAAGAAAATATTGTTTTTTTTCCAAATTTCCGCTTTTTTTGCGCTTATATCGCAAAAAATAAAAAACGGAGTCGTGAATAAATACCACCAAAATAAAGCTCTATTTGTGCGAACAAAATGATAAAAATTTCATTTGAGTACAGTGTAGCATGACCTCGCAATTGTCACTGAAATTGCGAGAGCGATGAAAGCTGAAAATTGGGCTGGGAAGGAAGGGGGCGAAAGTGCCCTGTATTGAAGTGGTTAAAGAGGCAGATGAATAAACAGGAGATTCGTGATGTATGTAATCTGGCGGGGCTCATCCCACCCCCCTCTCTGTCCCCTCCAAGACAGCAGTAATCTGAGTTGAGGCTGCAGATGGGCACTGATCAGGCTGCGTTCATGGCAATGGTGAGGCTGCATATGGGCATTGATCAGGCTGTATTGATGAGCAATTGTGAGGCTGCAGATGGGCATTGATCAAGTTGCATTGATGGGCAATTGTGAGGCTGCAGATGGGCATTGATCAGGCTGTAGATGGAAAATGGTGAGACTATAGATGGGCAATGGTGAGGCTGCATTGATGGGCACTGACCCTTATTTTGCTTCAACGATCTTTATTTAAAATGTAAGTTTCTCTTTCGTTCATTGACGGACACAGCATCTTCATCTTGACCTTAGGGTTATATTGCCCCTTTAGGAGAGGACTAGGCAGAAAGTGTTAAAAACAGCAACACTTCTTTTAATAAATAAAGATTTGGAAAAAAAAAAAAACAGCAATACTTGTACAGTGCCGTCCTATGGGCTATAACCCCTCACACTGCATCCAGCAGCTCAGTTTTTTTCTGCCTAGTGTAGGAGAAGGACCTGGCTCCTGATGAGACCATTGGTCCTGGGAATTTTTGTTCTTTTTTCTGAATTTTTGAGTCCTGTGATCTACAATCAACAGCCGGGCTGGGTGACAGGCTGGACAATATAGATCCTGGTAGTCTCCCCAGCCTGGCCATTTAGTGTGAGCAGGCCCTAGCTGCGCGCTGGGTCGGCCACGACATGATCAGTCTGATCCAGGGGTGGCCGGTGAGTTATATGCTCTGGGGCACACATATGACCGGGCTACTGCTATCTGTCACAGTGTGCCATGGCTGAAAGCCACCCCATACTGCTCGGGTGATGGGTCTGTCTGTGGAATGCGTCCAGCAGTTCCTGCAGGAGGGGAAAGTATGTTTCCACCTGTCTCAGCAGGATAAAGCAGCTGGGCATTCCCTGGAAGGTCAACCAGGGGGTCTCTCACTCTCCCTTTCTTCTCTCCCTGTCCCTTCCCTCCTCCCCATGCTATGGGCCACTGTATGACTGGGCACATGGTGGTGCAGTGCACGTACCTGGCCGGGGGTCCTCGGGGGGATCTGGGTCTTCACAGGGGGCTGCGCTGGGTGTTGGGGGTCTGCTCGTCCTCTTCCCTGTTTCTGGGCCACGGTGGAGTGTTTCTGGAAGTTTGGAGGCCATTTTCTCGGCGCCCTCAGATGTTTTTGCTGAGGCGGCCGGCGCCCATTTTCTAGTAGCCTCAGGTAGTTTTGCCTCTAGCACTGGGTGCTTATTTCCTTCTAGAACAGTGTGCTTTTCACACAGACACCTCATGGATGACATGGGAGAGTGGACAGCAGCAGCACAGCGCAGTACCTGGGTCAGAGTGATGAGTCCTGCGTGGGGGCCCCTCAGTCTGTGGCAGCTAGGAGGATGGACATTTTGTGAGACTTGCCTTAGGTCCCTAAGTGGTGACAGGCGAGTGTGGGTCAGCATGGCATCGGAAGCTGGCGCTTCTTCCCCAGATATCCCTGTTATTGCAACTAGTTCCCCTGCACCTGCGGTGCCTATGGACACTGTGTCAGCGGTCCTGGAGGCCTTTATTGCCAGGGTGGAAGCAGCATGCGGGCGCAAGTGGAATAAAAAATGCCCCCTCCCCTCATCGTCTTCTGGGTAAAGCTCTGATTCAGACTCAGGTCCTGCTGTGACAGGCGGTCCCTGTTCTGACGTGTCAGAGGATGCCAGATAGATTTCCTTTCTTGTCCGCCAAACAGATTTTTTCCCTCCAAACTTCATCTTCTTCCGGCTCGTCTGGAAGCCCTGTCCGGGGCAGTACAGGACCTGCTGTTGTGCGGGGTGATAGTACCTGTACCGACGCCAGAAAAGTTTCAGGGATTCTACTCCAATCTGTTTGTAGTCCCAAAGAAGGAAGGTGTCCGTCTGGTCCTGGACCTCAAGGCTCTCAATAGCTTTGTGAAGGTACAAAGGTTCAGGATGGAATCAGTTCGCTCAGTGGTCTCTGCACTCCATCAGGGGAATTTTATGGTGTCCCTGGACATCAAGGTCGCATACTTACATGTCCCCATATGCATCAGGCATCAGAGGTTTCTGCGATTTGTGGTCAGGGATGAGCACTACCAATTTGTAGCTCTCCCTTTTGGCCTGGCGTCGGCACCGAGCGTCTTCACTAATGTGCTAGCCCCAATTTTGGCTTTGCTAAAGCCACAAGGGATCCCAATCATGGGTTACCTGGATGACCTCCTTCTGAGTGCAGCTTCCACCTCAGAATTAAGGGAGGATGTGGCAATCACTATGCAAACTCTTTGGGAGTTTGGTTGGGTACTGAACCTACAGAAGTCAGTGTTGGTCCCGACTCAACGCCTGGAGTACCTGGGCCTGCTTCTGGACTCCTCAGAGTCTTTCTCCCTTTGGACAAGCTACAGACTCTTCAAGCTGAAGTGAAGTTGTTGTTGTCCCGCTGCTGGTCGTCGCTGCGTTTTTGCATGTGAGTCCTGGGTCTCATGGTAGCCACTTTTGAGGCGGTACCGTATGCTTAATTCCACACTCAAGTCTTGCAAAAGGAGATCCTGTCCAAATGGGACAAATCTCAGTTTTTCCTGGATTGTCAAATTCGGGTGAGTCAGCTGGTCAGGGATTACATGCTCTGGTGGCTGAGGTCGCCGACTCTTCGGTCCGAGAAGTTGTTCCTTCCTCTTCATTGGACAGTGATCACAATGGACGCCAGCCTGACCAGTTGGGGGGGAGTTTGGGGCGCACAGTAAGCCCAGGGTCGCTGGACCCAGGAAGAATCTCGCCTGCCTATCAACGTGCTAGAACTTCGGGCGATCAGGCGGTGCTTCTCCACATGGTCACAGAGGCTGCAGCGGCTTCCGGTCAGGATCCAGTCAGACAACGCCACGGCAATGGTGTATGTCAACCATCAAGGAGGAACAAGGAGCTTGGCTGCAGCACTGGAGGTCGCTCACATCCTGCGGTGGGCAGAGCAGTGCATACCGGCTCTGTCACCCGTGTGCATTCCGGGTGTAGAAAACTGGCAAGCGGACTACCTAAGTCATCAGATGCTGGACCAAGGGAAATGGTCACTACATCCGGATGTATTTTGGCTCCTTGGCCTAAGGTGGGGCATGCCAGATGTAGATCTCCTGACTTCTTGACTCAATCAGAAGGTACAGATGTTTGTGGCCAGGTCAAAGGGTCCCTGGGCGGATGCGGCAGATGCTCCACGGGGGCATTATTGGCTAATTTATGCTTTTCCCCCACTCAAACTTCTACCACATCTGCTTTGCAGAGTGGAGGCCGAGGGGATTCCAATAATTCTGATTGCCACAGATTGGCCTTGGTGTCCATTGTACGCCGACATAGTACGAATGGTGGTTCATTTTCCTTGGCGACTGCCGATGCAAGAGGACCTTCTGTTGCAAGGTCCAATACTTCATCCTGCTTTACCGTCACTGGCTTTTGGCCTCACACGACATGGCTTTTGAAAGCCAGGTGCTAAGGGACCGAGGTCTGTCAGATTCGGTAATATCCACCATGCTGAGGGCACGGAAGCCATCTTCTTGGAAGATTTATCATCGTACGTGGAAGGCCTACATCTCCATGTGTGAGGAGATAGGGTGGCGTCCGCACACATACTCGATTTCCAGGATCCAGCTGTTTTTGCAGCAAGGAGTGGATCAGAAACTTGCCTTAAGCACCATCAAGGGGCAGATATCAGACCTGTCTTTTTTCAGCAACTCTTGGTGACTCATTCATTGGTGAGTACATGTGTGGCTCTTCCAGTTCGACCACCGATACCTCCGTGGGATTTGAATCTGGATCTCTCGGTGCTTCAGAAACCGCAGTTTGAAAACATTAGGGAGATCCCCTTATTGATACTCTCTCAGAAATTAGTCTTTCTAGTGGCTATTACATCTGCCAGGAGGGTTTCTGAGTTGGCGGCCTTTTCTTGGAAGTCTCCCTACTTGATCCTCCACAAGGATAAAGCGGTGCTGCATCTGCATACTTCGTTTCTGCCAAAGGTTGTGTCGGCCTTTCATCTAAATGAGGACATTGTGCTTCTGTCCTTATGTCCTTGGCCATCACACCCCAAAGAGGTGGCTTTGCATTCCTTGGACGTGGTCTGGGCTCTGCGGGTGTATCTGTCTGCTACGGCTCCTTTTCGGAGATCGGACTCGCTGTTTGTATTGGTGGCTGGTCCAAAGAAGGGACTGCGGTCTCATCGGCCACCATGTCTCGTGGCTCAGACAGATTATGGTTCAGGCTTATGCCATATGGGGAGCGGGCACCTACCTTTCCTGTCACAGCACATTCTACCAGGGCCTCTTGGGCTTTCCGACATAGAGCGTCTGTTTACCAGGAATGTAAGGCAGTGACCTGGTTGTCCATTCACACTTTCACAAAATTTTATAAGGTTGATGTGAGCGCATCTTCGGATCAGGTTTTACAGGCAGCTGTTTAAGGTTGCAACTTGTTATGGGTGAGTTTATTTTCTTGCTGTTCCCACCCCTCTTTCTTTGACACTGCTTGGGGACATCCCTAAGGTCAAGATGAAGTTGCTGTGTCTGTCAACGAACGAAAAAGAAAATAGGATTTGTGTACTCACCATAAAATCCTTTTCTCTAAAGTATATTGATGGACACAGCACCCACCCCTCCTGTTTATGTTTGTACTGCTTTTGATAAACTGAGCTGCTTGATGCAGTGTGAGGGTTATAGCCAGTAGGACTGCCCCCTGGGCGGCACTGTGCAAGTGTTGCTGTTTTTAACACTTTCTGCCTAGTCCTCTCCTAAAAGGGCGATATAACCCTAAGGTCAAGATGAAGACGCTGTGTCCCTCAATGAACTTCAGTGAAAAGGAGTACAAAAATCCTATTTTTTTCCTGAATCTTCCCTCCTAAAATGAAGGTGTGTGTTATATGCCGATAAATATGGTAATTGTTTGGTCATGTTAATCCCTGTTGAAATAGATTATTAGCATTTAAATTGGCTGATCCTCCCTTTAGCAGAGATTATGTATTATGATTATGTAACCAAATGCCCACACTCCTTGTCATGTGATAAACATTTAGGGGAGTTTGGAGCAGATTTTTTTAGGAAAGTTACATAAGTCAAACTTCCGATTATAGTTTATCTATCACAGCAAGATTATTAATATAAGTTTACTGGGTAACTGTAGTATTAGATTAAATTCTTTAGTTGGCTGCAAATTATTTTGACGTTATGTGTATTAAAATAATCAATATCATATACATGGAGCAGTTACCTTTAAATTTTCTTTTTCAGTGGTCTATATATATTCGTGCTGCTGTCCGGAAAGAAAAAGGACTGCCAATTTTGGTGGAGCTCCTTCGAATAGACAATGACAGAGTAGTGTGTGCTGTTGCTACTGCTTTACGGAATATGGCCTTAGATGTTAGAAATAAAGAACTAATAGGTAAGTCTATTGTGTTTTTTTTACTAAATGTAACATCAATTGCTGCATATTTTAATCAATATATTTTTAAATAAGACCATAGGAAAAGTTTTCTGTGAGTATAAAATTGAGATCTAATGTAGATATACATTCTTAATTCATTAGAGAGAACAAAGAGCAAAATTCAAATGCATAACACAGCATCCTTATTACCCATTAGAGCTGCAACTAACGATTAATTTGTCTGTCGACTAATCTATCGATTATTTTTTCGATTAGTCAACGACTATCCGATTATTTTTATTTTTTTTTTTAATGAATCTAGTGTGTTCTTTTTGTGATTAGATAATAATCCTTTGGATAACTTTACAAAAAAATGATACGTACAACTTCTAAATATAATATTTCAACTTTTATTAAATTTTTTCCAAAAAGTACTTCAATGTGGTAAAGTTTTTACAGTATAAAAAAGTGCCAAAAATAAAATGTAAACAACACTTTAGCATCAGGCACGAATAATGGTTATGCCATTGCCATTAATTCAGAGCCTGAAGCATTAAAAAAAATGCCATATAAAAATGCTACAAAAGCACTGCTGCTCTGCACTGCTGCTCTGCACTGCTGCTCATGCTCAACACTGTGTAGTGTGTACAAAACACATGAAAGACATAATATACCAAAATAAAGTGCCCAAAAATAAAAAGGTAATGCTTTAGGGCATGAGGCATGAAAATTCCATATAAATTCTGCCTAACACTTTGCAAAAGATGCATTCTGAAGGCATTGTGTGTTACCTTACTACTCAACCACACATAATGCCTTCAGAATGCATCTTTTGCAAAGTGTTAGGCAGAATTTATATGGCATTATGCCTCTTGACCTAAAGTGTTATTGTTTAACACCACAAAAATGCTGGTCAACATACAATAACACTATGTATTGTAATCATCTTTGATTGAATTAAATACATAGTGTTATTGTAGAGAGTGCTGATTGAGCAGTATTTATGTGTCGTGTTACTTTAATTCTAATGCAAAACATACCTGAGGAGGTAACATCGTTTTCAAGAAGGAGGCGGAGCCATATCCACAAAAGCACTGCTGCTCGTGTCTGAACTGCTGCTCAACACTGTGTTTGCAAAAAAAACACAAGTGGCAAAAAATACAAGGTAACGCTTTAGGGCATGAGGCATGAAAATGCCATATAAATTCTGCCTAACACTTTGCAAAAGATGCATTCAGAAGGCATTGTGCAACAATGTGTGGTACTAACTAACCTTACTACTCAACCGCACATAATGCCTTCAGATCAGAATGCATATTTTGCAAAGTGTTAGGCAGAATTTATATGGCATTATGCCTCTTGACCAAAAGTGTTGTTGTTTAACACCACAAAAATGCTGGTCAACATACAATAACACTATGTAATTGTAATCATTGATGATTGAATACATAGTGTTATTGTAGAGTCAGAGTTCTGATTGAGCAGTATTTTTGTGGTGTGTTACTTTAATTGTAATGTAAAACATACCTGAGGAGGTAACATAGTTTTCAAGAAGGAGCCATATCCAACAAAAGCACTGCTACTCTGAGTCTGAAGTCTGAACTGCTGCTCAACACTGTGCAAAAACACAAGTTCCCAAAAATAAAACGTAACGCTTTAGGGCATGAGGCATAAAAAAATGCCATATAAATTCTGCCTAACACTTTGCAAAAGATGAATTCAGAAGGCATTGTGCTGGGTAACCTTACCTTACTACTCCTCAACCACACATGCCTTCAGAATGCATCTTTTGCAAAGTGTTAGGCAGAATTTATATGGCATTATGCCTCTTGACCTAAAGTGTTGTTTAACACCACAAAAATGCTGGTCAACATACAATAACACTATGTAATTGTAATCATTGATGATTGAATATATAGTGTTATTGTAGAGTCAGAGTGCTGATTGAGCAGTATTTTTGTGGTGTGTTACTTTTAATTGTAATGTAAAACATACCTGAGGAGGTAATAGTTTTCAAGGAAGGAAGCAAGGAGGAACCAAGCCCACCAAAAGCACCGCTCAACACTGTGGCTGTGCAAAAATATGGCCAATACAACACTGAAGGCAGCCAGAATGAGCCATCTCAACATAAATACACTAATACAGCCCAACAAGAACACAACACAGTCATGACAAGTGCAAAAGGTTGGGGGCCTGTGTTACTTCCTCCATTACAATGCTATATTTTAGCATTGCAATGGAGGAAGGTTAGCATATCAACATGCTCTGATGTTAGGCTTGCTCTTTTTTTAGTCACAATGTTGCCAGCAACTGAGAAAAGCCTTTCAGATGGGGTTGATGTTGCAGGCACAGACAAGTAACTCTTTGCCAGCATGGCCAAGATGGGAAACCTCTTTTCATTTTCCTTCCACCATTTCAGCGGATTTTCTTCCTTTAGAATAGCCTGCTCACTGAAATACATGTGTATCTCATTCCGCACAACTTCACTGTGGGTTTCTTGATCTTGGATGTGACCAGTGTCATCCTCGCCATTACTGTGGTGGTCATCTGAATCTGAAGAACCGAGCAAAGTGTCTCCTCTTCTCAGAAAATTTCATGTCTGCACTGGTTGACCGTTGTTCCTCACATCGATGTTGCGTTTGCTCTTCCTCGTATCTTCTTTTCACTTCAAGAGCAAGAGCTTGGACCTTGAGGTGAACTTTTAAGCTGTCCTCTGCTGGCAGGAATTTTAGTTTGCGGAATCTGGGGTCCAGGGCTGCTGCAATAAGACATATATTTTCTCCACCATCATCTCTGAATTTAGTTTCCCGCTCCCATCTTGATGTCATCTCCTGTGCAGCAACACTTTGGAAAGCTTTAACTGCTGCTGTCTCGCAAATTGTGCTCTGTATGGATTTCTGGAGGCCCTTTACCAGAGGAGGTAGAGCAGAAGCAGTCACATAGGACTCTCCACTCAAGAAAACAGTAGCACACTCAAATGGCTTCAGGACTTGTTCCACTTCCTCAAGTAAGCTCCACTGATCATGTTTTAAATCCAGGAAGTGCTTCCCTCATGGTGTGACATCAGGATCGGAAAGAGTTGCAGTCACAGGCCACCTCTGTTCAAGCAGGCGGCTGATCATGTGTAAAGTACTGTTCCATCTTACGGATACATCATTTATTAGTGTGTGCTCAGGGGTACCCATTTGTTGCTGCTTTGCTTTAAGCTTTGTAGTGGCCAGCTCACTTTTTTTTAAATGTTCCACAAGGCACTTTGCAGCCCTCAGGGTCTTGCTGATCTGGGGATCCCTCAGGGCATGGTTGACAACTAACTGCAATGTATGACCAGCACACCTGAGAGAAGAGATGCCATGCTTTTCTTCCAAAATACGCAGAGCAGCGACAACATTTGCAGCGTTATCATGGACAACTACATTTACATTGGCCATGGATATCTCAAACTTTTCAGCTGCTTTTTCCACCCAGTTAGCAATGTTTTCAGCTGTGTGCCGATCTTCAAGTGGCATAGTGGTCAGATTGTACGATGTAAGATTCCAGTCTTCATTGATGAAGTGGCATGTGACACCCAAGTATGCCTCTGTGGCAATGCTGGTCCATGTGGTGAGAGCTATTTTTGATTTCACATCTTTGAGTGATGCTTTCAATCTTTCAAAATTCTCCTCATATTTCTTCTCCATCAGCTTAGTGAAATGGGACCTGGAGGGAAGTGTGTATCCTGGGTAAAACGTGTTGATCATCTCACGAAATCCTTGACCGTCTACAATGGAAATTGGTCTCATATCTTTTACAATCATGTTGAGTATGCTATTGGTATATGCAACGGCCATTTGGGGTGAGCAAACAGTGACATCCTTTTTATGGAAGAAGAACTCCTGTACACAGCTTTGCCTCTTCCTGAGAAAAAAAAGACACAATAATAATTAACATTTAGGAACCTGAACCAAGTTTAACCAACATGAATTCTCAATGCTGCTAATAATGTACTTGTACTGCATATTTAAAAGAGGGCACGGGTAGTGTAGTAAATGTCTGTCTGCAATTAAATTAATATTATATTGTTGCTGCTCTGTGTATTGGAAGAAAAGCATGGCATCTCTTCTCTCAGCTCATACATTGCAGGAAGTTGTCAAACCATGCCCTGAGGGATCCCCAGATCAGCAAGACGGCTGCAGTGCAAAAAGTGCCTTGTGAATGTGAAACATTAAAAAAAAACATGAGATGGCCACTAAAAAGAAATTAGCAAAGCAGCACAGCAACAAATACCCCTGGCCCCTGAGCATGCACTAATAATGATGTATCTTACTTACTAGCAGTAGCAGCATGAGCAATAATATATTAATAAATATTGACCACAAATTACTCCCAAAATGAACAAAATACTAGTAAGTAAGTAGTAAGTACTTACAAAGATGGCTCGTCCTTTTGAGGCCGTAGTGCGCCAGGATGTTTTCTTCTGAGGTGCTCGTGCATCGCAGTAGTGCTGCCGTGGTACGCCAGTTCGGTTTTGCAGAGGGAACAAAGGACCATTTTATCTGGCCTCTGTTTAAAGAATTCCCATACCTTTGAAAGTCGTGGTCTGGATTTTCGTGCTGCACCGGAACTTTTTTCCCCATTCCCGGGAGTGGGAGTGGGAGCAGGAGCAGCAGCTGCCGCCGCCATTACCGCCATTTACCTGCGAGATGACGCGTGCGTGACGCGTCGACGCCATTTACGCACGTCGACAAATTTTCTTAGTCGACGTAGTCGATTACGTCGACGCGTCGTGGCAGCTCTATTACCCATATCAATTAGATTCTCCTTTCTCTTTATTGTTCTTTGAGGAACACAGGACAATGGTAATTCTTGGAAATGTGGGTTACTCTGCTGCTTTCAGGAGGTTTGGACAGTGGCAAAACATTAAGCCAGCCCTGTAGATCCCCACCTTCAACCTCATTGTGATTTCTCTCTTCTATCAAGATTCTTATTACACCATGGATGTTTTTCTGTGTTAACTTTAAGCCATATATTACATAAACTACTTATGCTATTTTCTTCACTGCCGCTATCTGGAGTGGTGTATTCTCAGCAACAGCTTTGGAGGCCATGTCTAGACCCTGATGGACCAAAGATTGCAGGGCTATCCTGGAATGTTACCTTCTATCACTAGGCTCTACTTTGAGCTTTCCAGCCCTTAGTGTGCTGTTAGCCGCAGAGTTCTCTCCAGGTCCAGAGTCATCGTATAGACGTGGTATAGGTGCCATGCAATCTGTGTGTATTGTGCACAAAGTATTTTTTCCAAATCCAGAGCCTTATCACAGTCCCTATTGCTGCTATTTTTCTCCTGGGCACTTTGTTTCTATTTTCAAACAAATTAGTTGTGGTTATTCTGCCATTTTTGAGTCCTCTAAA
This sequence comes from Lithobates pipiens, assembly GCF_037356315.1. NCBI lineage: Eukaryota > Metazoa > Chordata > Amphibia > Anura > Ranidae > Lithobates > Lithobates pipiens. The sequence goes on along the minus strand of NW_027507764.1, from coordinate 242,688,504 downwards.
GTTCATGTAATATTTGAGCCCTGGCCAAAGGGAATACTTCTGACAACCCAAACATGGAAGCTTTGTATTATCCTGCTTAAAAAAACACCAATATTCAACATTTTATGACTTTAGGTTCATTGGTTTGGTGCCCTCTTTGAACTCTATACACCTACAGGGACTGAGTCCTTGACAATTCACTGAATATGCTTATGGACATGGCGAACATTTACTTGGTAAACCACTTTGACTATTAGACTCTGCATTGTGACACTTTCCACCTTCTATACTATGTCAGTGACCCCCAGAGCATTGTTCCTCTGAATCCACAGCAGTAGCACACCAGCTTGTGTAACCTAGTTTCTGTTGTCTCACTTGGTGAATAATATGGTCAGACTGCAGCATATGGATATTTTCTCGGTGTATTTTTGAAAACCATAACCACACTGCACTTATTTGATAATGTATGGGTTAATATGTTTTGTGGAAAATCAACCAGTGCCATGCTATGTGAGTCATAATAAATGCATACAAATATAAGTGACAATGGTCATTCCATGGCAGTGTCCATATAAAAATAAATGTGATGCACCCAAGTGCACCTTCCACTGTGATAATACAAGATGTGCCCTTACCGGAATGCCTAGACTCCACGTTATAGGAGCCTAGTCTGACATGGGAAGGATCCATCCACTGGGTATGAAGGGGGGATAACCTCACGGCTAATGTCTCATACACACAGTAGGACATTCCGACCACAAAATCCGTCTGAATTTTTCAGACGGATTTTGGCCGAAACTTGTGTTGCATACACACAGTCACACAAAGTTGTCGGAAAATCCGATTGTTTGGAATGAGGTGACATACAAAACATATGACGGCACTACGTATAGGCCAGTACCCAATAGCTTTCGTCTATTTTTTCTGAGCGTCGGAATTCTCTACACACGATCAGAAAAAGTCTGATCGGATTTTGTTGTCGGAAATTTTTTTAGATCCGGCTCTCAAACATTTTCCGTCGGAAATTCCGACGGAAAAAGTCAGATAGAGCCCACACACGATCAAATTTTCTGACAACATAATCCAATCTGACTTTTTCCGTCAGAACTTCCGACCGTGTTTATGGGGCATTACAGTGTTAGTTGCTCATTCTCTCTTTTGAATGTTATATAAAAAGGGGAGAAAATTGCCACATAGTGTAAAACTGTGGTGGTTACATTGAAAAAACGCTTTAAACGTTTTTAAAGGTCCAATAAAGTGCAATACATGAATAAAAGTTCCTACATACAAATCTGCAGATCTGTATCAAAGTAGCGTGGTGTAGTTGGACATCCAGCTACACCACGCTACTTTGATCCAGATCTGCAGATTTTTATGTAGGAACTTTTATTCATGTATTGCACTTTATTGGACCTGTGAAAACTTTTAAAACATTTTTTCAATAAAACCATCACTATGTGGTAAATGAGGTTTAATGTTGATAAATGAAAAATGTATGCACTTTGGGTCTAAGAATATGCATGCATCTTACATACTAGAAAGAGAACAGGTGGGGGAGTCAATGGTAGAGAAGGATGTGGGTGTTCTGGTAGATCATAAGCTTAATAATAGCATGCAATGCCAAGCAGTGGTTTCAAAAGTGAGCAAAATCCTTTCTTGTATTTAAACGGGTATGGACTGCAGAAAGGGAAACATCATTTTGCCCCTCTACAAGCCATTAGTAAGACCTCATCTAGAATATGCAGCTTGGTCTTGGGCACCAGTTCACAAAAAGGATATTGGAGAAAGTGCAGCGAAGGCAACCAAACTGACAAAAGGCTCTGCTATGAGGAAAGATTAGCTAAAGCTACATTAGTGAACTTGGTGTTGAGTTATTCAATTTAAGGATCACAGATGACAAGGAGGTACACTTTAAAGGGATTGTATGGGTTCGTTTAAAAAAAAAATAACAAACATGTTATACTTACCTCCACTGTGCAGTTTGTTTTGCACAGAGTGGCCCCGATCCTCCTGTTCTGTGGACCCTCGGCGGCTGTCTTGGATCCTCCCCGCAATAGCTAACCCCCCTCTGGGAAGTTCTTTCCCGAGGGCCTTAGCTTGCAGGGGCGCTCCCTGTCATACACGCTGCGTCCATAGACACAGCATGTATGACTCACAGGATGGATTAAGGTGAAAAAACACTAACCTTTACAACCCCTTTATATCTAGAGGGGAAAAAAATATAATGTCCAAATACAGAAAGGCTTCTTCACAGTAAGAGCTCTGAAAATGTGGAATAGACTCTCTCAAGAGCTGGTTCTGGCTAGCCTTGTAGATGTTTTAAAAAAACCCTTCTTTCCTAGATATACAAATGTAGTGCTACACATAATTTACCTGGATACTCATATTTATAGGTAAAGTTGATCCAGGGAATATCCGATTGCCTCTTGGGGATCAGGAAGAAATCCCCCTCTGCTTGAGCAAATTGGATTATTCTTTTTTTTTTTTCTGGATCAACAGTGACTATAGGATTGTGTATGTAGAAAGAAGCATTGTCAGTTACAGCTTTTGCTTCTTCGATACTTTGAGGATCGCCTGTCAGGGCTGGGCTCAGCCCTTCCTTTTCTGAGCTGGATGCTCAGCTGTCGGCTTATTGCCAGATCCTATCTCTCCACAACGACTCACCTGTTAATGATATCCTGCTCATCAGTTCCGCTTACTTAAGCCATCCAGCCCAGATCATCTCTGCCTTCGCCTTGGTCACATTTCTAGAGACACTCTCCTGTGTTCCTGTTAAAGACTTGGAGTAGTTTAAAGAATGGAGTAGTTATGAATGGACTTTATGCTGCAATTTTATGGACACAGATAAATGCATAAATTCGTTTGGCACAAGAGCATTTTAAACATGGTTCACTTTATTTCTCTATTAATTATTATATATTGATGCACTTTTATTTATGTAAATTACAGGTTGTCACTGCAATTATCACAGTATTGCAATTATTGCACAGGGTTGCAAATGAAACTTTTGCATATGAATGCTGCATGTGTCTATAGGGGTGTGCATACTAGACAGGTTGTCTTTGGGAGGATCGCATAGGATTACAATTTTTATTGTTCATGATCGCAACTTATAATCGCATAAGATTGCATTATTATATTCACTAGATTTTTTATATAGAAATAGAATATCTCACCACCAGTATTTAACTGCAGCCAGTAATATTATGATTTAGTATGGTTACCGTATTATTACCTTTCGATAGCGCAGCATTATATTGGTACAAAACTTTTTGGCACAAGCTTATGGGACGTGATTAATTCTAGCATCTATCCTTTAATCATCTCTAATTATCATTTGGATTTTCACATGTTAGCTCGCAAGATTCTGTTTGTTTTTTAGACCCGCCTCGAGTATTACCTCTATAAGATGTATGTCTGGTTTCGCTCTGCTTCCCCAGTGATTTGGAGGTTATCCAGTTCAATGCAGAGGGTTTATCAACCAGGTTGAGATGTACTTTGGGATGCTGCCCCAGGCATTTCCCAAGGACAGAAGAAAAATAGGTTTTGTGATATCTTTGCTTTATGAGAGAGCCTTGACCTGAGTAAACTCTCTATGGGAGACGCAAAACCCGTTGTCTTCAGTTACCCAGACCTTTAATAGGGTATTTGACGTTCCCGCAGATTCCATTTCTGCTGCCAAAAGCCTCATGTCCATCAAACACGGTACGAGAACTATTGCTGATTACGCCATCATCTTCCGTACCCTGGCAGCAGAGGTTGCGTGGAACAATGAAGCCCTCGTGGCTGCTTTTTCTCACGGTCTCTCGGATAACATCAACGATGAGATAGCAGCCCGAGACATACCCACTGAGCTGGAGAGTTTGATTTCGTTTGCCATGCTTATTGACTCCAGATTCCGAGAGAGACCTTAGTTTAAGGAGTTCTTGTGGAAGCCTCCTGTACCTTTTGCTCAGAGCTTTGCAGTCCCACCCATGCCTCCCTCACCTCCCATCCTTCTTTGTTGTACCGAGTCTGTCAGTGAAGGTGAACCCATGCTCTTGGACCTCACACCACTCTCTACGGATGAGAGAGCCCTTAGGAGGAGGGACAGATTGTGCCTTTATTGTGGCCAGGCAGGTCACTTTTTGAAGTCTTGTTCTTTCCGTCCAGAGAACTCCCGAACCTTGAGGTCCTTTCATGGACAGACCTTAGGTGGCGTTGTTTTGTCCCCAGTTATCCAGAAGGATAAGCCCCTGGTTCCAGTAACCCTTTCTTGGGCTGATTCGTCCATCGAAATACAGGCTCTAACTCTGGGACTTCAGGCCTGTTCATTGATGCTGCCTTTGTATCGAAGCACTCGATTCCGCTGCAGGTGCGTGACACTCCACTTGCCATTGAGGCTCTTGACGGGAGACCTCTACAGCCTGCCAATGTGACTCATGAGACTGTTCCGCTGTCCATAGCCATAGGGGCTCTTCACCATTAGATAATCCAATTCCAAGTTATTTCCTCACCTAAGTTTCCACTGGTTATTCGTTATCCTCGGTTACAGAGGCACAACCCCTCTGCCTTCGTGTTCCCTCTCTGAAGTTCGCACCTCGGTTTATTGGTCCTTTCCGTATTCTCTGCAGGATCAATTGGCTGTCGGCTGATTGCCAGCTCCTTTCTCTCCACAGTGATTCAGCTGTTGTTGATCTGCTCATCAGTCCTGCCTACTTAAAACCATCCAGCTCACTTCATCTCTGCCTTCGCCTTTGGTCACATCTCAGCAACTTTTCTCCTGCATTCCCGTTGAAGACTTGCTCGGCTGGCGTTCCTTCTGGCTCCTGATCCTGGTTGCTGTACTACTACGTTGATCTCTGGCTCTCTCACATTGGCATTGGCTGACTACCTGATCTGGTTACTGAACTCTGGCTATGTATTGACTACACTTACTCTGTTTACCTTTTTATTATTATTAAACAAGTGTGATTAACTGTACTTCTGTCTCGGTTTGATTCATGGTTTCTGACAGTAGGCGGAGGCCATGAATCCAGAAAGTGCAGTCAGTCAACTTGTTGGTAATATTTTTTTCCAGATTGGATGACCAGGATCACTGTATGGATCAGTTTGCCTTGGCGTTACAAATGCTCCTGAGTCGCACGGCTAACCTGGAATCTTCCACTATAGCTGCTCCAGTAAAACTTGTGTTGCAGGCCGTCCCTGCTGCTGCTCCCTGTGCAGGCACCCTCCTCGAGTATTACCTCTATAAGAGGCATCCCTGGTTTCGCTTTGCTTCCCCAATGATGTGGGGCGATCCAGTTCAATGCAGAGGGTTTCTCATCCAGGTTGAGATATACTTTGAGATGCTGCCCCAGGCATTTTCCACGGACAGAAGCAAAGTAGGTTTCGTGATATCTTTGCTTTCTGAGAGAGCCTTGGCCTGGGCAAACCCTCTATGGGAGAGGTAAAAACCTGTGTGAGTTACCCGGAATTTGTGGCTTCCTTCAAAAGGGTATTTGACGTTCCCGCACGCTCCACTTCTGCTGCCAAGAGCCTCATGTCCATCAAACAGAGTACAAGAACTGTTGCAGATTACACCATTGAATTCCGTACTCTGTCAGCAGAGGTTGCTTGGAACAATGAGGCCTTCGTGGCTGCCTTCTCTCGTGGTCTCTCGGATAACATCAAGGATGAGATAGCAGCCTGAGATATACCCACTGAGCTGGAGAGGTTGATAACATTTCCCATCCTCATTGACTCTAAACTCAGAGAAAGACTCTCTTCTAAGGAGCGCTGGTGCAAGCCTCCTGTACATTTGCCGTCCCACCCTTGCCTCCCTCACCTCCCATGCCTCCTAGTACTGAGTCAGTCTGTGAAGATGAACCCATTCACTTGAGCTTCACGCGTCTCTCTGCGGATGAGAGGGCCTTTAGGAGGAGGGAGAGATTGTGCCTTTATTGTGGCTAGGCTGGTCACTTTTTGAAGTCTTGTCCTACCCCTCCAGGGAATGCCTGAACCTTGAGGCCCTACACGGACAGACCTTAGGTGGCATTATTTCATCTACAGTTTCCCAGAAAGATAAGCCCCTGGTTTCGGTTACCCTGTTTTGGACTGAGGCATCCATCGAGATACAGGCTCTAATCGACTCTGGGGCTGAAGGCCTGTTCATTGATGCTGCCTTTGTATCGAAGCACTCGATTCCGCTGTAGCTGCGCGACACTCCACTTGCCATTGGGGCTCTTGATGGGAGATCTCTACAGTCTGCCCATGTGTCTCATGAGACTTCCATTGTCCATGACCATAGGGGCCCTTCACCATTAGATAATGCAATTCCAAGTTATTTCCTCACCTAGGTTTCCGCTTGTTATTGGTTATCCTTGGTTACAGAGGCACAACCCTTCTTTGATTCGCTCCATGCTGAGGTTCTGTCCTGGTTGCCACAGTGCAGTGAGAGATGCTTCCAGAATGTAGTCCTGTGCAACTCTTCACTCTCCTCCCTGCCAGAGGAGTACCGCGTTTTTAGCGATGTCTTTGACAAAGGTCAAGCCTGTACATAAATTTATTAAACATCTCTGGCTAAAAAATATATAATAGATAGGGGCTGCAACACCCCAGCTCCTATGTAAAAGTACAAAGAAGGCTCCTGCAGTTCGGCTGTGGAACACACGCTGTATATGCCGGAACTGCGGAAGCCTTCTTTGTACTTTTACATAGGAGCTGGGATGTTGCAGCCCCTATCTATTGTGAATTTTTTAGCCAGAGATATTTAATAAATTAATTTTTATAATGGATTCACGCTATGAGGCTCATCCTTTTTAATTCATGTGGAATGCCCGGTGCTGACGAAATGTAACCATCCCTGAGAGGAGAATAACTGCTGTAGGCCGCCCATCTGGATTCAGGGGATATTCTGGTAAGAGGGACACCACCTTCCAGGATAAGGATTATTATGCCTGTTACCCCAGCATTGGCGAGGCGCTCTGGTGAGTGCAAACATAAGAGGGGGAAGTGAACGAAGGAGGGGAGCATGGAAGAGTCACTTTTTTTACCTTTTTCTTAGTTGCACGGATTTTCACTTACAGATTGTGGCTGCTCTTTATGGTTATCCATACGTTTCTTTGGACACTGCAATATTTTGGATACATATTTATTTATTTTTCACCGCAATATTTTGGACATTCATTTATTTATTGATTTTTTATTCTATTTATCACTTACTAATTTTTGTATACGATCGCTGACATTTTTTCTTGCTGACACATATTTATATATATCAGTTATCTAATAACGTTTTTTTGGACACTGCAATATATTTTTGGACATTTATAAAACCCTCCTGCAACAGACCAGGTAACTTACTCTCTATGCTGTATGGTGTTAAGTGTATCATCTATGACCACAGTGTCTTTCCTGGAATTAAGATATTGATTTTTGGATCTCCTCTTCTGATAAAGTACAGTGGGGCTTCTGCACGTGAATGCCCTTCCTTTCTCCCTTGAAAGAAAGTATCCATTACTGGAAAGCCCTGTATGTCCCTAAAGGCTCAACAGCAGGGCAAACTGTTAAAACAAACAAAGATTTCCCATCACACTTACCAGTTAGCCTGGAAAACAACCAGATCAACCCTATCTAACAATTCACATTAAAAGCAGAGGGTTTTGTTTTCACACATTTGCAAATATATGCACAAGCCACAGTCATAACTCTATATAATTTTCAGAGTCTGCCAAATTGGAGCACATATAGCAGTGGATAGATTGAGGGAAGGTTTGCCTGGAAGGAGCCCACCCTTCCTTACAATCACAGGGCTACCAAGCAAAAGCACAATGGCAGCTGAATGCATCCAGTGCGTCCCTGCATCGAATTCAGCCAACTGTACAAAAAGTGGCAACTGGCCCAAGCAATAACTAGCCTTTGCTGTAAGGTCCACATGATGGAAGGACAAACTGCTACCCTACTGCAGATTTCCCCTAAGTGGAATAGTGTATGTTATAAAGCCTTTGTTTTAAAGTTTTCCTGTTAAACTGAACACAAATTTAATTTCAAAATGACTGTACCACATAGAAATATGAAATTAGCTTTTAATGACTATTATGTATTTTGTTGCATAATGTTTCTTTTTTTTATTATTTAAATTTTATTAGATTTAAAAAAAAAGAAAAAATAGACAAAATGGAAACACATAATATACACAGCTTATAAATGACTGACTTATACATTCTTTATCTTTCCAAATTAATTACATTCTATTTTCGTCTTTTCTCCCACCCTATAACCCTTATATCCCCTATCCACCCCCCACCCATCCACCCCCCTGTTCTGTTGGCCCATCCTCCTCTACTTATTCTACTAATGCCTGGATGTAATTTTCAGTCTTTTTGAATGATCTCCAATTTTCCCATACTGCCCAGTATCTATTCATTTGATTATTTTCCATTCTAATTAAATATTCCATATTGTTAATAAATTCAATTCTCTGTATCCAATCTCTAATCGGGGGTTTTTTAACTTGTAACCAATATTTAGGTATTAAAGCTTTTGCTGCATTGAGTAAAAAGGGTATCAATCTTATTTATATTTTTTTTCCCTTGGATCTATTTTTTGTTTTAAATTTTGATTACCCCTTACTTCATCTATCCCATAGAACAGACATTCCCTGGGACAATATGGTATTTTTTCTCCCGTTATTTTTTCTATATAATCTATTATTTTATACCAATAATTCTTTATCTCTGGACATTCCCACCAAATATGATATGTTGTTCCGGGTAGTTTACATTCTCTCCAACACTGTATGGATCTAGAAGGGTCTATTCTTTGTATTCTATCCGGTGTCATATGCCATCTCATCATACACTTATAGTTAACTTCCACGGACATTGTGTCCGATACATATCTATGCACAGCCTCCATCATCTGTGTCTCATCCATTTTTATGCTCATGTCTTTTTCCCATTTTACTATAGCTGGAATGCGTTCTTGCTTCTCTAGTTCTAAGAGGATTTCATATACTCTTGATATACAGTGTTTTACAGTTACTTTAGAATTACAGAGTTTTTCCATTGGTGTTAATGTATTCTCATCCCTTATGGGTTTTGGAATAGAATTAACAAAATGCTGAATCTGGAGATATTCCCATTGTTTTAGGTTTTGCCATTTGTGCTTCTTTATTATTTCTTGTTTTGACATTAATACCCCTCTACAAGTGATATCTTTTAATTGTGTATTTTTCATTGATTTACCCAATTGTGTTCCTCTTCCTGGGATAAAAAAATCTGTGCCTTCCAGTGAGATCAATGGGGAATTATATATCCAATTATTTCTACGGTGTAGTGCATCCCATACTTTAAATGTCAATAACGTGATTTCGTGAGCCTTATTTCTAACTATTCTAAATTTTGGCGGGATCCAAATAGTTTTTTTTAATTGTGTGCCTATAAGTGATTCTTCAATTTTTACCCATCTCTTTGTTGTGCTAACATTAGCCCATTCCACCAATCTCGCCAAAGTGATTGCGAGGTAATATCTATAGATGTCTGGTAAAGCCATCCCTCCGCTTTTTTTTTTTAAATTAATATATTTTAATTTATTCTGGATTTTTTATTTTTCCATATAAATTCTAAAAAAAAAAGTGTTTTTATTACTTGAAAAAAACTATTTGGGATATTTATTGGAAGCATTTGTAGTTTGTAGGTAATTTTTGGCAAAACCACCATTTTCAGCATGTTAATTCTACCTGTCCATGAAATTGGTCCCTTATTTATTTTCCTTAATACTGTTTTAATTTCATTTACTAATGGAATATAATTAGCCTGATATAATTCCTGAACCGTTTTAGTTATTTTTATGCCTAAATATGTTATTTCTTTTTTTTCCCATGTGAAGGGGAATTCCTGCTGTAACATCTTTTCTTCTTTATTGTCTATCCCTATATTCAATATCACTGTTTTTATAGGATTTATTTTAAAATTTGAGAGAGTACCATATTCCTTTATTTCTTTTATTAAACTAGGTAAGGACAGACGTGGGTTTGTTATATATAGGAGTATGTCGTCCGCATATGCCGCGACTTTATGGTTTTCTCCGCACATCTCCACCCCTCTTATATTCACATTCTCTCGGATCTTTGCCAATAGTGGCTCCAAAGCGATAACATACAAAAGGGGCGAGAGTGGGCATCCTTGTCTTGTCCCATTTAGCATTTCAAAGGCGGACGACATACTCCCATTTATTCCTATTCTCGCTGTTGGTTGTGTATATAAATTGTTTATCCATTTCAACATCTTTGGACCAAAACCTATTTTCCGTAGAGTAGCTGTTATAAAGGACCAGTCTATTCTATCGAATGCTTTCTCGGCATCGATCGATACTAATACCATTGGAGGCTTATTTTCCTTATCTCTACCTATAAGTAACAAAGTTCTAAGGCTATTATCTCGCCCTTCTCTCCCTGGGACGAATCCTACCTGATCCCCATTAATTATTTCCGGCATCAATTTTTTTACTCTTGTTGCTACTACCTTCGCATATAGTTTTGTATCTACATTTAACAGCGCTATAGGCCGGTAGTTAGAGCAAATGGATTTATCTTTATCTGGTTTTGGTATAACTACTATATTCGCCAATAGCGACTCTTTCCTCATACTCTCTTCCTCTCCCAGATTATTCCAGTATTTACATAATTCTGGGACCAATTGGTGCCGGAATTTCTTATAGTATCTAACTGTAAAGCCGTCTGGGCCTGGGCTTTTCCCATTCGGTGATTCCCTTATTGCTTTATATATTTCCTCTGGGGTAATAGGCTCGTCCATATACTTGGCCATTTCTTCCATTATTGTAGGTAGATCTATTTCTCTTAGGTACTCTAGGATTTTTGTTTTCCTGTTCTCCTTCTGTTCTTCTGTCTCCGTGCTTCTAATTGAATATAGGGCTCTGTAATATGTTTTAAAAGCCTGTGCTATCTCAGTTGTTTTAAATTTCAGCTCCCCAAGTTTGTCTTTTATCTTTTCTATGTAGTTTGAAGCTTTTTTTTCCCGCGCAAGTCTTGCCAGATGTTTCCCTGTCTTGTTCCCCCACAAATATCTTTCTTTCGCTACATTTTTAAAGACAATTCTTCTCTCCTGTTCTATCATCTCATTTATTTGGGCACGCTTTTGTATAATCTCCTTATATGTCTTTTTTCCTAGTTGTCTCTTATGTTTTTGTTCTAATTCCTGGAGTTCTTTTTTTAAGTTGTTCAGTCTCCTTACACTTTATTTATTTTTTTCCAGCACCTATGGAGATTAATTTGCCTCGAATTAGGGCTTTATGCGCTTCCCAAAGGGTTGCTTTAGAGATTTCTGATGTACCGTTTATTTTAAAATATTGTTCTATTTCTATTTTAATGATATTCTCAATTTCCTCGTTCTCAATCAGGGCCTCATTGAGTCTCCAAGAGCCTTTCCTATATTCCATTTCGCCCTGTCTAATTTTAATTATCACCGGAGCGTGGTCCGATAGTGTAATGCTTCCTATCTGTGTTTTTATTACATTTTCAAGTATTTCATGTTCTAATAATATGTGGTCCAATCTCGCATACGTGTTATGTACTGTGGAATAATACGTGTAGTCTTTTACCCCCGGATTACTAATTCTCCATGCATCTACTTACTGATGTGTATGTAATTTTCTTTTTAATATTCTGTGTTGTTTAATTTCTTGGGGGAGAGCGTTTGATGTACTGTCTGCTACGGGATTCATGGTGAAGTTTAAGTCTCCCGCCAATATCACCTGACCTTCTTTATAGTTCTCTAACATATTCAAAATCCCATTCAGATATTTTTTTGGAGCCTTATTGGGACTATAAATATTAACTATTGTATATTTCTTTTTTAGCATAATCCCTTTTAAAAATAAATACCTCCCCTCTGGGTCTACCTTCATCGCCTCTAAAGACCAGCTGACGTTATTTGCTATTCCAATAGCTACCCCCTTAGAGCCCCTTATTGGGGAATCTGCATAATACCATATTGGGAACCTTCTTGTATTCAACCGGATATTGGAGTCCAGGGGTATATGTGTCTCCTGTAAAAAAACAATATCCGCCGAATATCCCTCCAATTCTTTCATGATATTATACCTCTTTTTGGGAGAGATCATTCCTCTTACATTATATGTTACTATCCTAAGTTCTTCCATCCGATAAATCTATAATCAGTTTCCTTTCATTTAATGGATTCGGACCAACAACCTTTCCCACCCTTGATACCCTCCCCCCACCCTGCCCCCTTTTTCGATGTATTTTTGACTCCCTGGTCTGGGACATCTTATTCGGAGCCACCTTACTCCGTTTATCCCTAAGTCCTAGGGTGGAATTCTGTTTGGCCACGTCGCCAATCATCGCGCCTAATATTTGCGAGATGACTACCCGACATGCCAGGTGGACCCTCCCCTCCCCCTACTACCTCTCCTCGACCCCCCGAAAACGGGGGAGCGGGAGGGAGAGAGGGACAGGGGCAGGAGGGAAGAACGGCCCCAGCCAGGGGACCCGGCCAGAGTAGTCTTTACTCACCTCTAGCCCTCGCCCCTTATCCCCGTCCCCTCGGAATATCAAATTTTTTACAGAATTCTGTCATGTCTTCGACATATCTCAATCTTGCTATCCGACCATTTTTCCTGCCTATTAGGCACGCTGGAAAACCCCAATTATATTGTACACCATTCTCCACAAGCACCCCCAGTAATGGTTTTAGTTCTCTTCTTCTCCTCAGGGTATCTGGGGACAAGTCCTGGTACATCTGTATGATCTTTCCTTCATATTCTATTGGAGCCTTTAGCCTAATATTCCTCCAAATTTGATATTTATCTTCTTCGTTTTGAAAACGCACTATTATATCCCGTGGAATGTCCCGTGGCAAGTCCTTTGGTTTCCTTAATCTGTAAGCTTTTTCAATACTTATTGAGTTAGTTGTTGTTTCTTTATTCAACAGAGGATTGCATATCTTATTTATTACAACTGTTAGATCTTCTCGCTGGAAGGAATCCGGGACTCCTCGTATTCTTAGGTTCTTTCTTCTGTCCCTATTTTCCTGTTCCTCCACTTTATATGCTTGTTCTTGATGTGCTTTTTTTAATGATGATATTTCTACTTCTAAGTTCTTTATTGTATTTGCGTCTTTTTCCGTTTTTTTTCGATAATTTCTACTCGTTCCAAAATATGGGCAAGATTCTTATGTAGTTTTCCCATTTCCATTTTTATAGAGTTTTCCAGCGCAACAAACATAGAACTTATTTCTTTTTTTGTGGGCATAGATGAGGGGTTTTCATATTGGGTTGAGTAAGTCTGTGTACCTTCTGTTTCATACTCTATCTCTATTAGTTGTTCTGTCTCTCCCTCTGGCAATCCTTCCTGGTCCCTTGAGGTATTATTTTGTTTTTATTTTCTTATCCCTGTCCCTTTTTTCCTTTTCCTTTTTTTCTTGTGTAACCTACTTATTCATTGACCCAGGGCTAAACTCCGTCGGGGAGATTTAGGAGTGGTTCCTGATTTCGGTGTCTTGCCCTTCATTTAGCCACACACTTCTTATTTAAGGCAATAGACGTTTTATTCTAAGGTATTATGAGGAGGTATTCCCGGATTATTGTCTCAATATTTATATATTCTCTATAAGTATTGGTCTCTGGGTACTGATTTTAATCGCCCACTATGGAGATCTCTCCCTTTTTATTTTACTTTCCCTTTTTCTCTTTTTCCCCTCTTTTTTTTTTTTTCTTTTTTACTATACTGTAGAAGTCAGTGAACAGGGGTAGATGCAGCCAAACACAAAATATTCAACCTCAATAATCACTGTACACCATCTCCATACAGACTTATAAAAGTCAACTCAAAAAAAAAACTCATCAATCAAAATAAGTCAGTAGAGACCAAGGGAACAAAGAATAAGTCCAGTATGCCGCAGGAAAAAAAAACAAAAAAAAAAAACCTCCTTCGTTTTTCCTTTTTTTTGGGAAAGTGTCTTTATTTGTGGTGAGCGGGTAATCGCTGTCCGCAGGCTCCCTCCTTTCCCTTTTCCTTCCTTCCTTCCACTGCTTTAGTGTTTTGTGGTATCCTTTATTGCTGCGAATCACCTCAGTATATTCCTGCCACGAATATCGCATGAGGTACCACACTATACAGTTTTAAACCACACTATATCTCTCCAGGATTTAAGTTTGATATTTAAAGAATAACGTTTTTGTTTTCCGTTAAATCACAATGTCTTATCTGCGGAGCTAGCCTCTGCCGCTTTTCACCACCGCCTTTATGCTATCGCTGGCTTGGAGGGGCCTCTAGCAGTTACTTTTCCAGATCTATCCAGTCTTTTCAAACAAATAAAATTTTTATAAAAGAAGTCCACATACCAGCTCCAGCAGATTTCCGTCGGGATCGCCCTCCAGGCTTCCTCCAGCGAGTCTTTCACTGCACTGACATCAGTGCTACACTAGAGGCTTCAGCGTCTCAGTATATCAGATCTGGATCTCCCAACATACAGTCACCACCTCCGGCGCTTCTTCCCATACCAGCAGAGGACGAGACGCCGCTGCAATCACGGGGGAACCGCGCCCTCACCCGAGCGTCTCCTCCGCTTCTCCGAGGCTCAGGCTCCAGCTGAGCGGCGATCACATCAGCCGCACAAGTCTTTCCAGGTACCCAGAGGAATGGGGTTTTCAGCGGCTCACAGGGGGAGCATCAGCGGAGGGAGGGGGAGAGAGGGAAGGGCAACCCCATACACGCCAAGGCCGGCTTCAAGCGTAGCAGGACAGGCAGGTTACTGCCATGGGAGGAGAGCTGATCCAGACCTGAACATGTTAGGTCTGTACGCTGTGCCGCACGAGACTCCTCCCCCACATCTGTTGCATAATGTTTCTGACAAGCTGCACCAGTTCAACAGGGCTAAAAGTGCTTTGTTGCAGATTTTTGTTTGTATTCATTGTCCGGTGCATCTCACTGCAGTGTCCAACAATATTCAGCCAGCATTGATGGATTCTAGTTGCCCTGATACCATTTTTCCATTGTGGCAATGTCCTGTGAAACTTTCATCGAATTCGCCACTGATTTCCCCTAGATGTTTGGGGTAAGAAGTCCAGATGTGAAAGCAGAAAATTTATCTTCAGCAACATGTTGCATTTCATGGTCTTGTATGCTGTAAGGAGTTTGTCAACCAGCTGAATGTAGTTTGGTGCTCTGTAGTTGCCAAGAAAGTTCTCAACACATCTCAACACCAACAGGTGGTTTTCTCTGGCCCTACTAACAAATCTTTGAACCACTTGTCATTGATGATGTATCTGATCTGTGGGTCAATAAAATGCCCTCTTTTATTTTGACGTCAGTTGTTTTTTGAAACATCTGTCTTCATATTCATATTCCTTGTTCATCATTTTCACAAAATGTTTCATTCAGTTAGAGATTTATGCAAAGCAGAGGCAAAAATATCTTTGTTGAGTCAACGGGGGGTTCATACAGTATGCCACATTTTTCTGATAAAGGAGTAAATTTTTTCCAGAGTGGTCATTTTATTTTTAATGTTATGCGACTTTCCTGCACAGCTGTCTCATTTGTGAATTCTTGCATACAGTTCCTTGCATACGATACATACTGTATATATATTTACAACAGAACTTGGTATAATTGAGCTGAATTACAAGCATTATGGCCACTATGTTTAGCTCTCCACTGTTATTCCAGTTGTACATAGTGTACTGGATGTGCTTCAACAACATGTTTTCCTATGTTTCTTTCATGTGTACAGCATAGTCAACAAATATGGTCATGTTCAGAACTCAAAGCTTTGGACAAACTGCTGATGTCTGTGCAGAAAACAAGGTTGTCAACCTAGAGTATGCTGTCCAGTTCTGGGCACCAGTTCTCAGGAAGGATGTACTGGAAATGGAGCGAGTACAAAAAAGGGAAACAAGCTAATAAAGGGTCCGGAGAATATTAGTTATGAGGAAAGGTTGCGAGCACTGAACTTATTCTCTCTGGAGAAGAGATGCTTGAGAGGGGATATGATTTCAATATACAAATACCATACTGGTGACCCCACAATAGGGATAAAACTTTTTTGCAGAAGGGAGTTTAACAAGACTCGTGGCCACTCATTAAAATGAGAAGAAAAGAGGTTTAACCTTAAACTATATAGAGGGTTCTTTACTGTAAGAGCGGAAAGTATGTGGAATTCCCTTCCACAGGCAGTGGTCTCAGCGGGGGGCATTGATAGTTTCAAGAAATTATTAGATAAGCACCTGAATGACCGCAACATACAGGGATAAATAATGTGACATATAATCACACACATAGGTTGGACTTGATGGACTTGTGTCTTTTTTCAACCTCACCTACTATGTAACTATATGTTACTATGTAACCTGTGCAAAGAAATTTGTTAGAGGAATTCCCAGTATGGATAATTTATACTTATAAAAGTAGTAGTGCAGTGCTAAGAACAATGACTAGCACACAATAAAATATAAATGTTCATACAGAAGTTCATATAAAGCAGGGCAAACAGGTTCCCAAATGGTGTCCACTCGTGTTTATATATGCATTCATGCAGGTGAAAACGTGCAGAGCCTCCACCACAGGTAGTGCTAACAGTTCACCTTATAATATGGACTCCTGACTTAACATATGGGTCAAATGCGCTTCGGGTCAGACAATCAACAAGGGCAGCAGTTGCATATATAGATCTGATGATCAGATTCTCCTCAATATAAACACCAAAGCTCCAATTGGCATGGTACATACAATAAAAAGAGATATATAGTGCTCTCTGCATAGAACTGTTTATTTAAAAAATCTGAAGTAAAAACTTACAAACATAGCACTATAACCCAGTGGCAGGTTTGCGAGCATTCATATTAACTCAGTGATGGTTGTGGGTGACGTCACGTGGTTCCTTCCGTTACGTACATGTTACATCCCTAGGAGCGGGACTTCATCAGCGCATACGGAATCACATGTTACACCCGCCTATTTATGTTCTCGACCAGTGCGCTTTGGATGTCAGAGGCTTCCACATGCAATCAATTACTATGGAAACGATGCATGCTTCCGGATGGCCAGGAAGACACTTTCTTTGTTTACGTGTTGCTTTAGAAACCCCTCACTCTCTCAGCGCATCCAGGAAGTCTCCCTATGTATCAAATAGGCATTTAAAACAGATAACAAAATATACACCTATTATATAAAAGGCAAATAAAAATAGAGAAAACTTGGAAAAGTTTCTAAACATGCCCCAGTAGAAGTGCAACATATTAAATTGAAAACTATAATATGTATAATATTAAAACATTTAAATAAACATGCTTGCCCATCCGCGGCCACCCTGATAGATGTACAGTATATACAAAACATAAATATATACAATACATAAAAGAATACACTAACGATCAAAAATGAAACAATTTAAGTCAAATTCGACATTCAAGCCTTTAGGAACCGATACTTTGGTTTCATATATCCATTATGATTCTCTATAGCTGAGCGGTCTGATAATATCCCGCCCCCCCCCTCCAGTTTTTCTTAACCCTTTCAATACCCCATAATTGTAAATCCCTCGGGTCCATATTATGACAAAGCCTGAAGTGTTTGGATACATTATGGATTTTTAACCCTTTTTTGATATTGTTTACATGCTTGCCTATGTGGACATGCAGGGGTCTAGAGGTCCTCCTTACATATTGTAGACCACATTTGCACTCTAACATGTAAACAACGCCAACCATAGAACATGTGATGAGATCATGGATGCAATACTTTTCTGTTAGTTGCCTGAGCTGTAAAATCTTCGAATGCCTGTAGGCAGTACAATGACCACAGGCATGGAAAACTGACAGGAAAGAAAACAGCCTTTTTTCTGACTGTATAGGCGGATCAACAACCCCTGGGGCTAAATGATCATGCAGAGAAGGGGCCTTTCTATATATGAACTGCGGTTGTGTGGGTAGCACCTGACCCAATACCCAGGACACTGTTTCAGTATGGACCAATTTTTTTGTATTTTTATTTCAAACTCTTTATGCTGAACATTGTAATCTAATAATATTTTAAAATTGGTATTATCTGTTTGTTCCCTATTTTTATTAGCTACTAATGTCTGTCAAACCATCATTCTTACTCGTTCTATCTCTCCGTCAAGAGTCATTTTGTCATACCCCTGCTGCTGAAATCTATTTGACAAGACCTAGGATTGAGCTAAATAGTCACCTTCAAGAGTGCAATTACACCTCAGTCTTATAAATTGCCCTCTCTGGATATTGTATAACCACTGGCGATGGTGGCAGTTTTCCAGGGGTATATATGGATTGCAATTGGTGGGTTTAAAATAATTACACATCCTAAAGTTGTCACCATCCTTAATAATCTCCAGGTCCAAAAAGACCATCCGATCTTTGTAACATTCCACATTATTGAAATATTTTTGGTATTATTCAATTTCTGCATAAATAACTCTAAATTGGACATATCTCCTTCCCAGATCATAATGAGAACGTCAATGAACCTTCTGTAACACACAAATTCAGAGGGGCGATTCCTGAAAACCGATTCCTCCCCTCAGTGGGCCATGAAAAGATTGGCCACACTGGGAGCAAACCGAGCCCCCATAGCCAACCCCCTGGTCTTTAAATAGAACTGCTTGTTGTACCAGAAATAATCCCGGAATAAACAGAGGTGCAGACTTTTCAGGAAAAATGTCCTATGTCTCCTAGAGAGATCAGAGGAAGAGCCCACTGTACTGATGCTGTGGCATCCTCATGGCCAGTGATGGTATATAAGGAGCTGACATCCACTGTAATCTGTATACTGGACGAAGAACACAGGATTCCAAAATTTGCATAATGTGCTTTGTGTCCTTTAAAAAAGCATCAGTTTTGACAACCAACGGTTGGAGGAAAGAATCAATGTACTGGCTCAACCTGGCAGTTACCGAATCAATCCCATTCCCAATAGGTCTACCCGGTGGGTCGACACAATCTTTGTGAATTTGTAACAGAAAATAAATAATTGGGGTCCTACAAAACAAAGGATCTAGATATTCTGCCTCCTTGTTGAGGATACCTTTGTTTTTACCTCCTTCTTTCAAGGTATGTAGTTAATCTTTATATTGGAACATGGGGTCTTTATTTAATAATTTACTCAACAATTTACACATTTCATTTTGAAAATAGGATTTACTGAAGACAACCAATCCCCCTCCTTTATCAGTAGGTCGTATGATTTATTTCTGCTTCTCCAAAGATTCCACACCTACTCTAATGTATCAGGGATCAGCTACTTTCCTTACTTTAAGACCTTTCAGGTCCTTAAAAAACATGTTTTTAAAAACCTCAAAATATTTGTTATCTACATTGGTAGGGTTAAAGGTAGATTTATTGCAAAGGTTAGAATCCACACCTCCATCAGTGGTTGGTTTCCTGTTAATGGGATTCGAAAGAAAGTACTTTTTGATATTTAAAGTCCTAACATACTTTTGTATGTTGACATGTGTCAGAATTTTGTTGAGATTTTGTGTCGGGGCAAACTTAAAGAGTGATTCCACCTACAAAAAAAATATTAAAAGCCAGCAGCTATAAATACTACAGCTGCTGACTTTTAATAAATGGACACTCACCTGTCCCGGGTTCCAGCGATGCCGGCAGCCGAGGCTGATCGATCGCTCGGCCCTCGGCTGCTGCCGCCACCATTCTAGGTGAGGGAATCAGGAGGTGAAGCGAATCGGCTTCACTTCCCGGTTCCCTACTGCGCATGCACGAGTCGCGCAGCGCAATAGGAATTGTCCGCGCTGTCTCTGAGACCCGTGTGTGTCCCAGCAGACCACGGGAGTCTATGCCCGGAAGTGGGTGTAAATACCTGTCTTTGATGGGTATCTCCACCCCCCTCCCCCCTGAAAGGTGCCAATTGTGACACCGGAAGGGGGGAGGGTTCCGATCAGCGGAGGTTCCACTTTAGGGTGGAATCCCGCTTTAAGTTCTCTATCTAGAAAACAGAATCTCATCATCATTTAATGCGATACCACTTAAGTTATAAATCCCAGTTCCTAGTGGGGTTTTGGTCTTTTGTAATTGCCTACCCCCTCTCCTTCCTCTCAATCTTTTCTATTTCTCTGCTGCCCATTTTCTGTGGGCAGATGCTGTGGTGTGTCCCTCCACCAGCCTCCTGGGTTCGGATGATAAGGTTGACGGGCCCTCCCTGGTCCACTCTAGAACTCTAAAAAAATCCCCCCCTTCATAAGAGGAGTGATTTTGCAGGGGTTGGGGCATATCTGTTATTTGTGGACACCTGTCACCCTTGTGAATTTTGTGATCTTCCAATATTGAATTTGTTGGTAGCAGGTCCAGTTGCCGGGTAAGCCTTTTCTTTCCCCTAATCTGGTTCTGGCCTGTCCAGGGGCAAGGGCAGATAGGTAAGACTTTGCTTTCACGTTGTATTATTGTCTCCTTTATTGAATAGTTAAATGAATTGTTATTTTATTATGACTTTGTATAATTATATATCGATGAATAATTGATGTATTTTTAGATGTAGGTAATTTCCTGAAGAAGCTGAGAAGCGAAACTAGTCGAAATACCTCACCTTCCCTTAAGAAATTGTGATATATATCTGAATTTGTAATGTTTTTTATTTTAATAAATTATATTTTTATGTAATATTGTTTTTTTTCATTTTGATGTAACAAATCTACGTGCCCCGCAATAGTCCCCCAGCTCACATCTTGTCGACATCTCTGATTGGAGACCAGAGATCTCGATTAAACTTTCAACTTATCTAATTGGGATGAGGGTGCACATTGAAATTTGATTCATATATGTGAGGCCATCCAGTTGTTATTATACTGTGGCAGCTCGGCATGATCCCACAAACTGACGTAGCTGTCCGTCGGCTCCTTTAAGCGGTATAGCAGGCACGTGCGCGCGTTTCACTATGGGGGTGCCGACGATTGTGACTGGCGGCCGCGATGAAAGCCGGCAACGCACGATTGCTGGCATGAGAGGCAGAACAGGGACATGTGTGTGTAAACACACAAATTCCTGTTCTGTGAGGAGAGGAGATGCAAATCGTGAGTTCCTAATAGCTAGGAACCATGACCTGTCTTCTCCTATAGTCCCCCAGTGTTAACCCCTTCCCTGCCAGTGACATTTATACAGTAATCAGTGCAATTGTATAGCACTGATTGCTGTATAATTGTCAATCAACCCAAACGTGTCAAAAGCATCCCATGTGTCCACTGTAATATTGCAATCTCGATAAAAACTGCAGATCGCAGCCAGCTACTAGTAAAAAAAATTATAAAAATGCCCTAAATCTATCCCCTATATTGTAGACGCTATAACCTTTGCACAAACTAATCAATATACGCTTGTTGCGATTTTTATTACCAAAAATATGTAGAAGTATACATATTGGCCTAAACTGGGAAAAAATATGTATATTTAAAAAAAAAAAAATTGGGGATATTTATTATAGCAAAAAGTAAAAAGAGGTGATCAAATACCACCAAAAGAAAGCTCTATTTGTGGGAAAAAAAGGACGTCAATTTTGTTTGGGTACAGCATCGCATGATCGCACAATTGTCAGTTAAAGCAACGCAATGCCGTATCGCAAAAAATGGCCTGGTCATTGAGCAGCCGAATCTTCCGGGCTGAAGTGGTTACATTTTTTCATTTCTGATCATTAGTATATTCTTTTATATATTCTATATATTTATGTTTTGTGTATACATCTATCAAGATGGCCAAGCATATTTATTTAAATGTTTTAATAGTATACATATTATGAATTATAGTGTTCAATTTAATATGTTGCACTTATAATGGGGTGTGTTTAGAAAGTTTTCCAAGTTTTCTTTCTTTATACTCTTTTATATAATAAGTATACATTTTGTTATCTGTTTTAAATGCCTATTTGATGCATAGGGAGACTTCCTGGCTGTGCTGGGAGAGTGAGGGGTTTCTAAAGCAACAAGTAAACAAAGGAAGTGTTTTCCTGGCCATGCCGAAAGCAGGTATCATTTCTATAGTAAGGCTGCTTTCACACTGGGGCGAGAGCAGCGTCGGCGGTAAAGCGCCGCTATTTTTAGCGGCGCTTTACCGTCGTTTTAGCGGCGGTGTGCGGGCGCTAGCGGGGTGGTTTTAACCCCCGCTAGCGGCCGAAAAGGGGTTAAACCCGCCCGCAAAGCGCCGCTGCAGCGGCGCTTTGCCGGCGGTATTGCCGCGGTGTCCCATTGATTTCAATGGGTAGCAGCGGTATAGGAGCGGTGAATACACCGCTCCTTCACCGCTGCAAAGATGCGGCTGGCAGGACTTTTTTCACCGTCCTGCCAGCGCATCGCTCCAGTGTGAAAGCCCTCCGGCTTTCACACTGGAGTTAAAGGGGCCGGTTTTTTTCAGGCGTTACACAGGCGCTATTTATAGCGCTGTAACGCCTGAATACCGCCCCAGTGTGAAAGCAGCCTAATTGATTGCATGTGGAAGCCTCTGACATTCAAAGCGCACTGGCCGAGAACATAAATAGGCAGGTGTAAAACATGATTCTAGATGCGGCTGACGAAGCTTTGGAAGTAACGCGTATGGAATGGAAGGAATCATGTGACATCACCCGCGGCCATCACTCTGTTGTTTAATATGAACACTTGCATACCTGGCACTGGGTTATAGTGCTATGTTTGTATGTTTTTACTTCTGATTTTTTAAATAAACAGTTCTATGCAGAAAGCACTATATATCTCTTTATTACATGTACCATGTCAATTGGAGCTTCGGGGGTTCATATTGAGGAGAATTGGATCATCAGATTTATATATGTTCATGCTGCCCTTGTTTGTTGTCTGACCCAAGATGTACTGACTCTACCGATGGGGATTCTAAATGTTTTCCCTAATGGACTACCATTCTGGGAAGACATTTAGTGCAAGTACAGTCCAAACGTGCCCTCCAGTAAGTGGCAGTATGCTCATGGAATTTAAGAGTGTTGTATCCTTTTATGAAGATTTGAGAAAAGTATTTTTATGGTGTGTATGAAAAAAAATTTAATAATATCATGTGTTTAAAACTGTACTTTTAAAATATTGTTTTTTTTATCTCTAACTTAGGCAAATATGCCATGAGAGATTTGGTTCACCGTCTTCCTGGGGGGAACAACTGCAACACCCTTTCGAGCAAGGCTATGTCTGATGACACTGTCACTGCTATATGCTGCACCCTACATGAAGTTATAACTAAAAATATGGAAAATGCCAAAGCCTTACGAGATGCAGGAGGCATTGAAAAGCTTGTTGGAATTTCGAAGAGCAAAGGAGACAAGTATGCTAAATTGTGCTTTAACAATTTATTTTCTATACAGCACATTACATAGTACTTTGATGATCAAAAATGTTTGGTGGGTTTTCTATAAAAGACATGTAAATTCTTGGTTGGTATATAATGGGGTTGATTCACTAAAGACAAATACAACTGCAAGTGCATTTGTACTCTGTAAGGGAATTATTCCCATAGCTTAATGAATGAGGTAAAGCTCTGCTGACTTTGATCGTCTAATCATGTGAAAGTAAAAATGCAAAAGTGAATCTTCACCACATCCACTAAGATCTGGGAAAGAGTGCAACTTCACTTTGTAAGTAAGCAGTGTATTTGCCTTTTAACCACTTCAATACCTGGCACTTTTACCCCCTTCCCGCCCAGGCCAATTTTCAGCTTTCAGTGCTGTTACATTTTGAATGACAATTGTGTGGTCATGCAACAATGTACCCATATGAAATTGTTGTCATTTTTTTTTTTTTTTTACACAAACAGAGCTGTCTTTCAGTGATATTTATTCACTGCTGGGTTTTTTATTTTGTGCTAAAAAAATGAAAAAAACAAAAACTTTCTTTCTAACATTTTGCAAATAAATAATCCTTCTTCATAAATTTAGGCCAACATGTATACTGCCACATTTCTTTGGTGGAAATAACCCAAATCAGTGTATATTTTTTAGTCAGTAGGAAAGTTATGAGAGTCCACAAAATATGGTATATATATATATATATATATATATATATATATATATATATTATCTGAAAATCAGTCAATCCTGATGTACTGATATAATTTATTGAGGCCTGAAAATGCCAGGACAATACAAATATCCTCCAAAAGACCCCTTTTTGGAAAGTAGACGGTCGGAGGTATTTAGTAAGTGGCATGGAAAGTTTATTGAAGGTGTCATTTTTTGTCACTTTTTTTGGAAAATTAAGAAATTAAAAAAAAAAATGATTTCTCTTATATTCACAGACCGACACCGCTCCTCTCTGTAACTAGATGGGTTGTATAGCCTGCCATTAGGAGAAACTAGGCAAAATTGTTACACAATACACAGAACTGTAATCCCGCCCCGGGGGGTCGGGCCCCGTGCTGTCAACCCTCCTCCTGCTGCTAGCAACTTCAGTTTTTATTTTGCCTAGCAAGGAGAATGACCTAGGAAACCCTGCGGGTCTCTCGGTCCATATTTTTACTGCAGGTTTGCTGCTTTTTGCGCAAGATGAGAGATCCTGAGATCTTCTATCAACTGTCGGCTGGGTGACAGGCTAGTTAATGATATCCTTGTAGTCTCCCCAGTCCGGCCATCGAGTGCGAGCAGGCCGCAGCTACGGCTAGGCAGGCCACGACATACCTCGTGCTACAGAGGTGGTCGGTGAGCTTCAATGCTCCGGGGTATACATATGACTGGGCTACTGATGTCTGGATCACAGTATACCGAGGCCAACAGCTACCCTGTAACTGTGCAGGTGTAGGTCTGTGATGGAATGTCTCCTAGCTCTTCAGGACTGGTAAGTACGGCTCTCCCTGGTTCGGTGGGGGGGCAGCTGGGCATTCCCGGGGGGGTCAATTCGGGGCCACCTCACCTCCTTATCTTCTCTCCCAAGTCCCTATCACCCCTCCCTTCCCCCTCTGAGGGGGATGTCTGCATGCGCTGCGGGCGGTGTATGAATGTGTGTGGGGTCACTGTTTCTCACCTGTGGGGCCTCTGTGCGGTTGCTGGTCAGTCCTGGTCCAGGTCTGAGGGTCCCAAAAAAAAAAAGCAGCTTTTGTGGAGGTTGTCTCTTTTTGCTCTCTTCACCGCATGGTGCTGTTCCGGCGGCCATCTTGGATTTGGGAAAGCTATAGATTCCCCTGGGGAGCTTCAGCAGCCATTTTCCTTAGGATTCCTATTGATTACATTGGCGACCATTTTGTGAAAGCCTGAATGCTTTCTCCACCGCTGGCCTCTTGTGACAGCATGACATGTGCTTTCTCTTGTTACTTCCTGTATCCACTGTGTGTGTGGGATGGATGGTTCTGTGCTGAATACTGAAGCTGTTCTGCAGATCGTTGCACCACTGTTAGAGCTGCTGCTGCTGACACAGTTTTTTCTCCTCTCTGCATCTGGGAACCTCCTAGGGACAACAGGCACTATTCTTGGCATTCACAGAATGCCCCAGGGTGGTGAGTCTAGCGCTAAGTACCCCCCCACCCCACCACGCAGCGGCAGCAGGAGGGTGGGACCTTCACTGTCCTAAGTCCCCTTGCAGGTGGCAGACAGGATAGGGTCAGCATGGCTTCAGAAACTGGTGTTTCTTCCCCCGAAATCCAGACTATAGCAACCGGGTCACCTGCGGTTAGTGCGGTGCGCATGGACACCCTGACGGCATTCCTTGACTCTTATGCTGCTAAGATAGATGTGGCACGTGGCAGGGAAAGTGCACGTAAGAGGCCCCTACCCCCCCCCCCCCGTCCTCTGGGGAGAGCTCTGATGCTGACTCGGGCCTTGCTGAGGCTGGAGACCTCTGCTCTGACCTATCAGACGTGGCTGACCACGACCATT
The DNA here is from genome assembly GCF_037356315.1 of Lithobates pipiens. Taxonomy (NCBI): domain Eukaryota; kingdom Metazoa; phylum Chordata; class Amphibia; order Anura; family Ranidae; genus Lithobates; species Lithobates pipiens. Next base: position 242,662,706 of record NW_027507764.1, on the reverse strand, counting down.
CGGACAGTGAGGATGATTCCCAGTCTGGGTCCGGGCGTGACAAGGCGCTTTTTTGGAGCACTTATCACACCTGTGCGTGACACCCTGAAGATTCAGGAGCCAGCGGATTCCTCTGCTGATGTTGACCTAAGGTGTTCCCGTATTTGACTTATTTTGACAAATTAATCTACGGGGAATGGGGTTGCCTGCAACGGACCTTTTCGGTCCTCAAAAACTTGGCAGTGCGTTACCCCTTTGAGGAAAGCCTTCAAAGCCAAAAAGTGGACCCCCAGTATCTAGGTTAAATAAAGTAGCCACGATTCCGGTTGAGGGGACTCCTGCATTCAAGGATCCCATGGACAGGAAGGCCGAAGCAGTGGTTCGTTCCTTGTTTAAGGTTGTGGGGTCAGCCGTGGGACCTTTACTGACATCCGCACTGGTGAGTGGGCAAAACTTTTGCACTGCGAATTGGGAGAGCAGCATGCCTCCCCTGTCTGCGTGGAGCTAGCAGACCAACTAGTGCATGGCCTTAAGTGCGTTTGTGACGCGGCCCTGGATACTCTCCCTCTGCTATCCAGGGCCTCAGTGTCAGCCGTGGTGCTGAGGCACCTTATTTGGCTGAAATGCTGGTCTGCTGACCAGGCATCCAAGAAAGCGCTGACGGATCTTCCCTTCCTTGGCGAACGGCTCTTTGGAGAATCGTTGGATGACATTATTTAAAACGCCATGGGTGGTACACTACTCCCACAGGCCAGGAAGGCTAAGGAGCCACGCCGCAGGCAAGGGCCCTCCTTTTCCGCTCACAAGCAGCTTTTTCGTCCGCCCGGTGCTTCGGCAAAACGACCCCAGCCCGACAGGACGTCCACGGACGGTCAGAAGTGTCCCTGGAACCGCAAGCCTAACAAGCCTGCAAACAAATGTGCTACCACATGAAGGTTTGCCCCCATCCGTGTCTCGCGTGGGGGGTCGCCTTCGGGAGTTTTCAGCCCGTTGGACCCCCCGGTTATCAGGCCAATGGGTCTGCGATCTGATTTCCGCAGGTTACAAGATATATCTCTCTTGGCCGCCAAACAGATTCTTCCCCTCCAGCATACCCACGTCCCCGGTTCACTGGGAGGCTCTGCTAGGGGCAGTAAGGGACTTGCTGAATCGGGGTGATGGTACCAGTTCCGGACTCGGATGCGCCCAGGGGTTCTACTCAAATCTGTTTGTGGTTCCCAAGAAGGAAGGGGTACGTCCAATCTTGGACTTAATAGCCCTCAATCACTTTGTAAAAGTGCAGAGGTTCAGAATGGAATCAGTTTGCTCAGTAGTCGCTGCACTCCATCAAGGGGACTCCCTGTCGTCTTTGGACATCCAGGATGCGTACCTGCACATACCCATATGCCTTCTGCATCAAAAATGTCTGCGTTTGGCAGTCGGGGAAGCCCATTACCAGTTTGTGGCTCTTCCCTTTGGCCTGGCATCAGCCCCCCGAGTTTTTACCAAAGTACTGGCTCCAGTATTGACGTGGGTTACCTAGACGATCTCCTCCTGAGAGCTTCTTCCGCCTCAGAATTAGAGGAGGATGTGGCAATCCCCATGCAGACTCTGCAAGAATTTGGGTGGCTGTTGAATCTAAAGAAGTCGTGGTTGTGCTGATCCAGCATCTGGAGTACCTGGGTTTACTATTGGATTCCAGGGAAGCGAGGGTCTTTCTCCCCTCAGCCAAATTGCAGACTCTCAGATCTGCGGTCAAACTACTGATGAACCGCAAGTGGTCATCACTCTGCTTTTGCATGCGAGTGCTGGGGCTCATGGTAGCCTCTTTCGAGGCAGTACCTTATGCCCAGTTCCACGCCAGAGTCCTGCAGAAGGAGATCTTGACAAAATGGGAAAAATCTCCGTTATCCCTGGATCGGCAGTTCCAGGTGAGCCAGCCAGTCAGGGACTCCCTGATCTGGTAGTTGAGGTCCCCGGTGATTCCGGCCGGAAAAACGTTCCTTCCTCTAAAATGGACAGTGGTCACTACGGACGCCAGTCTGACCGGCTGGGGTGGAGTGATGGGGATTCAGTCGGCTCAGGGCCTCTGGTCGACGGAAGAATCCAAGTTGCCAATCAACCTGCTTGAATTGAGAGCGATCAGGCTGTGCCTCCACACGTGGTCGACGTGTCTTCAAGGGCATCCGACCAGGATACAGTCAGACAACGCCACGGCTGTGGCATACATAAATCACCAAGGGGGAACAAGAAGTTCCGCCGCTGCTCGGGAGGTCACTCACATACTTCGGTGGGCAGAGAGACGCGTTCCGGCCCTGTCAGCCATTTACATCCCGGGGGTGGAAAATTGGCAGGTGGACTATCTGAGTCGACAGATACTGGATCCAGGAGAATGGGCATTGCATCTGGAGGTATATTTCTCTTATATTCACCGACCGACACAGATCCTCTTTTACCCATTGGGTTGTTATGCCCTATTACTAGGCGTTACTAGGCATTAGTTGTAATACAACGCTCCAAACTCTTAGTTCCGCCCAGGGGGCGGTCCCTTGGGCAACAACCCTCCAGCCTACCATGCAGCCATCAGTTTTATTTTGCCTAGTAAAGGAGAAGGACCTAGGAACCCTTCAGGCCCATCGGTCCATGCTTTTTTATGCAGAAGCATGACTTTTTGCGCAAGATGAATGATCCTGTGATCTACTATCAACAGCCGGCTGGCTGACAGGCTGGATACCCTTATCCTTGTAGTCTCCCTAGTCTGGCCATCACGCATGTGCAGGCTGCAGCTACGCGCTTGGCAGGCCACGATGAAACCTCAGCTCCAGAGGTGGTCTGTGAGCTTTTATGCTCCGGGGCATACATAAGAGAATTCAGGATCCAGTCAGACAACGCCACGGCTGTGGCATACGTCAATCACCAAGGGAGAACAAGAAGCTCAGCCGCTGCACGGGAGGTCACTTACATACTTCGGTGGGCAGAGCAACACGTACTGGCCCTTTCGGCCATTTACATTCTGTGAGTGGAGAACTGGCAGCGGACTATCTGAGTCGCCAGATGCTGGACCCAGGAGAATGGGCATTGCATCTGGAGATATTCGGGTTACTGTGCCTGAAGTGGGGCACACCAGATGTGGATCTTCTGGCCTCTCGTCTCAATTGGAAGGTGCCAAGATTTGTGTACAGGAAAATAGATCCATGGGCAGACGCGTCAGACAGGCTGGTGGCTCCATGGGATCAGTACCAGTTGATCTATGCCTTTCCCCCACTGAAACTGTTACCACGTCTGCTTCGCAGGGTGGAAGCCGAGGGGATCCCAGTAATACTGGTTGGCCCAGATTGGCCTCAGCATCCTTGGTACACAGACCTAGTGCATCTGGTGGCAGACGCTCCCTGTCTCAAGGTCCAATTCTCCATCCTGCTTTACCATCACTGGCTTTAATGCCATGGCTATTGAGAGCCAGGTGTTGAGGAACCGGGGTCTGTTAGACTCGGTGATCCCAACTATGTTAAGAACACGAAAATCTTCTTCCCGGAAGATATGCCATCGTACCTGGAAGGCCTACATCTCCATGTGTGAGGAGAAAGGATGGCATCTGCGCTTCTTTTCTATATCCAGGATCCTGCTGTTTCTTCAGCAAAGAGTAGACCAGAAATTGGTGTTAAGCACCATTAAGGGGCAAATTTCAGCCTTGGCTGTCTTTTTTTCAGTGACCCCTGGCGTCTCACTCATTAGTGAGTACATTCGTTCAGGGGGTGCGACATGTAGTCCCTCCGGGGTGTCCACCGATACCCCCTTGGGATTTGAACCTGGTGTTATTGACGCTTCAAAAACCGCCGTTTGAAAATATCAGGGAGATTCCCCTGTTGACTCTGTCCCAGAAAGTGGTCTTTCTAGTGGCCATCACATCGGCCAGGAGGGTTTCGGAACTGGCGACCTTGTCTTGCAAGTCGCCTTATCTGGTTAGCCACAAGTATTCTGCAGCTTTCATTTGTTTTTGAAAATGAAGAAAAAAAATGTATTTTTTTTTCTTATTCACCATACCTCTCAGCAAATAGCTTGGGGTGTCTACTTTCCATGGCCTCCAAAACTGTGATAGGCAGTGAGGCGTGAAATCAAAAATTTACACCGTTAGAAAGCCGGAAGGTGGTGCTTGGTTTTCAGGGTCCCGTATGTGGCTAGGCTCCCAAAAAATCCCACACATGTGGTATCCCCGTACTCAGGAGAAGCTGCAGAATGTATTTTGGGGGGTAATTTCACATATGCCCATGGCCTGTTTGAGCAATATATCATTTAATGACAACTTCATGGACTCGACATGCCTCTCAGCAAATAGCTTGGGGTGTCTACTTTCCAAAATGGGGTCATTTGGGGGAGTTTTGAACTGTCCTGGCATTTTATGCACAACATTTAGAAGCTTATGTCACACATCCTCCACTCTTCTAACCACTTGAAGACAAAGCCCTTTCTGACACTTTTTGTTTACATGAAAATATATTTATTTTTTTGCAAGAAAATTACTTTGAACCCCCAAACATTATATATTTTTCAAACACATTTTTGGGGAAAAAACACACTTTTTTTAGATTTGAATGCACTAAAACACACTATATTGCCCAAATGTTTGATGAAATAAAAAACATGATCTCAAGCCGAGTACATGGATACCAAACACTACATGCTTTAAAATTGTGCACAAACGTACAGTGGCGACAAGCTACATACATTTTTAAAAGCCTTTAAAAGCCTTTACAGGTTACCACTTTAGGTTTACGGAGGAGGTCTACTGCTAAAATTACTGCCTTCAATCTGAACTTTGCGGTGATACCTCACATGCATGATACAATTCCTGTTTACATTTGACGCCCCACTGACGCTTGTGTTTGCCTTTGCGCGAGAGCAGGGGGGGACAAGGGTGCTTTTTATTTATTTATTTATTTTATTTTATTTTTTTGCTTTTTTATCTTGTTTTTAAACTGTTCCTTTTATTTATTTATTTATTTATTTTTCAGTTTTATTGTTACCGTATATACTCGAGTATAGGCCGACCCGAATATAAGCCGAGGCCCCCAATTTACCCCCAAAAAAACTGGCAAACTTATTGACTCGTGTATAAGCCGAGGGTGAGACATGCCTGTCCATCCCTGTGTGTGTGTCCGTCCATCCCTGTGTGTCCGTCCGTCCCTGTGTGTCCGTCCATCCCTGTGTGTCCGTCCATCCATCCCTGTGTGTGTCCATCCATCCATCCATCCATCCCTGTGTGTGTGTGTCTCCATCCATCCATCCATCCATCCCTGTGTGTGTGTGTCTCCATCCATCCATCCATCCATCCCTGTGTGTGTGTGTCTCCATCCATCCATCCATCCATCCCTGTGTGTGTGTGTCTCCATCCATCCATCCATCCCTGTGTGTGTGTGTATCCATCCATCCATCCATCCATCCCTGTGTGTGTGTGTCTCCATCCATCCATCCATCCCTGTGTGTGTGTGTATCCATCCATCCGTGTGTGTGTGTGTGTGTGTGTGTGTGTGTGTGTGTGTGTGTGTGTGTGTGTGTGTGTGTGTCCAGCCTACCTGTGTCCCGAGCCTTTGTCCCGAGCCTCCGTCCCGTGTCGTGCCTTGCCTTCGTCCCGTCCCGTCCCGTCCCGTCCCGTGCCGTGCCTTGCCTTGCCTCCGTCCCGTGCCCTCTTCGTCGGCGGCCATTGTAAAATTCAAAAGCCGCGCCTCCTCCTTCGCCTGTGATAGGCGGAACACTGAATTTCCCAGCAGCCTGTGTTCCGCCTATCACAGACGTCGTATCATCCTCGTCCGTAGTACGAGGATGATACGACGTCCGTGATAGGCGGAACACAGGCTGCTGGGAAATTCAGTGTTCCGCCTATCACAGGCGAAGGCGGAGCCGGAGGCGCGGCTTTTGAATCAGAATGGCCGCTGTCTGTCTGCTCGACACGCTGATCGAGCGGGCAGACAGCGATGACTCGAGTATAAGCCGAGGGGGGCACTTTCAGCCTCAAAAAAGAGGCTGAAAATCTCGGCTTATACTCGAGTATATACGGTATCTCAGGGAATGTAAATATCTCCTATGATTGCAATAGGTAGTGACAGGTACTCTTTTTTTGAAAAAAATGGGGTCTGTTAGACCCTAGATCTCTCCTCTGCCCTCAAAGCATCTGACCACACCAAGATCGGTGTGATAAAATGCTTTCCCAATTTCCCAATGGAGCTTTTTACATCCGGCAAAATCTTAAGTCATTAAATGCTTGTAGCTTCTGATTTCTTAGGCCATAGAGATGATTGGAGCCATTCTGGTCTTTGATCGGCTCTATGGTCAGCTGGCGGAACCACCGGCTGCATTCTCAGGTCCTTGTTGGGACAGGAGAGCCAGAGAAAACCAAGACGGTGGGGGGACGACATTCTCTCCCACTGCTTGTTAAAAGCAGTCTAGAGGCTAATTAGCCACTAAGATTGCTTTTACACGAAAGCCGACTGCTGGCTGAAAAGAATGATACCAAGATAATACCTAAACCCGCAGACATCATTCTGGTATAACCACTCAAAGTCCAGCAACATACCAGTAAGTTGCTGGTCCTTGTTGGGCATATATTGTAATCTTTTTTTACATGCAGCCCTGGGCTGAATGAAAAAAAGTGTTTGATCGGTGGGTATGCACACCATTAGAATACCTCCATTCATCCACCCACTTCTAATGATGGGCATACATGCACCGTTTTGTTTTTAACTGTGGTGGTGAAATCACCACCTGCGGTGCTGGAGCTTTATGTATCGCTATTGCTGTCATGTGCATGGCCTAAAAAATATAGGTTGAAGCATGGGGGCATCCACCCCAAAAGATAGGAGCAAATCGCTCCTCCACCCCTGCTGCCCCCATGCTTTGGCATATATGATCTTTTTTTAACTGTGGTGGTGAAATCACCTCCGACAGTGCTGGAGTCACGGCTTTATGTATCGTGGGAGCAAACGCTGTTCCTGTCAAGATAAATAAATCCACGCTGCAACTGAATGGCGTACCTGAAAAAAAAAACTATTAACAATAAAACACAATAAACAGTAAAGTATAAAAAACTTACATACCTGAAAAGCAAATTTAATAAAACCTAATAACAATAAAACATTGCAGAATAGAATACAGTAAAAAAGAGCAGAACAATAGAGAGAGAATAGAGAGAGAGAGAACAATAAAACAACAACTTTTTTTATTTTACATATTTTTTTTTTTGTTTGTTTGTTTTTTACACTTTTTTTTGTAACTGCAATGCCACATACACACGACCGGACTTTCGGCAGAGTTCTGACAGACTTCCAAACAAATGTACTTGCACACACATGAATGGACTAAGTCACTTTGAATGTCCGTTCGTTTTGAACGTGATGACTTAAGACGGGACTAAAAAAGGAAGTTCAATAGCCAGTAGCCAATAGCTTCCCTTGCGTCGTATTTGGTCCGTTGGACCAGCATACAGACGACCGGTTTTCCCGATAGGAATTGAGTCCGTCGGACAAATTTGAAACATGTTCTATTTGTAGGTTCGTCTGATATTTTTTATTAAAAACGATTGGATTAGCCCACACACAATCGGAATGTCCCACGGACTGATTCCGTCAGACCTAGTCTGTCGGAATGTCTGGTCCTCTGTACGTGGCATAACTGTTGTAACTGTAACAGTTCCAGGTTCGGGTCTCTCAAAATGCGATGGCATATTGGGAGACCCTGTGAAAGTGTGCCTAGTCCGTGCAGTGCTGTACTCTATGCTAATACTCAACTAGTGTATGGTAGCATTCAAAACATTCACCAATGCAAAGACCAGGATTGTCAGGACAGGAATGACAATAATAGCGTGTGTCACACCTATATCCGCGCTTGCTGCTTCTTTGGGGGCTTGTTGGGTAGGGGTACTCGGGAGGACATAAGGAAAATGCCTCTCTAGCAGCCGACTTACTGCATTTGGATTGGGAAAGTGAGGTGAAGCACCGTCTGGAAACAGAAGGGCTTTGACGATCTCTTCCTGGAATTTAAGGAAGGATCCAGTCCATCCTGAAGTTCTGTATAGCACATAAGCAGACACTTTTTTGTACCAGCGTCTTGCCTTATGGGCAACTAGGCATGGTGCCAACAACTGGTCGTTGAGGTCCACCCCTCCCAGATTAAGGTTATATTTGTGGACACAGAGGGGTTTCTCCACAACACCAGTCGACGTAGGATTTTGGACCTTCGTGTCTGCATGCAGGGAGGTAAGAACGAAAACATTCTTATTGTCCCTCCACTTCACAGCAAGCAAATTATTACACTTCAAGCAGGCTCTCTCCCCCAGCCTAAGATGGGAATCTACAAGCCGCCGGGGAAGGCCCCGGTGATTAGGTCGCAAGGTGCCACATGCTCCAATCTGATGATCAAACAAGTGACTAAAAAAGTAGCACACTCGTGTAATAATTGTCCACGTACAAGTGGTACCCGTTTCCGAATAAGGGTGACACCAAGTGCCACACAATCTTGCCAGTGCTCCCTATGTAATCTGGGCAGTTTGGCAGCTCTACATGGCTAACTTTTTCCTCATAAACCATAAAACTACATGTATAGCCTGTGGCCCTGTCACAGAGCTTATACATCTTGACCCCGTATCTGACACACTTCCTGGGAAGATACTGTTTGAAAGACAAGTGGCCAGAAAACTTAATCAGGGACTCATCAACGCAGACAACTTGATAGGGAGTAAACAAGTCTGCAAAACGTTGGTTGAAGTAGTTTACGAGGGGCTGAATTTTGTAGAGGAACCTAGCCTGCTACAGCACCTTGAAAACCAAAGGTCTCCATGAGGACGACAGAGTTCATTGTTGTTGAAATACATGAACCGCAAGATCTGCTCATATCATGCCCTAGTCATGGAGGAAGAGAACATGGGCATATGGTGAATTGGGTCAGTAGACCAATATGACCGCAATTCACACTTTGTAGTTATGCCCATGAGGAGGGATAGGCCCAGAAAGATCTTAAATTTGGAAACCGTAATTGGTTTCCAATCTCTGGCAAGGGATAACTGGGGAATAGCCGCAATGTATTGACCAGCATACAAATTGCTTTTGTCCATAATAGATCTCTAGATCTTCCACCTGAATGCCGGGTTGGGGGAATGGGTGAATGGGGGAAGTATGGATGCTGTAGAAGTGGTGGGTTCCTAATTAGGATTGGCGTATTCAGCAGGAAGGGCACTATAGACTTGAGGGGCCTGTATTTGTCTTCTTCTCGGTGGCAGCAGAACACTACTTTTCCTTGCCACCTCACCAGCTTGAACTGCACTTATGGGACTCGCCACATCACCACGTGTTACTACAGTGCTGGTTTGACTACGACCAGGGTGTACTAGGCCACTGGTGCTTGCCAGTTCACCAGAAGGAATAGCGGCACTAGTACTTCTCTAGTACTAGTACGAGAGCCCTGCGGTTCTTGCACCTCAACAGCAGAAGATCGGGGTCTGGTACGCCTGACCTTGGCAGGCACTGCATCTCTGTTGTCAGAGCTATCTGTCATGGAGTCGCTGTCATCTACAGGATCGTATTCTGAGCCTGAATCTACTCTTTACTCCTCTTTGCTATCTGTCATGCTCAGAACCGTGTAGGCCTCTTCACTAGTGTACCTTTTATTTGCCACTTAGTGGTACACTAGTGAGACTCACAGGTAAAAAAAAGCTCCTGACTGTTAGCGACTGATTCAAACGCTACCAAAAAAACAGCGATCACAGGGATCAGGCCTGACTCTGCGAATGCTGCAGTTGTGTGTTGTGTTTTGTAAGTGACAATGATCGATTGATACTGCACTTGGGTGGGCTGGGCTGGAACCCTAAACTGCTGTTAACACAAGTATAGATCTGATCAGATCAGATATTGATCCGTTCAGATACTATACCACTAAAGGAGGTGTATGCTGCGTGCGTGTGTGTTAGCAGTACTGGCACTAACCTAACACTGCCTGGGGCGATGCAGACCCTATCTGACCCTAAAACCTAACTGATATCACCCACCTGCCTATCAGGGGTTTAAACCTTTATTAGGTGATATACGGCGGGTGCCCTGACACTATAAAAAACAAACTAACTAATGTTATCACTAATTTCTGATTGGGACTCTAAAACAAAGTTAATACTGCAGCTGCAGGAACGGATTCACAGGACTCAATCACTGTGTTTAAAATGTCAGTCCAGTCTCAAAATGTATTATTACATGTTATTTTATACATAGATAAGAAAGGGTGGTTTGAGATGTTAATAAAAACTAACAAATAGAAATATGTTATTAAAAACTAACAAATAGAAATATATTATTAGAAGCTAGCAAATAGAACAATTGCAAAAGTAAAACATTGAGATGGGAGGGGAGGTATTTAGTAGGAGATGTGTCTGTGTGTTAGGTGAAGGTTACAGAACACATTTCAACAGTGAGAACAAAATGGAGTCTCTTGTGCTTAAATGAACAGTACAGTGAATGTCCATGTCATTTCCCTCCTTTTGTTTATTTGACACCATTCTTCTCCGCATTACATTCAGCCGATTGCTGTTAACTCCTGTTACATTTGCGCAGAGAGACGGCGTCCTGTTCAGCTCTCTCGCAATAATGGGTTCATCAAGGCTGGTGGTACAGCGGGTAGTCACACAGAGGCATAGCCTGATGAGGAAGTAAATAACAAATATGAGAAATAGGAACATCACAATGTAAGCACCTAGTTTCTGTAACCATGTTGCTATGCCATATAAAAAGTCGCCAAAACCCCCTAAACCCTTAAAGGGGTTCCACTTATCTTTAGCAAAATCTCTGGCCTTATTCTGTTGTTCTCTTAACTTAGCAAGGTGACCTTTAATAATGTCCTCATTATCAGAAATGTATATACAACAGTCAGTGCAAAATACCGTATTTATTGGCATATAACACGCACCGGCGTATAACACACACCCCAAGTTTAGGAGGGAATTTTAAGGAAAAAAACTTTTAGGAGGGAAGTTTAAGGAAAAAAACTTAAATTTAAATGCCCATCATTGCACCCTTGTCATAGTCATTTGCAGCCTTGTCCATCATTGCACCCTTGTCAATGTCATATGCAGCTTTGTCATGCAGCCTTGTCCATTGTTGCACACTTGTCAGTGTCATTTGCAGCCTTATCAGTTTTTTTTGCAGCTTTTCCTTTTAAAAATGGCGCCGCTGAGATACAGAGCCGGATGTCCTGTGTATCTTAGTGGCGCTCGGCCGTTCTCTGCAGCTTTCAGCCACCTTCGGCCGTTCTCTGCAGCTTTCGGACATTCTCGGCAGCTCAGAACCGAAGGCGCTGAAAGCCGCCCAGAGGCTCACAATGGCAGGGGATCGGGGTAAAACAAGCACCCACAATTTCCCCCTGATTTTAATGGGAAAAAAGTGCTTGTTGTACGCCGATAAATACGGTACCTTACACATCCCACCTTGAGCTACAGTGAGATAATTTAGAGTTAATCTGTGCTCTAATACTACTTTTTTAATCTGAGCCATTTCTTCACTTAATAAACCTATATCAGTGGTAGTAAGGTTAATACTCTCATCTACAATTCTAGTGTAATTATTTATTCTTTTCATTGCTTCAATTCCCATCCTGTCCAGGAAGGGAACCATCACCATGCCATGTCACCTTCAGTGAAAAGCTCTTTTGAACAATAAAGGGTATTCTGGACTTTGATATGGTTGCACTGTATCTTTGCGAACAGCCAAAGCAGGTGCTAACTTCCCAATATAACATGTACATGTAAAATTAGTAGGAAACCAGGCGTAAGCTTTATTTCCACATATATAATATAACCCTCTACGTATGGACGGTATGCCTGCTCCTAAGAAACTGGAAGAAATAACATGGAATCTCAGGTAACCGATATTTTCACATATTGGGAACTGTGAGCAATTTGTACTATAAAGGGTTATATTTAGTTCTGGATCTGGGATATAATACTATTGACCATTGTTTCCTCCATAAACTATAATCTTTGCTCCGGTGCAATCTGACTTGCCCAGCCATGTACATTTAGTGTAAAACGGGCATGTAATGTTTAAACAAATCTGTGGAGTGTCTATCTGTTTTGAAACCATCAAATATACTGATCTGTGCTCATTAGCTGTGGAGACTATGTATGAGCCATTTATTCTGGTCTTGTTTAGGTCAGTGAATTTGAGAGGCATTGCTATCATGGCTATTGTTCCTGTGTGGGGATGTAAGTGAGAACACACCCAGCAGTCATTAGCGTTGTTATGGGTTGCATACAACTTTAACATTTGGATGAAAGAGTTATTTTTCCATGTCTCAGTTTTCACAAACAACAAAAAGAAAAGAAACATCATCATAATTTTTTCAAATGATATCATCACTTCAGGATTTTCTTGCAATGACTAGTGTGAATCCAGGTGTGCTTTCCTTCCAACTTGACAGCGGAACCGGTTGTCAAAAGCACCAAATGTGGTCCGTCAAATTTTGGTTCTAACGGCTTTCTGACATGTCGCTTGACCACCACCCAGTCACCTGGTTGGATTCTGTGAATACCTGAAACAGAATCTGGGTCAGGGATAGATTTATAAACACCTTCATGCATTTTATTCAATGTTATTTGCAAAATCTGAACATATTCTAACAGACTAGAGTGAGAAGCCTGCAACTGTTGGGGAAAATTTAGCTCTGTTTTGGGTGGCCCTCCAATTAAAATCTGATAGAGGGACAGCCCATGTGATTGTTTAGGGGTAGTTTGTACAGAATATAGGGCTAATGGCAAAGCTTCCACCCATCCTTTTGCTGTATCTGCTTTTATCTTTGCACATCTGTTTTTCAAAATGTCATTAAGTCTCTCAACTTTACCACTACTTTGTGGATGATGAGGTGTATGGAATGCTTGCTGTATGTGAAGGACTTCCATTGCCTCTTTCATAGTTTCATAGTTAGTAAGGTTGAATAAAGACACCAGTCCATCCAGTTCAACCTGAGTGAGTGTCTACAATTGTCCCTATCCCTTTACACTGCACACTCACATCAGTCCCTACCCTCAAGGAGCCCACAATCCAAGGTCCTCATTCATATACTAGAGCCAATTTTGGACAGAAGCCAATTAACCTACCTGCATGTCTTTGGATTGTGGGAGGAAACCAGAGTACCCGGAGGAAACCCACGCAGGCACAGGGAGAACATGCAAACTCCAGGCAGGTAGTGTCGTTGTTGGGATTTGAACCAGCGACCCTTCTTACTGCTAGGTAAGTAAAATGGGTTCCTCTGTCACTCTCAATAGTTTCAGGAACTCCATATCTACAAACTATTTCATTCAATATTTTCTTTGCTGTTGTTTTTGCATTTGCTTTAGCTACCGGCCAGCACTCTGGACAACTTGAGAATTGTCAATACATACTAAAGCGTACTCATATCTGCCTATTCTGGGCATCTGAATGTAGTCTATTTGAATTCTTTGGAAAGGGAAATCTGGCTTAGGAGAATGCTTTTGGGGAACATGGACAGGCCTCCCCGCATTGTACAGAGCACAAGTAAGACATAAAGCACAAAACCTGGCTGCAAATGCACTAAATCCAGGTGCTATCCAAGAGCAGTCAGTAAGTGCCACCATCGCGCCTTTATCAAGATGAAGTTGTTATAAAACTGGTTACAAACTTCTGGGTAGACACCACCTATGGTCAGCGCTCCACAGGCCCTGCTGATTTTGGGTAGCATTACATTTGATCCACTTATCCTTCTCTTTATCAGGGGCCTGGTTCTGCAACTGAATTAGAGTTTCTACATCCCACTGCTCTTGATGAGGGGAATCTGTCCCCGCTACCTGGGCAACCCCCTACAGTGGGTGTGACTCCAAATGCCATAAGGGCAGCATCCTTTGCCGCTTGGTCTGCTAAAGTGTTTCCTCTGGCTGTCATGTCATTTCCCCTTGCATGCCCTTTTACCTTCAAGATGGCAACTTCCGTTTCTGAAAGGCCTCAAATAGCCGCTCTATGAGTTTTGCATGTCTCACTGGCTTCCCTGCACTAGTCAGGAAATTCCGTGCTTTACAGATAGGCCCAAAATCGTGAGCTATTCCAAACGCATATCTGCTGTCAGTGTAAACATTTCCCCTTTTATTCTCTAGATGACATGCTTTGACTACAGTACACAACTCCACTTCCTGTGCTGACATCTGGGGTATTAATGCTTCCTGATGTAAAATGGTGTCTGCAGTGGTTATAGCAAACCCTGTGTGTGGCTGACCATCATCAGTGTAAAATCTGGAACCATCTGCAAATAAGTGTGTGTCACAATCTGATAAAGGCTCATCTTTTGCTGGTGTGACAGAGGCCCTTTCTACCTCCATCAGAGCCATACAATCATGAGAAAAACTCTCAGGTTCTACATCAGTACCATTTGGTACATCTTCCTCATCAATTATAGGAAGAAGAGTAGCCGGATTTAAAGTAACATATCGTTTGATTGTTAAATTCGATGGAGCAAAAAAGAGCAGACTGGTACTTGTCAAATCCACTGCAGACACATGTCTGGTGTTTACTTGATTCATGATTTCCTGTACTGCATGTGGCACACACAGGATCAGAGCAGAATCTAGTACAAGCTCAGTTACTTTGTCTAGCAGCAAAATGCAGGCTGCTATGGCTCGCATACAACTGGGGGAGCCTTTGATGACATGGTCTAATGAGGCTGATACATACATCATACATCACAGGCCTCTGTTTGTCTCCATGTAGCTGGGTGAGTACACCTGCAGCAAATCCATTGACTTTATGACAGAACAACGAGAAAGTCTTAGTATAGTCAGGAAGTCCAATGGCGGGAGCTTCAAACACAATTTTAATAAACTCCTTCATCTGCAATTCATTGTCCCATGTGAGTTTGAAAGGGTTTCTAGTGGTAGCCTCATATAGAGGAGCCATAAGCTCTGATGCATTATGAATCCAGTCCCTACAATACCCCACTAACCCCAGGAAGGCACGTAATTGCCCTACATTTCTTGGCTTTTCAAATTTTTGTTGAGTTTTAAACTCGATATGGGGTTAGGTGACGGATTCCATGTAAAATGCAGTGACCCAGGAAGATCACTTTCTCTTAGCAGTATTGTAGCTTATCTTTGCTAATTTTGTTGTTACTGTTATAGAGAAACATTAGAAGGCTTACTGTTTCTCTGCTACAAATGTCCTTTGTATCAGAACAAATAAGCAAATCGCCTATGTACTGAAGCAAAACTGTGTTTGGGTGTGAGGGGGACCATTGGTCCAATACTTGCTTTAACGCAGTATTATATTCAGAGGGGCTACTCACACAGCCTTGGGGCAATCTTGTCCATGTTAACTTTTGGGCATCCTTGGTACAAGAAAAAAGGTGCCAGCAATCGGGGTGCAGGGGCACCCGAAAAGAAAGCATTTGCAAGATCAATTACTGTAAAGTAAACTGCTGGAGGCAGTAACATAAAGTGACATAAATAAAATCTTACATACAATAAAAAATGATTTGCAACACTCACTAATGAGTTTTGCTAAGTAATGTAAAATAAATGAAAGGATTAATTTCTCCCTGTGGACACAATAACCATATATATATATCAGACAAAAAGTTTGTGATTTACGCAGCCAACAGTTACTCTTCTACAGAAAGAGTAATGCCGTGTACACACAACCAAACTTTCTGGCAGACTAGGTCCAACGGTCTTCCCGATGGACTTTCAGCAGACTTCCGACTGACTTCCTGAACAAATGGACTTGGCCACACACAATCGCACCAAAGTCCGACGGATTGAACTGTGATGATGTACAGTAGGTGACCGCGATATTGTGTCAATCTCGTCGCTTTTATCGGCGAGATTGACACCCTATGAGCCCCGTCGCGGGAGCCAGCGCCGAGCCGCATCGGGAAAGGAAAATGTTTATTTTCCTTTCCCGATAAGCGACAAGCATCGCTGCCCGGGTTCACACTGGTGCAGGGATCCGAATTGGATTCTCGCCAATACCAGGCACTGTATTTTGTATGAATCCTAAGGGAGAACACCACGCCAAATAAATAAATAAAAACGGCATGGGTCCCCCCCACGGAGGCATACCAGGCCCTTAGGTCCGGTAGGGATTTAAGGGGAATCCCCTACGCCAAAAAAAACGGCGTGGGGTCCCCCCCAAAATCCATACCAGACCCCTATCCGAGCATGCAGCCCAGTCAGTCAGGAAAGGGGGTGGGGATGAGCAAGCAGCCCCCAACCTCCTGAGCCGTACCAGGCCGCGTGCCCTCAACATGGGGGGTGGGTGCTTCGGGGGAAGGGGGCGCCCTGCGGCCCCCCCACCCCAAAGCATCTTGTCCCCATGTTGATGAGGGCAAGGGCCTCTTCCCGACAACCCTGGCCATTGGTTGTCGGGGTCTGCGGGCGGGGGGCTTATCGGAATCCGGGAGCCCCCGGATACCGGCCCCCCACCCTATGTGAATGAGTATGGGGTACAATGTACCCCTACCCATTCACCTGTGAAAAAAAAATGACAAAAAAAAACACAACGCACAAGGTTTAAAAATAATTTATTGCACTGCTCCGGGGGTCTTCCGTCTTGGGGGGTCTTCTCGCCAGACTCCTCCGCTATCTTCTGCTCTTTTACTAGCTCTTTCACTAGCGGAGGAGCCCGGTTTTCTTCTTTGCCGCCACCGCCCGGGGGTCTTCTTCTGACATCGGGGGTCTTGTCCCCCTCTTTGGTTCTTCTTGCCGGGCCTCCGCTTTCTTCCTTTAGCTCTTTTACTAGCGGTGGCCCGGTCTTCCGTCGCTGCCGCCCCTTCTTCCGACTTCAGGGGTCTTGTTCCCCTCTTCGGTTCTTCTTGCCGGGCCACCGCTTCTTCTTCCAGCTCTTTTACTAGCGGTGGCCCGGTCTTCTGCTGCCCCTGCCGCCGCCGCCTTCCGTTCTTCTTCTGCTTCTTTCTTCTTGAGATGTTGACTCAACGCTCTCTCCGGCCGCAATGCCAGGGACGCGGTGTGCGACGACTTATATAGGGACAAGGGGCGGGGTCACCGGTTGATGTCACATGGTGACCCCGCCGCTTATGATGTCACAGTCCTGGAGGATGTCTTATTGGGAACACTGCTTGTCCCCGATGCTGGTAAACAGCCATTGATCCATTCACAGCCGATCACTAACTGTAAACACAGATTGGTAATTAGCTGTTACCGGCTTTTCCCTCCTCACACACCGTTTCCAGTGTGAGGAGAGAAGAGCCGGGAGTAGTGAGTTACAAAACACCACACTTGTCCCATCCCCCCCATTGTCATCTTTCACCCAACGGTCACCACAGTCACCCCATATAGTGCACCTGTCACATAAGAGACAAGCCATCAGTGACCATCAGTGGTGCACCCGTCACCCACCAGTGACCGCGCCCTGCTACCCGTCACCCATCAGTGACCATCAGCATTGCACCCATCGCCCATCAGTGACCATGGCCTGTCATCCATCACCGGTCACCCATCAGTGACCGTGGCCTGTCATCCGTCTGTGACCATCAGCTGTCACCGTCCGTGGCCTGTCACCCATCAATGACCATTGCCCATCACACCATCATCACCTATCAGTGAAAGTCACCTGCCACCCATCGCACAGCCCATTAGGTACCGTCACCTGCCACCCATTACACAGTCATCAGCGTCATGTCCAAAAGATTATATACCATCCTCTCCATGACTGATGAGAGCAGCGGGGAGTTCTCATCAGATTCCAATTCTGATTCCGAATAAAATTCAGCATTTGAACCAATTGAGAGTAGTGAATCTGCAAATGATTCAGATGAAGAATGGGTCTCTCCTAAAAGGGCACGGCGCTATGGAAACCAGACAGCCGCCAGCAAATGGAATTATATTCCCAGGCCCAGTACCAGTGCTGCCGCCAGCAATAGGCCCCAAGAACAAATTCCCAGGCCTGGTACTAGCGCTGCCACCAGCGATAGGCCCGGGAACAAATGCCCAGTACCAGTGCTGCCACCGGCGATAGGCCCCAGGAACAAATGCCCAGGCCCAGTACCAGTGCTGCCACATCACACCTGAGTACCAGCACAGGGAATTCAAATCCCCCAACTACTGGAGTGTCACATCCCCCAAGAGTCAGGGCCTCTACATACATGCCAGATGGTCTTGCCAACCCAACATGGCTGCCTTCCAACTCGGGATCACCAATTTTTCCCCCTTTCACAGCACAGCCAGGTGTGCAGGCCAACACCCAAAATTTCACAGAGATCGATTGCTTTTATCTGTTTTTGCCCGACACTTTGCTGCAATTTATTGTGGACCTGACCAAATTATTGCCAACAACCCCCAATCATCATATGCCCGTCTGTTTGAGTGCAGAGATCTGAATTTGAATGAGTTCAAATTGTTTATGGGCCTCACCATAAACATGGAGCTTACCAAAAAAAATGAAGGACATGCCTATTGGTCCACCAACTCCATCCACCGCATGCCCATTTATTCTGCCGTAATGTCCAGGTCCCGATACGAGATGATTATGTGATTCCTTCATTTTAGCGACAACTCCCAGTGCCCTCCCCGCAATCATCCAAATTACAATAAGTTAGATAAAATTCGCCCACTGATAAATGTATTTTTCCAACGATTTGCAGAACTCTGTCTCCGATCAGAATATATGTGTAGCTGAGTCCCTGGTACCCTTTTCAGACCAGCTAGGAATAAAGCAATACATTCCTAGCAAAAGGGCCAAATACGGAGTCAAATTTTACATAGTAAATAACTCCTACGTAGTCTACACCAAATCCACGGAAAGCCCCACCCCCTTCCTAAAATTCATAGAAGAAGTTGTCACGTCCCTCATCTATCAACAAAGAGCCCCCCCCCCCCCAGAAGACCTTCACTCTGATGCTGTTAGCTGACTTCATGAGCCCCACTTCCTGTACAACATTCCACCATCTGAAGCAGGCCGATGACGGCAAAAAAAAAAATGTTGCATGTGCCGTAAAAGAGTATTTCGAAGAGATACCAGCTACCATTGTCCCCAGTGTCCCACCTAACCTGGCCTTTACATTGGTGAATGCTTCCAACTTTATCATACACCCCTAAAATATTAGCCCATATTTTTAACCATTTCCGACCCTGCCCTGTTTTTTGACTATGCCTCTGCCTACCATTTGGACTGCTTCCACGTGAACTGACCCTGACCTGTTTTATCTAGTATGCTTCTGCCCACCGCTTGGACTGCTTTCTGTTTTATTGACTATGCTTTTGCCTACCACTTGGACTGATCTGTTGCCCTGCTACTGTAGTACACAGGGGTCTCACATATGCTAAGGGCTCCAAAATTGTTTTTCCAGATGGAGAAAACTTTTTTTGTTTTCTCCAGGTTTCATAACTTCCAGATTCTCCAACTCTCTGGAATCTCTGGAGTCCAGAGGCATCATAGAGATTTGGGTGGGCAAGACCTCTACCCCTGTGCCCCTGTGCACAGGTCTCACCTGATTGCCTCTGCTTGCCGCATGAACGGACCACACCTCTGCCTGCTACCTGGACTATGCAAATAATTAGCTGTAGCAAGAGGCAGTATGTTTATTAAGGGCTGGAGAGTGGTACCATAATGAGTGTCTGCAGGTAACAGTGTACCAGGACCAGTATTATGGCTGTGCTGGCTGTCTCTGCCTGAACAATTTCTATGGATTGTGCTGTGCTGACAGTATTTTTGTGCTGACCATAGACAGTATTCCTGCCTGCTGCCTGGATAATTACTATTGCTGTCACTAAGCACATCCCTGCCTGCTGCCTGGACCAGTGCTTTCCTCTGGACACTACTAAAAAGCAAAAGTAATCCTTTTTTACATTTATTTTTTACTATTTCCGCAATAGAATTTATTTTGTATTGTAATTCTTGGCATGTACATGCTATGTGTTAGAAATATGAAGGGCCATCAAAAATGATAGGTTGCCAGGAAATGATATATGTAATTTATGCTCCTAGAACGCCTGATGGTGCTACTTGGATGTTGGGCCTCTGTATGTGGCCAGGCTGTGTAAAAGTCTCACACATGTGGTATCACCAAACTCAGGAGGAGTAGCAGAATGCATTTTGGGGTGTCATTTTTGCTATGTGTTGAAAATATCTTATATATGGACAACTTTGTATAAAAAAAATGGGTTTTCATTTTTTTTCCAGATTTTACAAAAACATTGGGGTGTTTACTTTCCAAAATGGTGTCATTTTGTGGACAATTCCATTGTTCTGGTGCTCCAGGGCCTTCAAAAGTGTAATAGGTGGTTGAGAAATGAGATGTGTAGTTTATGCTCGTAGAACACCTGAAAGTACTACTTCAATGTTGGGCCTTTGTATGTGGCCAAGCTGTGTAAAAGTCTCACACATGTGGTATCACCATACTCAGGAGTAGCATAATTTATTTTGAGGTGTCATCTTTGCTATGTACATGCTATGTGTTGGAAATATCTGATGATGACATGACTGAAATGGACAATTTTGTGTAAAAAAAAGCGTTTTTAATTTTTCAAAAACTTCTGGGAAAAATGTAACCATTCAAAAGACTTATTGTGCCTCATAGATTATATGTTGGGGTGTTTGCTTTCCAAAATAGGGTCATTTTGTGGGCAATTCCATTGTCCTGGTGCTCCAGGGCCTTCAAAAATTTTGTAGGTGGTTGAGAAATGAGATGTGTAATTTATGCTTGTAGAAAACCCCTGAAGGTGCTACTTCAATGTTGGGCCTTTCAATGTGGCCAGGCTGTGTAAAAGTCTCACACATTTGGTATCACCATACTCAGGAAGAGTAGCAGAATGTATTTTGGGGTGTCATTTTATGTATGCATATGCTCTGTGAGGGAAATAAGCGGTTAATATGACAATTTTGTAAATAATAAATAAAAATAAAAATCTCTATTTTGCAGAGAATTGTGGGAAAAATACAACTTAAAAAACGCACCATGCTACTTACCTAATAACATGGAATGTCTACTTTCTAAAAATGGGTCATTTGGGGGTATTTGTACTTTCCTGACTTGTTAGTGTCTCAAGAAATAAGATAGGCCTTCAGCACATCAAGTGTGATCAGATGTGATAAATTTTCTGTGAAAACTTCTGGAAAAAATTGAACCATTCAAAAGACTCATTGTGCTTCATAGATTATATGTTTGGGTGTTTGCTTTCCAAAATGGGGTCATTTTGTGGGCAATTCCATTGTCCTGGTGCTCCAGGGCCTTCAAAATTTTAATAGGTGGTTGAGAAATGAGATGCGTAATTTATGCTTGTAGAAAAAGCCTGAAGGTGCTACTTCAATGTTGGGCCTTTCAATGTGGCCAGGCTGTTTAAAAGTCTCACACATGTGGTATCCCCATACTCAGGAAGAGTAGCAGAATGTATTTTGGGGTGTCATTTTTTTGTATGCATATGCTCTGTAAGAGAAATAACTTGTTAATATGACAATTTTGTAAAAAATAAATAAAAATAAAAATCTTTATTTTGCAGAGAATTGTGGGAAAAACACAACTTAAAAAACTCACCATTCTACTTACCACTTAATACCTTGGAATGTCTACTTTCTAAAAAGGGGTCATTTGGGGGGTATCTGTACTTTCCTGACTTGTTAGTATCTCAAGAAATAAGATAGGCCTTCAGTACATCGGGTGTGATCAGATGTGACCAGTTTTCAGTGATTGGCGCCATAGTTTGTAGACTCTATAACTTTCACAAAGACCAAATAATATACACTAATTTTGGTTATTTTTACCAAAGATATGTAGCAGTATAAATTTTGGCCAAAATTTATGACGGAAAATTACTCATTTGCAAAATGTTATGACAGAAACAAAGAAAATGGCATTTTTCTCACAAAATTTACGGTATTTTTTTATTTATAGCACAAATAATAAAAAACCCACTAGTGATTAAATACCAGCAAACAAAAGTTCTATTTGTGTAAGTTCCCTGTATTGAAGTGGTTAAGGATGCGTCTTGCATCATTAAAGTATCAGAGCATGAGGCGTGATGATGAGGGTATGCAGTTTGTATGATGAATGAAGTGTGGGTGTGTGCCCAATTGAAGTGTGAGCTGAAGTGTCATCAAGTGTGAACGAAGAAGTGTGCCGGCCGATGGCTTCCTCTCCTGGTCCTAGATACCATCCTGGACAATGCGTTCATAAAAATTATAATAAGCCTAGCCCAGAAGGTGAAACCTCATATCATTGGTTCATGCATCTACTCAGTAATTCCATTGTTTTATTAGACATTGCCTCTTTTAACCACCAAGTGTCATCCTAGGGCAGAAATATTTGTTCTGAATTATTCTTCTAAATGATTTGTTGTATGAATGTCCATTTTTTCATGGTACAGGCGTGGCCATATGATATTTCTAATATATATCTATAAGGTTCAGGAGATCTGGTAACCCATTTCTACATATAGTATATTTCTAAATCAGATTAATACATATACCTAACGATATTACTACTGTGCCAGCAGACAATAAAATCACGGCTTGCCTCATGAGATATAATACATGAGGTTATAATCTTGTATTCATACACGTTTAGATTTATGAGGAGATGGTGCTTTTCTTTGTAACATATTATCATAAATAAATAAACATTCTACAGTTCCCTTTTGGCATATTATGGACCATGGAGGTTGTACAACAATATTTATGTCGATATTCCTAGATATTTTAAATGAAGTCTGAAATATCTGAAGTTGTTACACGAGAGAAAAAAAACAGTTCTTTCTACGATGAGTTTTGCTCTGCGTTTATCTTTTTCAAAGCCAAAAAATGGCTGGTCACCTAATTCCTAGCTTTGTAGTCATTTGTATCCATAAGTTTATCCGAATACACCTAGTGCCTTCACACTCCACCTTCGTGTAAACATCAGGCCAGTATGTAATTACCCCAGGTGTGTGAGTAAATCATAAAGATCCGCTCCAGTGGCTGAGCAACGTGTAGGCGAAGTGGAGGATACTGTAACCGACCACAAGACCTCTATCAGGGCATTTCAAACCAAAGTCAGGGCGCTGGAATGTCGGGCAGAAGATGCTGAAAATCGAAGTTGCAGAAACAACCTCCGCATTGTTGGCCTCCCAGAAGGAGTAGAGGGGCACAATCCCACAGTTTTCACAGAAGACCTGCTGAGATCACTACTACCAGCGGCACAGCTCTCACCGTACTTTATGGTGGAGAGGGCTCATCGTGTACCACCAAGGCCAGGGCCGGAGGGATCCCCCCCGCGCCTTTATCCTTTGGTTACTAAATTTTCCGTGATAGGGATGAGTTACTCAGGGCTGCCCGGGTTGTGGGTGACATCCCATACCGCACTGCTAAACTTATGATGTTCCCGGATTACACGCTGGAGACACAGCGGTAACGCCGCTCCTTTGATATGGCAAAAGCAGCTCTACGGGTCAAGGGGCTCCAATATAGCATTCTGTGTTCTGCTAAACCAGGGGTTCGATGGAGAAACTGTGAAGAGCTTCACCAGCCCTAAGGATGCCAGCGTGTGGCTGGAGACACTACCGCCGTAGTTTGCATACCTTTACTGTAGCCCTGAACAACAGTGTACTGGGTCAACCATTAGAAGGTGAGGCTGATGTTATATTTGTGAGACTAGCCTGAAGTATACGGCGCTGACATATTTGAGTCACTGTTGTGTCTAGTTATATTTCTCCCAGGCTAAGACATGTTCTGCCCTCACTGCATGTTATCCGGACTGGTAGACCCGGGGTTAATGGCCCTAAGCGACTGTTCTCATATAATCCAGTTAATAGACTGTCAGGTCACCCGAGACCAGGTGACAGATGCACTCCGTAGGAGTTGGAAGTGCACCGCTAAGTAGTGGACCTTAGGACTGACTGCTGTGGATTGTACCCAGGGAGATTCAGGACACAGGTCTACTGGATCACTAACAGATCCCAGTGGGAGCTAGAGTTTAGACTCCGCTCCCTGGGGAAGCTAAGAGCCAGCAGGTGTTTACCAAAGCCTCCAGTGGTGAGGATGGACTTTCTCTGCCGTCTGGCTCCAGGTCACGGCCCCTAGGGTCTCACAGCTCACGCTCACCGTAAACTACAGGAGAAGGAAGCAGCAGGCTGGAACAACAAGGATAGTAAAGGGATAAGGCAGAGTTCAGGGCAACTAACAGACAGGAACAACAGAGTACACGCCAAAGGTTCAGGGTCACAGGCAGACAGGGATGGTCGGGGACATGCCAAAAGGTCAAGGTCACAAGCAGACAGGAATCGTTGAGAACACGCCAAGGTTGGTAACAGAGACAAACATAGAACACATGGAAAATAGGAAATAGGAAGCCAAATACACAATGGTTGATCAGCACCACTGGCTTGCAGTGCACAGGTTAATATAGGGTTCCCTGATAGGGCCTGGGGTTGAGCCATGCTTAGAGGAGAGGTTATAAAAACCACCAGGTGGAAGTGGCAGGCTTCTTAGTCTGAACACATGAGGAGAGGTAAGCAAACAGAGGAAGATTACTGTATAACCATGACATAGACTTGGACGCAAACTGAGTGTTCCCCCTTGTGGGATGTCCAAGTTTTTGGTTTTCCAGCATCTCTAGTCAGCAGATTTGGTTCTTACTTTTTTTTTCTTGTTTTTCTGTACTCACAACTTTCCTTTCTTACTGGGCAGTTGTTTATATTTCCCCCGGGGGTTTTCTCTCCAATGTTATATGCAACTTTACATAACAGGGTATGAACGGTCCTAATCAGGTACACGCCTCCCGATTTTTCTGACTTTGTCCTTGGACATATTTTGGGATCATGTGCACTTCACTGTGGGGGGGGGGGGGGGGGGGGGTTGTTGGATGGCCGTTTTCCAATCCGAAAGGGTGATTGTTTATTGTTTTTATGTTCAATGTTATATCTGGTTGGTCTATGTTTTTTTCTACTGCATACTTTGAATGGTTGTCTGGGGGTATGCACCTGCCCTACTATCAAGTAGTTGCGGTCTGTGGGGTGCATAAGATGGCGGAGTGTTGCACACCTGCAGGGGGATTCAGAATCTCAGGGCAGACTGTTATCCTTTATTTATGCTGGTTCCGGCAATATGACAATATAACTATGTTAGAGGGGTAAGTGTTTTGGTGCACAGATCCCTGTCTTTCTAACTCCTTGCAGTTAGGACTGATCCGGGGGGCAGGTACGTTCTAATCCATGCATTAATAACTGGATCCCCACATGTAATAGTAGGAGTATATCTGCCTCCCCCTGCTGATATTATCTTTCTCCACACACTAATGCAAGTGATTGCACAGTATGATGTGGATAGGGTCGTTATTGTGGGGGACTTTAACTCAGTCATGTCCAATGAGTTGGATAGACTCCGACCCTTGCCTCCCACCCCCACCGGTTTATCCCAATGGGCACCCTCTTTGCACCTGGTGGATCTCTGGCATAATTTTTATCCCTCTGACACCCAGTTTACCTGCCTCTCTACCACGTATTGGATGTTGTCCCGCATTGACATGGCCTTTGCCTCCCCAGAACTGTTGCGATAGGTGGCGTCCACTGAGATTCTCTCTCAAGGGATCTGGGATCATGCCCCATTAATGGTGACGATCCAGGCAACTCCATCTGGGGGTCAGAGAATATGGAAATTATCCAGATACTGGATTATGGACCCAGAGATCCAGGAGGATATGCTGGAGACATTATTCAACTTCTGGCTGAGTAATGTGGACTCCTCTGGGCCTTTGATCCTTTGGGATGCATTTAAACCTTGGCTGAGAGGAGAGTACATTAAAAAAAATAGCAGCTAAAAAGAGGGGATCTGAACAGTCTCTCAGGCAGTTGGAGGAACACGCTCAGGAAAAGGTAAAATTATACATACTAACCCCAAATTCTAATAATTATGTCTCTTGGCAACATACTGTAAGGGAACAATCTCTGCTTAGGGTTGACCTCACTAAAAAATCCATGTTAGCCAGTGCCCAAAGGGTTTTCAAATATGGGGACAAAAATGAAAGGCTACTGGCCTGGTTGGCCAAAGGCCAATATGCGACAACACCTGGGTAGGCTGAAGGACACAGATGGCACACTGTTGACCATGCCTGAGAAGATAGGCAATAGGTTTCTACAATTCTACCAAGATCTATATTATTCGAAAGCCACTTACAATGCAGGCGACTTAGCCAACTACTTAGACTTGGTCCCATTTCCTACACTAGACGCAAATAAAAGTAAGGCTTTAGAAGAGGACATTTCCCTGGAGGAGGTGCAGACAGCCATGAGCTGTATGCAGTCAGGTAAGGCCTCTGGTCCAGATGGCATACCCATAGAGTTTTATTCAGTGTATCAGGAGATGTTGGCCCCCAGAATAACCTCCCTCTTCACACAGTTCTCCACTTTGGGATATCTACCAGACTCTATGTCTGAGGCGGTGGTGGTATTGGTGCCCAAGCCCAGGAAGGACCATGAGGAATGTGCCTCATACAGACCCATCTCTCTGATCAACGCCGAAGCCAAGTTGCTGACTAAAATTCTGGCTCGTAAGATTGGCCACAGTGATTTAAGATTCGGTCAATCAGGATCAGACAGGGTTCATGCCCGGGAAGGGCACGGATATCAATATCTGCAGACTGTTTCCCAACCTGGACACCTCTCACAATAATGATGGTACTAAAATCATAGCTTCTTTAGATGCGGAAAAAGCTTTTGATTCCATTGAATGGGAATATCTATGGGAGATCCTGAAGCGATTTTGGATTTGGCCCTAAGTTCCTTAAATGGTTGGGTATGCTGTATAAATCCCCCAGAGCTAGGATTCGTAATAATGATACTCAGATTTTTTTCTCCTCCAGAGGGGCACCAGGCAGCCCATTGTCACCCAGCCTGTTTGCTTTGGCTCTCGAACCACTGGCAATCCTGATCTGGGAGTCATGTAATATTAAGGGGCTCAGAATTGGCCCTCTGGAAGAGAAAATATCTTTATATGCTGACGATGCATTGTTATACTTGCAGGATGCTGGAGCATCATTGCAAGCGGCACTAGAGACTTTCAACAAATTTGGCGCTTTTCTGGAGTTAAGATTAACTGGACCAAATCTGTCATATTTCCAATAAATCCTCAGGCCCGAGTTGCGGTGTCGCAGACTCCACTGCTCTGGGTAGAGGAATTTAAATATTTATGGATTGTGGTGACCAGGGATCTCCAAGCCTTTCGTCGTCTTAACTTCCAGCCAATAGTCATGAAACTTACTGAACATTGTGCCAGGTGGAGGGAGTTGCCACTTAATCTACTGGGCTGTATAAATGTATTGAAAATGCTATATCTACCTAGATTTGATTATATTTTCAGAATTGTCCGGTATGGCTCCCTAGTTAATTTTTCAAAGAACTGGATGTATGTGTAGGCAAATTTTTATGGCAGGGATCTCCCCACAGGTTGGCCAGATCAACCTTACAGCTCCCAAGGAACTGTGGGGGACTTGTACTACCCAACCTACTAGTGTATTACTGGGCAGCAATATTAGTCACTGTAAGATGGTGGTTTGAGCAGTCCCGGACGAATACGGCAACTTGCTTGGAGGCCCGCTAATCTGGGATCTCTCAAAGATCTAGGGAATCGGTATATAGATGCCCTACTGCCTACCCTTCACTCCCGGGCCCCACTAGGGTGACCCTCCAAGTATGGAAAGACACTAGAAAGCGGTTTATACGCCCTTACCATTACTCCCCTTTCTGCCCGCTGTGGGGAAAACCCTCTCCCCCTCACTTTAAGATGATACTGGACCCGCAATTGTGGGCCCGTTATGGGAATAAAGGTCCTCCAGGATGTTGTCCACTCGGGGGTGGTACTTTCCTTCCAGGAATTAGCAGGAAAGTATGAGCTACCAGGGTGGATGATATTTAGATATTATCAGCTGCAGTATGCTGCTAGAGCCCAATTCCCCGAGCCTATAAGCTTGAAAACGGATCCTATAGAGGAAATCCAGGCGCAGGAATCTCTTAAGAAAACGCTAGGAGTGGACTCACCTAAAAGGAATGCTCTGTGGGGAAAGTGGCAGGCTGACATCCCTAGTTTAGATAAGGAGACCTGGGAGGAGTGCTTTGAGGAAGGATCTAAACTTGTGATATCCTCTAGAGATAAATTAATACAAACCAAATGTATTCATCGAGTTTATTACACACCTGGGAGACTGCATCTACCCTCACAGGTCACCAAACAGCCCCAGATGTCAATCCCCTGATAGTACCTATATGCATATGTTCTGGTCTTGTCCCCTGGTTATGACATTTTGGGAAGCGGTTTTTGAAAGCATCAATATCCATCTCCAACTGTCACTCCCGGTGCCCCCTGAATTGGCCTTGATACACTAAGCTGCTCATCTCCTTATTGCTATTTTATGCCAAAAAGGAAATACTAAAGAAACAGGCTTGCCCCCCCCCCCCCCCCGAAAGTGGACTCGTGGGATTCCTCCAAAAATGCTATACTACCTATGTATAAGATGACTTACACCAATAGAGTATGCCCTCAGAAATTTGAATTGATCTGGTTACCCTGGACTGAACAGTTTTAATCCTCCTAGCGTGAATAGAGCTAAGATAATACCCCCAGTGGTAGTGCTATGGACATCTGAGATCCCTAGCTCCCCCACCCCCCTCCCTCCCATACAGCTTGGAAAGTGTGTATTGTCTTAAATTTCTATATGAACAATGGAAGTAGTCAATAACTTTACTTGAATTGATGTGTTAAATCCTATCCGGTTATTTTTTCTCTGCCTATTTTTGGATTATCCCTAGACAATTGATGTATGACTGTACATTGTTGTATGATGTCTTCTCAATAATGACCAACCTCCATATAAAATTTTTGAAATGTATTTATTTCTTCTCAAAAAAGTTCTGACATAATTCTCCCTGCAAATGGGTCAAATGTCGTAGCCGTTTGAGAGAATTACAGAGGCAGACCCATGAAGAAATGGGGCTTAATTCTGGCCTTGTTTAAGAAGGTTCAGGACTGTGGGTATGGAAGGTTGAGTGGGATGTAGACATCTCCAAGTAGGTGTAGTTGATTTGAGAAAAAAAAAACGTGTTTCCGATTGATGTGTACATCCAAGGGTTGTCGTTTGTATGTTGGTGGGAAATGGATCACTCCGGGCACCTTTATTCCTAGCAGCCTTAACGGCTGTCCTGGTAGACTGGCTATCAGTGGTAACCCTGGATCCTTCACACGGTTCCTACTCTGGATGTCTCAGACACTTTAGACCCTCGGCTTTTCCCACCGACTCATGGATATTTAGTCCTATAGAGCAAAATGGATTCCATGAGAAATGACAAATACCTTTTTTATTAATGTAACCTGTGGTTGAGATCTCAGTGTCAGGCTGGTATCCTGAGTTTCCTCGGAGCCCCCCTTTAATCCATTGTGTGATCAGTCCTTTATCTGAACACTCTGGAGGGCAAAACAATGTATAAGACTGTTGCTATGGGAGATATAGCTCTGGGGCAGATTAACATGAGGACATGTGTTTTAAAGCTATGGATACCAGACACTTAACAACTGAATTACGTTCTTCAGAGGCATTTTAAGGTTTAGAATGCAATGACTCTGGGACAATAAAATCATCAAGACATCTTGTTTTCACATGTGGCAGGCTGTCAGTTCTAAGAAAAATTTTACCTTACAGTCAACCTTCTACTTGGCAGGAAAGATAAGATAATGATAAGATCTCCTCCCTCTAACAAGTCATCTAAGACAATCAAATTACCTTATGCCGATGATTCTTCATCTTTTATCATAATACCAGAACATTTAGACCTCTTGACATCATTAGTGCCTTTAGGATTTGGTCTTCCTCTGGAATTACCATCTTCGGCGACTTCTGGAAACTGGGCTGTTTTGAGTGACCTGCTTATGTTAGAGGAATGAAGTGACCACTGAAAAATAGGAGAATAGTTATTATCTAATGACCAAGATCGCTTGGCAGGGACTTCAGGATCCTCATTACTGTGACCTAAGGATAAAATGATGTTAGAACCTCTGTCTCCTTTGCCTTTATTCAGTGCATTCCTCTGATCTCTCGCAATCTGGCCATTGGCTTAAATCTTGGTTTGTGGAACATTGGTGCAAGAAATGCTCTTTGCATATGCCCTTTGATGGACAATGTCTCTATGGCAAATCCCAGGACAGCGTTGTTATTGATGTCACCGGGAGAAAGCACCCTTTTGCACCAACAAAAGAAGGATAAGCCTTAGACTGAAAAACCCTCTACAGCAGAGGTTAAGAAGAGTTCCAGGGCTTTCAAAGTGCAACACAATCCTGGATCCCTTAATTCTCCAGGCCTGCAAGCAAGTCCTTTCCATATTTACAGTGCCTTGCGAAAGTATTAAGCCCCCTTGAACTTTTCAACCTTTTGCCACATTTCAGGCTTCAAACATAAAGATATAACATTTTTATTTTTTGTGAAGAATCACCAACAAGTGGGACACAATTGTGAAGTGGAACGAAATCTATTGGATTTTTGAAACTTTTTTAACTAATAAAAAAATGAAAAGTGTGGCATGCAAAATTATTCGGCCCCCTTGCGTTAATACTTTGAAAGACACCTTTTGCTGCGATTACAGCTGCAAATCGCTTGGGGTATGTCTCTATCAGTTTTGCACATCGAGAGACTGAAATTCTTGTCCATTCTTCCTTGCAAAACAGCTCGAGCTCAGTGAGGTTGGATGGAGAGCGTTTGTGAACAGCAGTTTTCAGCTCTTTCCACAGATTCTCGATTGGATTCAGGTCTGGACATTGACTTGGCCATTCTAACACCTGGATACGTTTATTTGTGAACCATTCCTTTGTAGATTTTGCTGTATGTTTGGGATCATTGTCTTGTTGGAAGATAAATCTCCGTCCCAGTTTCAGGTCTTTTGCAGACTCCAACAGGTTTTCATCCAGAATGGTCCTGTATTTGGCTGCATCCATCTTCCCCTCAATTTTAACCATCTTCCCTGTCCCTGCTGAAGAAAAGCAGGCCCAAACCATGATGCTGCCACCACCATGTTTGACAGTGGGGATGGTGTGTTGAGGGTGATGAGCTGTGTTGCTTTTATGCCAAACATATCGTTTTGCATTGTGGGCAAAAAGTTCGATTTTGGTTTCATTTGACCAGAGCACCTTCTTCCACATGTTTGGTGTGTCTCTCAGGTGGCTTGTGGCAAACTTTAGACGAGACTTTTTATGGATATCTTTGAGAAATGGCTTTCTTCTTGCCACTCTTCCATAAAGGCCAGATTTGTGCAGTGTACGACTGATTGTTGTCCTATGGACAGACTCTCCCACCTCAGCTGTAGTTCTCTGCAGTTCATCCAGAGTGATCATGGGCCTCTTGGCTGCATCTCTGATCAGTCTTCTCCTTGCCTGAGCTGAAAGTTTAGAGGGATGGCCAGGTCTTGGTAGATTTGCAGTGGTCTGATACTCCTTCCATTTCAAAATGATCGCTTGCACAGTGCTCCTTGGGATGTTTAAAGCTTGTGAAATATTTTTGTATCCAAATCCGGCTTTAAACTTCTCCACAACAGTATTACGGACCTGCCTGGTGTGTTCCTTGGTCTTCATGATGCTCTCTGTGCTTTCAACAGAACCCTGAGACTATCACAGAGCAGGTGCATTTATACAGAGACTTGATTACACACAGGTGGATTCTATTTATCACTGTCAGTCATTTAGGACAACATTGGATCATTCAGATATCCTCGCTGAACTTCTGGAGTGAGTTTGCTGCACTGAAAGTAAAG
The DNA here is from genome assembly GCF_037356315.1 of Lithobates pipiens. Lineage (NCBI taxonomy): Eukaryota > Metazoa > Chordata > Amphibia > Anura > Ranidae > Lithobates > Lithobates pipiens. The sequence continues at coordinate 242,631,007 of NW_027507764.1, read as the reverse complement.
GGGCCGAATAATTTTGCACGCACCGCTTTTCAGTTTTTTATTTGCTAAAAAAGTTTAAAATATCCAATAGATTTCGTTCCACTTCACAATTGTGTCCCACTTGTTGGTGATTCTTCACAAAAAATAAAAATGTTATATCTTTATGTTTGAAGCCTGAAATGTGCCAAAAGGTTGAAAAGTTCAAGGGGGCCGAATACTTTCACAAGGCACTGTATCAATGTCTGTTGGCCTTAGCAACCATGTGCTTCCAAGACCTTGTAGACGTTTGAGTCCAGAACATGTTATCCAGGGTCTACAAGTAACTATTTTGGCCTTTACTTCTTTCCTGCTACATGCGGTAAAACTTGCAATATTCCTACAAAGATTAGCAAGCCTCCACACTACTATGGTGCAGCTTCTCTCTCAAGGGGTTGTAGCCATTGTTCTAGGAAGGGGGAGGTTCCAGAGTTTCTACTCAAACCTATTTACAAGCAAAAGGGGACATTTCCCTCATTCTGGACCTAAAGGTTTTTAACAATTTCCTTCAGGTATGTAAACTCTAAATAGAATTTCAAGAATGGTCAATGCTTCCCTCCATCTGGGGGACTTTATGGCCTCTGTAGACATCAATACTTCTGTGTTATGCAGTGAGCATGCAACATTACAAGTTTTTGGCTTTCCCCTTTGGCCCTTCCACAGCTCTTCAGGTTTTCATCAAGGTGCTGGTCCCTCCCTATACATGCTCTACTTTTCTCCTGATGCCACGTACACAGGATCAGACAATCCGCCCATGTGTGGGCTCCAACTGACTTTTTCTTTCCAAAAGTCCGGCGGAATTAGAAGTTTTGACTCAAAATTGTCCGCCGGACTCGGCAGTCCGGCGGACAATCCGCCCGACCTGTGTGCTAGTCCACCGGACTTTTGAAATGAACGGACTTGCCCCCACACGGAGAAAAGTCCGTTCATTTTGAATGTACCTTCCAGGTAGAAGGGACTAGCGCAAGAAGTCAATGTCGCCGCCTCCATGGTGAGATTGACATCTCGCTGGCCCCGTCACCTGGTATGGACTTAAAGGGGAAGCGCTACGCAGAAAAAACGCTGTGGTGGTCACCCCAAAGTCCATATCAGACCCTTATCCGAGCACGTAGCCCAGCCGGTCAGGAAAGGAGGCAGGGCTATCAGGGGATGTCTCTTCATGTGGGCTGGGAGATGCTTATAACACCAGGCAGCCCCCTGTAGCGGCACCTGCGTCTGGGCTTGTTCCAGACGTATCCAAAGCTTCAGATCTTGGTGTCGGCACCAGTCTATAATTCTACCGAGATGCATCGCTTGATAATATTTCTTTACATCCGGAACGGCGAGGCCGCCGTAGAGCTTGGGCATGGAGAGTAAAGTCTGGGCTAGTCTCCGTTTTCTATGTGCCCAAATAAAGCCAGTGAACAGACCGTGTACCTGTCTAAAAAACATCGTAGGGACCAAAATAGGAAGTGCTTGCAGCAAATATAAAAATTTGGGCAAGATGCACATCTTAAGAAGATTACACCTGCCAAACCAGGAGTGAAGGCCCTTATTCCAGGATTCTAATAGGGTCCTGGTTCTGGCCAGCAGGGGAGGGAAGTTAAGTTTAAAGATGTGATTTAGAAAAGTCCCCAGGTACGACAGAGCCATGGATGTCCATTTAAAATTAAAGCTGGAACGAAGCCCTCGCATGGTCGTTTGCGGCAGTGCTACCCCCATGGCCTCCGATTTAGTGTAGTTAATTTTTAGGTTAGAGATCTGCCCATATTCCTCGAATTCCCGGAGGAGATTCGGGAGGGATATCACTGGATTGGAGAGGGAAAACATCAGGTCGTCCGCATATGCAGAGACCTTGAATTGGGCATCACCCGCAACAATGCCTTGGATATCGGGGTTATTCCTAACTTTACATAGAAAGGGTTCTAAGGAAAGGGCAAAAAGAAGGGGTGACAATGGGCAGCCCTGCCTGGTTCCATTTGTAATTAGCAAGGGTTCCGACAGGATCCCATTCACTTTAATTTGTGCCGTTGGGGCAGCATATAATTGGGCTATCCACCTAATCATTTTCTCACCTAAGCCTATATGTCGGAGGACAGTGAACATATACACCCAGTTAACCCTATCAAAGGCTTTTTCTGCATCTGTATTTAAGAAAACGGAAGGGGTGTGAGTCTGGTTCGCGATATGGATCAAATTCAATACTTTAGTTTGCTGTCTCTGGCCTCTCTTGTAGGGATGAAACCCACCTGATCTAGATGGACTAGGGACTGTAAGTGTCTGGCCAACCGGGTTGCTAATATTTTGGTGAATAGTTTAAGATCAGTGTTCAACAACAAGATCAGTCTGTAGCTACTACAGGCCATGGGGTCATTGCCTTCCTTAGGGATGACCGTGATATGGACTCGAGTGGTATCAGTGGCAAAGGTGGCTGTGTTACCTATGTCATTAAAAAAGGTCACCATATGAGGGCTGAGGGTGGGGAATAGTGTCTTATAATACGAGAGAGTAAAGCCATCCGGTCCAGGAGCCCTCCCATGTTTAGCCGTATTAAGCGCCAACTCTTCTGAAGTTATCGGGGCTTCTAACTCAGCTACGCTGTCAGGTGACAATGTAGGGATCTGACTGGAAGTTACATACGCCTCCATCAGAGGTCGTCCTCCCGGTGGGGATGGTAGGTTGTAGAGGGTATTGTAAACGTTTTTTAATGCATCCGCTATCTGATGCGGGAGGCCGACATTCACATTCGCCTCCGACCTAATTTGAGGGACATAGGTCTGTGTCTTAATGTCTTTGACCGCCTGTGCCCGAATACGCCCGCATTTATTTCCGGATTCATAGGCTACGAGTCTGCATTTTTGTAACGCTGCCTTGGCCTTGTAGCCAAGGAGGTCATTGACTTGAGTCCGAAGAGAGGAAAGTTCAGCCTCCACGGATGGATCCAGGGAGGCTTTGTGTTTCAACTCCAAAACCTGTAGTTTGGCCAGAAGCGAGTCCAATTGTTTCTCGGTTTCCTTTTTGATGCGCGAGCCGTGTTTAATCAGAACACCCCGAATAACTGTTTTGTGTGCTTCCCACACCACCCCCGGGGAGGAGTCAGCCATTGTGTTCATCAGAAAATAGAAAGTAAGTTCCCTATTCACCTCTTCCAGTATCTCCGGTTTCTGTAACAAACTTTTGTTAAGACGCCAGAAGCGTGCCCTCCTGGATGGATTGGCGGACATCTTGTAGGTCAACATAGTGGGGGCATGATCCAACCATGTCCTTTGACCTATAGAGGAGGCCTGGACCGCATGCAGTTGTCTATGAGGTATAAGAAAGAAATCAATTCTCGTGTAAATTTTATGGGAAGGGGAGTAGGACGTATAATCCTATTCACCCGGGTGTTGTAAGCGCCAGATATCTACCAATTGTGACTCATGGAGACACTTGGTGATGCGTTTACGGGCACTAATAAGTAGGGAGGACGAACCCGCCAAAGTGTCCACGTGAGGGGCCAGAGGCACATTCCAGTCCCCCCCAGTATCAGTTGGCCCTCCTGAAAGTCAGTCAATTTAGTCAAAATATGTCGCACAAACGTGTCCTGGCCTTCGTTTGGGGCATAGACATTCGCTAGTGTCAACTGCACATCTCCCACTAGACCTTTAAGAAAGACATAACGCCCTTCCGGGTCTATCCTAGATTCCGTAAGAGTCCAGGGTACTTTACAGGAGATGAGGATGGAGGCTCCCCGGGATTTAGTTTTAGTAGTGGAGTGGTACGTCAGAGGGAAGAATCTGTTCTTGAGGACTGGCCACCTATCCTCTTTAAAGTGAGTTTCCTGGATATAGGTTATATCAACTTTTGCTCTTTTTAAGTCATGCATCAACATACGGCGTTTCTCTGGAGTGTTAAGACCTTTCGCATTTAAGGAGTATAGTGTTAGGCTGTCCATCCTTTTTAACTTTTAACTTTTTTTCTATTGGTTCAACTAGATGGTCTTATGTCTTTTTTTTCCACCTGACTATTTATGTAACTATGGTTAGTAGGTGCTTTATTTTTTTCCATCTCTTTCTTCCTCTGATTTGAAGCATTTCAAAACATGATTTTATTTAAAAAAAATTACTATCTGATAAATTGATTTATATAATATTTAGCATGCTAAATCTTTATTTTACAAATTAACATTTATTGCAGGACATATCCATAATGCACAGTTTGCACAGAATGCTGTACTCAGTCTGTTGGCCTAGGTGGAGATTATGACATCATCAGCCTCTCCACCTCCGCCAATCAGAGAAAGTAATTAAAAAATATACAAGACTTCTCTGTCTTGCATTTGCATCAGGAATTGCCTGACCGATAATTATAAGTATTTTTACCAATCAAATTTCTTTTTAACCACTTTCAGACCGGACCAATTTGCTGGTCAAAGACCAGACCACTTTTTGCGATTCGGCACTGCGTCGCTTTAACTGACAATTGCGCGGTCGTGCGACGTGGCTCCCAAACAAAATTAACGTCCTTTTTTTCCCACAAATAGAGCTTTCTTTTGGTGGTATTTGATCACCCCTGCGGTTTTTATTTTTTGCGCTATAAACAAAAATAGAGCGATAATTTTGAAAAAAACGCATTATTTTTTACTTTTTGTAATAATAAATATCCCCCAAAAATATATAAAAAAACATTTTTTTCCCTCAGTTTAGGCTGATACGTATTCTTCTACATATTTTTGGTAAAAAAAATCGCAATAAGCGATTATTGATTGGTTTGCGCAAAAGTTATAGCGTTTACAAAATAGGGATAGTTTTATAGCATTTTTATTAATAATTTTTTATTATTTTTTTTTTTACTAGTAATGGCTGCGATCTGCAATTTTTATTGTGACTGCGACATTGTGGGGGACCCATCGGACATTTTTGACACATTTTTGGGACCATTGTCATTTATACAGTAATCACTGCTATATAAATGCAGTGATTCCTGTGTAAATGACACTGGCAGTGAAAGGGTTAACCAGTGGGTGGCAGTGTAGGGGTTAAGTGTTCCTAGGGGTGTGTTACTAACTGTGGGGGGGTTGGGCTTTCATTTAGTGTACACTGATCTCTGCTCCAATCACATGGAGCAGAGATCAGCGTCACTAGTTGCTAGGCAGAATGGAAAAATGTTGTTTATACAGCATTTCCTCCATTCGGCCGCTCCGTGAGACGATCGCGGGGATGCCCGCGGCGATCGAGTCCGCGGGTCCCGCGACCGGACTCACGGCGGTCCCGACCAGCGTGGGAGCGCGCCGCCGCCGGCGCGCTCCCGATGGCACGGCGGCAACGAATATTGGACGTACATGTACGCCAATATGCCTGCCCGTGCCATTCTGTCGACGTACATCGTCGTGCGCTGGTCGGGAAGTGGTTAAAAGCACACATCAAACGATATGAATACAGACTAAATATGGAATATTTATTCACTAGATATGTATTCACATAACTAGATTATGGGCGACATAAAGAAAATCTTACATAAAATCGCTAATGAGTTTTGCTAAGTAATGTGAATGAAATTAAAGGATTAATTTCTCCCCGTGGACACAATAACCATATATATATATATATATATATATAATTATCAGACAAAAAGTTTGTGATTTACGCAGCCAACAGTTACTCCTCTGCAGCAAGAGTAATGGCGAGTACACACGATTGGACATTCCAACAACAAATGTTCGATAGGAGCTTGTTGTCGGAAATTCCAACCGTGTGTAGGCTCCATTTTTGTCTGAATTTCTGACAACAAAAATTTGAGAGCTGGTTCTCAAATTTTCCGACAACAAAGTCCGTTGTCGTAAATTCCAAGCATGTGTAGATAATTCGGACACACAAAACTCCACGCATGCTCTGAATCAAGTACTAGATGGAAGGGATCGGTCTGATAAAACTAGCGTTCGTAATGGAGATAGCACATTCGTCACGCTGCACATTTTTTAATCTTTTAATGCAGCGCATTCTCTTCTTATTTTTAATGCTAGAATTATGAAGTTGTTTTGCTGCTGATATTCACACAGAGTTCTGACAAACTAATTTCTTTATTATTTATTGTGATCTCATGAATATTATTTTTTATTTCGTCAGATCTTGTTGATAATGTTTTGAATTTATTTTTATAGTGATCTTTTTTTTTATGAAGATCTCCTGTTTTTTTTATTTATTTATTTTTTCTACTGAGCTCCATGATATTGTTTGTTGTTTTGTGTGTCAAGTTACCACAACACTATTATTAACTTGTATTTTTTAACCTCAAGGAGGTTCTTTGGTGTTGGTGCCCCTTGTTAATTTGACATTTTCTTTTTGAAATGTACCTGCCTACTGACAAAAAAACTGTCCTTTTTTAACTAAAACACATAGGCAAGTATTTGTGAACAAAAAATAGCCATTTATTATGGGTCCTAACCAAATAAAGAGGAAGGCAACGCTGGATAAACTGGTGAAATTGGCGAAGCCTTTGTTCCCCAAGGCACACATCAACTATTTTACAGCCAAAATTGGTAGCATGAGGAGTCCATATAATAGTGAGCACAATCCGGTCCAGGACTCCAGAAGATCAGAAGCAGCAGCAGATGACATATATGTCCCCAGGCTGTGGTCATACAATAGCCTGCATCTTTTGTCATACCAGACTGAACCCAGGCCATCACTCTCTTTTCTTCCTTACACACTTTCTTCCAGGCGGTGGCTCTTGTGTTGAAGTTGTGGCAGGAGGTGCAAGTGGAGGAGGAGGACGATGGTCAAATTCAGAAACCTGACTTTGGCTTGTGAGTTCGCCCCTCAACCCCTTATTTAGGGCTTGTAAGATAACTTCCTCACAGAAGAGGCATTGGCCCACCTCCATTTTCTGCATTTTTCAGGCTGCCATGAAGGCATAGTCCTCTTGAATATTGGGGAGTTCTAAATGCTGCAGTAGCCTTTCCGAAATAGCCCAAGTGCTGCCTCCTCCAGGTTACTCCTCTTCCTGGGCCTTTTTTTTTGAAGGCGGAGGGGAGGGACCGTGTGTCAGGGCTGGCTTAGCCCTTCCTCCTCTGGGCTGGCCGCTCAGCTATCGGCTAATTGCCAGCTCTCTTCTCTTTCTACAGTTACCAGCTGTTCCCGATGATGCTCGTCTGACCTGCCTATTTAAAGCCTTCCTGCTCACTTTTTAATTTGCCTTTGCGTTGGTTACATCACAGGGAACCATCTCCTGCTGTTTGTTTCAAGACTGGCTTGCTGACATCCCACCTGGCTTCCTATCCTGCTTGTGGTTGCCCTCCTTGGATCCCTGACTACCGGCCTGGCTGATTACCCGATCTGGTTAATGAACTTTGGACTGGCTGACTACCCGATCTGGCTACAGGACTCTGGCTATGCTTGACTACACTTTTTTCTATTTACCTTTTATTTTTATTAATAAACAAGTGTGATTTGATTGTACTTCTGTCTCAGTCTGTTTCATGGTTTCTGACACCTTGGATTCGGGCAGACTACTGGGCCTAGCCACCTCCTGGCTGCCACTTACCCCCGCCTCCTCCTGGCTGCCACTTACCCCCACCACCTCCTGGCTGCCACTTTCCACAGCCTCCTCCTGGCTGAGGCTTTCCTGTGTATGAAAAAGGGACATAATTTTAGTTTTTTGGTTCATCAATCACACACAATTTTCAGCTCATGACTGTTGCAAATTGAATGTTAACAAATAGAAAAGACTATCATTCTGACCCCAGCATTTTTCATTCTTGTCCCAATCATTTGCAGCCACTACTGTCTATTGATATGTAAAACACTTAAATCAGAAATTAGTGATCAATAATAACATCTCGTTAACATCATAATTTTTTTGCCAAGAAATATGTTGAACAATGCTATACCTGCCTCAAGCTGGGCTCCTCCACATCTTGCCAGCTGGAAGGCCCAGGTTGGACGCCCGAAGCCTAAGCTGGGGTGGAAGGAAGCATTAAAGGAAGACTGGAGAATGCTGGCCTGGGTTCCCTCTGATCTGACAGAAAATGCAGTCTGTTCTAGTACCACAGCATGGGTACATAAATGTCATCTACTGCAGCTCCTAACCTCTGGGAATCCTGGACCTTCTTGCACTCCCTATTATATGTGCTCCTCATGCCACCAATTGTGGCCTTCAAATAGTTGATGGTTGCCGTGGGGATATGTGGCTTCACAAATTCCAACAATTGATCCAGCGCTGTCTGCCTCTTTCTTTTATTGTTATAAAATGGGTGGTTTACCTGCCACAGACAGGGCAGTTCCCTGTATATATCAATGAATATGGGGATAAAGTCCTGATCATTCAATATATCCATTTTCTCTGCAAGACACAACACAAGACAAACCCTAATGTCAGGCTAAACTCTCATCATTTTGTTCCAATATGGGCCTCAATCTATTGGCAGTATAGGTCCAAGTTAAAATTGTACCTTCATTATCACGATTGGCGCTTCCGCTACTCCTTCCTCCGCTCACAGATCGTACGTACGACACACACGCGTTGCGCTTTATATACACTGCGCATGAATGAAACTCCACCCGCCCCTGACCTTCTATCTAGTGTATGCCCCGCCCCTTCTCTTTTGGCGCAGTGGGGAGAGCACATGGCGGAGAAAGAACAAGTGCATGAAGACAGCAGCAGCAACAACAAAAGCCCAGAGCCACAATTGTTCCGATCTTGGAGGAGATTTAAGGCCTCAAATATGGCCTTTATAGAGATGGTGGAGATGGTGGACATCTTCAAGAGGGCCGACTATGACAGGAAGTATGGACCTTACCCAAACCCAAATGTGAGAAAGGCCAAGATCATGACTAAAGTTGTGAGAAGTCTGCCGAAGAATTTTGGGGTATGGCGATTGAAGGATCAACTGAGGAAAACGATGGTCACACCTGAGATTGAGGGAGCAGGATCAGTACAGAAGAAACAAGAGAGTGCAAAAAAGTATTTTGTCGTGTGTTCCTATTATTATTATTACATTTGTGGTGCTCCATGTGCTTTTCTTTACTGTTTAAAATGGCAATGTTCAAGTTCGTGGGCACAGTAATCGTTTGTAGTAAACATCGTTCGTTCGCCCACTAATATGATGTTTTTGCCAGATGCAGGTTAACTACATTGGTCATGCCTATTTGTATTAAAATAAGTTTAGTACATTGTTCTCTAGATGAGTTTGTAACTAGAATGAAATGCAAACGTTATGCAGTGTAAGGAGAGGACACTCAGCAGCTGTTTACACATCTGGACGCAGGAGCACTAGTGTGGGACACCAGAACAAACTTTTTAGAATGTCCCACACAGGTGCTCCAGTGGATATTAAGGATGTCTCCATGTGCGATACTTTACCCAAAAAAGGTAATTATTCCAGCTTTGGAAAGGGAAAAAATCAAGTGTTCAGCTTTGAACTCTGCCAAAACTGACAATTGTACGACACGTCCAAGCAATGTTTCATATTCCTATTTCTGCCCTCAAATATCTGTGTGCTAAGTATACCTTTATTTTTTTCACATAGGGGAGAAAAGAATCTGAGGTCACCAGGGACCCCCCACCTTATAAAGAAGGGGAAATGCCAAAACAACAACCATAGGATGTGGAGGAAGGAGAGGTTTATGAATTGGGTGAAATGGTGACCACAACAGGTGAGTGTCTGAAACCACAGCTTCAGATAATAGATGTATGCCTGCATATTTATAATACATGGTGTATTTTTAAATTTTAGGTGATGAGGATGTTGTAGAAGAAGAAACACATTTCGCAAGTGCACAGATCCTGATCAGGGAGATCATGGTGTGCAATTGGGATTTACAGAAGATCAAGGAAGACATCAATGATGTGGAAAAAAGACCACACCAACATTTAGCAAATTGTTTCTATTTTTCTAACTTTCCTCCAAAATTTTGAAAGCCAAATTTTGAAGATGCACACATGTGCTATCTGCCATCACGGGATATCAATGTACGCGTTTTGTGAGTGCAACCCCTTCCTCGCAACTAAAGTAGATGAGAGGAAGGGGTTGCACCCCCGAAACACGTCCATTGACCCCCCCATGATGGGAGCTAGCACATGTTGACATTAGGCATGGGATAAGGAGGGCAATCCACATACACATCCACTCTACAATGAGTACGTACCCGCAACATGGCTGGTCAGAACAAACTAACAGAATGCACTGAAGATTAGAAAGGCCTGAGAAGAGCGAGGTGAAATTCAGAAACAAGCGGACAAGAACGCACTGTAAATCAAATACACACTGAAAACAAGATACAAACTGACTACGTGCACTGAAAACCAGATACAAACCCACAAGCATAAACTGAAGAGCAGTAACGATCTGAAAAGCACGAGGCTGAAAAGCATGAATCGTCTTTCACCAAGCTTCTAATAACACAAGATTAGCAGAAGGAGCCCAAAGGGTGGCACACTGGCTATTGAACGCTTTATAGTGCCGTTGTACGCGTTGTACGTCAGTGCGTTCTTGACGATCGGAATTTCCAACAACATTTGTGTGACCGTGTATATGCAAGACAAGCTGGAGCCAACATCCCTTGGAACTAAACCCCTGGATTTCGTTGTCGGAATGTCAGATCGTGTGTACGCAGCATAAGAGTTAAACTAATATAGCGCCAAACAAAAGATAATAAAAATTGGAAAAACAAAAGAAAAGTCTGAAATGGGTATTCTGTTGTAGGAATAATAATCTATCATAAAAAAAAATCAATATCAGTATTCAAATAATCATTGAATCTGGAAAGGTACATGTAACATATTTACCCTTCCTAAATGGCTGCTGACTCACAATGGTCATTACCAGAGCCTTTCCCAAAATGGCGTTTTGTTAAGGAGTAGCTGTGTCTTGCATCATTAAAGTATCAGAGCATGAGGCTTGATGATGAGGGTATGCAGTATGTATGATGAATGAAGTGTGGGTGTGTGCTCAAGTGAAGTGTCATCAATTGTCAGCGATGAAGTGTGCCCTCCGATGGCTTCCTCTCTTGGTCCTATATACCATCCTGGACAATACGTTCATAAAAAGTATAAGAAGGTGGAACCTCTTATCATTGGTTCATGTATCTACCCAGTAATTCCATTGTTTGATTAGGCATTGCCTCTTTTAACCACCAAGTGTCATCCTAGGGCAGAAATATTTGTTCTGAATTATTTGTATAAATTATTTGTTGTAAGAATGTCAATTTTTTCATGGTACAGGAGTGGCCATATGATATTTCTAATATATATCTGTAAGTTTCAGGAGATCTGGTATCACCATTAGATAAGTATCCATTTCTAATGCATCAATATTTTAAACGGAAGTATGTCAATTAGGAATAGATGTTTTACCTATATATATTATGATTACTTATACATCTATGTAAAAATTATGTGCAGCGCTCAAATATGTAAAAACAATGACATAAATGGGAATAACCACAAAAAATGATGTATTCCTACACGTTCAGTGTAATATAAATCATGTATGAAAAAGTGAAATGAAAAATCAATATGTGAGATGTAAATAACTACAAACAATATTGATTAGAGATGAGCCAAACACTCTCCTGTTCGGTTCGCACCCAGAATATGCGAACAGGCAAAAAATTTGTTTGAAAACGAGAACACCGTTAAAGTCTATGGGACACAAACATGAATAATCAAAAGTGCTCATTTTAAAGGCTTATATGCATGGTATTGTCATAAAAAGTGTTTGGGGAACCGGGTCCTGCCCCAGGGGACATGTATCAATGCAGGAGTTGTGATGATATTTACACAGGATATGTACTTATACCCTCTAATTAGGCCCTTGTAAGGCTATTACTACAGTGGAATGCCATTAAGTTAACACGGCTGTAATATGGTTATGTTACCCATGACATATCCTGGACTTCAGGTACAGAACATTGCATAGTGACTTGGAACCAAAGAGCATGTTGGCTTATATTCATGTGATGAGAAGAACATCCCTGAACATGTGAACAGTGATACACACTTCTTACTAGCTGTTCAATACAAGAAATGAAAGAATTCAGAAGATAGATGAAAAGCACTACACCCCCTCTCTCCCTGCCTGCTGCAGAGCCGCGTACACACACACACACACACACTGCTAAAGTCTGTGCCCCCAACTCCCGCCTTACCAGTGACATTTCCTGAGTCCCCACGCATCCTCCTCACCTCAGGCTGTTGCGTTGTCGGCACTGCAGGGCAAAAGCTGAGAAGCAGGGCACTCAGAGGCACAGCAGGGAGGAAAAAGCTACCTCCTCCTCCTCTGCTTTGGACGGTCCTGGTAAATACTTTTCTCAGACAAAGGGCAGTGGTGGACTGGAAGCCCCGCGTTGGTAGTGGGTAAGTGTTGTCTAAAACAGTGGGGTTAATCCAGCCCCGATGCTACCTCTATAGTTGTGGCTATAGCATCCCTGACAGCAGGCAGCGGAGTGATATTCAGCTGTCAGGGATGCAGTCCCCAGAACTATAGAAGTAGCATCGGAAAATGCGGCCACTTGCCTGCTCACTCTGTGTTCAGTGTCTGCACTCACGGGAGTTATATAGCCAAATAAACAACAGTCCCACTCACATAGTTGCAGCGTTCCCATTGTCCATCAGCAGAGGTGCCAGAATGGAGATCCTGCCAGCAAAAAAGCCACGTGCGCACACCTATGAGATAGAGGTTGAGGCTGAATTTCAGAAAGCCCTAGGAACCGAGCGAAATTCTTTATTAATGGATAAACCCCGCGAGGATTCTAATAAGGCTTTTAAGTGGCCATTGATCACTTCATCTTCTCCTTAACACATGCAGATTAAGTCCGTTATCCATAAACATTGGGACGTTTTAAAAAGGCATAAAGTTTTGGGTTTGTTATTACTGGACCAAACCAGGGTGATATATAGGGGTGTTCCATCTTTGCAAAGTAAAATTGCACCCAATATCATCATCCTTTTTTCACAACCTTGTTGGACACTTCCCATGCAAGAAGTGTAATGTATGACATTACAATACACGAGGATGACATAAGACCTTACAGTTTAAATCTGCCACTACCAATCGTTCATATGACATCAAATATTTTTGCACATGTGCCACAAAGGATGTGGTATATTTGCTTACCTGCCCTTGTGGCAATCAATATGGGGGGAGAACAGTAAATGCTTTTTCTGTAAGGATTAACCACTTACAGACCGGACCATTTTGCTGGCTCCCAAACAAAATTGACGTCCTTTTTTTCCCACAAATAGAGCTTTCTTTTGGTGGTATTTGATCACCCCTGCGGTTTTTATTTTTTGCGCTATAAACAAAAATAGAGCGACAATTTTGAAAAAAAGCATTATTTTTTACTTTTTGTTATAATAAATATCCCCCAAAAATATATAAAAAAACCATTTTTTTCCCTCAGTTTAGGCCGATACGTATTCTTCTACATATTTTTGGTTAAAAAAAAAATCGCAATAAGCGATTATTGATTGGTTTGCGCAAAAGTTATAGCATTTACAAAATAGGGGATAGTTTTATAGCATTTTTATTAATAATTTTTTTTTTTTTTTTTTTTTAACTAGTAATGGCGGCGATCAGCGATTTTTATTGTGACTGCGACATTGTGGGGGACACATCGGACATTTTTGACACATTTTTGGGACCATTGTCATTTATACAGTAATCACTGCCATATAAATGCACTGATTCCTGTGTAAATGACACTGGCAGTGAAGGGGTTAACCAGGGGGTGGCAGTGTAGGGGTTAAGTGTTCCTAGGGTTGTGTTACTAACTGTGGGGGGGTTGGGCTTTCATTTAGTGAACACTGATCTCTGCTCCAATCACATGGAGCAGAGATCAGCATCACTAGTTGCTAGGCAGAATGGAGAAATTCTGTTTACACTGCATTTCCTCCATTCAGCCGTCCCGTGAGACGATCGCGGGTATGCCCGCGGCGATCGAGTCCACGGGTCCCGCGACCGGACTCACAGGGGTCCCGATGGCAGGGCGTACCTGTGATGAAGATTGGACGTACCTGTACGCCAATATGCCTGCCTGTGCCATTCTGTTGACGTACATCGGCGTGCGCTTGTCAGGAACCGGTTAAGGAGCACATAACCATCATTAAAAAAGAGAACGCTAAACGTAATGTCCCCAGACACTATCAACGGTTCAACAACAGAGATCTCAAAGGTACTGAATTGCTGGTTATTGACAGGTACATTCCCCCTTGGAGGGGAGGGACAACAACCAGGGGCATGTTATGCCACAAAACCTTTTGGATTTATGAGCTTCAATGCCACTCCCCCATAGGTTTAAACATCGAATAGGGCATTAATGCATTAATTAATAGGTCATGAAAATTTATTAGCAATACACTGTTTTGTTTGTCATTTTAAATTTAAATAGTTTTTGAAAAGATTTATTTATTTGTTTTCATATTCTATTTTATTTTTAATTTTCCTGAATTATTTAATTGCAATTTATAGATTGTATTAATCAATTGTAACAATTGTATTTAATTGTACTCAATTGTACTTATAAGTTGTATAACTTTTTTTATAAATGGGGGCTTCATGATAGTGACCATTCCTGTGATTTGCTTCATTTTTTAAATTTATTTTTTATCAGTTTTTTTCATTATTTACATTTTTTTTTAATGTTTACCATTCTGAACGGGATTACTTGCTTCCTCTATCTAAAAAAATATATGGTGGTGTCATCACCATTAACTTCCTGTTGATGGTACACACCAGCTGCTCTGGGTATTTCAGAGCGAGGATTGAACCGCAGATGGTCTGGTGGGAGTGATCTATGCGAGATAAGCGAAGACATTCATATAGGGCATTCCGCGTGTTTGCTGTTGATAAAAAGAGAAGAAGAGAGGGGCGCCTCTGGGTGCAGATTTTTCAAAAGTTTTATTTACAATGCGATAATAGTAAAATTTGCACTCACATTTAGTAGGCAAAAAAAGGCATTAAACACAAGAGGGGTCATCTGGTGTATCTGATTCAAACGTCAGCCAGTGATCCGGTCCACATCTGTCATCCGGTCATTCCTGTTCCTCTCAGTATGGTCCACTACTGATGTTAGTAAAAAGCCGGGTTATGGTGGACGCAAAGTATGTAGATTTAAAACGAGGCTTGGGAGGCAGAGATGGCCAGGGCGCGGAGCTGTGACGTCATAAACATGCGGCGCGTTTCTTGAGCGTGCGGGTCGAGATTGGCAGACGACCGCGCTCTTTCATCAGGCAAATCAGCGTGTTTGCTGTTGTGCACACTCTGTCTGTTGATCAGAGTGAGGCTTGAACAGCATTGGCCCGCCCCACAGTCTCTGTGGGATATTCATCCCAATTCAGTTTTAGGCTTGGAACGCACGCCCCAGCACCATTTTGCTAAACAGGAAGTGCAATTTTATCACGTCAGAAGCACAGATTGCAATCACTGGTGGGCAGTTACAGGATTGGGCATCTCATATCTTATTTAAACACAGTGGCTACAGCAGGCTCATACCCCAGATAATTTCTCCTTAGACGAAACACGTCAGGACGAACCCTGTGGATGCCATTGCCTTGGTCATATTGTACATTATAAGCGCTTTATACACCTACTAAATGTGAGTGTTCCCTATTTCAATAAACATATCAAATTTTTTACTGGTTTACACTAGGTGGAGTTTTTTTTTATCCCTTTTTGGCTATACTGTGTGACTGCATGAGTGGACCCAGCACATCACGCTGTCCATTTCCAAGGATTGCTGTTTTGTGTTGATCCCTGGACTGATAGACCATCTTCCACTCTGATCCTAACCACAGGCGTAGATGTTCCATGCATTGGTATTTCACACCACAAGCCCTACTGACTCATTGTGCATAAGCCCATTTGAGTCCTCTTACTCTGGTAAGCCTTTTCACAACTGGGGTGGTTCTACTGTTGTTTCTTCACCTAAATATTGATGTCACATGGAAGTCTTTCTTGGTTTAGAAGTCACCTTCTTCCCATTATTGTTTGTGGAATTTTTTCACTTATAATATATGGACTCACTGAATATTGGATGTCTTGTGATATTCTTGTCACTGTTCTATATCAGTATTGTTTGTAGTTATTTACATACATGTTTTATCTTACACTGAACGTGTAATAGTACATAATTTTTTGTTTGCACTTGTTTGGTGTTGTGCTAGTTGCTATTTGATTATCTTGTTAGCAAGATATATATAACATTTTCCAATTATACATCTAGGAAAAGAAGAACATTATATGGATATATATTTCTAAACACAATAATTTGGCTATTTAACCCACTTCTACATATAGTATATTTCTAAATCAGATGAATACACATACCTAATGATATTATTACTATGCCAGAAGACAATAAAATCATGACTTGCCTCTATTTTATGAAATATAGTACATGAGGTAAATCATAAACCATTGTTTCTATACCCAGTTCTGTAAGTAAGCTTGCTCATAGACCCCCAACAGGATGATAAAAACACAGGATGTCCCTGGTTGAAGACTTATGTGAGTTTCCCAAGTTAAATCTTTGATCCGAGGCTTATTCAGTTTTAAACCGCCATATGAAATTTTTGAAATGTATCCATTTCTTCACAATAGTTCTGACATAATCCCCTCCTGTAACTGAATCAAATGCTGTAGCCATTTGAGACAATTACAGAGGCAGACCCATGACGAAATAGGGCTTAATTCTGGCCTTGTAAGTCTTGTTTAAGAAGGTTCAGGACTGTGGGTATGGAAGGTTGAGTGGGATGTAGACATCTTCAAGTAGGTATAGTTCCTTTGAGAGAAAAAAATATGTTTCCGATGTGTACATTCAAGGGTTGGCGTCCATCTGTTGGTGGGAAATGGATCACTCCGGGCACCTAGGCCAGTTTCCAGGATCCTGTTAAAAAAAATTAATTTGGAGTTCAACTTCATTGCAGAGACCCTGTAATGAGGAAAACATCAGGACTGCATTACCTTATCTCTTTCCTAAATTAGGTAGGTCCATGGGGGGCATTGTTACTTGGCACCCTTAACATGGATTGTCTTGTTATGCACAGCCTGTGATTGCTGACACATTGATAGTGTCTCTATTATGTAAATATACTTCTCAGTGATAAGAAAAGCCTGCCAGCTCAAGATTGCAAGAGCCATAGGCACTACTGGACTACCCACAAAGTGACCTATGCAATTGCACCGTGCCTGATAGGCAACCAAGGGCCCAGATTTTCATAACTCCCACCAGGTTCCCTGAGAGTCAGATTCCTGTATTCTGCTATGTAGTCATGTTAGTGTCACTCTCATTAGTTTATACCTGGATAGATAGAGTGATATGGTAGAGGAGAAGGAAACTGTGTTCCTTTTCTCTCTAGTTAAAGCATATATTTGGCATGTGAGATGATGCTGGTGGGAGGCACAGATTTTGATCCTTCTACTAACAATTTTTTTGTTTTTAAAGGACGAATATATAAATCTTTTGAAGTGTTTTTAATTGTATAAGTAAAAAAGTGAATGTGTTTATATATGGAATGAAAAGTAATAAAGGTGAAGTAAGCATCCAATAGTAGGATCTTGCAATCTATAAGACTGCTGCTACACATTCAAAAAGATTTGATGGCAACTCACTGGTGCAAACTTTAAAAGTTGTCATCAGATGTATGCAGCCTTCTTATGCCGCGTACACATGACCAGACTTTCCGTCAGAATAAACTCAGACGGAGTTCCGACCGAACGGACTTGCCTACATATGATCACACCAAAGTCCGTTAGTTTCTAACGCAGTGACGTACAACGGGAATAGAAAAGGAAGTTCAATGGCCAGTAGCCAATAGCTGCCCTTGCATCGTAATTGGTCCACCAGACTAGCATACAGATGAACGGTTTTCCCAATAGGAATTTATCGGTCGGTCAGACTTTTTGAAAAAAAAAAAGTCCTCTGTAGCCCACACGATCGGAATATCTGATGAAATTATTCCGCCGGACCTTTTCTGGCGGAAAGTCCGGTCGTGTGTACGCGGCATAAGTCAACCTATTTGTAGACCTTTGCTTCTGTGTGATGTTGCACTCAGGCGGCTGCTGGTTCCTGTCAAAGTTAGCACAGGGGAGTGGAAGTGAAAATGTTGGATGTTCATGCCCATGTTAAGGTATCCATCAGATATGAGCAAACAATTTAGAAGCCAAGGGTCCAATAAAGGGTTAGGGTATAAGAGAAGAGCAGAAGAAGAACTTAAATATGATTACAGCATGAGTACCAGTGTTTGCTGTAAATGAAACTACATCCTGTATCAAAATTTGAAACAAAAAAGAGAATGGGGGCAGCACAGGGCTGTAGTTGTTAGCACTCTCGCCTAGCAGTAAAAAGGGTCGCTGGTTTGAATCCCAACCACAACACTACCTGCCTTGCATGTTCTCCCTGTGCCTGTGTGGGTTTCATCCAGGTATTCCGGTTTCCTCCCACCCTCCAAAGACATAAAGGTAGGTTAATTGGCTTCTGTACAAAATTGGCCCTAATATATGAATGGAGACCTTGGTTTGTGGGCTCCTTGAGGGTAGGGACCGATGTGAGTGTGCAATGTACAGGGATAGGGACAATTGTAGACACTCACTCAGGTTGAACTGGATGGAATGGTGCCTTTATTCAACCTTACTAACTATGTAACTATGTAAAAGAAAAAGAGGACTTTAGGGTGCCAAACACAACCCAGAAAAGGAAAAAGTACAAAGATTTAATTTCACATAATTGTTGATTAACCCTTTCATGACTAAGCCCATTTCTGACATTTGGTGTTTACAAGTTAAAATCCCTATTTTTTGCTAGAAAATTACTTAGAACCCCCAGACATTATATATATATATATATATATATATATATATATATATATATTTGTTTAGCAGAGAATTTAGAGAATAAAATGGCGATTGCTGCAATATTTTATGTCACACGGTATTTGTGCAGTGGTGTTTTAAACACAATTTTTTGGGAAAAGGGACACTTTCATGAATTAAAAAAAAAAAAAAACAGTATAGTTATCCCAATTTTTTTGTGTAATGTGAAGGATGATGTTACGCTGAGTAAATAGATACCAAACATGTCATGCTTTATAATTGCACGCACTCTTTGAATGGCGACAAACTTTGGTACCTAAAAATCTCCATAGGCAACGCTTTTAATTTTTTTTTCCGGTTAGTAGGTTAGAGTTAGGCCGCGTACACACGCGCGGACTGTTTGCCCAACCTTGTTCGTCAAACAGTTTCGGCAAACAGTCCGCTCAAAATTTGCATGAGCGGACTTGCCCACACACGAGCGGACTGTTTCAGCGAACTGTTTGCCAAACAGTTCGCTCAACTTTTGAAATGAACGGACTCGCCCACGTAAGGAGGAGGCAAATCCGCCCATTTCGAGCGCGTGTACAGGTAGGCGGGGCCCGCGAAGGAGACGTCGCGGGCTCCGCCGCCTGGAATGGGCTTAAAGGGGAACCCCAACGCCGAAAAAAATCGGCGTGGGGGTTCCCCCAAAGTCTACACCAGACCCTTGTCCGAGCACGCTACCCGGCCGGCCAGGAAAGGGGGGCGAGCGAGCGCGCCCCCCCTCCTGAGCCGTACCAGGCCCTCAACATGGGGGGTGCCTTGGGGAAGGGGGGGCCGCGCGGCCCCCCCACCCCAAAGCACCTTGTCCCCATGTTGATGAGGACAAGGGCCTCTTCCCGACAACCCTGGCCGTTGGTTGTCGGGGTCTGCGGGCGGGGGGCTTATCGGAATCCGGGAGCCCCCTTTAAGAAGGGGGCCCCCGGATACCGGCCCCCCACCCTATGTGAATGAGTATGGGGTACAATGTACCCCTACCCATTCACCTGTGAAATAAAGTACAAAAAAAAACACAACACAGGGAAAAAATATTTTATTGCACAGCTCCGGGGGTCTTCCGTCTTCGGGGGTCTTCTCGCCGGACTCCTCCGCTATCTGTGTGTAGCTCTTTTACTAGCGGAGGAGTCCGGCTTTCTTCCTCCCCGCCGCCGGCCTCTTCTCCCGACTTCGGGGGTCTTGTCCCCCTCTTCGGTTCTTCTGCCGGGCCACCGCGCCTTCTTCTAGCTCTTTTACAGGCGGTGGCCCGGTCTTCTGTCGCCGCTGCCTTCCGTTCTTCTGTCGCCGCCTTCGGTTCTTCTGCCGGGCCACCGCGCCTTCTTGTAGCTCTTTTACAGGCGGTGGCCCGGTCTTCTGTCGCCGCTGTCGTCGCCGCCGCCGCCGCCGCCTTCCGTTCTTGTTCTTCTTCTTGTTCTTCTTCTTCTCCTATAGATGTTGACTCGACGAGCTCTCCGGCCGGAATGCCAGAGCCGCGCTGTGCGGTCACTTATATAGTGACAATGGGGCGGTGTCACATGGGTTGGTCACATGGGTTGATGTCACATGGGGACTATGACATCGTAAGGGGGCGGGGTCACCATGTGACCAACCCATGTGACATATACCATGTGACACCGCCCCATTGTCACTATATAAGTGACCGCACAGCGCGGCTCTGGCATTCCGGCCGGAGAGCTCGTCGAGTCAACATCTCCAGGAGAAGAAGAAGAACAAGAAGAAGAACAAGAACGGAAGGCGGCGGCGGCGGCGGCGGCGGCGGCGACGACAGCGGCGACAGAAGACCGGGCCACCGCCTGTAAAAGAGCTACAAGAAGGCGCGGTGGCCCGGCAGAAGAACCGAAGGCGGCGACAGAAGAACGGAAGGCAGCACGGACAGAAGACCGGGCCACCGCCTGTAAAAGAGCTAGAAGAAGGCGCGGTGGCCCGGCAGAAGAACCGAAGAGGGGGACAAGACCCCCGAAGTCGGGAGAAGAGGCCGGCGGCGGGGAGGAAGAAAGCCGGACTCCTCCGCTAGTAAAAGAGCTACACACAGATAGCGGAGGAGTCCGGCGAGAAGACCCCCGAAGACGGAAGACCCCCGGAGCTGTGCAATAAAATATTTTTTCCCTGTGTTGTGTTTTTTTTTGTACTTTATTTCACAGGTGAATGGGTAGGGGTACATTGTACCCCATACTCATTCACATAGGGTGGGGGGCCGGTATCCGGGGGCCCCCTTCTTAAAGGGGGCTCCCGGATTCCGATAAGCCCCCCGCCCGCAGACCCCGACAACCAACGGCCAGGGTTGTCGGGAAGAGGCCCTTGTCCTCATCAACATGGGGACAAGGTGCTTTGGGGTGGGGGGGCCGCGCGGCCCCCCCTTCCCCAAGGCACCCCCCATGTTGAGGGCACGCGGCCTGGTACGGCTCAGGAGGGGGGGCGCGCTCGCTCACCCCCCTTTCCTGGCCGGCCGGGTAGCGTGCTCGGACAAGGGTCTGGTGTGGACTTTGGGGGAACCCCCACGCCGATTTTTTTCGGCGTTGGGGTTCCCCTTTAAGCCCATTCCAGGCGGCGGAGCCCGCGACGTCTCCTTCGCGGGCCCCGCCTACCTGTACACGCGCTCGAAATGGGCGGACTTTCCGAGCGGGAACAGTTTGCTCATTTCGAAGGTAGCCTACACACGGGCGGACTGTTCGCTCAAACACAGTTTCAGCGGACAGTTTTTCGGAATTTCCGAAAGACTTTGTCCGTCCAACTGTCCGCTGAAACTGTCCGCTGAAAGCCCACACACGGGCGGACTGTCCGCCCAAACACTGTTCAGCGGACAAGGTTGGGCGAACAGTCCGCCCGTGTGTACGCGGCCTTACAGAGGAGGTTTAGTGCTAGAATTATAGCTCTCACTCTGACGATCGCGGCGATACGCCGTTTACATGTGCGGGCGTGACTTCCGTGTGCGTTTTCTTTGCTGCGTGAGGTCACGGTATTTATTTTTATATTATTAAATTGTGTGTGTTTTTTTTTTTAAATGGGATCACTTTTATTGCTGTCACAAGGAATGTAAACGTCCCTTGTGACAGTAATAGGTGGTGACGGGTACTCTTTATGGAGGGATACCCCGTGCCACCGGGAAGAGCGACGGAAAGCGGCAGGAGGGGGGGACGGCCCCTCCCGCTCCTCCCGGGATAACAACAAGCGAGCAGTTTTTAGTCGCATTGGTTGTTATGCTCTGAAAGCTGATCGCCCGATGTAAAGAACGGTACTGGGATGATGCCTGCAGCTGCGGGCATCATCCTGGTATAACTCCCAAAAGCCAAGTACACACATCTGCGTACGCTCGGTGGGAATGGGTTAAAAGGCTGTATAAAAATAAGTTGTATAAACATATCATTGTATGATTATCCCTGAGAGAACACTATTCCTGCCTAGCCCCATTAAACATACGATTGTTGGCTATGATACTGTATACATCACAATGGTATAAAATAGGGCAAAGAAAACAGGAAAGTGTTCAAAGGTCTTGATGCATTTGACAATTTGATTGCTTCATCAGGAGACCCTAATAATCAGGGAGTAAATCAGAAGTAAATTCCATATACTGTACATATGAATAACCAGCACATTTTGAACATAAACTATTATATGGGGGTTGTGTACTCACAAACAGATATATATGATGCTGTATATTTAGCACAGCATCCAATGAGAGAATCCCCAAAACCACTCTGGAGAGGAGGGAAAACACAAATATTTGTTGTGGCCAAAAAGGAGGCTCTTTTTAGGTGACCTCAAGCCTAAAAAAAATTTGTAAAGAAATGAGGTGAGAGTGAGAGCCGAATCCTAGTAAACTGAAGGGGTGGGCGTACATGACTACGTTACACAAATCTTATGCTGCGTACACACAATTGGAATTTTCGAAAACAAATGTTCGATGTGAGCTTGTTGACGGAAATTCCGATTGTGTGTATGCTCCATCCGACATTTGCTGTCGGAATTTCCGACAACAAATGTTTTGAGAGCTGGTTCTCAAATTTTCCAATAACAAGAAACACGCACAAAAGTCCATGCATGCTCGGAATCAAGCAGAAGAACCCCACTGGCTATTGAACTTCATTTTTCTCTGCTCGTCGTACGTGTTGTACGTCAGCGCGTTCTTGGTGATCGGAATTTCTGACAACATTTGTGTGACCGTGTGTATGCAAGACAAGTTTGAGCCAACATCTGTCAGAGAAAAATCAGCGATTTTGTTGTCAGAATGTCCGATCGTCTATGGCATTTCAAAGACGTATGACCATGTTCCAAAAAGGTAAACTCTCTTCCCAAATGATAGTACCAAAAAAAAATCACATTCAGGATATGCTGTGGAAAAGATCAAAAAGCTACAAGTCACAACAACAAGTACCCCAGAACAAGACATCTCAGGCAGATAAAAATAGGATACAAATACCACAGTAATCACACAAAATACATAACATACACAATCAAGGAGTGAACCATAGTAATACCCCAGTTTGTAACAGAGTAGGCAAAAAATCCACCGGTCCATAAGTTATAATGAACTCCGACCAAATACCAGGGCAGCTCAGACATCACACACCCCCTTAAACGGGTTGTAAAGGCAGAAGGTTTTCTATGCATTAAGATAAAAAGCCTTCTGTGGGCAGCAGCCCCCCTCAGGCCCCCTAACACTTACCTGAGGTCCCTCAGTGATGTCCACGAGTGTCTCAACATCCAAGATTCTCTCTCCCTGATTGGCTGAGACACAGCAGTTGCGCCATTGGCTGCTGCTGTTAATCAAAGTCAGCTAGCCAATCAGGAGAGAGAAGGAACGGGGGCAGGTTGGGGCTCCATGTCTGAATGTAACTCGGCTCGGGTGCCCACAAGCTGCTTTCTGTGGGGGCACTGAACAAGAGGGAGGGGCCAGGATCACAGAAGAGGGACCAGAGAAGAGGAAAACCAGGGACGCTCTGTGCAAATCACTATGACAGAGCAGGTACACATGTTTTTTTTATTGGGAAAGAAACAAGACTTTACAATCACTTTACGTATCCACAAAATGCCTGCCAAAACAAAGCTTCACCTACTGCCCATTGATGTTGACTACTGGCCTCAGCGGGATGCAGGAAGGTATACCTCTGTGCATGCTCAGCTGCATCAGCTGCCACACATGCTAAGAGTAGGCAGGGCGGGGTCAAAACAGTGTGACATAACATCCAGGCCAGACTGGATATTGACCGGAAGTGATGCATTGTGCATGTGTCACCACACATCCACCCACAAACACCAAGGAATGGGGCAGGGCCTCACAAAATCGATCTCCATCCCGCTAGGGACTAGACCTATGCCCACTCCACAGCAGACCCCACGCCCATTAGCCAATCACATAGCATACAAACCTGTGGAGCACAATCTAAACCAATATATAACACACTCGCCATACTCACATATGCATAAATTGAAACTCGGTTCATCAGCCTTCCACTCCACAATAGAACAACCCAAATCCACCAAACAAACCCTCACAGCAACAAAACCAAACACCAACCAAATACTACACAAACCAACATACAAGTCCAATTAGACCCATCCAAACCAGGCAGTCCCCAATGACATTAATCCAACCACCTCATCAACAAAATAAACAACCCATTTGGCCATCCCACAAATGTTCACACAATACCAATACTCCCATATACAGCCACCAACCACACAAACCAGCATCACAACACCACATACACATACGACACAACTAAAAAAGAGGGGAATTATGGTGAAAGGACTGGAGCCCTTGCCCATATACCCAGAGTGCAAACCACAGAAAAAAAAATGAAAATAATAAATACAAAAAAAAAGTAAAAAGTAAAGGAAAAAAGAGAAAAAGACAGAAAGACAGGGGTGTCTTTCATGGCGGGTCAGAGTCTAACCATCAGGAATCATGCATATTACAAATCAAATAACACATAACATAATAATTCCACAAAAAATGAGAATGCTCAAAACACTAAATATAATCTGATAACCCTAAGTGGACAGGCATCATTAGAAATGGTTTAAAGCTAAAATGCTCATTTAAGACAGGAGTTTTGGCAGCTACAAGTTCGGATTCGCCATTTGTTCCAATGCAAAAAAAATATGGTAGAGGCCTACATGCCTACTTACTATGATTACCATCTTAACATATATTAACATATATTATTAGATACTGTACATGTGGTCCCATATTCTTTTTCAAAAGGCTCTGGTTTTTCCAATATAGAATTACAACAACTAAAGAAGATATACTACCCCAACCGTTTCACAGTCAATCCAGCAATGGGGTGTCCAAAATTGTACATTGGGAAACTTTATTTTGGTCCCTTCTTTGACCCTTTAACAAAATTCAAATAAACTTTGAAGCCCTGTCTTGATGGATGTATCATTTTAGGGATGGGGGCTTTTAGTCAAATGATCCCTGAGTGACTTCTTTCTTTTATATGTTACTGCCAGTTTAGGATCCGCATATTTGGCTATAACAGGATCCTCTGTGAAATGGTGCCAATGACATGCCAAGTTCTTACATAAATCTTTACCGTTTTTTCTAGGAGTCTGCTCTCACTCTCACCTAATTTCTTGACAAAATTTTATATCTCTCTCTCATTTATAAATAACTATAATACTTTCTAAATAATTATGATACTTATTACTGTTATTTGCAATTTATTAGGCTTAAAGTGATTGTAAAGGCTTGTTTTTTGTTTTTTTAGATAACAAACATGTTATACTTACCCCCTCTGTGCAGTTGGTTTTGCACAGAGCAGCCCAGATCCTCCTCTTCTTGGGTCCCTCTTTGCTTGCTTCTAGCCCCTCCCTCCTTTGAGTGCCTCTCAGCCAGCAGCTTGCTACAGGGGGCAACCAAGCTGAGTCAGAGCTCCCTGTATCCATTCAGACACGGAGCCCAACCTGACCCCATCCCCTCTCTCCCCTGATTGGCTTTGATTGACAGCCATGGGAGCCAATAGGGCCGCTGCTCTGTTTCAGACAATCAGGAGGTGTGTACTAGATGGCTGATGGGATCGTGGACATCACTGGAGACAGAAGGAGCTCAGGTAGGTAATTGGGGGGTGCTGAGGAGGCTGCTACACACATACTACACAAAAAAACCTTCTGTCTTTACAACTCCTTTAAGGCCACCTACACAGAAGCTCCTTTTTTGCCACCACAAATATCTATGTTTTCTCTCCTCTCTGGATCGGCTTTGGGGATTCCCTCATTGGATGCAGCGCTAAATATACAGTGTAAAATTCTATTAGTGAGTACACAGCCCTCATATATTCGTTTCTGTTCAAAAAATGCTGGTTATTCCTTTGTAATGTACTCATTTTGATTTACTCATTGATGTATTAGGGTTTTCTGATGAAGCATTCAAATTGTGAAATGCATCAAGACCTTTCAGCACTTTCCTGTGTTCTTTGTCCTGTTTTATACCATTGTGATGTATACAGTATCATAGACCCTAATTATATGCTGATGGAGCTAGGCAGGAATAGCTCTTTCTCTGTAATAATCATACAATTACCGAATGTATTTACACCTTGATTTTATGCAGCTTTTTTTTCAACGATGTGAAATAAAACCTTTTAATTTTTAAGGTTGCATCTTTTCCTTTTTTCTGGGTTACAGTACATTTGGAACCTTAGAATAGTTTTCCTTTCTCTTTTTTTGTTTCAAATATGATTAAAGTATGAGCAAACAGCACAAAAGACAAGATGCTTTGAAGTGATCAGGGCATGTGGGACTTATGTAAAAAGTGTAAGGTGTAATTTATTATTATATTCAGATAAGGTACAAAAGGTGTAAGTTTACAACTGTTAACATGGGCAAAAACATGTTTTTTTTGGCATTTTCAAACATTTCCATTAGCTATGTTTCACTAGAAAGATGAAAAGCTACAAAATGCCAGGTATAAGGCTGCATCAAGCTGTAAGGGAGGAATATAAACCGTGTAAGAGCACAATTTGGCAATAGAGAAGGTGGAGGAGCGTATAGTATTTTAGAGTAATTCAAGCAGTAACACAGAAGGTGAACAATCTTACAATGTATCAAAGGATATATCATCATAAGTGATAAAAAGAACATTTATATAACTATGTTAATATCATTGGAATATGTGAGCACTGGTCTGTAGGGAAAACGGGTTGGGGTGGGAGACCTAAAGGTGTTAATTTTGTCTAGGGCCCTGTTTGGCTATATTCTGGCCACATTTCAAAGAAAATTGTGCTAGTACCATTCTTTTTCAATAGCAAAAGATTATTCCTGGCCAGTAACCAAATATTTGTTGACCCCATCACTCTGTCTAAGGAAGTAACAGACGCATAAACGGTTCAGAAAAATCTAAGGACAGCAGAAGACTTCTCATACATGGGTGTCCAGGCACTACAAAAACACATTGAAAAATACTTTTACACTAGCTTCCTCCCTGAGTAAACTCAGAAAAAAGACACTACCAGAAACATGGCTTCCTCTAGTGAGTGTGGGGGAGGGGGTAGTGGATAAAGTAATCCGGTGCAGTCTAAGGCACTAATAGGCACAGAAAAGGTTCAGAAATATCAAAGTAAAGCAGAACATTTTTCATGCATGTGGCTAAGCTTTACAAAAAAAACTTTACTAGTTTCTTCCCCCAGGAAACTCAGAAACAAAATACTGTTAAAAAGATGGCTTCTTAAAACATCAAGAGACTGAAGGAGGTAAAGTAATCCGGTACTGACATACAGGAGCTTCTGCTTCTAATCTGCTTTATGAAAATGTGTTGTCTGGTTGTTATACTGACCAACTGGCTTAACTATAGGTTAGTAACCCAGAACAAGCATGCAAATCAGAAAAGTCATCCAAAAATCTGAAGTAATCTGCATACTTGTTCAGAGACAGCCAGACAATTAGCATTTTCAGAAGAGCTGCAAAGGGCTACCTCTGCCATTTAGCCATGAACTAAATTTGGAATGTTTAAAGTTAATGGGTCAGAATTAGAGCAACATGGAGCATTTTGAAGGGGAGTGTCATTGGAAATATGGGATGGAGGTACAAAAAAATTTGAGAGATTACTAGTTTCTCTAGAAAACTTGAATCCACCGTTTATGGGGGAGGGAGCAAAAAATTCAGTTTGTGGAGGCATTGTATCCTTATGCCTCCCAATGACACCATCTCTGATTGCCAGCCTGTTTTCGGCTTTAAGCACAGAATACATTTCTTCACAGTAAATTCAAAATGAATACTCTCCTTAGGTTAAGGTCAGTAACTCCAAAAGTACTGAGGAATTTGGATCAGCAGGACAACCAAGCAACTAGTGCAGTGATTCTCAACCTTTTTGCCTTCAGTGAGCCCTTGGCAAAGGGTTTGAGATCTCGGGGGAACCCTTAAAAAAAATAATTTGAATCTACAGCTCATGGAGCAGCGGATCTGATCTAGATATAATCACATTAACCACTTAAGGACCGCCTCATGCCGATGTACATTGGCAGAATGGCACGGCTGGGTACAAGCACCTACCTGTACGTTGCTTTTTAAGTGCGATCGGGTCACAGAGCTGAAGAACGAGGAGAGGTCTGTGTAAACAAACCTCTCCCTGTGCTTCCCTGTGTGTCTGTCACCGATCGTCTCTTCCCTTTTATAGGGAAGGACGATCAGTGATGTCACATGCCAGGCCACGCCCCCTACAATAAAAAAAACACATAACGTCATACATAACACCTACACTGCCCCCTAGTGGTTAACTCCTTCACTGCCAGTGTCATTTACATGAGAATCAGTGCATGTAAATAGCACTGATTGCTGTATAAATGACAATGGTTCCAAAAATGTGTAAAAAATGTCTGATGTGTCCGCCATAATGTCGCAGTCACAATAAAAATCACTGATCGCCGCCATTACTATTAAAAAAAAAAATATTAATAAAAATGCTATAAAACGATCCCCTATTTTGTAAACGCTATAACTTTTGCGCAAACCAATCAATAATCACTAATTGGGATTTTTTTACCAAAAATATGTAGAAAAATACGTATTAGTCTAAACTGAGGAAAAAAAAATTTTATATATATTTTTGGGCATATTTATTATAGCAAAAAGTAAAAAATATTGCATTTTTTTTAAAATTGTCGCTCTATTTTTGTTTATAGCACAAAAAATAAAAACCGCAGAGGTGATCAACTACCACCAAAAGAAAGCTCTATTTGTGGGAAAAAAAGGACGCCAATTTTGTTTGGGAGCCACGTCGCACGACCGCGCAGTTGTCAGTTAAAACGACGCAGTGCCGAATTGCAAAAAGGGGCTTGGTCCTTTGGCTGAAAATTGGTCCGGGGCACTTAGCTCCTTAATGTGAAACTTGAGCTTGCTTTTTTCTGCACAGATGCTCAATTCCGGGTCAAACTTAAGATAAGCACACACGAATTTCATCTTAAGCTGAA
This sequence comes from Lithobates pipiens, assembly GCF_037356315.1. Taxonomy (NCBI): domain Eukaryota; kingdom Metazoa; phylum Chordata; class Amphibia; order Anura; family Ranidae; genus Lithobates; species Lithobates pipiens. Next base: position 242,601,778 of record NW_027507764.1, on the reverse strand, counting down.
ATTAAACAATTTCGTTCCTTGGTCTTGATGCTTCTTAAACAGGAAAAAGCTGGCTTACATATGTAGGTTGTAGAAAACTGCAGCAAAACATTCAATACCTTTCTGAAAATGGCAGGATTTGACTGAAATCCAGAATTTGTCCAAGGATACATCATTAAACCGTATCCTAAAGGTTGGATCAGACTGCAAATCACACATTTCTTCCTGTTCTTTTAAATTCAAGTGCTCTGACTGAACAGAAGAGAGAGGATTCCCCACTAAATCCAAAATTTGTGGTGAAAGAGAAGGAAAGTAATATTTCATTTTGCTCTGCAATTTGTCCAGGTGGCTTTCAATTAGACATAAAACTTTCTGGTATCCTTCCTCATTTCCAAGGACAAGCAACAGGGGGAACATCTCTAGATTTCCTTTAACAACATGGCTTTTCCAAATATTCAGTTTCCTTTTGAATCCAAGGATCTTGTCACTTGAAGTTAGGATATTTTCTCCAGAACCTTGCAGAGACTTGTTCAGCAGGTTCATGTGCTTACAAATGTCAGCTAAGTATGCTAGTTACTGCAGCCATTCATCATCTTCGAAGCACTCTTCTTTCAGTTGAAACACTCTGGAGAACTCGCCCTCTGCTTAACCACCTAATTTTAGTATGAAATAGGAGATTTACGTGGTCCTTCCTCATGCTTTTGCAAAGTTTTTGAAACATTCTTGAATGAACTGGTTTTTGTTTAATAAAGTTCACCATTTTTGTCACATCCTCCAGAACACTTTTCAGCTCAGCTCCAAGGGTTTTGGACATGAGCACTTCTCTATGAATAAAGCAGTTGTGACATAGGCTGACAAAACTTTAAATATATCTTGACCCTTGGCTGTTTCAGGCAGCTCTTTGCAGCAGAAAACGTTTTCTTGAATTTCAAATCAAACAAATGTTACAAGTTGGTATGCATTGGTGATATCGGTGGACTCATCAACCTGGATAGCGAAGCTGTTTTTTTTTTTTTTAAGCATATCACGTAAGACCTCTTCAACTTCATGTGAAATGTCATCAATACGCTGACTTGTTGTACTGTCTGATAGTGGAACCTTTTCAATTTCCTTTATTGCAGCTACTCCTAGCATGTGATTTACAATAATTTTACATGCTGGCATTATAATATTCTCACCAACTGTGTGACTTTTTCTTTCTGGGCAATAATTACTGCCACCAAATAGTTTGCTTCCTGTGCCTTTTTACTAATGGAGACTCTTTCAACAAAAGCTGTACTTTGCTTGCTTTGAGATTCCAATAGTTGTTTGAAATAATTGGCCATTGTTGTATTTGTAAGTTGTTTGCCACAGATAAGGCACAATGGAATGGGACAATGCGGATTACCTGTCCACGAAAAACCCATAGGTAACTTTCACTGTAAAGGCAGACTTTTTTGGGGTCAAGCACTATGCTGATGCATGCAAAGGACTCAGAATGTTGTAATTCTTCCTCCCTAAACTTATCAGCATTTTCTGTAGTAGAAGATGAAGGTGTATTATCCTCTTGTACCTCACTCCTCTTCCTCACAAAATGCCACATTGGACCTTGAGCCATTTTGTTTTTAAAACAACTAATAAAAAATACACAATGGTATACTACTGTAAATCAATTACACTATCACTAATACCCTTCCATTATATAGCAAAAGTCTTTCTGCAATGCAATTATTACACAAATCTGGTTCTCATTGCAAAACCTACACTGCATTGCTGCTCAGTGGCAAATACACATCTACAATGCAAAATATCAACACAGTTGAAAAACTCAACTTATCTGCACTGTCTCTGCACAGTACAATTCTGGAGATTACCAGGACACAGTGCAATGTGGCGGTCATCAGGGGAAAGGGCACTGTACAATGTGGAGATCACCAGGGCACAAAGAAAACACTTTTTCTGTGTGCCCTGTTGACAGCAGAATGCTAGTATTATGTATGTATACATTTTTTTTTTTTTGCATAGAAATCACACAGTGTAACATTACATTACTTACAAGTTCTGTCCACCACGTGCACTCCTGCTTTGGAACTACTGCTTTCTGTTGGTCGGTTTCTGCCAAGTCCTGAAGGTGCAGTGTTGTCCCTGGATTTTCGTAACACAATCAGCCCTGCAGAAAGTGGCAAATTGGTCATGTTGGTAAAGGGATAGAGAGGAGCAGAGCACAGGGGGACTGTACAGGGCAGAAGAGGTTGACATCAACATAGTACTTACAAGAGTTGTTGCTGTTCTGTCCACCACGTGCACTCCTGCTTAGGAACTACTGCTTCCTTTTGGTCGGTTTCTGCCAAGTCCTGAAGCTGCAGTGACGTCCCCGACTTTGTAATACAATCTGCTGAAACAGAAAGTGATAAATTGGTCATTTTCATAAAAGGACAGAAGGCAGAGTACAGCCGAGAGATCACCGGTGCCCAGAAAATGCAGGGCACCAGTGCCTAGAAAATGCAGCCCAGCAGTGCCCATAAAATGCAGCCCACCAGTGCCTATAAAATGCAGCCCACCCGTGACCATAAAATGCAGCCCACCAGTGCCTATAAAATGCAGCCCACCCGTGACCATAAAATGCAGCCCACCAGTGACCATAAAATGCAGCCCACCCATGACTATAAAATGTAGTCCACCCATGCCAAGAAAATACAGGCCACCAGTACCATAAAATGCAGCAAACCAGTGCCCTAAAATGCAGCCCACCTGTGCCCTAAAATGCAGCCCACCCATGCCATAAAATACAGTCCAACAGTGCCATAAAATTCAGCCCACCAGTGCCATAAAATTCAGCCCACCAGTGCCCATGTTCCCCTGTCAGCTCTGCCATCTCTCCTCCTACTCTAACCTCTAGCCATGTGCTCCGATACCTCTCTGTCCCTCTTGCATTCTGCATTGCCACAGCTATACGACTCTTATAGCTGCAGTAATGCAGAGTGCAGGGGAAACAGAGAGCCATCAGAAAACATCGCACAGTTCAGGGGGGAGGCAGAGAGCCGCTGTCATAAGACCTCCTCCTTCTTCGGCTCCCATTCCTGCTCTCTGCACTCCTCCCCTGCTCCACCCAGAGCCGGAACTACAGAGGTACCTTCAGATATTCATGAGCGCTGAGTAGGGATGGGCTGTCTGTTCAAGTCCAACATGAGTTAGACTCGAACATTGGCTGTTCGCCCATTCGGCGAATAGCGAACAATTTGGGGGGTTCGCAGCAAATTCGAAAGCTGTGGAACACCCTTTAAAAGTATATGGGAGAAATCAAAAGTGCTAATTTTAAAGGCTAATGCCAGTTATTGTTATAAAATGTGTTTGGGGACGCGAGTCCTGCCCCAGGGGACATGTATCAATGCAAAAAAAAAGTTTTAAAAATAGGCATTTTTTCAGGAGCAGTGATTTTAATAATGCTTAAAGTGAAACAATAAAAGTGTTTTTTAAGTTTCATACCTGGGGGGTGTCTATAGTATGCCTGTAAAGGGGAGCATGTTTCCCTAGAGCAGTGATGGCGAACCTTGGCACCCCAGATGTTTTGGAACTACATTTCCCATGATGCTCATGCACTCTTCAGTGTAGTTGAGCATCATGGGAAATGTAGTTCCAAAACATCTGGGGTGCCAAGGTTCGCCATCACTGCCCTAGAGTACTCGTGGCTATAATGAATTGTCCGGTCTTGGCAATACAGATGAAAGTCATTGAAAAAAAACAGCATGGGAATTCCTTCCAATCCATTACCAAACCCTGAACCAAAATGAAAAATTCATACTAGACCCTTATCCGAGCACACAACCTGGCAGGCCACATGAAAATAGGGGGGACGAGAGAGCGCCCCTCCCCCCGAACCATGCCAGGCCACATACCCTCAACATTGGGAGGGTGGTTTTAGGTAGCCCCCCATGTTGATGGGGAGAAGTGCCTCATCTCCACAACCCTTGCCTGGTGGTTGTGGGGGTCTGCTTATGAGAATCTGTAAGCCCCCTTTAACAAAGGGGACTCCCAGATCCCGCCCCCCGGTGTGAAATGGTAATGGGGTACATTGTACTCCTACCATTTCACCCAAAAAAGTGAAAAAAAGGTAAAAAAACACACACACAGCTTGGCACAATTCCTTTAATAAAAATAAAACAAAAAAAAAATTCCAGCGATGTAATCCTTCTACGATCCATGAACGATACAGCCTCCTCTGTAGGAGCTCCCCGGAAGAATGACGCGTGACTTGGATGACAGTTCTTAAATAACCAAGGACGGGGCCACCCGTGACGTGTGGATGGGTGACCCCACCCCCCTCTGATGCAAGGGGGAATGCCGGGGGACAGAGTCACCCGTACATGTCATGAGAAACCTCCGTTGCGTCAGAGGGGGCAGGGTCACCAGCTCATGTCACTGGGTACCTCCAGCATTCCCCCTTGCGTCAGAGGGGGGCGGGGTCACCCGTCCACACATCACGGAAGGCCAATCCTCGGTTATTTAAGAACTGTCATCCGAGTTGCGCGCCATTCTGCCAGGCAGCTCCTACGCGGAGGCTGTATCGTTTATTGATCATACAAGGATTACATCACTGGAATTTTTTGTTTTGTTTTTATTAAAGGACTTGTGCCAAGCTGTGTGTGTGTTTTTTCTTACTTTTTTTTCACTTTTTTGGGTGAAATGGTAGGAGTACAATGTACCCCATTACCATTTCACACAGGGGGGAGGCTGGGATCTGGGAGTCCCCTCTGTTAAAGGGGGCTTACAGATTCTGATAAGCCCCCAGACCCCCACAACCACTGGGCAAGGGTTGTGGGGATGAGGCCCTTCTCCCCATCAGCATGAGGACAAGGTGGTTTGGGGGGCTACCTCAAAGCACCCTCCCAATGTTGAGGGCATGAAGGGTCTGGTATGGATTTTGAGGGGGACCCCTACGCCATTTTTTTAAAATTTTACTTTTTTTCTTTAGACATGACATTTTCTGCAGGGACTTTTCTAAACACGGGAAACATACGCCCCTTTACAGGCATACTATATACTATAGACACCCCCCCCCCCCCGGTACGAAATTTTTAAGAATATTACACTTTTATTGTTTCACTTTAAGCATTATTAAAATCACTGCTCCCGCAAAAAACTGACGTTTTTAAAACTTTGTTTTGCATTGATACATGGGGAAGGACCCAGGTCCCCAAACACTTTTTATGACAATAACTTGCATATTAGCCTTTAAAATTAGCGCTTTTGATTTTTCACGTTCGAGTCCCATAGACTTTAACGGTGTTTGAACAAATTTTTTGGGGGGTGTTTGGCTCATCTCTAGCGCTGAGTATCAGCGTGCATTAAGGACAAGATTGGCAGTATACATCCACCATAATGTAGATGTCCCGCAGAACCCCTGGGGACTTCCTGCAGAATCCCCGGATGAGAAACACTGAACTAATATCTTCAAAAAGAGAAAAAAGAGAGGCTAGCAATGGTAGTCTAAATATTATTTTTTATTTTTTTTTCAGTTGTTGAGTCGTTGAGAGCACTTTCTCTAAACTATAAACAGAGATTCAATTAGATCAGATCAAATCACAAGGAATAATTGCAGTTTTTTTTTTATTATTATTGTACATGAGCCTTTAATTATAAAACAAAATATACAAATATGTTTAGTATATATTTTAAAACTATCACAAGCAATTCACTGTATGCCATTAATAAAATGTGAAAATGTACTTTTACGTATTGCTTTCCTTCCAAAAACAGGCATTCACCGAAAGTTGTGAAGGCAGCATCTCAGGTTCTTAACAGCATGTGGCAGTACAGAGACCTCAGAAATCTTTACAAAAAGGTATGTTATACATGTATTATAATTGCAACACGTCATTACATGAACACGCTAACATACATACTGTGTATACATATGTTTTACAACAATGAAAAGTATTTTGTATGAAAAGATGTCCTCTTTTATCTGTCAAAACTTATAAAATTTATGAAAATGTGTTGTTCTTTGAAAATGTGCATTGTGGCCAGCTGGGGCTACATTTTCATGAACAACAATTGATTTTGTTCCTGTGTTTTATTACTTCTCATATAGTCTCATATAATCATGCCCTAAAAGCATGTGCACACAGGTGTATTTACTCTATAGGAAACATAAAGAGGATATCAAAATAGTTAAGAGAATTACACAGGTATCTTTGTAGGTAAAATAGATAAAGATGGTTATATCAAGACAGTTGGGAGAATCAGTGCTGGAAAACACTAATATTAGAGCATGCCACAGAATAATCAGTAGTTGCTGTTTACCTTTCCAGAATTAGCTGTTGGTGCTATTCCCAGGTGACTAGGATCAAATGATATTATCCACCCCACATGGCTGCATGCACTGTTAAATAGTGAGCATCTACTGGTACCAACACTAACTGCAGTACATCCATTCATGTTTGCCTGTGATTTCTAAAGCGCATTTACACTTTTGCTGCCCATCTGGGACACCTACTTATTTGTTGTATTTCCCCATTCACACAGCATAACATAAAAGAAATTAAAATTGCAGCTTAAAATTTTTAGATGCTCTATCCTGGGCCCTCTAGCAAGGAAATTGCTACATACAGAAGTTCTCTTTGTGAGGGGCCTGGGCAGCTGTTTGCCATAATTAGGGTCCCTTTCAGAGAGGACTCTGTTTTGATCAGCTGGGGATCTGTCCACTGATGCACTGTTGATTGGAGTAGAGCAGGTGGATGACAAGTCCACATCTGCTCAGTTTATGTGAAGAGGAGACCAACAGAGCCTGCTCTGCTGAATGGGTCAGCCGTGAGTAAATGGACTCCGCTGTCCATTTACATCCGACTGCTCTTTTAGCAGACTGGATTGGATCAGAGGTAGGCAGGTGTAAATGGACACAAGTCCATTTACACATTTACAACCACCAGTCCATAGGGTTGAATGGACTGTCTGATCAGGTCTGCCTAAAAAACTGGCAGGTGGACCTGATCAGACCCTTCTTGTGAAGGGCTTAACTCTGTATGTACTGTGCAAACAGATCTTCATTATCAGTTGTAACTAGTGTAGCATTATTCCTGCAGGTGTTGCTTGAATATTTTTGGTTCCTTACTCCTTTCAACCCCAAGAACAGTCTCTGCCCCAATGGCATACCTGGCAGTAATGTTAGTGTAAATGGACACAGATTGTAGTGGACACAGAAATTATCTTTACTGTGAACTTGCTTTAATAATGAAAACGGACAGTAACAATAGTATTGAGTAATAGGCAACTATATATATGTATAGTAAATCAAACCACAATAACTAGAGGTTATTAGTAAAACCTCACGGATAATATCCAACTGCCTTCAGGGGACTCCTCAAAGTGAATAATCCAGAGAGCATAAGCACACAAACATGACACATTGTAGTAAGGATGATAATGCTTAAATGGATTAACTACCAACTTTACATTAATTGGGCTCTATGAGTCCAGGCAGGAGGAGGGCAGAGGAATGACATTGTTATTTATGTTAGTTCTCTCCCTTCTGCACCCCAGCACCACAGTCCCAAATGATCCTGCTGACACAATAAATGACTCTGTGCACTGAATTAACCCTCAAGGCCTAAACCCGCTTGTATAGCTGCTAAAGTCATGAATGTAGATGGGCCCGTGTGTCTTCGTTTGACCTTTGTTGGTGCACTTGATGTCCTTCTAGTAAAGTGAACAATATTCGGTTATCGGGATAATCAAAGCAGGCATTATAACTACTCAGAAGAGTGTAAGAGCGTAACAGATTAGATGAGGCAAAGAGATAGCACTGGTGAAGTATTCTGGCCTAAGGAAGACTGGGCAGGTGCCCTCTCAACAATCCAGATTCAGGAGGCTCCAATATCCTTGGACAGATCCTTCAGGTTGTCCGACTGGCCACCTAGTATTGGAACACCACATGCTGTCAGGGACGCCTGGCTATGCACCTGAGGTCCTCTCTTTAGCCCTTGATGTCCGCCGCCGTCCTCGGAGCTATAGCAGGAACAGTCACACCAACTCAGGATTGCAGCAACCTTCTCCAGTGTCCAGTTTTCCTCTGGCCTCGTGGCAGCTCTCCTTTCTCCCAGGAAGCCTCTAGGGGTAAGATTCCTCCTCTCTCTCTGTGAGCTGCTGGGATGTGTAGTTTTTTCCCCCTAGCGATTGCAGTGGGGCAGCATTCATTGGGGGTTACATGTTCCAGAATTCCTTGCGGTTCTTGCAGTCCTCCCTGGATTGGCCAGCTCCCCCTGCCAATGGAGAAACATGGGAGGGAACTGAGTGGGCGGCCATGTCTGTGAATGCCTCTCACTCAGTGGACAGTGAGAGAAGGAAAGGGGGGGGAATTCCCCAGCAGCTGCCGACAGGCTGTGCGTCCCTGTTAGCCTACCAGTCCTTGTGTAAATCTTAAGCTGTAGTGGGAGATACGGGGTCACAGAGGGGCTGAGCGACACCCCGCTACACTAAATTTGATGAACACTGTTTGACCTAATAAAGGGTCAGATGAGGCAATGCCATCTTCTCCTGAGAAGAACCAAAAGTTAAGAAATATACAGTATATATATATATATATATATATATATATATATATATATATATATATATATATATATAATAAGGTAGGTATGCTGTGTTAATGGGAACACATAACAGACATATAGTGGGGTTTTCTCAAATATGACTCAAAAAGTGGAAATACGCTTTAAGGACAAGTGTGTAGATTTGGAGAAAACGTTTACATTTCGTGTTTTAAAGTGCTTTGGTATCCATCTCTGTGACTACGGTGTGTTATTCAGTTTCTGTTGTTCATCTGCCATCTGCCCCAACCTCCTGCCTGGGATATGACTTTACTGTTTTTTTCCTGTCAGCTGTCACCAATGAGGCAATCCCGAAACTGCAACTGACATGTGTCATTAAGCTAAACCTTAAAGCGGCATTAAACCCAAAACCAAAAATGTAATTTTGTATTGGATGTGGTGGCTTCACACACACCTCTTGTATTGGAATGCCCCCTCTGGACAAAAGAGCACAGGAGGTACATTAGGACAGAAGCATTGTAAGTCTGGGAGGAGGGGAGTGTTAGATGCACTAGCAGATTTATATCCACCGACAAATTGATGCCAAACTCCAGCTAATACCTTATAAGCAGTTACGGCAAACATTTTTTTTCTATGTAATGTTTTTACATAAAAAAATACATATATATGATCATTGTAAGCAACCCTGCCAGTTTTAAATGTTTGTCTCATCTCTGTAACTGATACATCTGCAGGAGAGCTTGTTCTGTTGAAGAACACAGACTTACTGGCTGAAACACTAGGTAAAATTAGAAGACAGCCTAAAAAAAACAAAACAAATGCAGGCATCACATCTAAGAATTGGTAAGCTGCAACATAATAAATGTTGGCTTTTGGGTATAATACTGCTTTAACCTACTTTTACAGTGGTCATTCAGGTATGTAAGTCATCATTAATTGAATAAAATGGGAGTGAGGTCACTAGAACAGGATACAGTAATCTAATTGGGGTCTGACTAAAATTGTATATATTGGAATTAGGAGAAACTGAAAGGTCAAATATTGACAAGGTGAGGAAGTCTGTTTAACCAAGCTAGTTCATTGGCCATCTCTTCCTCTTAAAATCATGGAAATGAACCTGCAGGGCTGAAACTTATATGATCCCCAAACCTGTTTCTTTGCTAAATCCAGGTCTCCCTAAACATAAGTATTGTACGCAAAATTACTTTATCCCTTTCTTGATAGTTTAGAATTAGTTGTTTTTTTTTTCCGTGCTTTAGCAACACTAATGAGATGTTTGGTCACACTTTCCCTTATATCCCATCAACACTTTTGGTTTTCTTACATCTCCGTAAGCTAATTTTGTCCTGCCATATTATGTTACTCTGCAGTGAAAAGGTATCTTTTTCTTTTCCATCTCCAATTTGACTGGCAGACAATCTAGTTGCATCCAGGATTCCAGACTAGTGCCCACTGATGCCACGTACACACGAGCGGAATGTCCGACAGAAAAAGTCTGACGGAAGCTTTTCATTGTATATTCTGATCGTGTGTATGCCTCATCTGACTTTTTTTTTTTAAATTCTGACGGACCTAGAAATAGAAGACGTTCTAAATATTTCCGACAGAACCAATTCCTATCGGGAAAACCGCTCATCTGTATGCTGTTCCGACAGACCAAAAACGAAAGCTATTGGCTACTGGCTATTGAACTTCCTTTTTCTAGTCCCGTCATACTTGTTGCACATCACCGTGTTCTTGATGATCGGACTTTGGTGTGATCGTGTGTACAAAAGACAGTTTCAGCGGAATTCCGTCAGAACTCTGTCGGAAAAACCTTCAGAGTTTATGGCGACGGGAAAACCGGTCGTGTGTACACGGCATAAGAGTTGTGTTCTAAAATTGTATCAGTCAACATTTTGTAGATCTTTAAAGGATCTATTTATAATGTTTTCATGCATGATTCACAGAGCATGATTCACAATCTTCGGTGAAAACCATGTGAATTTTGTTCGTAGACTAATAAATAGACCCCATAATTGGCAGAACAAAAAAAGTTAAAAAGTTGAACCCCCTACCCTACAACACTTAAACCATCTATCAATCTGAATCAGCATATGAGTGTGTAATATTTTCCACCTACAGCCAGAAGTTTTTAAAATGTAGGAAATTCAATATATTGCTTTTAAGTCAGTGCGTGTAATCCATGATAAGCAAATTACCTGCATTAAAGTCAATATTAGCACATTTTGATGGCCACTTGTGGCTCTTTGGTGGGCTGCTAGGCAAGCTATTGTCACCCAGATAGTATGGAAAGCCATGCAACTGAATGGAACCTTTTCCTAATGCAAAAAACAAAAGTAACTAACAGCTGTTGACACATTTTAGTAAAAAAGGACTGGTTTCAAGTACTTTTAGCAATAACACATGCATTTTAATCAAGCTGTACTTGGCGTACTTTGGCATGGGGACTTTGGATTGTGGGCTCTTTGAGGGTAGGGACCAATGTGGATGTGCAATGGCCAGGGATAGGGCAGTTGTAGACACTCACTCAGGTCGAACTGGATGGACTGGTGTCTTTATTCAACCAAACTAACTATGCAACTATGCAACAAGTAAAAGTTGTACCCCAGGAGGCCTGAATGTAGAGTAAAAAGCCACAAAAAACACATCACACCAGTACCCTACATTCCCTGCCTCCCTATCCCCATATCTCCATTTTTTTCTAAACAACTACAACCTTTAAGTATGATTAAGTAGAAGTTGGCCTGCAGAATTGCGGTTTGAAACCAGTGCAAACAGACGTACATGTAGAGAAAAAATGAATAGGCAGCTGTTTTCCTAGAAAAAAAATAGTTAAGCTAAAGCTTGCAGATATGGCTGGGTGATAAATGGCCAATGACAGTATAGCCTGACAGCAGTGACAACAAGCCTAAATGTAGAGACATAAAGCAGGTGTAACCTTCTTCCTAAAAACTAATTAAAGCTACAGCACAGATAGGAGTGAGTAAAAAAACATCCAGTCTGGCAGCAGCAAAAACAGGCCTAAATGTGGAGACACAAAGCACAGAGATGTCTTTCTTAAAAAAAAAAAAAAGAGCTTCAGCCCTGCAATTTTGAGGGTATGTTGTTTATTTTGCAAGGAGAGGAGAATGAAAAGTCACCAGGAAGTGGCAGTTTTGGGTCTTGGAATCACCGTTAATCTTTACATAGGTATAAGCACCTGTAGTTTTGCCCAGCAAAAGGGAAATTTTGTTGGTCTTTTCCTTTGAAAATAAAGCAGGAATTAACTATTTAAAATATTTATTTTTTATAAGTGCAGTATATGTCAGCTAATCAGTGGAATCTGTGTGTGTGTGTGAAAGTGCCTTATAATCCAAAACTTGATTAATTTTACTAAAAGTGAGCTGGTACACAGTCTCTGTGAGTCACAACTGTTGCATTGAAGGTTCTCCCTGAGGTGACACTGGCAGCAGGCCAGCACCTCAGATGCATAGTGGGCCTGCTCTGGCCAGTGGTTTGCTCCTCATTGTGTTAGTGTCAGGATACCTGGCAGGTGAAGGTTGCTAATAGAAACAGTGGAATGTGTGTTGAGGAGGATTGAGGTTCCAGCCCTTGTTTCATGCTATTCTGTATTGCCCCTTGTTTTGCTTTTGTTTAGGGCAACATGCACACTGGACACTGTAGCCATCTCTCCTAGATGCATTTTCTAATAGCAGTGGCATTTTCTCAGAAAAAAATGCTTGGTGCTTGTAAACTCCTTTAGGTATGTCAAGCTCTTAAGTGTTAAAGAGGAGTCGTCCCCCCCCCCCCCCCCAAAAAAAAATACTGTAGCTGCTGACTTTCAATATTATGGCTCTTACCTGTCCAGACATCCAACGAGCTGTACTTACCCGAACCAATTCTTAAATCAGCTCTTGGGTGCTGGTGCCACATCTTGGCTAAGGGAACCCGGCAGTGAAGCCTTGCAGCTTCACAGCCGATTTCCTACTGCACACTCTATGGGCAAAGCTTTTCCCAATCAGGGCATGATGAATAGCTGATTGTTAAGGAGCAGGCCGGGAAGCTGGCCGCTGTGTCCTTAACAACGAATGAGTCATCAGCTGTCCAAGGGCTTCCCCGCTGACTGCTGAATGAAAAAAAAAACATTGCCAGCAATAGAAAATCCATACCAGGCCCTTTAGGTCTTTTAAGGGGAACCCTACAACAAAATGTAAAATAAAACAGCATGGGGTCCCCCCCAAAATCCATACCAGACCCATATCCAAGCATGCAGCCTGGCAGGCCAGGAAAAGGGGGTAGATCGAGCACCCCTCCCTCCTAAACATACCAGGCCTCATGCCCTCAACATGGTGGGGTGCTTTGGGGCAGGGGGGCACCACACCATCCACTCCAAAGCACCTTGCCCCTATGTTGATGGGGACAAGGGCCTCTTCCCCACAACCCTGGGCCATGGTTGTGGGGGTTTGTGGGCAGGGGGCTTATTGACCTATTAGCTTATTGTGGGTGGTGTCATTGGCGATCAATCTACATTGGGAGGACATTTTCTTTTTTTTTTTTTTAAAAAGGAATTGTCAAAAACGATGTGCTTTTATTTCTGTTTGGCACTTTTGTTGATGAATAGGTAGGGTTACTATGTACTCCATCCTCATTTACATAAGGAGGGGGCCGGGATCTGGGTGCCCCCTTGTTAAAGAGGAAGTAAACCCTGATGAGTTTACTTCCTCTTTCATTCCCTGCAAAGGTAAAGCATAATGGACTACTATGCATAGCATAGTAGTTCATTATGTGTCACTTACCTGATACAGGGGCCAGCGATGTCACCGCTGTCCCCTGTAGTCCGGCGCATCCATCTTCTCGGTGGGTCTCGCTGCTCCGCGGCTGTCATTCGGCGAAGCCGCGATGACGTCACTCCCACGCATGCGCATGGGAGCCGCCACGTGCGGCATATTCGCCGTTGACGGTGCCGCGCTCAGTGCGCCTGCGCGCCGCTGCCTGTCTTTCGGCAAATATCTCCTAAACTGAACTTCCCTTTCTATTCCCGTTGTACATCATTGCGTTGGAAACAAATGGACTTTGGTGTGATTGTGTGTAGGCAAGTCCGTTCGGTCGGAACTCCATTGGAAAGACCTTCAGAGTTTATTCTGACGGAAAGTCCGGTCGTGTGTACGGGGCATAAGTGCTACAGCACGTGTTTTTAGTTTAGTTCTATACCTCAGAACAAAAATAAAAAACAATAACTATTTTACGGCTTAACAGGGGAAACGTAAACTGTGAACAAAAGTACTTTTTTGTTTTTTGGTTTAAATATGCTTTAAGATTGTGTGCGATTACATACCTGTTACTTTTGTATATTGAGAAGCATGTTATAATGCTGGTGCTTGGTGAATAACCCAGTGCAGTCACATGGGGCAGGGAGACAGTCAGCCTATGTAAGGGCTCATTCACACTGGCGTAGTCTGCCAGCAGATCCGCCTGCTCAGCGGGGGATCTATCCACTGATCCCTGCTAAGCAGGCGGATGACAGGAAACAGCCCATTTACATCCGACTGTCATCCGATCCAATCCACCAGACAGATGGGGAATGTCTACCCCACCTGTCTGTTTTTGGCAGACAGGACAGGATGACAGGACACAGCCCATTTTCCTCTATGGGCATTCACATGTAAACGGGGACCACCTGTCATCCGATCCAATCCACCAGATGTATGGAAAATGAGATCGGATTGGCTGTCGGACACATCCATTTACATCCTCTGTTTCATAGAGGACACTGGAGGATCCGCTCAGGTCTGCCTAAAAAACTGACAAGTGGACCTTGTCGTTCTGCCTGTATGAAAGGTGCCTTACTGGAAATCTGACTTGAACATACAGAGGGCCGTTTCAATTGTCTCCTACAGCTGCACATAGTGTCAGGGGAGCAAAAGGAAGGTAAGTATAAGCTGCTGAGGACAAAGAGAACCTCTTTGTTTTCCCTACATCATCTTTTTAAAATGGGGAATATGTATTCCTCTGCATTCTTCATCCATTGCTTCAGCTTATCTTATTGATCAATTGTCTATGAACAGGCTACAAAGTTCTTCACAACAAAATTTTTGATACAAGCTTTCTATATTTTGTATATTCTAGGGGTAGCTTTTCTTGTACTAAGAAAATAAAAATGTAGAAGCTCATACAGTGTCTTTATACAAATTCACCCATTTCATGTTGCTCAGGTACCTGACAGTTATTACTAAATCTTTTTAGTTTGCTTTGCTTTGGTGTGGTTTATCATATATGATAGATGTGACATATAATACATAGGTATAGTGGTACCTATTGTAATCTACAGAGCAATTGGTTTTCTCCATGACATAATTAAGAGGAAAAAGTAATATTTACCTTCACCAGATCCATGTCTTTTGGCACAAGAATTAAACACCAGATTCATCAAGCTGAATTTGAGTATTAGCTATGAACACACCCATATTAATTTCACTGCAAAATCATTTGAAGTGGAATGTGTCACAATGTTGGACATTTATGCTGATGGAAACCTAATTATAGGATGTATGAATGCATTTTTAAGTATGTATATATTCTTCAGTAAAGATATAGCTTTGTGATACTACACTCAAATGTAGCTGTGCTCAGCTAAATTAACATATCTTGCCTGGAATATATCTTGCAGGAATGTTCTGATGCCTGACCCTGATTTCTGAGGATATACAAGTTATGTATAACAACACTGTAATAAGCATCTAAATCAGTCAAATACCAATTCCTAGGACACTGCTGGTGTGTGATGTAGCGTAGCTCCAACTGACGCACTTCATCAAAGATGGCATCTTCCCAGGCAATGAGGTTATGAAAGGTCACCACGCATTAAATATTCCCCAAATGTCTCAGATCAAACGAGGAGGAAACCAAGCCTCATTACAGATATAAAATGGCTCCCAAAGATTACTTTAAATCTAAGATGGCCTAGAGGTTCGGAAACTGAATCAGCACCCATAGCACCATCCATAGAGCTAAATGTAAACAAAAAAGCAAAGTGTAAATAACAGTTTATAATCAAAAAAAATAAATCATCAAACATCTTTTACAAAAACATTAAAAAAAATTTAAATTAATCAAGGGCACAATGGGAGTTTCATAATTCCCCATAAAATTCCATATAAACGACCATATAAAATGAACCAATTACAGACCTGAAGATTTACCCCTTTAATGATCAGGCCATTTTTTGCGATACAGCACTGAGTTATTTTAACTGACAATTGCGCGGTCATGCAACGTTGTACCTGTACAAAATTGGTGTCCTTTTTTTCCTACAAATAGAGCTTTTTTTGGTGGTATTTGATCACCTATGTAGTTTTTATTTTTTGCGCTAGACATATATTTTTTACTTTCTGCTATAAAACATGTCCAATAAAAATATGTAAAAAATCTAATTTCTTCATCAATTTTGGCTAATTTGTATTCTACTACATATTTCTGGTAAAAAAAATCCCAATTAGCGTATATTGATTGGTTTACACAAAAGTTGTCACGTTTACAAAGTATGGGGATAGATTTAGGGACTTTTATTTTTTATTTTTACTAGTAATGGCGTTGAATAGCAATTTTTATCTGGACTGCGACATTGCGATGGACAAATTGGACACTAAGGTGACACTTTTTGGGGACCAGTGACACCAATATAGTGATCGGTGCTAAAAAAAACGCACTGACGCTGTATAAATGACACTAGCAGGGAAGGGGTTAACATCAGGGGCAATCAAAGGGTTACATACTTTCTTACTGTGTGGGGGATGTTGACACTAGACAAAGAAAGAGATCTGTGTTCTTGATTAGCAGTAATCACAGATCTCTCTCTTCCTTTCTGTTTAAATAGGCAGACTGCTGTACGTGAACAACGTACAGGTACATTGTATTATGCAGCCGGGCCACCCTGCCATAGTATATGTGCGGTGAGCGGTCCAGAAGTAGTATATATATCTATATAGATATCTATATAGATAATATTTCCATGCCTCTTTGCACCTCCCTTAGTTTGTGTATTCAATAACTTTTCCCTGTTTCATTCCATTTTATTACAGATACCACACACTTTACCACTTCAGCCCCAAAAGATTTGCCTCCTTAATGACCAGGCCATTTTTTGCAATTCTGCACTGCGTTGTTTTAACTGACAATTGCACGGGCGTACGTCTTTGTACAAAAACAAAACTTATGTTCTTTTTCCCCCAAAAATAGAGCTTTCTTTTGGTGGCAATTGATCACCTCTGCTATTTTTATTTTTTGTTCTATAATAAATATCCCCCAAATTTTTTTTTAAAAACAAATCTCTCCCTCAGTTTAGGCCAATATGTATACTTATACATATTTTTGGTAAAAAAAATCACAATAAGCGTATATTGATTGGTTTACGTAAAAGTTATAGCGTCTACAAAATAGGGGCTATATTTATGGCATTTTTATTATTTTATTTTTTTTACTAGTAATGGCAGTGATCTGTGATTTTTTTCAGGACTGCGACATTGTGGGGGACAGATTGGACACTTTTGACACATTTTTGGGACCATTGACATTTATACAGCGATCAGTGCTACAAAAATTCACTGATTATTCTATAAATGATACTGGGAAGGAAGAAGTAAACAGTAAACAGTAGGGGAAGATCAAGGGGTTAACTGTGTGTCCTAGGGAATGATTCTAACTGTGGGGGGATGGGACTGCCTGGGTGAGCAGACCAATCGTTGTTCATACTTAGTATGAACAACAGATCAGTCTCCTCTCCCCTGACAGCACGGAAATCTGTCTGTTTACATTGACAGATCTCCGTTCTGTTTCTGTGTGGAGTGATCGTGGGCACACGCATCAGCTCAGGTGGTGCGCCTTGCATGGTGCTCGTACGCCCCCTAGTGGTCTGAAAGCAGGTCGATGTATAGCTATGACGGTTCACCCAGGGGAGCCGTCCTGCCGCAGTATAACTGCAGCGGCTGGTTGGGAAGGGTTTAATTTCTGAACTTTTTTTTGTGCATGTATGGATTGCATGGGTTGTTACTAACGTGGTGAAAATTTCAGGTCCATAGCACCTTTTAAAATATATATAAATATACCTAGAATAATGGTGACATGTCGGGTTGCACAGTGGTGTAGTGGTTAGCATTCTCACCTAGCAGTAAAAAGGGTTGCTGGTTCAAATCCCAACCACGACCTGCCTGGAGTTTACATGTTCTCCCTGTGCCTGCGTGGGTTTCCTCTGGGTACTCCAGTTTCCTCCCATGCTCCAAAGACATGCAGGTAGGTTAATTGGCTTCTGTCCAAAATTGGCCCTAGTATATGAATGGGGACCTTGGTTGGTGGGCTCCTTTGGGGTGGGGACTGATGTGGGTGTGCAGTGTACAGGGATGGGGATGGTTGTGGACACTCACTCAGGTTGAACTGGATGGACTGGTGTCCTTATTCAACCTTATTAATTAAGTAACCATATGGTCCTACCCACATATTGGAGACAACAAAGGCACTGTAACAAATACACTAAATTAGTGGACATGCATTTTATAAAGGAGTTAATGACATATGTCCTAGCAGTAACTGTGCAGGTATTTCTGCACTGAATAATCTGACATAGGGAACATTTGTTAAAGGGTAAAAGCCCGTAATATTCTGAAAAAAGAAGATCTAACTGATTTATTCAGAATATTTGAAGCCAGACAGATCAGGGCTCAAAGATCATTTTTTAATACATGCCAGTTGTCATGGTTATGCAATGGTTTTTTTCTGCTTACCTGTTTCCATGTGTTCATCTCTAGAAACCAGCCGACCCTCACCTGACTGCTTTTCTAATCCATCCTCTGGCATGGCTCCACCCTAGCTCCTATCTGAGAACTCTATATTAACCTGCGCACTGCAGGCCAACCCTGCTGATCAACCTTTGTGTGTTTGGCTTCCTGTTACCTGCCATTTGCTCTTCTGTTGTTCCGTTACCGACTTTGGCGTGTCCTTGACTATCCCTGTTTGCCTGTGATCCTGACCTATTGGTGTGTCCCTGACTATTCCTGTCTGCTTGTGGCCCCGAGCGGTGCACTCCTGATCCCTACGGTGTGCATCTGTCACCTGGCCTCAAGGTGACCTGACACCAGTGTTTCTTAATATTATTAATGACATAATCTTTGGTAAAAGATGTAACCAATGACCATGCAAATTCTTTCTCCTTAACCTGTAAAATAGTGGTATCCAGCATCTTATCCTCATAACTTTTCTCTATAAATTGACTCCACAGGACGTACATTAATGACTTGAAGACCAGACCTTTGTCTGACATTTATTGCTTACAGGTTAAAATTAGTATTTTTGCTAGAAAATTACTTAGAACCCCCAAACATTTATATATATATATATATATATTTTTTTTTTTTATAGTAGAGACCCTAGAGAATAAAATGGAGGTTGTTGCAATATTTTATTTCACACTGTAATTGCTCAGCGATCATTCAAACGTGATTTTTTGAGAAAAAATACACATTATTTCTGCTACAGTGACAGGTACTCTTTATGGACAGTCACAGGTACTCTTTATGGACTCCTCCAAGATCAGCATTTTTGAATACTTTTTGATCTTTGCAAACTGACACTGTTGGTTCCCCAGTAAACCGGAAGTGATGTTCCAGGCTCCGTTTCCAGCTTCATTCGGGTCTCCGGCCATCCAGCAGACATGCTGGTGTCCGGGAAATTTGGTTGTACGCTATTCGCACACCATATCTCCTGTGCTAATAAGCACACATTTTGTCTAATGATATAATGTACCTTACCTATCATTCCATTTCTAATATATCCCCAAGTAAACAGACACCACCATAGCTTATGTTCTCAGCTTCATCAGAATGACTGCCTTTCTGAGCCATGCACTTGCTTTTATTTACACACAGACAGGAAGTTCCAAACTGGAGGGTTTGCCTCCAACAGCCAATCACCTACTACACAGTTTGTGATCTCACTGGAAATGACCAAATAAGGATCTAACACAGGATGTGGAAGTCAACACAGGAAACTACCAAATAAGGACATGACCAAATAAGGATGTAACACATGATGTAAATGTCAACACCGGAAATTACCAAATAAGGACATGACCACACAGGATATACAACAACCAATACAACAACCAATGAATGATGACTACAGGAGTCTTATGGGCGTGTCTGTGCGGAGACAGGGTGCATGCATGTTTTTCTTTTAAACTCCGTCTCTGATCATAACAACCCAAAATACTCCCCTATTTCCGCTGATAGAAATCCTTATTCTGCATTGTTCCAGAGAACAATGCATACCCGGATTATATCTGCAGGTGTACACTATGAATCTCGACATGTGCTGATCAGACACAGTAGAGACAAGAGCATACATCCGCCTATAATCAATATGTCTTTGCAGAGTGAACATATCCCCTCAGACAATCATCTGTGCAATGCACAGGTGCCCTTTCGCTGGTGGACATAACCCCACTCTGCAAAAACCTCTCTCCAATCCCAGGAAATTTTCCACTACCAGACGGGACTCAACCAGCATCAGTCTGCCCCAGTCAGCTCTTTAGAGCGGGCTGCGGGAGTACTAACACAGGGAGACACTTACACTTGACAATACATTTTAAAATTCATCTTCATAAAATTTCTACAACACTGGCTGCTCACTCGGGTCTCCTGGTTGGATGGGAGAGCCCATGCGAGTGGCGGAAGGTGGTGGGAGGAGGGGCACAACCCCTCTTGCTGCTTATATTAACAATTAAGCGGCTGCTTAGACTCTAAAAAAAACAGTACGCGGTGATGCCTGCAGCTGCAGGCATCACTCCGATACAACCACTTGAAGCCAAATGACGTACAGGAACGTGATTTGGCGGCAAGTGGTGAACCATGACTGGTAATGGCAATGTCCAATGTTATAAATAAATTTATATCAGTGGTCTTAAAGAAGGTAGAAATTATCCACTTCTCACCATCTGTACTAATCTTTAAATCCAAAGAATAATTTTGTTTTGACTAGCCTCATAATTAAGAACAAATTCAAGATTGTTGTTGTTTAATTCTTCCATAAATAATTTCAATAAAAGGTGGTCAGCATTCCACAGGAGGTGGATGTCATTTATATACCTTGCCCATAACACCAACTAGAGTCATCAATAGGGATAGTTGACATCCTCCTCCCACTTGGCCATGAATAAATTGACCAGACAGGGGCATATTTAGCTAGTCAAAATTAGGAGGCTAGTCAAAATGAAATTAAAGAGTAGCTTCAGTCTCCCCCAAAAAATTAAAAGTCAGCAGCTACAAATACTGTAGCTGCTGACTTTTAATAAAAGGATACTTATCTTTCTAGGGACCCAGCACTATCCTCACCCAAGTCAATTCATCAATGGGATTCAGGTCTAGGTGTCGGCATATAGCTTAACATCTACATTAAGTAGAGAGATGGGCCTAAAGTTGGCAGGACAATCTGGGTTTTTCCCAGGTTTAGTGATGATGTGCACCCTCAGCATCTCGGGGGGAAAATGTTGCCTGGTTCACAGCAGTAGTAAACAGAGATTGTAGGTGGGGAACTAATTTGGAACCGAATGTCTGGTAAAATTTACCAGGGAATCCATCCGGTCCAGGAGATTTCCCACTCAGCATGGATTGGATAACTTTGAGTATTTTAGATCCAGAAAGGCAACAATTTCGTTTGTCAAGGGCTGAGGGAGTCACAGAGGGTAAGTTCAGTTTGTCCAGGAAGGGGAATATCCAGTCAGTCGTAGATGTAGGGTGGACAGGTCATATTTCAGGTTGGAAGGTGCCCCGTAATAGTCTGAGAATGCTTCTGCATTGGTTTAGTATTTGAATTGGACAAGAATGGGATTTTGGCTTTAACTCTGCCTGCTTTGAGCCTCGATGCAAGGAACTTCCCTGCATAGTATTTCAATTTGAGCTGTCTAAGCATAAGGGAGCGAAGGTCCATGCATAGTTTAGCCAATTTTGACGTTTTTGAGGAGTCTGGATCGTCTTTGTTTTGAAGCTCCAGGTCACTAAGTTCAGACATTACCCATTGTAAATTGGCAGAAGGGAGCCACTTAGCACGGGCACCTAACTGTATCAAAACTCCTCTGATATATGCCTTACAGGCATTCAATATGGTAAATATGTCAACCTCGGGTATGTCATTAGAGGGAAGATACTCATCAATATGCCGGTTAAGCACATCCTTGCTATCTGGATTGCCAATTAGTCCATAGTTGCAATGCCACAACAGGGTAGGACAACAGGAGGCCCATTCCAATATTGTGATAGAGACAGCTGCATGGTCAACTTCTCTTTAATTTGAGGGTGATGTGGTTCTGCTAAGCCCCAGCTGTGTTTTCCTTGGTGGCGGTGATTCACTGGAGTGGGATACAAATTACCTGTTTATACATATTTTATATAATTGTATAACATTCATTTTTGTGTTTCAATTATTTTTATTAAATTATTATACAAATATAAAACCTTACATATCATTCCAAAAACATATATACAAATCATTCAAAAACAAGAATGGATCTCTCCTAGAATATATCATCCATATCATTTCAAAGTTAAAACTTAACTTAAAAGTAAAAATTAAGAAAGGGCCCATATTCCATTAACTCGCTCTCCTCCCCCCTCCACATCTCCGCCCCCCACATCCCTCATGCAAAATCCCCACTCATAGTGTGAGACATTTTTTTTTATATTGTGTATAGTGGATCATTCCCCTTATCCCCTCCCAGGTTATTGAATACCCCTACAAAATTTTCTATTGTGTAAAGTGAATCTTTATCTCTCCCCTTCCCTTTTATTTAAGGGGGGGGAGTCTCAAACCCCTACCCCTTTTCCCCATATTCCCTTATTCCTTCCCAAATTATCAAATACCCCTACCAAATTTTCTATTCCCAATCTCCCTTACAAACCGTGAATTACTGCATGTTTCAAAAATGTGAATATAATTTAATTTATTGGACCCAGGGTAAGATAACTACTTATAGCTTCCCCCTAGATTCCAACCTAAAACCAACCCCCAAAAAAAGGGGGGCGCGAGAGGGAACAGAGGAAAGGTATCTAAATAACACTCTCACTACACTAACTCAAGTAAATCAAGGATTGTTTTAGATTCTAACCAACTCTTCAGAGTAATTTTGAAAGTACGGTATATTAGTTCTTCCATTAACCTAGTTTTATCCACTTCCATAAACCCATCCTTTATTGTCTGTATTTTCTTTGATTTCCATTGCTTTGGAATTAATGCCTTCACTGCATTTAACAGGACTGAAGTAATTGCTGCTCTATAGTTTTTCCTTGAGTCATACATCACATGGAAGAGACATTGCCAAGGGCCCTGCCCAATTTCAGCCCCGCTGATCTTCTTAATTAAGTATAATACTTCCTCCCAATATGTCTGGTTCAAAGGGCATTGCCACCATATATGAGCATGTGTTCCTACATCCCTGTATTCCCTCCAGAACAGAGGCAAAATATCAGGGTTGATTTTATGCAATTTTGATGGAACATAATACCACTTAGTTAATAGTTTATAATTAGTTTCTTTTGTCCTAGTGTCCGTTGAAGTGAAATGTATATAATAATTTGTTCTGGCAATGGCTGATTTCAATTCCATTTCCTAACTCTCTAAAAGACTCATGGACCCAGAATCTGAAGGTCTATCAACATCTTGTATATTCTAGAAATCCCCTCTCTGTTTATTCCCCCTTGGTCAACAAGTCTTTCCCATGGGCTTAACCTGCTAACCGAGTGGAGGGGTTTTGGGAGGAATTCAACAAAATGTTGGAGTTTTCTATATCTTCAAACATCCCATGGTGTTGTATCATATCTTTCTTGCAATTCCAGTAATATCTGCCTACTTAAGCCGTCCAGTCCAGATGATCTCTGCCTTCGCCTTGGTCACATCTCTAGAGACGCTCTCCTGTTCCTGTTAAAGACGTGCTTGGCTAACATTCCTTCTGGCTCTGTGATGTTTTTGCTTGTCTGATTATCCATTCCAGTTCCTGAACTCTGACTATGTTTTGACTACATTTACTCTGTTTACCTTTTTTTTTTTATTATTATTAAACTAGTGTGATTTAACTGTACTTCTGTCTCAGTCTGATTAATGGCACCTGACAGTGGCCGAAGGCCATGAATTCAGAAGATGCTGTCAATCCATTTGTCAGTATTATTTTTTCCAGATTGGATGAGCAAGATCACCGCATGGATCAGTTTGCCATGGCGTTACAAACGCTCCTAAGTCGCACGTCTCACTTGGAATCTCCCACTGTGGCTGCTCCGGTACAACCTGTGTTGCAGGCTGTCCCTGCTGCTGCTCCAGTCTCTGTGCAGGCACCGAGTATTACCTCTATAAGAGGTATGTCTGGTTAAGCTCCGCTTCCCCAGTGATTTGGGGGCGATCCAGTCCAGTGCAGCTGGTTTCTCCACCAGGTTGAGATATACTTTGAGATGCAGCCCAAGGCATTTCCCACGGACAGAAGCAAAGTAGGTTTTGTGATATCTTTGCTTTCCGAGAGAGCCTTGGCCTGGGCAAACCCTCTATTGGAGACCCAAAAATCTGTTGTCTTGAGTTACCCTGGATTTGTTCATGTCCATCAAATAGAGTACAAGAACTGTTGCCGATTACGCCATTGAATTCCGTACTCTGGCAGCAGAGGTTGCTTGGAACAATGAGGCCCTTGTGGCTGCTTTTTCTCATGGTCTCTCGGATTCCATCAAGGATGAGATAGCAGCCCGAGATATACCCACTGAGCTGGACAAGTTGATCAGGTTTGCCATCCTCATTGACTCCAGGCTCAGAGAAAGACTCTCTTTTAACCACTTCAATACAGGGCACTTAAACACCTTCCTGCCCAGACCAATTTTGAGCTTTCAGCGCTGTCGCACTTTGAATGACAATTGCGCGGTCATGCTACACTGTACCCAAATGAAATTTTTATCATTTTTTTCCCACAAATAGAGCTTTCTTTTGGTGGTATTTGATCACCTCTACGGTTTTTATTTTTTGCGCTACAAATAAAAAAATACCGAAAATTTTGAAAAAAAAAATGTTTTTCTTTGTTTCAGTTTCAAAACTTTGTAAATAAGTAAGTTTTCTCCTTCACTGATGGGCACTGATGGGCACTGATAAGGCGGCACTGATGGGCACCAATGTGGCACCAATGAAGTAGCACTGATAGGCGGCACTGATGGGCGACACGGATGGGCGACACGGACGGACACTGATAGGTGGCACAAATTGGCACTGATAGCTGGCACAGATGGGCGGCACGGATGGGCGGCACGGATGGGCATGGATAGGCGGCACAGGTGGGCATGGATAGGCGGCACATGTGGGCACTCAGACGGCACAGGTGGGCACTCAGTCGGCACAGGTGGGCACTCAGGCGGCACAGGTGGGCACTCATAAGCGGCACAGGTGGGCACTCATAGGTGGCATCGGTGTTATAGTAATGGATGCCAATTAGTGCCAAACAATAATGCATGCCAATCAGTGATGCCCATTGTGGGCACTGATTGGCATCCATTATGGGCACTGATTGGCACCCATTGTGCTGACTGGCATCACTGGTGGTCTAGGGAGGATTATGGCCTTTATTACCTTTTCCTTGGTGGTCTTGTGGCGTCCCTGGTGGTCCAGTGTGGGCATCCTCGGGGGGGCTGTGCTGATAATCGATCAGCACAGACCCCCCCTGTCAGAGGAGCAGCTGATCGGCTCTCCTCTACTCGCGTCTGACAGACGCGAGTGAGGGAAAGCCGATCACCGGCTCTTCCCATTTACACTGTGATCAGCCGTGATTGGACACGGCTGATCACATGGTAAAGAGTCTCCGTCGGAGACTCTTTACCGAGATCGTAGTTGCCGGGTGTCAGACTGACACCCCGCAACAACGATCGCCGCGATGCGCGCCCCCGGGTCACGTCATATGACGTCCGGTCAGGATTATGAAACCACTTTGCCACCATCAATTCCCTATAGGGCGGGCGGCAAGTGGTTAAGGAGCGCTTACGGAAGCCTCCTGTACATTTGTCTCCGAGCTTTGCAGTCCCACCCTTGTCTCCCTCACCTTCCATGCCTCCTGGTACCGAGTCGGTCAGTGAAGGTGAACGCATGAAACAAAAATATAAAAAATCTTGGCATACACCCTGCAAAAGTATTATAAAGCTAATTTGAACAATGACCAATTTGCCCCAAGGGCGGGATACCTCCACATAAGCAATTAGATACACTATTCAAAAAATAGGGACAAAGAATTGTCCACAGAAAGCAATTAAGGGATGTCAACAGTAGTATAATTGTACAAAAATAAGGCTTTATTGATGAATTACACAAATAAATTAAAAAAGTCCAACCAATTTGGTACAACGGCTGTACTGGTGGACCTCATTCCTACAAAGTACATATTGACTAATAAATAATTACTGCAGTAATAGACAATGTTGTCAAACCCAGCTGAACCCGAATCCCCCACTACCCCCACCATGAAAGTTCTTATATCCAAGATGTGCACAAAAGATGGTGCTACACTTTATCCTGCTCCTTTTGGGGAAACCCCCAGTATTGACTCCACCCTTAGATTATTTGATTAGTCCTTAGGACAAATCCTTTTGTCAATGTTAAAAGGTTTATACCAATATTCTTTGTACCTTTTTTTGCACTTGGGTTTTAGGTGTCTCTCTGCGGATGAGAGAACCTTTAGGAGGAGGGAGAGATTGTGCCTTTATTGTGGCCAGGCAGGTCACTTTTTGAAGTCTTGTCCTATCCATCCATAGAACTCACGAATCTTGAGGTCCTGTCACGGACCTTTTTGGTTACCCTTTCTTGGGCTGAGTCATCTGTCAAGATACATCTCTAATCGACTCTGGGGCTGTAGGCTTGTTCATTGATGCTGCCTTTGTATTGAAGCACTGGATTAAACTGCACCTGTGTGACACTCCACTTGCCATTGAGGCTCTTGATGGGAGACCTCTACAGCCTGCCCATATGACTTATGAGACTGTTCCATTGTCCATGGCCATAGGGGCTCTTCACCATGAGATAATCCAATTCCAAGTTATTTCCTCACCTAAGTTTCCACTGGTTATTGGTTATCCTTGGTTACATAAGCACAACCCCTCTTGATTGGCTCCATGCTGAGGTTCTCTCCTGGTCGCCACAAGGCAGTAAGACATGCTTCCAGAAGGTAGCCAAAGTTCTATGCACCCCTTTACTCTCCTCCCTGATGGAGGAGTACCGCAATTTTAGCAATGTCTTTTGCAAAGGTCAAGCCATAAAATGGAGACATATCCTCGGAGGTACCACTGTGCCGGTTCTCATTCATACTGACCATCTCACATTCCTGTCTGAGGCTAAATGCCTCTCTCCCAGAAGGGCATGATGGGCTCTTTTCTTGTCAAGTTTCAATTACACTGTTTCATTCTTACCTGGTACTAAGAATGTGAGGGCTGATGCTTTGTTACAACAGTTTTCCTCCACTTCCAAGATGTAGTCGGTTCCGGTTCCTGTGATGCCTCCTGATTGTATTCTGGCTGCAGTTCGCATCAGTCTCACCTCTCCTTTGGGTGACAAAATTCTTGCTGCTCAGGTCCATACTCCTCCTGAGAAACCTTGTGACCACTGCTTTGTCCCAGAGAGTCTTCGTACTGCCGTCCTACAAACTTACCATTCTCCCAAGGCTGCAGGCCACCCTGGGAAGAGTCAACTCTTTTTGGCATTTCCCAACAATTCTGGTGGCCTAGTCTACGTGCTGAAATAGCCACCTTTGTATCTGCCTGTTCCATGTACTCAGAGTAAGACTCCACAACACCTTCCAGTGGGTCTCCTACAACCCATACCCAATGGAGAGAGGCCCTAGACCAACCTTTCTATGGATTTCATTGTGGCATTACCCAAGTCCCAGGGCAACACAGTTATCCTATTGGTGGTTGACAAAAATGTCTCATTGTATTCCACTTAAGAAGTTGCCCACTTCAAAGGAACTGGCTTGCATTTTTGCTCGGGAGATCTTTCGCTTAATGGGCTATCCAAGGTGATTGTTTCGGACAGGGGTAGTCAGTTTGTGACCCGGTTCTGGCAAGCTTTTTCTGCACAGTTGGGAATTCAGCTTGCTTTCTCCTCTGCGTATCACCCGGAGAACGACCCAATCAGTCCTTGGAGTAATTCCTATGTTGCTATATTTCTGAGTTTGCTCACAACAGTGCCTTGAATTCTGCTTCCCGATTGTCTCAGTTTATGGTGAACTATGGTTTCCAACCTTCCATGTTGCCTGACTCTTTTGTTCCACAGAGTATTCCTGCATTAGTGGAGCATCTCCGTGGTCTTCGTTCCACTTGGGCACAAGCTCAGGAGGCTTTGCGACATGCTAAGGATAGGTACAGACTCCATGCTGACCGCAAACGCCTGCCTGCATCTTCCTACCAGGTTGGGGACAGGGTCTGGCTGTCATCTCGCAACCTCTGACTTTGTGTTCCCTCTCTGAAGTTCACAACTTTATTGGACCTTTCTGTATTTTTCGCAGGATTAACCCAGTGGCTTACACATTATACCTTCCTTCTAATATGCATATCTCAAATGAATTTCATGTCTCCTTATTAAAACTTTGATCTACAACTGCTTTACCACCTTGTTGCCACATCCTCACCCTGTTCAGTTGAGAACCATGAGGAGTTTGAAGTACAGTCCATTGTTTTCTCCCATAGGTTCTCTGGGCTCATACAATACCTGGTGCATTGGAAAGGCAAACGCTCTTGGGTCCCATCCTCAGACGTACATGCCCCTGTCCTCCTCCATGATTTCAATAGACATTTTCCCCTCAAGCCTGGTGGTCCTCCGAGGGGGAGAGGTCATTGAGGAGAAAGGTACTGCCAGGGCTGGGCCCAGCCCTTCCTAGTTATTACTCAAGAGAGACATCAAAGGACTATTATGTTGCCATGATATACTTTTAAGTAGCTTTATCCCATGATCTTAAAGTTTGTATTGTAATTGAGGCCATTTCTCTAGAGAGAACTCTATATTGCCTTGGAATCCAGATAATCTGGCCCAAAGGTGATGTACTTATATTTTCCTCCAGTAACAACCATTTTTTATGAGGAGTGCTATGAGCCCAATCTATTATTCTCTGCAGTACTGCTGCCTCATGGTATTTCTCAAAGTCTAGAAGGAATACGCCCCCCTTTTCTTTTGGTCTACTCATTATTTTTTAGGCAATACGTTTTCCCCTATTTTTTCATATGAATTTATGCACTAAAAGTCTAAGGGTTTAAATTATGCCCCCGGATGTTAATCGGGAGGCTTTGAAAAATATACAAAGCTTTCAAGAGGATCATAGTTTTAATTACACTGATCCTGCCAAACCAGGACAACCCGTGGGCAGCGTATCCTTTCAGATCTTGTTTAATTTTATTCAATAAAGGTAGGTAATTATCTTGATACAGATCTGTTGTTGATGCTGACAAGAATATTTCCAGGTACTTTAATCCTTTTTGCTTCCACATTCCTACATTCTATTAAGGAAACCAAAATATTTAATACTTCTGTTTTCGTCATATTGGTCTTAAAATTTGAGCCCCATATTTACTCAGTTCTACTAAAAATTTTGGGAGCATTTGTGTGGGATTTGTTATATATAACACAATATCATCCACAAAAGCGGATAATTTATGTTCTTGTCTAGCCACCTCTATACCTTCAATTTCATGATTTGCTCTTATAGTTGTCAGAAAAGGTTTTAAAGAAAGTACAAAAAGTAGGGGGGAAAGTGGGCATCCCTGACGTGTACCATTATAAAGCAAAAAGGGTTCTGACAGGGTCCAGATTACCTGAATTTGAGCCGTAGAATTCGGCCTCATGTACACTGCTGCTGGTAAACAGGCGTTTAGGATCAGTTGGGCATTTTTTCAGCTGCCTCTGAACTCTCCTCTATGTTATCTTATCAGTACAGGGTAGTTTATAGTAGTTTCTAGACAGTTGAGTTTAGAAGCTTTTTTTGGAACACAAAAAAATGGGTAATTGGAGGCATTTGAAATGCCAAATACCTGTAAAAGCTTGTAAACGCGGCTAAACGTGGTAACTCACGTTTAGCAGCGTTTCTTTTACAGACGTTTTTCATTTTAACCCCAAAATTTTTATTTTCAAACGCTTCTAGACACAAACGTGGCTAAACATGACTAAACGTGGCATGTAAATGTGGCTAAATGGCTGTTTTTAGATGCCGGTTTGTAGCTGTCAAGTTAAACCATTCAGGAGAGGTTGAACAATGCCCCGTGTACATGAAGCCTCAGAGTACAATGCCTCTGTCCACCTAAACATTCATAGGCCTATGCCAAAATTATGCATTGTCCGCAACATATACTCCCATATACTCCCAATCTAACCCATCAAAGGCCTTTTCGACATCTAGCGATAGAAAAAGTACTGGTTTCTCTCCCTTTTTTGCTTCATGCATTAAAAGAATAGTTCTTAATATGTTGTCCCTTGCTTCCCTCCCAGGAACAAAACCTGCTTGGTCTTTCTCTATATATTTTGGCATATAAGGCTTCAATTTTTTGGCCAATATCCTCACATTAATTTTTATGTATATATAGGCCTCCATGGCTTCCTTTAGTATCTTCAGACCTCCCCTGATGGAATTCAAGTATAACTGAAAATAAGGAGTCAGGATTCCTAAAAAACCTTTTGAAATATATACCCATCTGGGCCTGGGCTTTTACCGACCTTAATGTTTTTAATTGCCTGTTCTATTTCTTCCTTAGAAATATCACTATCTTGCTTACTTGAGTCCTCTTCTGATATAACTGGAAGCTTAACCTTCCGTAAATACTGCTCTGTTTTATTTCTTCTATTTTGTATATCATCACAATTTTGGGTGCCATTTACTTTATATAGTAGTTGATAATATTCCAAAAAGGTTTAACTAATATCCCTAGTGGAATATTTCATCTCCCCTTTCTTATCTTTAATTTTCGCTATGTAATTCAGGTTCGTTCTAAGTTTTGATTACCCTTGCCAGCAATCTCCCTGATTTATTTCCAAATTCATAATGCCTTTTAGCTCATCTGGTGAAAGCACGTTTCGTGTCCTACTCCATCAAGCCCCTAATGCCTCCTGCTTTCCTGTTAATTCGACCATTACCTTATTATCATTTAATCCTTTATGTATCTGTTCCAGCTCCTGAATTTCCTGTAGATGAGATTGTTTTTAAGCTAACCAAATTTTCTCCCTCTTCGCCCCTTCTGCTATTAATCTCCATCTCATAAACACTTTATGGGCTTCCCAAAGTACAGTTGGCCCAATATTCTCTATATTATTTTCTTTAAAGAATAAATTTAAGGCTTTTTCCAGATCATCAACGTTATTTCCTTTAAATCCAAGATGACGGGGACCGGGGCATGATCCGAGAGGGATATTGACTTCACTTCTGCCCCTAACAACCCTTCTAAAAGCTGATGATCTAAGAAAACATAATAAATTTTTGAGTACGAGTAATATGTAAAATCCCTCCCCCTAGGGTGTAGGATTCTCCAAGCCTCTACTAATTGCTGTTGATGCAATTTTTGTTTAATTGCCCTAAGATGTTTTACCTCTGAACGTAAAGAGATAGGTTGGGTATCTAGGATTGGATCGAGTACAAAATTAAAGTCTCCTGCCATGATCAATTTCCCCTCTTTAAAACTTTCCAATTTGTTCATTACCTTTCTCAGAAAGAGACAGGGAGGGATATTGGGGCAGTAAATGTTAGCCAGTGTATATTTATTATTAAACAAGAAACCCTTAATAAATAAGTACTTTCCTTCAGGGTCTGACTCCAATGCTTTTAAAAAAAATTGTGTATTCCTATCAAACCCTATAGCTATTCCTTTAGATCTCTTATTAGGGGAGTAGCCAATTTTTTTAGAATTCAAGCCAATCCTAGATGACCACTTTAAATGAGTCTCTTGTAAAAAAAAAAAAAAAAAAAAAAAACTATATTAGATAATAAGCTTTTCATTTCTGCGATATTTGATACCTTTTACTGAGGCTATTTAGACCTTTAACATTATAGGTAATTATCTTCAAAGGTGCCATTTTTCAAAAGGAAAAAACATAAGTGGCAAAGAACGTTGAACCATGGAAAATAAATATATATATACATTCTAGAAGTAATCCATTCTGCTAACAACATAATGATTAACAAAACATCATATATTTTTTTACCAATATACATCCACACAAAGGACCCCCCACCCTCCTATACATTGAATACCTATGTTATGGCCCAGCAGGCTGCTGCCTGTGTTGTAGGTGCACAGCCAAGCAGGGCATTTCTTGGGGGCTTTTGTATGCCCGTGTGGATCCCCAGATCTCATCCCCAATTTGGAAATGGCTCTGGGGGGACATACGGGCATCGCCATTCCACAGTGTGCCCCTGAGCGAATACTTTTCCCTTACTGGCCTAATTTCTAACAACAAACAACCTTACTATATATTTATCTCCTATTTTTATTATATTTTTGAGGTTCTATACTTTATTCCATGGCCGAACTTTTTAACTTCCCCAATTCTCCAGGTTAATACATGGCAGATCAAATTTTTTGCAGAATTCCTTTAAGTCCTCAGGAAATCGCAGGGTAGCTTAGATTTTTTGCTGTCAAGCATGTTGGAAAGCCCCATCTATAAGAAATGTTTTTTGCTTGTAGCTGGCTGGTCAAGATTTTCAATTCCATCCTACGGCTAAGGTCTCTGGTGATAGATCTGTGAAAATAAGTAGCTTAGTTCCATTGAATTTGATCGATGCAGCATTTCTCGTGCCCTGTGAAACGTGTTCTTTTAATTCATAATGAAGAAATCTCGCTATTACGTCCCTCACAATATCTGTTGATGGCTGAGTTACTCTTTGTATTCTATGAACTCTTTTGAAGCATATAGGAGATGATACTTCTACCGTATTTTCTAAGTTGCTATCTTTCACGGACACTGGTAGTCCATGGATCCTTAAATTATTTAGTCTGTTTCAATTTCCCTGATCTTCAAGCCTTTATCGACTGTTCCTTATTTGTAACCAATCCAGTTCAGCCCTCTCTTGCAGTTCCATAATGGCCTTTTTATGTTCATCTAAATGTTCTTCAGATTCTTCTACCCCTTCTTCTACCCATTCTGTATGTCCATTCTAGTAGCGTTCAATTCTCCTTTAATCATGCATTCTAGGTGGGACAGCATCTCTCCATATCTTGCTTTGTAGGGAGTGCTTGTGAGTGATTTTTCCATTTTCTGCTGTTAATTTTTTAGAGAAGCTTCTTCTCCCATGCAGGTTCTCTTTTTTGTTTGCTCTACTGGTACTTGTTCCGTTCCTTGGTCCACTTTGTCCTGCACCATATATGATTTTTTTGAGTTGCAATTCCTGCTTTCTGCTTGGTTTATTTTTGCACTTTTTCTCTCCATTATTCCTTCACGCCTAATATTTGTCCATGTCGCACAGTCACTATCTTGCAAATAATGCAATTATCAAATCATGCAGGTAGTTGTGCAAGTGCCTGAAAATATTTATATAAATAATTAAGTAGTAATGCTGATAGTTTTGCAGATAGTTTTGCAAATATTTATTGTGCAGGTAGTTATACCAATAGTATGCAAGTTAAGCCAAGCTTTGCAACTACTTATGCGAATGAATATGCAGGTAATGATGCCAAGGTTCTGCAAATAAATATGCCAATAGTTCATACAGCAGACACTTTATATTAATTATATTAATGCATATTGTTGTACCGATAGGTAAACAGGTAGGTGAGCAGGCAGGTTGGTGTTTATACAGTTGATACACAGATAGATATGCAAGTAACACTGCTGGTAATTATGCGGATAGATGTGCACTTAGATATGTGGGTAGGTAGGTTCGCAGGTAGGTATTCAGGTAGGTTTGCAGGTAGGTATGCAAGTGATTATGCAATAAGAGATTTAAGCTTCTGGGAATGCTAGAATGAATGAACATACAAACAGTCCAAAAAACTGTCCTACGGACTAGAGCAGTCACTTTCTTCAAAGTTTTATTCCACACTGTGTTCTGCCCAAGAACCCTAATTTTTGTACATGTACTATTTCCATTTTATTAAACTATTAAATATATAATTGATGTGGTTGTCTTTTGTGTTTTTTTATTTGAATGCACATCAACTACCCTTTATCGGATGAAATGTTAGTTCCTAACATTGAAGGCTCACTAAGCTATAATGGATGTGTTATTTACCATAACAATCATTATTTTTAGCCATGTAATAGGTTTTGCAGCTCTCTTTGGCTTTCTTTGCTGAAAATAATGGCCATCGTGGTAGAGGATGAATGTTATAGTTTTGTAAAGTTAACCTTTATTCTGTTACTAGCCCTTGGTCTGTTAGACAGCTGTTTTTAGTGTTAAAATTACATCTGCTAGATTTGACAGGTAAGTTTTATAATTGAGAGAAGGATCCTACAGCATCAGTTTGCTAAATTGTGTTTAGCTGTTATGAATATGACAGTACCTAATAAGGTGGACAAGACTTAAGCAAGCCATAGATTATACAATTTTCTTTCCTTCCACCATGAGTAGAAGGAAATAAAATTGCTAGATTCCCCCATCAACACAGTCAATGTTGATGGGGGAATCCTTTCCGCACCAATATTGTGTTCTGCCAGATGGAAGCCTGCCCTGCTGGCAGAACACGATGATCACTATCGGCTGCAATCTCATGCAAAAAATCTGACAGGCTGATTTCACTGAAGTTGATCAATAGATCGATATCAGTACAACAAGCCTGCCCATAGATGGATTCAATCCATCTATGGCCAGCCTAAGTGCTGAAAGCTGTAAACAAACCTCACATACACTAAAGAAGAATAGTGTATAAATATAAGTGGATAAGGCAGCAAGGGAGTTCATTTGCATATAAAAGTATGTGGCACTACCTTTTGAATAAATATTAAAATACGTGAAATAAAAAGCAAACTATGATCAAAATGAATGTGCAAATAGCAAAACACTGTGCTTACATACACATGCACAACACAATTGTGTAAAATGACTGAAAAGTGCACAATCACCTATAACAAAGTGATACATACAAATCGCATGAAGTGTGCAAAAAATCTCATAACGTGCAAAAAGTCGCAAAATAATATGTGACAAAATCACAATAAAAATATCTAAAAAAGAAAAGTTCCATAAAATGTTCAAACTAATGTTCCAGTCCTTGTTCAATAGACTCAATATCCAAGCGTGCTGATGAAAACATGCCGTGTTCACTCTGATGAAAACGTGCCTCACAAACATGTGGAACAATCCACCTTCAGTGCTCCACCAGTGCACCCCCCGTTTCCCCCAGCCTCTCACCTCAATGATAGACCCCGCAGGGTCAAATTCACATGTAGGGGAAATAGATGATATGGCTCCTTCTCAATAATTCCACCTCACAAAGTATTCCAATGCCAGTGATCATAAGGGAAGAAAGGGGACTCTCATGTGTAAAACCGCATCATTTATTGAAAATAACAAAAATATACACTCACATATCAATTTGAATTCTGCGCTTGTAAACAAAGGAACTTCCGGTCTCGGCTGCGGCCGGAAGTGACGATCGTAACACCTGGCTCCTCTCTGACGCGTTGCATCACAGACACGTGACTTTTTCAAAGGGTCCAAAGGGTTTTCAAACGACCCTTTAAAAAAGTCACGTGTCTGTGACGCAACGCGTCACGGAGGAGCCAGGTGTTACGATCGTCACTTCCGGCCGCGGCCGAGACCGGAAGTTCCTTTGTTTACAAGCGCGGAATTCGAAATTATATGTGAGTGGATATTTTTGTTATTTTCAATAAATGATGCGGTTTTACACATGAGAGTCCCCTTTCTTTTATTTTTTAGATATTTTTATTGTGATTTTGTCACATATTATTTTGCGACTTTTTGCACATGTTATGCAATTTTTTGCACACTTTATGCGATTTGTATGTATCACTTTGTTATAGGTGATTGTGCACTTTTCAGTCATTTTACACAATTGTGTTGTGCATGTGTATGTAAGCACAGTGTTTTGCTATTTGCACATTCATTTTGATCATAGTTTGCTTTTTATTTCACGTATTTTAATATTTATTCAAAAGGTAGCGCCACATACTTTTATATGCAATTGTTTAGATAGTGCTGAGAACATTATTTGTGTTGGCAGCTTCCTTTGTTATTAAGTAGGCACTTGTTAGAAATTATTTATTATTAGTTTTAGGGGTTGTGCGCACTAGTACCTTATTTTTATCAAGGGAGTTCATTGGTAATCCATGTGTCCAGTGGCGTAACTATAGCCACAGCACACCATGCAGCTGCTATAAGGCCTGAGAATACAAGGGGGGACCACTAAGGAGGATGTTGAAGCAAAAATAAATAAAAAAATAGAAGCCAGCCAAGCTCTTTGATATTAACCCTGTATATTTCTAACAAAGTTTTGTTAAAGCTAAAAACATTCCCCTAAGCTAGTCAAGGTTTGAAAGTTCAGATTTATTTTTTACTGACTACTAAACCACAATAATTAGAAGTTACACTGAAGCCCTAAGATCTTATGCTACATAAAAGAACAGTTGAAATTGAAAAATGCTGGAATATAAAAGTGTACCAATGCTCTTTTCTGATATATTGTTTCCACAGCACTGGGCCCTAATAGTGTCTTGACTAGGCTGATAGTTCTATTGCCACCTGTCCTTGATTTATTTTACTTTTTTTATTTTACTTTTTTTGTTAAAGTGTATGTCAAGCCAAATTTTTCTTTTTTTTTCTTTTCTAGTTTTGAAGAGAATGTGGAAGGATCAGAAATCCTTTGCTTTACACTTCTATTTAAGGCTCCTTTAGAAAGTTTTCCCCTTCAATTGCTGTCTTTCTGACAACATTTTGCCAAACAAGAGATGAGGGGAACCATTCAACAGGAAAAAAAAAGTTTAGGCTGGACACTTAGGTTGCGGGGTGGGGGCATCAAAGTTTTGCTATGGAGACACATGAATGGAAGTTACACCCTAAAGGTATTGGCAACAAAATATCTGTTATTAAAAAAAAGCACTATTAAATGAGAATCAGATTTAGTCCAGTTCTGTTTTTTGTTTGGTGTAAGTAATTTTGGCTTATGAAAATGTAAAGCATAAGCACATTGGATCTCTTACTTGAGAAAAACATTTATGCAATTTGGTTCAACCAATAAAAGGGGGGGGGGGGGGGGTGGATCATAAAATCCCATATACACAATCCTATACTCACAGTTGATCCAGAGAAAGGCAAAAACCCCAGCTAAGCATGAACCAGTTTGCTCCAGCGGGGGAAAAAATTCCTTCATGATCCCCCGAGAGACACTCTAAAATAAATTTTGAAGTAAAAGCCACCCCACTTATGCATTTTTCATAATCTGAATAGTTTCATAATTAGCAAAAATGTGTATGGTCCTGCTTCTGTAGCAGATAAAATAGCTTAAAGCAGAATTACAGTTTAACATAAAATGCCTACACACTTACTGCTCTGCTGCTAGTCTTGTTCCATGTTAAATGCCAACCAGATGTCACCACTGCATCACCACATCAGCTTGGACTCACAATTCAGTGCTGCAGAGAGTGGCACTGACATCATAATATGGTGCTGCTCTCTAATATTTAAGGCCACCTACTGCTAATGCTGCAAGGAGAAGAGAGCCTTCGGGTGCCAAACAAAGTGGACTTTTGTTTTGGGGGTTGGTATTTTATGGTTTTCATTTCTTTTCGGATTATACTGTTTTTATTTTGTGTCGATAGGGACTTTAACATCAGGGTGCTCAGCATTTATTTATTGCTGACCATCTGTTCTGGAAGCTGCCTTTAATTCACAACATGCCACTGTGTTGTTTGAAAGAAAAAAAAGTTCTATACTGTGTGCAACGTTATTTCATTCATATTCATTCCACTTTCCCGTAGTAAATTAAAGCTAAGCATACATTGGTTAGACTCTGTTTTCACTGATGTCAAACTGTGCTGCTGCTGGCCAGTCTTTACACACCTGTATTTGTGGGCTGCCGGTGTCTTGTGTCTTCACATTTGAGACTGTTATCACTGCTGAAAAGCTGTCCTCCCACTTGCCAATTTTTAGACACCTGTATCTGAAGCTCTTATTTTTTTGTAGAAAGATACTTGCCTGTGCCTCCTGTTTTTACATT
Organism: Lithobates pipiens; assembly: GCF_037356315.1. Taxonomy (NCBI): domain Eukaryota; kingdom Metazoa; phylum Chordata; class Amphibia; order Anura; family Ranidae; genus Lithobates; species Lithobates pipiens. Next base: position 242,564,100 of record NW_027507764.1, on the reverse strand, counting down.
TGGTCCAGTTCTTGCAAATGCCAAAATGTGTTATCTTGGCATATTTTTTACACATTTATATCTGAGAGTTAACACTTCAATTTATATGGGGAAAAAACTGCCTGTTTATTGATGCAAAGTTGTCCAGTCACTGGTACATTTATATCAAGCCAAGCTGCTGAAGCCATAACATGGTTTGAAAAAAAAAAATAGGCTATGGAGATGGGGGAATGCAGGGAATGTAGGGTGGTGTTGCAAAGTGTTTTTGTGCACTAATTTTACCTTTTGACCCGTAACTATGCCAGCAAACTGTGGTACCAATATTTTAATTACCGATACATGAGAGTTCCAGCTTTTAAAAAGACACTTCCTTGTGGCTTTCTACTGTGCATTTGGTTCTGTTGAAACTGTTACTTCCATCAGTTAAAGCAGAAAACTGCTTGATGAAAACACTAGGGTTACTAATATATCTAGGAGGTAAAAAAAAACTATGCTAAGAAAAAAACATAGAAAATAATAAAAGATTTGGATGGATCAGTCCGAAAAGCAGCAATAAATGTGAGATATAGCACAAATGTAATAGGAAGGAGAATAATTGCGCTAATTACAGTCCATACATCCAATTGCAGGGAATAACAGTTCCAATATTATGTGGTTGAAAAACTTCAAAAGGATGAAAACACACTGATGCAATCACAGATAAATGTCCCACCACCTCATAGAAAACACGCTTACCAGATAGCAAGCAAATTAGGGCAGATGGCTTTAACCCAGCCCAGGACTTTGCTTTTCACGATTAGGATTCAGCATACAAGTTGATGTAACCCTTAATTGGATACAATAGATCCGTGGCTCCGTGGAAAATTATTTTACAGTCAGCCCAGAAAAAAAGAAAGAAGGATAAAAATAAATAACACAGACCATAGTGTGACACTGCATTGCACACGGAACACCCCAGTGATGTTAATGCAGACAAGTGAACCACCACCACACAGAGAACATGCTTACCAGACGACCCACAGGGATAAGCATATGGCTTTAGCCCAGCCTTTGCTCAGCAGGAAACCCCAGGATAATATAAACTGATAGATTCTCAGGTGATTTAACATATGGCCCGCAACTCTGTGGGTAATGCATCAATAATCAGCCCTTGCCTTTGATATGATTGTTATTTTTACTCAGTCAGTGGAATGGTATCCTCCTTTGTACCTGGTTTCCTTTATTTCGTCATTGTGGATACTGTCTGCTTAAATTTTGAGTCAAAATGATGTGGCTGGTGGTGTCTGGCAAGGTAGAGCAGAGACCAGATGCTTATCCCTGTGGGTCGTCTGGTAAGCGCGTTCTCTGTGTGGTGGCGGTTCACTTGTGTGCATTAACATCACTGGGGTGTTCCGTGTGCAAAGCAGTGTCACGCTATGGTCTGTGTTATTTTTATTTTTTTCTGGGCTGATTGTCAAATCATTTTCCACTGAGCCACAGATCTATGGTATTCAATTGAGGGTTACATCAACTTATATGCTTAATCCTGATCATGAAAAGCAAAGGCCTGGGCTGGGTTAAAGCCATCTGCCCTAATTTGCTTGCTGGTAAGCGTGTTTTCTCTGGGGCTGAAGGACATATATCTGTGATTGCATCAGTGTGTTGTCATCCTTTTTAAGTTTTTCAACCACTTACAAATATTGGAACTGTTATTCCCTGCAATTGGATATATGGACTGTAATTAGCGCAATTATTCTCCTTCCTATTACTAATATATCTACTTGCAAAATGCCTTTTTTAAATTGATGTGATTCAAATAATAGTGGATTAAAGTACTGTTGCGGTCAGTACCGAAAGCTAAATGTAAAAGAGATTTAAATATATCAGCTACAAAGCCAAATATGCACTTAAATGAAAACAGTGAGTCCTCCAGCGCTTGATACGATATAGATCAATCAATGGTGCAGGGTAATCAGAGAATAAAACAGTGTAGCTGTTCAAAAAGACATGTGAGAAATGGGACTAAGTAGAGCAACCTAGGGAACAGCTCTCAGTGGATAAGATGGTAGAGTGGATAATCATAACACTCTGAAGCACCAGGGATAAAGAATATAGTTTCATAGTTAGTTATAGTAGTTTCATAGTTAGTAAGGTTGAATAAAGACACCAGTCCATCCAGTTTAACCTGAGTGTCTACAATTGTCCCTATCCCTGTACATTGCACACTCACATTGGTCCCTACCCTAAATGAGCCCACAATACAATGTCCCAATTCATATACTAGGGCCAATTTTGTACAGAAGCCAATTAACCTACCTGCATGTCTTTGGATTGTGGGAGGAAACCGGAGTGCCCGGAGGAAACCCACGCAGGCACAGGGAGAACATGCAAACTCCAGGCAGGTAGTGTCATGGTTGGGATTTGAACCAGTGACCCGACTTACTGCTAGGTGAGAGTGCTAACCACTACACCACTGTGCCGCTGTGTAATTGTAAAACCAAGAGATAAAAAGATAAATAAAAAGCATGTAACAATACCACACTGGATCCTCATGTTGAGCGGATAACACCAACCGGGCAACCAGGTGATGAGGCATGGGGGACTATGACAAAGCGCATTCTTGTGAAACGTGTTGTCACGGCAACAGACAGCGTGCATTCCACCGGACCCACAGGCTTCCTTCTCCACATCTCCTGTCGGCGCCGCACCACCTGTCAGCTCGGCTTCCCACACCAGCCGCTTCCTCATTGCGGTGGTCAGTGAACCCATCCAGCCTTCAGCCCAGGCCTCTCAGCCAGGTTCTCCTGCACACCATTCCACTGTAGACAGCAGTGACATCCACACCACCTGCCGGTGCGGTCCAGCTCTGAGCTCCCAGGATTTTTCCGTTCATTCTGTAACAGGTCTCCATCTATCCTGCATGGTTCACCTGGCTGCTTGGTTGGTGTTAACCCCTCAACTCCCATGGGGATCCAGTGTGGTATCGTTACATGCATTTTATTTTTATTTTTTTTCCATTGGTTTTACAATCAGCTATACTCACGGTGCTTCAGACTGTTATGATTATCCACTTCACCATCTTATCCATTGAGCGCTGTTCCCTAAATATGCACTTACACTGTCTTAGTACTTACTTGCTTAGTACTTGTTTGCTTAGCACTTACTTAGTATACACCCTTAGCACACTATCACTGATGGGGTCCCTGAAAATCATGTTGTTCTGTAACACCTCATACAGCTTTAAGGTATCCCCAAATCTGTATTTTAAACCATATTCTGTATGTGTTTTCAATGTCACACTCAAAACCTTGTTGTGATAATGGTACCCGCAGCCTCACTGCACAGAGATTTTCCTGTGTGCTGGACAAAGATTTCTCTTAAAGAAATCATTGATTTCTCCCTGAGCTTTTTGTAGTTTTGAGCTGCTAAATGCTCAGTTGTGATCATCACCGGAGTCAGTAAACCCTTAAAACACACAAGCAATGGCTGCCACTGTCTGTTTTACATAAACACATCCTACACATAGTGTCTACTGTAACAATCCTGAACTTCTGACCAGTGGCGGGCGGTGGTAATTTTTTTTGGGGGGTGAGAAACAGTTTGAGATCTCTATTTGCCAATTGCAGCATCTTTTTGTGGACCTTCACTGAGTTAACCCCCCATTTAATCAAAAGGGCTTAGGACAGGCATGTCCAAAGTCCAGCCTGCAGGCCAATCACGGCCCGCAACCCGGTTTTGAACGGCCCACCTGGTTATCTAAACATATATATCTTTTGTGGCCCCCAACGATCTCCCAGTGCCGGGGCTACAAAAGATATATAGTCTGACTGCCTCGGAGGGAGGAGGTGGGACAAGCGCCGTGCACACAGGAGTATTTCCTGTTTACACAGCAGCCTCTAATAGGAAATCCTGTCTCAGACGCTGCCATTGGACGACTGTTCTGTCCATCAAAGGAGTTGGGACTTTCACTTAAAGTGGCCGCTGTGTAAACAGGAGATTCTCCTATTGGATACCTTTGGCGCTCGTACTGCCCCCTCCATGTCCCCTCCAAGGCTGCACTGATGGCAAATGGTGATTGCATTCCTGGCAATGGTGGGGCTGCACTTCTTGCAATGGTGAGTGCATTCCTGGCAATGGTGGGGCTGCATTTCCTGCAATGGTGAGTGCATTCCTGGCAATGGTGGAGCTGTATTTCTTGCAATGGTGAGTGCATTCCTGGCAATAGTCGGTGCTGCATTCCTGGCAATGGTGAAGTGAATTCCTGACAATGGTGGGGCTGCCTTCCTGGCAATGGTGGGTACTGCATTCCTAGCAATGGTGGGTGCTGCATTCCTGGCAATGATGGGTGCTGCATTCCTGGCGATGATGAGGGCATTCTTGGCAATGGTGGGTGCTGTATTCCTAGCAATGGTGGATTCTGCATTCCTGGCGATTGGTGGTGCTGCATTCATGGCAATTGGGGGTCTGTAGATGGGCACTGTCCCTTATTTTGCTTCACAGTTCTTTATTTAAAATTTTAAATGTTTTTTCCTGAAACTTCCCTTTTTAAAGTGAATGTGCGTGTTATACGCCAATAAAAACGGTATATACAAATAACACACCTGAGCTCATCTCTTTACTCACACACAGCCCACAAAGGCAAGAGAATTCTTGTTGGGCAGTGTATTAGTGCTCGAACAAACACATTTTTTTCAAACACACCGAATTTTAATGGTTCAAAGAATGTCAGGGAAAATGGTCAGCCCTCATGCATGTTCACTTTATCAAATCTGGCCCTCTTTGAAAAAAGGTTGGACACCCCTGGCTTAAGCTTAAGGGTGTGAGATAGGAGGGCTGAAGCCTTTATATTTTCAGCAGATACTCCCTCCAGGCCAGACATCTAAATGCATCTATTTTTTTTTTCATTTGATTACATGTTACAGTCTGATAACCAGCATATTATTGCACAGAGTGACATTACCATTTCACAGAAAATAAATACAGTATCTCACAAAATGAAGTACAATTAACACTTAACTAACATTTTTGTAAGTATTTTATTATATCTATTCATGTGACAAAATTACACTTTGCTACAATGTAAAGTAGTGAGTTTACAGCTAGTATAACAGTGTAAATTTGCTGTCCCCTCAAAATAACTCAACAATGTCCAAATTGGGCCCACAGTGTCAATATTTTGTATGGCCACCATTATTTTTTGTCATAGTTATGCAGTAATCTTCCTCTGTTTGCTTACCTCTCCTCATGTGTTCAGACTAAGAGGCCAGCCACTTCCACCTGGTGGTTTTTATAACCTCTCCTCTAAGCATGGCTCCACCCCAGGCCCTATCAGGGAACCCTATATTAACCTGTGCACTGCAAGCCAGTGGTGTTGATCAACAATTGTGTATCCATTGTGTGTTTGGCTTCCTGTTTCCTGCTTGCCGTGTGCTCTATGCTTGTGACCTTGACCTTTTGCCATGTCCCTGACCATCCCTGTCTGCCTGTGACCCTGAACCTTTGGCGTGTACTCTGTTGTTCCTGTCTGCTAGTTGCCCTGACCTCTGCCTTATCCCCTTACTATCCTTGTTGTTCCAGCCTGCTGCTTCCTTCTCCTGTAGTCTACTGTGAGTGTGAGCTGTGAGACCCTAGGGGCCACGACCTGGAGCCAGACTGCAGCGAAGTCCATCCTCACCACTGGAGGCTCTGGTGAACACCTGCTGGCTCTTAGACTCTGCACCCTGGGGAATCTATGCTCTAGCTCCTACTGGGATCTGTGTTAGTGATCCAGTAGACCTGTGTCCTGAACCTTCCTGGGTACAATCCGCAGCAGTCAGTCCTAAGGTCTACTACCTAGTGGTGCACTTCCGACTCCTACAGCGTGCATCTGTCACCTGGGCTCAGGTGACCTGACATTTTTTAAGGCACTGCCTTAACCTTCTTGGGCATGAAGTTCACCAGAGCTTCACAGGTTGCCACTGGAGTCTTCTTCCACTCCTCCATGACAACATCACAGAGCTAAGGGATGTTAGAGACCTTGCGCTCCTCCACTTTCCATTTGAGGATGCCCCACAGATGCTTAATAGGGTTTAGGTCTGCAGACATGCTTGGCCAGTCCATTACCTTTACCCTCAGCTTCCTTAGCAAGGCAGTGGTCATTTTAGAGGTGTGTTTGGAGCCGTTATCATGTTGGAATACTGCCTTGTGGCCCAGTCTACAGGGAGGGGATCATGCTCTGCTTCAGTATGTCACAGTACATGTTGGCCTTCATCGGTCCCTCAATGAACTGTAGCTCCACAGTACCGGCAGCACTCATGCAGCCTCAGACCATGACACTTCCACCACCATGCTTGACTGTAGGCAAGACATACTTGTCTTTGTACTCTTCACATAGGCTTGACACCAACTGAACCAAATAAATGTATCTTGTTCTCATCAGACCATAGGATATGATTCCAGTAATCCATGTCCTTAGTCTGCTTGTCTTCAACAAACTGTTTGCAGGCCCTCTTGTGGATCATCTTTATAAGAGGCTTCCTTCTGGGGCGACAGCCATGCAGACCAATTTGATGCAGTATGCAGAGTATGGTCTGAGCACTAACAGGCTGACCCTTCACCCTTTCAATCTCTGCAGCAATGCTGGTAGCACTCATATGTCTAATTTCCAAAGACAACCTCTGGATATGACGCTGAGCACGTGCACTCAACTTCTTTGGTCGACCATGCCGAAGCCTGTTATGAGTGGAACCTGTCCTGTTAAACAGCTGTATGGTCTTGGCCACCCTGCTACAGCTTAGTTTCAGGGTCAATCTTCGTATATAGCCTAGGTCATCTTTATGTAGAGCAACAATTCTTTTTTTCAGATCCTCAGAAAGTTCTTTGCCATGAGGTGCCATATTGAACCTCCAGTGACCAGTATGAGAGAGTGAGAGTGATAACGCCAAATTTAACAAACCTGCTCCCCATTCACCCCTGAGACCTTGTAACACTAATGAGTCACATGAAACCAGGGATGGAAAATTGCTAATTGGGCCCAATTTGGACATTCTCACTTTTGTTGCCAGCAGTTTAGACATTAATGACTGTGTGTTGAGTTATTCTGAGGGGACAGCAAATTTACACTGTTATACAAGCTATACACTCACTACTTTACATTGTAGCAAAGTGTAATTTCTTCAGCGTTGTCACGTGAAAAGATATAAAAAAAATATTTATAAAAATGTGAGGGGTGAACTCACTTTTGTGAGATACCGTATTATATAGATTTTAGACATGTGCAGAACAAAAAGATTAGTTTAGTCTTGGATAGATTTGTTATGTTACTAATTTTGTTTTGTTGATTCATTTCAAAATTCGTTTAGTTTAGTCTCATTTTGTTTAATTCCAAAATTTTGGAACGATTTTAATTCTGACCGATCAAAAAATAATCGACCGATTTGAATTCTGCGTGAAGAATAGCTGGTTGTTAAGGAGCTGGCCGGAAAGCCGACTGCTGCGTTCTTAACAACCGATGACTCATCAGCTGTCAGCAGGCTTCCCCACTGACAGCTAAAATGTAAATAAAAAGTGTCAGCAATTAAAAATTCTGAAAAAACAGCATGGAGTCTCCCTGTTATATCACGGCCATGTGATAGTTTACATTTTCATGTTTTTGGGGTTGTATTCAATATGTGCAAAGATGTAAAAATGTTCTAACTCAGCAAATCGAATTCAGCTACACTATATTACCAAAAGTATTGCCACGCCTGCCTTTACACTTACATGAACTGTATTATCATCCCAGTCTTAGTCCATAGGGTTCAATATTAAGTTCCCCCACCCTTTGCAGCTATTATAGCTTTAACTCTTCTGGGAAGGCTACCCACAAGGTTTAGGAATGTGTTTATGGGAATTTTTGACCATTCTTCCAGAAGCGCATTTGTGAGGTCAGGCACTGATGTTGAACGAGAAAGCCCGGCTCGCAGTCTCCGCTCTAAGTCATCCCAAAGGTGTTCTATTGGGTTGACGTCAGCGCTTTAGTTCCTCCACCCCAAACTTGCTCATCCACGTCTTTATGGTCCTTGCTTTGTGCACTGGTGCACAGTCATGTTGGAACATGAAGTAACCATCCCAAACTGTTCCCACAAAGTTGGCTTAGGCGTTCCTTTCACCAGAACTAAGGGCCAAGCCCAGCCCCTGAAAACCCTGAAAAACAACCCCACACCATAATCCCTCCTCCACCAAATTTCTTTGACCAGTGCATGAAGCAAGGTCCATAAAGACATGGATGAGCGAGTTCGGGGTGGAGAAACTTGATGGCCTGCACAGAGTTCTAACTTCAACCCGATAGAACACCTTTGGGATGAATTAGAGCAGAGACTGCAAGCCAGGCCTTCTCATTCAACATCAGTGTCTGACCTCACAAATGCGCTTCTAGAAGAATGGTCAAACATGTGTCACCATATCCTACATGCCACATCAATGCAATCTGGGAGGATTGAGGAAAATCAAACCAAAATCATTTCATACTCATTTACCTGGGAGATTTTAAGAAAAAAACAAGTGATTGCCCATGGGGGCTGCTGATTGACTCTATACCCCACTGGCTACCCTGACTCTGCAAATCCTCTCTTACCTCTGTCACCTTGGGTTCCATGCTGTAATGGAATGTTATCAATGAAAACCGCACACAAAATCACTGAACCACTTTAAAAATTTACTGGAATGGATATTGAACACAAGAACAATGCAATTAAACATAAACAATAAGTGACAGTTGGCAACAATCAGTGTAAATGTAAAAGTGGCCAATTCAATAGTTACCGCAGAAGAGTATATGCAGACAGGTACAAAGTGAGACAAATGTTCAAAATCACCAAGACTTATTTGAACACCTTCCGACTGAGGCCTCAATACACACACACACACCCAACTGCACTATAATACTGCTGTATCGGATCAGAAACAGAACCAAGGTCTGGTATTTTTATATCTGCCCCTGATTAAATTATTGAATATAAAGTGTGCACGCTTCAAGCAACTCACGCTTATACTTAGTTCAGAGTCAAATTACTTTCTGTTTTAATATTTCCTCTTTCCAAGACTTATATACCATTTCATTAAGATTAAGATACGTCAGATAAGGCTGGCGCATGCAAATCACAAAACAACCACAAAATATATATAAATTGTGACAAAAAATATAGGCTTTAGCTGGGTCATCCATATGAGGAAGTAACTATGTTCTTGCAATGTTCTTGCTTCTTCTGAAATGTTGGTGTTAATTTTTGCGTGTATTTTCGGAAGAGGTGCGATTCTTCTGTTAACTGTTCTTTTATTATCTCTCGCAGTTCAGTTCCACAGCAAGGGAGGGATAAGCAAATATCTGCAAAAGCTGATATATATGTCAGGCTATAAAGCATGTACTTACATATATTGGAATAGACATTTCATCATGACATTCCCACATCCATTACACTGCTATATATATATATATATATATATATATATATATATATATATATATATATATATATCCTGTAGTCAAGCACTCCCCCTAGGTTGCAATTCAATGTTCAAAATATAATGTAGAACCGTGATGCTTTGCAAAAGATGATAAAAGTTCCTTGTCTTCAGTTATTCTTCAGCTAGCATGTGTTTTGAACTGCAGTATTTATAATCCAAAGGGAAACAGGGAGAAAGCAAACTGTAAAATAATTGATGCGTTGATAACTGTTTTAAATGAAGAGACAGAACACTTGTAACACTTCCTTCTTATCTGTGAGTGTAAGGGAGTACTAACTTCACAGTGCATGGAACAACAAACCCCAGAGTTCCGCTGTATGTGGCCTGTGAATAACTAGAATCACTTCTGTGGAACTACACTGCACCGCTCCTTCAGATTGCTGCTGGCTGAAATGCAGGAAACCTTCAAAGACCCTGATACCTCAAGTCCATCTACTCCTAGGCCAGCCGGCTGTACTCTGGATCAATTCCACGCCGTACAGGCCGCAATCTCCCAGTCACACAGACATCACCACAGGCAGGCATTGATTAGCATCCCAAGAGACCGAAAAATGGCCGTGCTGATCCTTTTATTCCTTCTCCCATCATGCAGCACAGTAACTTGGCTTTGTGGGTCTGTGACTTGGCATTGTGGGTTTAGTAGTTCCAAAACTAACTTAACACATGAGTCACTTCCTCATTAAACAAATCTCCCACAATGCTTTGTTGCGCTGCTTCACAGAAACTAAACAAAAGTCTTAATATCATTAAACGGACATTAGAGGGAGCCAAACTCATTTGCAACCATAATAACTATAACTCCTTATATTAGCAAAGCATGGCTACACAAGTGTATTAAACGTGGTGGACCCAAGGATTTCGGGGTGACAGATATAACTGACTGTATACAGTATGTACTAGAACACCTAATGTATCCATTGCAGAACCATGACTATCACTAATTGGGATTATGATATAAACCAAAACCAATGACTGTGAGTGGACATAAAATTACTTTTTACATAATGAATGATATGATTAGCTTTATTTCAAACTTTCATTCATGTAGAAAAATGTACTTCAAATCAAACACCAGTTATGTGTAAAACCCAAAGTTTAAACCTTTAAACTGCTAACATTTTACTTACCGTATATCACCTTTTCTCTTCCTGTACTGTGCACATCCTGTGGATTCTGTTTTTCAAAATGTATACTCACTCCAACAGTGTCCTGCCTTAAGGTTCCACTACAATGATTATGGCAGAATATACCAAACTACATGCTACCATAATCCAGCTTGAACACACACACAGGAAACAGGAAAAGTACAGGAAGATGGACAACCACATTTTTAGTGTAAATGTTTGGGTATTCTTAAACCCTTCAAAGCATTAGAAATATGTAAAACATCCCAAATGTGAAAACAATATTACTATTAATCAAACACTAGTATTTTTCTCTATTGTTTCGGATTCAACTTAATCAGAGAAAACAAATGTTTATATATCTATCATGGAGCAGCACAATTATTAGCTGCTCTGTTTACAATCGATTCTAGCAAAAACTGTCATTACATTCACATAAACATAAAAACAATAATAAAACAGCACAAATTGTCCATCAAAGCTATGATATTCTTCTTTAATTCTGTTCAATCAATATATTAATGCATTTATTACAATTTAGGAACAAAATAAAACAAATAAAAGGTCTTAGTGGGTTATCAATAAATTTCCTTCCTAGAAATAAACTATTGGTTAGCACAAAACACATATTAACCACAAAATACAAAACATATGGCCATGTTGATTCATGAGTGCACTCTTTATTACCCATATTTAATGAGCTCATATTAATTAATTAGCGCCTTGTGGATTTTCATTAATGGACGTCCATCAAAAGTTGTCAATAGATCACTATGGTTAAAATTACATTCACGGTAACATTTATAGTGTGTTCATCACATTGTGCACAAACATAGATCACCAAATCCATATTGATTAATGACCTCATGAGTATGCGATGCATACTAGTCCATTATGGTTTTACTTTGCATTGGAAAAAAAGAGGAAGTAAAACCCATCAGGGTTTACTTCCTCTTTAAAGGAGTTATAGACCATAGAGAGAAAGACATATTTTTGTCTCTGTCATCTTTAATAAGACCACATCTGAAATATGTAGTTCAGTTTTGGACACCAGTTCACAAAAAGGATATTGGAAAACTGGAGAAGGTGTCGAGAAGGGCAACCAAACTGATAAGAGGCATGGAAGAGCTCAACTATTAAGGAAAAACTAGCTGAACTGAATGTATTCTCTCTTGAAAACAGGTGGGGGGGATCTGATTACCATGTATGAATATATAAATTGTCTATATAGTGAACCTAGTGTTGAGTCACTCAACTTTCAGATCATTACAGAGTACAAGGGGGCACTCTTTGAACCTGACAGAAAAAGATTTAACCACACCAATACTGGGAATTTTAACCCCTTTCATACCCAGGAAAATTTTCAGATTTCAGAGCTGTCACACTTTAAATGACAATGATGCGGTCATTGAATGTGGCATTGGTGTTGCGCTGTTACAAACTATGTGATGGGATAGTATAGAAATGTGTTCAATATAAATCAATAAAAAGCAATAGAAAGGGATTGAATACAAACTGAATACAATAATAATTCATGTGCCATCCAGTAAACCTATAAATTCCAGCCTGGTGTCAATCCAGAAAATTGTGTAAACAAAAACTCATACATATACATTCACATAATAAACACTATTTAAACCACTTTCAGACCGGACCATTTTGCTGGTAAATGACCAGAGGTCTTTTTACAATTTGGCACTGCGCTGCTTTAACTGGTAATTGCGCGGTCATGCAATGTTGTACCCAAACAAAATTTGCGTCCTTTTCTTCCCACAAATAGAGCTTTCTTTTGATGGTATTTGATTGCCTCTGCGATTTTTATTTTTTGCGATATAAACATAAAAAGACCGCAAATTTTGAAAAAAAATGATATTTTCTACTTTTTGTTATTAGAAAAATCCAATAAACTCAATTTTAGTCATACATTTAGGCCAAAATGTATTCAGCCACATGTCTTTGGTAAAAAAAAAGTCAATAATTGTATATTTATTGGTTTGCGCAAAAGTTGTCACATCTACAAACTAAGGTACGTTTTCTGGAATTTACGCAGCTTTTAGTTTACGACTGCCTATCTCATTTCTTGAGGTGCTAAAATGGCAGGGCAGTACAAAACCCCCCCAAATGACCCCATTTTGGAAAGTAGACCCCCTAAGGAAATTGATAAGTGGCATGTTGAGCCCATTGAATATTTTATTTTTTTGCCTCAAGCGATTGAATAATGACAAAAAAATATATATATTTTTTTTTTTACACAAAGTTGTCACTAAATTATATATTGCTCACGCATGCCATGGGCATATGTGAAATGACACCCCAAAATAAATTCTGCTGCTTCTCCTGAGTACGGGGATACCACATATGTGGGATTTTTTGGGAGCCTAGCCGCGTACGGGGCCCCGAAAACCAAGCACCGCCTTCAGGTTTTCTAAGGGCGTAAATATTTGACTTCACTCCTCACTACCTATTACAGTTTTGAAGGCCATAAAATGCCAAGATGGCACAAAACCCCCACAAATGACCCCATTTTAGAAAGTAGACACCCCAAGCTATTTGCTGAGAGGCATGTTGAGTCCATGGAATATTTTATATTTTGCCACAAGTTGCGGGAAATTTACAAACTTTTTTTTTTTTTTCACAAAGTTGTCACTAAATGATATATTGCTCACGCATGCCATGGGCATATGTGAAATGACACCCCAAAATAAATTCTGCTGCTTCTCCTGAGTACGGGGATACCACATATGTGGGACTTCTTGGGAGCCTAGCCGCATACGGGGCCCCGAAATCCAAGCACCGCCTTCAGGCTTTCTAAGGGCGTTACAGTTTTGAAGGCCATAAAATGCCAAGATGGCACAAACCCCCCCCAAATGACCCCATTTTGGAAAGTAGACACCTCTAAATTTAGGGGTACACTAGTGAGACTAGGTAATAAATGGCGGGTGCCCTGAAACTATAAAAAAAATAACTAACCAACCAGCGTCACCTGTAACAGTTATATGGTGATCACTGGTGAAAGGGTTAACTAGGGGGCAATCAGGGGGCTTTATGCGGTAGTATATGGGGGTCCCTGGCGCTATAAAAAGCTGCGGCGAACCTAAATACCTACCTGCCTAACTAGCGTCACCTGTGACACTAATACAGCGATCAGAAAAATGATCGCTTATTAGGCTGGGTTCACACTGGAGCGATGTGGAAAAGGCCACGAATGCGCGGCGGGTTCCCACATCACATGCCTCCCGGCGGCAGTTCACACTGCCCTATGCGAACTGCTGGGAGGGTCAGTGAAATGTTAATGACACCCCCAGATCAGTTCGCATATCGCAGTGCGATCTGCAAACTCGGATCGCATGGTGTGAACACCCATGCGATCCGATTCTGCTGCGGACCAAAAAAAGGGTCCCGTGCGAGTTTGCGGCGGGTGCGACACGAATTCAGCCATACTATCTGTATGGCTGAACTCGAATCGCACAGAGATCGGATGTGATTTGCACTGCAGTGCGGTGCGAATCACATCCGTTCTCATAAACCGCTGCAATGTGAACCCAGCCTTAGTGACACTGGCGACGGGGGGTGATCACGGGGTTAAACCTTTATTGGGGGGTTAGGGGGGTACCTTAGAACTAAAGGGGGCTAACCCTAACTGCCCTAACAGTTATTACAGTCACAAATGACACCCGCTGGGTGATCAGGGGGTTAAACCTTTATTAGGTAATAAGTGCCCTGAAACTATAAAAAAATAACTAACCAACCAGCGTCACCTGTAACAGTTATATGGTGATCACTGGTGAAAGGGTTAACTAGGGGACAATCAGGGGGCTTTATGCGGTAGTATATGGGGGTCCCTGGCGCTATAAAAAGCTGCGGCGAACCTAAATACCTACCTGCCTAACTAGCGTCACCTGTGACACTAATACAGCGATCAGAAAAACGATCGCTTATTAGGCTGGGTTCACACTGGAGTGATGCGGGAACGCCACGAATCCGCGGCGGGTTCCCGCATCGCATGCCTCCCGGCGGCAGTTCACACTGCCCTATGCGAACTGCTGGGAGTGTCAGTGAAATGTTAATGACACCCCCAGATCAGTTCGCATATCGCAGTGCGATCTGCAAACTCGGATCGCATGGTGTGAACACCCATGCGATCCGATTCTGCTGCGGACCAATTAAAGGGTCCCGTGCGAATTTGCGGCGGGTGCGGCGAATGGCTGAACTCGAATCGCACAGAGATCGGATGTGATTTGCACTGCAGTGCGGTGCGAATCACATTCGTTCTCATAAACCGCTGCAATGTGAACCCAGCCTTAGTGACACTGGCGACGGGGGGGTGATCACGGGGTTAAACCTTTATTGGGGGGGTTAGGGGGGTACATTAGAACTAAAGGGGGCTAACCCTAACTGCCCTAACAGTTATTACAGTCACAAATGACACCAATGCAAAAAAAAATAAAAAATGACATTGGTGTCACTGTGACTGGGGGGCAGGGGTAATTGGGGGGGTGATCGGGGGGGGTGTGAGTGTGCCTGGCATGTTCTACTGTGTAGTGTCGTGTTGGTGCAACTCACCGATCCTCTCTCCTCGGTGTCGGAACGAAAAATACCGACACGGAGGAGAGATTACATCACTTCCTCTCCTGTGTTTACATTACAGGAGAGGAAGTGATGTCACGAAGACTTTCTATTCGTCGGGAGCGATCGCGAGGGGGTGGCCATGAATGAATGGCCGTCCCCTCGTCCGGGATCGCTCCCGAACGAATACCGACCGCCGCGGGCACCGGGCGGGGGCCCGATCGGGCCCCCGACCCGCGGGAAGGCAGGGACGTACATGTACACCCATATGCCTGCCCGTGCCATTCTGTCGACGTACATCGTCGTGCGGCGGTCGGGAAGTGGTTAAAGTGATCAGTGCTTGAAAGAGAAAGGTCACTTTCAAGCACTGATCACTTTAAAGGTTCTTTATTATGTGAATGTATATGTATGAAATATCTAATTTTAATATTTATTTGTGCATTTGCACAGGTTTTTGTTTACACAATTTTCTGGTTTGACACCAGGCTGGAATTTTGTATGTTTACTGGATGACACATGAGTTATTGTATTCCGTTTGTCTTCAATCCTTTTCTATTGTTCTTTATTGATTTATATACTATCCCATCACATGGTTTCTAACAGTGCAAGACCTATACCACATTCAATATAATATCCTTTAGCCACGGTTTATCGTATCAGTGTCTGCGGTAGTTAACTATCCCACACACGTAAGGTGATAGCGCGGGAGCACTCATTTACCATGCAACACTGTACCCATATGAACTTTTTATAATTTTTTGGAGACAGATAAAGATTTATTTTGGTGGTATTTAGTCACCCTGTGTTTTTTTATTTTTTTGCTAAACAAATGAAAAAGACCAACATTTTTGAAAATGTTTTCCTTAGTTTCTGTTATAAAATTTTGCAAAGTAATTTTTCTTCTTCACTGATATGTGTTGATAAGGCTGCACTGATATGCATTGATAGGCTGCACTGATGTGCACTGATGAGGCTGCACTGATGGGCACTAATGAGGCTACATTAATTAGGCTGCACGGATTTGCACTGATGAGCCCTGACATGGAGCCAGTTATGAGGCTGCACTGATAGGCACTGACTTGCACTGATGAGCACTGATAGGGCTGCCCTGATAAACAGGCCACTGATGATCAGTGCCCTGATTATCAGTGTAAACAATGTACTGACAGCTTTGCCTGTTATTGGCAATCCTTTCTTCACATAGACACTGCGTGTGGGAAAAGGACTGCCAATAACCTTCAAGTCTGTTTATATGTGATCAGCTGTGATTGGACACAGCTGATCACATAATAAAGGCCCACTTTGATTGGCCTTTTACCATGATCTGTGATCAGCTGTATCCAAGAACACAGTTTTCACAGAGTGCACCCGATGCGTGCCCCAGGGGCATATGGGAGGCAGGGTACTGGGGGGACATCCATGCATGCCCTACCAGAACTGGAGGACCCTGCTGTAACCATCTTTCAGCTACAGCGCAGTAATTTATTTTTTGCAGGCCTTTTTTTTCATGGTAATTCTGTAAATAACACTTCCTGTGCCTTTTTAGGTACACTATACTGTATCTATGATGCTAGATATGGTTGTCACACAGGCTAGGTTTCAAATGTACAAAAAAAAAATGTGCTGGTGTAACTAGTGGTGTAATAAACACAGCTGCTGCCAACCAATAGTAAGACAAACTATCATATATGTTGCCATGCTAACATAGTGGAAATAAAGTGCTAAAAACAAAAGTTCATATCAAAATCTGACAAAGGTAAAGAGAGTATATGAAATCGTCTAAATCTAATATGTGTTTTGAGAAAAACACCACTGATATTATGTGGTGGTTGTGCTACTCCATAAATTTAGTCACCATGTGAACCATCACCATTGTAAGAAATGCACTCTTACCAGACTGAAATGACCCCCCTACAGAGTCTGATTCGCCTGTTATAAACACTTCCACGTTAACATTTAGTTCACACCCATTGGTTCCAATATTTTAGGCTGGCTTTCTCTCCAAGATTAGTAGAGACAATGGTGACCATATACATAATTAAATATCCAAATGTAATCAAAGCAAGAAAAGCCACATAGTGTGAATCAGTTAAAAACTTTATGTAAACACATGATGCACATCCTACTCACATGATTAAAAGCGGGTAAGCACATAAAAAGTCACAATTTCAAGCTGTACAGCAAAGGTTCCAACTCCAAAGAAGCATGACAGTGTCACGTACATAGGCTTGGTCCAATGCGTTTCATCCCATAGATGCCCCAGATGATGTCCTATAGGATGAAATGAGTTGGTCCAAGTAGAGTGTGTATCATGTGTTTGCATTAAAGTTTTTAGCCAGTTCACACCATGTGGCTTTGCTTGCTTTGATTACATGTGGCTATTCAATTACCGTATTTGCCGGTGTATAAGGCGACCCAGCATATAAGACGACCCCCTAATCTTACAGGACAAAAACGCTTTTAAAACTGTATTTACCGTATAAGACGACCCGGCTTTCGAGGCTTCCGAGGCTTCATATTTCTTCCTTCTTCCTGCATTTTCTGGAGCCAATCACGGCGAGCGATGTATTCTATTAATGAATACAAAGCCTGCTTGGATTGGCAGAGGCTGTAACATCATCAGCCCGCGCCGCTCTGACTCTCCAAGCCAATCAGAGCAGGCTACAGAGATCATTACTCCAATCCGAGCAGGCTTTGTATTCATTTGAATACATCGCTCACCAGGATTGGCTCAGCAGTATATACTGTATGTAGCCGAAGCTACATACAGTATTACCGAACACCCAGCCGGCATCCGAGGGGCTGACCCGGCGTATAAGACGACCCCTGCTTTTTGGCCATTTTTTTTACATGTAAAAGGTCGTCTTATACGCCGGAAAATACGGTATATATATCGTCACCATTTTTTAATTAATCTTAGCCCTTGTACACAGAGTCGGACATTGCGACGGAAAATGTCCGATCTGGTTGTGTTGTCGGATAATCCGACCGTGTGTGGGCTCCATCAGGCTGTTTCTGTCGGAATATCCGACCAACAAAATTTTAGAGCTGGGCTATAACATTTTCCGACAACATGAGAAGTAGAGAATTCCGATTGGACAAAGTGCCACGCATGCTCAGATCAAATTCCTAGAGCAAAGCTCTTGGATACTAGCCTGAACGTAGTCCTGTCGTAACGAAATAACATCATCACGTTCTGAACGATCGGATTTTCCGACAACTTTGTCCGACCGTGTGTATGCAACACCAGTTTCGGACAAAATCTGTTGGACAAAATCCGACGGATTTGGTTGTCGGAATGTCCGACCGTGTGTACAAGGGCTTAGAGAGAAAGCCAGCTGCACATATTGTAACCAATAGGTATGAGCTAAATGTTCCCGATAAACGTGTTCATGACAGGCAAGTCAGACTCTCTAGTGCGGTCATTGCAGTCTGGTAAATGTGCCTTTCTTACAGTGGCGATGGCTCACGTGGTAACTTCATTTATGGAGTAGCACGTCCTCCGTACAATATCAGTGGTGTTTTCTCAAGACACATATTGGATTTGGACTATTTCATATACTCTATTTACCTTTGCCAGATTTCATTTTGATATGGACTTTTGTTTTTAACAATTGATTTTCACGACGTTAGCACGGCAACACATATGATATAAATGGACTTCAAAGACATCTGTCTTTATTCATTTCTGTTACATGGCAGACAATGAGACTGTTTTTGCTGTCTGTTCAGCTCAGATGAAATGACAAGGACACCACATTTTTGGCAAGAAGGGATTTTTTTGTACTTGCTGAAAATAATAATAATTCCTAGATGTTATTCATAATTTATTACAATTGTTTGAACCAGTGGTGACTGGTGCTCAAATTTTTTTTGGTGGGGGGGTGCAAACTAACTGAAAATTTCTGAAAAATACTGAACCAAAACATCAATTGCAGCCATTGTGCCATCATATTCTGCCACTGTGCCCATCATATGCAGCCACTGTGCCCATTATATGCAGCCACTGTGCCCATCATTTGCAGCCAACTGTGCCCATCATATGCAGACTCTGCACCCAGAAAAATAAGCCAACTCTGCCCATCATTTGTAGCCAACTGTGCCCATAATATGCAGCCAACTGTGCCCATAATATGCAGACACTGTGCCCAGGAAATGCAGCATCTGTGCTTATCAAATGCAGCCAACTCTGCCCCATTAATTCCAGCCTCTGTGCCCAAAATATATAGCCACTGTGCCCCACAAATGCAGCCAACTGTGCCCATCATATGCAGCCACTGTGCGCAGCAAATACAGCCAACTGTGCCCATCATATGCATCCACTGTGACCATCATATGCAGCCTCTGTGCTCATCAAATGCAGCCAACTTTGCTTCATCAATTGCAGCCTTTGTGCCCATAATATGTAGCCACTGTGCCCCCCTGCCCACCCGCTGTCTGCCCGGCATTTACCCCATTGTGGTGGTGGGACAGGCGGGTAGCTATGGGACCGGTAGCGTGCCGATGGATTCAGAACTCCTCCATGAGTGTCTTTCTGTTCTGCATGGTGGCTAATGGGATCGGCTATACCTTCAGCCAATCAGGTGCCCAGTAGTACATCCGTGCCTCCTGATTGGCTGAGAGGTGGTTCTGTGTTAGCAAGCAAATATTAATTTGCTTTGCTAACACACATGGGTGTACTGTGAGCACAATGGTTTGCAGTGCATCTTTTTTTAAGCCTATTAGAGCCTATAGCTCTAATCAGGTGCTTCAAAATTGCCCCCCCCCCCCGCCACTGTAATTCAGACGCCTGGTGCCCGGAAAGGGGCTGGATGCCTGAATGGGGGTTGGCTACAGCGGCCCTGGATTCATGCAATGCATAGTACACAGAGTGGGTGGCTGGAGAGAGGGGGCGGTGCCCGAGCGCCACTAATGGATGAACTGCCACTGGTTTGAACAATATGTGGATATCAGTCTGAAGCGTTTTGGAAAAGACCTTTAGTCTTAGCATCTTTCAAATTTACAGATCTTAATTGGATGTGATCTTTAGAGGAATTTATAAATTGAGCAAACAGATACGTAGTGAGAAAGGGGTTATAATATAATGAATGTTTAACCCACCCCTTGAACTCTGTTTTGTGTAGCTTCTTATTCTCTGTACTTATTTGCTACATGTCAACAAAGCTATTTTTCTTCAATGTGAATCAGTACCAGATTTAGAAAAATTAGTATGTAACATTTTATTTGTTTTACTGCTGGTTATATTGTCCCTTACAGAAAACTCAAAATTTTATTGTCAGAAAATGTTTTGAAATGTTAGTCTGTTTTATTTGTTCATGTACTTGCCCTTTGCATACAATATAGAATATTTATGTCCAGTAATATGTAGTAATGAGGTTAAAACTCCACCCTTTAGTCATTTAAAAAGGTCACTTTAACGCCCTTATTTGTATGAAAGACATCAGTGCAATTTTTGAATGAAAAAAGGTCTAATATGAGGCTTTACAATATTCCTAATAAAGCCCTGCTTCAGTTGGAAAAATATAACCCTCATACATAAAAAATATGTAGTGTTTACCTAATGACTGATTCAATGACTCATTGATTTGTGGCAACAGGATGCCCCAGGCTTGAAAGTGAATGAGGAAAGCGGATATTCACCTACCCTGCAGTCTGAGCCAGACAACGCTCTGTATACTCTCTCCCAGAACCAAGCGACCAGAGTCAGTTCCCAAATCCAGGTATTCTGGCTGTTAGTTAACAACTCTTCACTGTTTTAGTATGTTTAATACATAAGCAAATTATTGAATTAAAGTCATATTCTGTACAGTCATTTTAAAATATTTTCCTCCAAACCAGTTCTCATTATCACACTGTACATTTCCTTATAAATTATATAAAATGTTCTAAAACAGTACAGATAAAGAACATTTTATAACAAAGAAATGGAAACATTTTATTCAAAAGTAATTATTTTAATTATTATGTTGTATTATAATATGGAATTCAAGAATGGATTCTTTCCAAATGGAAAAAGAGAACACATTTATGGCCTAGGTTGATGAGCTTTTAATTATTTTGAGTGGGTTTTGCATTGCCTTTCAAAAATTCAAGACTCACATAAAGAAGGCCAAATGCAGGTTATAAGGAAGTAGGCTATGGGTTAAATGCACCTGTCACAAATCCCTATTGATTTCTAAGGCATCTCAAATTGAAGCCCTCAACACCAGCCCAAAGCCCATCGACATAGGCTCCTAGTTGTAAATCACCTTAAAGAGAATTACAGTGGCTGGTATAACCTATACTTTCATATGTAACTTTTATTATATGCTGTTTTTATTTAAAAAATATGAACTGTAATCACCGACCTTGCAGATCTTTTCACATTTTCCTGAAAGCTTTGTGATATTAATAAGCGATATAACCTTCTTGTGTTTCTGAAATTGGACATTGCATGACTGGCACTTCAGGCACTAATATTCTATAAACCCCTTTGCTTAATAGAAGGCATTCATTTTCTCACCATGAACAAGCTTTAGAATGACTAAAGAGTGAACAAAAGATATCAAAGGTTTTTAAAAGCAAAAAAGTCAAGTACAGTCCTTCTTTGGTTGTAGATTATTAGTTTGAGAATGGTGCCTAGTTATCACTTGCCTGCTCTTTTTGTTAAGATCACTGATGATCATATTGATCATCATCAGGGCCGCTGATAGAAATCATGGGGCCCCGTACAGCCTACCTGACGGGGCCCCCTTCAGCTCCACCCTGTTTTCTCCCCTGGTCCCTCCTCCAGCCCCACCCCTCCCCAGATGGTCAGAGACTGCAGATATAGTACAGGAGATGGTCAGAGACTGCAGACATTCCACAGGAGATGGTCAGAGACTTTAGACATGGTACAGGAGATGATCAGAGACTGCAGACATACTACAGGAGATGATCAGAGACTGCAGACATTCCACAGGAGATGATCAGAGACTGCAGACATACCACAGGAGATGGTCAGAGACTGCAGACATACCACAGGAGATGATCAGAGACTGCAGACATAGTACAGGAGAGGGTCAGAGACTGCAGACATAGTACAGGAGATGGTCAGAGACTGCATACATACTATAGGAGATGATCAGAGACTGTAGACATAGTACAGGAGATGATCGGAGACTGCAGACATAGTACAGGAGATGATCAGAGACTGCAGACATGGTACAGGAGATGATCAGAGACTGCAGACATGGTACAGGAGATGATCAGAGACTGCAGACATGGTACAGGAGATGATCAGAGACTGCAGACATGGTACAGGAGATGATCAGAGACTGCAGACATAGTACAGGAGATGATCAGAGACTGCAGACATAGTACAGGAGAGGGTCAGAGACTGCAGACATAGTACAGGAGATGATCAGAGACTGCAGACATGGTACAGAAGATGATCAGAGACTGCAGACATGGTACAGGAGATGATCAGAGACTGCAGACATGGTACAGGAGATGATCAGAGACTGCAGACATGGTACAGGAGATGATCAGAGACTGCAGACATGGTACAGGAGATGATCAGAGACTGCAGACATAGTACAGGAGATGATCAGAGACTGCAGACATGGTACAGAAGATGATCAGAGACTGCAGACATGGTACAGAAGATGATCAGAGACTGCAGACATGGTACAGGAGATGATCAGAGACTGCAGACATGGTACAGGAGATGATCAGAGACTGCAGACATAGTACAGGAGAGGGTCAGAGACTGCAGACATAGTACAGGAGATGGTCAGAGACTGCATACATACTATAGGAGATGATCAGAGACTGTAGACATAGTACAGGAGATGATCGGAGACTGCAGACATAGTACAGGAGATGATCAGAGACTGCAGACATGGTACAGGAGATGATCAGAGACTGCAGACATGGTACAGGAGATGATCAGAGACTGCAGACATGGTACAGGAGATGATCAGAGACTGCAGACATGGTACAGGAGATGATCAGAGACTGCAGAGATAGTACAGGAGAGGGTCAGAGACTGCAGACATAGTACAGGAGATGATCAGAGACTGCAGACATGGTACAGAAGATGATCAGAGACTGCAGACATGGTACAGAAGATGATCAGAGACTGCAGACATGGTACAGGAGATGATCAGAGACTGCAGACATGGTACAGGAGATGATCAGAGACTGCAGACATGGTACAGGAGATGATCAGAGACTGCAGACATGGTACAGGAGATGATCAGAGACTGCAGACATAGTACAGGAGATGATCAGAGACTGCAGACATAGTACAGGAGATGATCAGAGACTGCAGACATAGTACAGGAGACAGTTAGGGATTGCAGACATAGTACAGGAGATGATCAGAGACTGCATACATAATACAGGAGATGATCAGAGACTGCAGACATGGTACAGGAGATGATCAGAGACTGCAGACATGGTACAGGAGATGATCAGAGACTGCAGACATGGTACAGGAGATGATCAGAGACTGCAGACATGGTACAGGAGATGATCAGAGACTGCAGACATAGTACAGGAGATGGTTAGGGATCGCAGACATGATTGATTCAGGAGATGGTCAGAGACTCCGTTTATGGCTGAACCCAGTGTACAAGTATATAGTATCACAGGGCTGATCCACTCTATTTAAATCACCTCTGCAAGATCAAGTCAGTGATTTTCCTTTGAAAGTACAACCAAGTGACAGAAGACAGCTTCACATACAATTTCCAAAATACTCATTTTCTTACAAACAGTGAACTGGTCAGGATTACTGAGGACAGTAACCAGTTAATGGGTCTGTGAAGCTTCTAGCCTGATTTAGAAGTAAATCCTTCTCCAAAAAAGAATTAAAATATCAAACAATCTGTGCAGCACACAGAGCTCTGGCTAAATAGTTGATTATAAGCTGAAATGGTTAAAAGCTGCTACAGAGTCTTCCAGGAATGTTATCAGTGTGATCAGACAATGTGCAGGTCAGGTTAGGCAGATAAAAAAAAAAAGTAACCAGCAAGGCAAGAGGGAGGGGAGGCTGAACGATAACCTGTACACTGGCTAATCCCACGGAAGACACTGCAGCCAGCCAGTTATGTGTAACTGTGCTCCAGACGATCCTGTTTCCTGCAGAACTTGTATTGCTGTAGTCATACCTCCTTGTGTCTCCCTCCTGGCTCTCCCCCATTCAGCCCCACTCCAGCATTGTTTACAGTTAAAGGTGAGCGGGCTGAAGAAGGGGAGGGCTACACTTTTTTTTTTTAAAATTAGTTACTATGCATTCTTTCATCCCTGTTTATATTGCCTGGGCCCCCCCCTGGTGGCCAGGCCCGGTACAACAGGGCCAGTCTTACTGGCTTATCAGCGGCCCTGATCATCATACTAGGACACTCTAGATATAAACTTGGCTTCTAATATCTGTAACCCAGTGAGTGTAGGTAGACACTTACAGTATAATGATGACTATAAACATACCTAAAAAGTAACAATTTAGGGAACTTATCACAATCATTGACGTGCTATGGTCATGTGTGTACCCAAACTAAATTTGTTCAAATTCCATAAGTTCCAACATTTGTTAGGTCAATTCTGAAACAGTCAGGGGTCAGGTGCCTTCGTCCTAACTGTAGGTAGACTGATCTTTTATTAACAAAATGTTGAGAGATTGCTATAGCTTAGCTTAGAAATGCAGAACCACTGGTTCACTGTAACGTTTTTGCTTCACATCTTATTCTTAACCAATGCACTGCCTAAAATGGTTAAGTAATGTTCAAATACTGAGTCATGCACAGACAGCTCAAACTCTTTATTACATAGGGGATAAAAGAAAATTTGTATGGTGACCATGTTGTACAGTGACATAAATGTGATCTCTCAAGAGTGTAACAACTTACCAGATGTTTTGACATGGGAGTATTTGCATCTTATCAGAAATGTATTAAAAGGTTAATGTTAATCTGTCCCATAATTGATCAATTTATAGGTTCCCTTAGGACCTGAACCAGCAGGTTTCACTAGAGAAATGCAGCATGACATCATGCTTATGAGATCATTCATAATTCTTTGAAGGAGAAGCTGACCTGCATTTAACCTGTTTCAGTTGCTTTTGCATTCCCACTGACTTATATGGGCAGAAACTGTTCCTTAACCACTTCAGCCCCACAAAGATTTACCCACTTACTGACCAGACCATTTTTTGCGATACGGCACTGAGTTACTTTAACCACTTCAGCCCCGGAAGAATTTACCCCCTTCCTGACCAAAGCACTTTTTGCGATTCGGCACTGCGTCGCTTTAACTGACAATTGCAGGGTCGTGCTACATGGCTCACAAACAAAATTGAATTTCTTTTTTTCCCACAAGTAGAGCTTTCTTTTGGTGGTATTTGATCACTCCTGCGGTTTTTATTATTTGCGCTATAAACAAAAAAAGAGCATCAATTTTGAAAAAAAAACGCATTATTTTTTACATTTTGCTATAATAAATATCCCCAAATATATATAAAAAAACATTTTTTTTCTCCTTAGTTTAGGCCAATACGTATTCTTCTACATATTTTTGGTAAAAAATCGCAATAAGTGATTATTGATTGGTTTGCGCAAAGGTTATAGCATTTACAAAATAAGGGATAGTTTTATGGAATTTTTAATATATATTTTTTTATATTCATTTATACAGTAATCAGTGCTATACAAATGCACTGATTCCTGTGTAAATGACACGGGCAGCGAAAGGGTTAACCACTAGGTGGCAGTGTGGGGGTTAAGTGTAACCTTGGGCGTGTTTCTAATTGTGGGGGGGGGGGGCGTAGCTGTGTGTGACACGTCACTGATCTCTCCTCCGATCACAGGGAGCAGAGATCAGTGACACTGTCACTAGGCAGAACAGGGAGATTCTTGTTTACATTAGCATCTCCCCGCATGGGACCCACGACTTGACTCATGGAGCTTGCCGTGGACGCGCCTCTTAAAGAGCAACGTACAGGTACGTGATTCTGCCTGTACGTGCCCTTCTGCAGACGTATATCGTCGTGAGGCAGTAGGCAAGCGGTTAACTGACAATTGCACAGCTGTGCAGCACTGTACCAAAACAAAATTGATGTCCTTTTTTTCCCCACAAATAGTTTTCTTTTGGTGGTATTTAATCACCTCTGCGATTTTTTTATTTTTTTTGCGCGAAAAACAACCGACAATTAAAAAAAGTATGTATATATATTTTTTACTTTCTGCTATAATACATATCCTAAAATATATATATAAAAAAAACTAATGTGTTCATCCGTTTAGGCCAATATGTATTCTGCTACATATTTTTGGTAAAAAAAAAATCACAATAAGTGTATATTGATTGGTTTGCGCAGAAGTTATAGCGTCTACAAAATAGAGGAGAGATTTAGGGACTTTTTATTTTTTTAATAATTTTTACTAGTAATGGCAGCAATCTGCGATTTTTAGTGGGACTGCGACATTGCGGCTGATAAATCTGACCCTAAGCGACCCTTTTGGATGGCCAGTAACACCAATCAGTGATCAGTGCTATGAAAATGCACTGATCGCTGTATAAATGGCAATGGCAGGGAAGAGGTTAACACTAGTGGTGATCAAAGGATTAAGTGTTTCCTAGTGAGGTGCTTTATAACTGTCAGGGGGGATGGGCTCACTGGAAGTAGAGAGAGATTGCCGTTCCTAATCACTAGCAATATCTGATCTCTTTCTCCTCCCCTGTCAGAATGGGGATCCCCCAAAGGCAGATCCTCTCTTTCCCACGATTGTGGGTGGCCGGTGGACATCAAGTCCGCCAGATCCACTGGCGAGCTCCCACGATGTGCAGCAGTCGCGTGCCTGCAATAGCCAGTGCACAAACCGACGTACCAGTACGTCGATTCACACAGCCGAGCAACGTTGCTGCGGCGGCTGGTCAGCAACTGGTTAAAGTCATTCATTTAAAACTAATAATTAGGATTTAGGCAGTAGGTGACACATTTTTTAGAATGAACACCTACCAATTCATTTTGTCAGATAAATAAAAAATATAGGAAAAGATTTTTCTCTGAAAAGTAAATTCTTGTGTGAATACATGTTGAAAGCTACCTTTTTCCTAACCCATGCTATTTCCCTAACAGTGGAGAACCTAGCTTTAGTATCCTCCTTTATTAAAATACATGTAGTTCTTTTTCTGTACTGTTTTGTGTTCAGCATTACTGGGTACCTTTTTCAAAGTAGAACTATGGGCAAAATGTTATTTTTTTTTCATTTTGGATAGGCCAAGGAAGTGTTATAACTCCTGTCTGATTTTTTATACTTTTTTGCCATCTTTGTCCCATTGTGGAGATTTCCAATGTTTTTTCAATGGGACAGGAAGTGAGAGGAAATCTCTGCAAAATGAGGGAATTCCTTTGGGCACCCAGGTCACCAGAACTAATGTTCCCAATGTAAAATTTCCATTCTATTACTTTTCTGGGGACAACACAAAAATTTTGGATTTTCTTTTACTTTCACTTTCAATGATAATGCTAAACAGGACAAATAGAGATGGTAAATCTCTTTAACAGGGGCACAGGCATCAAATACCCTCCATTCTGAAAAAAAGTTTTGCCTTTAGTTATACTTTACGAAAATAAAAAGCCTTTAAACATACATCATGAAGCTTTTTTATGATCTATTCTGAGCTAAACCATGCATTGAAATGGTTGACTAGTAACTATAACAACATGAAATAAAATGAAATGTAAAATGTCAGTTGTTATATAATTTTGTAATTGATAGTGTATCTGTGCCCTGTTTATTACTTTTAATCTTCCCACATTCTTGTGCTTGCCATGACAAATCAAAAGCAGTCTGGCATGGCAAACTATATATTATTCAGTATTGCATTTACAGCATATTTTTTTCTGTTTTTTTAATGATGATGAATTGTTCTATTTTACACAAAGAAAGCAAAGGGCAAATTTACTGCATGACTTTTTTCTAAAGTGACTAATGGCATTATATGCTATTTTGTGAAATAACATAAAGGGGTTAATTTACTAAGAAAGCCGGGAAGTAATAGTCGCTCTACATTTAGTTACTCCCATTTCAGCCAATTAAGACATTAACTGGGCGAATATGCAAATGGAAACGCACGCAATTGCCGGTGAACATGCCTTTGTAAATGTCAAATCGGCTTTTGAGCATATTTTTAAAGTCAATGGGACTCGGACATGCAAAATCAGAAGTCCTGATTTTGAAGGTTTATATGCAAGTTATTGGCATAAAAAAGTATATGGAGACCTTGGTACTGCCCTGGGGGACATGTATCAGTAAAAAAAAAGTTTGTAAAACAATCATTTTTAAAGGAGTAGTGATTTTAATGATGCTTAATGTGAAACAATAAAAATAAATATTAATTTAAATCTCGTACATGGGGTCCCCCTAGTCTGCCTGTTAAGTGGCACATCTGTGTGATATATAGAACATGCCGCAGCAATAATGACATTTCTAAAGGAAAAAATCGGATTTAAACTTGCTTGTGGCTGTAATGTATTACCGACTCCCGGCAATACAGATTATAACTTTTTTTTAAATGGCGTGGGGTCCCCCCCCAGACTTTACCAGGCCCTTCGGTCTGTTATGGATTTTAAGGGGAACCCCCCACCACAATCTGAAAAAAATCAGCGTGGGGTCCCCCCAAAAATCCATACCAGACCCTTATCCGAGCATGCAGCCTGACTGGCCAGGAAAAGGGGACCCCTCTCCCCTGAACCATACCAGGCCACATGCCCTCAACATGGGGAGTGGGTGCTTTGGGGCAGGGGGAGCTCTGCGCCCCACCCCAAAGCACCTTGTCGCCATGTTGATGGGGACAAGGGCCTCTTTCCGACAACCCTGGCCAGTGGTTGTCAGGTCTGTGGGTGGGCGGCTTATCAGGATCTGGAAGCCCCCTTTAACAAGGGGGCCCCAGATCCTGCCCCCCTATGTGAATGGGTAGGGGTACATTGTACCCCTACCCATTCACCAAAAATGTGTCAAAATGTTAAAACAACAAGAGACAGGTTTTGACAATTCTTTTATTAAAAAAGGAAAAAAAGTGTCCTGTGATGTACAACCATCGTCAATCACGCTGCCTGACGGACCCAAAAAAATAGAAAAAAACTAAAAATGCACCGCCTTCAGGGGAGGACTTCCACCGACTGCTGTCTGTTTGATTTGACAACTGTTATATAGACAAGGGTGGGGGCCACCCAGTGACGTAACCAGATGACCCGCCCCCTGACAGTACATGAGGGCCTTAATGCAAAACTATACCAGCAAACACATAAAGCAATCATCAAACCACAGCTTTAGTAGGGTGTGGGTCGGGCATTATGCACACACCCCCCCCCCCCCCCAAAAAATATATATTTGTAAACCAATATAAGCACTGCAGACAAAGATTCTGGCCTCTTCTCAGGCCAAACAACCACTACAAATGCAGGCCCTTTTATAACCTAGGTAGGATTGCTAACACACCTAGACCCACCCAGTAAAGAACACACCCACCAGTGTAATTGATTCTGTCTCTTCATATATGCCTCAAGTGCTCACACCTGTTCATCAGGAACACACATATTTACAAATGAACGAATGCATCATCATATATATCTGCAGGGTAAACCTAATACACAGGACCGGACTTTCTGGCAGAAAAGGTCAGACGGTCTTCCCGACAGACTTTCAGCGTAGTTCCAGTGGACTTCCGAACGAAAGTTTTGAACGTGATGACATAAGACGGTACTAAAAAAGGAAGTTCAATAGCCAGTAGCCAATTGCGTTGTATTTGGTCCCTCGGACCAGCAAACAGATGAATGGTTTTCCCGATAGGAATTGAGTCTGTTGGACAGATTTGAAACGTTCTATTTATAGGTCCGTCTGATTTTTTTAATGAAAAACAATTGGATTAGCCCACACATGATCGGAATGTCCAACGGACTGATTCCAGCAGACCTAGTCTGCCTGAAAAGTCCAGTCGTGTGTACGTGGCATAAAAATAACAAATTTCAAAGGCTCTGGCCATGATCAGTGATCCCAAAAATCATCACATTAAACTTGTACGTTGTTGGGCATGTGGAGGATACAAAACAGCAAATGACAACTTTGTGAGGGCTGGCTCACATAAATTGGTGATAAAGCGCATTCATTATTCATCTTCAGCATACAACATTCAAATATATGTGCTGGATCACACCAGACTTATACATCTATATCTGGCCTTTCTTGCTCGATTTATAATGTTATTTCTTGGGTTTCCATTATGTGAAACCCGTCAAAAATGTAATCACTGGTGAAAAAGAAACTTTAACACCACAACAGAGGAAGAACATATAAACCTCTAGTCAGTGGTGTATTTAGGTTTTGTGCTGCCCAGCCCTGACTAAACTTGTGCCCCCCCTAATTTAAATATGACCCACCCCTTCCTGTCAATCCTGTTTAAGACCCTCCCTCTTCCACTCTGTACATTAAAAATGGGTACCAAGTGCAGCCTCATCAGTGCCCATCAAGGCAGCCTCATTAGTACCCATCAAGGCAGCCTCATCAGTACCCATCAAAGCAGCCTCATTAGTGCCCATCAAAGCAGCCTCATCAGTGCCCATCAAGGCAGCCTCATCACTACCCATCAAGGCAGCCTCATTCATCAGTACCCATCAAGGCATCCTCATCGGTGCCCATCAAGGCATCCTCATCGGTGCCCATCAAAGCAGCCTCATTCGTGCCCATCAAAGCAGCCTCATCAGTGCCCATCAATGCAGTATCACCATTGCCCATCAGCACAGCCTCACCAGTGCCCACCAGCGAAGCCTCATCAGTACCAAATAAGGGTCTCCAATTGCATTCTAATCATGCCAAATTATGTGAGCAAACTGCAGTTCCCCTTTAAGCACCTGTTCGCTTCGGGTTGACTTGGCAGCAATGGCATTGTCCGAATTGGTGCGATGCCGACTTTGCGGTACTGCAATGATCCCCAAAAGTACTTACTGTACTACTTTTGGTGACTTTGGGTGCGATTTGTATAGACATCTGTGCATGAACCCGCACAGATATCTGTCAAATCGACCACCACGAACTCGGACTGCATTGCCAGTTTGAAATCGTGTGAGTTCAGCTGAACCCACGTGATTTCTAACCCACATCAGTGTGAACCTGGGCTTAATGCAGTCAGCAGGATGGGTACTAAAATCCAGACTGATCTATGATCAGAAATTACACTATTCTTCATATGTCAGAAGGCAGCATTAGCCATACAGGTAGCTATGACAGGTTACCACATATATACAAGCATACACTAAGGGCACTTTCACACTGGGGGCATTGCTTTACCGTTATTTTTGCTGTGCTTTTTGGGCGCTATCGGGACGCTTTTAACACCCACTAGCATGGGCAATGCTTTGCCAGCCAGGGACGCTTTAAGAGGGGTGTATGAAAGCACTTGGGCTTTCAAGCTGGAGTGACAAGAGAGGCGCTTTATAGGTGCTTTTTTTAGTGCTACAGCGTCTATAAAGTGCCTCAGTGTGGAAGTGCCTAAGGTGTTAAATGCCATTGATTCCAGAAGCACCAGCCTGCAGATATTGAGCTGTAAAGAGTTAACAATATATGTAAACAGCAGAATGGACTCACTCCGGAGGAGGAGGAGGAGGGGGGGCTTTTTTTGTGCGGGGGTTGCCTTATTGGCCTAGGCCAGAATACAGCACTGCCGCTAGTAAGGTATCAGGATTGGGATGCAAACCAACAACCTCAGTGTTGCTAGGCAGAAGTGTAGATCAGCCACTGTGCTGCTACATGGGTGGAGTTATGGCTGATTAATATCAGCATGCTGCTAGAGAAACAGCTTTAATTGTGTTGGTTTTTGCTTGGTAAAAGGCTGCAATTAGTGCTGGAGGGGACATCTGAAGGCTGATTATTGTCCTTGCCATTGGAAAACATATTAAATGATTTGCAATGGTGGTGGAACTCTCCTACACATACATACTACATTTATGCATAATTTGTGTTAATTATGCATAATTTAATTTAATTATGCATAATTTTCAGTAGGGAGAATGGAAACCTTCTCTACATGAAGTGGCATGTGAACCATTGACCCCAGCGCTGCTAGGCAGAAGTGCTAACCCATTAGCCACTGTCCTGTCTCATGGATGTAAGCTGCATCTCCATTGTGTGAAACAGTCCTAAGTCCCAGGGGTGCAATAAGTTAATCAATGCAGATGTATTGTGGAAGGCTAGAGAGCCATTGAACAACCTGTTTCTGGCATATGCCATCTGTTTTGAAGGTTGGTTATGGCTGATTACTGTCAGCATGCTGCTAGAGAAACAGCTGTAATTTTGTTGGTTTTTGCTTGGTAAGAGGCTGCAATTAGTGCTGGTGGGGAAATATTAAGGCTGATTATTGTCCTTGCCCATGGTAAACATATGGCATGATTTGCAATGGTGGTGGAAACCTCCTACATAAAATACACATAAATACTGCATTTCTTTGGACATATACCTATAGGTGGTTGAATGACATCAGTCAGGAGTTATGCTTCTTGATTTATTCTGTAATATTTGGTGGTTCTTGGTGTGTGATTGTAGAATAGTGATGTTACCCTCTAAATTTTGTGAATGACATTTTGATTTCTGATATTGGTACATATATCCATTTTTTGGGGGGAAAATTATGATCATTTGAAAATACTAACAACACACAAAATTGTGACTCGTTTAAAATTTGCATCAGCAATGGTATTGTTTGTGGTTTGTGTAGTTTTGGTAAAGATTTTTGTGAGATAGACAGCAACAAGTTAAGCCCCATACACACATCAGTTTTTCTGCTGAGTTTTTCCTTCAGATTTACCAAAACCATGTAGTGCAAGGGTCTGCCTGATTGCATACACATTGAAACTCCTAAGGTTTGACCTTATATTATATGGTTTTGGTAAATCTGAAGGAAAAACGCAGCAGAAAAACTGATAGTGTGTATGGGGCTTAAGAGTGACAGAGAAAAATATATTTTACCAAAACATGAAAACATTACACATTACTAGCATTCTTAAAACCAAAAAAATTAAGAAGAAGCAACATTGTTGCAAGGACAATTTATTTTAGAGAAATAAACAGTTCATCTCAAAATTAAAATGTATTTTTTTGGGGAAGTAACAATTGTACCATTATATACAATGGTTGAAACATGCATGTGGCTATATAACTCTAATTTTCACGTTCCCAAATGCTTTTTAGCCAAGCGCTAATTTGGGAATTTACTATAGCTCTTGTTAAACATTTAATGGGAGTTAAACCAAGAGTAGTTTGCATGTCTGATCATGATCAGTTGTGCTGGCCCATAGTTGTACAGAGACGGGGAATGTATCTCTTCTCAGACTTTCAATGATATTTCAGTTTATATATCACTTTTTAAGCAGATTAAAAGCAAATTAACTTTAAACAATATACTAAGTACCATTTAGGCATCAAATCATGCACGAAACATTATTTCCATGTGCTATTCTCATGTTTCTAGCACGACTAATAATTAGAAGGTTTCTATTGTCTGGGAGCTATAGTGAATTTGATTTTGGCAGTATTTTTTCATAGTGAATTAATTTTAGGGCTAATTAACCCGGTTTTGGCTATTTTGAGAATATTTATACTCCTATTCTCATATTAGCGCTATAGTAAATAAACCCCAAAGTGTTGAGCTTTATATTTTTAGTTGGCTTTAGAAGAACTAGCATTTAACCTGGATGGGAAAGCAACTCTATTAATCACTTGCCTTCCCGGGCACTTCCTGCCCAAGCCATTTTTTTAGCTTTCAGCGCTGTCGCACTTTGAATGACAATTGTGCGGTCGTGCTACACTGTACCCAAATCTTTTATCATTTTCTTCACACAAATAGAGCTTTCTTTTGGTGGTATTTAATCACTGCTGCTTTTTTTTATTTTTTATCAAAAAAAAATACCAAAAATTTGGAAAAAATATTTTTTTTTACTTTTTTCTGTCAGTAAATTTTGTAACTAAGTAATTTTTCGCCTTCACTGATGTGCACTGATGAGGCGGCACTGATAGGCTGAACTGGTGGGCATTGATGAGGTAGCACTTATGGGCACTGATGAGGTGGCACTGATGAGGAGGCACTAATATGCCGCACTTATGGGCACTGATAGGTGGCACTGATATGTGGCACCGATGAGTGCACTGATAGGCAGCACTGATTGGCACTGTTAATTGGCACTGATGGGTACTAATAGGCAGCACTGGTGGGCACTGATAGGCGGCACAGATAGGCGGTACTGGTGGGCATTGATGGGTGGCACTGATGGGCGACACTGATGTGCATTACTGATGGGCATTGATTGACAGCAGTGATGGGCATTGATGGGCAGCACTGACTGGCATCGCTAATGGGCACTGATTGGTGGCACTTGTGGGCAGGGGTGGGCACTGATTTCTGGCAATGGTGGGCACTGATTTGTGACACTATTTTGCAATATTGTAATCATGGCACTGATGATCAGTGCCCTGATTACATTTCTAGATGTCCCCCTGTGTAGAGATGCCGCTGATCGTCTCTCCTCGCCACACAATCTGTCAGTGTGAGGCGAGGAGCGACGATTACCGGCACTTCTTTGTTTACATGGGATTGGCTGTGATTGGACACAGCCGATCACATGGTTAACCTCTTCAGCCCCGGAAGATTTTACCCCCTTCCTGATGTGCACTTTGTGCAATTCGGCACCGTGTCACTTTAACTGACAATTACGCGGTCGTGTGACGTTGCACCCAAATAAAATGTATGTCCTTTTTTTTCCCACAGAGCTTTCTTTTGGTGGTATTTGATCACCTCTGCAGTTTATTTTTTGCGCTATACAAAAAAGGAGCATCAATTTGGAAAAATAATGCAAAATTTTTAACTTTTTGCTATAATAAATATCTCCTAAATATATATATATAAAAAAAAAAAATTCTCAGTTTAGGCCGATATGAATTCTTCTACATGTATTTGGTTAAAAAATCGCAATAAGCATATATTGATTGGTTTGAGCAAAAGTTATAGCATCTACAAAATAGGGGATAGTTTTGTGGCATTTTTATTATTATAATTTTTTTTTACTAGTAATGGCGGCGATCTGCGATTTTTATCAGGACATTTTTATGGCAGACACGTCGGACAATTTTGACACATTTTTGGGACCATTGGCATTAATACAGCGATCAGTGCTATGAAAATGCATTGATTACTGTAAAAATGTCACTGGCAGTTGACACAAGGGGTTAATGTGTTCCTTATTTTGTGTTCTAACTGAAGGGGGGGGGGACTGTACAGGGCATATGACAGATTGCTGTTCATACTCTGTATGAACAGATGATCGGTCTGTTCTCCCCTGAGAGAACCGGAAACTGTGTGTTTACACACACAGATCCTGGTTCTCAGTATACCCCGAGCGATCGCGGGAACCCATCGGTGATCGTGGCCACTGGGCACTCGCTTTGGCTCTGTGGGCGAGCAGGGGGTGTGCACGCTCCCTAGTGGCTGAATATTTAACCGACGTAACAAGACGGCGATTCACGCAGCCGAGCCA
The DNA here is from genome assembly GCF_037356315.1 of Lithobates pipiens. Classification (NCBI taxonomy): domain Eukaryota; kingdom Metazoa; phylum Chordata; class Amphibia; order Anura; family Ranidae; genus Lithobates; species Lithobates pipiens. The sequence continues at coordinate 242,528,424 of NW_027507764.1, read as the reverse complement.
TGTTGCCGCAGTACATTTGCGGTGGCTGATCAGCAAGCGCTTAAAGAGCCATGGACACGGCTCTTTCCAGAGATTGGGGTCGAGCTGTGTCCTAGCGAGAGCGGCCGTTCTGGGACACCGTCATCTGACGGTGGGCGGGCGGCAAGCAGTTAAAGAGGGGATCCAGTCATATTTGTGAAAGTTAAAAGTTGGCAACTACAAAAACCGTAACTGCTGACTAGCAAACACCCAACTATCCCAGGATCCAGCGCTGTGCTCATCTGAGCCATTTTTCCACCGGTTTTCAGTCCCTGGGTCTGGCATCTTAACTTTGGGCACCATACTGTGACAGCTTGTAGCTTCACAGCCAGCGAGCCGCTCTTTGCAGTTTGAATGGCCCCACAGTTTTCTTGGACCTGTGACGTGTCCCAGAAGACTGTGGGGAGGGGGGGAGGCCCAGGTACCTGCACCCTCCCTCCCAAAAAAATGGGCCAAATGCTAAAAAGAAGTGGGGCCGAACGCTTAGACTGGAACTTCCCCTTTTGGGAGAAATTCCACTTTAATATAGACAGCAGAATATTTTTTTTGTAGATATAGATTTGTATCACTCATATATCAAAGTGAAACTGTTTTTTTATTTGTATTTTTATCTAGTAGTTTCTATAATTTTAGTTTGAACTAAAAGCTTTATGTTGTAGAAATTGTAGTATAAAGGCTGACACCAGTTTGTTTAGTTCATTTGTATTTGCATTTTCCATGCTAAAATTCTATTAATTTTGTTTTTCTGCACTCTATGTTGCATTCTGGGACAATTCATGCCCTGTCCTTCTCCTCCTTGGCTCACAAACATTCACCCCTGCCTTTTAACTTTTCACTCTCTTGCTGTACAGTAGCCACTTTCCTCCAGAAATCGATGATCAGCTCTTTCTTCTTCACAGTCACAATGTGCTACATCGCTCTTCCAGTCTCTTGCTAAAGCTAGTCTCTTGCTACACTAGTAGAATTTTATGTAAAAAAGATTCATTTTAGCAATGTTTGCTCAATTTTCTAATCGTTAGTGGGGTCAAACTGACTTTACTTTTCAGCAGTGGTGTCGAGAAAATTCAAAGGGAGAGGATGCAAACATTCTCTCAAATAAACACATTTCTAACAGTGAATGTGGTTGTCAATCATAAAAGTCCATTCACTCCAAAATTGAATGTTAAAAGCAAACATGTCATCGAATGTACTGATGAGAATTTTTGTACGAATGGTCATTGAAAATCTGGCCAGCTTTACTTGTGTTGTCCAGTTTTCTTATTTGATCACCTCCAGCGCATATACAGTATCTGACAAGAGTGAGGTATACTCCTCACATTTTTGTAAATATTTTATTATATCTCTTTTTGTGACAACACTGAAGAAATTGCACTTTGCTACAATATAAAGTAGTGAGTGTACAGCTTGTATAACAGTGTAAAATTGCTACCCCCTCAAAATAACTCAGCACACAGCCATTAATGTCTAAACTGGCAACAAAAATGAGTACACCCCAAAGTAAAAATGGCTAAATTGTGCCCAAAGTGTCAATATTTTGTGTGGCCACCATTATTTTCCAGCACTGCCTTAATCCTCTTGGGCATGGAGTTCACCAGAGCTTCACAGGTTTCCACTGGAGTCCTTTTCCACTCCTCCATGATGACATCACGAAGCTGGTGGATGTTAGAGACCTTGCACTCCTCCACCTTCCGTTTGGGGATGCCCCACAGATGCTCAATAGGGTTTAGGTCTGGAGACATGCTTGACCAGTCCATCACCTTTACCCTCAGCTTCTTTAGCAAGGCAGTGGTCATCTTGGAGTAGTGTTTGGGGTCGTTATCATGTTGGAATACTGCCCTGTGGCCCAGTCTCCAAGGGGAGGTGATCATGCTCTGATTCAATATGTCACAGTACATGTTGGCATTCATGGTTCCCTCAGTGAACTGTAGCTCCCCAGTGCCGGCAGCACTCATACAGTCCCAGACCATGGCACTCCCACCACCATGGTTGACTGTAGGCAAGACACACTTGTCTTTGTACTCCTCACCTGGTTGTCGCCACACACGCTTGACACCATCTGAATCAAATAAGTTTATCTTGGTCTCATCAGACCACAGTATATGGTTCCAGTAATCCATATTCTTCAATCTAAGCTGCCACTTAAATTGAAATTGAAATATAGCGTATTTTATATGAAAAAATAGTAGCGCTGTGTTCACAAAAATAAAATGACAAAAGAAGCTGACTTCCAATGACATAACGTGATAGTGAAACTGAAAAAATATATACATATATATGTATCTGAAACACTACACATATACGTGTAACCAATATATCTAGCAATTGTTTATACACATTAACAAAAAGGTGAATAAATAAAATAAAATCCAAATAAAGTCCATGCAAAGTGATATATTTTTTCTTAAGTATATTTTAAGTAATTATTTTGGTGAACAATCTTCTTATACAATCATAAACTTCCTTCCACCACACCGTTTCTGACTGTGATCCACTCCCTTTGAAAAGCGCACTCACCAAAAAGATTTGCCTTGCACTCTCATGCTCGGCAAAAATGCTGTTAAAGTCCACCAGGGTTAATCACTCAGTGCTCAACAGAAGAAGTTATTTTCACATGTAAAAATTAAATGAAAAAGTGCCTCCAATAGTATAATACCGTAAAACCATTTATTTTCAAAATAGACACACGAAATCCTCAATCATTACATTCACATCACTTCAATCTTGTAAAAGCAATCAAGGTAAAACTTCTGTAACTGAGCTATACTGTGGTCATGGCGGACCTGGGATGTAGCTTTTATCTCTCACCCTCCACTTGCTCACTCGTCTGTATTCAAACACCGTCACAACCGGAAACAGCAGAACGTCATACGTCACAAATGGCTACCGTACAGCCACGCCCCGACATGTTTAATCATTCCGACTTATCCATGGGATTGACTGTATGGCGCGGCAAACCCCTCTTTATACTCTCCCTACCAACTACTGGCAGAAGCAGACCCAGAGCGCATGCGCACATCCTGTGTCCCCCTGACCGCAATAGCCCAGCTTTTACGCCGCTCATCTTGATCAAATGGGGATAAAATCGTAGAGCAAAGTATATTAGATACTACTTCAAGATGGTTACTGCATATATCCTACCTATTAATTATAACACATTTATACGCAGCCTGATCCTTATATCTCACCCCTCAGGATAACTATGATAAATATAGCATAAAAAATGTACTATTTAAAATTAATAAAACATATGTAGTAAATATACCTGTTGAGTGGTTGGAGCCATAATAATGGAACTTGCAGAATAAATATATTTAAAAAATATAAAAAAAAGTTCTAAAATTATAATACACAAATATTAGTATAAAATCCTATATATTATAACAGAGCTGCCAATCTATATCAAGGTCAGTAAATCAAAAATTATTAATAAAGCAGTTGAGATCTAACTCGATATTTAAACCTCTTGGGTAGAGACTCTTTAAAAGAAAGATCCATCTCGTTTCTCTCTGAGACAAATCCCTAATTTGATGGATCCCCTCCATGATGGGAAAACACAGTAAATTCCACAAAAGGATTCTGATCATGTTTTTCCTTAAAGTGCAGGGAAACGCTGTGAAATTTAAATCCTTTTCTAATATTAGCTAAATGCGCAGCTAACTGAACCTTTAAAAGTGGTTCGGTTCTTCCTACATAATACAGCCCGCATGGGCACCATAGCAGGTACACCACATAGGAGGAGTTGCATGTAATGAATTTATTTATCTCAATTGTTTCATGATCTATATTTGTAACATTAGTCATGCCCCTATTACTTACATTCACAGTCCTACAGCAAATGCATTTTCTGCATGAAAAAAAGCCTTTCAGGTCTATTCTTAAAGCTTGTTTATCAGGTGGATCCAAGATTTTCCTTACCACCCGATCACCAAAATTTGGGGCCCTTCTATAGATAGATAGATGGTTTATTTGGTAAAGTATCACATAATGCCTGTCCCTGTATAGAATATGCCAATATTTACTGTAGATATTTTTGATCTCCCTATATTGGTAATGAAAATTGGAGATAAATCCCCATTGATGTTGGCCATTTAATGGTTTAGCACCCTTCTTCCTCAAACACTGTTCCCTTGGTATTGTAGCATGCATTAAAAAAGGGGATCAACTCCAGAGATAAAACGATAATTCTCCCGCTCTACAAGATTCTGGTCCGGCCGAGCCTAGAGTATGCTGTCCAGTTCTGGGCACCAGTTCTTGGGAAGGATGTACTGGAAATGGCGAGAGTACAAAAAAGGGTAACTAAGCTAATAAAGGGTCTGGAGGATGAAAGGCAAATCCACTTTGCGCTGCAAGTGCAAAGTGCACTTGAAATTGCACTGAAAGTACACTTGGAATTGCAGTCGCTTTAAATCTCAGGGGTAGATCTGAAATGAGGAAGCTCTGCTGATTTTATCATCCAATCATTTGCAAATCATTTTTATTTTCCTTGCATGTCCCCCTCGGATCTACACAGGGCTGGTGCAAGGATAGTTGACACCCTAGGCGAAACCTAATTTTGCCGCCCCCCCCCCCCCCCCGGCTGTGCCCATGACTCCACCTTACCCTGCCCTTGCTACACATGACCTATCTGACCCCTACACCGACCCCCTGACACATACACTAATCCACCTGACTCCTACTTCCTGCACTACTCACATCACACTGACCCCTACACTGACCTACCTGATAATTACACCGACCTACCTGGCACCTACACTAACCATTACACTGACACCTACACTGACACTGACCATCACACTGACACCTACACTGACACATACACTGACCATCACACTGCTGACACCTACACTGACCCCTACACTGACACATCACACTGCTGACACCTACACTGACCCCTACACTGACACTGACACATCACACTGACACATACACTGGCACTGACACATCACACTGACACATCACACTGACACATACACTGGCATGACACATACACATACACTGGCACTGACACATCACACTGACACATACACTGGCACTGACACATCACACATCACACTGACACATACACTGGCACTGACACATACACATACCCTGACACTGACACATACACTGACACATACACTGGCACATCACACATCACACTGGCACTGACACATCACACATCACACTGACACATACACTGGCACTGAAACATACACTGACACTGACGCATACACTGACACATACACTGACACATACACTGGTACATCACACATCACACTGACACATACACTGGCACTGACACATACACATACCCTGACACTGACACATACACTGGCACTGACACATCACACATTACACTGACACATCACACATCACACTGACACATCGCACTGACACATGCACTGACACATACACTGGCACTGACACATACACTGACACACATCACACTGACCTACATGACTCCTACTTCCTGCATTACTCACACACAAACCCCCTACATACAGCTCAATGTAGATCGGGGAGGATCCATCCTCCTCCTTACCTCTGCTCTTGCGGCCTTCAGCGACCATCATCTGGGCCTCTCCGACTCCTCCGCACTGGGTGTGCAGAATAGTTCAGGAGTCCACGCCAGCACCGTCCACCTGCTCCGCCTCCACGATGTCCCCGCCGGGACCAGGCCAGCGCCGCCCACCCGCTCCACGATGTCCCCGCCGGGACCAGGCCAGCGCCGTCCACCCGCTCCACGATGTCCCCGCCGGGACCAGGCCAGTGCCGTCCACCCGCTCCATGATGTCCCCGCCCGGCGGGAGGTCAGCTGACCAACCTCTCAATGCTCCCATCTCCGCCGAGCCCCGCCCCTCCGCTGCACTCACACAGACACACAGCGCCGCTCCAGAGGGACAGGCTGGAGCAAAGGAGTCCTGGAGCGGCGCTGTGAGATGAACCCGTGTGAGCACAGTGGGGCGCTCAGCGGGAAACATGGGTGATTGGTGGCGCCATTGGCACACCGGGGGGGGGGGTGAGAGATCAGGAGAGGAGCTCACACTGGACAGAGGCCGTGGTTGCGCCCTAGGTGGTAGTGCGCCCTAGGCGGCTGCCTACTTCGCCTAGTGGTAGCGCCGGCCCTGGATCTACAGCAACTGTACTTCCACATGCACTTTCAGTGCAATTTCAAGTGCACTTTGCACCTGTAGTTTGCATTTGTAGAGCAAAGTGGATTTGCCTTTTGTAAATGACCCCCTATATGTTTTCAGTCTTCTAGCACCATTCAACCCGGTAGGTTGAGGACTTTTTTTCAATTTTAATCTGCTTCTGGGTGAACACTTTATTAAAGCACTTTACTTTTTCACTTTGCAAAGAAAAATTTCCCTAGCTTATTATCTGAGTTGATACTGTTTTTTATTTTGCAAATGACTGGATATTTTGTTGTTATTGAATTTTCACCACATTTAGTAAACTACAGGAAAACTCCCTTGCAAAATGGAAAATCCATTGTAATGTGAACAGTCTATCTGCCTGTAGCAAATCAACCCTATGGTACCCATGACAATATTTTTGTAATAGTTGAATGGACAGCTGCTGTTAAAATTTTAATAAAACACTTCTAATAAGCACAGAGTTGGTATCAAAACACAATCATTTCTCTAGTAAAATAAGCATTATTTTTTTCCCCTTAATGATTGCCCAATAGTGTTTAATGTTTATAACTGGTAATAACTGCTTGAAACTTCTGAGAGAAGGATAGGATTGTCAGTTAAGGTCAATATTCTTCAGATTAGTACTCCTGGGCAGCTTAATAGAGTGCTGATTGGTACAGTACTTGATGTTTGGAGGCATAAGGAGGAGCTGTCAAACTCAGCACGGATTTCTCTAGTGGCGAAAAAAAAATAGAAATGAAATTACATGAATAGTAATTCGCTGGTCTAAATGGAAATAACATGTCATTTTTCATTTAACAAAACTATTGAAAGAAAGAGAAAGGGTAATTAACAAATAATGAGCATGTTTTTAAGATTGGATTCAAGGGAAGAGGGTTAAAATGAATACTAGACTTGATTTACAATTGTGAAAAATAAGGTAAAGTTCACTTCAGTCATGCCAGGAGAAGTTCCTGTTTTACCATTTTTCATGCTCATCGCTGGACATCTGAAAGGGGAACTTTTTTCCTTTTTGATGGTGAATTTTGACACATGTGAGGAAAATAAATTGGGTAAATTCTTAGTGAAACATAAAGACTGGTCAAGTCACATTGGTGGGGGCACAAATTAGCATGATGGTGACTTTACTGGTTTACAAATGCAAAAACTTGTGATGAATGTGTTTGCTTAAGGCACAGTTCCACCTGTTTTTGACAAATACCCATCCCTACTTCTGGGAGACTGCGCCGCGATGCCATTCCTCGGAATTTCGGCCCCCCTGCTCCTTCCTCCACCACCAGGCCAGTTAGAAAGGGCAGTAGGGAACCGGCTGTTTTGCTTCACAGCCGGTTTTCCTTACCACAAATGGTGGCAGCAGCACTCGAGAGCTGAAAATCCGAAAATCGGCTGGGGTGCTGACATCGCGAGCCACGTTGACAGGTAAGTGTCCTTAACCACTTCAGGACCGCCGTATTGCCAATGTACGTCAGCACAATGGCACAGGCAGGCAGAATCACGTACATCTACGTGATTGCCTTCCAGCGGGTGGGGGGTCCCATCGGACCCCCTCCCGCTGGTTACGGCGGTCCGATTCGGTCCAGCAGCGATCCGTGATGAGGGGATGGCCGTTCGTTTTCGGCCACCCCCTCTGGATCGCTCCTGGCCAATGAGAAGCTTCCTCCCCTGTGTATTGTTTACACAGGAAGGAGGAAGTGATGTCATTCTCCTCGGGGCGGTCTTTTTGACCGGACTACGAGGAGAAGAGTAAAAGTAAGTGTGCACGAACACTACACTGACATGTAGGTACACACAGGCACACAAACCCCCCCCGATCCCCCCCCCGATCGCCCCCCGATCCCCCCCCCGCCCCCCTCCCCCCCCAGTCACAGTGTCACTGATTGCATTGATCATTTCTTTACTGATCAATGCATTCAGTGTCAGTTGTGACAGTAAAAACTGTCAGGACAGTTAGTGTTAGGTCCAGGGTAGCCCCCTATCACCCCCCAATAAAGATTTAACCCCCTGATTGCCCCTAGAGTTAACCCTTTCACCCCCTTTTGCCAGTGTCACTAAGCGATCATTTTTCTGATCGCTGCATGTGTCGCTAGTGTCGCTAGGTAGCTAGTTATTTTTTTAGGTTCACCGCCAGGTTTTTATATCGCTAGGTACCCCGATATACTACCCAATAATGTTTTTAACCCCCTGATTGCCGCTAGTTAACCCTTTCACCCCCTTTTGCCAGTGTCACTAAGCGATCGTTTTTCTGATCGCTGCATTAGTGTCGCTACAGTCGCTAGGTAGCTAGTTATTTTTTTAGGTTCACCGCCAGGTTTTTATAGCGCTAGGTACCCCGATATACTACCCAATAATGTTTTTAACCCCCTGATTGCCGCTAGTTAACCCTTTCACCCCCTTTTGCCAGTGTCACTAAGCGATAATTTTTCTGATCGCTGCATGTGTCGCTAGGTAGCTAGTTATTTTTTTAGGTTCACCGCCAGGTTTTTATATCGCTAGGTACCCCGATATACTACCCAATAATGTTTTTAACCCCCTGATTGCCGCTAGTTAACCCTTTCACCTCCTTTTGCCAGTGTCACTAAGCGATCGTTTTTCTGATCGCTGCATTAGTGTCGCTACAGTCGCTAGGTAGCTAGTTATTTTTTTAGGTTCACCGCCAGGTTTTTATAGCGCTAGGTACCCCGATATACTACCCAATAATGGTTTTAACCCCCTGATTTCCGCTAGTTAACCCTTTCACCCCCTTTTGCCAGTGTCACTAAGCGATAATTTTTCTGAACGCTGCATCAGTGTCGCTAGTGTCGCTAGGTAGCTAGTTAACTAGGCTCCCAAAAAGTCCCCCACATGTGGTATCCCCGTACTCGGGAGAAGCAGCAGAATTTATTTTGGGGTGTAATTTGACTTCTGCCCATAGCATGTGTGAGCAATATATCATTTAGTGACAACTTTGTGCAAAAAAAAAAAAGTTTGTAATATTCCCGCAACTTTTGGCAAAATATAAAATATTCCATGGACTCAACATGCCTCTCAGTAAATAGCTTGGGGTGTCTACTTTCCAAAATGGGGTCATTTGGGGGGGTTTTGTGCTATTTTGGCATTTTATGGCCTTCGAAACTGTGATAGGTAGTGAGGAGTTAAATCAAAAATTTGCACCCTTAGAAATCCTGAAGGTGGTGATTGGTTTTCGGGGTGCCGTGCGCGACTAGACTCCCAAAAAGTCCCACACATGTGGTATCCCCGTACTCGGGAGAAGCAGCAGAATGTATTTTGGGGTGTCATTTCACATATAACCATGGCATGTGTGAGCAATATATCATTTAGTGACAACTTTTTGTAAAAAAAATTTTTTTTTTTTTTTTTTGTCATTATTCAATCCCTTAGGACAAAAAAAATAAATATTCAATGGGCTCAACATACCCATCAGCAATTTCCTTGGGGTGTCTACTTTCCAAAATGGGGTCATTTGGGGGGGATTTGTACTGCCCTGCCATTTTAGCACCTCAAGAAATGAGATCGGCAGTCATAAATTAAAAGCTGTGTAAATTCCAGAAAATGTACTCTAGTTTGTAGACGCTATAACTTTTGCGCAAACCAAAAAATATACGCTTATTGACATTTTTTTTACTAAAGACATGTGGCTGAATAAATTTTGCCCTCAATGTATGACTAAAATTTAGTTTATTCGATTTTTCTTATAACAAAAAGAAGAAAATATCTTTTTTTTTCAAAATTTTCGCTCTTTTTTCATTTATATCGCAAAAAAAAAAAATCGCAGAGGCAATCAAATACCATCAAAAGAAAGCTCTATTTGTGGGAAGAAAAGGACGCAAATTTCGTTTGGGTGCAATATTGCATGACCGCGCAATTACCAGTTAAAGCAGCGCAGTGCGAAATTGCAAAAAGACCTCTGGTCCTTAAGGTGTTTATTGGTCCGGAACTGAAGTGGTTAAACTAAAAGTCAGCAGCTACAGTATTTGTAGCTGCTGACTTTTATTTTTTTCCCTAGGCTGGAACACCGCTTTAGTTGATGATTTGACAATATCAGTTCATTCAAAGTAATTTGTTGGGGAGAAAATACTGTTTTAATTTTTTGTGGGATTTAAGCATATCTCCCAGGCTCATTTCTTTGCAATCTCTGCTCATCTGATCCACCCCAGGTTTGCACCTCTTCCTTTCTGGCATTTTTTTTTTTTTTACATCTGATAGTTTTTATTGTGTGTTTTTAACTTATCTGTACAGACATGCAAACAAATACAAAAAGACAAGGTACAAAACAAAAAGGAATTGCATGGTACAGATATATTTATGAAGGGGGCAGAATATCAAGGGGAGGTGGTAGAAAAAGGAGGAGATATAGAACAAAAGGAGCAGGGCTGTAAAAATGAATAGACAAAGAAAAAAACAAACACGGCTAGTTTGCATCCACTAAAAATTACAATTCTAGCTAAAATCTCTTCAGAATAGTATTTGTAGCTCAACGTATTGACTTGTTTAACCACTTCCCGACCAGCGCACGCGGATGTACGTCGGCAGAATGGCATGGGCAGGCATATTGGCGTACAGGTATGTCCAATCTTTAATGCCGCCCTGCCATCGTAAGCGTTCCGCCAGCAGCGCGCTTGCGTGCTGGTTGGGACCCACGTGAGTCCGGTCGCGGGTCCCGCGGACTCGATCACCGCGGGCATACGCGCGATAGTCTTACTCGGCGGCTGAACGGAGAGATGCTGTTGAAAACAGCATCTCCCCGTTCTGCCTAGCAACAAGTGATGCTGATCTCTGCTCCATGTGATTGGAGCAGAGATCAGTGTTCACTAAAAGAAAGCCCAGCCCCCAACAGTTAGTAACACACCCCTAGGAACACTTAACCCCTACACTGCCACCCACTGGTTAACCCCTTCACTGCCAGTGTCATTTACACAGGAATCACTGCATTTGTATAGCAGTGATTGCTGTATAAATGACAATGGTCCCAAAAATGTGTCATAAATGTCCGATGTGTCTGCCATAATGTCGCAATCACAATAAAAATCGCTGATCGCAGCCATTACTAGTAAAAAAAAATTTTTTAATAAAAATGCCATAAAACTATCCCTTATTTTGTAAACGCTATAACTTTTGCGCAAACCAATCAATCGCTTATTGCGATTTTTTTTTACCAAAAATATGTAGAAGAATACGTATCGGCCTAAACTGAGGGAAAAATATATTTTTTTATATATTTTTGGGGGATATTTATTATAACAAAAAGTAAAAAATAATGCGTTTTTTTTTAAATTGTCGCTCTATTTTTGTTTATAGCGTAAAAAATAAAAACCACAGGGGTGATCAAATACCACCAAAAGAAAGCTCTATTTGTGGGAGAAAAAGGACGTCAATTTTGTTTGGGAGCCACGTCACATGACCACGCAATTGTCAGTTAAAGCGACGCAGTGCCGAATCACAAAAAGTGGTCTGGTCTTTGGCCAGCAAAATGGTCCGGGGCTGAAGTGGTTAAGTGCATTAGATCTCAGGATATATTTATATAACATGAAAGAGAAATAGACTTCATGTTTCAACACACTAGATTGAATTGTCTTGCTGAGTACCCCTTTTTTCCCCTAGTATTAATTATTGCCCTGACACATCTCAGTACCAAGTATCAACACTGTATAAGTAGGATATCATAGCAGCATATCTTGAATCAAAACTATTGATGTCAGTTTGGGTATTATCAGTCATTCTCACCACAATTTTTTTTTACTTTTGTACATGAACTTTTCCAGTCCAAGGCAGGTTTTGACTCAAGTTTCAACAGTGGGGGGGAAAGGGCTATAATCATTTTTTAGCTAGATGTCTACTGGCTAGGAACAGGAATTGGCTAAATGCTAATAGTATTAAAGTGATATTAACCACCTGCTTACTAGGCAATTAAACACCCTTCCTGCCCAGACCAATTTTCAGCTTTCGGTGCTCTCACAATTTGAATGACAATTACTCAGTCATGCAACACTGTACCCAAATGAATTTTTTGTCCTTTTTTTCCCATAAATAGAGCTTTCTTTTGGTGGTATTTGATCACCTCTGGGGTTTTTATTTTTTGCGCTATAAATGAAAAAAGACCGAAAATTATGAAAAAAACGCATATTTCTGTGACAGAATTATGCAAATTATAAATTTTTCTTCATAAATTTTGGCCACAATTTATACTGCTACATATCTTTGGTAAAAATAACCCAAATTAGTGGATATCATTTGGTCTTTGTGAAAGTTAGAGAGTCTACAAGCTGTGGTGCGAATCGCACAAAATTGATCACATCTGATGTACTGGTGGCCTATCTCGCTTCTTGTGACCCGAACAAGTCAGGAAAGTACAAATACCCCCCAAATGACCCCTTTTTGTAAAGTAGACATTCCAAGGTATTTAGTAAGAGGCATAGTGAGCTTTTTGATGTTGTCATTTTTTTTCCACAATTCTTGCAAAATTACGATTTTTCATTTTTTTTTCTCCACAAAATTGTCATTGTAATAGGTTATTTCTCTCACGTGGCATGTGTATACCACAAATGACACCCCCCAAAAAATTCTGCTACTCCTGAGTATTACAATACCACATGTGTGGGACTTTTTCACAGCCTGGCCACATAGAGAGGCCCAACATGCAGGTAGCGCCATCATGTGTTCTAGGAACATAAATTACACATCTAACTTGTTGACTATTTATTACACTTTTGAAGCACCAGGACAATGACACGTGACACTGATGACAGATGGCACTGATACGTGGCAATGATGACACTTATACGTGGCACTGATGACACGTAGCACTGATGACAGATGGCACTAATATGTGGCACTTATACGTGGCACTGATGACACGTGGCACTAATACGTGGCACTGAAGACACATGGCACTAATACGTGGCACTGATGACAGATGGCACTAATACGTGGCACTAATACGTGCCACCGATGAAGATGGCACTAATACATGGCACCGATGACGCGTGACACTGATGACAGATGGCACTGATAAGTGGCATTGATGACACGTGATACTGACAACAGATGGCACATGACACTGACAGGTAGCACTGATGACAAATGGCACTGATACGTGGCACTGATGACAGATGGCACTAATACGTGGCACTGATGACAGATGGCACTATGTGGCACTGATGACACGTGGCACTGATGACAGATGGCACTTATACGTGGCACTGATGACAGATGGCACTGGGGACAAATGGCACTGACAACAGGTGGCACTGGGGGCAGGTGGCACTGGGGGCAGGTAGCACTGGGGTGGATGGCACTGGGGGCAGGTAGCACTGGGGTGGATGGCACTGGGGGCAGGTAGCACTGGGGTGGATGGCACTGGGGTGTATTGCACTGGGGCGGATGGCACTGCTGGGGGAGGATGGCGCTTTTTTTTTTTACTTTTTTTTTTTTAACTCGAGGCAGAACAGCTGCCGCTGCAGCCGTTCATCTCTCCCCTCTCACACTGTCTGTGTGAGGAGGGAGAGCGGCGCTGAGAGATGATCTCATATGTTTACATATGAGATCATCTCCCATTGGACACGCCGATCACGCTGTAAACGGCCGCTGTGATTGGCCGTTTACAGCGATCTGTGTTTGCCTGTCCCCGGGGGACACGGCGAACACAGAACTTCCGCGATGCGCGCCCGTGGCGGTGCGCATTGCGGAAGTAAACATCAGGACATCCAGGGACGGCCACCCGGACGAACGCGCCTGCTCTACGGCCATCATTCGGCTAATGAGGTGGTTAATGGTATTTTTTTTTATTTAAAAAAAAAAAAATAGTACATATGTTATACTTACCTGTTCTGTGCAATGGTTTTGCAAAGAGCAGCCCTGATTCTCTCTTCTCAGCCCTCCGCTGGCACTCCTGGCCCCTATTGCAAACTGCTTGCGATGGGTACAAATTATGGCTATAAGATTTGAGAGGGAGGTAGTTTCGCATAGAATTAGTAAGGTGTAACCAGCGTATAGAACCATATTTTCTTCTTAAATTCTTAGCAGTTCCAGTGCTAATGAAAGGTATAATAGGGGGCTCCCCGTTGGGTACCCTGGTTGGGTATCCTGGGAGCTAAGCTTTTCCGTTACCATTCAGTTATTCCTACAAGGGCCTATGACAAAAAGCGGAAGGGTTTCCCACAGGTAAGGTCACTTAACACTGTTGAAGGCCTTAGCTTTGTCCAATAACAAAATAGCTCAACTGCCCACTATATCAAGGGAGTGTTGAATTCTAAGAAAGACTCTGTTAATATATATTGGGCTAATCCACCCATGATGAAGCCTGACTGATCCATATGTACTAGCTTGTGTATGTATGTTGTGAGGCAGGTAAAAAGGACCTTTTTCTGTATTCAATAATGATATTGGTCTATAAGAGTCAGGTAAAGTTGAACCCTTGCCTGGGTTAGGCCTTACTATAATATTAGCTGCATACATAGATGGAGAGAGCTGCATACATAGATGGGGAGAGTTGGCAAGAATCAAAAGCAGACCGTAAGGCAGGGGTGTCAAACAATTTAATTGTGGGCTGCATCAGCATTAGGCCTCATGCACACTGGACATTTTGACAGCTGCTGTTTTTGGCTTCAGACATTTTTTTCTACAGTCAATAAACTCTCCAGCATGTTATCCTGTGTGTCCATGCACACATAGGCTGTTATCAACTGTTTTTGGCTGGGGCGTTCTTTGGCTGGAAACCCCCCCCCCCCCCCCAAACTAGTGGCTTCTGAGAGGTGTTTTTCACCTGTAAAAATGCTCTAATCTCAAGAAAACGCTGATAAATGCTCAAAAACACGGCTCACCAGCATTTGAGCCATTGAATAAAAAACTGAAAAAAAACAGCTAACAAACGCTTTTGTAAAAACGTTGAAAAACTCACTGCAGAGCTACTGACATTTTTATAATGTTAATATAACATCCAGTGTGCATGAGGCCTTATGGTTGCCCTCAAAAGGATCAGCTGTATCTGTAGGACTATATAAATGTATTATATTAAACGTAAAGACTTAAAGGGGTTGTAAAGGTTCCTATGCATTAAGGTGAAAAAACATCCGATGCTTACTGGCCCCTCAGCCCCCCATTTACTTACCTGAGCCCTTGAAAGTCCAGCGCCGAGAATGCACTGGCTTCTCGGCTCTCCTCAGCCAGGTCTTCTTGGCTCTTCATTGGATAGATTGATAGCAGCACAGCCATTGGCTCGCGCTGCTGTCAATCAAATCCAAATGACACGGCCGCCAGGGGGGTGGGACTGAGACATACACTCTGTGTCTATGGACGCAGAGTGTATGAGATGGAAGCGCTCCCGCAAGAGAGCTTCCCGAGGGGGTTAGCTATTGCGAGGAGGAGCCGAGACAGCCGCCGTGGGACCCCAGAACAGGAGGATCGGGGCCACTCTGTGCAAAACGAGCTGCACAGTGGAGATAAGTATGACATGTTTGTTATTTAAAAAAAATAAAAAATGAACCTTTACAACCACTTTAAGCCATGAAGGGCAGGTGCAGACCAGCATGGAGCTCACACTACTGTAGCAGATGATGCAAGTCTGAAAAGGAAGGTCACAAACTGCTCATGTTATCCACAAGAAGCTTTATTGGAGAATACTCAGACAGAACATGGTATTGCCGTGGTGTTCTATCTGAGCTGTCACCAATAACCTTTCTTGTGGATGATGACAGCGGTGTTCAACCCTCTTTTTCAACTGACATAGAATTGTATTATTCTCATAAAATTATGAGCAGATCATCATATGTGTAGAATCCCCCCACCATCTGTCAAGAGTCCCCCACCCAACTTTCTATCGCAGTGCACTCCCCTTACCTTGTACTGCTGTGAGGAAGTTGCTGAGGGCAGAGCTGGGAAGCAAAAAGCACAGGGCCTGGAGGAGGACCAGAGTCTGCTGAATGCTTTGAATGCTTAGCTCGGGAGTAGTGAGACAAAGCGGTGCTGTGGCTGCGCAGAGAAGTGTAGGATCTGGTAGAAAAGTTCTGTCCTCCTTTTCTGCTGCAGACTTCTGTGACAAGGTGGGGGCAGAAATGAGGGTGGTGCCACAGCACAGGAGAGGTGTGAGAGTCACGTGAAATGGCCTGGTGGGCCGGATTCATCCCACAGGCCTTGTGTTTGACAGGTGCTATAGGGTATCTATCATTAAAGTTAAAATGGTTTTGTTTTGTTTTTTAATTAACTGGGCCAGTAGGCCTTTAGTGCCTAAAGCTTTGTTAGGCAGTAATGCATTCACAGCCTTAATAAGTTCTGTTAGTATTATGAAAATATCCAATTTCCCCTTTTCTTGTTTTTGATAGTTGGAGAAAAGGAGTACTCAGTAGAAAAAAAGGATAAGCTATTGTGCTGACTAGAACCCAACCATCTTTTAACAGGACACATAAGAGGGCCAGAAGAGTTGTAGGGAACACCAGGTGAAGTGGTACAGCTCTTCTCAGATCAGGTCTTGAGATCCTAATGCATATATAAAAAACAAACACAACAAACAAGCTCCATTTAGGTGTAGCGATTTAATAAAAACACAATAAAAATGTACTCACTAGTTAAAAGTGGATCAATGCTTGTCATAAACCCATATAGACCTCTATAGGATCACAGTGAGGCTGCAGAGCAGTGGAGTCATGTGGCTAGCTGAAGCAGAGTTCTTGATGGAAGTACATCTGTCTTCAGGCTGGAATATAAACAACAGCAGCTTCCAGAAGTAGCAAGATGGCTGCGGCTCCAAACAGCACCTCTTTCGGCTGGGTAATAATGACAGAAAGTGGAGGGGGTGTGGCTACATGTTTCAGGGCAAACAGGAATGCCCCTTTATCAAACCATAGCCAAGTAGCAGGGATCGTTTGAGGTGGTGGAAAAAAGTGGGTGAGGTGAACTAGCCTAGAAAAAGAAAACCTTACCAAATTTATCATGTAAATCTGTTAAAACCCTGGAGAGCCAGAGAATAGGTATCAGCTGCACTAGATGTCAATTTAGGGGACCCTGCAGGAGTTGAGGAGTGCAGATTGCTTTTACCTTGTCTAAGCCTCAAACGTGGCAAATGAAAGTGTTTTTACAGAGAAACAAAAGGATGTTCTCAGGATTGCCTGGTCTCATTGAGTATGACATTATAACAGAACCTAATGTAAAGGTCCATTTAAAGCCCTATCATATTCCAGAAGTACATAGAAAGGCAGTGTCTGAGGAGGTGCAGAGAATGCTTGAGCAGTAAGAATCACAGCGTGAATATTAATGACATTTCCAAATGTGATGCCGATCCGGTGCCCCGTGTAGATGAGTTGAGAGTTCGGTATATCACCACTTTAGACCTCACTATAAGATACTGGTAGATACCCCTCACCCAGGAAGCCAGGGAGAAATCTGCTTTTTCCACCCTTGAAGGTTACTTTCAGTATTAATAGATGCCAATGGCCTGCACTCTGCTCCGGGCACATTTCAAAGGGCAATGGACAGGACACTACACCCTCATCGTTAATACGCTTTGTTCTATCTGGACATTGTCATTTTTAGTACCAATTGGGAATCGCTCCTTCCTTGGGTTCAGGCAGTCCTAGACTATTTGAAGAAGGCAAAGATCAACTCCGAGAAGTGTGCAGTTGGGATGGAGGAAGCCAAGTACCTAGGGTACATTGTGGCTAGTAAAACCCCAAATTATCAAAGTAGAGGCCATACAGAATTGATCCTTGACCCCTAACAGGTCAGAGCATTTTTGGGCATAGTTAGCTATGATATATAATATAGCTATTAATCGGTGTTTTGTCTCACCATTGCTGCACCATTGACTGACTTAACCAAAGATCTAATTGGCTCCCTCTGTTATACTGAAGGGGATAGTGTCATGGCTAATGGTAAGGATCTCTCTGTCTTAGAGCCCATGGGAAAGACATAAAAACCGCCAACATAGTGTAAAACTGTAAATCGATTTATTAGAAAGTAGTGATATTAAAAACTCACAATATTCCAGATAAAATCCAGTATGTAGCAATCAAAAGTTCCTGGGAACCAGTCTGCTTGTAAACAGCTTCGGCGTGCATTGTGACGTCACAGACATTGACTCCTCCCTACGCGTTTTGTCAGTTTATGCCATCGGGGCATAATGCGATTTATCAGTAACACACCTCCATTATTATAGCGCTTCCACTCTGGATAAAGGAGTCCAGGGAAACCTTTGGATAGCAGAATTGTTAATCTAGGGGTAGGGAGTGTTAGATGTACTAGCAGATTTATGTACACTAAAAACATTTTAAGCTGAACTCCAGCTGAAACTTCATAAGCAGTTTTTCTTTTTTGGAAAGATTTTACATAAATAAATAAAAGTCAATATTTGTAAGCACCCCTGTCAGTAGTAAATGGCTTGTCTCAACCCTGTAACTGATACATCTGCAGGACAGCTTGATCTTTTAAAAAAACTTAAGACCTACTGGCAGGATCCCCATGTAAAAAAAAAGAAAGAAAAAAAAAACAAATGCAGCCATCACATCTATGAATTGGTAGGTGACATAAACAATGTTTGCTTTAGGGTTAAATACTGCTTTCATAAATATGTGTTTCAAAGGAAAATGATTCCATAGGTAAATATAGAATTTAAGAGTGTTACGACTAAAATCATAATATTGTTAGGCAGTCTGGTATTCTTCCTGTAAGTCTGACCCTTGCTCTTGTACCAAAGTTCTCTTTACCTTTCACTGTTTTGTGGATATTGTGCAATTGACTAAGATATGATGTAAACCTCAGACATGAAATATGAACAAAGTATATCCCATTTCTGTCTGCTGCCTCATTCCTCTGCTATATGCACGAGAGTTCTGATACGTTTTCCTGACACAAAGAGAAAAAGGTGACAGGGGAGGGAACTCCAGCACACAGCCTAAAATTGACAGCCTCAGCTGTTCCTGTGTGCTGTGTGAAGGGGGTTGTATCCCTTCCCTCCAGTCAGCTCTCAGCTCCCTGTCCCCTGCTTTCTGAAAGTTTAGACATAGTATAGAAATTCTGGACTTTGAACATTTGTAGGGAAGAGGGGACTACAGATAAATCGGAACAGCGTATGTAGGAGAATATGTTTCATCTCTGTGTATCATCTGAGGCCAGTCACATCACTGGGTAAATGTAAGGGTTCACAACCACTTTAACCTGTTCAGGACTATAACATCTGGAATGGCATTTATTTATATATATATATACACACACATATACACAACTTTGCTCCGTGGAGTCTATTTTTAAAAATGTTATTTTAATTTTTTAGGATGGATGGTCCCAGTACCAATTTGTAGCATCATCATCAACCATTGAAAGAGACCGGCAAAGACCTTATTCTTCCTCTAGGACACCATCCATTTCTCCAGTTCGCATGTCACCTAACAATAGATCAGGTAACTTTGGGCATAATACTAGCTATGTTATACATTGTTCTGTTAAAACAAGCATCTTTTTCATACCTGTACACAAACACAAGCATGTTTAAACATACTGGGCTCAATAAAGAAGGTCACATGCAATATTTGGATTATGTATCCAAATATTGCATGCAATATTGAAAATTTTAATTCACTATAGGTCTATGCGGTATTTACCACAAAAATAAGAAATGTTCGGTAAATACCGCATAAACCTATTTAACCACTTAAGCCCTGGACCATTTGGCTGCCTAAAGACCAAAGGACTTTTTACAATTTGGCACTGCGCTGCTTTAACTGGTAATTGCCCAGTCATGCAATGCTGTACCCAAATTAAATTTGCATCCTTTTGTTCACACAAATAGAGCTTTCTTTAGATGGTATTTTAGTGGCTCTGCAATTTTTATTTTTTGTGATATAAACGGAAAAAGACCGAAATTTTTTGAAAAAAATGATATTTTCTACATTCTACAATCCAATTTTAGTCATACATTTAGGCCAAAATTTATTCAGCCGCATGTCTTTGTTAAAGAAAAATGTCAATAAGCTTATATTTATTGGTTTGCGCAAAAGTTATAGCATCTACAAACTAGGGTACATTTTCTGGAATTTACGTAGCTTTAAGTTTATGACTGCCTATCTCATGAGGTGCTAAAATGGCAGGGCAGTACAACCCCCCCCCCCATGACCCCATTTTCGAAAGTAGATACCCCAAGGAAATTGCTGAGAGGCATGTTGAGCCCACTGAATAATTAATTTTTTTGTCCCAAGTGATTGAATAATGACAAAAAAAAATTTTTTTTGCAAGAAAATTACTTTGAACCCCCAAACATTATATATTTTTTTTAAAGCAAAGGCCCTACAGATTAAAATGGTGGGTGTTTCATTTTTCTTCACACAGTATTTGCGCAGCGGTTTTTCAAATTTTTAACATTTTTTGTGGGAAAACTAACTTTTTTTTCATTTTATTGCACTAAAACACACTATATTGCCCAAATGTTTGATGAAATAAAAAAGATGATCTTAGGCTGAGTACATGAATACCAAACACGACACGCTTTAAAATTGCGCACAAACGTGCAGCGGCGACAAACTAAATACATTTTTAAAAGCCTTTACAGGTTACCACTTTTGATTTACAGGGGAGATGTACTGCTAAAATACTGCCCTCGATCTGACCTTCACGGTGATACCTCACATGCATGGAGCAATTGCTGTTTACATATGACGCCAGACTGACGCTTGCATTCGCCTTTGCGCGAGAGCAGGGGGGGCAGGGGTGCTCTTTTTTTTTCATTATTTATTTTGCTTTTTTATTTTATTTTTAAACTGTTCCTTTCATTTTTTTTTATCATTTTTATTGTTATCTCAGGGAATGTAAATAACCCCTATGATAGAAACAGGTAGTGATAAGTACTCTTTTTTGAAAAAATTGGGGTCTATTAGACCCTAGATCTCTCCTCTGTCTTCAAAGCATCTGACCACACCAAGATTGGTGTGATAAAATGCTTTACATTTTCCCAATGGCGCTATTTACATCCAGCGAAAATGCTTGTAGCTTCCGGTTTCTTAGACCATAGAGATGATTGGAGCTGTTCTGGTCTCTGATCGGCTCTATGGTCAGCTGGCAGAACCACCAGCTGCATTCTCAGGTTCCCTGTTGGGACAGGTGAGGCAGAGAAAACCATGGAAGATGGTGGGGGGACATTCCCTCCCACTGCTTGTAAAGGCAGTTTAGAGGCTAATTACCCGCTAGGATTGCTTTTACATGAAAGCTGACCACTGGCTGAAAAGAATGATACCAAGATGATACCTAAACCCGCAGGTATCTTTCTGGTATAACCACTCAAAGTACAGCAACATACCAGTACGTTGCTGGTTCTTGCTAGGCAAATATTGTAATCTTTTTTTTCATGCAGCCTGTGGGCTGAACGAAAAAAAGAGATTGATTGGTGAGTATGCTCACCATTAGAATACCTCCCTTCATCCACCCACTTCTAATGATGGGCATACATGCACCATTTTGTTTTTAACTGTGGTGGTGAAATCACCTCCTACAACGCTAGAGTTACTGCTTTATGTATCGTGGGAGCAAACGATGTTGCTGTCAAGATAAATAAATCAGTGCTGCAGCTGAATGGCCTAAAAAATATAGGCTGAAGCATCGGGGCATCCATCCAAAGAGTTAGGAGAAAATTGCTCCTCCATCCCTGCTGCCTCCATGCTTCGACATATATGCTCTTTTTTTTTTAACTGTGTTGGTGAAATCACCTCCGACAGCGCTGGGATCCACGCTGCAATTGAATGGCGTACCTGCTAAGCCAATGATGGTCAACAATAAAACTAAGTAACATTACAGTATAACAGTAAGAAATACCATACCTGCAAAACAAATACAAAAAAAATAGTAAAAAATAAAACATTTATTATAACGCAATCTGTGCCTAAAATATATATATATATATATATATATATATATATATATATATATATATATTATATATATATATATATATATATGCCGAAGCATGGGGGCATCCACCCCAAAAGCTAGGGGCAAATCACTCCTCCACCCCTGCTGCCCCTATGCTTCGTCATATATGCTCTTTTTTTTAACTGCTATGGTGAAATCACCTCCTACAGCACTGGAGTCACGTATTGTGGGATATATGTATTGTGAGAGCAAACGCTGTTGCTGTCAAGATAGGTAAATCTGCACTGCAGCTGAATGGCGTACCTGAAAAAAAATGGTTAACAATAAAACACAGTAAACAGTAGAGTATAAAAAAAATTACCTACCTGAAAAGCAAACATGATAAAACATAATAACAATAAAACATTGCAGAATAGAATATAGTAAAAAAAAGAAGCAGAACAATAGAGAGAAAATAGAGAGAGAGAACAATAAAACGACAACTATTTATTATTATTTTTTTATCTTTTTTTGTGTTTTTTATTTATTTTTATTTTTTTACACTTTTTTTGTAACTGTAATGGTTGCAACTGTAACGGTTCCAGGTTCGGGTCCCTCAAAATGCGATGGCATCTTGGGAGACCCTGTGAAAGTGTGTCCTAGTCTGTGCAGTGCTGTACCCTATGCTAATACTCAACTAGTGTATGGTAGCGTTCAAAACATTCACCAATGCAAAGACCAGGATTGTCAGGACAGGACGTACAATAATAGCGGGCGTCACGCCTATATCCGCGCTTGCTGCAGACACAACATCTTCTTTGGGGGGCTCGTTAGGTAGGGGTTACTGGGGAGGACATACACAAAATGCTCTCGTGCAGCCAGCTTACTGCATTTGGATTGGGAAGGTGAGGTGGAGCACCGTGTGGAAACAGAAGGGCTCCGACGATCTCTTCCTGGAATTTAAGAAAACATCCAATCCATCCAGAAGCTCTGTATAGCACATGAGCGTTCAGCAAAGCCAATTGAAATAAACAGACACTTTTTTGTACCAGCATCTGGCCTTACGGGCAACTAGGTATGGTGCCAACAACTGGTCTTTGAGGTCCACCCCTCTCATATTTTGGTTATATTCGTGGACACAGAGGGGTTTCTCCACAACACCAGTCGCCGTGGGAATTTGGACCGTCATGTCTGCATGAAGGGAAGTAAGAACTAAAACATTCTTATTATCCCTCCACTTCACAGCGAGCAAATTATTACACTTGAAGCAGGCTCTCTCCTCCAGCCTAAGACGGGAATCTACAAACCTCTGGGGCAAGCCCCTGTGATTAGGTCGCACGGTGCCACATGCTCCAATCTGATGATCAAACAAGTGACTAAACAATGGCATTTGGTACATACAAATGGTACCCCTTTCTGAATAAGTGTGACACCAAGTCCCACACTATCTTGCCAGCCCTCCCTATGTAATCTGGGCAGTTTGGCGGCTCTACGTGACTATCTTTTCCCTCGTAAACCATAAAACTACATTTATAGCCTGTGGCCCTGTCACATAGATTATACATTTTGACCCCGTATTTGGCACGCTTGCTGGGAAGATACTGTTTGAAAGACAAGCGGTCAGAAAACATAATCAGGGACTCATCAACACAGACAACTTGATGGGGAGTAAACTAGTCTGCAAAACGTTGGTTGAAGTGGTTTACCAGGGGCTGAATTTTGTAGAGCCGATCGTATCCAGGGTCTCCACAAGGACGACAGAGTTCATTGTTGTTGAAATGCATGAACCGCAAGATCTGCTCATATTGTGCCCGGGTCATGGAGGCAGAGAACACGGGCATATGGTAAATTGGGTCAGTGGACCAATATGACCGCAACGTACTCATTATAACTATGCCCATGTCGAAGGATAGGCCCAGAAAGGTCTTAAATTCAGAAACCGTAATTGCTTTCTAATCTCTGGCAAGGGAGGACTGAGGATTAGCAGAGATGTATTGACCAGCATACAAATTACTTTGGTCCACAATAGATCTATAGAGATCTTCGGGGAAAAACAACAAATAAAAATCAAGTTACGTAAAATCACCTGAATGCCGGGTTGAATCACCTGAATGCCAGGGAAGTACGGGTGTTGCAGAAGTGGTGAGTTCCCAATTAGGATTGGCGAATGCAGCAGGAAGGGCCCTATGGGCTCGACGGGCCTGTCTTTGTCTTCTTGGTGGCAGCGGGACACTACTTGTGCTTGCCACCTCACGAGCTTGAACTGCACTTATGGGACACGCCACATCACCACGCGTTACTGCAGTGCGGGTTTGACTATGACCAGGGTGTACTAGGCTGCCGGTGCTTGCCAGTTCACCAGAAGGATGAGCAGCACTAGTACTTCTCTGCTCCATATGAGAGCCCTGTGGTTCTTGCATCTCGACAGCAGAAGATCGGGGTCTGGTACGCCTGACCTTGGCAGGGACCACAACTCCATCATCAAAGCTATAAGCTATATGTCATGGAGTCGCTATCGTCTACAGGATCGTCTTCTGAGCCTGAATCTGACAGATGAGTGACTTCCTCTTCACTATCTGTCATGCTCAGAAACTTGTAGGCCTCTTCACTAGTGTACCTTTGATTTGCCATTTTGGTAAAGTAGTGAAACTCACAGGTAAAAAAGTTTCTGACTGTTAGCAACTGATTCAAACGCTACCAAAAAAAACTGTTAGCGATCGCAGGGATCAGGCCTGACTCTGCGAATGCTGCAGTTATGTGTGTTGTGTTTTGTAAGTGACAGTGAAAGATCGATCCTGCATTTGGATGGGCTGGGCGAAGGGACAAAATGCAGGTGCTCGCAGGTATCTGGGCTGATCCCGCTAACACTGCGTTTTTGGGAACCCTAAACTGCTGGGGACGCTAGTATAGATCTGATCAGATCAGATATTGATCCGTTCAGACACTATACCACTATACCGCTGCATGCGTGTGTGTTAGCGGTACTGGCACTAAGCTGCCTGTGGTGACGCAGACCCTAACTGACCCTAAAACCTAACTGATATCACCTGGCGGGCGATCAGGGGGTTAAACGTTTATTGGGTAATAAATGGCAGATATAAAAAACAAAGCAACTAACCAGCCTCACTTGTAACACTTATACGGTGATCACTGGTGAAAGGGTTAACTAGGGGCAATCAGGGGGTTAAAACCTTTATTAGGTTGTATATGGGGGGCACTATAGAAAGGTGACGGTGAACCCAAATACCTACCTGGTTAAATAGCGTCACCTGTGACACTAATACGTCTATCAGAAAAAAGATTGCTTAGTGACATTGGCGACGAGGTGAAAGGGTTAACTGGGGGGGTGATCAAGGGGTTAAACCTTTATTAGGGTGGGTTAGGTGGGTACGCTAGACCTAAAGGGGCCTACCACTAGCTTCCCTAACACTTAGAACAGTCACAAATGACACCAATGCAATAATCAGTAAAAAAATAAAAACTGCTATTGGTGTCACTGTGACAGGGGGTGATCGGGGAGTGATGGGGGGAGGTTTTTGTGCCTATGTGTGCTAGTGTCAATGTTGTGTTGGTGCCGGCTAACAGTAGTAGCTCACTCTCCTCAGAAGCCGAAACAATCACGCCCCACAACCGCTGGAGGGGAGTAATGTACCTATACCTTTCTCTGCCTGCCCGTGCCATTCTGCCGCAGTATATCTGCGTGAGACGGTCGGCAAGTGGTTAACCAATTGCTACTGGGCACATATACGCCCTTCCTGCCCAGGCCAATTTTCAACTTTCAGCGTTGTCACTCTTTGAATGACAATTGTGTGGTCATGCTACACTGTACCCATATTTATAATATTTTTTCATACAACTATAGCTTTTTTTGGTGGTATTAAATCACCACTGGGTTTTTTTTTTTTGCCAAACAAACAAAATACGACCAAAAATATTGAAAAAATATATGTTTTCATCGTTTGTTATAAAATTTAGCAAACAGGTAATTTTTCTCCTTCATCGATGTACACTGATAGGCTGCACTTATGGGCACTAATAGGCTGCACAGATAGGCACTGATAGGTGGCAATGATAGGTGACATAATAGACCCCTGTTGATGACTTGACTTGATGTCTCCAGCCCCTTGTGACGTCATTGGCCTGGCCTCCTCATTTACTTAAGCATTGGGAGGAAGCGGTGTATCAGTTGGTTGGAACTAAGTATTGGGAATGTCGTTGTTTTTGTTTTTGTGCAAGTGGAGGGTGGCATTCATCGCGAATGATGATTAATCTACATTGGGGGACATTTTTAAAAATGTTATTTAATAAAAGACTTGACAAAAACTGTCTATTGTTTTTACTCACACCAGTCATTTTTTCTGGTAAATGAGTAGGTGTACTATGTACCCCTACTCATTCACACGAGGAGGGCAAAATTTGTTAAAGGAGCGCTCCAAACTGTGCCCTGGGAGTGCGCACCAATGGAGGAGTGGGGACAGCCATATTCAGGCACAGTTCCGATCAGCTGTGCCCAGTGTCAGTACACCCAGAGGGTATAGTACCTTACTTGACTGGACATGCTTAGTTGCATAGTTAGGTTGAAAAAGTACATCTAGTTTCACCA
Organism: Lithobates pipiens; assembly: GCF_037356315.1. NCBI lineage: Eukaryota > Metazoa > Chordata > Amphibia > Anura > Ranidae > Lithobates > Lithobates pipiens. The sequence continues at coordinate 242,501,847 of NW_027507764.1, read as the reverse complement.
ATGAAAAACAAATAGAAAACCTTTATATACACAGTCCATTACCCACAGTTGATCCAAAGGAAGGTGGAAAAAAAACAAAACAATAAAGCATGATCCCATTTGCTCTACCCAGAAAGAAATGCATCAGTTTTCTTTTTTAATCAATCTACTGAGCTATCCAAAACTAGTTCTTGAGGGAGTCTATTCCACATTTTTACAGGTCTCTGTATGTGGAAGTTAAAGGAGAAGTCCAGCCTGAGCTTTTTAGGCTGGGCTTTTCCTATGGGTAACAGGAGTGCAATTTGTTTTTCTTCAGCGTAGAGTTGCAAATAATTGAGGAACTCTGGATGGCCGCACTCCAAGATACATTCAAATGCCTTTTATTTGTGAACTACAATCACACAAAAGGGGTCACAGCAAAGCAACAATATCTAACATGTTTCACACTACCAAGAGTACTTACTCATAGCTGAGTAAGGCTGAGTCGTTTGAAGTCTGCTCTCCACTGACATTAGAGTCAGTCCAGGCAGTACATCATCTCGACTTAGGAACCAGGTGGGGATGCCCTCTCTCTCCCTTCATTTTTTTCCCTTGCTGTCAAGGTGGTGTCAAGGCATAGGTGGACCACTATCTCTCACGTCATTTTGATGCCTCTATATTGCTCCCTCGGTGGCTCTCTTAATTGCCCTAACTGGACTTTCCTTCCTAGTTTCCAATTTCAGGAAGACTCCTGGGAACCCACCCTGCCCCTCTTCTCTCTCCTCCCCCCTTCCCTATCCCTATCGCTATCCCTGTTCCTATTCCTCTTGTGCTATCACTTGAAGCCTGATTTAATAAGACTACTGCTATCTCCAATCCATGTGAGGTTGCAAATACACCAAAACTGCCCATCACACGTAACATTGTTATCTACTTAAATATGTCATGATATTGTCTACAGACTTGTTTCTATTGCTGGGTCAGGATACTCACTACTTGATAGTCCTGAGAATTGTTGTCTTCTTCTTCCTCACTAAGCCGTATTGCAACTTTACAACAAGTTGTCTAATTGGATATATTCTTTGTACTCCAAGTGCTTTTTGTTGACAAGAATCTATAATTATATGTGAAAAAGAAAGAAAGGGCATAGTAGTGAAATTGCAATTTGGGTCACCAGTGAAGTATCTTAGCAGGAACACATTGCTGGGATATGCTGTTCTGTGACCTGCAGTCCCTGTGCATTACAGCTTGTGCTCACCATAGGGAAGAATGGAAATTGTAAAGAATACACAAATGTGACAGTATTATGGATTGTAGTGAAGGCCAACCCATATCTTCAAAGTGCTCAAACACATGTATATGAACCCCCTTAGTTTTTCAATAACTGGTTTAAAGACTCTAGTGTGGTGACTTTAGGTTGTGTGAAACAAATTTTCACCAGATAACAATATCTCACCTGTTTTTTTTTTTATATTTCATATTTTTAAAGCAAGCGCACCTGCATCCCCTCGGGAAATGATCAATCTGAAAGAAAAGAAAGCAGATTTTGAAACAATCGGGTCAAATGCCACATACAAAGGGGAGCACACATCTAGAAAGGACACAATGCCAGGTACAGCTAAAGTGTTTTAGATTTATTGTATGTAGAGAAAGTAAAGATTTATCGGCATTTCTGAATAACCATGTCTTAGAACTTGGTGTATTTTTATTTTTGAAAATAGCCACTGAGCAGCTGTTATGTGGTCATATTTCTGTGCTTATAACTTCCTATTACATGTATATATAACCAGGGAAGTGTATTATTGGATTAGAACCACTTTCAGGTTTTTATTGCTGTCTGTATTCTGGCTGAGTAGATTCACCCTCTGTTTGTCCCAGTGACCATTGTCAATGGGAAAGCTAATGAGGCCAAACCTTAAAATGCAGACACCTGTTTCAGTGACAACTAAGTGGGGGATTCCCTCTCACTTCCTGCTGTATCTCTATTACAGGATATGAAGGTGAAAGGAACATAGACAGCAATGCTAAACTTAAATTGTACCTTTACCTACTTCAAAAGTACTGTACTGTACTATATATATATATATATATATATATATATATATACTATACTACTATATTATACAAATGTAACAAAGAGTACATGTGCTGTTTGTACTTCTGTAGCAAAACTTGCTTTGTCATTCATTGAAAATACAAAATGCATTGTTAAATAGGGTTGTTTGTTATGGAAAAAGTGTATTTTTATATGTTTATAGCCATGTACAGTGATCTGTCTGTGAATGTATTCTAATACTGTGTGGTCTTTAAACTATTTTGCCAACTTTTCTTTTTCTGACACAATTTTTTGGGATACATGAACTCTTTCACTTGCAAAATTTCAGCGATGTACAAATGCTAATGTGGCTATTTTTTTGAGCACCAATATATGCTGCTTTGTTATCAACATTTGTACACTCATCAGTTTACAATGCCTTATGAACTTTCAAAACACCAGAGCACATTTAAACTAAATGCTGGAAGAATTGAAATGTAGCAGGAATTTCTGTATAAAAATACAGTCCAATCTTCATCTAGTAATCCAGGATACCAATAGTAAATGATAGGAAAAAAGGGTCCCTTATCAGTGTTTAAAGTCAACCCACTCAAAAGAAAAAAGAAAAGCAATACTACTCAGACGCTGGCTCCTGCAGTTATGCCAGCAATGGTGTCTGCTGTTTCCTATATAGCTATGGGGTGTGGCCATCTGGTGACATCACACAGAAACCCCATGTGATGTCACCGCCCATAATGCCCCGGGCGGTGATGTCACAAGGGGACGAGGTTTCCAATCGCCATGCCCAATAGCTATAAAAGAACTGGCAGACAACATTGCTTACATAACCATGGGAACCAGCTTCGGAGCAGCATAGTTTTTTTTATTTTGAGTGGGTTGGCGGCAGAGGAAGAGGAAGAAGAAAAACAAGAAGAAAAAAATCGGCGAAGGGAGAAGATATCACTGGAGGGAGAAGACAGTGGAGGGGTGAGGGGACCAGAGGAAGAAGACATCGGGGGGGGGGGGAGACTGGAGGAAGAAGACAGCTGGGGGAGGAGAAGACCTGGGGAAGAAGATGGGGGAGAAGATAACAACACCCTCCCCCCCATGTTGAGGGCATATGGCTTGGTATGGTCCAGGAGGGGGGCCCCCCTTTCCTGACCTGCTGGGCTATGTGTTCGAGTAAGTGTCTGGTATGGATTCTGGAGGGGCTGCACACCATTTTTTTTCATCTTTGGTGTGGGGTTTCTTCTCAAGATCCTCAGAGCACAAGTCGCATGCCACAAGTCAGATCAATTAGGATGATGACCCCGACTTCCATTCAAATCAGTGGGCAGAAATTGTGCCCAAGTCTAACCAAAGTAGTGCAGGAAACATTTTCAAAGTTGGACCGACACAAGTCAGACCAGTTAAGACGGCTCTCATAGGAAACAATTGATGTTGACATGTCATGCAACTTCTGCTCTGGAAGTCAGATCACTGTGAACCAGCCCTTACTTGTGAAAACTATTTTCATGAAGATAACTAGAGATGGGCCAAACATTGGAGCACAGCACACGTGCGCCCTCTGGTCGCCCAGGAGAGCCATTGTGCCACAGTATATCTGTGTGACACAGTCAGCAAGTGGTTAAATAAAAACTTTTGTAAACAAAAAAAAGAATGCAATGTGCAGCATGCAGTGCATCGTGGGGCACTCACCGAACACCCTGCAAATTCAGGTGTTCATCGAACAGGTGATGTTCAGGCTGAACTTTTGCTTGACCCAAATTGTTCGACCAACACTAAAGGTAACATAATATAGCTTATAGCTCTAAAACGCTCAACATGCCAAATCCCATTAATTTCTTTTTGTTAACAAACTTTTTTTTATTGAGGTTAAATTGTGGTACAATAAGAGGTTTCAATTATAGTAAAATTAACATATAAAGGTTATTCAGTTATATAATTATTGAAAAATAGACAGATAGAAGATATATTGATACAATCTATCAAGGGTTCTGTACAAATAAATGCTTGTACAATAGTGTAAAGAATATATATATATGATGAAAAAATAAATAAAACATATAGAAATATAAATTTGAACTCTATCCAAGTCTCTATTCAATTGTTTGCATTTCTGAACAATACATCTCCTTGTGAGAACCAAGAGTCTAATTTTTTATTATTAAATTGTATAGAGTTGTATAATAAGTGAAAGATTTTTTCCATCTGGTAAATGGAACCTATTCTTGTTTTTAATTGATTTATCGGAATTGAGGGAGATTTCTGGTGATAGGCTATGAGCCAATGAATTGCTACAAATATGGAGTGAACCCGTCTCATATGAGGTATAGACAGTCCTTTGAGTTTAGTGAATAATAGACAGTTATGAAGTGTAAGATTTATTTGAGAACCTTATATCGATGTTGCAAAATGACTTATCTGATTCCATATTTGCAAGACTTTTTCACCTTCCCAGAATATATGGGAGAATGAACTAAGTAAGTTACAGCCTCCAAAGCTTGTTTGGGGTACCATAGGGAAAATTCTGTGTAATTTAGTAGGTGTATAGTACCACCTAGTTTGGTGGTCGTCCCCCTAATCGTATTGAATCTGGTGCATTTGCAAAGATTTTCAATGCAGGAATCCCATTCTTCTGTAGAGAGGGAAATATTACATTCGGACTCCCATTTCTGCATGTGTGGTAATTTCTCTTGAGAGTTTATGTTTACCATGTGGTGATAGATATTTGAGATTAAACCTTGTCCTCTAGGGGATTTCTTATGCCGCGTACACACGACCAGATTTTTCGAGGGATTAAGTCTGACAGACTTTCGACGGAGTTCTGACGGACTTCCGACAGAGTTCTGACGGAGTTTTCGAATGAGCGGACTTGGCCACACACAATCACACCAAACTCCGACGGATTCGAACGTGATGATGTACGACTGGACTCGAATAAGGAAGTTCATAGCCAGTAGCCAATAGCTGCCCTAGCGTCGGTTTTAGTCCGTCGGAATAGCATACACACGAGCGAATTTCTCGGTAGGAACTGGGTCCGGCAGAGTTCTGGCGGAAAAATTTGAAGCATGTTTCATTTCTAAAGTCTGTGAGACTTTTGCGAATCAAAAGTCAGTTGCAGCCCACACACGATCGAATAGTCTGCCGGAATCATTCCGTCAGACTTTGGATGTTGAAAAGTCCGGTCGTGTGTACGGGGCTTAACAGACTTTTTCGTAAGATGAAGGAGGGTCTGTATTTGAGGTTTGGAAGAGTGAGGTAAAATTGACAGTGTTCATTCTTGGGTATTTGGTACTTTGTATAGAGGAGAAAGAAGTGAAGTTAGAATTTTCTATGAACTTACTAAGATCTGTTAAATTATTATTATTAATCCACCATGAGAAATCTCTGGATCTGTGCTCCACTAATGGGAATTTAGGATCACCTATAAAGGAGGCTTTGGGGGGGGGTGGATGAGGACATGTTGAATTTTTTGTTGTAAAGTTTCCATATTTGGTATGATTGTTGTACCATCTGTTTTTTTGTTACTATGGTATGCAGTAGAATATTTTTACTTCACAGAAAACCTGATAATGATAAGGGAAGGATTAAATCACTCTCGAAGCCATGGAATTTTTGGATTGATATATGCCATTGGGCCAATTGTGACCAATGGGGCTGCCAGAAAATACAACCATAGATCTGGTAAACAAATAACACTTCTTGGGGACCAGGGACATTATTACATTGATCAGTGCTAAAAAAATGCACCGATCAATGTAAAAATGACACTGGTAGGGAAGGGGTCATCACTAGGGGGTGATTAAGGGGTTGAATGTGTTCCCTCAGTGTTTTCTAACTGTAGGGGGGATGGTCTACCGGAAACATGGCAGAGATCCCCATCACTGGATACAGTAGATCTCTGTCATGTCATCTGGCAGAATGGGGATCCACTTGCTTAAACTGGCAGATCCCCTTTCTGCCTCTGTACCAGGCGATCAAGTCTGCCCGACCTGCAGGCATGTCCCCGCAGTGTTCAGTGGGAGCAAAAGTGTGCCACCCCAGCGTGTTCCCCCCCTACAGCTGCACCTGCACAAGCTGCCGTACAGCATATAACGACAGTGGCTGGTCGGCAAGTGGGTAAAGGGAGGTTATTTTTTTCTATACCCACTGCATTTGTAGTGCTTTTCTCTTAGACCCCTTTCACAATGAGGTACTTGAAAACTGCAGTGCGCTTTTTTTTAAGGTCACGTGACTCAAAAAAACAATTTTGAGACACTTTTGAAGGGCTTTTCATGTGCTTTTCCCATTCATTTCAATAGAGAGGGGCACTTTTGAAGAGCTCCAAACATACTCCAAAGATGCCAGCGCACTAGTGTGAAAGCATATATTGATGTTAATGGAAATTGGTTTTCGTGAGCTTTTCAGGCCCTTTTTTTAGTGCAAAAGTGCCTGAAAAGTGCCTCAGTGTGATTGCTGTTTTTGCCAAAACACGAGAGTGTGAGGCAGTATTAGCTGGTGAGTGTACATCTGATTGGGGAAGCGGTGGCACGTTTGCTTACATGGTGTGCTCACAGTTGGAGCTCAATCTCTCTACACCCTATCACTGTGGGTTTTCTCAGAGTGTTAATACTATCTGTAGCTTTACTATTTACCTTCATCATAAGTATATACAGTATCTCACAAAAGTGAGTACATCCCTCACTTTTTTGTAAATAGTTTATTATATCTTTTCATGTGACAACACTGAAGAAATTACACTTTGCTACAATGTAAAGTAGTGAGTGTACAGCTTGTATAACAGTGTAAATTTGCTGTCCCCTCAAAATAACTCAACACAAGGCCATTAATGTCTACACAGCTGGCAACACAACCCTAAGTGAAAATGTCCAAATTGGGCCCAATCAGCCATTTTCCCTCCTCCATGTCATGTGATTCCGTGTTACAAGGTCTCAGGTGTGAATGGGGAGCAGGTGTGTTAAATTTGGTGTTATTGGTCTCACTCTCTCATACTGGTCACTGGAAGTTCAACATGGCACCTCATGGCAAAGAACTCTCTGAGGATCTGAAAAAAAGAATTGTTGCTCTACATAAAGATGGCCTAGGCTAGAAGAAGATTGCCAAGACCCTGAAACTGAGCTGCAGCATGGTGGCCAAGACCATACAGTGGTTTAAAAGGACAGGTTCCCCTCAGAACAGGCCTCACCATGGTCAACCAAACAAGTTGAGTGCATGTGCTCAGATGGTGACAAGCGTGTGTGCGGCAACCAGGTGAGGAGTATAAAGACAAGTAAATGGATTACTGGCACCATGTCCTGTAGTCTGATGAGACCAAGATAAACTTATTTGGTTCAGATTGTGTCAAGCATGTGTGTGCGGAAACCAGGTGAGAAGTACAAAGACAAGTGTGTCTTGCCTACAATCAAGCATGGTGGTGGGAGTGTCATGGTTTGGGGCTGCATGAGTGCTGCCAGCACTGGGGAGCTACAGTTCATTGAGGGAACCATGAATGCCAACATGTACTATGACATACTAAAGCAGAGCATAATCCCCTCCTTTTGGTGACTGGGCCGCAGGGCAGTATTGCAACATAATAATGGCCCCAAACGCACCTCCAAGACGACCACTGTCTTGCTAAAGAAGCTGAGGGTAAAGGTGATGGACTTGCAAAGCATGTCTCTATACCCAAACACATCTGTGAGGCATCCTCAAATGGAAGGTGGAGGAGCGCAAGGTCTCTAACATCCACCAGCTCTGTGATGTCATCATGGAGGAGTGGAAGAGGATTCCAGTGGCAACCTGTGAAGCTCTAGTGAACACCATGCCAAAGAGGGTTAAGGCAGTGTTGGAAAATAATGGTGACGACACAAAATATTGACACTTTGGGCCCAATTTTGACATTTTCACTTAGGGGTGTACTCACTTTTGTTGCCAGTGCTTTAGACATTAATGGCTGTGTGTTGAGTTATTTTGAGGGGACAGCAAATTTACACTATTATACAAGCTGTACACTCACTACTTTACATTGTAACAAAGTGTCATTTCTTCAGTGTTGTTACATGAAAAGATATAATAAAATATTTACAAAAATGTGAGGGATATACTCACTTTTGTGAGATACTATATATATCTATATTGTTGTTTTTAAATAAGGAATTACTGCATCGTGTATATAAAAAGATTGAGGAAATGATTGAACAGTTGGTGGTCACTAAGCCATACAGACAGGTGGTCTGGGAGAAAGCCAGAGCTACAGTAGAATAGTTTAGATCAAAGCATATTCATACGTTAGAATGGCCCAGTAAAGGTCCAGACCTAAATCCAACTGAGAATCTGTAGCAAGACTTGAATATTGCTGTCCACAGATGCTCTCCATCCAATCTAACAGAGCTTTAGCTATATTGAAAAGAAAAATTGGCATAAAATGGCACACTATCTAGATGTGCAAAGCTGGTAAAGACATCCCAAAAAAGACTTCCAGCTGTAATTGTAGTGAAATGTGGTTCTACAAAGTATTGCCTCGGGGGGGGGGGGGGGGGGGCTGAATACAAATGCATGCCACACTTGTTGAAAACCATTTTAAAATTTTCTTCCACTTCACAATTATGTGCCACTTTGTGTTGGTCTATCACATAAAATCCCAATAAAATAATTTTACATTTTTGGTTGTAACTTGACAAAATATGGAAACTGTCAAGGGGTATGAATACTTTTTCAAGGCACTGTATATTGCTTATCATAAACAGCACAATGAGGCTGCAATTTATACCATTCAATTGTCTATTTTAGAGGAAATGATGATCAAATCTGCATGTGAATGTGTAATTTCAGGTGCTAAATACTGCATTGGATTTTTTCATACAATTAATTTTCTTAAACCTTTTCTTAAGATCAAAACACCGGATCCTCAACCTTATATAGAAATTCATTTGGTCCACCTGCCGACGATATCAAACACAATCAGGTATGTGATTTTTAAACATATATATATATATATATATATATATATATATATTATATTTAGCTGCTCTTTTTTTTTATTTGAGTGATTTACAGCATATTCTTACAATTTAACTTGCCTTATGGACATGACTTCATTGGTATAGCATTTAATAATTTCCATAACCACATTTTAAGTAAAAATACATCATCTAATTAGCTCCATAAACATTTTTTTCTCTTCTCAAATCAAAAAGTTTATGAAAAGAGAGCTTTCCTCCTGTAGATAGAAATTGAAACATTAGGAGGCAGTTCATAGAAGGCCTAATTAGAAAAGGTGCTCTGTTAGATGTTTAATTTCAAATGATACAGAGGTTCCATCAGGAGGGAGCAGTGCCTGATGGAAATATAGGCCCTATACTCAGTCTGGTCCTATGGTTGAAGGACCTTCAGGAGGACACCGGATTGATTTGATGACTAGTGCAGGTACTTAGGGCCACCACAAAGTGCCTGCACGTTAGCACTTAAAATAATTAATATTGGATGGACAGAACGTCTCCTGCACTGTGGATTATTACTGTGTTTTACAGTATGCCCTCTTGTTACTTGCTGTTCCCAATTGCACTTTGTGTCTACTTTTTGATATGTCTGTTATAGGGAGGTACTGCAGCCCTTCCTTTTTCTCCCCTTCAGTCCATGCCTGATTTAGACTTAGAGAGTGGAGACTGCATATGCCTTCGGTGCACTTCAACTTTATTATATCCTAAGTAACATCCATGCTTTAAAATCCATGGCCGGCCTACAAACCTTTTATAAACCAATTATAGCCTTTGCTTATAACCTGGCCTCTTACCATCTGATTACCAAGGATGGGATTAAAAACTCTTCCAAGTACTACGGCGTGAGAAGGAACTTCCAAACAGCGAGTTTAATACCACAAAATTAAATATTTTCTACAATCTAGCATAAAATTACCAGATGTGCCACTCCATCTTACCCCCTTCAAACAGAGGTGACTAAACAATCTTCATTTTCTGGACCTCTCTATTGTATAATATGCTGTTAAGTCTACCAAATGACCCCCCCCCCCCCCCCCCCTCCAAATATACCCAGAAATGGGAGGTTTATCGAGAAATAGAATTGGATGCCCAGTATTAGGCCAAGATATCAGATGCCACAAAATCATGCTCATGCAGTGTTTTAGCAGAAAAAGTCAGTTGTAAGGACCTGATGTGCTGGTACATGATGTCTGCACAAATTGCCCCCTTTGTGGATATTCTCTGTTAGGCTTCTGAGTTTATAATCACAGAGAATTTTTATCATGTATAGCCAGTTATTCTGCAATTCTAGGCAGAAATTTAATTTACTGACAAAGTTGATCAACAATTCCCTTATAAAAGCTTAATAATTTCCTATGAGAAAAAACATGTACTTCTAAAGCCTGGGTTCACACGGATGTGATGTGAATTGGATCACACTGAAACGTATGACAGAGGAAATACCATTGTATGCTATGGAGCCTGATTGCATCAATGCAGCGCAGCAGCGATCTGACTTTGGGAGAGGGTCCTATGCTTCTTTGGTGCAATGCAGTGTGATTTTGTAGCCCATAGACTTCAATGCTTTCAAATTACTAATCTGTCTTTTAGTCATATAATTCCAGCAAGTTTTCTTCCCCAGCACAGAAATTGCAGCTGTATCCAAACTGCGTCAAAATTGCATCAAGTCGCACTGCAATTGCACTTGAAAATTGCACTGAAATTTGAATCAAATCGCACAGCATCAGTGTGAACCTAGCCTAAAGCTGAATATTTAAATATTTTCTGGAACACTGGACCAGGAACATAACATACCTTCTCTTATGAAGAGTATCCTCTGTCCAGCCAACGTTGAAGAATCACCCTCCCATTATACCCCTGTCATTCATTTACAAAACTCGTGGTATTATTTTCCCAGACTGAAGAATATTCTGTAATTGGAGGAGGGGCATTTATTTGCCTCAACTCTATTCACAGAATGTAACTCATTCTGAGCAAATAATACAAAGATTTTTGTGAATGGGTGAGAGGGGCACAAGGGAGGGTAATTGGCGTGATCCTTCACTGTTGCAGCTGAGGCAAGTTAACCTATGCAGCGCTGGAAATTCACCACTATGGCATCACTGAAGGAAGGATTTTTCAAGTAAAGAGCAGCTGGCAGGAGATAAGATACCTTTCCTTCGAGGCAACATGTTCCTGGTGCTGTATTTCCCCCAAATATTGTTAAACTTCAGCTTTAAACTCAGCCCCCTGGTCTTTTCAAAGTACATTTTCAGATGTTGCTTTATGTTTCAATGGTGGCAAGACCAGGAAAACACCTATAATTTCTGTAGCCGAAACTAGGTCCAGAATCCATTAGATACTGATTCACATGAAACTGAATTAAAATTCCTGAATAAAATGGTTGAATATCTGCCAAGTCTTTTGTGGTATTTGTGGATGAGGCTCTTTATCTTCTCAGATGTTAAAGCTGTCCATTGCCCAGAACTGGCCAGAGTGGCTCAATGATATTGAGGTCAGGAGACTGAGATGGCCACACCAGATCCTTCACTTTATTGTGCTGTAGCCAATGACAGGTCAACTTGGCCTTGTGTTTTGGATCATTGTCATGTTGGAATGTCCAAGTACATCCCATGCGCAGTTTCCTGGCTAATGAATGCAAATGTTTCTCCAGTATTTTTTGCCAACTATTATGACCAAATTTCTGTGCCAGTCAAGTTCCTCCACCCCCAACTCGCTCATCCATGTCTTTATGGACCTTGCTTTGTGCACTAGTCCAAATCATTTGGATGAGGGGGAATTATGGTGTTGGATTATTTTTCAGGGGTTGGGCTTGGCTCCTTAGTTCCAGTGAAGGGAACTCCTTAAGGTGTCAGCATTCCAAGACATTTTGGACAATTTCATGCTCCCAACTTTTTAGGAACAGTTTGGGGACGGCCCCTTCCTGTTCCAAGATGACTGCACACCAGTGCACAAAGCAAGGTCCATAAAGACATGGATGAGTGAGTTTGGCGTGGAGGAACTTGGACTGGCCTGCACAGAGTCCTGTCCTCAACCCAATAGAATGCCTTTAAGATGAATTAGAGCGGAGACTTGAGCCAGGCCTTCTCATCCACATCAGTGCCTGATCTCACAAATGCTCTTCTAGAAGAATGATCAAACATTGCCATAGACACACCCCTAAAGCCTGTGGGCAGCCTTCCCAGAAGATTTGAAGTTGTTATAGCTGCAAAGGGTGAGCTAACTCAAGATTGAGCCATAGAGACTAAGATTGGGATGCCATTAAAGTTGATGTACATGTAAAGGTTGTGTCTCAATACTTTTGGTAATATAGTGTGTGTATATGTGTGCGTGTGTGTATGTATATATATATATATATATATAGTCAGGTCCATAAATATTGGGACATCAACACAATTCTATTTTTGCACTATACACTACCACAATGGATTTGAAATGAAACAAATAAAACGTGCTTTAACTGTAGACTTTCAGCTTTAATTTGAGGGTATTTACATCCAAATCAGGTGAACGGTGTAGGAATTACAACAGTTTGTACATGTGCCCCCCACTTTTTAAGGGACCAAAAGTAATGGGACAATTGGCTGGTTAGCTGTTCCATGGCCAGGTGTGTGTTATTCCCTCATTATCCCATTTACAAGGAGCAGATACAATTTCAAGTGTGCTATTTGCATTTGGAATCTGTTGCTGTGAACTCTCAATATGAGATCCAAAGCCATCATTAGGCTGAAAAGACAAAACAAATCCATCAGAGATATAGCAAAAAACATTAGGTGTGGCCAAATCAACTGTTTGGGACATCCTTAAAGCGGAGGTCCACCCTAAAATGGACCTTCCGCTCATCGGAATCCTCCCCCCCTCCGGCGCCACAATTGGCACCTTTCAGGGGGGAGGGGGGTGCAGTTACCTGGATAATCCAGGTAACTGCACCCACTTCCGGGATAGCTCTCTGCGGAAAGGGGCGTAGATTACGCCCCTTTCCGCAAGTGCCCGCCCCTTCCGCAAGTGCCCCGCTGCCTGCTGGGAAACACACAGATACCAGAGGCAGCGGGGACCGTCCTTATTGCGCAGCGCAACTCGCGCATGCGCAGTAGGGAACCGGGAAATGAAGCCGAAAGGCTCCATTTCCTGATTCCCATACCCAAGATGGCGGCGGCAGCACCCGAGTGATGATCTACAGATCGGCTTCGGGTGCCGACATCGCGGGCGCGCTGGACAGGTAAGTGTCACTATTTTAAAAGTCAGCAGCTGCAGTATTTGTAGCTGCTGGCTTTTTAAAAAAAAAAAAAAATGCGGAGTCCCGGTGGACTCCCGCTTTAAAAAGAAAGAATGCACCGGTGAGCTTAGCAACACCAAAAGACCCGGAAGACCACGGAAAACAACTGTGGTGGATGATCGAAGAATTCTTTCCCTGGTGAAGAAAACACCCTTCACAACAGTTGGCCAGATCAAGAACACTCTACAGGAGGTAGGTGTATGTGTGTCAAAGTCAACAATCAAGAGAAGACTTCACCAGAATGAATACAGAGGGTTCACCACAAGATGTAAACCATTGGTGAGCCTGAAAAATGGGAAGGCCAGATTAGCGTTTGCCAAACAACATCTAAAAAAGCCTTCACAGTTCTGGAACAACATCCTATGGACAGATGAGACCAAGATCAACGTATACCAGAGTGATGGAAAGAAAAGAGCATACCACCTCATCAGTGAAGCACGGTGGTGGTAGTGTCATGGCGTGGGCATGTATGGCAGCCAATGAAACTGGTTCTCTTGTATTTATTGATAATGTGACTGCTGACAAAAGCAGCAGGATGATGAATTCTGAAGTGTTTTGGGCAATATTATCTCATATTCAGCAAAATGCTTCAGAACTCATTGGACGGCGCTTCACAGTGCAGATGGACAATGACCCGAAGCATACTGCGAAAGCAACCAAAGAGTTTTTTAAGGGAAAGAAGTGGAATGTTATGCAATGGCAAAGTCAGTCACCTGACCTGAATCCGATTGAGCATGCATTTCACTTGCTGAAGACAAAAGAGAAGGGAAGGGAAAATGCCCCAAGAACAAGCAGGAACTGAAGACAGTTGCAGTAGAGGCCTGGCAGAGCATCACCAGGGATGAAGCCCAGCGTCTGGTGATGTCTATGCATTTCAGACTTCAGGCTGTAATTGACTGCAAAGGATTTGCAACCAAGTATTAAAAAGTGAAAGTTTGATGGATGGTTGTTAATTTGTCCCATTACTTTTGGTCCCTTAAAAAGTGAAAGTCACATATGCAAACTGTTGTAATTCCTACACCAATCACCCGATTTGGATGTAAGTACCCTCAAATTAAAGCTGAAAGTCTGCAGTTAAAGCACATTGTGGTGGTATATAGAGCCAAAAAGATTAGAATTGTGTCGATGTCCCAATATTTATGGATCTGACTGTATATATATATATATATATATATATATATATATATATATATATATATATATATATATATATATATATACACACACACAATATCTCACAAAAGTGAGTACACCCCTCACATTTTAGAAAATATTTTATTATATCTTTTCAAGTGACAACACTGAAGAAATTCCACTTTGCTACAATGTAAAGTAGTGAGTGTACCACTTGTATATCTTTCCTGGTTACATAAATTATGAGCTAAACACAACAATATATTCTGCCTAAAACAAAAAGTACATGTATAACAATCACAAGTAATATTCGGCCACTGGGTTGCAGAAAAAGAACAGTTTTGAAGTATACTATATAATGATCTTAATCACATTCATTAGACTGATTTCAAACCTAGTTGTCTGACGTGTTTTAAAAAAAAGTGACAGTCTTGCTGCAATTCACAGGGATTAAAATGAGCATAAAGGGCGAAGATCAGTCAAAATCCTCAATTCTCTACAATAAACTCACTGCTATTCCCCATTCTGGGTAACTTCGGTTTTTTACCGGGAATGGAACCAGGAGCCTTTCGGGGACTTATAGAGAGGGGCTGTACTCAAGCATCGCACTTTCTACAATTGGAAACATGGCCTTCGATCGCCACACTGACGCAATGAGGAGGCCGCTATGAAATAAATTTTTGGCAGGCATTACAGTTGCGAAATTTTTTTTAATCATTAGGACCGGCGACAAACTATCAAAGACAACTGACAAAGTTTGAGATATACTTTGAGGAGAAAGAACCCCTTTCACGGTCAATCTCTAAGATATATGAAATGTTGAATGCCCCCCCAGAAGGTTCTAAAATGCCTGGAATTGAGAAATGGGAGAAGGACCTGGGAAAGACTTTTACACCCACACAACGGCAGAAGATTATATATCTGGCATTGAACTCATCGATCTGTTCGCGGACTGAGGAATCCAATTATAAGATATTGACGCAGTGGTATTATACCCCGTCAAAACTCTAAGTTCTTTCCAGAGGCTTCTGACCGTTGTTGGCGGTGTAATAAGGAACGGGGGACCCTGATGCATATATTTTGGCTATGCCCTAAGATAAGACAATATTGGCTAGAAGTACAAAGGATCTCCCAAAAACTTACATCATACCAGATCCCAGAGGACCCGGCCTTTTTTTTTGCTTCATTGTACAGAAATACCTTTACAAACATATAGGAAATCGGTGATATGCCATCTAGTTAATGCAGCTAAGGCAGGAATCGCACTCAGATGGAAAGATCCCAGGCCACCTTCAATTGCAATGTGGCTAAATAGAGTAAGAAATGTGGGCGCCATAGAGGACTTAGTTCTCTCAGCCCAAGATAGAAAGGATCAATATGACGAAACTTGGAGATCCTGGAACTCATTTATGAATTCAGAGGAAGGGAAGAATCTGTTGGGGAACATAGCAGAGGAGTGAGTCTGCACGTACTTGAATGCGTTCGAACCCCCTACGTGGGTTGGGAAGAACCTATCTCTTGTGGGGGGGTGAGGGAATATGGGAGGAGGAGGGGAGGAGGAGAGGAGGAGGGGGGAGGGGGGGGTGGGGGAGGCGGGCAAATAATAATCTGTTTTTTTTTTCCTTTTCCTTCTTTTTTTTTATAGATGGGGAGTTGGGCTAAGGGATATAAAAATAGATAAAAGGCGAGGGAGGTTTGGGGGATTTATAGTAGGGGGAGATAAGAATTATAACAAATAGAACTGGAAAGAGATAGATAAACAGGGTAGATAAGAGACAAATAGATAAATATAGATAAACTGGAAGACATAATGTGTAGATAGAATAACTTGGTTTAATTCATAAATACGAAGAGGAAAATGGAATATGTTCTATAGGATATAAGATATATTTATGTAAGAAATTATGTCTCTGTTGTCTCCTGTGATCATTGTTCCCCCCTACTTGACCTATGTGATATAAATAAAGAAAGTTAAAAAAAAAATGAGCATAAACAACCATACAAAAGTATGCAAAAATGTATGGAAATCTTGCAATAACCTTTACATAAAATATTTCTTAAACACTTTTTAGAGACACCCCAAATATCTGCAAACTAGGTATGGGAACGATGTCTATTATAAAGATACCATTGCTATGCCCTTTTTCATTGATTAATTTATGATCAATGTATCTCCATAAAATGGCTTAAAATAATAAATGGCATATTGCAACAGCCTTAGCAGTAGTTCAAACTACAATGCCAACCACAATAAAATGCCCTCTCACAGATCTCCTCTCACAGCCTCCAGCGGATCAACATGGACCCTCTTACTATTACACATCCACTTGTTTGCCCTAGGAGCAATAATTTGATTACATAATTATTATAATATGCAAGTATTTTTTATTTATGACATATTATTTCAAGGGATCTCCCATAATTACACCCATGCATAGTGGCTCTATAGTGCTGTGAATTTATGCTGGTAATGTGTAATATTTTTGACACTTGTGGAAGCTTTAGCTTTTAACAGTGTGACATTTAATTATTACATTTTCTGTACAATTTTCTGTACCTTGCTGTGGGTGGTCTGCAAATACAACACTCTAGCTGTAATCAGTACAGCATGAGGAATATTGACTTCCCCCATCACTGCTAAACTCTCCCAGAGTCACTTAGTACCCTATAATCCTTAATGAATTTCTTTCTTTCTGTAAAAAAAAAGTAGCTAGGGTCATATTTAGTAAGGGAGCAGATCATAGTATAGTATATTGTAATAACCCAAAAATTGCAAATCAATAACTAACTCTAATGATATGTGATCTGAGTGGCTTGCTATGGTTCCTGTCCTTGGCATATCTCTATTGCTCTTTGAACTGTTTATAGGATGAGCTTGAAGGTATCTTATTTTGACTTGCAGAGAGCGCCATAACACCGTTGACGGTTGGTTTAATGCCATGGCCATGTAACTGCTAATTGAATAAGTGGGAATTTTTTTTTCACTATGTATAAAACATTTTTCACAAATAAATATCTAAAAAAAGAACATTTGGTTTTAAAGAGTAACTCCACTTTGGTTGAGGAAAAAACAACCCCCTTTGGGTGATCAATGTACAGTACATTACACGCATTTTAGCAAACTTTGTTGCAGATTCCTAACTGTTTCCTTTCTGGAAAAGGCTGATTGTAGTCTGCAGAGTAAGTCAGAATGAAGGTGACTTTTTCATGATTAATCAGCTCATGCACTTGGCATATATTGCATTTGTATATGATATATGTTTTTTTAAGTTACTATTTTTTTCCACAAAGGTGGAGTTACCCTTTAACCACTTCAATACCGGGCACTTAAACACCTTCCTGCCCAGACCAATTTTGAGCTTTCAGCACTGTCGCACTTTGAATGACAATTGCGCGGTCATGCTACACTGTACCCAAATGAAATTTGTATCATTTTTTTCCCACAAATAGAGCTTTCTTTTGGTGGTATTTGATCACCTCTACGGTTTTTATTTTTTGCTAAACAAATAAAAAAATACCGAAAACTTTGAAAAAAAAA
Organism: Lithobates pipiens; assembly: GCF_037356315.1. NCBI lineage: Eukaryota > Metazoa > Chordata > Amphibia > Anura > Ranidae > Lithobates > Lithobates pipiens. The sequence continues at coordinate 242,483,926 of NW_027507764.1, read as the reverse complement.
TGTTTTTTTTTTGTTTCAGTTTCAAAACTTTGCAAATAAGTAAGTTTTCTCCTTCACTGATGGGCACTGATGAGGTTTCACTGATGGGCAATGATAAGGCGGCACTGATGGGCACCGATGAGGTGGCACCAATGAAGTGGCACTGATGAGGTGGCATTGATGGACACCGATATGTGGCACTGATAGGCGGCACTGATGGGTGGCACTGATGGGCGACACGGATGGGCACTGATAGGTGGCACAAATTGGCACGGATTGGCATGGATGGGCATGGATAAGTGGCACAGGTGGGCATGGGTTAGGCGGCACAGGTGGGCATGGGTAGGCGGCACAGGTGGGCATGGGTAGGCGGCACAGTTGGGCATGGGTAGGCGGCACAGGTGGGCATGGGTAGGCACTGATAGGCGGCACAGATGGGAACTGATAGGCGGCATTGTATTATAATATATTGCACTAATGGATGCCAATCAGTGCCAATCAATAATGCATGCCAATCAGTGATGCCCATTGTGGGCACTGATTGGCATCCATTATGGGCACTGATTGGCATCCATTGTGGCACTGACTAGAATCCCTGGTGGTCTAGGGTGGCATACCTTGTCCTTGGCATCCCTGGTGGTCTGGTGGCGTCCCTGGTGGTCCAGTGTGGGCATCCTCGGGGGGGCTGTGCTGATAATCGATCAGCACAGACCCCCCCCTGTCAGAGGAGCAGCCGATCGGCTCTCCTCTACTCGCGTCTGACAGACGCGAGTGAGGAAAAGCCGATCACCGGCTTTTCCTATTTACACTGTGATCAGCCGTGATTGGACACGGCTGATCACGTGGTAAAGAGTCTCCGTCGGAGACTCTTTACCGAGATCGTAGTTGCCGGGTGTCAGACTGACACCCCGCAACAACGATCGCCGTGATGCGCGCCCCCGGGGGCGCGCAGCGGCTCATAATCCTGATCACGTCATATGACGTCCGGTCAGGATTATGAAACCACTTTGCCGCCGTCCATTTGCTATAGGGCGGGCGGCAAGTGGTTAAAGTATCTGTCTGAAATGTCATACAGTAGCAGCCTGGAGAAAGTGGTGGAGATGCTGCTTGACTTTATTTTATTTATTTAGGTTTGAGTTAATGAGCTTTGTACACAGTAGGAATGATATGAAAATATGAAATGTTTAAAGAGGAAGTAAACCCTGATGAGTTTACTTCCTCTTTCATTCCCTGCAAAGGCAAAGCATAATGGACTACTATGCATCGCATAGTAGCCCATTATGTGTCACTTACCTGACACAGGAGCCAGCGAAGTCACCGCTGTCCCCTGTAGTTCGGCGCATCCATCTTCTCGGTGGGGTCTCGCAGCTCCGCCGCTATCATTCGGCGAAGCCGCGATGGCGTCACTCCCGCGCATGTGCACGGGAGCCGAGACGTGTGGCATCTTCGTCATCGAGGATGTCACGCTCAGTGCGCCTGCGCGCCGCTGTCTACGGCGCATGCACCGTAGACAGCGGTGCCCGTCTTCGGGCAAATATCTCCTAAACCGTATAGGTTTAGGAGATATTTCTTGGACCTACAGGTAAGCCTTAATCTAGGCTTACCTGTAGGTCAAAGTGGTTTGTAAGGGCTTACAACCACTTTAAATGCAGTGTTTCATACTTGATTTTTTTTTTCATTTCCCCAGGGCAATTAGGCAAATTTCATCAGGGCGTCAATAGTTTCCCCATCAAAAAAAATGTGAACATTGGAATCCATCAAAATGGATTATCTCAGCACCACACCACCCCTTTCACACTGAGGAGCTTCATAGGTACTAAAAATAGTGCCTGCAGAGCGCCTCTCCTGTCACTCCAATGTGAAAGCCCTCGGGCTTTCACACTGGAGCTGTGCGCTGGCAGGACGTCAAAAGTCCTGCAAGCAGCATCTTAGAATCAATGGGCAGCGCTGGCAAAGCGCTGCTCTGCGGGTATTTTTAACCCTTTTTTGGCCACTAGTGGGGGTTAAAAGCGCACTGCTAGCGCCTGAAAAGCACGCTAAAACGACAGTAAAGAGCCGCTAAAAATAGCGGCGCTTTACCGCCGATGCCCCAACACGCCAGTGTGGAAGGGCTCTTAGGGAAATATGATACGGAGAACCAGTCACAGAGCATTTCTGAATGGTGCTTTATAGGCTTTTTCATAATAGTAAGGGAATAAAAAAACACACCTCTAATTACTCTCTGCCATGCGCATTTATTTGACTGGAGTTTGTATTTGTATTCATTTGTATTAACTTTGTAGGTTCTGCTGATCAGGTTAGTGTCCTAAAAGTGTTCTGTGCTTTTTTTCTTGTTCAGTCATTTTTATTACCGTTTTGATTTTGCACATTCACAGTTGCATCTTACCAAGATTCAAATAATTCAGTTATCAAATTCAGTTTGGTAGACATATGGGGTTATTTACGAAAGGCAAATCCACTGTGCACTGAAAGTGCACTTGGAAGTGCAGTCACTCTGAATCTTAAGGGGTAGATATGAAATGAGTGGAAGCTCTGTTGATTTTATCATCCATGATTTTATCAAGTGCAAGCTAAAATGCTGTTTTTTATTTTCCTTGCATGTCCCTCTCGGATCTACAGCGACTGTACTTCCAAGTGCACTTTCAGTGCAAAGTGGATTTTCCTTTAGTAAATAACCCCCCTAGTAATCCATTTATGTTGATATAAGAAGTGCTATGGTTTCTTATATAAACATTGAGGTAGGTTATTTTCAGAGTTTTTCTTGTGGCTGTAACAGAATACTCTGTTTAAGTGAGCAATCTTTGAATTTGCGAGAAGGATGATATGGTTGGTATCAAAGTTGGGAGAAGAGTGATATGGTTAGTGTTGAAGGAATGATATGAACTTGTCATCAACACAGAGGAATAATGGTAAGAAAAAAGATAAGAAAGGGGTAAGTCCCCTAGGTGGGTTATGGGAGTTGGGGGAGGATGGTCAAGGAAAGTATGACCAAGTTATGTAATGACATATAAATTGTATTGCATTGTCAAGGACATCTCTTTTTCTCTTTATTCATGGTTGCCATGTTTTTTTTTTAAATGTCACAGTGCCTGATATTGTGGCTTTCAATTTTTCATTCATCTTTACACAATTTAGTGAAACCTAAGACTGGACTTAGTTCATTTTAAACTTAATTCTTGTCAACATAAATTGGTTTCAAGTTTAGAATAGTCTTCCTCAGATTTTTTTTTTTTTTAAAGGAAGCATTTGAGATTATGGTAATTTGATTGTATAATATAGTGGAAAATATTTGGGCTATTGGGCATTTCCATCTAGTGTGAGAAAAGGAACCCACTTCTACGTGTCCTGTAAAATAAGTTGTAAAATCATTTGAACCATATTCCGATTCTCATTGCCAATTGAAACTATCTGCCATTTTTTGGTGTAGGTTGGTACAGATGGGCATAACACAGTTAATACATTTGAATAGAGAAGGGAAATTAAGCCTGGGGCATGTGGGCCATTTAAACATCTATATTTTAATGCAGTAAATGATGTACTGGTCCTTGTTGTCTTTGTCAGATGTTAAATGTAGTTTTTGATGTTCTTTGAACTTTTTGATTTTGACTGAATTAATAATTTTTTTTAAAATAATTTTTCATGTAACATATTACAAAAGGTGAACGTATCCTTTCATTCATGTGCAAGACACATTTTATGCTTGTACATAAGACCTTGGTTTAAATATGCAATATTTTTCAATTTTCTGTTTTGCTGGCTATTAAGATACTTTTACAGAGATATGAATTATTTTGATTGCTGTTTGAAAAAGTTATACACCTACATTTAATGTAAATATTTCCCATAAATGTAATTTCTCTCAATTTAAATGTTTGTATTTAGATTTCTACACAACCAGTTCCACAAGAATCTAGTAGAAAAGACTTTGAAGCCTATCAACCTTTTCAGAACTCAACAAGAAATTATGATGATTCCTTCTTTGAGGATCAGGTGCATCACCGCCCTCCCGCAGCAGAGTACAATATGCATCTGGGATTAAAGTCAACTGGAAATTATGTCGACTTTTATTCTGCGGCTCGCCCCTATAGTGAACTGAACTACGAAACAAGCCACTATCCGGCCTCCCCTGACTCCTGGGTTTGAGACGCAGATCCAGGAATCTGTGCATGTGCATGCCTGACTTAAGACATTTTCCTTGCAAAAATTTAGTTTATTAAGCCTGTTCCTTAGAAAGACCCTAATTACTGTTGTGGAAATTGGTTATGGTGTTTTAGAAGGCTAATGTATTGGAAACTAATACTTCATAGGACATTGTATTTAAGATAAGCTAATGTTTATTAATAACAGGTAAGTTCAAATTTTCAGATGGAAGGTAGTTGCAACTTTGTAAAAGAGAAGGTAGCTGCAACTATGTAACATAGTTTGCAACAATTTGAGTGGTGGGCCCAGAGTATGAGTAATTGACAACTGGGAGTACAAATGCAGGGTATGGCACACAGGCATACAATGAATGAGGATAGGTGGTGGGTGAACGTAGCATAGGTGGCACATAAAGCACAAGAATGAAAGTTTACACAACCTATGGGGAACAGTTCACATTTTGTTTACTATCCTCATTGTGAATTAGGCTTCAAGCTACATTTACGGTTCCTCTCTACTGCAAGATATTTCTTGCTTTTTGTTACTGCTTTGTTGTAAAGTATTTGATGTACATTAAGATAAAAAATAGTGCATTGTGTATATTACACCAATGCCACAGTGTTTCTTCATCAGTGGTCCTAGATATTGCTTCAGTTTCCAATTTTAAAAAAAGATGCAAGGAAATATTTGTTTTTCTCTGCCCAGTAAGTTTTAACATGTTACAACACCAACAAAAGACTAATGCTATTTAGCAGTATTGTATGGTCTGATATGTGAATTTGTGTGTGGTAACTAAACAAAGCATTCAGTAATTTCTGACAAATAACATCATTATACACTCTTTGTCAAAAAAAAAGTGCTTTTTCACTGCCTACAATTTTACATGTAGATATTTGAAATAGATTTTTTTCATTTTTACCAGTTTTCTTTATGATGATACAGTGTTAAAATAAATGATAATTAACCTGTCATTCACACTCGCCATACATGTCTATTTACAAAATAGAAACTAACAGAGATCCGTCTGCATGTGCGTGAATGTTTTTCATTGTTTGTGTGACTGCATTATTCTTTGACATTTCCTACATTTTATTTAGTTAAAATGGAATCCACTTATGAACATGTGGTCAACAATGCCTTAGGCATTGCATTAAAAAATACTACATGTTCAAAAGCAACTTATACGTCACCTTTCTTTGTACAGTGCATGGATCACATTGAGTAATCATCAAATGTTCTATGTCATTTTCTGTGATCTATGTATATTGGCTACTATGTGCCTTAGAGCTGTGAGTATGTCAAGCATACCTTATTATTGTACTACAGTTATGTTTATTTGTGAAATCTTGTAAATTGAGAACTAACATAGTGGAAATATATTCATTACTCATGACATGGGCAAAATGGTTGGTATGTGTATATACGCTTTCTTTTAATGTTCCTTGCATAGAAAGATAAGCACGGGAACAAAAAACATCCGTACATCATTTTAATAGAAAACATTACATGGCCTATAAACCATCTAAAGTTTGTCAGAATTAATTTCTTAATAAAATGTCACTGTATGTAGGTTAATGGCTGACAGAAATGTGGAGCAAAACATGCTATCTTGAAAAATATGTAAGTTTTACTTTATAGTGATTTGCTTGGTTTCTTAAAATGTTAATTGTCTTTGAAAGACTGCATTACAGTTTTTGTGTTTACTTTTCCAGTAGAAGGATAATGTATATTTTTTGATATTTTTCTATCAAAGCATAACATAGAAAACAACCATTTGTGTTAAAAATTTTGGGCTTTAAATTCTGGACAAAGTAGATAAACTAACCAAAATAAACCCCACTTAGAACTTCAACAAAACCTTCAATTTTCAACAAAGTCCCATAATTGGAACAGCTGACACTGGGCAATGCTGGGACATTTATGGCTATAAGAATGCTAAATATTTGCTCTGTCAGAGAGTACCAGTCATATTACTAAAGAATCTAGCATGCAGCGCACTAATGTTACATATTGCTGTCAATGCGGTCTCTCTGTTGATCTCCTGGATGACCAGGGGTATATTGTGCCTTCCTGATTGGAATCATTCCAGTCAGTTGGCTTTAAATGATTTTGCATTTAATCTTTTTCTTTTTTTCACTGATATTTACAAAGTGCTTGGCTGCTATAGCAATAAAGGGTAGACACATACAGTATTTTATGACTAAGCCGTTTTTTCTTTGCACCACTGCATTGCCACGTGATTACTGCCAAATGACAGAGATCATGTGCTGGGAGAGTCAGCTTGTTTGCTCCCACTGTCTTGGGGCACATTTACGGTGGATGTGATTTCATGCAGTTTGCTATGTTTTTTGCAAAGCAGGCAAAGTGCACAGTACTTTCAAATATCCATTCATGTCAGTAAGGCCTGTTTTAGTGGTCAATATACAGCATGCTGCAGTTTCAGTTGATTGCAGATTCCCATTAAAGTCCTGTTGAATGGAGGCTTTCAAAAACGCATGTTACTATATCTGAAAACTACAGGAATGTGCGCTCCCTTTCAATCTCATCTGGTGTTCAACCCTTTCTGTGCACAGTATTAACCTCAATGACACAACAAATTTATAGTGCGCATGAACACTTGCATTGATCGTAATTGGCATATTACATGCTAAGATCATTAACAAAATAAGGTAAAATCAATATCTCAAAATTTAATTAGAAGCTTGAAGTAAAAAAAAAACATTAATTCCTTAGAAGAGATAAAAGATTTTTATTTTCCAATAAATTTGGTATTTCTGTTTTATCTTTTAGAATTGTATTACTCTATAAATAATGTCATGTGATAATGCTTTACGATTCTTTCAATCATCTTTTTTGTTATCCATGTTAATGGCATATTTACTTATAGATTATATGAGAAATTAAGTAAAAAAATGTGTGTTTGTACACTCAGGGACACTTAAGTCACACACACTCGCACACGCATGCACACAAATATGCATATATCAATCACCCTGCATCTGCAGTCCAAGAATGCATGGAGCTGAGGGAAGATCCATAATAACATGAACCTGGCTCTTTCCACAGGGCAAGTATTCTATTTTATCTATAACTGAAAATATTAAAACCCCTAGTCATTAAGGGGTGGTTTGTATTAGAACTGCTTTGCCCTTAAAGTGTTACTAAACCAACAACAGTAAAATCAGTGTGTATATACAGTAAAGCGTGCTTGTTATATTCACAGTGGAACCCTAAGAGGGTAATCTTTTGCATTGCCTAAAAAAGGTTGTTTGATCCTGTCCCCTCTGATCATCTCCTTCCACTATAAATATAAAAATAAAGTGCAGCACTTAATGAATATAGTGCAATCTGTGTATTCACACAGTGTATGTGGTTAATGAAAAATTATGCACAATTACACTATATTCATTAAGGCCTGCATTTTATTTTTATATTGTTATTGTGCCTGGTGTCTAGGTTAAAGTGCAGAGCTGCTGTTTATTTTATGCTTCAAGTGCAGGTACTGTATATTTTTCACAATTATCTCCTTCCACTGTCTCCAATATAACTCCTGACATTTACAGAGCCAGGGGGCAAGGCTGCACATGCACAGTTTGGTGTGTATTGTTATTTGTTTTGGTTTTTTTTCTTGGGAAAGTGCATCTGATCAGCACAGGGCCAATCAGCACTGTCCAGACAGGGGTCCTGCATTCTCCTAGGACAATAGTGGGAGAATAAAAAAAAAACTTCTCCTGCAAGCTTTAACCAGACGATTTTGATAGGGGAAAAAAAAAAAGACTCAAAATGTGCACCATTGTTTCTGGGCTGTGCTATGGGTACAAACAACAAATAATATGCACGTATGTGGTATCGATGCAATCGTCAGGAGCAGGAATCTTTTTTTGGGTTCTTTGGTGGTAAGCTATGGTACTAACAAGAAATATTTCAAGCCAGTTTTCTTTTGATAATAAAAAACGAATCAGGAGATATCCGTTACCATTTTCTACTAAATGAAAGTAGTTGTGATGATATGTACAGTTTTACTAACACATATCAAAGTTGCAAAATTGTGTTTAGGCTTTAAGATTTGTTTTAACCTTAGGCGTGAAGGGGTTGAGGATAAGTGTACTTTTAGGTTAACAATCAGTTTCAGTTATATTTACCCAGCCTGTCTAGCTGCCATAACCTAAAATACCCATCTCCACACAGTCTGCCATAATGTTTAAATCGTACTAAACATGAACATATAAGGGGCAGTCTCTACTCTAGTCCATCCAGTTCAACATGGGTATGTGTGTGTGTGTGTGTGTTACTACCATTTTCAATATCCCTGTGCATTGTGTTCACTAAGACGTGTTAATTGATGTTAGTAGGGATGGACAGCATGGGTAACTGTACTTTAGCTGTATGCTTTTAAGCTTCCAGTACTTTTGAAATCCTGACAATTAAATATAGTAGTTACAAAAGCATAGAATCTGCTCAGCATGAGCAATGCAATACATGAACCAGCTATGGGGTGAGGAGTGGGGGGTTACATAAGCAGTACAAATTAGATATAACACCTAGTTGTAAAGTTGCATGATTACATAGTTAATCAGGTTGAAAAGAAAGTATATCAAGTTTAATTAATATCAAAACATTTATAACTAAAAATTGTATAGTTGCCCATTGGTAATTTCCCATTCCTGACACATATGCATCACTGCATATTGATGGGGTAGCTCAGGCCTTTACTGAAATTATATAACTGACTGCACTAATAATAAAAGCCTATCCTCCCTAGCCTCCCTGAATTTACATTCTTTATAGTCTATCAAACAAAATAAAAGGCAAGAAAACACATATAAAGGGAGCTATTCTTATGCTGCCATGCATATGTGCCAGGAAAGAATTGTTGGTTTTCCTGACAGATGTGTTACAGTATACTGATGGGACATACCAAGCCAAAGGACTAAGGTGAGTAAAAAAAAAAAGGAATAATTATTAAAGATGTAGTTCATTGTATGATGGATCTACCAAACCCCATAGTGGTAAGGGCAGCAGGATCCACCCTGTAATGCACCACCAAGAATGTTTCATAAAAAGATCAAGTTGCAGCCTTGCAGATTTCCTTGGGTGAGACTCCTTTACATGTCACTACTGAAGATGCCATAGCTCTTGTAGAATGTGTCCTGATGCCAGTAGAAGCTTTGATTTTATTTGCACAGTATTCTCCTATTCAGGTAAGTTTGGATGGCTAACTCCACATCCACTATTCCCTGATTACAAGCTGAATGCATTAATAAGACTGGCATTTGTTTATTTGGAATGTTAACCCCTAGAACATGCCTAACATCTGGTCCTACAGTAGTGAAATTTAGCATGTTCATATGTTCATGTGCGGAATTTTTCCAAGACTCTGAAAAAGACAGTTTGAATTGCTGGAGTTGAACTTTGCCAAATTGTTGACTGTGTTGAGCAGTGTCCCAGGAAATGCCATCTTTTTTAATGGTTCTAGCTGACTTTTTTTGTAATGGTTATGATCCACCCGTGGGACTTGGGTATCTGTATGTCCCAATGCTTTAGCGGTTAGGAGAATATCATCTAGATGCAATATGTGTAGACCTTTTTGATGAGGCAATGCAATCAGGGGTGGGAGGACTTTGGAAAAACTTATCGGTGCCTTTGGAAGCCTAAAAGGCCACACATTTGAACTGTAGTTGACTGAAAGTGTCATGTCTTCAGTGGATCACCTGAATAATTGATTGGGGAAATACCATTCAAAATTAGGGCAAAATGTGCTTTTTTAAATCTTTTACATCTAAAACTGGATGAAATCCACCAGGGAGTAGAAGCCTTTGAATCTTAGATCTCAAGATCCAAACTGTACCTCCCCTTGATGCAGAACAGTCTGTACATAAGTCATGTAATGTCTGAAGCTTTATTTTGGACTGAGGAAGACTGTAGTTGATTAGTAAGGTTGCCTACCATAGTTAGTAAGGTTGAATAAAGACACCAGTCCATCCTGAGTGAGTGTCTACAATTGTCCCTATCCCTGTACATTACATCAGTCCTCAAGGAGCCCCATTCATATACTAGGGCCAATTTTGGACAGAAGCCAATTAACCTACCAGCATGTCTTTGGAGTGTAGGAGGAAACCGCCAGGCAGGTAGTGTCATGGTTGGAATTCAAACCAGCAACCCTTTTCCTGCTAGGTGAGAGTGCTAACCACTACACCACTGTGCCGCCCAATTATAATTCCCAATTATTAACTCCCAATTAATAACAAAAATTTGGAAAAAAGATTGAGCCTTGCCCCTACCGTCTCACACTAGATAAGCATTAAAAACGGTCATGTGTGTTCTGCATCCTTCCTGTATTATCTCAAGGAGTCTCTTTTGCCCTCCCGGTTACGATCAATTAGTGCCTATGCATCTGAGATCTCTCTTTCTTTCTCTCTCTTTCTCACTCTCTCTTTATTTCTCTTTCTTTCTCTCTTCCTTTCTCTCTCTCTCTTTCTTTCTTTATCATTGCTTCTCTCTCTTTCTCTCTCCTTTTCTCTTTCTTCTTTCTCTCTGTTTTTTCTCTCTCTCTTTTTCTCTCATCTCTCTCTCTCTCTTTCTTGATCTTTCTTTCTCTATCATTGTTTCTCTCTCTCTCTCCTTTTCTCTTTCTTCTTTCTCTCAGTTTTTTTCTCTCATCTCTCTTTTCTCTCATCTCTTTTTTCTCTCTCTCTCTTTTCTTTCTTTCTCTCTCTCGTTCTCTATGTTTTTTTCTCTCTCCTTCTCTCTCTCTCTCTTTCTCTCTCTTTCTTTTTCTATCATTGTTTCTCTCTCTTTCTCTCTCCTTTTCTCTCTCCTTTTCTCTTTGTTCTTTCTCTCTATTTTTTCTCTTGCTCTTTTTCTCTCATGTCTCTTTTCTCTCTCTCTCTTTTCTCTATATTTGTTTTTTCTCTCTCCCTTTCCCTCTCTCACTCTCTTGCTCTCATTTTCTCTTTCTCTTTCTCTCTCTCTTTTTGCTCTCCTCTTCTCTCTCTCTTTTTCTCTCTCTTTATCTCTTTTTCTATCTCTTTTTTCTCTCTTTATCTCTGTTTCTCTCTCCTTCCCTCTCTCTCTCTCTCTCTCTCTCTCTCTCTCTCTCCTTTTCTCTCTCTCTCCTCTCGTTCTTTCTCTCTTTTTTTCTCTCTTTCTCTCCTTTTCTCTCTTTCTCTCTCTCCCTTGCTCTCCTCTCGTTCTCTCTCTCTATCTCTCTTTTTGCTCTCCTCTTCTCTCTCTCTTTTTTCTCGCTCTTTATCTCTCTTTCTCCTTTTCTCTCTCTTTTTTTCTCTCTATTTTTTTCTCTCACTCTTTCTCTCTCTCCGTGGTAGTAATATAGTAGTATATGTGTTTCCCCCCCCTAATATAGTTGTATTACCTGTTGATCCGCCAATAGATTAGTGACAACACTATTAGAGCTGCAGTAAAATCTCACAGTTTGGTCTTAGAGTAGTTTTTGATGGGCATGTAATTTTAAACAGAAATACCATGTCAACTGAATGTGCTACACAGTATATACTCCATACTGCTTGCTGTGTACCCAATGCTGTATATTATATACCCCAGATAGCTTGCTGTATACACAGTGCTGTACATTATCTACTCCAAACGGCTCAGCTGCTAACTATGTTGTACATTATATACTATATACTGATCCTAGACTGTGCTATATTTTATATACCCTGCAGTGTTCCGCTATGTTGTGCTTTCACTATGCTCTGCATTATATACAGTGTCTCACAGAAGTGAGTACACCCCTCACATTTTTGTAAATATTTAATTATATCTTTTCATGTGACAACACTGAAGATATGACACTTGTATAACAGTGTAAATTTGCTGTCCTCTCAAAATAACTCAACACACAGCCATTAATGTCTAAACCGCTGGCAACAAACTTGAGTACACCCCTAAGTGAAAATGTTCAAATTGGGCCCAAAGTGTCAATATTTTGTGTGGCCACCATTATTTTCCAGCACTGCCTTAACCCTCTTGGGCATGGAGTTCACCAGAGCTTCACAAGTTTCCACTGGATTCCTCTTCCACTCCTTCATGATGACATCATGGAGCTGGTAGATGTTAGAGACCTTGCGCTCTTCCACCTTCCATTTGAGGATGCCCCACAGATGCTCAACAGGGTTTAGGTCTGGAGACATGCTTGGCCAGTCCATCACCTTTACCCTCAGCTTCTGAGGCAGTGGTTATCTTGGAGTAGTGTTTGGGGTCATAATCATGTTGGAATACTGCCCTGTGGCCCAGTCTCTGAAGGGAAAGGCTCATACTCTACTTCAGTATGTCACAATACATGTTGGCATTTGTGGTTCCCTAAATGAACTGTAGCTCCCCATTGCACTCATGCAGCCCCAGACATGACACTCCCACCACCACGCTTGACTGTAGGCAAGACACAATTGTCTTTGCACTCCTCACCTGGTTGCCTCCACACACGCTTGACACCATCTAAATCAAATAAGTTTATTTTGGTCTCATCAGACCACAGGACATGGTTCCAGTAATCCATGTCTTTAGTCTGCTTGTCCTCAGCCAACTGTTTGCAGGCTTTCTTGTGCATCATCTTTAGAAGAGGCTTCCTTCTGGGACGACAGCCATGTAGACAAATTTGATACAGTGTGCGGCGTATGGTCTGAGCACTGACAGGCTGACCCCCACTCCCCTTCAACCTCTGCAGCAATGCTGACAGCACTCATAAGTCTATTTCCTAAAGACAACCTCTGGATATGCTTGGCTGAACACATACTGCACAGTCAATGCTGCTGAGCAATAATCATTGTGGTGTATTTTATATATTATACAATGGTTAACTTTGTGCTCCATACTGTATTGATATTATTTTTATTAAATCATCAAAATATTATGCAGCACTGTTCAGCAAATAATGAAATAGTTTACAACCCTAGACATAAATAATTACAGAGACATAATGCACAGATTTAATTTACAATCTAAACTGTATATTATACATTTCAAACTGCTCCACTGCTTAAACTTGCTGTACATTGTATATTGAATACAAGGTCAGGTCGGAGCATGTAGGCCCTTTACAAAATAATCTGGGGACAAGGAGAAGGCAAATTTATTAAATACTTTCTTCAGCTCTGTGTATACATAGGAGCATGGGAGAGCTCATGTCCATAATGGGGATGGTATTGACACAGCCCCAAATGATGCACTATGGCTCAAACATAATATGTTCCAGAAATATTTAGACATAATAAAGGTGGATAAAGCACCTGGACTAGATGGCATCCACCCATGGATCCTAGAATTGAGAAGAATTGAGCTCTGTCATTTAAAAGTCATTATTTCAAATTTTTAGTCTTTAATGACTGGGATGGTACCACTGGATTGACCTAGAGAATTTGTTGCCCAAATTTAAAAAAGGGATCAAAGTCTTTACCAAGTAACTATAGACCTGTTAGTTTAATTTCTATAGTCTGGAATATCCTGGAGAGTTTCATTAAAAAAAAACAAGTAGATGAGTTCTTGCTGGAAAAATATTTTAAGCAACAAACAGCATGGAAAGACAGAAGTTGTCAAACAAACCTGATTTCTTTTTATGAGGAGGTAAGCAAAACCTTGGACAGAGGGGTGGCTGTGGACGTGGTATACTTGGATTTTGCACAAGCATTTGACACAATTCCCCCCACACGGCTAATGTGTAAGGTAAAGTCTACAGGCTTGCAAAGATCAGATCAGTTTGTAAATGGATAGAAAACTGTCTAGAAAACTGAATTCAGAGTAGTGAATAATGATTCTTACTCTGAATGGTCTAAGGTTATCAGTGGTGTACCCCAAGGATCAGTGTTGGGACCCTTACTTTTTAATACCTTTATAAATGATATAGGGTCTGGGATTAAAAGTACCATTTCAGTGTTTGCAGATGACACCAAGCTATGAAATGGAATAACATACTTACAAGAGGTCTCAAACTTACAAGCCAACCTCAATGCTCTGTTTAATTGGACAACTATAAGGCATATGAGGTTGAATGTTGATAAATGTAAAGATATGCTCTTGGGGGCTAAGAATATGCATGCATCATACATACTGGGTGGAGTACAACAGGGGGAATCCATAGTGGAGAAGGATCTGGGGTTTTTTGTAGATCATTAGCTTAATAATAGCATGCAATGCCAAGCTGCTGTTTCCACAGCAAGCAAAGTATTTTCTTGTATTAAGAGAGGTATGGACTCCAGAGAGAGAGATATCATTTTGCCCCTGTTCAAATCATTAGTACGCCCTCATCTTACATAGTTAGTCAGGTTGAAAGAAGACACAAGTCCATCTAGTTCAACCACTATCTGGAATATGCAGTTCAGTTTTGGGCACTGGAGAAATTGCAGAGAAGGGCATCCAAACTGATAATAGCCATGGACGAACTCGGCTCTGAGGAAAAACTAGAGCAACTGAATTTATTCTCTCTTGAGAACAGGAAATTAAGGGGGGATAGGATCAACATGTACAAATACATAAGGAGTCCATATAGTGAACTTGGTGTTGAGTTATTCACTTTAAGATGATCACAGAGGACAAGGGGGCACTCTTTACGTCTAGAGGAAAAGAGATGTTATCTCCAAATACGGAAAGGTTTCTTCACAGTAAGAGCTGTGAAAATGTGGAATAGACTCCCTCAAGAGGTGGTTCTGGCCAGCTCAGTAGATTGTTTTAAAAAAGGACTGGATTCTTCCCTAAATCTACATAATATAGCTGGGTACTAACATTTACAGGTGAAGTTGAGCCTGAGAAAATCCGATTGCCTCTCAGGGGATCAGGGAGGATTTTTTTCCTCTGCTGTTGAAAATTGGATCATGCTTTTCTGGGGTTTTTCACCTTCCTCTGGCTCAACTGTGGGTGAAGGATTGTGTATATGGCATTGTATGATATATATATATATATATATATATATATATTTTTTTTTTTATTATTATTATTATTATTGGTTAAACTAGATGGACTTTTGTCTTTCTTCAACCTGACTGTCATGGTTATGCAGTGATCTTCCTGTGTTTGCTTACCTCCCCTCATGTGTTCAGACTAAGAGACCAGCCACTTCCACCTGGGGGTTTTTATAACCTCTCCTCTAAGCATGGCTCCACCCCAGGCCCTATCAGGGAGCCCTATATTAACCTGTGCACTGCAGGCCATCAGGGCTGATCAACCATTGTGTATTCCTTTGTGTGTTCAGCTTCCTGTTTCCTGCCGTGTGTTTTTCTGTTGTTCCGTTACCGATTTTGGCGTGTCTTTGACTATCCCTGTTTGCCTGTGATCCTGACCTTTTGGCGTGTCCCTGTCTATTTCTGTCTGCTTGTGGCCCCGACCTTGGCTTTGTCCCTTACCTTCCCTATCCTCCTGTTGCCTACTGTGGGTGTGAGCTGGGGAACCCTGGGGGTCGCGACCTGGAGCCAAGTTCATCCTCACCACTAGAGGCGCTGGTGAACACCTGCTGGCTCTTAGACTCTGCGCCCCAGGGAATCTTATGCTCTAACCCCAGTGGGATCTGTCCCCCGTCTGCAGCAGTCAGCCGTAGGGTCCACAACCTTGCGGTGCACTCCAGATCCCTACGGTGTGCATCTGTCACCTCGCCTCAAGGTGACCTGACAGTTTGATCAGCCATGGACCCGGCTGACGTGCCGCTTCCTGCAGATGATCCATTGCAGAGCTTAGTTCGCAGACTTGAGACCCAAGAATCGCATCAGACCCAGGTAATGCGATTCCTTCAGGTTCAGGCCTCATTAGGACCCCCGGTTCAACAACCTCAACCGCTATCTGCCGCTGCACCTATTGCATCAATCGCAGCCACACATTCATTACAACTACCAGCTCCAGTCCGTTTCTCTGGGGACTCCAAGGCTTGCAGGGGGTTCCTTAGCCAGTGCACAATTCATTTTGAACTTCAGCCCCAAAACTTCCTGTCCGATCGGGCAAAAGTCGCATATATCATATCCCTCCTGTCCGGCGAGGCTTGGGCTGCCCCTCTGTGGGAACTGAATGATCCAGTGGTTTCTAGCCTGTCTGATTTCTTGAAACTTTTTCGGAATATCTTCGAGGAACCGGGTCGTGTCTCCTCAGCGGCTAGCGCTCTTTTACGTCTCCGTCAAGAGTCTGCGTCTGTGGGACAGTATGCTCTTCAGTTCCGTATCCTCACAGCTGAATTGAGCTGGAATAATGAGGCCCTAGTTGCAACCTTTTTACGTGGCTTCTCTGATAGAGTGAAGGATGAATTAGCAGGAAGATCCCTTCCTGCTGATCTGGACAGTGTCACCTTGTGTAACCAGATCGATATTTGCTTTCAGGAGAGGGTCCTCGAAACAAGATGCCAGCACTCCCCGTTCTTTAGGCAGCCTGAGCCCCTAGTCCCTTCTCTTCGATCCGAGGAGCACCCCCTGCCTACTGAGGAACCTATGCAGTTGGGCTGGACTAAGTTATCTCCCGAAGAACGTGCTAGGCGCAGAACTCTGGGCCTATGCCATCTATTGTGGGGCCAAAGGTCATTTCCGTGACACTTGTTCTCTTCGTCTGGAAAAACGCTCAGGGCTAATACATCTGGAAGGTGGAGTATTAGACCCTGAAATGTCACCTTCACCTTCTTGTCTTCTCCTTTCTGTGTTGCTTCATGTCGGTGCTTCCTCTCGTTCGGTCTCAGCACATCTGGATTCCGGAGCCGCTGCCAATTTCATGGATTGGGAAACTGCATCCTCCATGAGACTTACCCTTTTGCCCCTTACAACACCATTGGTGGTCTTAGCGATTGATGGCACGGTTCTCCCAGGGGGCCCTATCCGCTTCCAGACTCTTCCTGTTAAGATGTCAGTAGGGACACTCCACCAGGAGTGGATATCCTTCCTTGTCTTACCTAAGGCTTCATCTCCTATCATATTAGGTCTTCCTTGGTTACGGCTCCATTCTCCACACGTTGACTGGTCTGCTGGACAGATCCTGGCTTGGGGTTCCTCCTGTTCCTCTTCCTGCCTACTCAAGGGTACCCCAAAGGAGAAACTTCCTGTTACCACCATCCCAGTATCTTCTGCTCTTCCCGCTGTATATAGCGATCTCTGGGATGCGTCCTGCAATAGTCGGACTGATGCACTCTCTAGGTCATGTGGTACTCTGGATGAGGGGCCCACCTATGAACCTGAGTCGATCATTCACTCCAGTTCGCATAACCATTTACCTTTGTCTGTCCCTAATCTCCCTTGGATGCACAGCCAGGCTAACTTGTCTGCAAGTTCCACAGTTGCTATGCCCTGTGATGCGATTGAGATGGTCGCTACAGCTGACAATACTATTCAGTCGATCTCTGCACCAGTTATGCCAGTCCAGCCCATGCCCAATGAGCTTCCTGCTTCTTGTTCAGCACCTTCCGTGACCTGGCCTCACCCTACTGTTACTATGTCCGTTCAAACCCGTTTAAGAGGCTCAATCCATCCTTTGGATAGAATACCTAATTCGGCCAGGAGGGGTTTTTAATCTTTTTCTCAGGGTTCTCTGCATTCTGTTTGTGTTGCAGCTATCCAGCTTGACTCTTGTGACATGTCACTTTCTAACCAACCGGACCTCAGGGATCCACTGATCCCTGCCCAGTCTGGTGGTCCTGTTATGGATGCTCAGCTCATCTTTAAGGGTGTGGGGGACCCTGCTCAGACTCCTGATCTTCTCATGCCCTTACCCATTCCTAAAAAGCCTTTAGTCCTCAAGTCCTCTCTTCCTCTCCCTACCTCTGTTTCGGTCTCTGAGGATAATCTAAAATACGAGGTTAGTCAAGTTTTGGATTCCTGGCTCCGTAAAGGCATTCTTCAGTACCTCGTACTTTGGAAAGGGTTGAGCCCTGAGGAGAGGTCTTGGATCACTGCATCTGAGGTCTTTGCTCCCTGTCTGTTAAAGAGGTTCCATCTGGAGTTTCCCTTTAAGCCTGGACCCAGGCGGGGGAGGGGGAGGCCTCGTAAGAGGGAGGGTACTGTCATGGTTATGCAGTGATCTTCCTGTGTTTGCTTACCTCCCCTCATGTGTTCAGACTAAGAGGCCAGCCACTTCCACCTGGGGGTTTTTATAACCTCTCCTCTAAGCATGGCTCCACCCCAGGCCCTATCAGGGAGCCCTATATTAACCTGTGCACTGCAGGCCATCAGGGCTGATCAACCATTGTGTATTCCTTTGTGTGTTCAGCTTCCTGTTTCCTGCCGTGTGCTTTTCTGTTGTTCCGTTACCGACTTTGGCGTGTCTTTGACTATCCCTGTTTGCCTGTGATCCTGACCTTTTGGCGTGTCCCTGTCTATTTCTGTCTGCTTGTGGCCCCGACCTTGGCTTTGTCCCTCACCTTCCCTATCCTCCTGTTGCCTACTGTGGGTGTGAGCTGGGGGACCCTGGGGGTCGCGACCTGGAGCCAGTTGTAGCCAAGTCCATCCTCACCACTAGAGGCGCTGGTGAACACCTGCTGGCTCTTAGACTCAGTGCCCCAGGGAATCTTATGCTCTAACCCCAGTGGGATCTGTCCCCCGTCTGCAGCAGTCAGCCGTAGGGTCCACAACCTTGCGGTGCACTCCAGATCCCTACGGTGTACATCTGTCACCTCGCCTCAAGGTGACCTGACACTGACTAACTATGAATATTGTACAGTGCACAGCTGTATACACCATAATGCTTATTATTGTTCCAGAGTATTTTCCTCCTGGAGAAGGGGCGCTCAAGGGGGAATATGATTGCAATATACCTACAAATCTGAAAATGGTGACCCTAGCATTGGGATAAAAACGTTTAATCCAAGGTCTTTAAAGAAGATACAGAGCCACACAATGAAGTTGGATGAGAATCTGTTCAATCTTAAACTGTGTTAGGGGTTGTTTACTGTTAAGGATGGTAAGGATGTGGAAAAAAATGCAATGTTTAGTTGGACAGCCAAACCAATGCCCACACCTAGGCAGTTCAGTGCTTCATGTTCTCCTGCTCCAAAAGAAAGTGAATGAGGGTCCATTTAACATTGTTACAGGAAGACATCTGAAGATAGTATAGGTTTGTCCAAGAATGTTTTATTCCAAATACGCTGCATAGGTCCTTTTATCAATTGCCACTAGAAGACACCTTGAAAAAAATGGATCCATTGTGGATTTTTTGGGGAATGTACTCAAATGATTCAATGTGTCTGTCTCTAAAGCCTGGATAACTATGAGTAACTTCAAACATTTTGCTTTTTTTTTTTTAATGCCACCAACCAAAGTGGTATACAATATGTTACTAAACACAGTTTTTTAGCCTTGGTCACAAATTGTGTTGGAAATTCTCTCAAACCTTTAAAGGCTAAATTCACCTTTGAAACATAAATGCTACACCAGTACTTAGGGTGTAACATATAACATGTTCCAGCTCCTGATCAGTGTGCTTGTAGTACATTCACTCTTCCTCCATTTTGTTACTGAAAGCCCGTACAGAGGTATGGGCGGATTGATGGAGGATGAGTGTGCAGAAGCCTGATAGTGCACCCTCAATCCACTGATCGTGGGTACAATGCAGGCTCTCTTAGGAAAAAATAATAAATGCACATTTTTTTCTGCAAAAATAT
This sequence comes from Lithobates pipiens, assembly GCF_037356315.1. NCBI lineage: Eukaryota > Metazoa > Chordata > Amphibia > Anura > Ranidae > Lithobates > Lithobates pipiens. The sequence continues at coordinate 242,464,239 of NW_027507764.1, read as the reverse complement.
GTACGTTTATTATTTTTTTCTAAAAAATAAATTTAACTGACAGTGAGGAAAAAAAATATTTGATCCCCTGCTGATTTTGTTTGATGGCCCACTGACATAGAAATGATCAGTCTATAATTTTAATGGTAGGTTTATTTTAACAGTGAGAGAAAGAATAGCAACTTAAAAAACTAAAAAAAACGCATTTCAAAAAAGTTATTAAGATTTCTGGCTTCCAGGTTTCTTCTATACAGAAAACAAGCTGATATTAGGAGCATTCTCTTAAAGGGTATTCCAGCATGACAATGACCCAAAATACATGGCCAGGGCAACAAAGGAGTGGCTCAAGAAGAAGCACATTAAGGTCCTGGAGTAGTCTAGCCAGTCTCCAGACCTTAATCCCATAGAAAATATGTGGAGGAAGCTGAAGGTTTGAGTTAACAAACATCAGCCTCGAAACCTTAATGATTTGGAGAGGATTTCATAGTTTCATAGTTAGTTAGGTTGAATAAAGACACCAGTCCATCCAGTTCAACCTGAGTGAGTGTCTACAATTGTCCCTAGCCCTGTACATTTCACACTCACATTGGTCCCTACCCTCAAGGAGCCCACAATTGATTTGCAAAGAGGAGTGGAACAAAAACCCTCCTGAGATGTGTGCAAACCTGGTGGCCAACTACAAGAGACATCTGACCTTTGTGATTGCCAAAAAGGGTTTTGCCACTAAGTCATTTTTTTGTGAAGGGGTCAAATACTTATTTCACTCATTAAAATGCAAATCAATTTATAACTTTTTGAAATGCATTTTTTCTGGATTTTTTGTTGTTATTATGTCTCTCATCATTAAAATTATAGATTGATAATTTCTTTGTCAGTGGGCAAACATACAAAATCAGCAAGGGATCAAATACATTTTTACCTCACTGTATAACCTTTCTAATCCTTTTAACACTGTTCCCGAGACACAAAATAACACTTAAACTGAACCATAAAATGTAGCCTTTATTACATAGTGAGCCATGTTGAAAAGAAGGCACAAGTCTCCCTAGTTCAACCAATAGAAATAAATAAACAAATAGAAACCTTCATATACAGAAATTGAAACCCACATTGGATCCAGAGGAAGGCAAAAATTCCCTAATTGAATCCCTAAAATAAACACCCAATTATGGATGTAAACCTAAGCCTATTACTAAACCCAACACTGTATCCTGGCCTAGGCCGACAAGAGTCCCTGCTAGCTTGTGCTACACTGTTAGTGTGGGGTCTTATGCGGTGGATTGGGCTAAGAGGCAAATTAGTCTAGTGCCCCTATAAAGCGGCCGCACTGCTTCTAGTATGCGGGCGGCATTCTGCAACTGTGGGGGGGGGGGGGGGGGTGCCGCTTCTAATTTTGACTGTCCTATCATCGTGAACCACAAACCTTCCTCGCTGTGCTATGTTTTCTGCTTCACCATTGGCATGGTTATATCTTTAGTCCTCTCCATAAAACTATCAGAAATTTGTGCTTAAAGTAGAACTATAAGCAACTTTTTTTTTCATTTTAAATAGAGTAAGGGAGGGTTATAACCCCTGTTAGTTGATTTTTGACCATCTCTGACCCATTGCAGAGATTTCCCTTCACTTCCTGCCCCATAGCCAAACAGAAAGTGAGAGGAAATATATGCAAATTAAGGGAATCCATTGCCCCCCCCACCCAGGCCCTTAGAACTAGTGTCCACAATAGAAAACGTCAGGGCAGGTCTTAAACAGCAAGGGGTGTGGCCTTGACCGGAAGGGGTGGGTTATATTTAAATTAGGGGGTACACAAGTTTAGTCAAGCCTAGGGCAGCGCAAAACCTAAATACACTACTGACTAAACCCTCAACAAAAACAACCTCCTAACATTCAACTTTAACTCTAATTAAATTCCTAACATTTACATAAAAAAATCCATGAAAAAAAAATGTACTTCCTTTATCAAACATTATAAACACCTAATTATTGGTGCCAAAACATAACACTATTGCACAGAGATCTCAAAGCCCCGAAAACGATTGGTTTAAAAATGCTGGTTGTGCCTTTATCTTCTCATTCAGCAATTTTTCTAATGCCGCGTAAACACAATTGGAAATTCCGCCAGCAAAAGTCCGATGAGAGCTTTTGGTCGGAAAATGCGATTGTGTGTATGCTCCATCAGACTTTTGCTGGCGGAATTTTGGCCAGCAAACGATTGAGAGCATGTTCTCAATTTTTCGGCCAGAAAAAGTTCCTAGCCGAAAATGTGTTTGTATGTTATTCAGACGTGCAAAAACACACATGCTCAGATTCAAGTACGAGATGGTCTGGTAAAACTACCGTTAATAATGGACATAGCACATTCGTCATGCTGAATGTTTTAACCACTTCAATACCGGGCACTTAAACACCTTCCTGCCCAGACCAATTTTGAGCTTTCAGCGCTGTCGCACTTTGAATGACAATTGCGCGGTCATGCTACACTGTACCCAAATGAAATTTTTATCATTTTTTTCCCACAAATAGAGTTTTCTTTTGGTGGTATTTGATCACCTCTACGGTTTTTATTTTTTGCGCTACAAATAAAAAAATACCAAAAATTTTGAAAAAAATAATGTTTTTTTTTGTTTCAGTTTCAAAACTTTGTAAATAAGTATGTTTTCTCCTTCACTGATGGGCACTGATGGGGCTACACTGATGGGCACTGATAAGGCGGCACTGATGGGCACCAATGAAGTGGCACTGATGAAGTGGCACTGATGAGGTGGCATTGATGGACACTGATATGTGGCACTGATAGGCGGCACTGATGGGTGACACGGATGGGCGACACGGATGGACACTGATAGGTGGCACAAATTGGCACTGATAGCTGGCACAGATTGGCATGGATGGGTGGCACAGATGGGCATGGATAGGCGGCACAGATGGGCATGGATAGGTGGCACAGATGGGCATGGATAGGCAGCACAGATGGGCATGGGTGGGCACTGATAGGCGGCACAGGTGGGCACTGATAGGCGGCACAGGTGGGCACTCATAGGCGGCACAGGTGGGCACTCATAGGCGGCAATGGTGGGCACTCATAGGCGGCATTGGTATTATACTGTACTAATGGATGCCAATCAGTGCCAAACAATAATGCATGCCAATCAGTGATGCCCATTGTGGGCACTGATTGGCATCCATTATGGGCACTGATTGGCATCCATTGTGCTGACTGGCATCCCTGGTGGTCTAGGAAGGATTACCTTTTGCTGGGCATCCCTGGTGGTCTGATGGCGTCCCTGGTGGTCCAGTGTGGGCATCCTCGGGGGGGCTGTGCTGATAATCGATCAGCACAGACCCCCCCTGTCAGAGGAGCAGCCGATCGGCTCTCCTCTACTCGCGTCTGACAGACGCGAGTGAGGAAAAGCCAATCACTGGCTCTTCCTATTTACACTGTGATCAGCCGTGATTTGAAAACGGCTGATCACGTGGTAAAGAGTCTCCGTCGGAGACTCTTTACCGAGATCGTAGTTGCCGGGTGTCAGACTGACATCCCGCAACAACGATCGCCGCGATGCGCGCCCCCATATGACGTCCGATCAGGATTATGAAACCACTTTGCCACCGTCAATTGCCTATAGGGCGGGCGGCAAGTGGTTAAAATAGTTTAATGCAGCGCATTCTCTTCTTCTTTAGAATGCTAGAAGAATGAAGTTGTTTTGCTGCTCATATTCTCACAAACTTCTTTATTATTTCTCGTGATCTCATGAATATTTTTTTTTTTAAGCCAGATCTCCATAATAATGTTTGAACTTTTTTTTATTGTATTTTTTATTTATTTTTTTATCAAGAACTCCTTTTTTGGAATATTTTTTAATTATTTTCTAGTCATCTCCATCATTTTTTTTGTGTGTGTCAAGTTTACACAACAACATTATTATCTTGTTAGGTTGGTGTCCCTTGTAAGGTTGGTTGATGTCCTTTGTTAATTTGACATTGTATTTTTGAAATGTAACTGTCTATTCACAAACAAACTGTCCTGTTTGAAGAAAAACACATATGCAAGTATTTTCAAAAAAACAAATCTCCATTTATTCTGGCTGATAACAAAATAAAGAAGGCAACGATGGAGAAACTGTTGGAATTTGTGAAGCCTTTCTACCCCAGGGCACACATCAACTATTTGAAAAATAAAATTGGTAGCTTGAGAAGTCCATATAATGAGGAGCACCATCTGGTCTAGGACTCCCAGAGATCATGAACAGCTGCAGATGACATGGTACTACAACAGTCTGCATCTTCTGTTAGACCAGACTGAACCCAGGCCATCACTTTCTTGTCTTCCTTGCAGCCTTCCTTAGAGGCTGTGGCTCTGGAGGTGGACTTGTGGCAGGAGGAGGAGGAGTATGGGCGAGGACACATAAGTGCATGTTAGCACTTATTTGGCCACTCTACCCCTTCTGAATGGCCTCAAAAAAAAATTCTCACACCTGAGACATTGGCACTCTATTTGCTGTAATTTAGCAACTACAGAGCCGCATTAGCGTCCTTATGAAAAGGATGAATGTATCATCACACCAAGTGGTATAGTGGATACATATTGGTAACAAAGCGTGCCACGTCCTGAATTTAAATCATATAAAAATGAAAGGAAAAAGGGGCTATGGACTTTCTAGACATAGCTACAAAAATGTTTTAGTTTAAAAAGATATAATTTTATATATATATATATATATATATATATATATATATAAAACAATAAATTCAAAAACAACTTTAAAAGTCCACATATTGAAGAGGGCCAACTATCATGGGAAGCATGGACTGTACCCAAACCCCAATCTGCGAAAGGCCAAAATTATGACAAAAGTTGTGAAGAATCTGTGCCGGAATTTTGGGATACGACGTTCCAAGGAGCAATTGAGAAAACGCTGGTCAGACCTCAGGATCAGTACAGAAGGATAAAGAAAGTGCTTCAAAAAAGTAGGTACTTGTCGTGTGTTCCTATTATGATTATTAACTTGCATGCTGCTCCATGTGCTTTTATTTACTGTTGTACAGTTTAAAATGGCTACTTTCATGTTCGTGGGCACAGTAATCGTTCCTAGGAAACATAGTTCATTTGCCAACTAAATACAATGTTTTTAGCTGATATAGGGTTAACTACATTTAGTCATGCTAATTTGTATTAAAAGAAGTTTAGGACATTGTTGTCTAGATGTCTTTGAAACTAAAATGAATTGAAAACTTGATTCAGTGTAATGTAAGGAGAGGACACTCAGCAGCTGTTTACACATCTGGACTCAGGAGCACTAGTGTGGGACACCAGAGCACGTTTTTTAGGGTGACCCACACGGGTGTTCCAGTGGATACTTGGGGCATCTCCATGTGTGAAACTTGTCCAAATAAGGTAAGTATTCCAGCTTGGTTAAGGGAATTAATCATGTCTTCAACTTGGAACTCTGCCCAAACAGATAATTGTACCCCACTTCCAAGCAATGTTTCACATTCATATTTCTGGCCACAAATATCTGTGTGCTAAGTATACCTTTTGTTTCATTCTCATAGGGGAGAAAAGACTTGGTCCAGCTGAGGACACCAGCAACACCACACCTCAGGAAGAAAGGGAGCAGAGGATTGTGGTAAGTCAGGATGTGGAGGAAGGAGAGGTGGAAGAAGTGCTCAAAATTGGTACCACAACAGGTCAGTGTCAGACACCACAGATTCAGGTAATATATGTATGCCTGCATATTTATAATACAATACATGGTGTGTATTTTTATTTTAGGTGATGTGCAGGTTGTGGAACCAAAATCAACGAATTTCACCAGTGACACGGCTTATCCAGGAAATAATGTGGTGTAGTCGGGATTTAGACCTTATCAAAGAAAAAACCAAGGAGATTGAACAAAGACTGAAGAACATGATTGATGTACTAGGGAGAATCTAAAGCCTAAAAAGATTAAAAATCTAAAGTCCACTTATTAGATTCCCCACCCCCTCTGATGGCCCATTGTCAAAATTTTAGAGGGGGGGATTCTAAATGAGTTTGGGAGCCCAAAAAAGCCTCTCACACTCTGCATGACTTAAGGACAACAATAATATTTGTATACATTATATGGGGTGTTTAGGGTAAAGCACTGCAATGGAGCTGACAAAATACGTTGTTAAGTGACTAGGCTGGGCTTTATGGGCCCAGGATAGCATGCTGGGGAGGTTAGTGAAGGCAAATATGCATGTAGGCCAAAAAAAAAGCATTAAAAGTTTCCAGCATGCATGAGGACAAAGGGGACATTCACAGCATTACAATCAGGGTAATTATGGAATGGTGAAAGAAATACAAAACATTAGCATACATTAAATACATATAATGTGATGTTAAAGGATAAAACTTACCCTAATATAGTCCTTCTGCAGGACCTGAATAATAGCAGAACAGGTCTCTGGAATAATGATCCCCAGAGCCTGGGGGGAGATCCCTGTAGAGAACTTGAGGTTTTGTAGACTTCTCCCCGTCGCCAAGTTCTGCAAGGTGGCGAATAGCATCTGCTTGGGAGGGATGGCTTGCCGCCTGCAGGTGTCCTGCCTGCTAATATAAGGGGTGAGCAAAGCCAACAAACGGTGAAAAATGGGGTCCGTCATCTGGAGAAAATTCCTGAAATCAGGGTTATTATCCTGGATCTCACGTAGCAAAGGCATATGAGAGAATTGGTCAAGCTGGAGTAACCAATTCTTGGTCCATGAACTCCTCCCCACCCTGTTCATGGACTGGGCTTGGGTCAAAGTAAGAACTCCATCACCAAGCCCCCGCACAGCATGAACTCTACGACGAGTATGTAACCACAACATCGCTTCAAAACGGTCGGCTGGTCAGGACGAACTAACCGACGCACTGAAGAACAGCAAGGCCTGTGAATAGCAAGCTGAAAATCGGTAACGAGCAGACAAGAACGCACTGAAAAACAGATACAAACTGACTACACACACTGAAAACCAGATACAAACCCACAAGCACAAACTGAACAGCAGTAAAACGATCGAAATAAGCTTGAGTCTGAAAAGTGTGAATCGTCTGTCACCAAACTTCCACTAACACGAGATAAACACAAGATTAGCAGAAGGAGCCCAAAGGGTGGTGCACTGGGTATTGAACTTGCTTTTTCTAGTCCCGTCGTACATGTTGTACGTCACCGTCAACGCGTTCTTGACGGTCGGAATTTGATGTGACCGTGTGTATGCAAGACAACTTGAGCAGAATCCTGCTGGAATCCTGTCGGAAAAACCATCAGAGCTTTTTCCAACCAAAATTACAATTGTGTGTAGACGGCATAAGGACTTGTTTCCCAGGCCTTCCATAGGAAGCCAGTGGATGGGGATATAGATTACGCTATCATGTTCCACTTTCTGAATCAGGATAGCCTCCATCAGCTTCCTAGTACATTTAGAAAACGTAGACTTTTTTTTACTCTTTCTGATACCTGGACACAAACTGTAGTACAAGGAATGTGTATTATGTGGTGTTGGATCTTTCCCCCTGTATTCTGCCTCCAGTACTCACACTGGGCGGACCAATACCCATGTCAGCAGCTAACTAGCCAGTTTCCCCCCAGCAGAGTACTGTATGTGTATTAACCCCTCAGTACCTAGTGTGCAGTATCTGTACAATAACCTATTAGTCATCAGTATTCACAATAACCCTTCACTACCCCTTAGTCAATAAATCCCAGTGGACTAGGGTTATCTTGTTGGGAACCTGTCTACTGGGTATGGGAGTTGTTCCCTCAGTAATCACTTTTAAAATCATGCCCATTAACTTCTCATTGACAAGTTGCAGAGGTACCCCAACAAAGAGAGTAGTGGAAGAGATGGAGTTGAAAGTGACACTGAAAGTGCACTGAGATAGGTAGGAGGAGAACCATGATAAAGCGGAATCACAGAGGCCAAGGGAGTGTAGTTTGCTGAGGAGTAGCAGGTGGTCAACTGTGTCGAAGGCAGCAGAGAAGTCTAAGAGTATGAGTATGGAATAATGGCCATTGGTTTTAGCAGTTAGTAGGTCATTGGTGAGTTTTAGTACGGCAGTTTCAGTGGAATGTTGTGGTTGGAAGACGGACTGTAGGGGGGGTCGAGAAGGTTGTTGTCCGTGAGGTAGCGACGCATTCGGTCATGGACAAAGGCGTTTGATGAGCCTTAAGGCAAATGGGAGCAAGGAGATGGGTCTTAAGTTATTCAAACAGGTGGGATCTAGTGAGGGTTTTTTAAGTATGGGGGTAACTAGTGCATGTTTGAGCAGGGAAGGAAAGGTGCCCGGAGGAGTGGGGGAGGTTGAAGATGTGGGTTAGGGAGTTTAGGAAAGAGTGGGAAGGTGGTCACAGTAATTGTGTGGGGACAGGGTCCAGGGGACAAGTGGTGAGGTGGGCCATGGAGAGGAGTTTATCAACTTCATCGGTGGAAACTGAGCAGAAGGAGGAGGATATTGAGTGTGGTTTTGGACCTGATGTATTGGGTAGGGGACGAAGTTGAATGCTGGATATCTCCTTGTGAATTGTGTCGATGTTGCCTTTGAAATGGATGGCAATCTGTTGAGCGGTAAGCAGATTGGTGGGTGAGGGCAGTGGGGGATGAAGTAAGGAATTAAGGGGAAAAGAGTTGACAAGGTTTGGATGAGAGGATTTTAATGAGAGTGTTGTAGTAGGTTTGTTTAGCAGTGTGGAGGCAGGAGTTGTATTTCAGGAGGGCAGATTTGTAGAGGGTAAAGTCTTGCAGGGACTTAGATTTACACCATGCTCGCTCAAGAGCACGGCTGCGTCTCTTGAGACTTCTGGTGTTGCCTGTTTGCCAGGGTTGTGGCATATGGGGCCAGTTTCTGAGTGTAGAAGGAAGAACAAATACATCTAGGGAGGATGACAGCGTGTTGTAGATAGAAGTGGTTAAGTCTGGGCAGGACAGGGGTGTGATTTTGGCATAAAGGCCATCAGTAGCAGAATGAATAAGGGAAGGGTTGAGGTTGCAAAGGTTTCTGCAGGTAGTGGTTTGTGGGTTGGAAGCATGGGAGGTAGGAGACAAGGAGAGTGTGAAAGGTTGTAATCAGAGGAAAGGGGGTGTTAGAGAGGTTGTAGGGAGTGCAGCAATGGGAGAATATGAGGTCGAGAGTATTACTGGTTGAGTGAGTGGTGGTTTGTGTCCATTGTGTTAGGTTAAAAGAGGAGGTTAGGTTGAGCACTTGAGAAGTGGTTGCAGTATTAACATTGATTGGAATGTTATATAAACATTGTCTCTTCATACGTTAGTATCTCAGAGAAGCATTCTTTACCTTCATTAAATATATCACAGCAGCTTATCCTGTCTCACTCTCTTAAAACCATCAGCACAAACAGGTAAAGTAGAGTCCAGAGAGGAGGGGGTAGAGAGGGTCGATAGGGGGAGAGGGATATGTGCACAGCAGGTCTCACAGCTGGGGACAGAGGGTAAGGGACAGAGTCACCTGTAGTCCCGTTGGCTTCCTTCCTTTCACCTCCAGGAGGGGGGGCTGCTCTCACCAGCCACCGCTAATCTCTCACTGTGGCCGAGTCCGTTCTGTACAGGTTCTCTCATCCAGGAGGGTAAGGGGGAGGGGGCTATCGCCAGCCCCATTCAGAATACTGCTATAGCCAGGTCCTGCTTTCTTCTTCTGTCCGGTGGATGCAGGGCTGCTCTCACCAGCCTCCACCGCTTTCAATACCGGCCGCAACCTGCTCTGCACAAGGGGGGTCAGATCAACCTAGTGGGGAGCCTCCACGCCGTGTCCCCGGGCGTCCATCCGGGTCCTCCACCTCCGTGGGTGCCGGTCTCTCCTCGGCCCTCACGGCCGCCGTGTCGGGCTCCTCCCCCAACGCTCTGACGTCACATCACACACCCCCGCTGCTTCAGTCACAATCCTTCTGATTGCTCCCAACATTGATTGGAATGTTAAAGTCACCTAGTATGATGGCATTAACCCCATTAGTGCTCATTCCACAGTGCATAGGTGATTATTATTCACCACCCGGCCCTCAATCCTCAGCCTTATCTCCTCAGTGCTCAGTTTCCAGTGCATGAACCTTAAATAATATACTAACTTATGTACAGTATGTTACCCCTCAGCACCCAGTGCACAGCACATGTGCAGTAACACCTCTGCAGCTAGTCCCCATCAGGCATAAAAAACCCTCAACTCATGTGTGCTAACATCAATCCGCTAGAATATGTGAATTAACCTTTTAGCAACCAGTTCGCAAGGTGTGTATTAATACCTCAGCACCCAGTCTCGAGAACAAATGCATTAACGCCTCAGCACCATTCTCCATTGCATGACTTCCAATAGAAGACTTAAAAAATGTAAATGTTAAGCATATGCCATGCAATATATATTGTGTTAAATCTTCACAGCAATAATAAAGCAATATAAGTTGGATAAAAAAGGCTTTAAACTTCTATGAGGAGGTGATTTGCCAGCTAGATAAAGGAAGACACGTAGACGTGGTGTATCTGGATTTGGCAAAAGCATTTGACACAGTTCCCCATAAATGTTTACTGTACAAAATAAGGTCCGTTGGCATGGACCATAGGGTGTGTCAGGGGTGGGTAGTGGGGTCCCCCAGGATTCTGTGCTGGGACCAATCCTAATTAATTTGTTCATAAATGACCTGGAGGATGGGGTAAACAGTTCAATCTCTGTATTTGTGGACAATACTAAGCTAAGCAGGGCAATAACTTCTCCGCAGAATGTGGAAACCTTGCAAAAAGATCTGAACAAATTAATGGGGTGGGCAACTACATGGCAAATGAGGTTCAAAGTAGAAAAATTTAAAATAATGCATTTGGGTGGCAATAATAGGAATGCAATCTGTACACTGGGGGGAGAACCTCTGGGGGAATCTAGGGTGGAAAATGACCTGCGGGTCCTAGTAGATGATAGGCTCAGCAATGGCATGCAATGTCAAGCTGCTGCTAACAAAGCAAACAGAATACTGGCATGCATTAAAAAGGGGATCAATTCCAGAGATAAAATGATAATTCTCCCACTCTAGAAGACTCTGGTCTGGCTGCACCTGGAATATGCTGTCCAGTTCTTGGCACCAGTCCTCAGGAAGGATGTACTGTAAATGGAGCAAGTACAAAGAAGGGCAACAAAGCTGATAAAGGGTCTGGAGGATATTAGTTATGAGGAAAGGTTGCAAGCACTGAACTTATCCTCTCTGGAGAAGAGACACTTGAGAAGGGATATGATTTCAATGTACAAATACCATACTGATGACCCCACAATAGGGATAAAACTTTTTCGCAAAAGGGAGTTTAACAAGACTTGTGGCCACTCATTAAAATTAGAAGAAAAGAGGTTTAACCTTAAACTTCGTAGAGGGTTCTTTACTGTAAAAGCGGCAAGGATATGGAATTGCCTTCCACAGGCTGTGGTCTCAGCAAGGGGCATTGATAGTTTCAAGAAACTATTAGATAAGCACCTGAACGGCCGCAACATACAGGTATATACAATGTAATACTGACATATAATCACACACATAGGTTGGATTTGATGGACTTGTGTCTTTTTTCAACCTCACCTACTATGTAACTATGTAAAGCCCTGAAGAGAAGAACACTTAAACTTCAAAATGTCTTAAAACCGTTAATGCTGGATTTACAGTTTGAAATACCTCACTTACCTGAATAGCTGAAAACCCAATATGCATTTTTCTTTTTGTTTCTAAAATACAGTATAACAGAATTTTCCTTTTGGATCTAACATTTTCACAATTCCAAAGAAAGTAATACATCTGTCTCATTTCCTTCCCTGTTTTTATAGAGCAAATTGAAATTTTGAATAGATTTTGAAAAAAAAAAGTTTTTTTATTATGTTCTTTCTTTTACATATTAGATTGCTTTGTTTTGTTAAAGCAAAGGTCCACCCACCACTGCAAAAGTTAAAAACCAGCAGCTGCACATACTGTAGCTGCTGACTTTTAATAATCAGACAATTACCTGTCCTGGAGTCCAGTAATGTTGGCACCGCAGCTGATGTTTCCATCAGCTGTCGGGTGCATGCCGCCTGCATTGTGAGTAAAGGAACCCAGTAGGGAAGTCTTAAGGCTTAATGCCGGGAACCTTACTGCACATGCGGGAGGCTCCACTCCGCTCCGCTCCTATCTCCTACTAGTCCAGCGGCTGGGGAAGGAGGAGGGAGCCCGGGCGGTGACGTTGATACCCGCAGATGAGGCTCCCGGAAGAAGGAACAGGATACCTGTGAAAGAAAGGTATCCTGTCCCCCCCTCCTCCCCGAAAGGTGCCAAATGTGGCACTGGAGGGGGGGGGAATACAACAAGTGGAAGTTCCACTTTTGGGTGGAACTCCGCTTTAACAAATGTCATTTATCAAGTAAGCCTAGTGTAAAATGAGCAAACGGGATTTATTCAGCTAATGTCTTTATATTACCTTTCTTGTGTATAATCAATGGGGCTTAAGTGCATATTGCAGACCATTCAAAAGATGCTCCATTGAAAAAAGCTCAGAGCTTTATTAATGGTAATCCTTATGAATGACATATAACATACACACATCCCATTGATTTCGAACAGAGAAGGTAAAATGAGGATATGAAATAAACACATCTCATAATCATTTTACACTAGTTTTAGTCAGTCGATGAGTTTGTGGACAAATAAAGCCATTCATTGGTAAAAAGTCACTGTGGAACAAAAAACCTTAATTAAGGTACAGTATGTTGCTGTGTGACAGGGGAAGGGGGCAACGCTGATGCGAACATTGCACACTCATTGACATAAAACAGCAGGGAGCACTTAGACTTATTTAAATGATAAGTTAAGTGCATTAGGTTTTCTAGGAACTATATACCTTTTTTCTAATTTTACCCTGCATTCCAGTCACCAGGACAGGATGTCACCGAGATCAATAAAAACATTGTCAGGGATTCTAAGCTTTTCCCACTCTATAAAACGGAGTTTTCGTGTTTATATATGTCCTTTGTATGACAGATTTCTCATCACTCCCTGATACAGACAGCATTAAAAACTGGGCTGAGACTTTGAACCCTAAAGAAATTAAAATGTTGTATGGAGATGAGCTTTGACCCTACTTTCTGCCTCATTAAATGCAATGAACATTCAGTGAAAGATGGTGCATCTGCTATAAAATTATTTTAGGTTGCTGAACCCTCTCAGCAGCATCTCTGTTTAAGGGAAAACCAGTCAAATCAATTTAGGAGGAAAACTTCCTGATAAATTATCCTCAGATAATTATGCATAGGCTGAAAAAAAAAAACAAATTACACTGCGCTAACATGATAAAAAAAAAAAAGATGTCCGGAGTTTCTGCTATTAAAAGAGTGGTGTACCTCCTCTAAAGTCAACACATGCAGTGTTATTTCATAAGACAATGTGAAGTGATAAAGTGGTTGTAACACTTTGTGAATGCCAGTACATTTGTACCTAGGGCTTACCTGCTTTATGTGCCTGTGATAGTAGGTTTACCTATATTACCATAGTGTCAATAATAATGATATGTTTAGCACTTAGCAAATATGTCTCTTAACCTAACCTAGATTTTATTGCAAAATACTATTGGCATATCACTGTTTTGTGATGTATGTTTGCTTTTATTAAATAAGCCCAACTTTGTTAAATAATTACCATTGCAGAATTAGTAGTATTTGGGCTAGTGTATGGGGACTTTCTTTATGCATCATAAGCAGTTTTTCTTCCCCATAGTGATAGCCTAAAGTGGCTCCTTGAGCAATTCAAGGGCAAATTAAAGAAACTCAAAAGTGAGGTGAAGCATTTCAGAAGCACCTAAAGAATACTGCAATTGATTCCTTTTAAAGTTTGAAGCCAATGTACATGAGCCCTAGTACCTTTGTTTAATGGTATATGCTGTGGTTTCAAGTTGCCTTTTATTAGTCACTGTAACAAGGACACACTTTATTAATGTATTGTAAATGTCTGGATATTCCTGCTTTTATTTATTTTTTATCCAATTCATGTAGATGTTTTCATGTCTTTGCAATGTATTTTCAGTTTACTGTGTGTATTTTTTACTTTATGCTTATTTAAAAATGTTTAGTGCACAGATACAAGAAACACATCCCTCGTAAATCCATATAAAACATATGTGATATGCTCAGACTTCTTCAAGAGATATAGTGGAATATTGGTATCAAAACTGGTCAATATAATTAAAACTGTAATAATGTAATTTATAATAATGACCTACCTTAATTTAAAGCTGCAAACACATGTAGCTCTAGCTCAACTAAAGCCACAAGCATCATGATGACTTGATAAATGTATACATTTACGAGCTTTATTCCTTTGTAAGGCAAAATTGGTCAGGGTTATATTCCTTCCTGTATACCAAAACTGTTGGAATTAGTGACAGGATAGACATTTCTCTTTTCAACTTAGTTAACTATGTAAGAGTTTGAAACTCAAAGAATATCAAAATAACCTGAACCACAATTATTATATAAGTAATCTGTAGTATGGATATGAATTTTTCGAAGTAAACCTGTGCTCTAGAAAATGCTGTATCGTATGAGAAATATAGTGAAATGGTATCAAAACTGTATATAACAATATATTTAATAATGTAAGTTATAATAATTACCCACCTTCATTTAAAACTGTAAAGCCATCAGGTACTGAAGACCACCATGTATTCTAGTAATGTATTAAGATATCATAAAATGCATATAGTTATTTATAAATGCATGTGTGTTTATAATCATGTGTAAACTAAAGCATCTGCTATAGGTACTTGAATTTGTTATTATATTAGCATTGCTCTCTAAGGAGTACTTATATGGAAAGAGGAGGAATCAGACTCTTATATATTGTACAACGCTATTAATCAAACATTATCTTGTTAGCAGAAGGAGAGAGCATGCAGAATCACTATGATCTCATCAGTGTGGTGATGCTAATTCATCGTTTAGTCAACAGGCTTGTGGTGGGTTGGGATTCATGGCACTGACAGCGCCCAAATAGCGCTGCTAAAACGACGGTAAATCGACACTAAACTTAGCGCCACTTTACCTCCTACACCCGCCCCCCCCAGTCTGCACTTCAGAATTCAAACAAAAACAGGTCAAAACAATGCAAATATGATTTATGAAGAGTCCTAAGGACTCAGTCCAGCCAAAAATAATATATCAACTGCTGTACCTTTGGTAAGTGATGGGAAAATACCCTGTCAATATTGATTAACTCTTTAAGTTCCTAGACCTTCTCAATTACTAGACTGGCAATTATGAGGAAGACATTGCTTTTCCAATTGTGTTTTTTACGTAATGCTATGGTTAATGCAAAAGGGAGGAGCTAAAATAGCTAAAGGTATGTGGAAACATCCAAGATCAAAACTCCAACTTTAGCAACAACAGAAAAAGCAAGAGTAGTCGGGAGATCTAAATATTAGGAATCCTTAAAGTGGCATTAAACCTAGAAGCAAACATTTATTATATTAAGCTTACCAATTCTTAGATGTGATGGCTGCATTAATTTTATTGTTTTGCGTTTATTTCTTTATTTTCATCTGGTGATCCAGCCAGTAAGTCTGTAGTTTTTCAAAAGGAAAAGCTCTCCAGTAGAATCTATATGCTTACATGGGTGAGATAAACCATTTAAGAATGGCAGGGGTGCTTAAAGTTTTTATTAACACATGTAAAACCTTTGTGCCAAAAGGAAATATCCTTGGCTTTAGTTTGTTGGTGCAAATAAATTTGCTAATACATTTTACACTACCCCGACCCCATATTTACAATGCTGCTGCCTGCTGTGCCTCCTGTTCTCAGTTATGCAGAGTGGTGCCTCACTAATACAGGTCACCAGGTGAAAACAGAGGGGGAAAAAAGCCAAAGATAAGAAAAATTATGTAGCCACCACGTATAATGATGGCTTCACCAGACTGAACCTATAACATCGGTTGACTGACTCTTTAAATAAAATATCAAAAGTTTGTTTGATTGGCACTTTATCCTTAATCAGTAGTCATTTCATTCAAACTAATCTAGTTTTATTCACATATATCAGGTAAAGTTTAACAGTGAATATATATTTTTTCATTGTTTAAATTCTTGTCTTTGATCATCACCAGGCACAGTAACATCCATTTTAAAGTTCTGGAAAAAACATGCAGTACTTCCTATTAATTGGATACAACTATTTTGAGAAATCAGTAATTGGCGTTCAAACAAATATACAAATTCCACCCATACAAATGTTTTTGCAGCAAATCTCAAGAATACTCTTTTTCTTTCTCCTTTATGTTGATCACACGAGTACTAGCATTTCTTTCTAGCTCCAAAATCATAAATCAACTCATGAATCATTATTTCTTGATCGTACATCACGGGACACAGGAGCTCATTACATAGTGGGTTATATAGTCACTTCTGGTGATTGGACACTGGTTAACCCCAATTAAGGAGAATTCCTCCCCTATATAACCCCTCCCATATGGGAGGCACCTTAGTTTTTTCGCCAGTGTCTATGGTGGTTGGTCACGTAAAACATGTGCTTTGAAGAAAGCTCTGTGCAGGTCCCTGCGGGGGCCTAAGGGCTACAACAAACCAGATCCATATGTCGGGCCGATATTTGACTCCCAAGATGGTATGTTACCTGGGCCTCGTCAGCCGAAGAAACGAGGTTTGGCCTGTAAGTCCTCTCCTGTTGGAAGACTGGGCTCTGGGAAAACCAGACTTGGTGTACTGTTTACACAGAGCGCACAAAAGTTTCTGGCAGAGTCTTTTACAAGGTCCAGGTAGGAGGCTCTTCTGAGAAAGAGCCCCAGATAAACCTGAAGGTTGGCTAACACTGCCCGCCGTGATGGGTGAAGGCTGGAATTTGTCTGTTTCAGCAATTCCTGCGGCGAGGACAGGTAAGGGAAGTTAATCCTATATATAATTATATGATGTATTTCTTCATTTTGAGTAGTTGTATGTCTTACCTGGTTTCCACCACTAGAGGGAGTAAGAGCAGCTTGATGCATACTTACATGCCTTTCAGTACACACGCTCAGTGAAGCCTGGTTCTCCAGAGGGCTCACGTCTCCACTGCAGTCCCTGCCACAACAAGGTAATACAGGGGTCCCTCGTAGTCTGGGGGTCCCACGCAGCTCTGATGAGACTCCTTTTCCCCCCCTGGATTCCGGCGGTCCTCGTGCACGCGCGCCGCGCGTGCTCCCGGGCTAATGGAGGAGGGGGGGAGTGTGGTTGTGAGCCGTGCACGTTGGTGTGCAGGGTGCTGTACTGCGCAGGCGCCAGGCGGCAGTTTTAAAAGCCCAGAGCGTCAGGGGACTGTAAGTGAGAGACACAGGAGCTGTGGGCAGTAAGCATCCCAGGGGATTGGATCCAGGCAAACCTTATACGCCTACTCAGCATCAGGTTGCAGTATTAAGCATATATATGTTATTGTGAGACTTTTAGCACAACAGTGATTGCACTTTGTACTAGTACCTCTGCTTTGTAGCTTAGGACTATGTCTCCTCGTAAGAGGGTCCCAGGGGGAGGTAACAAAGGCACTGGTAAATCACCGCCTAGGTCCAGGGGTTCTAAAAATGCCTGTAAGTTACCATCCCCCCCTGCAAGACTGGAGCCAGCCTCACAGGACGAGTCAGTGCCCCTGTCAGGTTTTGCAGCCTCTCTTAATGTCCCAGCCCCGGTATATGTCACTGAGGACTCCCTTAGGGCTACATTGGAGGGTTTTGAAGGGAGAATCATGGATTTTATTTCTGCTTCCCTGAAAGTTAGAAGGAAAAGGGGTAGATCCCCTCCCTCTGCTGAGATTCCTCTCTCAGATGATTCTTCTGACAATGAGGAGAGATCCCTATCTTGGGACAGGGATCTTGAGCAGTCGGAGGAATCAGAGGAAGAGGAGAGAGTCCCCTCCTCCCAGGCGCTCTGAAAACAGGTGCAGTATTATACTGAATTGGTGCGTACCACATTCAAAATGCCTGCTGCTGAAGTCGCTACGTCCTCTGTTTCTTCCCTAGGAGTCAGGAAAATCCCACAGACTGCTTTTTCCTTCCCAATTCATCCCTTAATGGATACATTGATGTATGAGGATTGGGGACATCCCGATAAACTGTTTACTCCTCCTAAAAGGTTTTCTATGCTTAATCCTCTGGAGGAAAGTTTCACCAAGAAATGGGGGGTCCCATCTGTCGATGCGGCTGTTTCTTGTGTGAATAAAAACCTGACCTGTCCGTTGGATAATGCTTAGGTATTTAAAGATCCAACTGATAAGAGGTTGGAAACATTATTAAAAGCCTCCTTTTCCATGACTGGCGCTGTAGTGCAACCTACAGTCACAGCCGTGGGGTTGTGTCAGTTCCTCAAGGAACAGGTTAAGCAGATGCTTGGCCTCCTTCCCAGTGAGGAAGTGGAGAATTATGCAGAAATACCTCAAATTCTGTGTTTCATGATTGATGCGATTTTGGATTCTGTCCAACAAGCATCTCGTTTATCTCTCCTGTTGGTACACATGCGAAGGGCCCTATGGCTAAAAAATTGGGCAGCTGAGCTATCGTGCAAGAAGCATTTGATTGGGTTCCCGTTTAAAGGGGAACGTCTGTTTGGAGAAGAATTAGACAAATTCGTCCAAAAAATTTCAGGGGGTAAATCTACTCTCCTTCCATTCAAAAAGAGCAAGCGTCCATCATTTAGGCGTTCTCTCTCTCCCGGAGCATCAAGCTCTAAGCAGTGGCGATGGCCTTCTCAACCCTCCTCTACAGGAAAGGCTCAGGGCCGGGCCCAAGGGCAGAAAAAGACTTGGGGGCGGAAGCCTGCCAAGCAGAGCCCGAAAGCTTCCTTGTGAAGAGGTGCCCCCGCTCGGCCGAGTGGGGGGAAGGCTTCGGCAGTTTGCGGAAGCCTGGCGGGAAGAGATCAGGGACAAGTGGGTGATCTCTTCGGTGTCTCTGGGCTACAAGCTAGAGTTTCAGGAGATTCCACCTTCTCGCTTTCTAAGGTCAAGGATCCCCAGGGATCCAGTAAAGCAAAAAACGCTATTTCTGGCCTTGGATCACTTACTATCCCAAGGGGTGATAGTAGAAGTGGACCCAAAAGAGGGGTTTTGCTCGAATCTCTTCATCGTTCCGAAGCCAAATGGAAGTGTCAGACCTATCCTGGATCTGAAGGATCTGAACCGGTTTTTACGCATCCGGTCCTTCCGAATGCAGTCAATTCGCACTGTGGTCTCCTCCCTGCAAGGGGGAGAGTTTATGGCATCAATAGACATCAAGGATGCATATCTCCATGTGCCAATTTTTCCCGCACACCAAAGGTATCTAAGGTTCGCGGTAGAGCGGCGCCATTTTCAATTTGTGGCCTTGCCGTTCGGGCTCGCTACAGCCCCTCGAGTCTTCACAAAGATTCTAGATCCTCTCTTGGCAAACCTAAGAGCTCAGGGTATAGCCGTCATGGCTTATCTAGACGACTTGCTTCTCATGGAGAAAACAGTAGCGTCCCTGAACCACAGTGTTTCCAGAACACTAGAAAACCTGGAACGTCTAGGTTGGATTATAAACCTAGAAAAGTCATCCCTACAGCCTGCTACCAGGTTAGAATACCTGGGTATGTTAATCGACACCACTCAGGGCAAGGTGTTTCTTCCAAGGCCAAAAGCCTTGGCCATTGGGGATCTGGTGCGCCTCATTCTGGGCAGGAGATCTTCCCCCATTCGGTTATGCATGAGACTGTTAGGGAAAATGGTCGCCACCTTCGAGGCCGTTCCATTTGCCCAGTTCCACTCAAGGCCTCTGCAAAGATGCATCCTTGCGGCCTGGAACAGGAAGCCCCAATCGTTGGATCTTCCTATGCGTCTATCTCCAGGGACACGCAGGAGTCTCGTCTGGTGGTTACAAACCGAGAATTTGCTAAAAGGCAAAACCTTTCTTCCTCTTCCAGGGAAGGTTATTACGACAGATGCCAGCCTGATAGGCTGGGGAGCAGTTTTAGAGGAGACATGCTCGCAGGGGAAATGGTCTGCGATCGAGAGGCTATTGCCCATAAATGTCTTGGAGATCCAGGCAGTTTATATGGCTCTCATAAGGTGGTCTTCCAGACTACGGGGTCTCCCTGTTCGGGTTCAGTCCGACAATGCCACAGCAGTGGCCTATATCAATCACCAGGGTGGTACCAGGAGTCTGGTAGCGCAAAAAGAGGTGAATCGCATACTTGTCTGGGCAGAAAAGCATGTTCCATGCCTTTCTGCAGTCTTCATTCCAGGAGTGGAAAATTGGCAGGCGGATTTTCTGAGCCGCCAGAAGTTGTGCCCAGGAGAATGGGCTCTGCACCCCGACGTGTTTTTGGACATATGTCACAGGTGGGGTACTCCAGGCGTAGATCTTTTTGCGTCCAGGTTCAACAGAAAGCTGGACAAATTTGTGTCAAGAACAAGAGATACACTTGCTCAGGGGTCAGATGCTCTGACAGTTCTCTGGGATCAGTACAATCTGATTTATGCTTTCCCCCCATGCCCGCTTTTGTCACGGTTCCTGGGAAGAGTCAAGAGGGAAACGAACTCGGTCCTTTTGGTAGCCCCGGCTTGGCCCAGGCGACCGTGGTACGCGGAGATCATGAAGTTGGCCGTAGGCAGGCCATGGATCCTCCCTCTCCAGCCAGATCTGCTCTCACAGGGTCCAATCTACCATCCTGCTTTACACAGTCTGAATTTGACGGTTTGGCTGCTGAGACCATCATTCTAAGAGACTGTGGGCTTTCGGGGCCAGTCCTTTCTACTCTGGTTAATGCCAGAAAGCCGGCCTCAAGGCTTATTTACTACAAAATCTGGAGGGCATATGTTTCCTGGTGTGAACTCAGGGGATGGCATCCTAGAAAGTATGTCATTAGCAGGATCTTGGCCTTTCTCCAGTCAGACCTAGAAATGAATTTGGCCGTAAGCACTATCAAGGTGCAGATTTCGGCCTTGTCAGTATTTTTTCAGAAGCCACTTGCATCGCATTCCCTGGTGCGGGCTTTCATCCAGGGGGCTATGCGGATAAGGCCGCCAGTCAAACCTCCGGTATGC
Organism: Lithobates pipiens; assembly: GCF_037356315.1. Classification (NCBI taxonomy): domain Eukaryota; kingdom Metazoa; phylum Chordata; class Amphibia; order Anura; family Ranidae; genus Lithobates; species Lithobates pipiens. Next base: position 242,443,228 of record NW_027507764.1, on the reverse strand, counting down.
CCATGGGATCTAAATTTGGTTCTCTCTGCTTTGCAGGGGTAACCTTTTGAACCTTTGCATCTGGCTTCATTAGTTCTTTTGACCATAAAATTGGTTTTCTTGGTAGCCATTTCCACGGCTAGAAGAGTGTCAGAACTAGCAGCTCTCTCCAGCAAAGAGCCGTATCTAATTGTTCATAAGGACTGGGTGGTCATGCGCCCCAACAGGTCCTTTCTACCTAATTTGGTTTCGGGATTCCATTTGAATCAAGATGTAATCCTACCATCCTTTTTTCCGGACCCACAGTCCGCAGAAGAATATTTGCACACTTTGGATGTGGTTAGGGCAATCAGTATCTATCTTCAAGCAATGGCTCAGATAAGGAAAACTGATTGCTTATTTATTTTGCCGGAAGGCCCTAGGAAGGGCCAGGCGGCATCAAAATCCACTCTCTCAAGGTGGATCAGACAGAATTATTTCTCAGGCCTATAGTGTTAGAGGGAAAATCCCTCCTTTTCAAGTGAAAGCGCACTCTACTAGGGCTGTAAGTGCTTCTTGGGCAGTGCATCACCAGGCCTCCCTGGCTCAGATCTGTAAGGCTGCAACTTGGTCATCAGTCCACACATTCACCAGATTCTATCAGGTGGATGTCAGAGGGCAAGAGGATATCGCCTTTAGGCGCAGTGTACTGCAGGCTGCAGTATAGGTCCTCCGGCCCATGGCTGTCTATATTTCTGATCTGTGTCTCCCTCCCCTCAATCTGAGCATTGCTTTGGGACATCCCACTATGTAATGAGCTCATGTGTCCCGTGATGTATGATCAAGAAAATAGGATTTTTATATACAGCTTACCTGTAAAATCCTTTTCGTGAGAGTACATCACGGGACACAGAGCTCCCACCCCTCTTGGGTTTTACGTGGTTTCCTATTGCTTTGCTACAAAACTGAGGTGCCTCCCATATGGGAGGGGTTATATAGGGGAGGAATTCTCCTTAATTGGGGTTAACCAGTGTCCAATCACCAGAGGTGACTATATAACCCACTATGTAATGAGCTCCTGTGTCCCGTGATGTACTCTCAAGAAAAGGATTTTACAGGTAAGCTGTATATAAAAATCCTATTATGGTTTTCAAGTGGAAGGTCTAAATGAAAGGGATTTCTTTGTGAGTGATTTCTTGCTATATCTAGTTGATACGATTTTTCTTCATTAGGCTGGGTTCACACTGGAGCGGCTACGAGAACCGGATGTGATTAGCACCGCACTGCAGTGCAAATCACATCCGATCTCTGTGCGATGCGAGTTAAGCCATACAGATAGTATGGCTGAATTCGCATCGCACCCGCCGCAAACTCGCACGGGACCCTTTTTTTGGTCCGCAGCAGAATCGGATCGCATGGGTGTTCACACCATGCGATCCGATTTCTGTCCGAGTTTGCAGATCGCACTGCGATATGCAAACTGATCTGGGGGTGTCATTAAGGTTTCACTGACACTCCAAGCAGTCCGCATAGGGCAGTGTGAACTGCCGGCGGGAGGCATGCGATGCGGGAAAACGATGCGGATTTGCGGCGTTCCCGCATCGCTCCAGTGTGAACCCAGCCTTAATAAGATAACCGTGTTAAAGTTTGTCAATTGTATGAGGAATACACACTTACAACATGTGATGATTCAACTAATGTGGTTACTAGAATTCACCTTGAGGGGTTAATCTTCTTTACTTGACTGGATATTTGAATTGAACTCTGCTTTTCTAAGTATTGTCAAAACAAGATTGACCTACAATAATTGTAATTGTCTAGCGCTTTTTATTTTAAATGTTGTATTGTTATATTTGTTATAAGGATGATTTCCTGACAGACTCCATGGCAGCCTACGTGTGGGTTAATCCCGCCCCCTCATACCTCGTAGGACCCTTCTCCCATAAATCTTTGCTCTGGGCCAGAGGCCGTGTTCCTTTTTATTCCTCCTCCTAGGGCCAAGATGAAGTCTTACCTTTTCATTACATTTTCTGTAATCCAGGCCTGGCGGTGTGCATGGCGATACGTTGGTGGTTAGCGGTGATCCTCTCTGGAGTCCAGCAATCCTAGCTATTAGCAGGTGGACATGGGCGATATGATGCAATACCATGAAGAGCTTACTAAACTGACCAGGCAAGCGGTAATATGGCCAAACGTCCCAGCTACTAGCGGGAGGCCTTGTAAATGCCTGATCGTGCGGTGGGTCGAGCAAACAGCTCCCCAGTCCCAGGTTCTGGTCCGGATCATGCCGTAATGTACAAAGATATTCGTTTTACATGGCAGCCGTATCTCTGTGTTTTGTGTGTCTCCTTATTTTCTATCAAGCTCCAGTGAGTGGCCATGGCGACTGGAGCGCAGCTGCGTTCCAGCTCGCCATTTCAGGAAGTCACAGGACCTGTCTGCGCATCCACAAGCTGCGAACGAAGATTCTGTGCTTGGTTTATGCAGGCATGGTTTCACCAAAATGGCGGCGGCGGTCGCGTAAGCGATTGGTCGGCACCAGGTGGCAACGTTTTTCCGGTGCAGGCACGCTGTGGAGAGGTGACATCATTAATGGCAGCAGATGTAAATAGTTGTCAAAGCAGCTATTCCTTGGGATGACTTGCAGGCTTATATGGCAGTTTCTCCAGGCACTGGTCTCTGGTTTAAAAGGTAAATTGTTTGCTGCATGCTCCCTAGGTACTGGCTGCTGGCTACGTTTGTTATGTCTGTTGTCACTCCTGTTTCTTATAAGGCTTTAATGGTTCATTTTAGTTTCAAACTGCCTTGCCATGGCTCTGTCACTGCCCTCCTGTGGCAAACCCTTGCACTGCAGGTAGAATTTAGTTATTTTCTGCCTGTGATGCTTGGGCTCACTCATTCAGGAGCTCTTAACCCTTTCTTTTTCATTCAGCCCTTCTAGGTCTGAACACCAAACCATGGCAAAGACTGTCCTAGGTCTCAAAGTCGTCACTCCTCTTCAAGCTCCAGACATCATAGATCTCCCTTTAGATCTAGACACCACAGAGAGGAATCTAAAACCACCTCTGGGTGACACTCTGACCGTCACTCCAGCTGCTCTGTGAGGAAAGCCTGCTGGGTATGGAGGGCCCAGGTTCCTGAAGGCAAATCGCTCTGCGAGCGATGCTTTTCTAAAGCCGCAAGAGGGAGAGAGAGAGGGTGGAGACCATCAAGTAGAAGCACTAGTCAGAAAGGTGGTCAGTGAGACCCCTGAGTAAAGCGGATTCTGGTCATACCCATAACCCTGCTGGTGACACTATGTCAGTCCATATTAGGGATGATTTAGAGTCTCCAGGCCCTTCACAGCCAAGCCATCCCTCAATTGAAGCCTCAGACCGTAAGGTGGAGGTAGATGACCCTGGTGCAGGTTTTGAATTTGCCCCAGTACCACAGCTGGTCAAAGCTGCCAAAGAAGCTTTGAGATGGGAAGAGCCAGTGGAGGCACCCTCCAAACAGAGGAAATATTTTAAACACCTCAAAAAAGATGCCCCAATTTCCCCTTTTTGGGTGTACTCGGCACAATAATTACTGATGAATGGGGTGGCTTGAAAGGAAGAATTGCCTGTTAATGAAGGTATCAAAAATGTATCCATTTAAAAGCAAGGATTTAAAACAGATGGAGTCAGCTCCTCTAATTGATGCAGCCCTATTGAGCTTGGTGAGGCACGTCACACTTCCATTGGAGGATACTATTTCCTTTAGGGATGGCCTGGAGAGGAAAATTGATACTGACCTCAAGCGGATCTACATTACAGCGGGTATGAGCTGCAAACCAGCTCTAGCTCTCGCAGCTCTTTCTAAAGCGTTGGAAGTCTGGACGGACGACGTAGATGCTTCTCTGAAGAGCATCTCGGAAGAAGTGGCAAGGAGCTCACCTATTCATGAGTTAAGGTTGGCGGCGGCTTTTCTGGGTGAGGCTTCCCTAGACATAATTCGCCTGGTGGCTTGAATCATGCTGTCATCTGATCACGGCTAGGCGTGCCTTGTGGCCAGAAGAGAACACAGCTCAGTTCAGGTTAAGATAGAGCAAGGGACGCTCGCCGCTATAAGCCTGGCCATGAGTTCAGGAAGACCTGGAAGAAAAAAAAAAGCCTTCAGGCCAGACATGTTTAAAGGGGTATCTTCTTGTGGACAAGTAGCCCCTAAGTCTTTATAATATTGTGCCTGCCCAGACAGAGCGAGTCGGCAGGCTTGCCTCTCTCGGAAGAGATAAGGCTCATTCTCCTGTCCTATGCAGACTCCCTTGTGGCCTAAGCGCTGCAATTCCAGTTTTCCGGCCGAGTAAAGGTTTTAAGGGGTCTACCCGCCTCTCTTTATGGTGTAGAATAAATAAAAAAAAGCTCCTGGAGGCCAGTTATAGACGTAACCCACTTGAATTCTCTTATCAAGAAGGAGAAAATCAAGATGGAGACACTACTCACGATTAGTCAAGTAATTGGCTTGTGTCTATAGACCTGAAGGATGCCTACTTCCATGTTCCGATCAGAATTCCAGAAATACCTTCACTTTACTATCGATAAAATCCATCTGCAGTTCACCTGTGTCCCCTTCGGGCTTATGACATCGCCTTGTGTGTTTTCAAAACTATTGTTTGGCTGTCGTGGCTCTGATCAGGTCCAGAGGTATCCGTCAGTATCACTATCTAGATGACCTGTTATCTCGGGACAGGGAGCAGTTGCTGATCCCAGGTCATCTCCACTCTACTCGAGTTCAGTTGGCTTCTGAATATGGAAAAGAGCCACCTGGATCCTACGCAGTCCCTGGTATTCCTCGGGGCACACTTCAACACTATCAAGAGCACCATCTCGTTACCCCTGGAAAAATGCCAGTAACCTGGGACAGAGTTTGGCTTGCAATGTCATCCTCTCATCTCCGAGCCTCTCAATGTCTAAAGATTGTCGGCACCACGGTGGCAACAACACCCATGGTAAAGTGGGCTCAGTGGAAAATGTGGCCCTTTCAGAAGGGCTTCCTCCAGCAGTGGAACCCAGGGCTTCGGGATCACGCTATCCGAATAACCTCATCCATGCAGGAGATCCTTCCTTGGTGGCTACAACAGAGGAACCTTCCTCAATTGTCATTCCATCGCACCTTTGTCTTGGGTCACCATCACTATAGATGCCAGCAACAGGGGCTGGGGCACTCTCTGCCTGACAGAAGTAGCCCAAGGCATATGGAATTTTCCCTCTCACAGCATAGTCTCCAATGTTCTGGAACTCCGGGCAGCGTTCTGCACTCTGCAGTCCTTTTACCACTTAACAGCAGGAGCCTCAGTCCTCCTAAGACTAGACGACGGCAGTCGCATACATCAAGACTCGCAGTCTTTCCCTGTCAAAGGGAGTAGAGCCCATCATGATTTGGGCCCAGAAAAACCTGGCCGACCTGACAGTTATCTATCTCCCTGGAGTCCAGAATGTTTCGGCAGATTTTCTGTCAAGAGTTTCTCTGGACAACGAGTGGACTTTCCCCTCCGAAGTCTTCAGGTGGGTCCGGGACTCCTGTGCCTGGGAGTCATTCCTGAAGTAGACTTGTTTGTCTCCCTGTGCAACTTCAGACTAGAGAGATACTACACGAGGTCTCATGCCCCCAGGCTTTCAGATAGATGCTCTGACACACCATTTGCGATTCCACAGGGCCTATGCCTTTCCCCCGGTTCCTGTCATTCTCTGGTTTCTGTCGAGGCTCAGGATGGAAGAAGTGGAGATAGTCCCGTACTTTGCAGACAGGCCATGGTTTCCACTGCTGATGCAACTCCGACCCAGTTCCTCTACCCTCCAGACCAGATCTCCTATCACAAGGGGCAATTCTACATCTATGCCCAGACCATCTACATCTGATCTGGTTCTTGAGAGGGGAAGGTTGGAGGCCCTAGGCTGTCCAAGTAGGGCCATCTCCACATTATTAAATGCCAGAAGAGCAGGCACCAACAGGGTCTACCAGAGGATTTGGAAAAGTATGCAGACTACACCTCTTCTACTGCAGGTTCTTGCAATAACCCAAAGATACATGATATCCTGGGCTTCCTACAATCAGGCTTGGATCTCTCATTGTCAGTCAGCTCACTGCAAGTGTCTGCAATTTCTGCCTTTTTATAGGTGTTTCCTGGGTTAGACACCCTCTTACTTAGTAGTTTTTAAGAGGAGCAATAAGGCTCAGACCTCAGAAAAAGCCAAGATTCTCTAATTGGGATCTTGTCCTGTTTTTTTTTTTCCTCAGGTAGAGAGTTGGAACATGAAGATCAATCCTCTATCAAATGAATCTCTCTAAAAGTTGCTTTCTTGGTGGCTATAACATTAGCCAAGAGGATCTCTGAAATCAGCTCTCTGGAATTTATTTTCTTTCTTTTCCCTGATCAGGTAGTTTTAATTCCTATGTTGGGTTCAAACCCCAAAGTGACATCTGTGTTTCATGACAATTAGGAGATTGCTCTTCCAACATTCAGATCTACCAAGGATTCCAGTGTTCATCCCTTAGATGTTGGAAGAGCTCTGAGTCAGTATCTTGAGGCTACAGCTTTTTTCCGTCAGACTGACCACCTGTTTGTTCTTTTCATGGGAAGAATGCGTGCCTCTTCCAGATCTATGGCAGCATGGATTGTTCAGGCCATTCAGTGGGCTTACAAAGCCAAGGGCTTGGTGCCTCCAGAAGCGATGACTGCTCACTCAACTAGAAGAGTGTCTTCTTCATGGGCGGCGTCACGTCACGTGGTTCCAGAAGTTATTTGCAAGGCAGCCTCGTGGTCTTCAATTTAGGCCGCGTACACACGGGCGGACTGTTTGCCCAACTTTGTCCGCTAAACAGTGTTTGGGCGGACAGTCCGCTCGTGTGTGGGCTTTCAGCGGACAGTTTCAGCGGACAGTTGGACGGACAAGGTTTTTCGGAAATTCCGAAAAACTGTCCGCTGAAACCTTGTTTCAGCGAACAGCCCGCTCGTGTGTAGGCTTGTTCGTCAAACAAAGTTGCGCGCATGCTCAGAAAGGATTTTCACGCCGAAAGCTATAATGCAGTGTATAGGACGTCGTATTTTTCGTCCCGTCGTACGTGCTGTTCACGTCATCGCGCACGGTTTCAGCAAACTGTTCGTTCGTCGTGTGTGGGCATGTCCGTCCATGCTAATTTTGAGCGGACTGTTTGCTGAAACTGTTGGACGGACAAAGTTGGGCGAACAGTCCGCGCGTGTGTACGCGGCCTAACACGTTCATGGCACACTACTTCATAGAGCCAGCCTTGTTATCTTCTCTTAAGTTTGGTTTACGTATCTTGTCTGTTGATAGTGCCAACTAAACCTTTTTCTTTTGTCCAGCACTCTGCCCACCCGGGTGTGTATGGCTAGTTATTTCCCACACGTAGGCTGCCATGGAGTCTGTCAGGAAAACGGAAAATTTATATCAAATACTTACCGTAATTTTCCTTTCCTGATGGACTCAATGGCAGCAGGAGTTCCCTCCCAGTGGCTGGAGTAGGCTAAAATATGGAACACAGCCTCTGGCCCAGAGCAAAGATTTATGGGAGAAGGGTCCTATAAGGTATGAGGGGGCAGGATTAACCCACATGTAGGCTGCCATGGAGTCCATCAGGAAAGGAAAATTACGGTAAGTATTTGATATAAATTTTCCGTTATACTCACAATGCCTCCCCTGCGCAAACCAAGACAACCTAGGGGGAGGAGGGGTCGTAGGTGAGCAGCCAGGAAAGAAAAGAACATCTGGATGCAGTGGCATAACATGGGGGGGCAGGGGGGCTATGGCTCTGGGCACAACATTTAGGGGGCAAAATCCCATGCTAGTGTGTGTGGCTCCATCTGTCCTAATTGCTATTTCCTGTGTCACCACCGCGTTGTGCTCCAGCCACCATGTTCAGTCTCAGACTGGGCAGCCGGTGCCCTGTGATTGGGTGAATGAGGTCCTGTTCAGCAGCAGTGCTGGTCTGTCTGAGATCACGGGTGATGCATGCGCAAAGGCTGTGCTGTCAGTCCAGCCTCCACCTCGCTGTGAGCTTCCATCAAGCATAGACTGGCCATAGGGCATTGGCTGTGACATGCAGAGCCGGTCACGGGTGGATGTGCGGATTGCAGGGCTGGCCGCGGGTTGATGTGCAGATTGCAGTGCTGGCCGCGGGTGGATGTGTGGATTGCAGGGCTGGCCACGGGCAATGTGCTGCATATGTGGGAGTAGTGGAAAGAGTATCACTATTCCCCTGCCCACCAAGCCGCTCCATAGCAACCTAGGCCACAGCTGAAGCGAAGGTCCCGGTTTCGCTTCAGCACACCTGTCCATCACCTGGTAACCAGGATGCCAGGAGAGAAAAAAGGATGGAGAGGCTGAGGCCTTCCACACCACCACCTTCTGTATATATGCACCTGCAGGATCTCTGCTTATAGGGAAAGCAGTGCGGCTGGTGTACACCCACCTTTCTTCCCGCCCCACTCCTTTTGCTGCTGATGAAGGGGTTTGGATCTTATGCTCCAGAGCCAGAGTACTCATTTGATAATGGTAATTATGCTCTTTTTTCCTCTTATGTGAAAGCAGTCTTCTAATCAGCCAGCTCATGGCCAGGCTTTTTTAATCAGTGTGCACCTGCTGTCTCTGGGCAGTGGTGTAGCATGGCAGGGCAGCCAGGCTATGGCCCCCCTGACACAAAATTTAGAGTGGTGCTGTTTTGAGCATTCTGCCCTTGATGTAATGTCAGGTTCTGTGGCGGCAGGAGAACAGCGGTTTTCTCTAGGTGCGAGATAAGAATAGGCAAGTCCACGGATTAGGGGGTGCAAATTACCTGCCTTGCCCTGGGCACTGAAAACCCATGCCTCGCCACTGTCTGGATGTGTTGGATTCTTCACTTTTTGGGTGTTTAGAACTCTAAATTCATAACTTGAATTATTGCCAACAAAGGTCAATAGTAACTACAGGTAAAGCTATAATATATCACACTTCTGTATTTATTTTAAATGATTTTAACTTTGGGCAGTAATAAAATGAAATTGACCCCTGAGCTGGTGAAGGATATATTGCTGATTTTTATATGGGATGAGCCAACACATAGTAATACATCCTAATCCATGGTCCCACAGTCTTGCACTTCATCTGTTGGGAAACCAATTGTGGGGCAATGGACTAAGGTCCTGTGATAGATCATCCTCTAAAAAACTAGCATTATATTCCTCGTCAACTGGGGAGCTGGAATATATATATATATATATATATATATATATATATATACAGTGCCTTGCGAAAGTATTCGGCCCCCTTGAACTTTTCAACCTTTTGCCACATTTCAGGCTTCAAACATAAAGATATACAATTTTTATTTTTTGTGAAGAATCACCAACAAGTGGGACACAATTGTGAAGTGGAACAAAATCTATTGGATTTTTGAAACTTTTTTAACTAATAAAAAAATGAAAAGTGGCACGTGCAAAATTATTTGGCTCCCTTGCGTTAATACTTTGTAGAGCCACCTTTTGCTGCGATTACAGCTGCAAGTCACTTGGGGTATGTCTCTATCAGTTTTGCACATCGAGAGACTGAAATTCTTGCCCATTCTTCCTTGCAAAACAGCTCGAGCTCAGTGAGGTTGGATGGAGAGCGTTTGTGAACAGTAGTTTTCAGCTCTTTCCACAGATTCTCGATTGGATTCAGGTCTGGACTTTGACTTGGCCATTCTAACACCTGGATACGTTTATTTGTGAACCATTCCTTTGTAGATTTTGCTGTATGTTTGGGATCATTGTCTTGTTGGAAGATAAATCTCCATCCCAGTTTCAGGTCTTTTGCAGACTCCAACAGGTTTTCATCCAGAATGGTCCTGTATTTGGCTGCATCCATCTTCCCCTCAATTTTAACCATCTTCCCTGTCTCTGCTGAAGAAAAGCAGGCCCAAACCATGATGCTGCCACCACCATGTTTGACAGTGGGGATGGTGTGTTGAGGGTGATGAGCTGTGTTGCTTTTACGCCAAACATATCGTTTTGCATTGTGGGCAAAAAGTTAGATTTTGGTTTCATCTGACCAGAGCACCTTCTTCCACATGTTTGGTGTGTCTCCCAGGTGGCTTGTGGCAAACTTTAGACGAGACTTTTTATGGATATCTTTGAGAAATGGCTTTCTTCTTGCCACTCTTCCATAAAGGCCAGATTTGTGCAGTGTACGACTGATTGTTGTCCTATGGACAGACTCTCCCACCTCAGCTGTAGTTCTCTGCAGTTCATCCAGAGTGATTATGGGCCTCTTGGCTGCATCTCTGATCAGTCTTCTCCTTGTCTGAGCTGAAAGTTTAGAGGGACGGCCAGGTCTTGGTAGATTTGCAGTGGTCTGATACTCCTTCCATTTCAAAATGATCGCTTGCACAGTGCTCTTTGGGATGTTTAAAGCTTGGGAAATCTTTTTGTATCCAAATCCGGCTTTAAACTTCTCCACAACAGTATTACGGACCTGCCTGGTGTGTTCCTTGGTCTTCATGATGCTCTCTGCACTTTCAACAGAACCCTGAGACTATCACAGAGCAGGTGCATTTATACAGAGACTTGATTACACACAGGTGGATTCTATTTATCACCATCAGTCATTTAGGACAACATTGGATCATTCAGAGATCCTTGCTGAACTTCTGGAGTGAGTTTGCTGCACTGAAAGTAAAGGGGCCGAATAATTTTGCACGCACCACTTTTCAGTTTTTTATTTGCTAAAAAAAGTTTAAATTATCCAATAGATTTCGTTCCACTTCACAATTGTGTCCCACTTGTTGGTGATTCTTCACAAAAAATTAAAATGTTATATCTTTATGTTTGAAGCCTGAAATGTGGCAAAAGGTTGAAAAGTTCAAGGGGGCCGAATACTTTCGCAAGGCACTATATATATATATATATATATATATATATATATATATATATATATATAATTATCACTGCCTGAAGTCAGGCCTTAGGTCTGGTAACAAAGTATTTTTGAGGCTATGAAGGAATAGGTTTGATGAATTCTGCAGGATTTCATAGTTTAGTTAGATTCAGACATTTTAAAGAAACTTTCAGGATTTTAATTATTAAAGTTATTATAAGGGTTGCTAGCTACTATTCAATGCTAATGTAATACGTCAGCACCCTTTTACTAGACATTCCATGGATGTTATGGAATTTTTTTTTAATGTTGACTGTTGATGTCATTATGGATTATCTGTAGTGTTGATCATGAACTTCCTCATGAATGTCAATTTCTATATTTTTTCTATTTTCTGAAAAGTGCTAAATGCTTTCATAGACAAAGAAATGTTGCACCAAAGAGTCCTTCATCCCAAATGTGGGTGGAGCCTGGTGGGTTAGGTCAGACCCAGGATTCTTATATGTCCTGGATATTCCAACCACTAGGTCTCTCTTCTATAATTTCCAACTCTGGTCCTGTTTAACTGAGAGTTTTGGGCATCTCCTACACCTTTGTATGTTCCAGGGTCCTCATTTACATGTTCCATAATATAATAAATGAAATGCTAAAGAGGTGTAGCAAGGTCCCCAGCCTCTTTTGGTCTAATGAGAATAGAGATAACTGACATCCTTCTGTATATGGTGGGTTGCGAGGCATAGTGGGTGCAAAGGTGTTAGATTCATTGGGTATATATTTTTACCAGTGTCCATATAGTGACAATAATTACAGGTGCCACATTTGAATGTTCCCACCAATTTGGTACTAACTTGTTTGATGCTTTTGTGTTCACTACGAACAAGTTTGTCATATAAAGAAGAAGATTTACAGTAAGTAATTAGTGGTTGTGTGGGGACAAATGAGGCCAATGTGGCATCCATGCTAAGCAGATGCCAATATGTTTGCAAAATGGCTTTAATCTGCCCATGTTGTTGGCAATATTTGGTAATCACATGTGTAGGGATTGACTCCTTATTTGATTTTTTTATCAAGAAAAAGTTCATTGCGAATTTTATTCTTTGTCTTTTTGTATGCTCTCTTAAGGATACCATTAGTATACCCACATAGTCTCAATCTAGTTCTCAATAGTTGGGCTTCCTTTTCAAATAGATCATTGCTAGAATAATTGCATCTAGCCCTGATATATTGTCTGAATGGTATAGACACTTAGAAAGGTTTAGGATGAAAACTAGAAGCAGCGAAGATGATGTTGCTGGCCGTAGGGTCTATATAATTCACTCTGTAACAAACCATTTGAGTGTTTGGTAATTGTTAAATCCAAAAAGGAAATTTTATGGAGATCGTATGTCATGGCGAATTTTAAATTGAATGTATTGGTTGTATTAATATGTTCGAAAAAATAAAAAAGAGGACAGCAAGAGGGCCGTTCCACAGCATGATGATGTCAACTATGTACCATGCTCTGATGTATCCTGAAAAAGGAGAATCAGTAGCACAGTCCAACAACACTAATTTCTCCCATTCCCTCAGGTACAGGATGGCATATGCTGGGGCACAGCAGGTCCCCATGGCAACACCCTGTACCTGGAGGTAGTGGGAGTCATTGAAAGAAAAATAGTTGTGTTTGAGTATAAACTCAAAAGAGGCCAAAGTGAACTGGACCAAAGAATCAGGGTATCTGTTTGAGTGAAGCAGTACATGCCGCATCACTGAGAGTTCCAGATCATGTGGAATAGAACTGTAAAGGGCCTTCACGTCAATGGCGACCAATTGAGGCATCGAAAACCTGGAGCAAATTAATTGTGTCCTAAATATGTGATGGAAGGGCCTCAACCAGATTGAAAAATTATATTGACAAACTTACTTACTTTATCTGTGGGACTGCCTCTGCCTGAGACGATTGGTCTGCCTTGTGGGGAATCTGTATTTTTATGTATTTTGGGCAGCGCATAAAATGTTGCCTCTCTAGGGAAGCTTGTTCTTATGTATTCCCAGGTAGTCTTATCATTCACAGATTGATGAAAAGCCCCATCAACAAGTGCATAGAATTCTTCCTGAAAACCGTTAATGGCAGATCTATAAATAGACCCGTACCACTGAGGGTTATCAAGAATTCTATTGCATACATGGACATAATCTGCACTGTTTTGTATTACAATGTTCCCTTCCTTGTTGGCAAGTTTAATTACAATTGAGGAATTGATACTCAAGGCTTGTGTAGCACTAACCCCCGAAGGAGCTGCTGGTTATTTTCGGGCTTACCATTACCTTCCGCTTCTCCTTGTTGCACGTCTAGGGGATGTCCCGTGGTAGGTGACCCAGTAACTTGAGACTGACAATAGATCCAATTGAATGGATTTTATTTGCAAACTTCAACCCTTGAACAGTCCTTCAACTTGGGATCAGAGGGTTGGGAAGGAATTCAGGTACTCTCAATGTCAAAGTCTATAAATGTTAAGGAACTTGCTTACTTTGACTGCATCCAGAGAATAGCCATTCACAGCTGCATGAACACTCAGGTTGGACAGCCCCTCTCTCACAAGGCCTAGCAGCCAACAAGGTGCTTACTCAGGAACAAAGTCTTTATCACCGACGTTGTTGCAGAACATGTAGGAAACTAATCTGTAGAACACTTGTAGGATACCTGGATCTTTAAGCCCACTCGGCGATGTCCACAAGACCGTATTCTCTTGAATACTTCGGCCCTTGTTAAGAAATCCCCCATACATGGTGTTCTTCTAAAGAGTCCTGCCCTGGAATGCTCGAAGTTCAATGGGTCTCTCCCGGACCGGAGACGGCACCCATCCACCCATCCATGCCTTGGGCTAGCCAGCCCCGAGGCATTAAACCGCCGACAATGCACCTTAATGTGGGGGGTCTGTATTGGTATGCTAAAGAAATTAAAGTATGATCAGGGGGACCATGACTTCCATTTCAGATCATAGATGTGCATGGTATCCATGATGGTGTGGAAGACTTTCTCCACACTGAATGGCTGCCATACGTTTAAGTACTTGATCCCAAGGGACAACTGGGGAATGCCAAAACAAGGCTATGGACCATTGGATCGCACTAAAGAGTGTGTGGGATCATTTTGTTCCGGGGGGTGCATCCAGGTATTTCTACGAAGAATAAGCACATCTGGTGTGTTAAAGTTGTCAGGACACCTGTGATCTCTGCCACCTTAGCAGTTGTTTTTTGCCATAAGTTCCTCAGAACTATACAGCTCCAGAAGATGGGCAAGTGGGTCCCTTTCTCGAGGCACCATCTGAAGCAGTTTTTGGAAACAGCGGGAAAGAATTTATGTAACTTAGAAGGGGTATAGTGCAACCTAGTGTGTAGCTTCACCACTGTTTCCTTCACTGCCACAAATTTTTTGCATTTATGCATGTTGGATATCCTATCAGATCATTCTTCCAGGGAGGCCATCACCCCGGTCTCCGCCTTCCAGTTTAGTATGGCAGTATATTTTTCTGGAAGGCCCAGGCCGCCCAGGAAATGATATAATAGGGAGGTTGTCCCCCTGTGTCTGGATTCGGGGCCACATAGATCTTCAAATGTTGTAATGGGGTTAGTTACAGTCCTGGAGTAGTGTGAGTTGAAGAAGTGTCTGATTTGTAAATATTTGTAAAATTCTGTTTTGGGTAAGGAATGGGAGGATTGTAGGGATAGAAAAGAGAAGATTACCCCATCTTTCTGAAGAGAGCCTAGGGTAATAAGGTCTTTCGAGATCCATAGGGCAAAAGCGTTTGGATTGGGAAATGCTGTGAGAAATGTGGGATCCCCAATATAGGAAGCCAGCCTGGGGTTGGGAGGGAGTAATGAGAATGTTTTCTTTTCTAATGACCATAGATGTAGGAATTGGCCCACAACCACGTTTAATGTGGAGATATCTTTGGGGTGAATTGCTGTGGCCCACAGTAATCCGTGGAGGAAATATGGGGCTATTGAGATCCGCTCAAAGCGGAGTCAGGGGATTCCGTGCAGGGGGTGTGTGTGCCATTTTGCCAATTGTAATAGTCTGGTGGAAAGGTAGTATAGCCAGAGATTCGGTAATCCCTGTCCGCCCATGGCCCTCTTTCTATAAATCATTTTCTTGCCTAGTCTGGGCTTTTTATTTTGCCAGACAAATTTGTTTAGGTTGCGTTGTATTAGGGCAATCGTCTGGCGAGATACATAATTGGGGAGGGCTTTAAAAAAAAAAAAAAAAAGTTTAGTGAGGATAGTCATTTTCACTGCCTGGATCCTGCCTAAGAAAGTGATGTGGAATGGGCTCCAAGTTTGTAGCAGTTGTCTAATACAAGTATTCTGGCACATAATTGGCAATGTATAGTTTGTGAAGCATAGGGGCTAATTTGATCCTTAAATATGATAACGTCTGTCCATCCATGGAAAAGCCAAAATTGAATTGGATAGAGGTGGTAATATGTTGGGGGATGTTTATCGGAAGGGCAGAGCATTTGGAGAGATTGACCCCTATACCCAAAATATCCTGGAAGGTGTGTAGGGTAGAGATAAGATTGGGAATTGAGACAATTTGGTCAGACAAGAACATAAGGACATCATCTGCGTATAAACTAAGTTTGAACTCCTGGTTACCTTTTGTATAACCCATGATGTTAGGGTCTAGGCTGACTGAGCGCATCAGGGGTTCGATGGCAAGGGCAAATAAAAGTGGTGACAAGGGGCACCCTTGTATTGTTCCCCTGCCTAATGTGAAGTATTTGGAATTACAGCCCGGGAGTCTAAAGCCCCGTACACACGAGCGGACTTTTCAACATCCAAAGTCCGAGGGACTGAGTCCGTCAGACTATTCGATCGTGTGTGGGCTGCAACGGACTTTAGCTTAGCTAAAGTCTGACGGACTTTAGAAATGAAGCATGCTTCAAATTTTCCCCACGGAACTCCGCCGGACCCGGTCCCTTCGAAAAATTCGCTCGTGTGTGTGCTACTCCGACGGACTAAAACCGACGCTAGGGCAGCTATTGGCTACTGGCTATGAACTTCCTTAGTCGAATCCAGTCGTACGTCATCACGTTCGACTCCGTCGGAGTTTAGTGTGATTGTGTGTGGCCAAGTCCGCTCGGTCGAAAAGTCCGCCAGAACTCTGTCGGAACTCCGTCGGAATTCCGGCAGAACTCCGTTGGAAGTCTGTCAGACTTAATCCCTCTCGTGTGTACGCGGCATAATCCGTGTGCGCAGATGAAGGTAAAGTGCCTGGAATCTGTGGAATCTGCCTGGAATCTGTGGAATCTGTGAATCTGTGCTAAAAAGCCAAATTTTTAAAGGGTTATTTTGAGGTATGGCCATAGAACGCTATTGAAAGCCTTGTGAATGTCAAGGCTTAGGAGTAGCACCCTGTGAGAGTGTAAATCAGCATCTTGGATGATTTTGGAGGCAAGTCTGATATTGTCTGTGATTTGTTTGGTTGGGGCAGATTAAAGATGTAATGATATTTGAGAGCCGGTCAGCTAAAATGCAACCAAAAATCTTCAAATCGGTATTGATGACCGAAATTGGTCTATAGTTTTGGGGTAGGGAGTGGTCTTTGTTGGGTTTTGGGATCAGAGACATGTTCGCTAGAAGCATGTCATCTGGGAAAACTTTGCATTCAAGAATGTGGTTAAAGAGAGTTTTGAGATATGGGATTAAGTTACCTTGAAATTTCTTGTAATATGGGGCTGAGTACCCATCTGGGCCAGGGGTTTTGGAGGGTTTTAAGGATTTTATAACCTTGGTTATTTCAAGGTCAGAGCAAGGGGAATTCAACTCCTGGAGGTGTTCTTGTGTTAGGGCAGGGAGAGGTAGGTCATCTAGCCATATTTTGAGGGCAGGGTCAGGGGGCGAGGATGGAGGGGAGAGTAGTTCTGTGTAAAATTTTGAAAAAAAATCTGCATTACCTCTGATGGGTGGGAGTTACCATTGGGATTTCTTAGTTTGTAAGTGTGTGTGTGTGTGTGTGTGTGGGGGGGGGGGGTGGATAGATTGAGCTTTTTTGAAAACATGGCCAAAGCTGAATTACTGTGTAGCAGGAATTTGGCTCTTGACCATCTCGGGGCCTTCTCAGAGGATTTTATCTAGTTCCAGTCTGTTACTGCTAATTTGCTGTAGTAGATCTGGGGCGCAATTTTGTGCGTGTAGGTGGTATAACCTATCCAGTTCAGTAGTGAGTCTTGTGATATCTACCAATATCAGTTTTTTTGGTGTCCTCTAATTACTACCTCCCAAAGGACTGTAGGGGAGACATCACTTGTTTCATTGTTGGCAACGTATTCTTCCATATGTTTTGAAAATTGGGATACCAGGATAGGGTCCGTGAGGAGGGACTCATTTAGTCTCCATCCTGCAACGGAAGGTTTAAGGTCTATGTGGAAAATGTCCAGGGAGACCACCTGGTGGTCCGACCATGGGCAAGAATGAATAGCTGCAGCGGTAGAGTTTGCGAGGAGTATAGGAGAGCAAAATAGATAATCCAATCTGGAGTAGCTATCATGAGGGTGGGAGTAAAAGGTGTAAAGGTGTACTCTCAGGCACCTTTTACTCCATGAGTCCACCAGATTGTGTGTGTGTGTGCAGCAGTGTTTTCAATGTTTTGGGGAAGGCGTTGGTGGCGCTGCCAGCCCTGCTCCTATTGAGAGTCCAGTTCACCACCAAGTTGAAGTCTCCTCCTAGGAGTAAGTGCGGGGAGTTACATTTATCCAGAATCTGGAAAAAAACTTTAAAAAGGTTGCCTGGGAGTCATTAGGGGCGTACACATTAACTATCATTGTCATGGTTATGCAATAGAGTTTATCTGTCAGCCTACCTGTCTCCATGTGTTCATCTCTAGAAACCAGCCGTCTCTCACCTGACTGCTTTTATAATCCCTCCTCTAGCATGGCTCCACCCTAGCTCCTATCAGAGAACTCTATATTAACCTGCGCACTGCAGGTCAACCCTGCTGATCAACCTTTGTGTGTTTGGATCCCTGTTTCCTGCCTGCCAATGTGCTCTACATTTGTTTCTGTTACCGACCTTGGCGTGTTCTCTACTATTCTTGTCTGCACGTGACCCTGATCTTTTGGTGTGTCCCCGACTATCCCTGTTTGCCTGTGACCCTGAAACTTTGGCGTGAACCCTGTTGTCTTTGTCTGCTTGTGACCCCGACCTTGGCTTACTCCCTTCCCTTCCCCTCCTCCTCTTGCCTACTGTGGGTGTGAGCTGGGGGACCCTGTGGGGTCGTGACCTGGAGCCAGTTGCAGCCCAGTCCATCCTCACCACTAGAGGCTCTGGTGAACACCTGCTTGCTCTTAGACTCCGTGTCCTAGGAAATCTTATGCTCTAACCCCGGTGGGATCCGTCTGGGTGTTCCAGAGGCCCTGCCTTCCTTACCACCTTAACTCCCATTCACAGCAGTCAGCTGTAGTGTCCACTACCTTGCGGTACACTCCTGATCTCAACAGTGTGCATCTGTCACCTAGCTTCAAGGTGATCTAATAATCGTGACCTTCTTCCCTTGCAAAGAACCCTGTAGGATAATAAACCTACTAGCTGGGTCTTTGTAAGTGTTCTCCACATCAAATAATAAACCATTTTTAACAAATATTGCCACTCCTCGGGACCTGGACCCAAACATTGTGTAGTGTCCTAGGCCAAAAGAGCTGCCAAAGTATGTGGGATTATTGTTTTTGGAGAAGTGGTTCTCCTGTAATAGTATGATGTCTGCCCGTAGGCGTTTGTAGGTTTTAAAGACCTTTTTCCACTTTTGGGGGGAATTAAACACCCTGACATTATGGGAAATTAATCTAATACCCATTTTAAATTTGGGTGGTAAAATGGGCACAGATGTTTGGGGGAGGGTCCCAAGAAGTAGGCTACCATTGTACGCCACCTTGTAGGGGTGTGGACATCCGGGTTGTCATGTGGGAATGCAGATCCCAACTTGTAGCAATATCCAGGATAAAGCATAAGAGCAATAATACTTAATGCAGCATATTTAGTGTGATCAAAATAAAGAGTTCTGTAACCAAAAAAGACCAAACAGTAAAACAAAATGAAATAGGTAAAAAAACATTGGGGTCGGGAGGGGATAGACCATCCCGACAATAGGATAATACAATAACTTGTCCAGGGTAAAACTTCCTGAACAGTAGGACAATAGTGTCCAACACTCTTGGCAACCTGTTGGGAGACAAGATAAAAAAAGAAAGAAAAAAAAACAAAAGATGTGTTCTGGGAAAAAGGAGAAAAAAGTCTTCCTCCTTCTTTCTCCTTTTCTTGTGGGGTTCAGCAATGGTACACCTGATCCGTCCGGTGAAGTCCCTGGTCATGTGTAAAAGTTAGGGTGTAAGATGCGGAGTGAGAGGAAAGGGATGATCTATAAAATCATGGGGCCCCTGAGTTCCTGCCTCTGTCTTCTGCAGTCCCTCTGAGGTGTAGTGGTTGCCCAGATGGCTGAAGGGTGGTGGTGGTACAATGTGGACATGCTTCCCATCTATAACCCCTCCACAGTTGGGAAAGTCCCAACGGTCGGCAAAATGGGAGGCCACAGTCTGCCATTCCTGTGGCGTTGAAGGGAACTGTGGAGTCAAAAAAGAAAAAAAATGTAAGTGCTTTTGCACATAACATTACAAGCAGATAAAACAAAAACATCCTTGGCCGACATCAGTATAAATTTTTTTTAAAGGAGTGTCCATTTATATCATATTTCTCCCCCCCCCCCCCCAATGGCCCATTGTAAACATTTTAGGGGGGGAGGGTTTGAGGTGACTTTAGGAGCCCCAAAAAAAAGCCTCCAGCCTGAATTTAAGGACATAACATTTGTACACATTTTAGGGGGTGTTTTGAGTAAAGCACTACAATGGCGCTGCCTAAATACATTGTTAACCTCCCTGGCGGTATGATTATTTCAGATTTTTGGTGTTAAAAGCTGTACCATTATTTTGCATGGAAATTTGGCGTGTCCAAACCAGAGTCTAGTAGACATCCTGGGTATGATAAAGTTTGAAAAACGAAATCATGAATTATATTATAATAAATAACTATAAATAATTATACCAAATAATAATATAATAATAATAAAAATGATTCAAAAATGTAATCAAATCAAAAACACAGAAATTTGCTCAGTTGCAGAATTGTCGCTGTCATTACTTACTTTGATGATGGATCTCCCCACAAATCACTACCGCTCAATTCTACAAGTGTTCTAATTTATTATCGCTGTTTTTTAGCTGGTTTAAAAGCACTTTTGATGTAAAGGGACAGTTTTGATTGCTATGGACAATCTCCAGTTTCCAGGCAAAAAGAACAGTATATATATATATATATATATATATATATATATATATATATATATATAATATAATATAAAACTGTATGCACTGCACAGGACAAACCACTAGGGACAAAAGGGATGTGAAATAATTTCATACAGTAATGTAATCTGTAAGATTACAGTATACTGTATGTATAGAGTGTGTTTCACTTTTTGAATTTGGTGCCTTCTCCATCCCCGTGCATTGCAAAGCTCGCAGGGAATGGAGCCCGACTCCGTGATGAATCGAGCAGAGGACGAACCACTCACACTGCGTGGAGACTTTGGAGGATCCTGGGGGCGAGGTAAAGGGGCTCTTCCTGGATCCTGCTATTCGATCCCAAGTCTGGCTCAGGGTTACCGCTTTTGGTTCTGAAATTCCACACTAGGCAATACCGCTAAGGAGGTTAAGGGACTAGGCTATAGGTGTATATGGGCCCAGGATAGCATGCTGGGGTGGTCAGTGAAGGCAAATATGCATGTAGGTCAAAAAAGGAGCATTTAAAAGCTTCCAGCATGCATGAGGATAAAGGGGACATTCACAGCATGCTCCAATCATGGTAATTAGGGAACGATTAAATAAATACAATACATTAAATACATATAATTTGATGTTAAAGGAATAAAACTTACCCTAATATAGTCCTGCAGGACCTGAAGGATGGCAGAACAGGTCTCTGGAATAATGATCCCCAGAGCCTGGGGGGAGATGCCTGTAGAGAGCCTGAGGTCCTGTAGACTTCTCCCAGTTGCCAAGTACTGCAAGGTGGAGACTAGCCTCTGCTCTGGAGCGATGGCTTGCCACATGCAGGTGTCCTGCTTCATAATATAAGGGGTGAACAAAGCCAAAAGATGGTGAAAAATGGGCTCCGTCATCCGGAGAAAGTTCCTGAAGTCATCAGGATTATTTTCCTGGATCTCACGCAGCAGAGACATATGGGAGAATTAGTCATGCTTGAGTAACCAATTCTTGGTGCATGAACTCCTCCTTGCTCTGTTCATGGCCTGGGCTTGGGTCAAAGTATAAACCCCAACACCATACCCCCAGACAGCACGAACTGTATGACGAGTACGTACCCACACCAGGGTCTCAAAACGGTTGGCTGGTCAGAACGAACTTAACAGAACGCACTAAAGAACAGCAAGGCCTTTGAAGAGCGAGCTGAAAATTAGCAACGAGCGGACAAGAACACACTGAAAAAATGGATATGAACTGACTGCATGTGCTGAAAACCAGATACACACCCACAAGCACAAAATGAACAGCAGTAAAACGACCTGAAAAAGCTGGAGTCTGAAAAGCGCAAATTGTCCCTAACCAAACTTCTACTAACATGAGATTATCAGAAGGAGCCCAAAGGGTGGCACACTGGGTCTTGAACTTCCTTTTTCTATCCCGTCGTACGTGCTGTTTGTCACCGCGTTCTTGGCGTTTGGACTTCGGTGTGATTGTGTGTACGCAAGACAGTTTCAGCGAAATTCTGTCGGAACTCTGTTGGAAAAACCTTCAGAGTTTATTCTGATGGGAAAACTGGTTGTGTGTACACGGCATAAGAGATCTGTTCTGCCTCTCAGAACTGCTATCTCTTGCTTCAACAAGCGGGTGAAAAAGTCCGGCAAACTGAAGTCCGCCGGACAATCCCCCCCGTGTGTAGCCTCCGACATACTTTTTTGACCCGAAAGTACGGCGGACTTAGAAAGTAGTTTTGCACTCCAATCTTCCCGCCGGACTCGCATTTCGGCGGACAATCCGGCCGTGTGTATGCCAGTCCACCGTACTTTTGAAATGAGCGGACTTTTCCCGCCCGGAGAAAAGTCCGCTCATTTCGAGCGCGTCTCCAGGTAGGCGGGGCCCGCGAAGGAGAAGTCGCTGGCCCCGCCGCCTGGTATGAACTTAAAGGGGAACCCCAACGCCGAAAAAAATCGGCGTGGGGGTCCCCCCAGGTCCACATCAGACCCTTGTCTGAGCACGCTACTCGGCCGGCCAGGAAAGGGGGGGACGAGCGAGCGGCCCCCCCTCCTGAGCCGTACCAGGCCGCGTGCCCTCAACATGGGGGGTGCCTTGGGGAAGGGGGGCCGCGCGGTCCCCCACCCCAAAGCACCTTGTCCCCATGTTGATGAGGACAAGGGCCTCTTCCCGACAACCCTGGCCGTTGGTTGTCGGGGTCTGCGGGCGAGGGGCTTATCAGAATCCGGGAGCCCCCTTCAATAAGGGGGCCCCCGGATACCGGCCCACCCTATGTGAATGAGTATGGGGTACAATGTACCCCTACCCATTCACCTGTAAAATAAAGTCCAAAAAAAAACACAACACACAAGATAAAATAGTTTATTGCACAGCTCCGGGGGTCTTCCATCTTCGGGGGTCTTCTCGCTGGACTCCTCCGCTATCTTCTTGTAGCTCTTTTACTAGCGGAGGAGCCTGGCTTTCTTCCTCACCGCCTCCCTTCTTCCTACTACGGGGGTCTTGTCCCCCTCTTCGGTTCTTCTGCCGGGCCACAGCTCCTTCTTCTAGCTCGGAATCCGGGAGCCCCCTTATTGAAGGGGGCTCCCGGATTCCGATAAGCCCCTCGCCCGCAGACCCCGACAACCAACGGCCAGGGTTGTCGGGAAGAGGCCCTTGTCCTCATCAACATGGGGACAAGGTGCTTTGGGGTGGGGGGGCCACGCGCCCCCCCTTCCCCAAGGCACCCCACATGTTGAGGGCACGCGGCCTGGTACGGCTCAGGAGGGGGCGCTCGCTCGTCCCCCCTTTCCTGGCCGGCCGGGTAGCGTGCTCGGACAAGGGTCTGATGTGGACCTGGGGGGAGCCCCGCGCCGATTTTTTTCAGTGTTGGGGTTCCCCTTTAAGTTCATATCAGGCGGCGGGGCCAGCGATGTCTCCTTCGCGGGCCTCGCCTACCTGGAGACACGCTCGAAATGAGCGGACTTTCCTCCGCGTGCGTGGGCGAGTCCGTTCATTTCAAAAGTAGGGCGGATAGTACGGCGGACTTAGTACGCCAGAATTAGTCCGCTGAAAAAGTGCCGTGTGTGGGCAAGTAGCCCGTTCGGAAAGTCAGACGGACAGTCTGGCGGGAAGTCCGCCAGACTAAGTCCGTCAGATAGACGGCTACGTGTGTACGCAGCATAAGTCTGCCTTGGTGAGTTGTAAAGTGTTCTCATCATCCCTGGATGCTTCTGGACTGTGTGCAGGGGCTGAAGCATGCTGTGGCTCGGCGCCATCTCACAGACCCTGAGGGTGCAGTTAGTTTTTGAGTTAGTTTGTGCAGTTTTTGGCCCCAGGGAAGGCGCTGAAGTGCCCTGCTGTTTCGGAGCTCTGTTTAGAAGCGACCTTCCAGTTTTGCGCCGTGCATGCACCCTCTAAAGACCATTTTTATGCATATCAACTGAAAGTTAAAAAAATGTGAATAAAAAAATCATGGTTACTGTTTTTTACTTCTGCCATTTCCACAATGTGTGAATTGCTGTATTTGTTGAGCACTATCTCTTTGGTGCACCAGAGAGATACAAACTAAAACAATGAATGCAACTGGCTGTATTCAAAGTTGATACTGCTCCAGCCATTGCAAGTAAATTTACAATAGTCACAATAGTCAGAGACCCATGCCAATTCTGTTCTATTCAATATACTGTATATATTATGTTACAGTTACAGGAAACAATTTTTTTTGTTCGTTTTTTTTATTTATTATTTAATTAAATTCAGTAATACTATCTGGATATAGCAATATATTGAATTCATAGACATAAGTTATTAGATGCCTGATTTTGATCTTCTATGGGTGGCACTCATAGAAGGAAGGCAGAAGAAGGTTAGAAAACCTGTTGCATTCACTATTATTTCCCCCTGATAGGCCAGTGTCAGCCTAGTCTTCCATGCTTCCCTCTAATCACCTCTCTATTGAAGTAAACTTGTATATTGTGTCATTCCTAGAGCAAGAAAGTAGCTACTTAATTTCCAGGTCCTTAACGTTTTTTTTTTAAATTTATTTTATTGTATTGTATTATGTTTGGTGAGAGGTTAGGTATCTGTCTCCCCACTAGGGAGATTCACTCACTCTCCTATTGACCTTTGTCACCAGCATTGAAAATTGAGTAAAAATGTAATATTTTGAGTTGTCATCAGGCCAGAATTCTTCTAAAATATATTGATGGATGATTGAATAGACTAGACAAGCTATCTATACATCCATTTTTGCAACAGTTTTTTTTACATACAAAAACAAAAAGGGTTTAGACTTTATAAGTGCTGAAACCTGTAATTGTCCATACAAAGTCATGAGATTTAAATTTTTTTCCATTCAATAACATTTAAAATATGTCACATTAATAGGCCTATAAAAACATTTTTGTCACAACTAATTGCAATAACACCCCTAGTATGCATAGTAGTTCCTCTCCAAAACTTGATGTAACTAGCCCTCATATGTAGAGATGTCCCTATGCACAAGGGAATATATAACATGAGGGAGGAAATACACAACCCGACCATTTCACCTTGCTGGTTTCTTTAGGGACCCAGAGGGGAATGATACAATGAAATTGCTGAAAAAGAGATAGACACACATAATATACATGCCAACATTTTCTGTATTTACAGTCAAAATTATGCTTTATATCATAACATACATATAACTATGATCACTTACAATGGATATATATTGACTTAGGATAGCCACTGAAAGGTGTTACACATTCCCGCCAAAGCAATCAGACAAGGACTGGTCACCTAATGACACATGTCAGGTGGCACTTATGGCTGACAGGGGAGTCTACACTAAGGGGCAAAAGGCAAATTGCTAATACACTCTCATGTACCAAGACATGAATATTTGTTCACAACTATAGCTCATTCACTACATATAAACCTACCCCTAAAAGAACTTGTGTTTGAGGTGATTATGATTATAAGAATCTTAGTGACAAAGATGGCATACACGATGTCCCAGTCTGGAATGACCTAAAAGAGATTGCACTTATTCCCACTCCAAAAGACCCTCGCCATGCTGTCAGAGAACTCATACAGCAAGTGCTCCTTCTCATGCAGCAGCTGCCAATTCCCGTTCCTCTAATGCCATGCGTGGAGCCATAGACAGAGATGGGTAAGGTTCGGAGCAGGCATGCGCAATGGCACATCCATACGAGCAAGTGCGCGTTAGTGCGTACGCACACACGCATCCACGAATCCTGACACATTAAACAGAGTTTGCCTAGCTTCAGTGCTGGATTGTCTTCAGCTTGTTCCTACTTCTACCTGCTGACCTTGTTTCTGAAAACCCAGCTTCTTCTGACTACTCTCTTGGATCATCCCTGCCTGTTTTCCCCAGCAGTCCCTGTCTCCACCACCAGGGGTGCTCAGACAGGAACCATGCAAGAGGCCAACCTCATCAACTCGGGCTCCGCTGTAAGGTACGTGACACACGCCCCAAAGTCACTATAGGGAATTCAAGCCAAAATCAACATACCTTATATCCAACATGAGGCACCACTGCTGAACTATTTGTAACTAAGGCAGAGTCCCAGCTGGACATATAGCTGCTGCTTCCCAAAGTACCTTCAAAGAAAGACCTACAGATACAAATGCTCACCCCACCCTAGATATAGGGTAGGATTTGTGCCAAAACTAACTTCCCACAACTTATGTCCTCAGCTGAACAAACTGAGGACATGATGTAGCTGAATATGCTAATGTACGTGGGCTGCTAATTTGCGCAGTAATGCGGGATGCACAGCCGACCAGTACCCATTTATCCTCCCAAACCCTCCATCCCATAAACACATCATAGAGATAAATACACACATTTTTAAAGCAACTCCTAACTATGTATGTAAAAACGACAGCAGAACACTGTATTATTTAGGTAAAATTTCTACTTTTTACTTTTAATTTACGTCTAGTGGCTCCCCTTTTCTCCCCCAAGGAGGGATGGGGAGGGGGGGAGTCTACTATGGTTCCCCGGATTAGTCAATTCATCCCACACAGTGTCTCAAGACAACCCAAGGGTCTGCTATCAACAGAAGAAATGTGTCTCCAAAATTGCAATTCTAAGTGCATGATAATTATTGCCCTAAAACAGTATACTTCTGTTTCCAAGTTTCTCTACAGGTCCTTGGGTTGTATCCATTACTAAATACATTTTGTACAAGCAATAAAAGAAAAGTGGCACAAGTTCCAGAAAAACAAATAAAACCTAGATTCAACAAAATCCCTCCCCCCCCCCCCCCCCCCCGTCAGAACAACACTCTGGTCAGTGCTTTCAGTCACTGGCTGAGAGTGTTGATTGGGAGCCAGTCGGCTGCTGGTTTTCCAGCATGCTTGTCAGACAGAAGCTGGCCAAAGCCATAGCCAGGTGCCATACATTGTAATATGAAGGAGAAGGGATCTCACCAAGAGCACACATGCAGGCTGTAAACTGTCTCTTCGGATGGGAAGCCACAGGTGCTGGCTAGTACCACTAGCAACAGATGAAAAACAAGCTCTGGACTGCCGCACTCTTCAAAAGACCACTTTCTTATTCATGAATAAGCACTACAGCTAGTGCCAAACGTCAGCAATTTTTCCTTGTTCGCTGTGTTTGTTGAGCTGTGATGTGATTTTCCAATAAAAGAAAGTGGTCTTCTGAAGAGTGCGGCAGGCGAGAGCTTGTTTTTCGTCTGTTGCAGGTGCCATACACACAGGCCAAATGTTGGCCAGTTTTTATTAAACTGGCCGATGTTGCCCGGCATTCGGCCCGTGTGTACTAGGCTAGTAATTTGAGTGATTCACAGGACCACATATGTAGATTGCCACCATTGCTTGAGAATATATGAAATAACCTCAAAAGGTGGGATTTTATGGGCAATAAAACATATACATATAGAAAACTTCTGATATAAAATGTTTTATTTATTGTAGAAAAATTGTATTAAAAGATCTCATATTGATGATACAAACCAGCATAAGAATAGCGTTGTCTACATTGCACACTATATGAATAAAAGTTGTAAACATTGCACATTTGGCAGTTTGGACCATGAAGTGGAAATCCCAATCTACTTGCTGTTCCCTTAAATCATGGTTTATAACAAGGAATGCTGCAGAGAGGGATACCCAACGTGTTTCAAAGTTATTATGAATCTTCTTCAGGAAATAATACCACTTCTGAAAAAACAGCTTGTATTAGTTAAACATTGATACAGATTCATGCCTATACAGTGCCTTGCGAAAGTATTCGCCCCCCCCTTGAACTTTTCAACCTTTTGCCACATTTCAGGCTTCAAACATAAAGATATAAAAATTTAATTTTTTGTGAAGAATCACCAACAAATGGGACACAATTGTGAAGTGGAACGAAATCTATTGGATTTTTGAAACTTTTTTAACTAATAAAAAAATGAAAAGTGGGGCGTGCAAAATTATTCAGCCCCCCTGCGTTAATACTTTGTAGAGCCACCTTTTGCTGCGATTACAGCTGCAAGTCACTTGGGGTATGTCTCTATCAGTTTTGCACATCGAGAGACTGAAATTCTTGCCCATTCTTCCTTCCAAAACAGCTCGAGCTCAGTGAGGTTGGATGGAGAGCGTTTGTGAACAGCAGTTTTCAGCTCTTTCCACAGATTCTCGATTGGATTCAGGTCTGGACTTTGACTTGGCCATTCTAACACCTGGATACGTTTATTTGTGAACCATTCCTTTGTAGATTTTGCTGTATGTTTGGGATCATTGTCTTGTTGGAAGATAAATCTCCGTCCCAGTTTCAGGTCTTTTGCAGACTCCAACAGGTTTTCATCCAGAATGGTTCTGTATTTGGCTGCATCCATCTTCCCCTCAATTTTAACCATCTTCCCTGTCCCTGCTGAAGAAAAGCAGGCCCAAACCATGATGCTGCCACCACTATGTTTGACAGTGGGGATGGTGTGTTGAGAGTGATGAGCTATGTTACTTTTTCGCCAAACATATCGTTTTGCATTGTGGGCAAAAAGTTCGATTTTGGTTTCATCTGACCAGAGCACCTTCTTCCACATGTTTGGTGTGTCTCCCAGGTGGCTTGTGGCAAACTTTAGACGAGACTTTTTATGGATATCTTTGAGAAATGGCTTTCTTCTTGCCACTCTTCCATAAAGGCCAGATTTGTGCAGTGTACGACTGATTGTTGTCCTATGGACAGACTCTCCCACCTCAGCTGTAGTTCTCTGCAGTTCATCCAGAGTGATCATGGGCCTCTTGCCTGCATCTCTGATCAGTCTTCTCCTTGTCTGAGCTGAAAGTTTATAGGGACGGCCAGGTCTTGGTAGATTTGCAGTGGTCTGATACTCTTTCCATTTCAAAATGATCGCTTGCACAGTGCTCCTTGGGATGTTTAAAGCTTGGGAAATCTTTTTGTATCCAAATCCAGCTTTAAACTTCTCCACAACAGTATTACGGACCTGCCTGGTGTGTTCCTTGGTCTTCATGATGCTATCTGCACTTTCAACAGAACCCTGAGACTATCACAGAGCAGGTGCATTTATACAGAGACTTGATTACACACAGGTGGATTCTATTTATCACCATCAGTCATTTAGGACAACATTGGATCATTCAGAGATCCTCGCTGAACTTCTGGAGTGAGTTTGCTGCACTGAAAGTAAAAGGGCCGAATAATTTTGCACGCACCACTTTTCAGTTTTTTATTTGCTAAAAAAGTTTAAAATATCCAATAGATTTCGTTCCACTTCACAATTGTGTCCCACTTGTTGGTGATTCTTCACAAAAAAATTACATTTTATATCTTTGTTTGAAGCCTGAAATGTGGCAAAAGGTTGAAAAGTTCAAGAGGGCCGAATACTTTCGCAAGGCACTGTAAATGTGCATCTAATTAGTCATTGAACATACACTTACAAAAAATGTGCATATTTAGCAGAGGCATTCCTCCAGAAAACATGGATGTCCTATCATGACCATTGAAGACCTGCCCCAAGTGGATGCCAGGTGTTCATGTCCAGACTTAAAGGCATTGAAACATGGATACTGAGGGCTGGAAAGAAGAAAAAAAGGATGATAAATCCCCAGGAAGAAAGTAATGCCCCGTACACACGAGCGGACTTTTCGACATCCAAACTCCGACGGACTGAGTCCGTCAGACTATCCGATCGTGTGTGGGCTGCAACGGACTTTAGCTTCGCTAAAGTCTGACGGACTTTAGAAATGAAGCATGCTTCAAATTTTCCCGACGGAACTCCGCCGGACCCGGTCCCCTTCGAAAAATTTGCTCGTGTGTGTGCTACTCCGACGGACTAAAACCGACGCTAGGGCAGCTATTGGCTACTGTCTATGAACTTCCTACGTCGAATCCAGTCGTACGTCATCACGTTCGACTCCGTCGGAGTTTGGTGTGATGGTGTGTGGTCAAGTCCGTTCGGTCGAAAAGTCCGCCAGAACTCCGTCGGAACTCCGGCGGAACTCCTTTGGAGGTCTGTCAGACTTAATCCCTCTCGTGTGTACGGGGCATTCGTCTCAATTCCAGGGGAAAAGGGGTCAGCCTGGAGTGTTATTGCCCATCAAGCTGCCCCCATATCTAATAAAAAATGATTACTTGAGATGTCTTATAGATCAAAGATAACCAGATCCAAATGTCCCATATTGCAGTATTGAAGTAGCCCAGAGTGGATTCTCAAAATTGGCAGTCTGGGAACAGGAGAGAGCGTGGCTCCAAGGTAAACAAACCAGGGAGGAATGGCACTGAGAGACGCGATGGCATCCCTGATATGGTGCGCATGCGTGGAAGTGATGGGATATGTGTTATATTGCGCAGCCGCATAACTATTGCTTCTGCGCATGGATAATACAGGTGTGGAGGTGACGCAGCACACGTCATTAGACGTGGCCACATAGTCTCCGCATAAGCCAACCTGTATAACATCCGATCCCATGAAAACAAGCATCCGGGGATCGAACGGAGACTGAATTGGCAATTTTAGCAAAAACCCAATTGGAAAGGGGGAACATCCATGTCTAATGGAGAAAAAATGCCTATGCCATTACAAATTATATACAATACACAAATGTGATATGGACCTAAACCTATAAAAAATGCATCATATAAGCAAACCCAATAGGATGAATCATCTCATCCAAAATACACAACCCATCGTCTAGGGAGTCCAAAAAATTACAAAGGATAGGGAAAGAAAAACAAACTTCCAGAGTCCATAAGTTACCATATCATTTGTACACAAATGACAATGAATTGTGATTACGCATAAAACAGAGGAAAAAAAAAGGTGAAAGGGAAAAGGCTAATTAAATCCACATTAGAAAGTGGAATTTGTAGAATAGGGAGGCAGAAGAAACCCAAAGAGATGTATTATTTCGCTATTAATTAATCAGTCTTTCCAGAGAAAAAAACATCCGCTAAAGGTCTATAACTTTCACATTCATTAAGACCCAGGGGTGTGGTTGCCCTAAGAGACCTGATCCAACGCATTTCTCGCTGGAGCAGTATCTTATTCCAATCACCACCATGGGTTGGAATGTGTACTCTTTCCAGGACAGTGAAATTGACTTTTGGCATTCTATAATTATGCTCCTTGGCCACGTGTCGGCCAAGTGGCAAATAAAGGTTACCAATACTCATACTATACATGTTTAGCAACTCATTGACGTAATTCTTGTTTTGTTTTACCTACACAAAAAGCCCCGCACTGACAGTGCATAAGGTACCCCACCCCTTGCGTCTTGCAATTAGCAAAATATTTCACCTGAAAGAGATCACCATTAGGCAAAAAGAATTGTGTCCTTCTTCCAATTGTTGGGCACTGAGAACATGACCCACATGGAAAGGTTTCCCAGATCTTACAAGGGTCTCTCCTCGAATCCCCTTATATATTCACTTTGAACAAGTTTTCCACCAATCGAACCTGCTTTTTGAAGGTGATTTTGTGGATTTTTAGTAACTAAACTTCCCAGTATGGTATCCTCAGTTAAAATTGGCCAGTATTTGGTAAGAATACCTGATTTTTTCATGTTCATTTGAATATCATAGGATTATCCTGGTTGTATTGGTCTCTTCCATACTACTGTTTTTGCCCCTTTTAATCTCTTTATTGAAAATGAGATCATGTCTTTCAATGTTTGTGACAGGATTGAAAGCTTTTTTTAAGCTAGTTTTTGTATAGCCTCTAGCTAGGAGTCTAGTAGTAAGAGCATCGGCCTCCATTTGGAAGTCAGTATCTGTAGTACAATTACTTTTAATACGTAAGTACTGACTAAAGGGCATGGATTTTTTTTAAAGCCGTATGATGGAAACTGTTGGCATGCAACAATGTGTTGCCAGCAGTGTCCCTTCTAAATAGGTAAGAATAATAGCTTATGGAGCTAAACCCAAAGTTATATACTTAGCGTATATGTATGTGCAAGCTCAGTGATATTATGAGTACTAATTAAACCATATAAAGTTGAAGTAAAAATTAATTAGTATGTGCAAATACATGCTGACACTGCTGTGTCAAATTAATATAAGTGCCATATAACAGTAACATCAAACTACAAAACATTCATACAAAAATAATTAATGCCAAATCCTTGTGCATAAAAGAAATTTTCAGAGCCACATAGGATCATTAACAATGTCCCTTGACAATGTCCTCGCTAGCCGTGACATAAAATAAAGTGACTAGTGCAAAAAGTGCCAATCTTCAATACAGGAAAAAGCCACATGGGAACGCTACAAATGTCCCATATTAGTGTCCTAGGTAGTAATGATACATAGTAAAGTGACTAGTGCAAACAGTGCAAATCTTCAATGGAGAGAAAACGTTCATCCCCGGTGCGCCACTCAGTGCTGTGGTAATGTGAATGCTCTCACCAGAACTTCTACCCCTATGGGGTTAGATGGGCCACTGTGCTGCTATCTGGATGCTGCTACTGGTGCACTGAGGAGATGTTCACTCTTCCATTTGCATAGACTCCATTGTTATGTGCATATAAGGGAAAACACATCCATAGTGTAATACGTTTTAAACAGACTTTTTATTTATTTAAATAAAAACCTACTCACATTTGCCAATAAAACAGTTCGCATTAAAAATCTCCGCCGGCCGCCTCTAGCTGTTTAGGAAGGGCGCACGCAACGTAGCCACGCCCTACGCGCTTCGTCAGAGTGACGTCTTCTCAAAACCCCCTCCCACATTAGGAGGTGGAGGTTCTAACCCCGGAAAATTTATTATTACACTTTGTTTTCATTTTTATTTCTAAATTTTAGCACTCACAGGGTGGACAGTCCGTAGCGCGACTTTATTTATTTACTTACATCCTTTCTAAATAGTTTGCTGGTAATTTTACCCTGCAGGCCTTTCTCCTTTACCTGGTGTCACTCTTTTTAAAATAGCTGGGCATTCACCTCCGAGTCCAATTTTCACAATTATACACTTGTAGCAATGGCCCTTTGCTCTCCACAATACGAGCAGATTTGCTAAAATGGGACCATACCATTTTCTCCTGGATGGGCCGCATCAGTATATTGAAAATAAATGTGTTGCCAAGAGGTCGTTTTTACCTTCAGATGGTGCCTATATCACTACCCACGTTGACAGTCATTTTTTTCCACAAGTTTTTGGAAAATGTGGAAGTAGAAATGCATTTTTCTTACACAAACTTGTCAATTTATAAGATATTTCTAACACCTTCTCAAGCGAGAATACATTTACTTCAGCTTTCTTCATAAGCAAGATTCTCCATGTCTACTATCAGTTTGGTTGCCCTCATCAGCATCGTAATAGCAATAGTTCAGTACATAATGGTTCTAGACCTAACAACAAAACAAAAAAAGGTTCCTCTCTTTTTTTTTGGGCACCAGTTCTATATCTATAAACATGTCTTTCCTTATCAGATTACTTTAAATCCTTTATTGAATATTGTAAAAATTGAACATATTAGTATATCTAATACATTTTTTATTTACAGTTTTTTTTTTTATTAGTTTAGAGCACTGCAAAATTAATAGGAATCTGACACTTCTGGGAGTGTCAGATCCTACTAACTGCCGACTCCCTCTACTGCTACAGTATGTCACAGCTCCCAGTAAAGCAACAAGACTAAGAGCAGAACCTGTTATCATTTTATGAAGAAGTAAGTAAGAGCTATAGGATGGAGGAATTCTAGCGGACTTACCTTACTTGGATATTTGATAATATTTATAAACACTATTGTGTCCTCTATATAACCCGCATAAATAGTGAACCAATAATGGCACTGAACTGCATGAAAAGATAAAGGATGAAAAACAATCAATACATATATCTATGTGACATTCGTGTGTGGAGTCACACTTCTAAGTGGTCGCCACGCCCTCAAAAGGTGATGCGGGTTATTGGGTTGTGTGTGTTAGAAGGACTTTTTATGTGCACAGCAAGTGTTTACGTCACAGATTTTGTTCTCACTGTTTGAAAGACTGTCCTCTCACCTATCACAGGGTGATAGTAGTATAAGAGCATTAGAGATTAATTTAGTATCACTGAATGTTTTTTCGTTCCGAAATTATATTTTTTCACTGTCATTAACACGGATCGTCTTTTGAGGGCATGGGGAACACTTATGCCGCGTACACACGTAGCGGACTTTCCGACGGACTTAGTCTGGCGGACTTCCCGCCAGACTGCCTGTCGGACTTTCCGAACGGGCTACTTGCCCACACACAGCACTTTTTCAGCGGACTAATACGGCGTACTAAGTCCGCCGTACTATCCGCCGTACTATCCGCCCTACTTTTGAAATTAACGGACTCGCCCACACACGCGGAGGAAAGTCCGCTCATTTCGAGCGCGTCTCCAGGTAGGCGGGGCCCGCGAAGGAGAAGTCGCTGGCCCCGCCACCTGGTATGGACTTAAAGGGGAACCCCAACGCCGAAAAAAATCGGCGGGGGGGTTCCCCCCAAGGTCCACATCAGACCCTTGTCCGAGCACGCTACCCGGTCGGCCAGGAAAGGGGGGGATGAGCGAGCGCCCCCCTCCTGAGCCGTACCAGGCCGTGTGCCCTCAACATGGGGGGTGCCTTGGGGAAGGGGGGGCCGTGCGTCCCCCCACCCCAAAGCACCTTGTCCCCATGTTGATGAGGACAAGGGCCTCTTCCTGACAACCCTGGCTGTTGGTTGTCGAGGTCTGCGGGCGGGGGGCTTATCGGAATCCGGGAGCCCCCTTTAATAAGGGGGCCCCCGGATACCGGCCCCCCACCCTATGTCACATGGGTTGATGTCATATGGGTTGATGTCACATGGCGACAGTCCCAGCATCCTCCGGGACTGTGAAATCGTAAGGGGGCGGGGGGTCACCATGTGACATCAACCCATGTGACATCAACCGATGACCCCGCCCCGTGTCCCTATATAAGTCGCCGTGCAGCGCGTCCCTGGCATTACGGCCGGAGAGAACGTCGAGTCAACATCTCCAGGAGAAGAAGAACGGAAGGTGGCGGCAGCGGCGACGACAGAAGACCGCCTGTAAAAGAGCTAGAAGAAGGCGCGGTGGCCCGGCAGAAGAACCGAAGAGGGGGACAAGACCCCCGAAGTTGTAAGAAGAGGCCGCGGCGAGGAAGAAAGCCGGACTCCTCTGCTAGTAAAAGAGCTACAAGAAGATAGCGGAGGAGTCCGGCGAGATGACCCCCGAAGACGGAAGACCCCCGGAGCTGTGCAATAAACAATTTTATCTTGTGTGTTGTGTTTTTTTTTGTACTTTATTTTACAGGTGAATGGGTAGGGGTACATTGTACCCCATACTCATTCACATAGGGTGGGGGGCCGGTATCCGGGGGCCCCCTTATTAAAGGGGGCTCCCGGATTCCGATAAGCCCCCCGCCCGCAGACCCCCCGCAGATCCCGACAACCAACGGCCATGGGGACAAGGTGCTTTGGGGTGGGGGGGCCGTGCGGCCCCCCCTTCCCCAAGGCCCCCCCATGTTGAGGGCACGCGGCCTGGTACGGCTCAGGAGGGGGGGCTGCTCGCTCGTCCCCCCCTTTCCTGGCCGGCCGGGTAGCGTGCTTGAACAAGGGTCTGATGTGGACCTGGGGGGACCCCCACGCCAATTTTTTTCGGCTTTGGGGTTCCCCTTTAAGTCCACCTGGTATGGGGGTAAGTCCACCTGGTTAAGTCCACCTGGTCAGCGACGTCTCCTTCGCGGGCCCCGCCTACCTGGAGACCCGCTCGAAATGAGCAGACTTTTCTCCGGGCGGGAAAAGTCCGCTCATTTCAAAAGTACGGCAGACTGGCACACACACGGCCGGATTGTCTGCCGAAATGCGAGTCCGGCAGGAAGATTGGAGTGCAAAACTACTTTCTAAGTCCGCCGTACTTTCGAGTCAAAAAAGTATGCCGGAGGCTACACACGGGGGGATTGTCCGGCGGACTTCAGTTTGCCGGACTTTTCCACCCGCTTGTTTGATCGTGTGTACGCGGCATTAGAAGTGTGACTCCATGCACATATGTCACATAGATATATGTGTTGATTGTTTTTCATCCTTTATCTTTTCATGCAGTTCAGCACCACTATTTGTTCACTATGTATGCGGGTTATATAGAGGACACAATGCTGTTTATATATCTATTTCGTTTAAGTGGCAGCTTTAGGTTTCACAGTTTTTGACCCAAAAGCGCAGTGGCTGTAATACAAGTATAGGAGGGCTCAACGTGTTTACTATCAGTTTTTGCATATTTGATAATATACCTGATAAACACGTGATCCATAAAATAAGGTCTCTTGATGTTGATGAAATTAAAGGTACATGGATAAAAATTGGTTACATGAACGTGTACAGAGATAAGTGATAAATGACTCATTTGCATAACTTGATGGATATATAGAGGGTCTCCCACCCTGCCAGCGAGGACCTTTTTCTCTGCCACCCATTCTTCCTTTTCACGCATAGATTATTTGTTTATCAGCCAATTTGCCCTTACTTTCCAACCACATTGTACAATAGGAAGTATCCTATGGTCCGATTACACGCCTCTTCTCCTATCTCTCTCATTTCCTGATTCCACCAAACAGGACTGGACATAGTGACTGAACAATAACTTACCGAAAGACGCCCAATACACAACTAAAGTCACACAAGCGATCTCTCACTTTGTTTATGACCACCAACAGGATTCTACCCCTATACCCACTCAATGGGAAGTTGTAAAATATGTGCTGAGAGGCATTTTTATTAAACACAGTTCTCCCCATAAAAAATTTTGCATATCTCAAATTCACATTCTTCTGTCCCAGATTCTTCAGCTTGAAAGGCTGTCATAAACAAACTCAGTCTAATAACATACTATTGCAATTGTTGGAGGCCCAACACAAGCTTCTAGACTTGATAAATCAGAAGACTCTTTCCATTAGACACAACTATCGAAGTAAGCTCTATATGTAAGGGGATAAACCTGGCAGATTATTGGCTAGGGCACTCTATGCTATAAATGGAATGGCCTCAATCTCAAAAATCAAGCGCTTTGATGGTCACCTCACCCATCAACTGCAAGAAATTAATGAAACGTTTTAAAGCTTTTATGATGGCCTTTATAACATCCCTACTACACCCACGGTTGACCAAAGTCATGACAGGTGTCTTAAATTTAGGGGAAATGTACAGTGGACAGCCCTCCCTACTCTATAAACCTCTGAGATAGAAGACCTAGAGTAGCCCTTTCAGGAAGAGGAACTCGTAGCGGCAATATCTTCCCTTAAGGCAAATAAAAGTCCAGGCCCAGACGGCTTTATTCTCCCGCTTTTATAAGCTCCTTCATGACTCTCTTACCCCTTTCTTACTAAAACATACAATGCCATATTCTCAGACACTACTTTTCAAACTTCAGCATTAAAGGCCCATCTTGTGGTCTTGTCCAAACCTGGAATAGATGCCACTCTCTGTGGTAGTTATTGCCCTATCTCCCTTTCCAATATAGATATCCATTGATAAGCTAAAATAATTGCTACCAGTTTAACTCCTCTTTTTTACAAAGCGTATACTCATTGATCAAGGAGTATTCACCTGGGTAGAGAGGCTTGCGATAACACATTAAAAACGATATCTCTGATAGAGTACGCCCAGAAACATAAGATGCCTGCATGCCTTATCTCGGTCGATGTAGAAAAGGAGTTTGACCAAGTGAATTAAGAGTTCCTACAGGTAACACTTCAGCAACTAGGACTAGACATTTTAAAGAAAATCCTAGATTTATATCAGACCCCATCAGCTCCTGTATGGTCTAATGGCCTTTTTTCTCACCCTATCTGGATCTGCAATCATACCTGACAGGGATGCCTCCTATCCCTCCCTTTTATATATTCTGACAATGGAACATCCTGTGTTAGCAATCTGTAACAACCCTGCAATTAAGGGGAAATAAGTGGGACCTCATCAGTATAAATTATTCCTTTATGCAGACGAACTTCTCCTCTATGTTACAACCCCGCATATCTCTCCTCCCTTTATAATTAGAGAATTTGAGGAATTTGGTCAGGTTAGCAACTTTAAGGTTAACTGTGATAAAGCGGAGGTCCTTAATATCTCATTGCCCCCTCTCATTTACAATCTGATTTCCCCTTCAAGTGGCAACGTTATGCTCTCAAATACCTGGAAATACATATTCCTACTTCTCTACCTTTGTATAATTTAACTATAAACTCCTCTTGCATACTTGCATATGCCATTAATCTTATGATAAACCATAATCCTCATGGTTAGGGCTCATCGATATTATAAAAATGGACGTATCACCCAAAATACGTATTTTATTTCAGATAGTCCCAGTTCCCCCTCCACTGGCTTTTTCTCCAAAGTGTCACAAAAACTCTCTAACTTTATATGGTGATTTAGGAAGCCCAGGCTTAAATTCCCTTATTCTATCACTTCCTAAACATAGAGAGGAGGGGGGTGTCACCCCCTCAACTGATTTTGTACTTATAATCCTCCTCTTTGATCTGCCTTGTAACTTGGTTCCACGGCAAAGTGACTAACAGCTGGACTACACTTGAAGATGGCCTAATTTTTCCCAATCTTACATCACTTCCGTGGACCCTGCCCCCCCTCCCCCATGGACCCTCTTCAAAAGATCTACCCCTCCTTGTGGCATCTACCCTATGTGTGCGGGGTACCTACTTATGTAAGGGCCTATTATCTACTAGGCCTACCCCTGTGACATTGTTATTTAGGTATACTGCCTTCATCTCTCTCTCTCTTTGTCACCTCTGTCGCTAGACTTTTGCCTCTCTGTCACAACCCCTCAACCACATAGTTTGGAAATTCCCAACGACATCACTATTTTCAATCGGTAAGTCCACAAGAGGTATGCCTTCGACCCATCTCTGATTTTGAATCCTTATGCCCACAATCTGATATACCTACACATGTTTTATGTCAGGCTTTCTTCATGAGAAGCAGAAACCCCATCAGACCAACCCACGCTTCTCTAAATGATAAGAGGAACTTAACACCTGGGAGGATGAGTTAGATTGGGACAAAATACTGAGCTGATGTATACCCACAAAGCTTCTATATCCGTCATGGCAGAGGAGCGAAACTAAAATCCTTTCCAGATAGTATCATTGCCCCACTGTTCTCCACAACATGAATACTTCGATTCCTGATACCTTCTAGAAATTCCTGTCAACCCCAGGTACCATGACCCATATCTGAGGAACATGCTCCTTAATTACACCCTTTCAGGGTAAAATTCTCCAATTGTACTACCTTGTTATCTATGCTACAAGCAAAATAAGAGGGGCTTATTCTGCCACTTCCTAAATGCTGCATGTACGGTTATTTCCAGTAACTGGCAAAAATTAGGCTTCCCCTCTCTACTTGACTGGACTTGTGAGATAAATTCCTTATGTCATTTGGAGTATATGGTCTCTTGGGAAAAGGGCAAGTCAGAGGCCTATAATTTAACATGGACCATTTATACTTATTTCAGGTACTCCTCCAACTTTGCCTCCTATTTTAACTGACCGGTTTTCTGGAGATAGCTCGGGAGCTCTTGTGGCGGTGCCTAGTTCCCTCTACCCCTCCCTTTCCTCTCCCTTACCCCCTTTTTTTTCTTTTGTCTTTCTAGCCTTCCTCCATGTTGTCAGTTTCTATCTTATTTCATCTACTCAGATCCACAACACATTTCTTATTGATTTTGCAATATCTACAGAGGGGATTGTCTCCTTGTGAAGGGTATAGGCTTACCCTGACAAAATCATTTCTCTAGCACTCTCTTCCAGGAGAACACTTCCATGTCCATGTACAAAGGCTCTTTTATTGAATCCAATACGTCAGAACATACTGTATTTGGTTATACTGGTTGCAATCCTTATTATGACATTTCTATATGTTTCTGTCCTTGGCAGTCTGTTTTGTTACCTCCCTAGATATGCTGTGTTAACTCTTCATTTTTCCCTGAAGGGGCGCTGTTTGTTCTTTTGCTCTTTTTTCATGAGCTTTCTCTGCTTCAAATGGAATGGAATCTTCTGTATGTACCACACTATTCTACTTTGCAAAAAAAATAAAAATGAATTAAACTTAAATGACTCATTCATGACTCTGAATGGTCTAAAGTTGTCAGTGGTATGCCCCAGAGTTCTGTCTTGGGGCCAATGTTCAACTTGTTTATTAATGATATAGAGGTTGGAATCAAGAGCTCAATTTCTGTGTTTGCGGATGATACCAAATTATGCCAGGAAATAACAGGATGTAGCATCATTACAGGAAGACCTTGATAAAAATAGGGGGTCCGGCAGCTACCTGGCAGATGAGGTTTATTATTGAGAAATGTAACATTATGCAATTGGGTGAACATGCAAAACACATAATAGAAAGGGCTTCCCTGGGGGAATCAGTAATGAAAAGTATCTGGGGGTGGTTGTGCATCACAAACTTAGCAATAGCATGCAATGCCAAGCTGCAGCTAACAAAATACGCTTGTGCATTAACCACTTGCTTACTGGGCACTTAAACCACCCTCCTGCCCAGACCAATTTTCAGCTTTCATCGCTGATGCACTTTGAATGACAATTGCGCGGTCATACAACACCGTACCCAAATTACATTTCTATAAAAAAATTTCCCCACAAATAGAGCTTTCTTTTGGTGGTATTTAATTACAGCTGGGAGTTTTATTTTATGCTAAACAAACAAAAAAAGATGCAAAAAAAAATAAAAAATAAATCATGTTTAGTAGTTTGTTATAAAATTTTGCAAACAGGTCATTTTTCTCCTTCATTGAAATGCGCTGATGAGGCTGCACTGGTGGGCACTGATAGACTGCACTGGTGGGCACTGATAGGCTGCACTGGTGGGCACTGATAGGCATGGTTAAGGTGGCACTGATAGGCACAGATAAGTCGGTACTGATGGGCACAGATAAGTCGGTACTGATGGGCACAGATAAGACAGCACTGATGGGCAAAGATAAGGCGGCACTGATGGGCAAAGATGGTGACAGATAAGATGGCACGGATGGGTGGCACGGATGGGCACGGATAGGTACCACTGATAGATGGGACTGATGGGCACTGATAGGTGGCACTGATAGGTGGCACTGCTGGGCAGCACTGATGGCCACTGGTAGATGACACTGATGGGCACGGATATGTGGCATATGAGGTGCAGCACTGTTGTTGAGGCAGATTGTGGGCACTGATGGGTAGCACTGTGGGCACTGATGGGTGGCACTATGGGCACTAAGGGGTGGTACTGATGGGTGGCACTTTTACTTTAATTAAGTTGCACTGGCAGGGGGCAGGTGGCCACTGAGGACTTGGCCGTGATCGGGACTGAAGTCCCTCTCATGGCCGCCGGTGATCGGCTTTTTTTTTTCTCCTTGCACTGTCAGCACGAGGAGGAAAAATAGCCGATTACCGGCTCTGTTGTGATCACATGATCAGCTGTCATTGGCTGACAGCTGATCACGTGGTACGGGGTCGGGATCGACCCCTTGCTCTGATCTATGATCAGGCAAGTCTCATAGACTCACTGATCACAGAGCGCGCCGCCAATAGACGTAGTCCCGGCAAAGCAGGTCCGCCCTGTAGCCGTCATTTGGCTATAGCGCGGATCTCAAGCGGTTAAAAATTACAAGCATTCCAGGGATAAATCAATAATTCTACCCCTTTACAAAACACTGGTTCAGCCTCATCCTGAATATAAGGTTCAGTTTTGATCACCAATCTTCAGGAAAGATATTGTTGCATTATAAATAAATACAAATTAGTCACCCAATAATTTGTGTGAATACTTCAGTTATCCAATCTCTGGTAGATTAAAAATGAAACAGGGGATTCTCTTTTTACATGATTGGATAATTAAAGTGAATGTTCACACATAATTATGTGAACATTTTCAAACTTTCCTAATTTACTTAATTAGCCTTAATATAGCATTATCAATAATTATACTTCCACCACATTATATGCCATGGACATCAGGGCTCACTCATGTATATGGTGTCAGGCTGATTGAAACACATTATTTCTATTATTACATTGTTATAGAAAATGAAATAGTTCAACTCACCATAATGCAGAATCAGTGGGAGCTCCGAGTATGTCACTTGCCACCGTTACCTTCCACCAGATGCAGATTGTCACTTGCCCCAAGTTGCGGATTATCACTTGCCACGTCACCTGCCACACATTGCAGATTTTCACTTGCCACGTCACCTGCCACATGTTGCAAATTGTCCACTATCACCTGCCACACATTGCGGATTGTCCACTTGCCACATCACCTGCTACAAGTTGCGGATTGTCCACATGCCGTGTCACCTGCCACCCTTTGCGGATTGTCCACTTGCCACATATTGCGGATTGTCCACTTGCCACCTCACCTGCCATATGTTGCAGATTGTCACTTGCCACATCACCTGCCACACGTTGAAAATGGTCCCCTATCACCTGCCACACATTGCGGATTGTCCACTTACCACATCACCTACTACAAGTTGTGAATTGTCACTTGCCACATGTTGCAAATTGTCCACTTGCCACGTCATCTGCCACCCATTGTGGATTGTCCACTTGCCACATCACCTGCCACAAGTTACGGATTGTCACTTGCCACACGTTGCAAATTGTCCACTTGCCACGTCACCTGCCACCCATTGCAGATTGTCCACTTGTCACGTCACCTGCCACAAGCTGCAGATTGTCACTTTCTTGCTAAGGTGGGGAATGGGGATTGACACTTCCTGTGTCCTAGTCTGAGTCAGGCAGCAGAGAGATGATGTAATCTCTCTGCTGCCTGCACAGTGAGTGAGGGTGGAACTGCCAGGATGCAGGGCTGGCACTGGGTGGTAAGAGATGATGTCATCTCTCTGCTCCACCACCTGCTGATTGGCCAGTCCACCCACCGAACTTCCTAGCTGTCAGCTTCCTGTCCCCCCACCGAGCCCCCCAGCTGCGTCCACTTGCACAGTCAGTGTGACTGTACGAGTGCCAAGCGGACAGGCAGCTCCACGGCTCACCGGGCCCTCCTCAGCTGCGTGTGCCCTCGTGGGTCGCTATGGCAGTAATTCCGCCACTGATTAAAAGGATACATTTGGTTTTAAAGAATGTTTTGCTAATATTTCTTAAATATTCAGAAGTTCTAAACACAAATTAAAATGTTTTATACATTGATTTATAAGACATTCAAAAAATGTTTCAGACAATGCAATTTTCTCCAGCAAATGAAACTTCTTTTGCAAAAAAGTAGCTATTTTAATTGGTTTATTGTAGTCCTGAGTACCAGCAATTCAACAGACAAGCCAAGAGGAAGATTAAGGCTATAAAGCTTCTCAAGAAATAATTCAGTTCAGACGATGATCACGATGAGGCTCTTCCTCATTTATAGAATATATAGTTACATAGTTAGTCTGGTTGAAAAAAGACACAAGTCCATCTAGTTCAACCAATTATACTTGCAAGGAGCATGTTTTGTGGAGATGTTTAAAATTATCTTTTGTATTTTAACAAAGATGTTAGAGAATGCTACAGTGGTTCAGTGATTTTTATATTACTTACGTTTTTCGTTTTGCCTGGGCTGGGGTTGGGAATATGAAGAACTAGCTCTTTGAAAAGTCTATTCTCTTACCCAAAGGAAAGGGGTGTTCTAGAGAGGATAGTTTTTTTTTTTCAGAGAGAACATTTAAGTGGAGGGGGGAAAAAGGGAGTTACAGTCAGAATTACAAGGTATAATGGTCTAGGGACTAGAAAGATGTCTTTCGCCTTGTAATTCTGTGACTGCCTAGTACCTCTTTACAGGAGCCATATTGACTTTAAATGTTATGTATTCTTGCCAACCGATGGAGAAGATGCTACATTTTTTTTACCCAAAACAAGTAGATATTGTTAAGTCTAAAATACATTCAAGAGACAATTAATTAGAAAAAGAATAGTTATAAGGAGTGGATCCATTCTTTTTTTTTTTTTTTTTCACTGGTGCTGTATCTGGGCCGGGAATTTAAATTAGGGTGCAAAATTTCCAGTCCATAGTTCCATGTTTAAATAAAAAGAGACATACCATAATGGAAAATGTTTAGTCAAGAAGTGAAAAAAATTATGCTCTATTGTAATCACTTGGACACAATGGAGAAAGAAAATAGGTGCTGCATGTAGTGCACAACAGTGAATGTTGAGCATGCCCATGTTCTTCATTGATCAAGTATTAGTTGGCAACTAGTAGTCATAAAGCCTACATCAATGTCCCTTTCAGACAAAATTGCCACTCCAGGAGAAACAGATGAGGGAGGTGTAAATAAAATAGTTCAAACTACAGCTACAGTACAAATGTGTGGTGATTTGTAATTAT
The DNA here is from genome assembly GCF_037356315.1 of Lithobates pipiens. Lineage (NCBI taxonomy): Eukaryota > Metazoa > Chordata > Amphibia > Anura > Ranidae > Lithobates > Lithobates pipiens. The sequence continues at coordinate 242,399,303 of NW_027507764.1, read as the reverse complement.
CATGACATTTTAATAGTACTTTTGTTTAACCAAAGGGTCTATTCTGTATTGAGCATCATGTTTTAGATGCATACAAAGCTAAATCATGCGAGCCTTAATTCACAGAGCAAATGCAAAGCATTAAGTATTTTAATCCATATGCATTATTCGCTTATTTTAATGCTTCAATTGTTTTGATTCAATCCATGAATGGCATTACTGCACGCATCAGATGAATTGGTAATTTACTAAATGCATGATAGATCAATTGTTTTAGGTAATTGGACCATAAAAGTACATTTATGAAGACTAGGGCAAAGAAATGTGTAGTGGATTTGTGTGAATATAAATGTATATATTTTTTATTTATTTAGTATGATTAGCACAAACATATTATATTGCATTATAGTATTATGCTTTCTCCTTTGCAGTTACCAAGTGGAGCTCTGTACCACCTGCTGTGAAATGCCTGTTTTAGACCTTAGTAGCTCAAGGTTAAACATGTACACAAAGTGAATAATTCAAAGCAGTGATTCATTTTTCGTGACATGATATTTTGCAGGAATATCAAACAATGGCGGAGTTCTCCAAATCTTCCAAGAAAAAAGACCAGTCAACCAAAAAAGATATTTTGCTTTCACATGATATATACCTGAACTACAACATTAAAAGCTATCAATGGATGATTTCACAGAATCTGTTTTGCTAAATATAGCCGGTGGAACTTAATGTCTTTTTTCACATTTTTTTCTCTGTCTCTTTGCCACCTGCAGTGAAATGCCTGTTGTTTTTAGACCTTAGTAGCTCAAGGTTAAACTTACACACAAGGTGAAAAAAAAAATTCAAAACAGTGACTCATTTTTCGTGTATTAAATATTTCATAGTATATGTGAACTGATACTACTGCATTGGTCATTGTAGAATTATTTTTCTATCCATCAAGCCCTGATCTTCCTTCTATAAAGCAGCTGATTACATTGCAATCCTGTTATAGTATTATGCTTGTATTATGTAATATATGTCAGACTAGGGTTTTGAGTATGGATAATTAAAATATGGAATGTCTTACATCATTAGATATTTAGTCAGCCAGATAAACACATGTTTGTAGAGTTCAACAAAATAAGAATAAATGCATCTTGCCTTTTCAGACCCCTAACCCCAGAGTTGTTCCAGAGAAAGGCAAATTTCCCTTAGCATGGGTTTAGGGTTTAATAAATCTTCAGGTTCTGTTGAAGTAATTAAAACTGAGAATAAAAAAACTGTATTAGCTCAACCAGGCCAAAAGCATAAAAATAGAAATAGCCGACTGCATGTATCAAAGATAGCAAACAATTTTATTAGATAAACCACAAATGTATATTTAAAACAATGACGAGCAGGCACAAACACAAACACACACTAATAAAAACAAGCCACGTCTACCTCTTGCAGACCCATGAATAGGACCAAGATTACAGCAGCATGTGGCAATTGTTCAATATTAAATCTTGTGTTGAGGGTTATACCCTTCAGTCCACAAAACCTCTTAAGAATGAATAACTTGTGCACCTACGGAGGCCAAGATATATAAACCGTCAATGCTCGTGGAGTAAAATGTGCATATCCCCAATGTCAGGCTGCAGCATAGTTGGATACAATAGTGATAAGGGTTACTGGCCACATATACACAAATTGTGCTGACAACGTCCTGATGCTGAAGCAAACTGAGGGGAATTATCGGATACAAATTGGTCTGAAATATGATATCAATTACATTGAATGTCAAGATGTTTTAAAGGTTCTATTGCAAAAAATCTGTTGTAATAGTCCACAGCCAGAATATTTTTTTCATAACACAAAAAGATCTAATGAAACCCTTTGCCATTGTTGTAAGGGTATTGCACATGGGGTATTTTTTTTTTATAAAATCATGCCGCAAGCAAAATGGCCACTTGAGAGTTATTTTGTTGAGTTTTCACTCCTGGCCTGTAGAATAGATCTTGATTTCTGTTTTACATTTTTTTAACTACCTTGTGCCATTGGTAAATTTGTTTTATTTATTTGACTCTCCTGAATTTGTGAAGATAAACCTTTTTACCCTATAATAATTATCTCTTTGTGAAAGTTCATAAATGATGCTACTACATCATACATTATTGGGGAGTCAATGGTGGAGAAGGATCTGGTTGTTCTAGTAGATTGTAGACTTAATAATAGAATGCAATGCTAAGCTGCAGTTTCTAAAGCAAGCAAAATACTTGCTTTTATTAAAGAGGTATCGACTTCAGAGAGAGACAGAATTTTGCCCCTGTACAAATCATTATTATAACCTCATCTAGAATATGCAGTTCTGTTTTGGGCACCATTTCACAAAAAAGATCGGAGAACTGGAGAAACTGCAGAGAAGTGCAATCAAGGTGATAAGAGACATGGAGGAGCTCAACTATGAGGAGCTATTAGAGGAACTGAAATTCGTTTTTCTCGAGAAGAGGCAGTTAAGGGGGAGGGGGGGGGGGGGGATATGACCACATGTATAAATACATATTTGGTCCATAAAGTGAACTCGAGGCAGAGGTATTCACTTTATGGTATTCACAAAGGATAAGTAAACACTCTACATCTGGAGCAAAAGATATTTAGCCTTCACAAAAAAGTTGTAAATATGTGGTATAGGCTTCCTCTAAAACAAGTTCTGGTTACTCAGTAGAGCAGGCATGTCCAAAATCCAGCCCGCAAGCCAATTGCCAATTGTTTAATACTGCCCCCCCCCTGGTGATTTGGATATATATATCTTTTTTGACCCCCAGGTCCACAAAAGAAGTATACTGTATTTATCAGCACTGCCTCAGAGGGGACAGGGAGGGGGATGAGTGCCGTCAGATTACATACAGGAAAATCTCCTGTTTACTTGGTGGCATCTGTAAAAGGAAGTCCCGTCTCCTGGGCTACCATTGGATGACTGTTCTGTCTATCATAGGAGGTGGGACTTAAAGGTATTAAAGAGGTCATTGAGTAAACAGGAGATTCTCCTGTATGTAACCTGTTGGTGCTTGTCCCACACCCCGTCCCCTCCGAGGCTGCATATGGGCTTCAATCAGGCTGCACTGATGGCAATGGCAAGGCTGTTTTAAGCTTGGCCTTAAGCCAGCAAAATGGTCCGGTCTGAAAGTGGTTAACATTTATAGTCGACATGTGCAAAACAAAAATATTTGATTTTTTTTAATGATTTTTTTTGTTAAATTTGTTTAATCACTTCCGGACCGCCCACCGTCTTTATACATCGGTACTTTGGAGAGGAATATCGTTGTTATGGCAGAAGCTAGCTACCATAACCCCGATATCCTATGGCACAAAAAAATGTTTAAATGCGCCCCGCCTCGCCGAGCTCCCATATGAAAGTGGGTGTTCAAAAACACCCTACGATCGGTAGAGTGAGAGCTATAATTCTAGCCCTACTACCTTCCTACCTACCTACCTTCTCTGAAACTCAAAACATGCAACCTGTAGAAATTTTTAAACGCCGACCAATAGAGATTTATAGGGTAAAAGTTTGTCGCCATTCCACGATGGGGCGCAATTTTGAAGAGTGACATGTTGTGTATCAATTTACTCGGCGTAACATTATTTTTAACAATATAAAAAAGAAAACTGTTTTTAACTTGTCAACAACAAATCTCAGAAAGAGGCTCGGTCCTTTAAGTGGTTAAATCGTTTTCAGGATTTGTTTTGTTTATTCATATTCATATTCGACCACATTCAAAAACATTTCAACAGAATTCGAAAAAATTTCAACCAAATTTGAAAACATTTCAACCACATTCCAAAACATTTCAACTGAATTCGAAAACATTTCAACCACATTGGAAAACATTTAAACTGCAATAATAAACCACATTAACCATAAAAAAAAAAATTATTTCTGTTATAAAATTTAGCAAAATGGTAATTTGTCTTCATACATTTTGGCCAAAATGTATACTGCTACATATCTTTGGTAACAATAACTAAAATCAGTGTATATTATTTGGTCTTTGTAAAATTTATAGAGTCTACAAACTATGGTGCTAATCATTGAAAATTGATCACACCTGATCAGCCCTGATGTACTGACGGCATGTCTCATTTCCTAAGATGCTAACAAGCCAGGAATGTACAAATACCTCCCCAAATGATCCCTTTTTGGAAAGTAGGCATTCCAAGGTATTTAGTAAGAGGCATGGTGAGTTTTTTTTTTTAAGTTGTAATTTTTTCCCACAATTGGATGGAGCACGGATGAAATATGGATGAGCACAGATGAAGCATTAATGGGCACAGATGAGGCATGGATGAGGAATGGATAGGCACAGATGAGGCATGGATGGATGGGCATGTTTGAGGCATGGATGGGCATGTATGAGGCATGGATAAGGCATGAATGGGCATAGATCAGCGCTGCTGCAATGGCTCCCTCCTCTCCTCCCACGCTGTACCGATTGTGTGTGAAGGGAGGAGAGAGAGCTGACCCAGACATGTGGCGATTTGTGGACAAGTGACCGCCCCATCATTGGTCCTTTATCCTGATCCATGATACGCTTAGTCATGGACACTTCCGGCTGTGCGCCCCAGGGGGCATCATTGTATGCCCTCCCAGAACTAGCTGACTGCGCTGTAGCCGTCATTCGGCTATTGCCAGTTGGCAAATGGTTAATAAACATTTCAACAGCATTAATAAACATTTCAACCACATTAATAAACATTTCATCCACATTAGAAAACATTTCAACTGCAATAATAAATATTTCAATGACATTAGAAAACATTTCAATTTAATCTGTGAGTGGCAGATGTTTTGGTGTGCATTGGTACACACTGAGACAGAGGTTGATGAGACACTAGTCGTACAGATGTTTTTTTACACTGGAATATGCCTACTGTGACAGCTGATTGGTTGCACTGGTAAACTCTGACAGATGTTGATTGGATACACACTTCTACTACTACAGATGTTTTTGGGCACAGGTACGCTGTGACAGATATTGATGGGGCATGAGTAGTACCCCTGACCTGGGGACAACAATTTTAGATACGAAGAATGAGCATAATTATTTTCATTAGCATTTCATCAGAAAATTCAAATTGATTGGAGTTAGTAACAACTGGAATATTGGATTGTTATTTCTGTCAGCTCAGGTAGCCCTTGTACAATGCACATATATGTTTAATTTAACTACTTGCCGCCCGCGCTATAGCCGACAGACAGCTACAGTGCAGGCCTTAATTGCTGGGAGGGCATCCATGGTCATCCTCTCATGCGTGAGCTTCCTGCGCGTCCTTGCGAGCCCCTTAACACGTGATCAGCTGTCAGCCAATGCCAGCTGATCACCAACAGTAGATCGGTAATATGTATTTTTTTCCCTCACGCTGTCAGGGACATCGGTCCTTCACACAGAGAGCCGTGGCTGCCTCATCATTGCCCACCAGTGCCCCCTGCCAGGTCCACCTATCAGTAGCCACCAGTGCCACCTACCAGTGCCCACAGTGCAACCTACCAGTGTCCACAGTGCCACCTACCTTTGCCCACCAGTGCCACCCATCAATGCCCACCAGTGATACCAATTAATGCCCATCAGTGCCACCAATCACTGCTGCCTATCAGTGTCACCTATCAGTGCCATCTATCAGTACCCTTTAGTGCCGCCCATCAGTGTCATCTCTCAGTGCCACCTATAAGTGCTGCCTCATAAGTGCTTATCAGTGCCCATTAGTGCCGCCTTATTAGTGCCTATCAGTGCCCATCAGTGCAGCCTCATCAGCACATATTAGCGAAGGAGAAAAATTACCTGTTTTCAAAATTTTATAACAAGCTATGAAACAGTTATTTTTTTACATTTTCGGTCTTTTTTGTTTTTTTTTGCAAAAAATAAAAAACCCAGCAGTGATTAACCACTTGACGACCAGCCACCAACATTATACTACAGCAGGTCGGCTCGTTCTCACGAGCCATCATAGCTATACGTCAGCACCTTTAAGCGGGATAGCAGGCGCGCACACACGTGCGCTGTACTGCGGGGGTGCCGATGCTTGTGACCAGCAGCCATGAGCAATCGCAGGCACGAGAGGCAGAACAGGGACATGTGTGTGTAAACACACAAATCCCTGTTCTGTTCTGAGAGGAGATGCAGATCGTGAGTTAATAGCTAGTAACCACAATCCGTCATCTCCTTTAGTCAGTCCCCTCCCCTACAGTTAGAACACAATCAGGGAACACAGTTAACCTAGTGATAACCCCTTCCATGCCACTGACATTTATACAGTAATCAGTGCATTTTTATAGCACTGATTGCTGTATAATTGTCAATGTGTCAAAAGTGTCTAATGTGTCCACCATAATGTTGCAGTCACGATAAAATATGAAGATCGCCGCCATTACCAGTAAAAAAATAAAATAATAATAAAAATGCCATAAATCTATCCCCTATTTTGTAGGCGCTATAACTTTTATGCAAACCAATCAATATTCGCTTATTGTGATTTTTTTTTTACCAAAAATATGTAGAAGAATACATATCAGCCTAAACTGAACTTTAAATGGGGGTATTTATTATAGCAAAAAGTACAAAATATTGTGTTTTTTCAAAATTGACTCTCTTTTTTTGTTTATAGCGCAAAAAATAAAAACCACAGAGATGATCAAATACTACCAAAAGAAAGCTCTATTTGTGGGGAAAAAAAATCAATTTTGTTTGGGTACAGCATCGCATGACCGCACAATTGTCAGTTAAAGCGATGCAGTGACGTATTGCAAAAAATGCTCTGGTCTTTGAGCAGCCAAATCTTCCGGGGCTGAAGTGGTTAAATACCACCAAAAGAAAGCATTATTTGTCTGAAAAAAATTATAAAAATTGAATTTGGGTACAATGTTGCATGACCGCGCAATTGTCATTCAAAGTGTGACAGCGTGAAAGCTGAAAATTGGTCTGGGCAGGAAGGGGGTTTGAAAGAGTTGTAAACCTTCGTGTTTTTTCACCTTAATGCAGCCCGCTTCTCTTCTGTGAGTATCTAATTACTGTCTGTGCTGACAAAGCTTTTTCACACACTTCCAGATCTCCATTCATTACCTTTTATGCAGCTGCCAATGGAGAAGCAAAGTAGCATACTATGGCATGTTACTGGAGAGGCAATTCTGAGTCTACTAGGGCTGCTGACATCACATCCAAGATGGCAGCACCCAGCAGCAGTCTCAGACTTTTGGATGTCTGCACAAGGGAGGTTTTAGAGTAAATAGCATTCATAAATATGCTGAATACATATATAATCTTAAATCCTCATGCACATAGGGCATTCGAAAAAACAATCTGCAAAGCCACTACCAACGCTAGGAAGAAGCGGCTGTAAAAATGCTCTTTTTGTAGCTATTTGCATTGGCGTTAATGTGTGTTTAGCCATGCTAGCTTTTAGATGCGCTAGCTTTAAGCAGGTTTTCTCTGCCTCTATTCAAAAGCAATGGTTCCCTATGAGAGCCATCCTAACTGATCTGACTGATCAGCCCATTGATTTGAAAAGAAGTCGCATCCAAGTCGGATAATGATGATCCGACTTGTGGTGCAACTTGTGCTCTGAGGATCTTGAAGGGGAACCCAAAGCCAAAATACCATGTCTGGTATGATCTTGGGGGACCCCAAACAGTTTTTTTTTTTCCATTTTGGCGTGGGGTTCTCATAGAGAATGCACCTTCTATTAAAATCAATGAGCTCTCATAGGCAACCACTGTTTTTGACATGTCAAAAAAACAAAACCAAAACGCATGACATGGCTTAACGCTGTATTCAGAGTTAAGCTGCGTTTAGCAGCATCAGATGTTTTTATAGCTGTATCACCGTTCCTCAGAATGCTCTGGCCCTGGGTTTTTTTTGTAGCTTGAAAATGCTTATGCCACTTACAGCTCCTAAAAGCTTGTGTGTGTATCAGGCCATAGAATAACATGGAGAGACATTTTTAGGCTGCAAAAAAAGTCTGACGCTGGTAAAAGCAGCAGTAAAAACGCCCTGTGTGCATGAGGCCTAAGGTTTGATTGCTGCTAAAATGAATAGTCTGGTGACAAAATCTCTTTGAGACTCAAGTTTTTAATTAGTTGGCCCCTATTTTTGAGTGCTAGCCTTTTTAGAGTATTTGCAACTGATAAAAAGGTCCCCAGCTTGAGATTACAAACTGCATTATCTATTGTACCTCATCTGAGACAAATACTAATTATTTCCTAGGGTCTGTGATCTTACTCCAGTTACTCATAACCCATATATGTAGTAACAGGAATGTCCACATGCAAATGCCTAATTAAAGTGATTGCAAATGTTTTTGCACAGAGTGGCATTGAACCTCCTCCTCTTGGGTCCCCCCGGTACTCCTCTTCTTTGGCTAGTGCCCCCATAGAAAGCCACTTCCCATGAACTTCATTAAAATAGTCATAGGTTAAGTAGCAACCAGCAACTGTTGAGACAATGAACACTTTGATCAGGAGTATGTAATTACAATATAGCATATTGAGAGGAGGGAGCAGGTGTTTATATTGTACAGAATGTAGGGGTATGATATATGGAATATATGTCAGCCCAGCATACTGAGTGCAGTTGTCACAGGAATGTAATGTACAGTCCAGAGTACAGAGGCCATAAGTAAAATACAATAAAATATATGTTTCACACAACACAGCATACCGTATACTCAGGAGTATGTAAAGCACACTTGTGGGTGGGGCCGCCTTGCCCTGCATGTGGGGTAGCTTTCGTCGTGTATGCGCTCATCATTGCCTGGGACCAGGAGGGGACATGTTAATGTGAAAGCCAACATTATGGTGGTACCCCAGGTTAGAGATGAGCTGTACACTATGTGTATTGTCATGTACAGATGGCTCACCTGCAGACCCCGTGTTTACAGTTAAAATACAGTTATAGTTAATATGTAAATAGTCATGGACCACGGCATTGATATGTAAATAGAGGCAGCATGCATATGTATATCATGTCCCCCTGAGGTCATATATACCATCACTTCTGCTGAATTCTGCCCACTGGGGAGGTAAAGAGGCATGCTTGAAAGTCCTGCCTACAACTATAGTCATTAAGCCTAACATTAGCCTGTTCTGCAAAGGTAAGCAAATTGGAGGTGGAACCCTTCTTGAAAAGAACATGGTACCACGGCGATGCATGAGGGTGTCATTAACAATTAATGGCACTTCTGTGTATCTGCTAAAGGGCAGCTTGTTTCTGTGGTGCATGTATTCCCAACACACACAAATGTGAACGCAGGCTAAATGTCTTAGTTACATTGGTGGTCAGTGTAAATCTTCTCATTACATTGGGACTTGGTGTACAATCCTTCCATTTATACTAGTGGCCAGTGTGAAGGCCCCCCTTACAGTGGTGGTCAGTGTAAATCCCTCTTTACATTGGTGGCCAGTGTAGAAACTCCTCTTTATATTGGTAATCATTAAAAAAAAAAAAAAACTTGCATTTGTGGTCAGTTTTGAATCCTCCCTTACATTGGTAGTCCACGTAGAAGCCCCCTTTCAATTGGTGATGAGTGTAAATCCCCCTTACATTGGTGGCCAGTGTAGAAATCCCCCTTTATTGGCTGTTGATGTAAAATCCCCCATTACATTACTGGTTGACAGTGTCAATTCTTCATAACATTGGTGGTCAGTGTACATTTCCCTTTACATTGGTGGTAAGTGCAGAATTGCCCTTACACTGGTGGTTGGTGTAAACCCCAATTTGCATTGGTGGTCAGTGTAAATCCCTCCTAACATTGGTGGTTGACCTGTAAACACTGTTTCATATACTTGCCAAAGATTTCCAGCTTTGCGCTGCCTTCTACCTAATCCCATCCCCCCTGCATTGCCACTGATCACACCCCCCTCACCCAGCATAGCCACTGATCCCAGGAATCCTAGGATCCCTAGGTGTTTTCTGTCTATTGATGGGTCCCCCTCACTTCCCCAGTCCATGATGTGCAGGCAGTGAAGAGATGATGTGCTGTAACCTTAAGAAACCAATTAGTGAGCAGTAATGCTGTGCACTAACCTCTTGCAACCAATCATTGAGTGGTAAGCATATGCAGTAACCTCTAGGAACCAATCAGTGAGCAGTAATAATGTGCGGTAACCTCTAGCAATCAATTAGTGAGGGGTAAGGATGTCCAGTAACCTCTAGCAATCAATCAGTAAGCAGTATTAATGTACAGTAATCTCTAGCAACCAATCAACAAGCAGAAGTCATGTGCTATAACCTTGTAAACAGTGTAAACAGTGAGCCATATTGTGTGCTATAACACAAGCCAGTCAGTGAGCGGTAATGATACACTGTAACCTCTGGCAACCAATCACAATCGCTGCCTGATTTGATTCAGTAAACTAGTTTTGAGTCTAGCTGCTATTTATTGTATGTCTTAAAGCATGTGGAGAGCAAAATTGCATGGATGAGGGGGCCCAAGAAAATGTTTTCCCAGGGTCCAGTCAATATTAAAGATGGCCCTGCTGCTGAGCCTATGCCCTCTCCAACAGTCCAGCGAACCTCTGCCACCTCACTCCCAGTGACAGAATGGGGTCCCGCCAAACACTAGCACCAACCTCATGCATGCTCTAAATTAACTCCTTTTCTCTCATGTACCATGTGCCTAGGTGTATGGGGTCTCCATACTATGGGTTCAGTCCATGTTCCTCTGGGGGAACCGACCGCTAGGGAGGGAAACCGAACACAGACTCCTTGTTACCGGAGGACTTGTCACCTTCACCTGGTACCACACTTCATGACCCTTCCCACTAGTTCTTGGTTACCTATGGCAACTGCTCTCCAACTCAAACGTTCCTGCTGAGTAAACCTTTTGTAGTGGCCTTGCTTCTTATGTGCTTTACAGGCCGTGTTCTTCTGATAGAATATCAGCTATAGCCGACAACACTGATCATTTTATTCTGATGGTGGGAAAGGCTGATGATGGGGAACACAATAGTACAGTGGGAGTTATTCCCACATTGAGTGTGTGGATGGGGAATTAGAAAAAATATTGATTAATGTATGGGCTGCTTATTAAACTCACCTATTTATTATTCTTTTTACTGTGCTTATTGCAAGGTGATATTCAGTGGGTTGATGTACTAAAATTGGAGAGTGCAAAATCTGGCCCAGCTCTGCATAGAAACCTTATTTGAACAAGATGATGTTAAAAGCTGATTGGCTACCAATGCGCAACTGCCCCAGTTTTAGTAAATCAACCCTAATGTCTCAGGGTAAATTACACAGAGTTGTACAGTCAGTCACATTTCATTTTTCATTCAGGGTGAACAGCGATCAAGTTCTTGAGCCTTCAGGTGGATTGCTGCAATATATAGATCCCAGTCTTACTGGAAATGTGCATAATGACCTTACCTGAACCTAGGTCACATCTTTGAGGTAAGAGGCAGCTGAGACATGTGGTGGGACACAGCAGTGGAGCACGTTTTTATTTGAAGCACTTTGTTGGACAGATATAATCATACATTTTTTTCACAAAATATTAAAGAACAAAACATCCGTTTAAAGCTTTATGTCACTATATTATATTAAGGATTGGCTTTTTCATATTTTTAAAGCATTTTTTGACACCTTAAATGGAACACACATTTATATGATTTTATCATTTTGTATTTTTATTTTTTTTACTTATTTGGCCATTGTTTTATAAATTTATTATTTGTTGCACTGCACTTTATGTATTTCATGGCATTTTCATTATTTACCTTTTTTACTATTAGTGGTTCAGTGCCTTTAAAAAGTATGCATACCCCTTGAAATTTTCCACATTTGTCATGTTACAACCAAAAAACGTAAATGTATTTTATTGGGATTTTAACCACTTCAGCCCCGGACCAATAAACACCTTAAGGACCAGAGGTCTTTTTCCAATTTCGCACTGCGCTGCTTTAACTGGTAATTGCGCGGTCATGCAATATTGCACCCAAACGAAATTTGTGTCCTTTTCTTCCCACAAATAGAGCTTTCTTTTGATGGTATTTGATTGCCTCTGCGATTTTTTTTTTTTGCGATATAAATGGAAAAAGAGCGAAAATTTTGAAAAAAAAAGTTATTTTCTTCTTTTTGTTATAAGAAAAATCGAATAAACTAAATTTTAGTCATACATTGAGGGCAAAATTTATTCAGCCACATGTCTTTAGTAAAAAAAAATGTCAATAAGCGTATATTTTTTGGTTTGCGCAAAAGTTATAGCGTCTACAAACTAGAGTACATTTTCTGGAATTTACACAGCTTTTAATTTATGACTGCCGATCTCATTTCTTGAGGTGCTAAAATGGCAGGGCAGTACAAATCCCCCCCAAATGACCCCATTTTGGAAAGTAGACACCCCAAGGAAATTGCTGATGGGTATGTTGAGCCCATTGAATATTTATTTTTTTTGTCCTAAGGGATTGAATAATGACAAAAAAAAAAAAAAAAATTTTTTTTACAAAAAGTTGTCACTAAATGATATATTGCTCACACATGCCATAGTTATATGTGGAATTGCACCCCAAAATATATTCCGCTACTTCTCCCGAGTATGGGGATACCACATGTGTGGGACTTTTTGGGAGTCTAGTCGCGCACGGCACCCCGAAAACCAATCACCACCTTCAGGATTTCTAAGGGTGCAAATTTTTGATTTAACTCCTCACTACCTATCACAGTTTCGAAGGCTATAAAATGACAAAATAGCACAAAACCCCCCAAAATGACCCCATTTTGGAAAGTAGACACCCCAAGCTATTTACTGAGAGGCATGTTGAGTCCATGGAATATTTTATATTTTGCCACAAGATGCGGGAATATTACAAACTTTTTTTTTTTTGCACAAAGTTGTCACTAAATGATATATTGCTCACACATGCTATGGGCATATGTGAAATGACACCCCAAAATACATTCTGCTGCTTCTCCTGAGTACGGGGATACCACATGTGTGGGACTTTTTGGGAGTCTAGTCGCGCACGGCACCCCGAAAACCAATCACCACCTTCAGGATTTCTAAGGGTGCAAATTTTTGATTTAACTCCTCACTACCTATCACAGTTTCGAAGGCCATAAAATGCCAAAATAGCACAAAACCCCCCCAAATGACCCCATTTTGGAAAGTAGACACCCCAAGCTATTTACTGAGAGGCATGTTGAGTCCATGGAATATTTTATATTTTGCCAAAAGTTGCGGGAAGATTACAAACTTTTTTTTTTTTTTGCACAAAGTTGTCACTAAATGATATATTGCTCACACATGCTATGGGCAGAAGTCAAATTACACCCCAAAATAAATTCTGCTGCTTCTCCCGAGTACGGGGATACCACATGTGGGGGACTTTTTGGGAGCCTAGCCACGTACGGGACCCCGAAAACCAAGCACTGCCTTCCGGATTTAAATATAAAATGCTACCAAAAAACCTGTTAGCGATGGCAGGGATCAGGCCTGATCGCTGCAGTTATGTGTTTAGTGTTTTGTAAGTGACAGTGAACGATCGATACTGCACGTGGGTGGGCTGGGCAGAGGGGCAAAACGCAGGTGCTAGCAGGTATCTGGGCTGATCCCGCTAACAATGCGTTTTTTGGAACCCTAAACTGCTGGGGACGCTAGTATAGATCTGATCAGATCAGATATTGATCTGTTCAGATTCTATACCACTACGGGAGGTGTATGCTTTGCGTGTGGGTGTTAGCGGTACTGGCACTAACCTAGCGCTGCCTGGGGCGACGCAGACCCTGACCCTAAAACCTAATTGATATCACCCGCCGGGTGATCAGGGGGTTAAACCTTTATTGGGTAATAAATGGTGGGTGCCCTGATGCTATAAAAAACAAACTAACCAGAGTCACCCGTAACACTTATACGGTGATCAGTGGTGAAAGGGTTAACTAGGGGCAATCAGGGGGTTCAAATTTTTATTAGGTAGTATATGGGGGTCCCTGGCGCTATATAAAAACCTGACGGGGAACCTAAATAACTAACTGGCTAACCAGCGTCACCAGTGACACTTATACTGTGATCGCTGGTGAAAGGGGGTGAAAGGGTTAACTAGCAGCAATCAGGGGGTTAAAACCATTATTGGGTAGTATATCGGGGTACCTAGCGCTATAAAAACCTGGCGGTGAACCTAAAAAAATAACTAGCTACCTAGCGACACTAGCGACACTGATGCAGCGATCAGAAAAATGATCGCTTAGTGACACTGGCAAAAGGGGGTGAAAGGGTTAACTAGCGGCAATCAGGGGGTTAAAACCATTATTGGGTAGTATATCGGGGTACCTAGCGCTATAAAAACCTGGCGGTGAACCTAAAAAAATAACTAGTTACCTAGCGACACATGCAGCGATCAGAAAAATGATCGCTTAGTGACACTGGCAAAAGGGGGTGAAAGGGTTAACTAGCGGCAATCAGGGGGTTAAAACCATTATTGGGTAGTATATCGGGGTACCTAGCGCTATAAAAACCTGGCGGTGAACCTAAAAAAATAACTAGCTACCTAGCGACACTAGCGACACTGATGCAGCGATCAGAAAAATGATCGCTTAGTGACACTGGCAAAAGGGGGTGAAAGGGTTAACTAGCGGCAATCAGGGGGTTAAAACCATTATTGGGTAGTATATCGGGGTACCTAGCGCTATAAAAACCTGGCGGTGAACCTAAAAAAATAACTAGCTACCTAGCGACACATGCAGCGATCAGAAAAATGATCGCTTAGTGACACTGGCAAAAGGGGGTGAAAGGGTTAACTAGCGGCAATCAGGGGGTTAAAAACATTATTGGGTAGTATATCGGGGTACCTAGCGATATAAAAACCTGGCGGTGAACCTAAAAAAATAACTAGCTACCTAGTGACACATGCAGCGATCAGAAAAATGATCGCTTAGTGACACTGGCAAAAGGGGGTGAAAGGGTTAACTCTAGGGGCAATCAGGGGGTTAAATCTTTATTGGGGGGTGATAGGGGGCTACCCTGGACCTAACACTAACTGTCCTGACAGTTTTTACTGTCACAACTGACACTGAATGCATTGATCAGTAAATAAATGATCAATGCAATCAGTGACACTGTGACTGGGGGGGGGAGGGGGGGCGGGGGGGATCGGGGGGCGATCGGGGGGGGGGGATCGGGGGGGGTTTGTGTGCCTGTGTGTACCTACATGTCAGTGTATTGTTGGTGCACACTTACTATTAGTCTTCTCCTCGTAGTCCGGTCAAAAAGACCGCCCCGAGGAGAATGACATCACTTCCTCCTTCCTGTGTAAACAATACACAGTGGGAGGAAGCTTCTCATTGGCCAGGAGCGATCCAGAGGGGGTGGCCGAAAACCAACGGCCATCCCCTCATCACGGAGCGCTCCTGGAGCGAACCGGACCGTCGTATCCAACGGGAGGGGGTCCGATCGGACCCCCCACCCGCTGGAAGGCAATCACGTACATCTACGTGATTGTGCCTGCCTGTGCCATTGTGCTGACGTACATTGGCAATACGGCGGTCCTGAAGTGGTTAAGGAAGGTGAACCTGCCATCCAGTCTCAAGTCTTTTGCGGACTCTAACAGGTTTTCTTCTAAGATTGTTTTTGGCTAAATCCATCTTCCCATCAACTCTGACCAGCTGCCCTGTCCATACTGAAGACAAGCATCCCCACAACATGATGCTGCCACGACCATGTTTCACGGTGGGGATGGTATGTTCAGGGTGATGTGCAGTGTTAGTTTTCCACCACACATAGCGTTTTGCTTTTAGGCCAAAAAGTAAAATTTTGGTCTCATCTGATCATAGCACCTTCTTCCACATGGTTTCTGTGTCCCCCACAAGACTTCTTGCAAACTGCAAACTGGACTTCTTGTGGTTTTCTTTCAACGATGGCTTTCTTCTTGGCATTTCTGCAGCTCCTCCAGAGTTACCCTGGACCTCTTGGCTGCTTTTCTGATTACTGCTCTCCTTGCCTGACCTGTCAGTTTAGGTGGATGGCCATGTTGTGCCATACTCTTTCCATTTTCGGGTGATGAATTGAACAGTGCTCCGTGAGATGTTCAAAGCTTGGAATATTTGTTTTTAACCTAACCCTGCTTTAAACGTCTCCACAACTTTATCTCTGATGCTGTTTGTTCACTAAGGTTCTCTAAGGCCGCGTACACACAGGCGGACTGTATGGCCTACTTAGTCCGTCTAAACACATTTCAGCGGACAGTCCGCTCGTGTGTGGGCTTCAGCTGACTTTTTCAGCGTGCAGTCTGGCGTACTAAGTATTTCGGATTTTTCTAAATACTGTCCGTCATACTTTGGTTTCAGCGGACAATCCGCTCGTCAGTAGGCTAGTTCGACGGACTAAGAATGGCGCATGCTCAGAAAGGATTTACACGGCGAAAGGTTGCATTGCTGTGTATTGGACTTCCTATTTCTAGTCCCGTCGTACGTGCTGTACACGTAATCGAGCAAGCTTTCGACGGACTGTTTGTGCATCCGTGTGTGGTCAAGTCCGTTCATTCGAAAGTAGGACGGACTGTCCGTCGGATTGTATGACGGACTAAGTAGGCCATACAGTCCGCCCGTGTGTATGCGGCTTAAGAAACCTCTGAGGGCTTCACAGAACAGCTGCATTTATACTGAGATTAAATGACACACAAATGGACTCTATTTACTAATTAAGCGACTTCTGAAGGCAATTGGTTCCACTAGATTTTAGTTAGGGGTATCAGAGTAAATGGAGCTGAATACAAATGCACGCCACACTTTTCACATATTTATTTGTAAAAAAAAAAACATTTATCATTTCCCTTCTACTTCACAATTATGTGCCACTTTGTATTAATCTATCACATACATTCCCAATAAAATATATATACGTTTTTGGTTGAAACATGACAAAATGTGGAAACTTTCAAGGGGTATGAATACTTTTTCAAGGCACTGTATATAGAGCTAAAAGGTATGCTTAAAGTGTTATTAAACCCACATTATAAAAACTATCACTAAAGTCACGCATGTGGGCATATACACAGGGATGAATGACAGCTCACTTGCTCTTGCCTCCTTAATGCCCAATAAACAGGTAAACACTATGGGGGCAAGATACAGTGCCTTGCAAAAGTATTCGGCCCCCTTGAACTTTTCAACCTTTTGCCACATTTCAGGCTTCAAACATAAAGATATAAAATTTAAATTTTTTGTGAAGAATCACCAACAAGTGGGACACAATTGTGAAGTGGAACGAAATCTATTGGATTTTTGAAACTTTTTTAACTAATAAAAAAATGAAAAGTGGGGCGTGCAAAATTATTCAGCCCCCTTGCGTTAATACTTTGTAGAGCCACCTTTTGCTGCGATTACAGCTGTAAGTCGCTTGGGGTATGTCTCTATCAGTTTTGCACATCGAGAGACTGAAATTCTTGCCCATTCTTCCTTGCAAAACAGCTCAAGCTCAGTGAGGTTGGATGGAGAGCGTTTGTGAACAGCAGTTTTCAGCTCTTTCCACGGATTCTCGATTGGATTCAGGTCTGGACTTTGACTTGGCCATTCTAACACCTGGATACGTTTATTTGTGAACCATTCCTTTGTAGATTTTGCTGTATGTTTGGGATCATTGTCTTGTTGGAAGATAAATCTCCGTCCCAGTTTCAGGTCTTTTGCAGACTCCAACAGGTTTTCATCCAGAATGGTCCTGTATTTGGCTGCATCCATCTTCCCCTCAATTTTAACCATCTTCCCTGTCCCTGATGAAGAAAAGCAGGCCCAAACCATGATGCTGCCACCACCATGTTTGACAGTGGGGATGGTGTGTTGAGGGTGATGAGCTGTGTTGCTTTTACGCCAAACATATAGTTTTGCATTGTGGGCAAAAAGTTCGATTTTGGTTTCATCTGACCAGAGCACCTTCTTCCACATGTTTGGTGTGTCTCCCAGGTGGCTTGTGGCAAACTTTATACGAGACTTTTTATGGATATCTTTGAGAAATGGCTTTCTTCTTGCCACTCTTCCATAAAGGCCAGATTTGTGCAGTGTACGACTGATTGTTGTCCTATGGAAAGACTCTCCCACCTCAGCTGTAGTTCTCTGCAGTTCATCCAGAGTGATCATGGGCCTCTTGGCTGCATCTCTGATCAGTCTTCTCCTTGTCTGAGCTGAAAGTTTAGAGGAACGGCCAGGTCTTGGTAGATTTGCAGTGGTCTGATACTCCTTCCATTTCAAAATGATCGCTTGCACAGTGCTCCTTGGGATGTTTAAAGCTTGGGAAATCTTTTTGTATCCAAATCCGGCTTTAAACTTCTCCACAACAGTATTACTGACCTGCCTGGTGTGTTCCTTGGTCTTCATGATGCTCTCTGCGCTTTCAACAGAACCCTGAGACTATCACAGAGCAGGTGCATTTATACAGAGACTTGATTACACAGAGGTGGATTCTATTGATCACCATCAGTCATTTAGGACAACATTGGATCATTCAGAGATCCTCGCTGAACTTCTGGAGTGAGTTTGCTGCACTGAAAGTAAAGGGGCCGAATAATTTTGCACGCACCACTTTTCAGTTTTTTATTTGCTAAAAAAGTTTAAAATATCCAATAGATTTCGTTCCACTTCACAATTGTGTCCCACTTGTTGGTGATTCTTCACAAAAAATTAAAATTTTTTATCTTTATGTTTGAAGCCTGAAATGTGGCAAAAGGTTGAAAAGTTCAAGGGGGCCGAATACTTTCGCAAGGCACTGTATTATATGTTGATTGATGAAGGCTTCTCTTACCTCTAATTCTAAGCACATACAAAGAATAGACACAGGCTGGAGGGGAGCGAAACAGGTTGTGATTGGCAGAACCTCCCCTAGATAGCCCACGCCATGCTTTTGCACAAAAGTAATAAAGATTTGAGTTAAAATATATATGTGTATGATGATTAAAAATATTTATTTAATACATTTATTTTTCCTCTGTATTCTAAAGGCTGTTTTTGAACATTTGAGCAGCACAGGATTAGAAGGTCCTCTCACTGATATTTCCCTACAGATTATCAAAAAGGTGCATAGACTTATTTATTTTTTTATTAAAATACATTCAGTCACATCATTCATATGCATATAGAGAAGGGAAATGTAAATAAAACAGTGTGCATCACTTTAAAAGATTGTATACTGTGTGAGTTGAGTGTGTGTATCACCCCATCATGATGAAAATGCTTATTTTCATTTGTAAGGCAAACTGACTGTTTTTTGACACATTTTCTGCATCTTGCAAGGTGTCTCTTTTATCTGTCTCCTTTACGAATAACAAATGGTGCTACGTTATAAAACATGATGGTCGATATTGTCCTGCACACTGCAGACCTCCAGCTGGTGATATAACAGTGGGACTTAAAAAGTATTCAATTTTTCCTTTTCCTTTATACAGAATGATTAAAAGAGTTTTTTTTTAGGAACATCAAACTTGTAGCAAGTACTAGTACAGTATATAGTTTATTTTAAGTGGAAGTCCATGCTAAAACTAAAATCCCTGCATCTATAGCCACCATCATTCTAAGCCCTTGTGCACACAGTCGGAGATTCTGATGGAATGTGCCCTATCGGACCATTTTGTCAGATAATCCGACTGTGTGGTCTCCATCAGACTGTTTCCGACGGACCAAGTTTTCCAACTTTTCCGTAAAATTATCAGACAAAATGCTCCGATCGGACATACTCTGATCATGTGTAGCCTACTCCGACGGACAAAGTGCCACGCATGCTCAGATCAAATTCCTAGACCAAAGCTATTGGCTACTAGCCTGAACGTAGTTCCGTTGTAACGAAATGACGTCATCACGTTATGTACAATCGGATTTTCCGACAACTTTGTCCATCCGTGTGTATGCAACAGTTTCGAAAAAATCCGTCGGACAAAATCCGTCGGACAAAATCCAACGGATTTGGTTGTCAGAATGTCCGACCGTGTGTACAAGGGCTAACACTAACCTATCTATCGCTGTAAAGAAAAAAAAATCAGTATACATACCTTTTCTGCAGGCAATCTGACCCGATCTCCAGTGGCGGAAGCTCTATTGAGTACACGTCTGACAAAAGCTGTGAAATTAATAAGGAGCGATGTCACCTATAGACTTACTATGGGGCTTCTGTTATCGGACGTGTCCTCTGCACCCGTCTTCACAGCGAAGCCGTGGCTGACAGCTCAGCGTGGGATCAGAGCTTCCGCCGCTGGAGATCAGATCGATCGCCTGCAAAAAAGGTATGTATACTGATTTTATTTCTTTACAGGGCTAGGTTATTGTTAGAATGTTGGTGGCTATAGATGCCGAGATTTTAGTTTTAGCATTAGATGTGCACTTTAACCCCTTCCCGCCGAGCGTACGCAGATATGCGTACTCGGCTTCCGGGGGGTATACCGGGATGATGCCCGCACCTGCAGGCATCATCCCGGTACCGTCTTTTACAGCGGGCGATTGGCTATCCAGCCATAACAACCGATGCGGCTAAAAGCCGCTCGGCTGTTATGCCGGAGGAGCGGGAGGGGACGTCCCCCCCTCCCGCCGCCGCCCGCCGCTGTTACCGGTGCTCCCGCTCGATCGGGAGCACCGATTGCGTGTCCGATGGCTCCGGCCGCTGGGGAGGAACTGGAACGAAGCCGTAATCGGCTTCGTTCCAGTCTCCTCATAGTAAACACGGAAGCGACGTCATGACGTCACTTCCCGTTTACTCGGCTGCCAATGGCGCCGGTTTTAAAAAAATATCCGGTATTCAGAATCGCCGTTTTCGGCGATCTGAATACACTGAAGTGTAAAGGAGGGGTGGGGGGTCTTTTAGACCCCCGATCCCTCCATAAAGAGTACCTGTCACCACCTATTACTGTCACAAGGGATGTTTACATTCCTTGTGACAGCAATAAAAGTGATCAAAAATTATTTATTTTTTTTAAACAATTTAGTAATTTTTAAATAAATAAAATAAATAAAAAAATAAAAAATTTTTTTTTTAAAGCGCCCGCCGTCCCCGCGAGCTTGCAAAGCAAAGAAAACGCATACGGAAGTCGCGCCCGCGTATGTAAACGGTGTTCAAATCACACATGTGAGGTATCGCCGCGATCGTCAGAGCGAGAGCAATAATTCTAGCACTAGACCTCCTCTGTAACCCTAACCTGGTAACCGTAAAAAATGTTTAAAGCGTCGCCTATTGAGAATTTTCGGTACCGTACTTTGTCGTCATTCCACAAGTGCGTGCAATTATAAAGTGTGACATGTTTGGTATCTATTTACTCGGCGTAACATTATCTTTCACATTATGCAAAAAAAAATTGGATAATTTTACTGTTTTGTTTTTTTTTAATTAATGAAAGTGTACATTTTCCCAAAAAGTTGCATTTAAAACACTGCTGCACAAATACCGTGTGACATAAAATATTGCAACAATCGCCGTTTTATTCTCTAGAGTCTCTGTTAAAAAAATATATATAATGTTTGGGGGTTCCAAGTAATTTTCTAGTAGAAAATATGGATTTTAACTTGTAAACACCAAATTCCAAAAACAGGCTTAGTCATGAAAGGGTTAAGTTAACTTTGGATCACATTGGAATATAAGGTTACTGGCGCTTTCTAAATATTTGAGAAATATTTTCTCTGCTGTTACACCCTTCAGTTTAGAAAGTTGCTTAGATAAATTTTTGGTCATTTTGTAACTTTAAAATAAAATCAGTACATACATAGCGGTGCCTTCCTCCTTCCTAACTAGCCTATCATAGTTATCACTTCAAAAAATCATACTCAAACAACAAAATCAATAAAACACTATGGAAGGTCATAAAATGCATCAAAAGAAACAAATTTACAGTATCTCACAAAAGTCAGCGCACCCCTCACATTTTTGTAAATATTTTATTATATCTTTTCATGTGACAACACCTAAAGAAATGACACTTTGCTACAATGTAAAGTACATAGTTACATAGTTACAGTAGTAAGGTTGAATAAAGACACCAGTCCATCTAGTTCAACCTGAGTGAGTGTCTACAATTGTCCCTATCCCTGTACATTGCACACTCACATCGGTCCATACCCTCAAGGAGCCCACGATCCAAGGTTCCCATTCATATGCTAGGGCCAATTTTTTGGACAGAAGCCAATTAACCTACCTGCATGTCTTTGGAGTAGTAGTAGTAGTAAGTGTACAGCTTGTATAACAGTGTAAATTGAAGGGGTTAACACTAGGGGTTGATCAAGGGGTTAAGTGTTCCCTAGGGAGGTGTGCTGACTAGAGGAGGAGAGAGATACTGTTCCTGATCACTAGGAACAGCAGATCTCTCTCTAATCCCCTGTGAGAACGTGGATCTATCTGTTTACACTGATAGATCCCCGTTCTGGCTTTCTCTCACATCAGAGCCCTTACATTAAAGTCCCCACCATTAACCTATACAGAAGGATGCCCATAATATCTCATTACATCAACGTCTCTAGTGTTTCCTCTTACCTCACAGCCCCAGAGTTGCTCTTATACCAGAACCTACAGAATTCCCCTTTCCATTAGAGTGCCCAGTGTCCCCCCTTACATTAGATTTTACAGAGTTCCCCCTAAGTCAAAGTTTCAAGCATTCCCTAATTATAATCAGGATTCCTATAACCACCCCTTACATCGGAGTCAGTAGAGTTCCCCCTTACATCAGAGTTCTTCTTATGGACCAGTTCTCTAAGCTGAGCCACTGTCTGCTGCATGCCCATTCACTTTGGAGCTGTGTGCATGCAGCTTATAGAAACGGTTGTACAAATGCAATAGTTCATATCTGACATGTGGGCAGGAGAGAGGGCACAGATCTGAATGCAGACGATGTGTCTGCATCCACTTCTGTAGTCTGCTTGCATGCAGCTCCCAGGTGGATGCACATGCAACAGATAGTGACTCAGCACAGAGGATAGGCCCTTGTCTGAATGAGCCCTTATTTCGGAGTTCACAGTGTGGGGGGGGGGGGGGGGGGCACTGTGGATTTTGATGTAAGGGGGAACTCTTATTTAAACCCTGATTTAAGGGGAAATGCTGGGAACTGTGGGGTAAGGGAGGGGGGCTCTGGTGGTGAACTTACATCATAGTTCCCTCTTATATCAGTGTCTTCCTCACTTCCCCCCTTACCATAGGGTCCCCAGTCCCACTTCCATCTTACATTTGTGTCCCCCCTTATGGTGTGTATTCCATGCAGGCTGTAGGTCACCATCGGCAGGCTCAGGCAGGCTGAAAATGGGCTTTAGAGTTCTGAGGTTAGGTTCGGGCTCAGACAGGCTAGTCATCCTCCTCCCCCTCCTTCCCATCTTGTTTAAACTAGTGGGAAAAGGTGCCAAGCGCCATGATATCACCACGCACCCTTCCAGACTAGCCCCACCCCATCGCCACATGGCCTGAGTTAGGTCGGCTTCAGAACTGCACATGCACGGTTTCAAATCCAACAGCAACCAGATTTTTACAGGCATTCTGTGTCCATTCCCAGACATTTATGGGTAGGTAAAAATTTACGATTTTTACACTGTCCCTAAATGTACAGGGGTTGCCAACCCTGTTACCTATAAATGTTAAAGTGTACACTACATTCAAGTATCCACACAGCAGAGCAGTGCCCTGACACTATGGAGACCTGCAGTGCAGACCCACCCTGCGTGTTGTCAGAAATTCAGCATGTCTAGATTTTATTGCATTGCACATCACACTGGTATTGTGGTGTGAACATGGAACATAGAAAATAATCTTTTTCTTTTTGTCCTACTGGTGACCTGCGTATGTGTGAAAAAGCTCTAAGGCTCCATGCACACTAAAGCTCAAAAAAGCTATTTCTGGACACCAGATTGCTGGCAGAAAACGCTGGTTGAAAAAACAGCTTTTAACAGCGTTTTATACTAGCGTTTATGAGCGTTTATGAGCGTTTTACAGCGTTAGCGTTAATGGGCGTTTTTTATAAAAATACACAGAGGACACTCCAAAAATCCCACAATGCATTGAAAAATAGAATGCCGAACACTAATGAACGAGCGTTTATGAGCGTTTACAAGCGTTTATGAGCGTTTATCAGCGTTTGTCGTTTTTTGGCGCTGAAAAACGGCACTTTGAACGCGAATTTCTGGCGTTCAGAAAAAAGCCCATAAACTCCACTGCTCATTAAAGCTGAAAAACGTCCATGTGTGCATGGACACATAGGCTAACATAGAGTGGAGTTTATGGGCTTTTTCAAAAAACGCCCAAATTCCAATAAACTGCAGTTTATCAGCTTCAGTGTGCATGGAGCCTTACAGTTTATGCTGACTGCATAATCTGTCACTTTGTTACAAGTAATATATGCTTGCAATTTTTAAGAATTCAGGTTTTGTCTCCCCCTACAGGTATTCTAGATCTACAGTTCCACCTCTGTTTCATAGGCAATCCAGTATTGAATATTGTTTCTTTTATTAACCATTCTTATGCAGATTATTAGTTTAATATTAGCTCACATTTTACTTTTATTTTAACCCAGCCTCAAATTCTATACTTTTATCTGCCCTTGTAAGGAAGCTGCATTTAGGGTTTTGGATGTTAGTATTTGGATTTTAGACTAGTTTGTGTTCTTATCTGATCTGTGGCAGGCTCATGACAATCTGCTTCACTCTCACAGGTTTGTGAGTGCATTTTATTGTCGTTTATTAAAGTTTATATGCTTTCTACTGCACAAGGTCATTTTTGTGTCTTCTGTTTTCTGTCCAGTGCGCAGATCATTTCTGTCTGTTTATGAAAATTACTGAATGTCCAGTGCATATAAAACCATATAGGATCTGACAATCTGTGGATTTACCCCCTTTATTTCCAGGAAACCTTGAGGCTGAAGCTGAAACTGTTTTCTTTATGTTTATATTGATGTAGCTAAGCAATGCAATTATCTAAAGGAAAAAAAAAAAAAAACACATGGCTCGTTAAGCTATTACCTTTTTTTTGTATTTTGTATACAGGGAACCAATTACATTTAACTATTTACAATAAAATGTTGCAATTTTTTAATTAAAAGAATAAAAACCTAAATAAATAATTTCTTGTCCAATATTTTTATTGAGGTTTAGTAAGATAAACAGAAAAGCACAAACACAAAAAAGAGCTCACACCAGTCCTAGTGCATTAACGTTTATTTAACTCAGTAAAAGATTAAAAAACAGTGTGCAAGCACATACAGAGAGAGATATATATACAAAATAAAAAAATATATATAAAAAATATATATAAAAAAATGTTTTTTGTGTGTGCGTGTATATATATACTTGCTACAAATAAATAGCTCTTGTTTCCATATGAAGAAAATTTACATATCTGTATATCTCAGAAACCCATCCGTACTAGTCCCCCGTAATAGACTTCTAATATATATATATATATTTTAATTTTTTTTTTGTCAATCTTTTATCTTTTTAAAAAATTCTTATAGTTCATTTATTCATTTACGAGAATTTTTCCATGTGTGTATATATATATATATATATATATATATATATATATATATATAATTATTTTCTATTTTGTTTTTGTTTTTGTTTTTATTTTTATTTTTATCTTTATATTTTGTTTTTTATCTTTATTTTCATTTTTTTTTATTTATAATTTTTTTTATTTATATTTATTTTATTTTTGTTTTTATTTTCATTTTTATTTTTATTTTTATTTCTTGTTTAAATTTTATTTTTATTTATAATTTAAATTGAATTTTATTTTAATCTCATATATTTTTCTTTAATTTCTTATATATACTAATTTTGTTGGTTCATTTCTCTAGTATTATCTCAATTTCATGTATAAATAATTTTATTTCATTTCCTTGTTATGGTTTACATACAGATATACATTGAAAGATATTGATTCACTTCTAATAGCAATGATTACAATAGTAGTTTTAGAATATCTTTGTTTCCATGTCGCTCTTCTTGATTGGTAGATGGGCTTGTCTCCTCCCCTAGATGTTAGGCTCCCTGTGATTAGCACTAGCAGGGAGGGCGGGGAGGGTGTCAGCGTATTTATGTTGTAAGCATACACTAGGGCAGTGATGGTGAACCTTGGCACCCCAGATGTTTTAGAACTACATTTCCCATGATGCTCAGCTACACTGCAGAGCGCACGAGCATCATGGGAAATGTAGTTCCAAAACATCTGGGGTGCCAAGGTTCACCATCACTGCACTAGGGCGTCACCTGAAGAAGGAGGCCACGCCTCCGAAACATGTTGTCTTGGGAACAGTTAGTCAGAGCCAGCGTCAGAGTCAGCACACACGTTGATAGATCCGCCCCCCGTTGCGAGTGACGTCATCCATAGCCGGCAGGTCCGTGCGTGTGAGGCGTAGAGAGAGAGTGTACCTGCAGCCAGCAAGCGAACTGATTACTTAACCATCCGCATTGTTAGCTACTGCAGGGAGCCTAAAATCAGGGAAGGAGGCAACAGTGGAGGCTGTAAATGTCAATGCAACCATTCAACGGATGTTTGTGAGTGATATACCTGGCTTTTTAAATCTTTTACTGAGTTAAATAAACGTTAATGCACTAGGGCTGGTGTGCGCTCTTTTTTGTGTTTGTGCTTTTTAGGTTTGTCTGCCACCCAGTGGACTTTAATAAGAGCAGCAACACCCAGAGTGGATGTAACAAGCAATATATATTGTGTAGAGGTATTCTGGAGGAACTGGATAGGATGTGACAGCGCCGTGCTTGATATATTTGTTTCCTGTTAAACAGAAAGAATGAACATCATTTGCAATACAATAAAGGCAAGTAAATAATATCGCATTGGAGGGTACATATAACAGATCCTAAAGACAGGCTTCTGTGAACATTGCATGCCATTTCGGAGGCTGAATCTATGGCATGAAGAGTTGTCTAACACCCCCAGACACCCCATCTGGGAACAAACTGTGTCGTGATACAACACATCCAACCATTTGAGTATTTATTGCATCATTCAAAGATTGTAATAAGGCTTAATGATATGCAATACAGGAGTATCATTCGAAAAATATATGGACATTTCAAGGGGGAGGGGATGCTGGGACTGTGACATCATAATGGACGGGGACATCATCCGGTGATGTCCCTATATAAGTCGCTGCACGCCGCGTCCCTGTCATTGTGAGTGGAGACAGCAATGAGGCAACATCTCCAGAAGAGAAGAACAGAAGAGAAGAACAGAAGGCCAGAAGACAGCAGCGACAGAAGACTGGGCCACCACTTGTAAAAGAGCTAGAAGAAAGCGTGGTGGCCCGGCAAGAAGAACCGAAGAGGGGGACAAGACCCCCGAAGAGGGGGACAAGACCCCCGAAGTCGGAAGAAGAGGGCGGCGGTGGCGAAGAAGAAAGCTGGACTCCTCCGCTAGTAAAAGAGCTAGCAGAAGATAGCAGAGGAGTCCGGCGAGAAGACCCCTGAAGACAGAAGACCCCCGGAACTGTGCAATAAATTATTTTAACCCTTGTGTGTTGTGTTTTTTTTACTTTTTTTCACAGGTGAATGGGTAGGGGTACATTGTACCCCATACTCATTCACATAGGGTGGGAGGCCGGTATCCGGGGGCCCCCTTATTAAAGGGGGCTCCCGGATTCCGATAAGCCCCCCGCCTGCAGACACCGACAACCAATGGCCAGGGTTGTCGGGAAGAGGCTCTTGTCCTCATCAACATGGGGACAAAGTGCGGCCCCCCCTTCCCCAAGGCACCCCCCATGTTGAGGGCATGTTGCCTGGCACGGCTCAGGAGGGGGAGGGGCCGCTCGCTCGTCCCCACCCCCTTTCCTGGCCGGCAGGGTAGCGTGCTCGGATAAGGGTCTGATATGGACCTAGGGGGGACCCCCACGCCGATTTTTCGGCGTAGGGGTTCCCCTTTAAGTTCATACCAGGTAATGGGGCCAGCGACGCGTCCTTCGCTGGTCCCGGCAACCTGGAGACGCAAAAGTACGGCGGACTGGCACACACAAGGCCGGATTGTCCGCCGAAATGCGAGTCCGGCGGACAGATTGGAGTGCAAAAATACTTTCTTAGTCCGCTGGACTTTTGGGTAAAAAAGTCAGCCGGACAATCCCCCTGTGTGTGGGCTCCGGCTGACTTTTTTACCCAAAAGTCCGGTGGACTAAGAAAGTATTTTTGCACTCCAATCTGTCCGCCGGACTCGCATTTCGGCAGACAATGAGTCCGCCGGACTTTTCCACTGGATTGTTTGATCGTGTGTACGAGGCATTAGCCAGTGTCTCCAACAGGGATTAAATGGTCCCGGAATGTCCGGGGGTAATATAAAGGAAGTGTATTCGCGTGTAAAAGAGGGAAGCCATAGGGCTAAAAGGTAGCATGTCAGTTTGGAAAGGGGGGGGGGAAGAGAGTGTGAGAAAAAGAAACTCAGGTGCTTCAGAAAAATGAAGAGGGGAGGGGGATATAGAACGTCCTGTGAGCCTCCACTAACAATAATAAATCAAAAATCCTCTTTGAATCAGCTGCAAGCGGTAAACATGTCTCATAAACCATGTAAAAGTACTAAAAACGCATTAAAAACGCTGCGCTATCAAAGGTATAAGCATAAAGCCTCTGAACTGGTAAAAATATATCTTTTACACCGTGGTAATAATAATGTATAAAATATATGATGAGATATATAAAATAACAAGTGCTTAATAGCCAAATAATAAAGTGACAAGGTGCATTCATATAGCGATGAAAAATTCTACATCAAGCAAAAAATGAATGGTTGAAACCAGCTGGTAAGGGGACAGGACGGCACGCTTAGCAGATCAGCTGTTAGGAACGATCAGCTTACCATCCTGTTACCGGCCGGTTTCAACCATTCGTTTTTTGCTTGATGTAGAATGGCGCACTGAAGCGCCTGGATATTGTGAGTACCATCTCTGTGGGACCTGCTTATTTTTGTTTCAATAAATTGCATAAGCATACTACACTATGAGATCCTTTTTTCATTGATCTACTGAGGCACATTGGTGATTGATCCAGGATTCCGGACGAACTGTTGAACCCTGTAGTGTTTCCAAGCGTGTATTGACCAAGCTTAACAGCAAGGTCACACACCTTAAGGTAAGCCTTCATTACATGGAGGGGAGCACTTGCGTGAGAACACAGCGTCTGATTATCACATCACTTTCACAGCATACTGAATCGCATGGAGTGAGGAGCACCTGTAAATTGAATCAATTTGAACTTTGCACAGTGCATTTAAGCACTTTTTTATAATTCCAGTATTTGGATCTATTTAGATTTCCACTGACTTATTTGCTTTGATATTTTTCATAACTATATGAATGCACATTATTTGGCTATTAAGCACTTGTTATTTTATATGTATTTTTCATCATATATTTTATACATTATTATTACCACTGTGCAGAGGATATATTTTACCAGTTCAGAGGCTTTATGCTTATACCTTTGATAGCGCAGCATTTTTAATGCGATTTTAGCCCCTGGAGAACGCCATTGTCGCTGTGATAGATCAGCCACAATCAGGGGCTGTCGAGAAGGCTCCGTTCAGCTATAATGGTAGCAAGAGAGAGGCATCAAAGTCTGGAGGTAGATAATGAGTGATTCAAGGCCTCCACAGCTTTTCATAAGATGGCACTCTATCTAGAATAATTGCCTCTATTTTGGCGTGGATCATTGCTTGAGTAATTCTATTGCCAGGATGCACAATGAAGGGGATTTCCAAGCTTTAGCAATGGTGTGTTTTGCTGCTGTGGTAATGAAAAGTAAAACTTTGAACTGGAGGTAGGTCAAGTCCAAGGGTTTGAGATTTAGGAGCACCACTGTAGGATCAAGTGTTAAGCCGCGTACACACGGGCGGACTGTCTGGCCAACTTAGTCCGTCGAAACACATTTCAGCGGACAGTCCGCTCGTGTGTGGGCTTCAGCGGACTTTTTCAGCGTGCAGTCTGGCGGACTAAGTATTTCGGAATTTCCGTAATATTGTCCGTCGTACTTTGGTTTCAGCGGACAATCCGCTCGTGAATAGGCTAGTTCGACGGACTAAGAATGGCGCATGCTCAGAAAGGATTTACACGGCGAAAGGTTGCATTGCTGTGTATTGGACTTCCTATTTCTAGTCCCGTCGTACGTGCTGTACACGTCATCGCGCAAACTTTCGACGGACTGTTTGTGCATCCGTGTGTGGTCAAGTCCGTTCATTCGAAAGTAGGACGGACTGTCCGTCGGATTGTCTGACGGACTAAGTTGGCCATACAGTCCGCCCGTGTGTACGCGGCTTTAGGCTCGATTCACACTGGTGCATTTTTTGATGCATTTAGCATTTTGCAGAAATGCAGGGAAATTTTTTAACATGGGTTCCTATAGAACATGTTCACATCAATGCATTTTGTGCCTCTGCATTTTTGGAAGGGTCTTGTTTTCCACAAAATGTAGCATTTTACATGTAATAGAATTCAATGGACCCACATCCAAAATGCAAGTACCGCGTTTTTACCACAATTTTACTGCAATTTTGCCATGGTTTGCGTTGTGCATTTTTTTATTTCTTTTTCTTACACTGAAAGCTGGCCACCGTGTCCTTAACAACCGATGAGTCATCAGCTGTCAGCTGGCTTCCCGCTGAATGTAAAAAAAAAAAAATTGTGAAAAAAAACTGCATGCCCCCCCAGGTCCATACCAGGCCCTTGGGTCTTAAAAAATGTAAAAAATGGTATGGGGGTCCCTCCAAAATCCATACTAGACCCTTATCTGAGCATGCAGCCCGGCAGGTCAGGAAATGGAGGGGACAAGCGAGCAACCCCCTCCTCCTGAACCATACCAGGCCGCATGCCCTCAACATGGGGGGATGGGTGCTTTGGGGCAGGGGAGGCTCTGAGCCCCCCACCCCAAAGCACCTTGCCCCCATGTTGGGGACAAGGGCCTCTTCCCAACAACCCTTGCCCAGTAGTTGTCGGGGTCTGCGGGCGGGGGGCTTATCAGAATCTGGAAGCTCCCTTAACAAGGGGCCCCCAGATCCCATAAGTAGTGTAGTGTTAAAAATTACAGTAGACGGTTTTTAAAAAGTCTTTTATTAAAAATCTTCTTCTTTTCTGCTTCTTCCTCCATCTTCTCCCACATTTTCATCCTCCGGTCTTCTCCTTCTTCTGTCTTCTTCTTCTGTCTTCTTCTTCCGCTCTTCTTCTTCCTCTTCCACCGCTCCCGCAGATGACCCCCCTCCAATGCTGCATCTTGCTGATCTGCAGGTGCCGATATCCAGCATTTCTTAAATAACGATGGGGCGTGGCAATTGGATAATGTCATCCAGAGGCCACGCCCCTTGTGACATCATGGATCCATCATGCCCAGTGCTGTGACATCATAAGGGGCGGGGTCACCGGGTGACATCACCCAGTGACCCCGCCCCATGCCTATATAAGTCGCAGAGTCAACATCGGAAGAAGAGAAGAAGACAACAGAGAAGCCCAGGCAAGAGCTAGCAAAAGAGCGGCAAAAGAGCAGAAGAACCCAGCAGAAGTCATCGGACAGCGGGAGAGGAACTGGAGAGTGTGCGGAAAAGAGAGTGGAGAAGTCAGAAGAGACCCCCGGAGATGCCTAATAAAAGACTTGTCAAAAACTGTCTACTGTAATTTTTAACACTACACTACTTTTTTCCAGGTGAATGAGTAGGGGTACAATGTACCCCATACTCAATCACATAGGGGAGGGGGTGGTATCTGGGGGCCACCTTGTTAAAGGGGGCTTCTAGATTCCTATAAGCCCCCTGCCCGCAGACCCCAACAACCACCGGGCAAGGGTTGTCAGGAAGAGGCCCTTGTCCCCATCAACATGGGGGCAAGGTGCTTTGGGGTGGGGGCGCAGAGCCCCCCCTGCCCCGAAGCACCCATCCCCCATGTTGAGGGCATGCGGCCTGGTATGGCTCGGGGGGGGGGGGGGCGCTCGCTCGTCTCCTCCCTTTCCTGACCTGTCAGGCTGCATGCTTGGATAAGGGTCTGGTATGGATTTCGAGGAGACCCCCACGTCATTTAAAAAAAAAAAATTGGCATGAGGGTCCCCTTCGAATCCATACTAGACCCAAGGTGTGCCGTTTTTTGGTTGCTTTTGTCGGGGGCGCTTATATGGTGGCATGTTTCCGGGCGGTCCTGGCACTCGAGGCTCTGATCCTACTGGACTACACAACTTGAAATTCCTCATCCTCTTGATCTTTTGTCGATTGCATTATTATTATGGGTATTGTTACTGTATTTACCATTCTTTTTGATACCAACAGTATGTGTATGCTTACAAGCGATCTATGTGAATAAAGTTCCCTCATTCAGCTTAATTATCCATCGCTATCCTGTGCTTCATATAAAGTCCCAACTTCCTTGCTCCCCTCTTCTTGTTATAAGGGATGGAAATGCATGACCTTACCGGGTCATGATTTCACCTAAAGTCCCATAGGGATGGACATACGTGACCTTACCAGGTCTAGGCTTCCTATAAGTCCCTAAATGTCTCTTTGTTTTTCATTGATACTTAAATGAACCAGTTAGATGGGTTTTTAGAACTGAGGTTTGTATTTGAACAGCCTGCCGTAGAAACAAGGCTTCCCCTCCCCCTCCCTCTTCCTGTTCAGGTATCCACAGGAATTGGTGGGAGGAACTCAGGGTACTATGACACAAGCAAATGAGATTTGTGCTTGAAAGGACAATAGAAAGCACTTTAGCTTTTAAAAGACTTTTCTAAATTTAATTCCAGTTGTTTTTGTGAAGGTTTATACTGTAATACAGTTTTGGGTAGAGAGCAAACAGGAGGCATCCAAGTTATTGTTGTAATATAGAGGTACAAAGAGAAGCCACATTGTTTTGTAAAAAAACAGGCATAAGTGCTCTGTGTAGTTTAGTCTGGCAACTAGGGATGAGCTTCGTGTTCGAGTCGAACATAGGTTCGACTCGAACATCGGCTGTTCGGCCGTTCGGCGAAGTCCGAACATTTTGGTCCGTTCGCGCCAAATTCGTGTGGCGCTCACGGCCCACAATGCACTGCGATGGCGCAGTGCATTGCTGGCTCATGATTGGCCAAGCATGCACTGTGACCCCGCATGCTTGGCCAATCACAGCGCCAGCAGCGAGGAGAGCCATGATTGGCCACAGGCAGGATGCCTGTGGCCAATCATAGCTCAGGCTGTGTAGTGCACGCCCCACACTATATAAGGCCGCCAGCGCGGCGGCCTTGTGTAGTGTGTTGGCGTCTGAAGCAGTGGGTGTTCTGTGTACCTTCAACACAGTACACACCGATCGTTTTCGGCCGATTTTCGATCTTGCTGTTGTGTAGTGGTTGTTGTCTGCGTGCCCTGACCGCAGTATACACCTCTATATTCACCTCACCTATATAGCTAGTGATCTATCTTTTATAATAGAGCTTGCAGTCAGTAGTGTTAGGAGCTTGTGCGTGCTGTCTGCGTGCTCTGTACCCAGTACATACCGCTATATCCACCTACATAGCTCTTCTCTATTTGAGACCACTTGCCATCTGCAGGAGTTATTGGAAGTTGTGTGTGCCTCCAGCACAGCACAGTATACATCTGTATATACCCCTTTACCTCTGGTGTTCTATAATAAAGGCATCTGCAGGAGTTAGTGGGTGTTGTGTGCCTCTAGCACAATATACACTACCCAACTGCTTTTTTACCCAACTCCCTTCAGGCCATTACCATGTCTGGAAGGCCAGCAAAGAGAGGCAGACAGGCGCGAGCCGATAAAAGAGGGCAAGCAGACTCTGTGTCTAGAGACAACAGTGCTGGTCGTGGACGCGGTGCATTGTCATCAGCACGTGGCCATGGGACACGCTTGTCCTTCTTTTCGGCAGGTGGACATGTTGAGCCACAACATGCCAACGACTTGGTAGAGTGGATGACCAAGCCCTCTTAATCCTCCTCATCCTCTCTCACCCAGTCTCAGGGTACTAGCAAAGCAGCTGCCAACGCATCGTCTTCCCTCTTCTCAATGTCATCATCAGTGACTCCTTCCCTAGACCCACCACGTCCTCCTGAGGAGTCTCCTGAACTCTTTCAGCACAGTGTTGGGTACATGCTCCAGGAGGATGCCCAGTGTTTTGTGGGCTCTGATGATGACACTCAGCTAGAGGAAGGCAGTAGCGTGAGCGCAGAGAGAGGGGATGCTCAAGAAGGACAGCAATCTGGCAGTCATGTTCCACAAGCTGCAGCTTACTGCCAGGTTTGCTACAGCGATGAAGAGGGAGGGGATGATGAGGGCACTGACTCCACGTGGGTGCCTGGAAGGAGAGAAGAGGAGCAGGAGGAGGAGGAGGCATATGTCCAACGAGGCAGGATGCCCTCCGGGGGCCAGCTTAGGGGCAGCACACCGACTGAATCACACCGCAGAGCTCCGCCTGTGCAGGGCGCTGCCTCTGCGCGTTATTCTAAAAGTTCTTTGGTGTGGGCCTTTTTTGAGACGAGCGCATCAGATCGCACCGCTGCTATTTGCAACATATGTCTCAAGCGTATCTCGCGTGGCCAAAACATCAGCCGCTTGGGCACCACATGCTTGACCAGACATATGTTGACCTGCCATGCAGCTCGTTGGCAAGCGTACCTCAAAGACCCACACCAAAGAACAAAGCAGTCCTCTCTGAAACCTGCTCTGAGAGGAATGAAGGTGTAGAATTAGGTGTGTCACAGCCAAGTGCTTCCGGGAACTCTGCTAGCGGTACACCCACGTCCGATTATAGCAGGCAAATGTCCCTGCCCCAGCTGCTGGACCGGCGAAAGAAGTTCACTCCCAGCCATCCACATGCCCAGCGGTTGAATACTAGCTTGGCTAAATTGCTAGCACTTCAACTGCTGCCTTTTCAGTTGGTAGACTCGGCCCCCTTCCATGAGTTTGTACAATGTGCGGTTCCTCAGTGGCAGGTCCCCAAACGCCACTTTTTCTCACGGAAGGCGATTCCGGCTCTCTACCGGCATGTGGAAGGCAATGTCCTTGCCTCGCTGGACAGGGCGGTCAGCGGTAAGGTGCATATTACCGCTGACTCATGGTCCAGCAGGCATGGACAGGGAGGTTACCTGTCTTTCACGGCCCATTGGGTCACTCTTCTGGCAGCTGGGAAGGATGCAGGACAAGGTGCAGTAGTGTTGGAGGTTGTTCCGCCACCACGCCTCCAAAATGCTACTATTGGTTGTGACACACCTCTCTCCTCCACCCCCTCCTCTTCTTCTTCCTCCATGGCCTCTTCCAGTGCTCTGTCCTCAGAACCAGCGGTGCTTCGTAGGCGCTCCAGGGGCTACGCAAGTACGCAGGCAAAACGATGCCGTGCTTGCGCTGGTTTGTTTGGGGGACAGGAGCCACACTGGGGTGGATGTTTTGTCAGCTCTGCAGGGGCAGGCCGAGAGGTGGTTGACACCACGCCAGCTTAAGCCAGGAATGGTGGTTTGTGACAATGGCACCAACCTCCTCTCCGCAATCCGACAGGGACAACTGACCCATGTGCCCTATGTAGCTCACGTCCTTAACCTGGTGGTGCAGCGGTTCTTGGGCAGGTACCCCGGCTTACAGGATGTCCTGAAGCAGGCCAGGAAAGTCTGTGTGCATTTCCGCCAATCATTTAATGCCTGTGCTCGGCTGGCTGAGCTCCAAAAGGAGTTGAACCTGCCCAAGAACCGCCTTATATGTGACATGCCCACCAGATGGAACTCAACGTTGGCCATGCTGCAGCGGCTGCACACGCAGCAGAGGGCCATCAATGAGTACCGGTGCGACTACGGCACCAGGACAGGGTCAGGGGAGCTCGGTTTTTTCTCACCACGCCAGTGGGGCATGATCAGGGATGCATGCACTGTCCTGTCACCGTTTGAGGAGGCCACAAGGATGGTGAGCAGTGACAGTGCATGCATCAGTGACACTGTACCTCTTGTCCACCTCTTGGAGCATACGCTGCGTGGAATAATGGACAGGGCACTTGAGGCAGAACAGAGGCAGGAAGAGGAGGACTTCCTTGCCTCTCAAGGCCCCCTTTATCCAGACAGTGTTCCTGCTGTGCCACCCATCACACAGGAAGAGGATGAGGAGGAGGAAGAGGAGGAGGAGGATGATTGTGTCAGCATGGAGGTGGAGGCTGGCACTCAGCATCAGCAGCAGCAGCAGCAGCAGTCTTGTAGGGATGATTCACAGTCCCAAGAAACACGTGGACTTGTACGTGGCTGGGAGGAGGTAGCTGCGGATCATGTTGTCCTTAATGACCCAGAGGACTCCGGACCGAATGCCTCAGCTAACCTACGCTGCATGGCCTCCCTGATCCTGCAAAGCCTGCGGAAGAATCCTCGTATTCTTCGGATCAAGGAGAGGGACCATTACTGGCTGGCCACTCTCCTTGATCCACGGTACAAGGGTAAGGTTGCCGACCTTATCTTGCCATCGCAGAGGGAGCAGAGGATGAGACATCTCCGGGAGGCCTAGCAGAGAGGTCTGTGCAACGCGTTCCCAGAGATTGGGAGGTTACAAACTCCTGGTCCTGGACAATGTGTTGCTGAGGCATCGGTCAGAAGGAGCGGTGGAGAAGGTGGTCGTCTGCCTGATGCTTTCAGACAATTTTTTAGTCCGCAGCCCCAAGGTATGATCGGTTCCAGCACCCATCGCCAGCGTCTGATTTACATGGTGCAGGAATACCTAGGGGCAAGGTCAGACTTGGACACCTTTCCCACTGAAAATCCTCTGGCTTACTGGGTCTTAAGGATGGATCACTGGCCAGAGCTTGCACAGTATGCAATTGAGCTACTGGCCTGTCCTGCATCCAGCGTTCTTTCGGAACGCACCTTCAGTGCTGCTGGTGGCTTTGTTACCGATCACAGGGTGCGCCTGTCCACCGAATCAGTTGATCGACTGACCTTCATCAAGATGAATCAGTCTTGGATCACCCACAGCTACCAAGCACCTGAAGCTGATGTAACCGAATATTTTTTTTTGAAATATCACATCCCTTCAAGACTGCCTATGCTGATTCTGAGTGACTGTCCTGTTATGTTGATTTTCTATCCTCTTCCTCCTCCGCTGATATGTTGGAAGAACATTTCTGGTTCTGGGTGATGCTATCAGCCCAATTTTTCTGCCCCTGTTTAAAAGGGGCGTTTAAGTACAATTTTTGAAGCAATGCTTTGCAGCAGGGCTAATTCCTGCAATCAAACAAGAGTATATGGGAGAGATTGCAGTGTGGTGGCACCAGCACCAGTGCCTAAGGCCCAATTTTTCTGCCCCTGTTTAACAGGGGCGTTTAATTACAATTTTTGATGCAATGCTTTGCAGCACGGCTAATTCCTGCAATAAAACTAGAGTATATGGAAGAGGTTGCAGTGTGGTGGCACCAGCACCAGTGCCTAAGGCCCAATTTTTCTGCCCCTGTTTAACAGGGGCGTTTAAGTACAATTTTTGATGCAATGCTTTGCAGCAGGGCTAATTCCTGCAATAAAACTAGAGTATATGGCAGAGGTTGCAGTGTGGTGGCACCAGCACCAGTGCCTAAGGCCCAATTTTTCTGCCCCTGTTTAACAGGGGCGTTTAAGTACAATTTTTGATACAATGCTTTGCAGCAGGGCTAATTCCTGCAATAAAACTAGAGTATATGGCAGAGGTTGCAGTGTGGTGGCACCAGCACCAGTGCCTAAGGCCCAATTTTTCTGCCCCTGTTTAACAGGGGCGTTTAAGTACAATTTTTGATGCAATGCTTTGCAGCAGGGCTTATTCCTGCAATAAAACTAGAGTATATGGGAGAGGTTGCAGTGTGGTGGCACCAGCAGCAGTGCCTAAGGCCAAATTTTTCTGCCCCTGTTTAACAGGGACATGTAATTACAATTCTTGATATAATATTTCACAGGAGGGCCCCTTCCTGTGCCCACCCAGAGTAACGGTGAGGACTTATAGTGTTGTGGCACCAGCACCACAACCACCAAAGGTCAATTTTTCTACCACTGTTCAACAATGGCATGTAATTACAATTCTTGATATAATCGTTCACAGCAGGGCGCTCCAGCACCCACCAAGAGTCACTTTGAGGGCTTACAATGTTGTGGCAAAACCAACACCTTGTTCCGCCATTTATGCAGAGCATATAGGGCAGGCCCCTACTTTCAAACATCCAATTTACAAACATCTCCTACTTGCAAACGGAAGGAGACAACAGCAAGTGAGATGAAAAAAGATGGACGACAAAACAAATTATACAGGGGTGATAACCCTTCCCTATGTTTTCCAAAGAGCTTAAAAATAGTTTTTTTGACTTGAGCTACACTTTAAAAATGTACCAGTTGAAAGTTACAAACAGATTCAACTTAACACAACAAACCTACACAGTCCCTGTCTTGTTTGCACCGCCTGTATACTGCTGTTCTGAGTATATAGGGCCTGGGGGCCACACGCATTTCCTTTTTTTAATATGGGTACAGGGTTCCCCTTAATATGCGTACAAGACCCAAATAGGCTGGTAATGGGCAGGGAGGGCTACCAATGCCATTTTTCTCAATGATTTTCAACCATATTGCAGGAACCAGATATAACATTAAAACCGCAAGCAGTTTTAAATGGTGTTATTTCCGTTTAATGTCATTTTGTGCAGGGACTGTTCTAAACACGGGAAACACATGGCACTTCACAGGCATACTACAGACACCCCCCAGGCACCACATTTAAAGGAATATTTCACTTTTTTTTCACTTTAATCGTCATTAAAATCAGTGCTCCCGCCAAAACGGGCATTTTTAAAAACATTTTAGGCATTGACCCATGTCCCCTGGGGCAGGAGCCAAGTCCCCAAACCCTTTTTAGGACAGTATCTTGCATATTAGCCGTTAAAATTAGCACTTTTAATTTTGAACGTTCGAGTCCCATAGACTTCAATGGGGTTCTAAAGTTCGTTCGGATTTGGGGTCCGTTCGAAAGTTCTGGTGCGAACCGAACCGGGGGGTGTTCGGCTCATCCCTACTGGCAACACAGTGTATGGTCGTACAGCGCAATGCGCTTGTGTATGCATACACTGTGAGGGGTAGAGACCTAATTCAGGGGTTGATCTGTGGTTGTTGACGAATCATTTGGCATAGTTAATAGTTTGTTCTTAAAAGAGTGGTACTCTGTAGTTCTGTGTTGGGACAACAAGCCATAGAGTTGACACCTTGGTTAGGGTTTCTAGTTGGGGACTAGACCAGATATAGTGGTTGTAGTCTGTCAATCCACTGTAAAAGAAGGCACCAGGCAGTGCTCTCCTAAATGGGTGCAAGGGTTTCCCTGGACGCAGGGGTAAGGCGATAAGCCGATTCGAAACACCATGGGCAATGGCAGTCCGTGTAAGGAAAGAATGCGAAGCTTCTTACAGTCAGACGGCTGCCCAGTACATGGAGTCTAGTTTTGGGGAAAAGGCCATTAAACCCCAGAAAGATTGACATAGGTGGCCCAAGGATACTATTTTGGGTATGCCTCTGGAGTTGATCAGAAATCTGTAATGATGAGTGAGTTGATGGATTTGTAGTACACGTTTGTGTGATTAAAAATTCTCAGGCCTGTTTTTGAACTTTGTGTGGCTGGTCCATGCAAAGATTTTGAGATGCTCTCATGTCTTTCTCATTGCATTTTTTTCTATCGCTAAAAGAGTGAAGGTAGCATTCCATCTGGTAGTTTTATTTTTTTCCATTTTTGTTTTGGGAACTATGAAATATCGCCCCCCACATTTGTATCTAAATGTTTGTTTAATGTTTGTATGTGGTAACAAGAATATGTTTGAATCTACCGTGACAGCCCTCTTACGTGTCACGGGTTGTATTTTAGTACAAACGTGAAAGTAGGGGTTACAGAGGGTTTTGTTATTATCGGGTTTGAGGAGTGTCAGTGGCAATTTACCAATGTACACGAATGTTGTATTGTTTACCATTCTTTGCAGGTTAAATATGAAGGCTAGAGTAATAACTTTTGTTTATAAGCATCTTTTCAGGTCCAAGGAGTTTCTGAAAGTGTATGTAGATAGAAAGCAGGTGTATAAAAAGGTAAAAGTATCATAGGTTATTGCACTGTTTTTTTTCTGCACCATTCTAATCCCTGCATGTCTTCCTCCAGTTTGTAATGACAATCCGTATTCCCGAAAAAGTACTTACTGTGTCAAACTTTTTTAGGGCTGCCGAGAGCGACGGACCTGCATCATTTAGTAAGGCATCATCCGCGTATAGGCACAGTTTCTCCTCCAGGTGTCCCACCCTCAAACCTCTGACCTCAGAAGATTCCCTAATCAGAATTGCCAGGGGTTCCAAGGCTAGAGAAAACAAGGAGGGATACAGAAGGCATACCCTGCCGCGTATCCCTATGGAGAGAGAATGCTTCAGACAACCAACCATTAGTGTGGACCCGTGCTCTGGGTGCCCTATAAAGCATCTGCAGCCAGTGGAGGTACTTGGGGCCAAAGCCATATCGCCTCAAAACTTCCCGTAGATATAACCAATCCACTGAGTCAAACGCTTTCTCAGTTTCTAATGATGCGATGACTCTTGTGCCCTGATTATGGCATGGTATAGAGAGGTTTATGAATAGGCGTCTAAGATGCACATTCTTGGGTATCCTTGCCAGGTTTGGGTATTAGTACAACAACTACCTCTTCCATAGATTCTGGGAGAGTATCTAGGGATGACAACTCAGAAAAAAGGTCCGTAAGCTTGGGGTCTACAATTTCAGCAAAATCGGAGTAAAATTCAGCAGGGAGTCCATCCGAACCTGGAGTCTGCCTGTAAGCTCCCAATAGCTGTCTGTATCTCTTCCAGAGAGATATCCGCCTCTAGGCACTCCCAGTTTGCCCTATCTACCAACATACATTTTAAAGACAGCTAATTTTACTAATTGTATACAACTTGCATTAGAGACCAAATAAAGCAAATGCCTGATGCCTATAAACATTGCATTATATAAAAATGAAAATACAAATTATTGCAAAAGGGAGAAAAAAATCCATTATAATGATTTTGTGTTGTGTGTACCTTACAGGAGAGTCAAGAACCTATTTAAAATGTGTTTCCTTGGTAGCCTTTGCTTAAATGAGTGCTGTATATCTACTTCATTCTACATTTTTCTTTTAATTCTCTAAAGTTTAGATACCAGAAACTTGCAAAAATTTGCACCACCCTGGATACATGATTATGTTTCTGTCTTACAGGAACTGACACTGACAGCTGCACATTTCCCATTTAAATCTCTTTTAAAACGTTCCCCTGATGTCAACATGCTAAGCTGGATTCTCAATCTTCTCAGAAATGATGATCGGATTAGGTAGCAGGACTTTTCCAAATGTCTTTCCCTCCATTCACATAGCATGCAAAAGGAGCTATTACATGTGTGTTGCAAGTATTCCTTCATATTTACCCAAATCTCTA
The DNA here is from genome assembly GCF_037356315.1 of Lithobates pipiens. Taxonomy (NCBI): domain Eukaryota; kingdom Metazoa; phylum Chordata; class Amphibia; order Anura; family Ranidae; genus Lithobates; species Lithobates pipiens. The sequence continues at coordinate 242,358,017 of NW_027507764.1, read as the reverse complement.
AGGTGAGCAATGTGGACTTTTTCTGTTTATGTTAAACTGAGGTTTATATTCCGGTAGTAGGCATTTAAACCTATTTGTATTTATTTTGTTCATTATATTGTGTTCTTGTTTATCTTTTATTTATGCTTTTTGCTTATAAAATTAAACCAAAGTAATTTATAAAAATAATCATGTTCTTTTTTTGTTTTGCAGAAGAAAGTGTTACCTATAAAAACAGCAACAGAATTAAAGGGCTTATTTCTTCAAACACTTTTATTTTATTAAATGTGTGCACATTTAAATTTAAAATACATTTGAATTAAATATAATTTTGCAACCCAAGAAGATAAATAGATGTAATGGAATGCATATAAAAAGATAAAGAGAACTGCATTGAAAGAAGACAATATCAATTATAAAAGAGCATGGAAATGAAATTATCTTGTTATTTTAGAACCTTATAGTAAAATTAATTAAGAGTGAGCGATAACTATTATTCTTCCATCTAGATCAATGGTGCTTATATCTGGGACTCCAAATACAGGCAATGAGGCAAGGAGATCTAAGGGAAAATCAAATGTTCAGTTTACTGAAGATGGCAAAAATGGTAATGGCCTGTTACAGGATGCCAATGGACTGGAAGAAGAACATGAACAGAATGAACTGTCATGGCAGGGAACTGGAGATCCTCTGCCACAGCTCCTTGCAGTTGTACCCACCTTAGAACAGTGTGTTAACAGAGGCACAAATGATCTGGGTGTGGATGAAGAGTGCGAAGAATATGATGACTTTTCTGAATTTTCTGACACAAGAAGCATTGCATCTGATGATTCATTTTATCCACCAGATATTGTGACCAAGGGTTGGAATTATGGTGATGAAAATGAGGATGAGGATCGGTGTGGATGTACATTTGATAGTAACAGTTTCCAGAGTTTGGATAGCATGCCTAGTCCTGAACCTCTTACTGTCTATAAAGCCTGCACTACTAACAATGCAATCGTTTTGAAAGCTCTCATGCGTCAAGGCTTAACTGAAGAAGAAGTTTGTGAAACAGACAGAAACAACAGGGTGAGTTTAACTCATTATTTTACTCTGCTGTTTTACTTTTTGAGCGACTTATTACTCTTACTACTAGCAGGCAATCATTTTAATACCAGCAATAATATGCTTTATTCTTTTGTATAATGACCCCAATATTTTGAAACTATGGTCAATTGAATAATACAGGGGATGAGAAAAAGAAATTTATTAACACATGTTTACATTGCACGTTGCAAAAAAAATTGACTTCACTTACCATATTGCTCATTGAAGCCTTGCTTGGCCCAATTATTATCCTGTCATTGTCAGTGACAATAGAAATAGCACATGTATTTTATGAAGCCAGAATTCAAAACATAGTGTAATTTTAACAAGAATTCTGTAAGATCCATTCAGAATAACCACCCTACAGTTTGAATATGATAGTGCAAAAAAAAATGATAACAATAAAATAACTTGTCAACTTTGACCAAAAGCCAAAAATCGCTGCGGGTTTTGAATTATTAAAGCTACTACAATTGCTTTTTTTTAAAGCTGGGCCTTACAATTTTCAATTAAAGTAAACATGGAAAAAACAAGCAAATAATATATGGGGGTTTACACTTCCTCCCCACCTCTTCCTCCCTCTCTCCCCTACCCACCCCTCCAACCCCTTCTTCTCCCCTCCTCTGCTCTCCCCCTACCCTTTTTTCCCCTGCCCTTCCCCCTTCCCCTTAGTCTTAACCCCTACCTATCCTATCCCCACAGCTTCCTTTCTCCTGGCTTGGATTCCTAGCCAGGCTTACCCCAATCTTGCTCGTATCGCTCACCCTGTTCTACAGTCTCCCAGATCTCTTGTGTTCTTTGGCACTCTCATCTATAAGAGTGCCTAACTGCTACCTCCACCTCTAATGATTGGGGATGTCATGAAGGATCTAAATCCTCCCCTTCCTCTATTCCCCAGTTCTCTACCCTTGCTGTTAATAGGTTGTAAGCCCATAACATTTCAACATACTTTTCTGCAATATTTGACAGTTTATCCTCCCCTAGTGTATTTTAAATGGCCACCTGGCCTTACTCGATCCTGACTGAACTCCATTTATAGGTATACTGTACCTGCTTTATACTTATAACATTTACTTTGTTTCTTGTACTTTTACCTAATGTTCCTCTCTTTCAAAGGTTTTTTATACCAGAAAATTATCAGATGACTGTGTTGTCCCCACACACACATACCTTTAACTCTGTACTAGAACCTACTGAATGGCAGCTATTCATTTTTATTCTTTTTCTTTCTGATAAGCCACAATAAAAACCTTGAACAAGTAAATAATATAAAAATATCAGCTGAAGAGCAGGCATGAAAGTGGGCAGTATGGAGGGACACTGAACAGTAATTTTCTAAAATATTATAATGTTCCATATGGTCCAATATTAGAATAGCCAAGGAGGTTATTCCTAAATTAATCAAAAAATGTAATTAGATATAAATGTTAAATATTTATTTTTAATCAATGTTGGCATAATCGAAAATTTATTTTTATTTATTTTCCTCATGTACAAAGTAGAATTGACACTAGTTTGGTGTCTTACACAACAAATTTAATCTGCATACTGAAAGCTATTATGTGAGCGTCACTCATGGCTTTAATTACTACTACAGGCTAACATTGTCACATAAGGTTTCCCAATGCATACATACATGCTAAATTCCACAGTGCTTGGCTAGTGCTACTGGTTGGGTTAAGAAAGTATGTCTTTCTCTGAGCCACTGATTTATAAGACCACTTTTGTTATGTAAATAGTATTCTAGAAAGATGTATTACATGAAATGCATCTTTTAACAAAGACTTTCCACGAAAAAGCCCAAAAAACTTTCACCTTTTCTTATAATATGTGTCTACCAAACCAATAATGCACCCTAGGATATGGATTCACCTAATATACAGGATTCATGTCAGAAGCTCTCCTGATAATTGTTGTTTCTCATACAGTCACCATGCAGCACATGATTATCACAAGATTGTATGGCTTTATACACAAGAGCCACTAATGTAATCTGCATTTAGCCACCTTCATTAACTACTTGCCGACCAGCCGCTGTCATAAAACTTTGGCTCCCCTGCACAAATTGCCGTAGCTGTACGTAGGGTTGCCACCTTTTCTTCAAGTCAAACCCGAACACTTTAACGGCACACAGTAATCTTTTTTATAGTATAAACTATACATATATGAAATTAAATAACATATCTAATCAAATGAAAGTAATCACAAGAGTCCCCCTTTACATCAGAGTCCACAGATTTCCCCTTTTACATCTGAACTCGTGGAATTCCCTTACACTGTAAGGAGGGGGGACTTTGCAGACTCTGATGTAAGGGAGGACTCTGGGAACGCTACCATAAGGGATGCTCTGGGAACCCTGATCTAAGGGGGAACACTGTGGTCTCTGGTGTAAAGGGGAACTCTGAAACCCTGATTTACCTTAGTGTACTCAATCAAAGGCAGAAGAGAGAAGGGGAGAGGCTTCAGTCACAGGCAGGGATGGATGGTGAGCTCACTCACCCCTTGGCAGTCAGCACCTCTCATCCAGATGTAGCTGAGGCTGCTGGACTTCAAATTTCTGGCCCCCACTTTCCTTTTCTGAGGCACAGCACTGGGGATTAAAGAGTTGGGTGCATTCACAGAGGGGTAGGAGGAAGAGGAGCAGATCAAGCCCTCTCTCCTCTCCTGTCTGTGTAGGGGGAGGGGTAATTGTTTGTGCTGGCTTTTGGGCAGTGTGCCATAGAGTGTAACAGACTCTCGGCTTACACAATTGCAGCCAGCAACCCTGCTGGGATGCCCTGCTGTCTGAAACCCAAACGCATGATTCCAGACCCAAACTGTCCAGGTAAATCCCGGACAGGTGGCAACCCTAGTTGAATGGCGCCTACTTTAAGGGGTATAGGGGAGTAGAGAGTGAGCGTCTGTTCCTAGTAATTAGGAACAGCGATCGGTCTCCTACCACAGTCAGTCCCCTCCCACCACAGTTAGAACACACACTTAACCCCTTGATTGCCCTCTAGTGTTAACCATTGACATTTATACAGTAATCAGTGGCTATTTTTGGCTCTGATCGCTGTATAAATGTCAATGGTCCCAAAAAAGTGTCAAACATGTTCGTTTTGTCATCTGTCCTCTGCAATGTCGCAGTCTTGTTAAAAATCTCAGATCGCCACCATTACTAGTAAAAAAATAAAAATAAAATAAAAATTCCATAAAGCTATCTCCTATTTTGTAGACGCTATAACTTTTGCACAAACCAATCAATATTCGCTTATTGTGATTTTTTTTTTACTAAAAATATGTAGAACAATACATATCGGCCTAAACTGATGAAGACCTTTTTTTTGGATATTTATTATAGCAGAAAATAAAAAATATTGTTTTTTTTTTTCAAAATTGAAACCACCAAAAGAAAGCTCTATGTGTGGGAAAAAAAATAATTTTTTTTGGGGTACAGCTTCGTACGACAGCGCAATTGTCAGTTAAAGCGATGAAGTGCCGTATCAAAAAAAAGTGGCCTGGTTGGGAAGTTGGTAAATCCTCCTGGGGCTGAAGTGGTTAAGTTACATTGTTACATAGTAAATGAGGTTGAAAAAAGACACACGTCCATCAAGTCCAACCTATGTGTGTGATTATATGTAAGTATTACATTGTATATCCCTGTATGTTTTGGTCGTTCAGCTGTTTATCTAATAGTTTTTTTAAACTTATCGATGCCCCCCCGCTGAGGCCACCGCCTGTGGGAAGGGAATTTCCCATCCTTACTGCTCTTAGCCCTTGTACACACAATCAGAGATTCCGACGGAATGTGTTTGATCGGAGCGTTTTGTCGGATATTCCGACTGTGTGTGGTATGCATCGGACTGTTTCCGTCGGAATATCCGTCGGACCAAATTTTCCAACTTGCCGGAAATATTTTCCGACAAAATGCTCCGATCGGACATACTCCGATCATGTGTAGAGAATTCCGATCGGACAAAGTGCCACGCATGCTCAGATCAAATTCCTACATCAAAGCTATTGGCTACTAGCCTGAACGTAGTCCCGTCGTAACTAAATTACGTCATCACGTTCTGAAAGATCAGATTTTCCGACAACTTTGTCTGACCGTGTGTATGCAACAGTTTCAGACAAGATCCGTCGGACAAAATCCGACGAATTTGGTTGTCGGAATCTCCGACCGTGTGTACAAGGGCTTACAGTAAAGAACCCTGTACATCGTTTAAGGTTAAATCTCTTTTCTTCTAATTTTAATGAGTGACCATGTGTCTTGTTAAATTCCCTTCCGTGAAAAAGTTTTATCCCTGTTGTGGGGTCACCAGTATGGTATTTGTAAATTTAAATCATATCCCCTCCCAAGTGTCTCTTCTCCAGAGAGAATAAGTTCAGTGCTCGCAACTTTTTCTCATAACTAATATCCCCCAGACCCTTTATTAGCTTTGTTACCCTTCTTTGTACTCGCTTCATTTCCAGGACATCCTTCCTGAGGACTGGTGCCCAGAACTTGACAGCATATTCCAGGTGCGGCCTGACCAGAGTCTTATAGAGCAGGAGAATTATCGTTTTATCTCTGGAATGAATCCTCTTTTTTATGCATGCCAATATTCTGTTTACTTTGTTAGCAGCAGCTTGGCATTGCTGAGCCTATCATCTATTAGGACCCCCAGGTCCTTTTCCATCCTAAATTCCCCCAGAGGGTCTCCCCCCCAGTGTATAGATTGCATTCATACTTTTGCCACCCAAATGCATTATTTTACATTTTTCTACATTAAACCTTATTTGCTATGTAGTTGCCCACTCCATTAATTTGTTCAGATCTTTTTGCAAGGTTTCCACATCCTGCGGAGAAGTTATTGCCCTGCTTAGCTTAGTATTGTCCGCAAATACAGAGATTGAACTGTTTACCCCATCCTCCAGGTCATTTATGAACAAATTAAATAGAATTGGTCCCAGGACAGAACCCTGGGGGACCCCACTAACCCACCCCTGACCATTCCAACGCATGACTGACACATGGAATATGCTCAGCACATGTTTAAAGAATTATTTTTTTACAAGACTTGTCAACAGTGGGCTAGCTTCCAGGTTGCCAGATATAATTTTCAGATCAAACTAATGCCTATTACAAAGCCAGCCAAACCCAGACAAAAGCTGGAATGGTAGCTAATGAACAATGAAAATAAAGCTCCTATTGCATTTTGATCATTTGTGTATCACAAATTAAAAACTGCCTGAAAACTGTAGTATGATGCTGAAGGGAAAAATAAGGTGTTTTGGATGCAATGCAATTTACTTGTGTATAAATGATGAATGTCATGTATGTATGTTTTTGTTTATAATATTTTTGCTTGGTAATATACTGTACATTAATTATGATGTGGATCTGTACACTCTGGCCTGGTTCACGCCTAAGCTTTGTTTAGTGCATTTTAGTGGCGACTGGTGAAGTTTTAGGATGGGGGGTGCCAGACTCGCCCCTTCCCAGTTGGCTCCTCTCATTTATCATAAGCCACACCCCTTATAGAATCCACCCACTCCGTCCCCTCTATTCCACTTGCTTCCACTCATAGTGTCAGGAGTATACATCTCAGCATCACGGGACAGAGTATATAGCTCAGCCTCACAGATCATGGTATATAGCATGTCTCACAAAGCCTGGTATATATTTCTCACAAAGCCTGGCATATAGCATTTCTCCTAAAGCCTGGCATATAACATTTCTCACAAGCCTGGCATATAGCATTTCACACAAAGCCTGGCATATAGCATTTCTCACAAGTCCTGCACAATTTCTCCCCCCAGTCTGCACAATTACCACCCCTGACTGCAGTTACCCCCGTCTGCACAATTACCACCCCCATCTGCACAATTACCCCTGTCTGTACAATTACCACCCCAGCATCTGCACAATTACCTGGGAAGGTAATTGTGCAGACTGGGGGGTCTGCACAATTACCATTCCCCGTCTGCACAATTACCCCCCCCCCCCCTGCACAGTCCCCCCATCTGCAAAATTACCATCCCCCATCTGCACAATAACTGCATTTCTGGACCCCTTTACATTACACAGCACCCTGCATCACACAGCACCCTGCATCACTGGACCCCTTTACATTACACAGCACCCTGCATCACTGGACCCCTTTACATTACACAGCACCCTGCATCACTGGACCCCTTTACATTACACAGCACCCTGCATCACTGGTCCCCTTTCCATTACACAGCACCCTGTATCACTGGACCCCTTTACATTACACAGCACCCTGTATCAATGGATCCCTTTACATTACACAGCACCCTGTATCAATGGACACCTTTACATTACACAGCACCCTGTATCAATGGACTCCTTTACATTACACAGCACCCTGTATCACTGGACACCTTTACATTACACAGCACCCTGCATGACTGGACCCCGTTACATTACACAGCACCCTGCATGACTGGACCCCGTTACATTACACAGCACCCCTCAACACAGACGCCCCCATTCAGCACAGATGGACCCCCTTTAAGCACATACCCCCCTTCAGCACAAATGGACCCCCCTTTCAGCACACACCTGCCTATTCCGCACAGACCCCCCATTCAGCACGGACCCCCCCCATTCAGCACAGACCCCCCTTTAGCACAGATGGACCCCCCTTCAGCACAGACGGACCCCCCCATCCCATTCAGTACCTCCTCAGATCAGCACAGGCAAAGCAGGTCCCTTCTCCCTGTGTATACATAAACACTGGAGGGGGGGCGGCTTCACTCTGCTCACTGTGCCTGTGTGACATGCGGCCTGGGACTGCTCAGACAGCCCGTGGCTATGAGAGAAGGGGATGGCTGGTCAGGTGCAGCGGTGTCACCCCGCACCAGACCACCCCCCCCCCCCCGCAACGCCACGGCCAGCAGCTCGCCATGTCTCTCCCTGTGGGGTCAGTCTCAGACAGCAGCGTTACGGACAGTCAGCACTTACCTTCAATAGTGCCGCTTGTCCTCTCTGAATCCACCGCACACAGCCACGCAATTACAGAAGTGATATAAATAGCCACGCTCTCTCCTCTCCTCCGGTGTCCTGTCCCAGTCGAGCTGACTACACCCCTACACAGTGACACATGCAAATAGTACCGCCCACTACTATCCTCTCCTTCGGTCACCGCCAATTGTAGCCACTATTATAGACATGCCGACGAATCCTAATAGAGTGGGAGTGTGTGTGGGCGCACAACTTGCGCCCTGCACACGCCCTAAACATGGGCAAATCAGCTTCACTACCTGCTGGGAAGCTTCCCATAGACCAGCGCCTGGTCACTCTTAAAGTGACTTTTTTTTTACAGCTTGGTTGGGGGGGGGGGGGGGGTGAGTGGCAGCCCTATGGACGGGCCGCCACTGGTACATTTTCAGTTTTGCAGAAACACAATGCAGTCCATTTAACATGGTTTCCTATGGATGTAGTTCACATCTGTGCATTCTATGGAAAGGACCAGGGTTTATATTCTGGTTTTTGGTTCCATAGACTTCAATGGTTTAAACATGTGTATTGAAAAATTGCAAAATGTACCTGCAATATGCAAACTGCATCTTTCACAAGTGTGAATCAGGCCTTATAGATGTAGAAATGTTATAGAGACGCAATTTGTTTCTTTTTGTTTTATTAAATTTTTTTTTTTTTTTTACTTTTTGGTACTGCAACATAAGTTGAATAGAGTTACCATTCATTACACCCTATTGTTTAGTTATTTAAATTAGCAAGTGAGTTTTGTTGGCTGTCAATGATGAAATCAGCTGGTAAGGCAATAAATAAAACAACTACACTTCACAAAGTGACAGTTGTGTATATATTGTATTGGCAGAAGGCAAAACAAATGTGCCTCAGTCAATCCTTGTATACATTGCAGCAATTTATAGTGACATAAAAGGAATGAGAGCTAAGGTGTGGAAACTGTGGGGACAGTTAAAAACAAATTATGACACTTTAACTAAACCCACTTGTCAAGTTTCAAATGATTATATTATACATTTAGGCTTGATTCACACTAATGCGTTTTTTTAATCATTTTGCATTTTGCAGAAATGCAGGGACATTTTTTTACATGGGTTCCTATAGAACATGTTCACATCTATGCATTTTTGTGCCTCTGCATTTTAGGAAAGGGTCATGCAGCGTTTTGCATGTAATAGCATTCAATGGACCCACATACAAAATGCAAGTACCACGTTTTTACCGTGATTTTGCTGCGATTTGCATTGTGCGTTTTTTTATTTCTTTTTTTTACACTGTATATATAGCTGGTTGCTAAGGAGGGGGCCGGGAAGCTGGCCGCCCCATCCTTCACAACTGATGAGTCATCAGCTGTCAGCTGGCTTCCCACTGAATGTAAAAAAAAAATGGTGGCTAAAAAAAAATTGTGAAAAAAACTGCATGGGGACCCCCCCCCTAGGTCCATACCAGGCCCTTAGGCCCAGTATGGATTCAGAGGGGACCCCTAGGCAAAATTTTAAAGAAGAAGAGAAAAGAGAGAAAAACAAGGAAGAAGAACAAGGAAGAAGAAGGCGACAGCTACAAGACCGGGCCAACGCTAGTAAAAGAGCTGTAAGAAGATAGCGGAGTCTGGCAAGAAGATCCGAAGAGCGGGACAAGACCCCCGAAGTCGGAAGAAGACCCCCGGGCGGCGGCGGCGATGAAGGAGAAAGCCGGGCTCCTCCGCTAGTAAAAGAGCTAGCGGTAAAAGAGCAGAAGATAGTGGAGGAGTCCGGTGAGAAGACCCCCGAAGATGGAAGAAGACCCCCGGAGCTGTCTAATAAAGTATTTTAAAAACCTGTGTTGTGTTTTTTTATTAACACTTTTTTCCCCCAGATGAATGGGTAGGGGTACATCATACCCAATACTCATTCACATAGGGTGGGGGGCCGAGATCTGGGGGCTCCTGGATTCTGATAAGCCCCCTGCCCGCAGACCCTGATGGACATTCACTTCTTTTGCTAGTCCCGTCTTCCTGGAGCCACGTTAAAAATTAACGGACTTTACTCCGTGTGTGGGCAAGTCCATTCAATTCAAAAGTCCGGCGGACTAGCACACCGACGGGCGGATTATTTGCCGGACTGCTGAGTCTGGTGGACAATTTGGAGTCAAGACTTCTTTCTAAGTCCGCTGTACTTTTGGGGAAAAAAAGTCAGCCGGAGCCCACACACGGGCATATTGTCCGACGGACTCTGGTCCACCGGACCAAGTCTGCCAGATAATCCGATCATGTGTGTGCGGCATTACAGTTACTCACAAAACCAGCTGCCACCATTAGCACTAGGCGCCGACAGCCAACTGGCCATCCAAAAAGTTTCCACCACGGGAGCTGAGGGGGCCACACTTATGCACACTGGGTTGCAGGTTGTAGACCAAACAGGGGAAATGAGGTATCCATGACGAGGTCACCGGTGGTCAATTGACCATCCAGAAAGTTCTGTAAGGCAAATATGATATATGATATTTTGTGTGTATGTATTATATTCCATTATGTTATCTAGTATAGATTTTTAATGTATTGAATCCAAAGTGAAATCAATCCCAATATTTCGAATTTTATATATCTGGGACCTATACATCATATAATGCATAGTAATTCATCTATGGATATTATATATAATTATATAACAACAATATAAATTTAGATGGCTTATATCAATGAATAGTTGCACCTATACATAATTAAACTAATGATGGTAAATCCACACAAAGGAGACATGGTGAGCGAGTGTGTGAGAAAGAAAATACAGTAAATGAAGTGCTGATGTGCAAGGTGTGTGAAATATTAAGTTAAGTGAGATGAAAGTGTGCAGTAAGTGTTGGAGTGACCATAAAAAAATATATGGAAATATAATAAAATAAAATAAATGGAATGAGGGTAAAAGTGACTTCAGTAGTGTACAATAAGATGGCGTTAATTCATGTAAATGGAATTTCTTATGTCCAGCAACATGATGTCTGACAAGTCGGATCCCAAGTCACTGTAGTGTGGACCGGCACTTAAGGTGCAATTATAACCATTATGTAAATATAATCAGTGAGCATCTAAAGCTATCAGGCAAACAGTGCAACTATGCTAAAAAATATATATATATATATATATCAGTCATATGCATTGTGCATGCACATCTAGACACCATCGGAAGTCTGTGAGCACCTCTAGTGCATTTGAAGTTTACAGTAGATATATTACTGATCATGCTTACAGCTCCTTAAAATTTTGCTTGACTAAATAAAATGTCATGTAAACTATAGAAAACAAAAATAATGCTGAGGCTTAACTGCACTGTTTGGGATTATCCTTTTTGAGTATCACAGTGTGACATGACAATGTTTCAGCCTTAATGTGATTTGTCAAGTGCTACACGGCGAGGGTATTATCCCTCATCACTCAGTATAACTTAAAGTGGAACTTCATTCTCTCAATCATCATTGACTATTTTAAATCCTTTGCTGTAGAATTAGTAAATAGGAAAGTAAATAATATTTTCTTGTTTTAAACCTTTTTTTTTTACATTTCTTCAGTTACTTCCTGGTTTCCAGGCCTAGGCAAATGATGTCATACATCCCAGGAGTCTTCAGGAGGAGTGGAGGGGTTTGCTCAGCTAAGCAGACCCTCCTGCATGCAGGCCTGGGCTAATGTCAGATGGATTTCAGGGAGCAAATGCTACATAAATCTTCTGCCCTAACTAAAGATGCTCAGATATGCTAGGGGGTGTTCTTCAAGGTGATTTCTGAGCAAAATAAAGCATAGTGACATAGATGGAAGGGCGAGTTGGCTTTGCATTCTAAAAATTAGCTAAACAACATTTTCAGTTTGTGGCGCTAAGATGGAGTGTAGTTCAGCTGTATTTATTTTTGTGTTCTGTTGATGACAGCTAACTCAGAGTGTCAATGTGGAGTTCAGTGCTGTGCTTAGTGGTTAAGTAGTTATTTTGGATATATGAGACAGACTGTAATCATTGTTTGCTGTATATTAAAAAAATAATGCAGCTCTACCTAAAATTCTATGAATAGCTAGTGTATAAACCCCACTTAACAATCCAAATGATAAACTTGAAAATAATTTTAAAACAATTGAGAAGTAATGGTGGTATTTATTGTTCAATGGCACAATACTGAAGATAATTGGAGACATTTGGCCACAGAAGGTGCCACCACTACTTCTTACTTGTTTTCAAGTTTATCACTTAGATTATTTTGTAGGGTTTATCATAATATTTTAGGTAGCGCTGCATTTTTCTTCTTTTTGATATTCAAATAGGTGTGGGGACACATGTCAATTCTGGTGTCAGAAACCATGAATCAGACCGAGACAGAAGTACAGTTAAATCACACTTGTTTAATAATATAAGTAAAGAGAGCAAACGTAATCAAAACAAAGCCAAAGTACGGGAACGGATAGTCAGACAAGCCAGAAAGTCATGAAGCCAGAGATCAGTGTAGTGGAACAGCAAGCAGGATCTGGAGCCAGAAGGAATGTCAGCCAAGCAAGTCTTTTACAGGAACACAGGAGATCTCTGTGATGTTGAGCAAGGCGAAGGCAGAGATCATCTGGGCTGGATGGCTTAAGTAGGCAGGAGTGACAAGCAGGGTGTCATCAACAGGTGAGTCACTGTGGATAGATAAAAGCTGGCAATTAGCTCACAGCTGAGTGCCCAGCTCAGAGGAAGGAAGGGCTGAGCACAGCCCTGACAGTACCCCTCCTCAATGACCCCTCCCCCTCAGAGGACCACCAGACTTGAGGGGAAAACATCTATGGAAATCACGGAGGACAGAAGCATGTACATCTGAGGATGATACCCAAGAGCGTTCCTCTGGACCATACCCTTTCCAATGCACCAGGTACTGTATGCACCCATGGAACCTATGGGAGTCAACAATGGACTGTATTTCATACTCCACATGGTTCTCAACCTTTACAGGGTTAGAACATGGCACGGAGGTGGTAAAGCAGTTGCAGACAAAAGGTTTTAATAAGGAGACATGAAATACATTGGAGATACGCATTTTAGAAGGAAGGTCTAATGCGTAAGCCACAGGGTTACTCCTGTGAAGAATACGGAAAGCCTCAATAAACTGAGGTGGAGTTGGGTAACTCCACAATTAAATCCATAGACATGTGCGAAATTAAGAGGAGGCACGAAATTAAGAGGAGGCATTGGTCTGCCGGATCTTTACCAATATTATTTAGCAACCCATCTTACACGTTTGGTTGATTGGAATGTACATGGACTTGGAAAGATCTGGGTGTCTCTGGAGAAATCGCTTATTCGCGACCCGCTTGAGTCTTTACCCTGGATAAGGCCACGACACTGGCCAATAGAGGTCTTCACACACCCCCTTATTGGCCCTTCCCTAGCAGCTTTCAGACAGGCAACTAAAAAGGGCTCCTTATCTTCAGCTCCTGGTCCCCTTACCTCGTTGAGGAACAATCCCGACTTTACGCCCGGAATGTCCAAGGACTTTCCAGGACGAGTTTGGCCGCATGCTAAGGTTCTTGCGAGCCAATTCTTTGCACAGGGGTCCCTTTATACATACGAGGACTTGGTAGCTGTGTCCCGTTCCAACTCCTTTCCATTCTGGACTTATAGGCAAATAAGACACTTCTTGTGCTCTCAAGCCCCTACAGGGACCTGGACAAGACAGTTGATCCCTTTCGAACTACTCTGCTCCGGACCTCCCCCGCAAAGACACGTGATCGCATCTATCTATGCTATACTCGCAGAAGACAGGCCGACAACGTCGGATGCGGCGCACACGGCTTGGGAAAGGGAGTTGGGAATTTCCCTTACGGACGGTGACTGGTCACTTGTCAACGAATATATTCACAGAGGCTCTCTCAATGTAGCTATTCAAGAGAACTGCTATAAAATCACGACGCGGTGGTATAGGACCCCTACGCTCTTGCACAAAATCTCCCCGGTAATCCCGGATAGGTGCTGGAGATGTGACAGGGCAGAGGGATCGATGCTCCACATTTGGTGGACCTGCGAGGCTTTACAACCTTTTTGGAAGGAGGTCCATGAACTTATTGCACATATCACCACATATACGCTGGATTATTCCCCGGCTCAATACCTGCTACACCACTCTAGTATGCCCAAACATACTTACTTTAAGTCACTAGCTATGCACCTAGTAAACGCGGCTCGATTATGCATTCCGGTACATTGGCGATCAACACACACTCCCACGGTAGGAGAATGGTTCCGGCGGATTTCTAAAATAGAAGAGCTTGAGGAACTAGTCCACATTTCCCAGGAACGAATGACAAAATTCACGAATACGTGGGCATGCTGGATTCACTTTAAAACGACACCACGTTTCCGATCATATAGCTCTTGAACAGTGGAATCTGTGGCGACTGGACTGAAGGCCTTCTGATTCTTTGGAGCAGACCGTACTGGAGAACGACTATTGATGACAGAAGAGATTTAACATACTATCACCCCTCCCCCCCCTCCCCCCTACTTCCCTGTCCCTCAATAGCCACCCCCCCTCCACCCCCTTTTTTTTTTTGTTTTCTTCCCCCTTCTCTTTTCTCGTTTCTTTCCTTTCTCTTTTGCTCCTTCGTCCCCTTCTTGAAGCTTGAACCCTCCCTTGACTTATGGCACCGTGCTACATGAGGCTCTATGGTGAATGTAAGGTTTCCACCCTTTCTATAGATAACTCCTCCACCTGCAGGGTCACCATCAGGGAGTTGATTCTTGTCTAGCTAAGGGAACTCCTTAACTTTAAGATTGTATTTTCCTACCTGACTATTTTCTGCTAAAAGTGTTGCACATGTCTGTGTTTATTGTTCACGTGTATTTCTTGTATTTCAATAAATTTATTATGGAAAAAAAAAAAAAAAATCCATAGACATGTGGGTCCAGGGCCTCTCCTCATTGGGTATGAGTTGTAGGAGGCCCGCTGGAAGGTGTAGTGGAGTCTTACTCTGAGCACACATGGAACAGACGGCTATGAAGGCAGTTACATCAGTACGTAGACTAAGCCACCAGAATAGCTGGGAAATGGCTCAAAAGAGTTGATTCTTCCCAGGATGGCCAGAAGCCTTGGGAGAATGGTAAGTCTGGAGCATGGCAGTACAGAGACTCTCTGGGACAAAGCAGCAGTCACAAGGTTTTTCAGGATGAGCATGGACCTCAGCAGCAAGAATTTTGTCCCCCAAAGGAGAAGTAAGACTGGTTGGAACCGTAGCCAGAATATGATCAGGAGAAATCACAGGAACCGGAACCGACTCCATCTTGGAAGTGGAGGAAAATTGTCGTGACAAAGCAGCAGCCCTTACATTCTTAGTCCCAGGTAAGAAAGTAATTTAAACTTTACAAGAAAAGAGCCCATCGCGCCCTTCTAGGAGAGAAGCATTTAGCCTCAGACAAGAATGTGAGATTCTTATGGTCAGTAAGAATGAGAACTGGCACAGTGGTACCTTCGAGGAGATGTCTCCACTCTTTCAGGGCTAAAATGATCGCTAACAGCTCTCTGTCACCAATCTTGTAATTGCACTCCACAGGTGACAATTTCTTGAAAAAGTAGCCACAAGGATGCAAAGGCCTAAATGGACTCCAGAGACCAACTCTCTGGGTTACCGTCCTTTCTGTTTATATCAGTTAGGGGCTTGACCAGAGACGAGAAGTTACGAATAACCTTCGATAATAGTTGGCAAAGCCAAGAAAACCGTGCAGAGGATGTAAACCCATGGGTCGGGCCACTGTAGGACTGCTGAAAGTTTCTCTAGGTCCATTGAAAAACCAGCAGTGGAAATTACTTAACCCAGGAGTTTAACCTGTTCACGATGGAATTCGCACTTCTTCAAGTTACAATAGAGATTGTTCTCCCTTCGTTTCTGAAGCACACGACAGACATCTGTGTGGTGGCTCTCTAGGGACTTGGAAAATATGAGGATATCATCAAGATAAACCACCAGCAACAAATCTCGGGGGACAATGTTAATAAAATTCCGGAAAACTGCCGGTGCATTACAAAGGCCAAAAGGCATTACGGGGTACTCATAATGGCCTGTTCTGGTATTAACTGCAGTTTTCCACTCGTCGCCCTCCTTAATCCTCACAAAATTGTATGCCCCTCTCAAATAAAGATTTGTGAAAATCGTTGCTCCCTTGAGGCGGTCAAATAACTCCGTAATCAACAGAATCGGATATGCATTCTTAAACAAATGAGACCTTTATAATCAATACAAGGTCTCGGTTCACCACTCTTCTTCTTCACACAGAAGAAACCATCACCAGAAGGAGACAAGGATTTGCAGCTGAAACCTTCAGAAAGTGCATCTGCAATATACTCTTCCATGGCCTTATCTTCCAAGACCAACAAAGGGTAAACCTGGCTACAAGGGGATATGGCACCAGGTTGAAGGTCAATTGCGCAATCATACGACGGGTGTGGAGGCAAACTACCGGTTTGACCTTTGTCAAAGACATCTCTAAAATCACGGTAGTCCTCCGGCAAGGAGAGTGAAGAGGTGCACAGGACCTTGGTTACCTTCTGGAAGCATGTCTTACTGCACTGTGGCAACCAGGAGAGAACCTCAGCACGGAGCCAATCAAAAGAGAGGTTGTGCCTCTGTAATCAAGGATAACCAAAAACCAGCAGAAACTTAGGTGAGGAAATAACTTGGAATTGGATTATCTCATGGTGAAGAGCCCCTACAGCCATGGACAAAAGAACAGTCTCACGAGTCACATGGGCAGGCTGCAGAGGTCTCCCAAGCGCCTCAATGGCAAGTGGAATGTCACGCAGCTGACATATATATATATATATATATATATATATATATATATATATATATATATATATATATATATATATATATATACAATTTATAATAAGAAATAAGATTAGTGTGCATGTAATATTGGTGTTAGTAAGGGGTTAACTTAGCTAGATGTAAATATATGACAGGCTTTGCCTGAGATGATCTAATTCATTTAACAGTTCCTTTTGATTTGCAAGAAGGTTAGGTGTGGATGTGTTATGGGAGATGCTCTGCTATTTACCTGTTGTAACATTCAAAGGCAAGGAAGAGATAGTCATTAACAAGTCCCTAAAAATTGGAAACAATGGCTTTGAAATGACAGAACTCAAACATTTTAGGATCTGTGGGTGGATGCCATCTGGTCCCGGTGCTTTATGCCGCGTACACACGACCAGACTTTTCGAGGGATTAAGTCCGACAGACTTTCGAAGGAGTTCTGATGGAGTTCTGGCAGAATTCTGATGGACTTTCCGAATGAGCGGACTTGGCCATACACAATCACACCAAACTCCGACGGATTCGAACGTGATGACGTACGACTGGACTCGAATAAGGAAGTTCATAGCCAGTAGCCAATAGCTGCCCTAGCGTCGGTTTTAGTCCGTCGGAATAGCATACACACGAGCAAATTTTTCGGTAGGAACTGGGTCCGGCAGAGTTCTGGCGGAAAAATTTGAAGCATGTTCCATTTCTAAAGTCTGTCAGACTTTTGCGAATCAAAAGTCCGTTGCAGCCCACACACGATCGAATAGTCTGCCGGAATCATTCCGTCAGACTTTGGATGTTGAAAAGTCCGGTCGTGTGTACGGGGCTTAATACAGCTTTATTAGGTCTAAATATTTCTGGACTATATCAATTTTGAGCCATAGTGGTTCATTTGGGCCTGTAACAATACAATCCCCATTATGGACATGAGCTCCCCCATGCTTCTTTTGTATACAGAGAGCTGAAAAATGCATTTAACCACTTGCCGCCCGCCATATAGCAGAATGACGCCGGTAAAGTGGTTTCAATAACCTGACTGTCATATGGCGTCCTCAGGATATTAAACCGCTGTGTTTTTAAAAGCTCTTTTCTTAATATTTATAGCTTTTTTAACTTTGGATGTGAGCCACATAGATTTTATTTTTAGCCTTTTAAACATATTGCCCATGGGAATATACCTTAGGGTGTGTTTACATACAGTCGCTTTGAATAATTCCCATTTATGCACCACCACTATCCTCTTGTATTTCTTTTACTAAGTATGGTATAAATTATAGGTCACCATGAATTGTTCAGTGTGTATTCAGGTGTATTTATAAATCAGGCCAGCTGAAAAAGTTAGGAGCATGCAAAATACAGTCAACTGCTATGGCAATCAGTAATTCCCAATTTTATTTTCATGACAAATTTACACATTTACATTAGATGTGGTGGCTGCATTCGTTTTATTTTCTTGGGCTTTTTCCCTCTGTTTTTACCTGGTGATCTGGTCAGTAACATAACTCCTGTATTAGAGCGCCCCCACTCTGGATTAATGAGTACAGGGGCACCTGTGGACAGCAGCATTGTCAGTCTAAGAGGAGGGTAGTGTAAGATCGACTGGCGTATTTAAATACACTAACACATTTAAGCCAAACTCCAGCTAATAATAGGCAGTCCCAGCAAACAGTGTCCTTTTCGGTTAAGGGCTTTACATAAATTAATAAACTCTGATCACGGTAAGCACCCCTGTCAGTGGTAAATAGTTTGTCTCGTATCTGTAACTGATACATTCTGCCAGAGAACTTGTTCTTTAGAAAAACAATTGACTTACTGGCTAGATCACCAAATGAAAATAGAAGAAAGAAAGCCTAAAAAACTAAATCAGCTATCACAACTCAGAAATGGTAAGATGCAATATAATAAAATATTTGATTTGAAGTTTAATACCATGTAAATCTCACAATACTGACCTCATATGCTCTCTCCCTTTCACAGTACTGACCCATATGCCTTCTCACTCTCTTACACACAACAAAAACACACAGAGGAAAAAACACTTGTGACTAATTGAAGAAATCAGCAGAAATTGAGAAATGACAAGACTTGGAAGGTAGAGCAGCAGCAAAACAATGCTCTATCTTTATGCAGAGTACACATGTGATGTCTGTTGGTATGAAATCTGATAGAGGCAAGCTGGCCAGGGATATTTTTTTCAGTTTTTTTCCACCATCCCTGCTCTGCACAGTTTGCCAATGCAAAACAGGAGCAATAAGATGGAGCTCTCTAATGCCCCATACACACGGTCGGAAATTCTGACGGAAAAAGTCTGATCGAATTATGTTATCAGAAAATCTGATAGTGTGTGGGCTTTTTCTGCTGGGAATTTCCGACGAAAAAAGTTTGAGCTCTGGATCTAAAATTTTCTGACAACAAAATCCAATCAGACTTTTTCCAATCGTGTGTAGAGAATTCCGACGCACAAAGTGCCACGCATGCTCAGAAAAAATTTGGAGATGAAAGCTATTGGCTACTGGCCTCTACGTAGTCCCGTCGTACATTTTGTACATTAACTCGTTCCGAACGATCGGATTTTCTGACAACTTTGTGCGTCCATGTGTATGCAAGACAAGTTTTGGCCAAAATCCGTCTGAAAAAATCAGACGGATTTTGTAGTCGGAATGAACGACCGTGTGTATGGACATAAGAGATCATTGTTTGATCCATAAATTCTTCCCAGAACTATGAAAATATTCCCTTTACCACTTGTTAACTATATATGTATTTGAGTAAAAGTCTCACACTTTGGCATACTATAACATCCGAAATTAGAAGTAGCTGGTTTTTCACTACAAATTTTTATCAGTTATTTGATCATCTTCTTTTAAAGGGACATGTTGGAAAATCTTGCGATGATCAAAAACTAAAGCCAATCAACTGAAGCCTCAGATCAGTGTATTCTGACAGTGGCAGGTGCTGATATAAGAATACAATGTCCTAATGGGAGGAAATCCTCCATCCACCTTGTTTGTGTTTGTTTTTCTTCATTCAACTTGCTGTCTGAATGAGAAAAAATGAAGAATGTATAGACAAGCCTAAAGTATTCTACTTATAAACTCAAACAGATATCTTTAACCACTTTAGCCCTGGAGGATTTGGCAGCTCAATGACCGGAGGGCTTTTTACAATTTGGCACTGCGCTGCTTTAACTGGTAATTACGCGGTCATGCAATGTTGTACCCAAACAAAATTTGCGTCCTTTTTTTCCCCACAAATAGAGCTTTCTTTTGATGGTATTTGATTGCCTCTGCAATTTTTTTTTTTTTTGCGATATAAATGGAAAAAAAACGAACATTTTGAAACCATATAACCATGCCATGTTTGAACATTATATTGTTTAGTGACAACTTTGTGTAAAAAAAAAAGTTTTCCATTTCCCAAAACTTGTGGCAATATATCAAATATTCCATGGACACAACATGCCTCTCAGCAAAAAGCTTGAAGTGTTTTTCTTCCAAAATGGGGTCATTTGGGGGGTTTTGTGCTATCTTGAAATTTCAGTGCCTCCGAAACTGTGAGGCCGTGCCAGGAAAGGGGGGGCGAGCGAGCGCGCCCCCCCCTGAGCCGTACCAGGCCGCGTGCCCTCAACATGGGGGGTGCCTTGGGGAAGGGGGGGCCGCGCGGCCCCCCCACCCCAAAGCACCTTGTCCCCATGTTGATGAGGACAAGGGCCTCTTCCCGACAACCCTGGCCGTTGGTTGTCGGGGTCTGCGGGCGGGGGGCTTATCGGAATCCGGGAGCCCCCTTTAAGAAGGGGGCCCCCGGATACCGGCCCCCCACCCTATGTGAATGAGTATGGGGTACAATGTACCCCTACCCATTCACCTGTGAAAAAAAGTACAAAAAAAAACACAACACAGGGTTAAAATATTTTATTGCACAGCTCCGGGGGTCTTCCGTCTTCGGGGGTCTTCTCCGGACTCCTCCGCTATCTTCTTGTAGCTCTTTTGCTAGCGGAGGAGTCCGGCTTTCTTCCTCCCCGCCGCCGGCCTCTTCTTCCGACTTCGGGGGTCTTGTCCACCTCTTCGGTTCTTCTGCCGGGCCACCGCGCCTTCTTATAGCTCTTTTAGAGGCGGTGGCCCGGTCTTCTGTCGCCGCCTTCCGTTCTTCTTCTTCTTCTTCTTCTTCTTCTTCTTCTCCAGGAGATGTTGACACGTCGCTCTCTCCGGCCGGAATGCCAGAGCCGCGCTGTGCTGCCACTTATATAGTGCCAATGGGGCGGTGTCACATGGTATATGTCACATGGGTTGGTCACATGGGTTGATGTCACATGGGGACTATGACATTGTAAGGGGGCGGGGTCACCATGTGACATCAACCCATGTGACCAACCCATGTGACATATACCATGTGACACCGCCCCATTGTCACTATATAAGTGGCAGCGCAGGGCGGCTCTGGCATTCCGGCCGGAGAGAGCGTCGTGTCAACATCTCCTGGAGAAGAAGAAGAAGAACAAGAAGAAGAAGAAGAACGGAAGGCGGCGACGGCGACAGCGGCGACAGAAGACCGGGCCACCGCCTGCAAAAGAGCCACAAGAAGGCGCGGTGGCCCGGCAGAAGAACCGAAGAGGGGGACAAGACCCCCGAAGTCGGGAGAAGAGGCCGCGGCGGGGAGGAAGAAAGCCAGACTCCTCCGCTAGCAAAAGAGCTACACGAAGATAGCGGAGGAGTCCGGCGAGAAGACCCCCGAAGACGGAAGACCCCCGGAGCTGTGCAATAAAATATTTTTTCTCGTGTGTTGTGTTTTTTTTTTGGGTACTTTTATTTTACAGGTGAATGGGTAGGGGTACATTGTACCCCATACTCATTTACATAGGGGGCTCCCGGATTCCGATAAGCCCCCCACCCGCAGACCCCGACAACCAACGGCCAGGGTTGTCGGGAAGAGGCCCTTGTCCTCATCAACATGGGGACAAGGTGCTTTGGGGTGGGGGGGCCGCGCGGCCCCCCCTTCCCCAAGGCACCCCCCATGTTGAGGGCACGCGGCCTGGTACGGCTCAGGAGGGGGGGCGCGCTCGCTCGCCCCCCTTTCCTGGCCGGCCGGGTAGCGTGCTCGGACAAGGGTCTGTTGTGGACTTTGGGGGGACCCCCACGCCGATTTTTTTCGGCGTTGGGGTTCCCCTTTAAGTCCATTCCAGGCGGCGGAGCCCGCGACGTCTCCGTCGCGGGCCCCGCCTACCTTCACACGCGCTCGAAATGAGCAGACTTTCCTCCGAGCGGGAACAGTTTGCTCATTTCGAAAGTAGCCTACACACGGGCGGACTGTCCGCTCAAACCAAGTTTCAGCGGACAGTTTTTCGGAATTTCCGAAAGACTTTGTCCGTCAAACTGTCCGCTGAAACTGTCCGCTGAAAGCCCACACACGGGCGGACTGTCCGCTGAAACACTGTTCAGCGGACAAAGTTGAGCGAACAGTCCGCCCGTGTGTACGCGGCCTCAGGAAGTGAAATCACCATTTTACGCCCTTAGAAAGCCTGAAGGAGGTGATTGGATTTCGGGGTCTTGTACATGGCTAGGCTACAAAGAAGTCTACCACTTGGGGTATCCTCATACTCGGGAGAAGCAGCAGAATGTATTTTACATATGCCCATGGCATGTTTGAGCAATAGATCATTTAGTGAAAACTTTGTGTAAAAAAAATAAAAATAATAATTTTCCCGCAACTTGTGGCAAAATATAAAATATTCCATGGACTCAACATGCCTCTCATCAAATAGCTTGGGGCGTCTACTTTCCAAAATTGGGTCATGGGGGGGGGATTTGTGCTATCTTGCCATTTTATGGCCTTCAAAACTGATAGGTAGCGAGGAGTAAAATCAAAAATGTACACCCTTTGAAATCTTGAAGGCAGTGATTGGTTTTCAGGGTCCTGTACGAGGCTAAGCTCCCAAAAAGTTTCACAAATGAAGTATCCCCGTACTCAGGAGAAGCAGCAGAATGCATTTTGGGGTGTAATTCCACATATAACCATGCCATGTTTGAACAATATATCATTTAGTGACAACTTTGTGCAAAAAAAATAAATAAAGAAGTATAATTTTCCCGAAAAAATGTGACAAAATATTAAATATTCCATGGACTCAACATGCCTAACAGCAAATAGCTTGGGGTGTCTACTTTCCAAAAAGGGGTCATTTGGGGGTTTTGAACTGTCCTGGCATTTTATGCACAACATTTAGAAGCTTATGTCACATCACCCACTCTTCTAACCACTTGAAGACAAAGCCCTTTCTGACACTTTTTGTTTACATAAAAAAATATTTTTTTTTTTTGCAAGAAAATTACTTTGAACCCCCAAACATTTATTTTTTTTTAAAGCAAAGGCAATACAGATTAAAATGGTGGATGTTGCAATTTTTTTTTTTCACACACTATTTGCAAGGCAATTTTTCAAACGCAATTTTCTTGGAAAAAAACACACTTTTTTTAAGTTTAATGCACTAAAACACACTATTTTGCAAAAATAATTGATGAAATAAAAAAGATGATCTTATAGTATCATGGATACCAAACAGGACATGCTTTAAAATTGCGCACAAACGCGCAGCGGTAACAAACTACATACATTTTTAAAAGCATTTAAAAGCCTTTACAGGTTACCATTTTAGATCTACAGAGGAGGTCTGCTGCTAAAATTACTGCCCTCGATCTGACCTTTGCGGTGATACCTCACATGCATGGTGCAATTGCTGTTTACATATGACACAAGATCGATGCTTGCGTTCACCTTTGCGAGTGAGCACGGGGGGACAGGGGTGTTTTTTATTTTATTTTTATTTATATATTATTATTTATTTTGCTTTTTTATTATAGTTTTAAACTGTTCCTTTCATTTTTTTTTATCATTTTTATTGTTATCTCAGGGAATGTAAATATCCCCTATGATAATAGGTAGTGACAGGTGCTCTTTTTTGAAAAAATTGGGGGCAGAGGATCTCTCCTCTGCAGTCAAAGCATCTGACCACACCAAGATCGGTGTGATAAAATACTTTGCCAATTTCCAATGGCGCTGTTTATATCTGGCGAAACTCATGAAATGCTCGTAGCTTCTGGTTTCTTAGGACATAGAGATGATTGGAGCCATTCTGATCTCTGATCAGCTCTATGGTCAGCTGGCTGCACCACCGGCTGCATTCTCAGGTTAGCCTGTTGAAAACCATGGAAGACGGTGGGGGGGGGGGGGGGGCGTTCCTTCCCACTGATTATAAAAGCAATCTAGAGGCTAATTAGATGCTAGGATTGCTTTAATATGAAAGCCGACCACTGGCTGAAAAGAATGATACCAAGATGATCATTCTGGTATAACCACTCAAAGTCCAGCAACATACCAGTTTGTTGCTGGTCCTTGTTGGGCATACATTGTAATGTTCTTTTTTTCATGCAGCCTGTGGGCTGAACAAAAAAAAGAGAAAAAAAGAGATTGATCAGTGGGTATGCCCACCATTAGAATACTGCCCTTCATCCACCCACTTCTAATGGTGGGCATGCATGCACCATTTTGTTTTTAATTGTGGTGGTCAAATCACCTCCTGCAGCGCTGGAGTCGCTGATTTACGTATCGTGGGAGCAAATGCTGTTACAGTCAAGATAAATAAACCCATGCTGCAGCTGAATGGTGTACCTGCTAAGCAAATGATGGTTAACAATAAAACAACATAACATTACAGTATAACAGTAAGACTTACCATACCCGCAAAGCCAATACAATAAAACTTAATAGTAAAATAATAGTAAAAATAAAACATTGCAATCTGTGGCTAAAAAAATATATGCCAAAGCGTGGGGGCAACTGTCCCAAAAGTTAGGAGAAAATTGCTCCTCCACCCCTGCTGCCCCCCCGTGCTTCGGCATATATGCTCTTTTTTTTTAACTGTGGTGGTGAAATCACCTCCGACAGAGCTGGAGTCATGGGTTTACGTATCGTGGGAGCAAACGCTGTTGCTGTCAAGATAAATAAACCTGTACTGCAGCTGAATGGTGTACCTGCTAAGCAAATGATGGTTAACAATAAAACAAACGTTACAGTATAACATACCATACCTGCAAAGCAAGTTCAAAAAAACATAGCAAAAACAGAGAGAATGATAGATATGGAATAATAGTGAGCAAACTATTATAACTTTATAAAAACTGTAAAAAAAAATGTAAACTGAACGTTGCATTATTAAGGTCTCTCAAAATATGATGGCCATCACATCTTTTGAGACCCCGGGATCCTGTGTTAGTGTGCCTATGACTGTGTGGTGCTGTACCCTATGCTAAAACTCCACTAGTGTGTGGTAGCGTTTGAAACATTCACCAATGCAGAGACCAGGTTGGTCAGGACAGGAGGGACAATAAAAGCGAGTGTCACGCCTAAATCCGGGTTTGCTGCAGACACAACATCTTTTTTGGGGGTTTCTTTGGGTATGGGCACCAGGGAGGACAAAAGGAAAATGCCTCTCATGCAACTGGCTCACTGCATTTGGATTGGGAAGTTAGGCAAGAGCACCATCTGTAAACAGAAGGGCTCTGATGATCTCTTCCTGGAATTTAAGGAAGGATCCAGTCCGTCCTGAAGCTCTGTATAGCACATGAGCATTCAGCAAAGCCAATTGAAATAAGTATGCAGACACTTTTTTGTACCAGTGTCTGGCCTTGTGGGCAATTAGATATGGTGCCAACAACTGGTTGTTGAGGTCCACCCCTCCCATATTAAGGTTGTATTCATGGACACAGAGGGGTTTCTCCAAAACACCAGTTGCCATAGGAATTTGGACTGCCGTGTCTGCGTGAAGCGAGAACAGAACTAAAACATTCCCTCCACTTCACTGTTAACAAAGTATTACACCTCAAGCAGGCTCGCTCCCTCGTCTGAGTCAGGATTCTACAAGACGTTGGGGGAAGCCCCGGCAATTAGTGGCACACTTGTGTAATAATTTTGCACGTACAAGTGGTACCCCTTTCCGAATAAGGGTGACACCAAGTCTCACACTATCTTAAGAGCCCTTCATATGTAGTCAGGGCAGTTCTCTGGCTCTATGTGACTATCTTTTCCCTCATAAACCATAAAACTATATGTATAGCCTGTGGCCCTGTCACTGAGCTTATACATCTTGACCCCATATTTGGCACGCTTGCTGGGAAGATACTGTTTGATAGACAAGCGGCCAGAAAACTTAATCAGGCACTCATCGACGCAGACAACTTGATCGGGAGTAAACAAGGCTGCAAAACATTGGTTGAAGTCGTTTATGAGGGGCTGAATTTTGTAGAGCCGATCAAATCCCAGGTCACCCGAGGACGACAGAGTTCATTGTCACTGAAGTGCATAAACCGCAAGATCTGCTTGTATCGTGTCCTGGTCATGGAGGCAAAGAACATGGGCATATGGTGAATTGGGTTAGTGGACCAATATGACCGCAACTCGCTCTTTTTGGTTATGCCAATGAGGAGGGATAGGCCCAGAAAGGTCTTAAATTTGGAAACCGTAATTGGTCTCCAATCTCTGACAAGGGACAACTGGGGATTAGCGGCGATGAATTGACCAGCATAAAAATGTCTTTGGTCCACAATAAATCTATAGAGATCTTTGGTGAAAAACTGTGAATAAAAATCAAGTGATATAAAATCAACTGTTTCCACCTGAATTCTGGATTGGCCAGTGAATGGGGAAGTAGGGGTGCTGCAGAAGTGGTGGGTTCCCAATTAAGATTGGTGAATGCAGCAGAAAGGGCACTATGGGCTCGACGGGCCTGTCTTTGTCTTCTTCTTGGTGGCAGCAGGACACTACTCGTGCTTGCCACCTCACCAGCTTGAACTGCAGTTATGGGATTTTCCACATCCCCATGTGTTACTGCAGTGCTGGATGTGCGACCGGGATGTGCTAGGCTGCTGGTGCTTGTCAGTTCACCAGAAGGAATAGCGGTGCTAGTACTGGCTCTCTGCTCCATACGAGGCACATGTGGTTCTTGCACCTCAACGACAGCAGAAGAAGATCGGGGTCTGGTTCATCTGACCTTGACAGGGACCACAACTCCGTCATCAGAGCTCTCTGTCAGGGTGCCGCTGCTGTCTACAGGTTCGTATTCTGAGCCTGAATCTGACAGATGAGTGACTTCCTCTTCACTATCTGTCATGCTCAGAAATGTGTAGGCCTCTTCACTAGTGTACCTTAGATTTGCCATTTTGGGCTTTAAATTTATTGGTACACTAGTGAGACTCACAGGTAAAAAAGCTCCTGACTGTTAGCAACTGATTCAAATGCTACCAAAAATACTGTTAAGCCCCATACACACTATCAGATTTTCTGCTGATTTTTGTCAGATTTACCAAAACAATGTAATGCAAGGGCCTGCTTATTGCATACAAATTGAAACTCCTAAGGTTTGACCTCATATTATATGGTTTTGGTAAATTTGAAGGAAAAAATCAGCAGAAAATCTGATAGTGTGTATGGGGCTTTAGCGTTCGCAGGGATCAGGCCTGACTCTCCGAATGCTGCAGTTATGTATGTTGTGTTTTGTAAGTGACAGTGATCAATCGACACTAACACTGCATTTTTGGGAACTCTAAACTGCTGGACGCTAGTATAGATCTGATCAGATATCAATCCGTTTAGACACTATGCTACTAAGGGAGGCGTATGGTGCGTGCGTGGGTGTTAGCGGTACTGGCACTAATCTGACGCTGCCTGGGGCGACGCAGACCCTATCTGACGCTAAAACCCGCTGGGTGATCAGGGGGTTAAACCTTTATTGGGTAAAATATGGCTGGTGCCCTGACCCTATAAAAAAATAAACAAACTAAACTGCATCACCCTTGACACTTATACTGTGATCACAGGTGACAGGGGGTAATCAAGGGGTTAAACCTTTATTGGAGGAGTGTTAGGGGGGTCCACAGTTCATCTAAGACTAATTACCCTAACACCGATTTTTGTCACTAATGACACTAGTACAGCAATCAAAAAAAATCTGATTGCTGTACTGGGTGACACAGTGACAGGTGATGAAGGGGTTAACTGGGGGGTGATCAGGGGGTGAATGTGTGCCTATGTGACCTGGTGTCAGTATAGTGTTGTGCTACTCACTGATGCTCTCTCCTCTGGGTCTGGAAAAGACCAACACAAGCAGAGATGACATCACTTCCCCTGTCAGTGTTTACAGTTACACAGACAAGGGAAGGATATCATTCATCAGGAGCGATCACCAGGTCCATGCCAGATTTCATTGGCCTGGGCCTAGGGATCAATAAGCTCCTGATTGAATCCAATAGTCAGGGAAGGCGGGGGGGGGGGGGGGGGGCGCATGCATCTCCCAGCTGGCCACGTGAGATCACGTATAGTAACGTGATCTCGCGCAGCCGGACCAACCTGCCGCAGTAAAACTGTGGCGGCTGGTCAAGAACTGATTCACACTGAACATACTTCTTTTTCTTGCCATCACCTCTCATGATGGCTGTACACATTAACCACATGTGGACCGTGTAACGCACTGTGACAAAGTGGCTCTATTGTGCGAAATCACATACCTGTACATGATTTTGTGCAATAGCCTCTAGGGGGTGCACGTGTGCCGCTGGAGACCAGATTGTGTGCTCATTGGACAGAGGTGGAGCAAATCAGTGGATCCAGCTTACCCGATGTCCACCAGCCACCCGTGATCATTCCCGAGTGAGGCAGAACAGCAATCTGCCTATGTAAACAAGGCAGATTGCCATTCTGACAGGGAAAGAAATGGAGATCTTGTATTTCTGCTAAGCAAGAACACTGATCTGTCTTCACCCAGTCAGAGCATCCCCCACACAGTTAGCAAGCACTCCCAGGGAACACATTTAACCATTTGATCAGCCCTGATGTTAATCCCTTCCCTGCCAGTGTCATTAGTACAGTGGCAGTGCATTTATTTAGCACTGATCACTGTATTATTGTCACTGGTCCCCAAAAAGTCTTACTTAGTGTCCTCCGCAATGTCACAGTCCTGCTAAAAAATGCTGATCGCCACCATTTCCAGTAAAAAATAAATAAAATAAAAAATTCCATACCATTTTTTTTACCAAAAACATGTAGTAGAATACATATCGGCCTAAATTGATAAAGAAATTTGATTTTTTATGTTTTCTTGTATTTTTTTTTACTGGATGTGTTGTATAGCATAAAGTAATAAAAAAAAAAAAAAAAATATATATATATATATATATATATATATATATATATATATTCAAAATTGTCGCTCTTTTGTTGTTTATATCAAATAAAAACCACAAAGGTGATCAAATACCACCAAAAAAAGCTCTATTTGTAGGAAAAAAAGGACATCAATTTTATTTGGGTACAGCGCCACATGTCCGTGCAATTTTCGTTAAAGAAATGCAGTGCTGTATCGCAAACAAATGGCCTGGTCATTAGGAGGTGTGAGAGTGAGAGCCCCTGTCTCGGTGAAAATTAGTATAAAATGGACACAGGACTCTCAAAGGGGCAGTTTGAGAAGTTCCAGCAGAAGATTGATGAGCAGAGAAAACTATGCTTTAAGTCTTCTCTGGATTTTGTAAGTCTGGATTAGGGCTGGAAACTGAAGACTTCAAAGAGCATTGGGAGGGATGGAGCCTTCAGTCTTGTGTCTGGGCTTTCCAGAAGTTCTGCAGGTTGTGTGTGTTTTCAGGTGCACACACATTATAAGGCAGATCTGAGCATAGATCAGGGGAGTTGGTGTGGGAGCAGTTGCTGCAGCTAGGAAGGAGGTGTGCTACCGAAGAACCCAGGCAATAGCCATGAGACAGCACTCCATGTGGGAGAGGTTCCAGGTCAGTGGACTGAGAGAGTCGGGCCAGATGAGAGAGTCGGGGAGACCACAGCTGAAACAACTGGAAGAGAGAGTCCTGGGGACCATGAATCTTGGAGGATTGTGAAAGCCTAGAGTGTCAGGAGAACCCCTTCCTAGAGGCCAGGAGTGGGCCTGCACAGCTTTGTACTGAGGCCAAGGTTGAGTGTGCCTTGAGAGCCAGGGGGCTTGGCATTTTTGTTTGTGTTGTAATTTTTGGGAGAAGAACCTCTGTGTGGGCAACCCATGCATGTATGAACTTTCATTTTTGTTACTTTCAATAAAAGTGGGCTACCATGCCCTTAAACTGAAGTTCCTGTTGGCTGTGAACTCACTGAAAACACATCTACCACTGAGCTAGATATCTCCCAATATCACAGAGGGTAAAACCTTCCAGGGCTGAATTGGTTAAATAAGTTTTGAATTGCAGAAACCACTAATCAAGGCCATCAACAATTTCAGATGTTTCACAGTGTAATAATAAATGTGATTTAAAAATGGTATGTTTTCTTGATCCATTCAGTCATTTTTTAAATAGGCTTGCTGGAAATGGTTGAAATTGCCAGAAATATGCTGCATATACAGTATTATCAGCAGCATTATTGTGTTCAAGGAGGCAAATACAGATCTGTGACTTGCTCTGTGCTTGGTTAATCCTGTGAGAAGAGCCGCATAGATTATCCTGATTCTATTCTGGTGCAGGAGGGTGTACTTTAATACTCCTACCTGTCACCAGCAGCTGCAGCAACAAATCTACAGAAAGCATGCAGCTTTGTGCTCCTCCACACCATGGGGGTTATTTACACTTTGCACGGAAAGTGCAGTCGCTCTGAAATTTAGTGGAAGCTCTGCTGATTTTATCATCCAATCATGTGCAAGCTAAAATGCTGTTTATTTTCCTTGCATGTCCCCCTCAGATCTACAGCGCCTTTACTTCCAAATGCACTTGCAGTGCAAAGTGGATTTTCCTTTAGTAAATAAACCCCTATATGTCCCATAACTGAAAGGATGAAAAAATAAAGGCTCTGAACTCCTCCTAACTCCGAGACCTTTCTGTCACTGTGACGCTTGTTGCTTGCTAGTTACTGGGACCCTGACAGACTTTGCCAAGAACTATGGTAATTCACTTTAACTATCAGGCAAAATTTAGAAAGCAGATCTGCTCTTAGCTGCTCCATCCAGCCACATCCAGCACCCCCCTCCATCACTGGACCCTAGGCACCTCCTTAGGTTGCTCAAAAGAGCCCTGCAGTCCACCCAAAATGCCAGCAGTTTTTAGGTGCATATGTATATTTCTAGTCAAATCCCTAACCTAATTTTAAGCTCTGAGGGACCTAGCACACTAATATGTGGATGTAAGAAGCATGCATCTATCATTGCTTCCATCTATCCTGAATTCAAGACATTCTACTAGAGCTGTCTTTTCTAAATCTCGCCTTTATCCCTATTTAATGATAAGACAGCAAGGTGGCTGCTGTGTAAAGGGAGAAAATTGGAAGATCTAAGACACTGTCTGCATCCACAGTGGGTAACATTGAACTCTAGTCAGATGAAAGGTGTCTTAGCCTGTCAGCAAGGGGCAAGCAAGGTTAGCTAATCCTATGAAGGTTAATCATAAGACGGGCAAAGACCGGTATATAAGTTGCACCAAAACATTTGTAAAGAAAAGCAGGAATGCTGGGATATCCTAAACTGTGTGGGACTATTAAGCCTGGCTCTAATCTTCTGCAAATTGGGGTTCATTTTGGATTACCACTTGGAGGCCTGTATACAGTATATAGAGCTATCGGTAGGGGCATAGGTTGAGTGACCTTGAATGATTCGGAACCTCATCCCTTGAGACAAGGGATTGTTTGTTTAGGGATTATAACGGTGCCATGTATAGAAGGTTATAATAAAGAAAAAACAAATTTTTCTTAAAAAATTTTTATTCTTGCAAAAATATTATACATAGAAACAAAATAGGGTACATAAAAACAAAGAGTGCTTGTTTTTGTTTTTTTTGTGTGTGTGTGTGTGTTTTTTTTTTTTACACTCTGCTTTATTTTTATGTACCCAATTTTGTTTCTATGTATAATACTTTTGTAAGAATAAAATGATCTTTTTAGGAAAAATCTTTATTGTAACCTTCTATACATGGCACCATTCTAGTCCCTAAACAATCTCCTTTCTCTTGACAGTGTATAGAGCTATTTTAAGGGAAGCTACATTTTATATCATAGGGGGCTATTTACTAAAAGCAAATCCACTTTGCACTACAAGTGCAGTCTCTGTAGATCTGAGGGGGACGTGCAAGGAAAATAAGAAACAGCGTTTTAGCTTGCACATGATTGGATGATAAAGTCAGCAGAGCTTCTCCTCATTTCAGAGCTTACCCTCAGTCTACAATCTACAGGGACTGCACTTACAAGTGTACTTGCAGTGCACTTGTAGTGGAAAGTGGATTTGCCTTTAGTAAATAAGCCCCATAGTGCTGTCATGACCAGAGTACTTTGCATAGCTGTGCTATTTTTTTTCAATTAAAAAGAACAAGTCACATTTGTATCCAATTTCACATATTTTTGCCATTCCTTGGAACTCTGGACATAACCGTGCTTAACTGCTTTCCGCCTGACCTATATTTAAATGACAGCCGAGTAGGAACTTTCCCATCCTGGGTGGATGTCATATGGTGCCCTCCCAGTCATTCGCCCCGTGAGTGCCCTAGGGGGCCACAATGCAGGGCAATGTCTCACCCACTGTGTCTACCAGACACAGAAGATGATAGATCACTGTACAGGACCGTTCCCGCTACCATGTGATTGTTGTGACCAATTACAGTGATCACATGACAGTTGTACACAATTAATGGCTTTCGTTTATAACCATTCATTGTGTACTATTGTGATGATTTCTGTGATTGGTCAACTGTACCATGTGATAGCTGTGGCCAATCACAGCTTTCACTGTAGTAATCAATGAATAGATGCCATTCCTAAAAAATATTGCTTACAACAGTGTAAGTGTATAATCATCACTGTTTATAAGCAATCAGTGGCGACCCCTGCCTCTGCTTCGGGAGCCCCTTGCAGCTGGTAGAGAAAGACTGTCAGACCAAACTCTCCATCATGCACCGGCACTGGGACCTCCTCTGTCAGACGGTGAAAACACTGCTCTCTGCCTACCCCTACAGTCCAGTACCCGGCTGCATGATTGAAGCCACTGTACTGCTGATTTTTTGAAAGGCTGTGTGTGTGTGTTTTTATATCTGTTTGCATGTGTGTATATGTGTGCAGAGCATTCCACCCATCATATGACCCACTGCAGACCATTACACCCATCACATGACCCACTGCAGACCATTCCACCCATCACATGACCCACTGCAGACCATTCCACCCATCACATGATACACTGCAGACCATTCCACCCATCCCATGATACGCTGCAGACCATTCCATTGATCCTTTGATACACTGTAGAGCATTCTACCTATCCCATGGCACTGCAGGGAATTACCAGGGTCGCACTTGTGACCGGGCCCTGGGGTTCTGTCACTGTGGGGGGGGGCTCCATGACAGCAGGAAGGGGGCCCGCTGCAGAACATGTGACAGGGTCCCACTGCGGGGTCATAATAAAGGGCCCCACAATGGGAGTAAAGGGTTCCCAGGCTCAGACGGAAGGGCCTTGAGACCAGTGGGTTAGGGGGGCCCTTCATGGTTTCTTCCACGGGGGTCCTGAAGTTTCTAGTTATGCCTCTGTAAGCAAGTGTATTAAAAAAAATTCTGATCAATTCCCCAGAGTAGTACAGTGTCACTATGGCAGCACTGAAATCGTAAAAACTGATTTATTTATTTTTTAACCATACTGTCACCAGTTAGTGTTCCTGATCACCACCACACAACTCGTATCATGACACTACTGCTCTGGTGGTAGTACATAAAACAATTGTTAAAAAAAAAAAAAAAATCGTGATGCAAGTTCCTCCATCCTTCTCTCTTACATTGTTTCTGGCAACGCCCAGTGATATCAACATTCTGGGACAGAATCCTCAATTATATCATTAACATCACTTCAACACTAAAGCTAAACATCCGATGTTATGTCTTTTTGGTCGCAATGACATTCTGGAATACGCTAATCCCAGTCATAAACTCAAAATATCAAGCTGGACATGGCTATGTCTGCTGACAGCACTTAAAAACCATCCTAAAATCCTGGACAGTCCCTACTCCACCATCACTCTCAATAGTGAAAAAAGATCTGAAAAGGCTTCTATATAAAACCACTTTTTCAAGTTCTCTGACTAACACAGAAATAACACAAAGTATGACAACGTTTACATACTCTGTGGTGTAATAAAGCCTTTCTCTCTAATTCACTGGGCAGGTTGGAACTGAGATAAATTATCTACAACATGCCCTTAGCCCTCTGCAAATCCCTTTGGAAATGATCCCATTGCTCCACATAGCCTCTGGACTAAAATGACACTTTCTTACACATAGGTACAACAATTTAAGTCATTACTTTTCCTTCCCTTTTATTTTTATATATATATATATATATATATATATATATATATATATATAAATTCTGTTCTTTATTTTTATATTTTTGTTTTTATTTCACTCTTATTATACTTTATCATACTCAAAAAGACTCTAAATTACTTAGCTAGAATGGGTTTTTGACAAGGAATCTAGAATTTGATAAATTGTTAAACTGTAAAATGGTTCAACTGTTCATGCTTAACAATTATTATTACATTAAGAGTACAAATTATTATCAGATGAACCACACATACTGTAATTACCATTCTTCCAATATAAGCGTTATTTCACACATGCTGTATGATAACTACTTGTTTGTACAAATTATCCAGAAAACAATAAATTATGAAAAAAACAAACAAATGTCGTTTAATTTCTTAATTTTCCACAAAATTGTGATTAAAAAGTTACATCTTAAAAAAAACACTCATGCCTCTTACTAAATACTTTAGATGGTCTACTTTCCAAAAAGGGGTAATTTGGGGGGTGTTTGTACTGTCCTGGAATTTTAGAGCCTCAAGAAATGAGATAGGCCATCAGTACATCAGGATTGATTGATTTTCAAATTATTTATATGTATGTATGTGTGTGCGCGTGTGTGTGTGTGTGTAATATGTAATATATATATATATATTATTCATATTCATAGATTGTAGATTCTCTAACGTTACTACAGGCTAAATAATTTACACTGATTTGGGTTATTTTTACCAAAGAAATGTAGCAGATTATATGAAGAAATATTATTTATTTGCAAAACTTTATAACATTAATTAAGAGGGTTTTTTTTCAAACTTTTATTTTTTATTTATTTAGGTTTATTTAGCAAAAAATAAAAACCCAGTGCTGATTAGATACCACCAAAAGAAAGCTCTATCTGTCTCAAAAAAATCATAATATGTCATTTAGGTACATTGTTGCATTGTCATTCAAAGTGTGACAGCAGTAAAATCTGAATATTGGCATGGGCAGGAAGGGGATGAAGACATCCAGTATTAAAGTGGTTAAAGAAAGGACCCTTCAAGGACAGAAAAATAACTGTTAACCACTTCAGCCCTGGAAGAACTTACAACTTCCTGACCAGGCCATTTTTTGCGATACCCCACTGTGTCACTTTAACTGACAATTGCATGGTCATGCGACGCTGTACCCATTTTTTCTCCCCACAAATAGAGCTTTCTTTTGGTGGTATTTGATCACCTCTGTGGTTTTTATTTTTTGCAACAATTTTGAAAAAAACACAGTATTTTTTATTTTTTGCTATAAATATCCCATTTAAAAAAAAAAAAAAAATGTAAACACAAAAGTTATAGAAAATAGGGGATATATTTATGGCAGTTTTATTATTATTATATATAATTTCTAGTAATGGCGACGATCTGCGTTTTTTAGCGGTGCTACCAATTGGACACTTTTGACACATTTTTTTTGACCAGTGACATTTATACAGCAATCAGAGCTATAAAAATGCACTGATTACTGTATAAATAAAGCAATGATTGGCAGTGTGTGCAGAAAACCTCGTCCATCCAATCCTATATGTTAAACTAAAGCGAAAACCTAGTGCTCAAGGCACAGTATGGCAATTACATGGCAAATGAGGTTCAATGTAGAAAAATGTAAAATAATGCATTTGGGTGGCAAAAATATGAATGCAATCTATACACGGGGGAATCTAAGGTGGAAAAGGACCTGGGGGTCCTAGTAGATGATAGACTCAGCAATGGCATACAATGGCAAGCTGCTGCTAACAAAGCAAACAGAATATTGGCATTAAAAAGGGGATTAACTCCAGGGATAAAGCGATAATTCTCCCACTCTACAAGACTTTGATTTGGCCTCACCTGGAGTATGCTGTCCAGTTCTGGGCACCAGTCCTCAGGAAGGATGTACTGGAAATGGAGCAAGTACAAATAAGGGCAACAAAGCTAATAAAGGGTCTGGAGGATATTAGTTATGAAGAAAGGTTGCGAGCACTGAATTTATTCTCTCTGGAGAAGAGATGCTTGAGAGGGGATATGATTTCATACAAATGCCATACTGGTGACCCCACAATAGGGATTAAACTTCATGCAGAATCGTTCTTGCCAAACCAATCTATTAGCCTTCTATGAGGAGGTGAGCTGCCATCTAGATAAAGGAAGGCCCATAGATGTGGTGTATCTGGACTTTGCAAAAGCATTTGACAGTTCCCCATAAACACTTACTTTACAAAGTAAGGTCTGTAAGTAAGGCATGGATCATGGATCATAGGGTGAGTACATGGATTAAAAACTGGCTATAAGGGCAAGTTCAGAGGGTAGTAATAAATATGGAGTACTTGGAATGGTCAGGGGTGGGAAGTGGGGTCCCCCAGGGTTCTGTGCTGTGACCAATCCTATTTAATTTGTTCATAAACGACCTGGAGGATGGGGTAAACAGCTCAATCTCTGTATTTGCGGACGACACTAAGCCAAGCAGGGCAAATCATCAGAGCTTTTTCCACCAAAATTCCGATCATGTGTATGCGGTATAACAGGTTTTCTTCTTCTACTAGATTTTAGTTAGTGGTATCAGAGTAAAGGGGGCTGAATACAAATGCACACCACACTTTTCACATATTTATTTGTAAAAAAAATTAAAAAAATGTTATGCTGAGATTAAATTACACACAGGTGGACTCTATTTACTAATTAGGTGACTTCTGAAGACAATTGGTTCCACTAGATTTTAGTTAGGGGTATTAGAATAAAGGGGGCTGAATACAAATGCACGCAACACTTTTCCGATATTTATTTGTAAAGAACTTTGAAAACGATTTATGATTTTTGTGTTGGTCTATCACATAAAATCTGAAAAAAATAAATTTGTTGTTTGTTGTAACATGACATAATGTGGAACATTTCAAGGAGTATGAATACATTTCAAGGCACTGTTACATAGTTGGTAAGGCTGAATAAAGACAACAATCCATCCAGTTCAGAGTGCGCGTGTGTGTAGAAAATAATTTCACACATCCCTGTATATTGTTTTCGCTAGGATGCATCTCCAAGAGTCTCTTAGAACTATCCATACTTCCTGCCGGCACCACCGATTGTGGAAGAGAGTTCCACATCCCTATTGCCCTGACAGTGAAAAAAACCCTACACAGCTTATGGTTAAACCAGTCTCATTGTGTGACCCTGTGTCCTTTTACACTCTCTGGGACTGAAAAGTTTCATACTTACACTGGGATTACCTTTGAGATATTTGTGTATTGCTATCATATCTCCTCAAGCTTCTCTTCTCCAGGGAGAATAAATCCAGGGAGAATACATTTACTGCTTGTAGTTGTTCCTCATAATTGCGGTCCTCCAGTGCCCATATTAATCTAGTTGCCCTTCTCTGGACTCTCTCCAGCTCCAGTACATCCTTCCTGAGGATTGGTGACCAGAACTGGATGGAATAGTTTTATAAAGTGGCAGGATTATCGTTTTATCGCTGGAGTAAATTCCCTTTTTAATGCATGCTAATATTCTGCTGACTTTGGTAGCTGCAGCTTGACACTGCATGCTATTGCTCAGTCTGTCTTCTACTAGGACCCCTAGATCCTTCTCCATCCTAGAATCCCCTAGGGGTTCTCCCACTAATGAGTAACTTGTGTTTATATTTTTACCCCCTAAGTGTATTACCTTAAATTTATCAATGTTATCAATGTTAAACTTCATTTGCCATCTAGTAGCCCACTCTATTAATTTATTCAGGTCCTCTTGTTATGTTTCTATATCCTGCTGTGATGTTATTGCCCTACATATTCTTGTGTCATCAGCAAACACTGAGCTTGAGCTATATATAGATCCCATTCTCTATATCATTTATCAATAAATAAACAGAATTGGTACCAGGACAGAGCTTCGGGGTACTCCACTAGCAACTCTAGACCATTCTGAGCATGCGTCATTTATCACCATCGCCATTTGGACTTACTCAGTTTTCTATCCAAGAACAAACCCTATGGTCTATAACCACCAACCTCAGTTTGTAAATTAAGCATGACTATAGTATGGCTGATGTACCTCAGCTGCTGTGCCACCCACCCAACTCCATACCTTGCCCCTTCCCATTAAATGAGACCACACCTTCCTTTTTGGAGTATTTTGTGGCCGTAGCAGCCTCTTTATTAATCAAAATAATAATTTAACATGTAACAAAAATATCAACAAAACATCATTTAACTTCAAAACCCTGAGCGCGTTAGTCATCTGCAGGAAATTCCCCCTCCCCACCCCATTAGCATATCGATCCAAAACAAGCACTGCGGTAATATTCCTTTAACTAGGCCTCAAGCTGACATGCTAGCTCAAAGACACCCAACTCTTTTACCGCAGTGCACCCATTCACCATCTGCCATATCAACCCTCACTATATGGCATATCATCAACGAGCCCATATCTCCAATGGGTCCCGCATCAACTTCTCTGTGGGGAGGGGTTATCTTCCTGTACCTGCATCGACCAACACCCGCCACCGCAAGCAAGGATAACACCTTATCCTTGTGAGCACCGCCACACCTTCAAGACACGCTCCACCCCATCTTGTATGCCCAAAGCCCACAAATCAGTGCCCACATCATTGAGGTGCACACCATCCTCTTTTTTGGTACCGCCACGTCTCCACCTCCAACTCCAAATGCTGGACCGCCAACCCCCCATTGCGTACCACAAAGCGACTGACCTCCTGATTAATCTTCCTGCAGGCCTTGTTAATTTTATCCACAGACCTGGTAAACCGCCACTTGGTTCTGGCTATAATACCAGACCATACTATAATCATGTTGGGGAAGGCCGCCCTAAGTCGCAAGAAATCATATTTGATGTCCCGCGTAACATCCAACTTGGTGCGGAGGCCCAAATCATTGCCCCCTGCATGTAACACTAAAACATCCGGGGCCCTGTCAAACCCCGCAAAACGGCACACTTCGTGCACCATTCTGCTCCATAGCATGCCGGGAAACCCAAACCATTTTATACATGCCTCAAGTCTGGATATCCCCAACTGTCTGCCCTCTGGCCTAACATCACCCCTCCTGGCTCCCCAGCAGACGTATGAATGGCCCAAAATCCAGACCAATCCTGGCGCTGCATCTGAAAGAATGTAAAAACACATACCCAAATCACAGTAACTGCACATGTTTAACACAGACCCATGCCAACACGTTCCCTAGCTCCCCCGGCTAAACATCCACCAACTCAGGCCGCACATAAGATTTAAACCTCCGAGACTCCCAGCGGCCAATCCTCTTAACTGCCTCCTCGTCCAAACCCCACCTTACAGCCTCCGTCGCAGCCCCAATCCGGAAAGAGTGTGAGGAAAACTTTTCCCCTTCCAAACCCAATGCCTTCAGGCATTTCCGAAAGACCCCTATGAACTGGTATCTCGATAGAAACTCCCATTCCCATGTATCAACAATGGGCCCGGACAAGCCGCCCGAGCGGTCAAAAATTCCCTCAAAACCAAGACCGGGCAAAGCTTGCACTCAGGAATCGCGAACACCACGACTTCCTTCCCTTTGCCCTCCTGATCCATCTTAGACCTCCGTATCCGCATGCGCACCCGGTCATCCCCGCAGTACACCTCATCAAAAAACAAACCCCCCGGCCCCTTCTTAGAAGGGCTGACCAATTCCCCTATACGAAAAGCACCAAAAAACGCCAACACAAACGCGGCCCTGAATAACACTCTCTCATAACCTGAAAAACACACAACCCCCAACCGACTACAAAGTCTACCCAACAACTCGAAGGACACCGGTCTCCTGTCATCCTTCACCTATCTCCCCTTCCGATAGCCCTTCAGAGCCTGCCTCACCCAAAAGTCTTTGGTGAAGTCCTGCTCCCCTCTCAGCTTGAACCAAAAAGCCAAACCGGCCAATTTCTGCCCCATTCGGGAAACTGAAACCCCCCGCTCCATGTTCCGGGATACAAAATAGATCACCATCAGCCGCCTGTCCCGCACATCCGCTCCAAACCTGTAACCCTAACGCCTCCCATTCCGCCCACGTTTTCTCGTACGCCGACCAAGTGCCCCCACTCACCGACCATCTGATCCAGTCGGAGGTTCGTCCAACGCAAT
The DNA here is from genome assembly GCF_037356315.1 of Lithobates pipiens. Lineage (NCBI taxonomy): Eukaryota > Metazoa > Chordata > Amphibia > Anura > Ranidae > Lithobates > Lithobates pipiens. Next base: position 242,317,728 of record NW_027507764.1, on the reverse strand, counting down.
CTTCCACAACTCCTCTGGGCAGGGTGCCCCATGAACGTCCGCCGACGGCGCCAGCTCCTGAAATCTGTCCCACTGAAAGCGAGACAGTGCGTCAGCCACAACATTCTCCACCCCAGGTAAGTGCACCGCATGTATAAAGATGTTCAATTGCATGCATCGCAGTACCAAATGTCTCAGCAGTCTAACCACCGGTGGCGACGCCGCGGACACCCGGTTGAGGACTTGCACCTCACCCAAATTGTCCTCATGGAAGCGAACCTTCCGATCCCGGAAGGATTCCCCCCAAAGTTCCACTGCCAGTACCACTGGAAAGAGCTCCAACAGCACCATGTTCCGCAGCAACCCCCCCACCTTTCCATGCAGCGGGCCATGGGCCCGCACTCCGTTTTCCTTGGAAATAGGCCCCCGAAACCCGTGGACCCCGCCGCTTCCGTGTAAAGCTCCAAATCAAAGTTGCTCACCGGCCCGGCCATCCAGAGTGCCCGACCGTTGAAACATTCCAGGAACACATGCCAAATCTGTAGATCCTCCCAATGATCCTTCGACAGACTCACGAAGTGTCTCGGAGAATCCACCCCCCCCCCCCGTACTGGCCGCTAGCCTCCTACTGAAGACCCTACCCATGGGTATGATTCTGCATGCGAAATTAAATTTTCCCAGCACAGACTGAAGAGTCCTGAGCTGTACCTTCCGCAAGCCCACCAACCCCCTTCAGCGCTTCCAACTTGTCTGCCGGCAAGCGACACTCCATTGCCTCCGAGTCCAACACAATGCCTAAAAAACTGATCACCGTCGTCGGCCTTTCGGTCTTCTCCGGGGCCAGAGGGATACCGAAACTCCGTGCCACCTGCTCCAGTGTTGTCAAAAGTACTGCGCAAAGTGCCGACGAGGCCGGACCCACGCACAGGAAATCATCGAGATAGTGGATGACCGAATTCACTCCCGCAACGTCTCTGACCACCCATTCCACGAAGGAACTGAATTTTTCGAACAGCGCACACGAGATGGAGCATCCCATGGGCAGGCACCGGTCCACATAGTATTCCTCCCGCTACCGGCAGCCCAAAAGCCGAAAACTCTCGGGGTGCACCGGAAGCAATCGAAAAGCCGCCTCAATATCAGTTTTAGCCATCATCGCCCCCCGGCCATAACGCCTCACCCAAAACACCGCCGCATCAAAAGACGTGTAGGAAACCGCGCGTTAATCCAGGGGTCGATGGCATCATTCACTGAACCCCCTTTTGGGTAGGATAGATGGTGGATTAAGCGATACTTACCCAGTTCCTTCTTAGGAACCACCCCCAAGGGCGATACCACAAGGTCCGGCATGGGTACCTCCGAGAAAGGGCCCGCGATCCTCCCCAATGACACCTCCTTCCGCAGTTTCTCCGAAACCACTTCAGGATGTAGCATGGTGGACCGCAAATTCTTGGACACCGGGGGGTCGTCCCGAGGACTGCTGGAATACGAAAACCCACCGCAAACCCCAAACCCAGAATCGCTGCTGCCTCCCTATCCGGATATCGATCGAGAAAAGGACGCATCCTTTCCAGTCTGACCGGCGTCGTCCCTCTTGTTTGAAGGCTCATCAGCCCTGCCTTTTCCTTGTTTGAAGCAGCGAGACACCGGGTGGGCGCCCCCACAACCCGAGCACTCATGCTTGTATTTGCAATTTCCTGCGAACCTACAACTACCTTCATTATACTGCCAGCAGACTCCCTTCTTTCTAGCGGCCGATTGACTGGAAGCCCCTGGTCCACCGCCCCCCCCCCCCCCCTGAAAAAACTGACTCGTAGTCCTCGCCGACGACATAAGGCGCATCCACAAACTGATATCCTTATGATCCCAGTGAAGAGCAGGTCGAATCGCCCTCCTTTGCCGAAACTGCTCATCATACCGCAGCCAAGCCAATCCCCCGTAGACTCTGTGTAACTCCCCTATCGCATCCAAGTAGCAAAACAGAGCTGAACAATGCTCCGGATTCTTTTCTCCTATCACGCTGGCGAGAATTGCAAACGCCTGCAGCCAATTCGGGAAGGTCCGAGGGATCAACCGGTACCGTCTCTTCTCTTCGTCCTCCTTCTTGTTGTCCTCCGGCTTGACCCTATCTAGGTTGAACTTTTCCAGGGGCAGCAGAGAAAATATCTCCACGTATTCCCCTTTCCAGATTTTTTCCCTGACCTCCTGTTTCAAATGCGCACCCAGCGGCCCCTCAAAACACACATACACCTCGCATCGCGCCGCGTCCGCTAACCTGACCAGGCCCTGTTTTTTGCCCGCATCCCCTGCTGTTTCCCCGTGGCGCCAGCTGGTGCTGCCGGCGCGGCCGCCACCACCTGGTCCTCCGTGCCTGTAGCCGTGACCGCCCCGGCCGCAGCCGGCGGGGTCACCCCAGCTGCCACCCCCCAGCCACTTGCGGAGCCGCGCCCGCAGGCCCCGCTGCACCCCAGGCACGATCCCCCGGTGCGGTCCACGCCATCCCCAGACCCGCCCCCCCAGCCTCCAGTCTGCCGACTAGTTCCTTGAGTCCCGCCAGGAGGCCCGCTAACCCCCATCCGCCGGAATGCGGTCTCTCTCCCGCTGTGCCAGATGCGGGGCAAACGGGGCAGCATCCCCCCCGCCACGGGCAATCCCCAACGCACCCTCCTCCCCCTCACTACCCGACCCCCCCAACCAACCCGCCCCAATGACCCCTGAATAAAATCTGACTTACCGGGCTGCCTGGAAGAATCGCCTCCAGCCGCCGAACCTTCACCGACCGCTGACGGAACGCCACTCGGTCCCTCTTCCGTTGACGACGACAGTTCGCCTTCCGACCGGTCCGGGGTAGCCGCTCCATCCCTTGGCGACATCCGTCCACAGGGCCCCGCCTGGGCTGCTGGCGAGGTGCGCTTGGCCGTCCTCTGCTCCACCCCGCCGCTGACTTCTGCACCGCTTTCCCCCGGCTTCTTGGTCCCGCTTCCGCAGCTTCTGGGACACTGTGGTGCGGCGGCCGCCGCCCCACTGGAGACATGTCCTCCACCACGGGTGTATTCCTCTAAGCCGCTGTGTACTGCCTCCGACGGCGTGGCCCCGCCCCCGCAGCGGCTGTGCTATGAGAAGGGCCCGGAGCATCTTCGCGGTGGAACGCCGCGCTGGTGGAGGCCAGCGCCGGACCGGCCACCGGCCTAACTGAGCTGCGCCCACCCTCCCCTCCGCGACCAGAGGCCTCCTCAGCCCTCCGGGCTGGCCGTTTTGGGGGCGGCTCGTGGGGGGCGGGGCCAGCGTTCCCTGCATGGCGAATCGGTGGAGCCCTGGGGGAATCAGGGGAGAATCGGGCTGGCGGGCGGGAACGCCGTGCCCGGGTTGATCCATCCCCCTCCATCCTCGTCCCGTCCTGGACCTCACTGAGGGCCGCCGCCACCTGTTCATGGAGCCACCGCTCCCCGTTCGCCGCTGCCCGCAACTGGTGTACAAGTTCCCCCAGAGAAGACGCCATCCTGCCCGGTGAATTTCCTTTCACCAACTGAATGCTGGGGCGTAGAGCGCGCACGCATCCTCGCGCTGACTCCGCCCCCCAGCTGTATCAGCCAATCGATGCCAGTCCACTCTTCTCATGCCAGCCCTGCTCCTATACTTCGTTCGTATATGGGCTGTGCTTTTGTAGGGGACTGTATCAATTGCTTTTGCAAAATCCAGATACACCACATCCACCGGCCTACTCCTGTCCAGATGGCAGCCTGTTTCCTCATAGAATGTTAATAGGTTGGTTTGGCGACCTTTCGTAAACCCATGCGGATGACTGCTAATGATAATGTTTTCATCAGCAAATGGTCCCTTATCATCCCCTCAAATACTTTACAAACTACCGATGGACTGACAGGCCTATAATTCCCAGGAATAGATCTCTGCCCTTTTTTGAATATTGGCACCACGTGTGGTTCTCACCAATCAGCTGATACCAATCCTGTCAGTATACTGTCCATAAAGATTAGGAATAGCGGTCGGGCTATAAACTGACTGAGTTTTTGTAAGCCACCTTGTTCTTGTGATTTCTCTAAACCTTTCTGGACTCTGGCCTCTGTTAGCCACAAGAGTAGATCCTGTGGCATGTTACTAACAATACATCCAAACTATGAAAATAGTAAGGGTATGGGAATTTTAAGGCACAGTATATTTTGGTAAAATCTAATTTCTTCAAAATTGATACGATTCAAACAAGTTCAATTCATATATCAATAGATTGCCATAAAATACAATTGTGTCTAAAACCAGTCAATTTCTACTGTACAAATGCACATGGTAGTTTTTACAGCTCAACACATTTCTTGGACAAAGCTCTCTTCATCAGGAGATATCAATAAAGACATTCCATACATGCCATCTACATAGAATAAGAAACTTTTAATTAATGAAATCCCGATACAATGAAATACAATACAATTTAATTGTTTAATACTCTACACGAATAATTCTCCCCATGGGGGGTGAAATTGATAGGGGCCCAGAGCATACATACATGTACAGAGTGCCCTTTCCTCCTTCCACTCCTCTTCCAACCTCCAATATAGTCCTATTTACTTAATTCTACATTCTTGCGTTTATATAAAATGTCTTGCTTCATCATTTCATTACCATGTTGAGTCCTACTGCGGCTCAATGTAAAGTTCCCCCGATTTTTTTTTTTTTTACATTGTTGGCAATTAAAATGCTGTATTGTCTATTGATTATTGCATAAGTTGTGCATTGCTTGATGAATCTCCCTCTGAGGTTGGTGCTGCCATCTGGTGGGTTTCGGGTGTGGCCAATACACACACACACACACACACACACACACACACACACACCACATTCAGTGCCCCATCATCATTTGGTTTCCTGGGAGGGAGAGGGGGGGAAATAGAGCCACATTGGTGCTTCTGCAGGGGGGGGGGGAATAATAGTGCCCCATTGGTGTTTCTGGGGGGGGGGAAAGGTGCTCCATCATTGGTGTCCCTGGGAGGAGTAGCGCCTCCCGGGGACACCAATGATGGGGCACTATCCCCCCCCCCGGCTGAAATACCAATGTGGCTCTATTATTCCCCCCCCAGAAACACCAATGTGGGAGGAATAACGCCCCATCATTGGTGTCAGTGGGGGGAATAGTGCCCCATGATTGGTGTCAGTGGGGGGGGGGGAATAGTGCCCCATCATTGGTGTCAGTGGGGGGGGGGAATAGTGCCCCATGATTGGTGTCAGTGGGGGGGGGGGGAATAGTGCCCCATCATTGGTGTCAGTGGGGGGGAATAGTGCCCCATCATTGGTGTCAGTGGGGGGGGGGGAATAGTGCCCCATCATTGGTGTCTGGGGGGGAATAGTGCCCCATCATTGGTGTCAGTGGGGGGGAATATTGCCCCATGATTGGTGTCAGTGGGGGGAATAGTGCCCCATCATTGGTGTGAGTGGGGGAGGAATAGTGGCCCATCATTGGTGTCAGTGGGGGGAAATAGCGCCCCGTCATTGGTGTCAGTGGGGGGGAATAGCGCCCCGTCATTGGTGTCAGTGGGGGGGAATAGCCCCCCGTCATTGGTGTCAGTGGGGGGGAATAGCGCCCCATCATTGGTGTCAGTGGGGGGGGAATAGCCCCCCATCATTGGTGTCAGTGGGGGGGAATAGCGCCCCGTCATTGGTGTCAGTGGGGGGGAATAGCGCCCCGTCATTGGTGTCAGTGGGGGGGAATAGCGCCCTGTCATTGGTGTCAGTGGGGGGGAATAGCACCCCGTCATTGGTGTCAGTGGGGGGGAATAGCGCCCCGTCATTGGTGTCAGTGGGAGGAATAGCGCCCCGTCATTGGTATCAGTGGGAGGAATAGTGCCCCGTCATTGATGTCAGTGGGAGGAATAGCGCCCCGTCATTGGTGTCAGTGGGAGGAATAGTACCCCATCATTGGTGTCCGTGGTAGGAATATAGCGCCCCATCTATGGTGTCCATGGTAGGAATAGCGCCCCGTCATTGATGTCCATGGTAGGAATAGCGCCCCGTCATTGGTGTCAGGGGGAGGAATAGTGCCCCGTCATTGGTGTCCCTGGCAGGAATAGTGCCCCGTCATTGGTGTCCCTGGGGGGAATAGCGCCCCATCATTGGTGTCCCAGTTTTTTCATTATTACTTTTAAATAAACGAAAAAATTGAACATTACGTTTTTTTTGTGATTTTATCTGATTAATCGATTAATCAAAAAATAATCGGCCAATTAATCGATTATGAAAATAATCGTTAGTTGCAGCCCTAGTCGGCAAGATAAAGTTAATACAGGTACAAAAATATCTTTATAAGAGGTCTTTCCCTTTTAAATAACACCTTTTAAAGAAAGATTTAATTTTGCAGGCCCTAATTGTTTTGCTTAAAAGTTAAGCTATCCATTGGCACACTTGGAGCATACTGATTTTTTCCCTCTGTGGTATGTTTTAAATTAACATTAACAACAAATCCATTAATATTTCAAAACGGGTTATAATGCACAGGGAATTCCTTTATTTTATTTAGCCAGTATTCTTTCCTATTTTCTTGTAGACTCCTTCCTTATGGAGGAATTGAACCAGATTTGTGAGGGAGCTTTTTCCATTTTCTTTTTTTTGTTTTGTTTTTGGATCAATTATACCACAATAACAGTGATGATGTGAACTCGTCTTTTCATATTGTATATTTGATTTAAGAAGGTAATCACTTGTCCTTATTTGTAACTCTATAGTTTTTTATTGGGGTATTCCTCAATAGAAATCAATAGGATTTTTTAATACAGCTTACCTGTAAAATCCTTTTCTTGGGAGTACATCATGGGACACAGAGCTCTATTAATTACTTAGTGGGTTAGATAGTCACCATCAGGTGATTGGACACTGGCAAACCCTAATTACAAGGCAAGCTGCAATGGTTTTGCGCAGAGCAGACCAGATCTTCCTCTCCTCGGGTTCCTCTTCTGTACTCCTGGCCCCTCCCTCCTCTCGGGTGCTATCTCAGCAAGCAGGTTGCTATGGGGCACAGGAGCCGAGGCACAGCTCCCTGTATCCATTCACACATGGAGCTGTGGCCCAGTCCCACTCCTTTCTCACCTGATTGGCTGGATGACTGACTTTGATAGCAGCTGGAGTCAATGGTATCTCAGCCAATCAGGAGGGAGAGTTTCGGACAGCCAAGACCTTCGTGGACATCGCTGGACAGAGGTAGGGCTCAGGTAAGTATTTATAAGGGGGTGCTGGAAATTCAAAAATGAACAACAGAGTGCAAAAGATAGTAGGAAAAACTTAAATAAAATATTTAAATATATTAACCACTACAGCCCCGGACCAATAAACACCTTAAGGACCAGAGGTCTTTTTCCAATTTCGCACTGCGCTGCTTTAACTGGTAATTGCGCGGTCATGCAATATTGCACCCAAACGAAATTTGCGTCCTTTTCTTCCCACAAATAGAGCTTTCTTTTGATGGTATTTGATTGCCTCTGCGATTTTAATTTTTTGCGATATAAATGGAAAAAGAGCGAAAATTTTGAAAAAAAAAGATATTTTCTTCTTTTTGTTATAAGAAAAATCGAATAAACTAAATTTTAGTCATACATTGAGGGCAAAATTTATTCAGCCACATGTCTTTAGTAAAAAAAATGTCAATAAGCGTATATTTTTTGGTTTGCGCAAAAGTTATAGCGTCTACAAACTAGAGTACATTTTCTGGAATTTATTATTTTATGACTGCCTATCTCATTTCTTGAGGTGCTAAAATGGCAGGGCAGTACAAACCCCCCCCCAATGACCCCATTTTGGAAAGTAGACACCCCAAGGAAATTGCTGATGGGTATGTTGAGCCCATTGAATATTTATTTTTTTTGTCCTAAGGGATTGAATAATGACAAAAAAAAAAAAAAAATTTACAAAAAGTTGTCACACATGCCATGGTTATATGTGGAATTGCACCCCAAAATATATTCCACTACTTCTCCTGAGTATGGGGATACCACATGTGTGGGACTTTTTGGGAGTCTAGTCGCGCACGGCACCCCGAAAACCAATCACCACCTTCAGGATTTCTAAGGGTGCAAATTTTTGAATTTACTCCTCACTACCTATCACAGTTTCAAAGGCCATAAAATGCCAAAATAGCACAAAACCCCCCAAAATTACCCCATTTTGGAAAGTAGACACCCCAAGCTATTTACTGAGAGGCATATTAAGTCCATGGAATATTTTATATTTTGCCACAAGTTGCGGGAATATTACAAACTTTTTTTTTTTTGCACAAAGTTGTCACTAAATGATATATTGCTCCCACATGCTATGGGCATAAGTCAAATTACACCCCAAAATAAATTCTGCTGCTTCTCCCAAGTACGAGGATACCACATGTGGGGGACTTTTTGGGAGCCTAGCCCCGTACAGGACCCCGAAAACCAAGCACTGCCTTCCGGATTTAAATATAAAATGCTACCAAAAAAACTGTTAGCGATCGCAGGGATCAGGCCTGACTCTGCGATCGCTGCAGTTATGTGTTTAGTGTTTTGTAAGTGACAGTGATCGATCGATACTGCACTTGGGTGGGCTGGGCAGAGGGGCAAAACGCAGGTGCCAGCAGGTATCTGGGCTGATCCCGCTAACAATGCGTTTTTTTGGAACCCTGAACTGCTGGGGACGCTAGTATAGATCTGATCAGATCAGATATTGATCTGTTCAGATTCTATACCACTACGGGAGGTTTATGCTTTGCGTGTGGGTGTTAGCGGTACTGGCACTAACCTAGCGCTGCCTGGGGCGACGCAGACCCTGACACTAAAACCTAATTGATATCACCCGCCGGGTGATCAGGGGGTTAAACCTTTATTGGGTAATAAATGGTGGGTGCCCTGATGCTATAAAAAGCAAACTAACCAGAGTCACCCGTAACACTTATACGGTGATCAGTGGTGAAAGGGTTAACTAGGGGCAATCAGGGGGTTCAAATTTTTATTAGGTAGTATATGGGGGTCCCTGGCGCTATATAAAAACCTGATGGGGAACCTAAATAACTAACTGGCTAACCAGCGTCACCAGTGACACTTATACTGTGATCGCTGGTGAAAGGGTTAACTAGGGGCAATCAGGGGGTTAAAACCATTATTGGGTAGTATATGGGGGTACCTAACGCTATAAAAACCTGGCGGTGAACCTAAAAAAATAACTAGCTACCTAACGACACTAGTGACACTAATGCAGCGATCAGAAAAACGATTGCTTAGTGACACTGGCAAAAGGGGGTGAAAGGGTTAACTAGGGGCAATCAGGGGGTTAAAACCATTATTGGGTAGTATATCGAGGTACCTAGCGCTATAAAAACCTGGCGATGAACCTAAAAAAAAAAATAGCTACCTAGCGACAGTAGCGACACTGATGCAGCGATCAGAAAAATCGGGGGGGGGGGGGTTTGTGTGCCTGTGTGTACCTACATGTCAGTGTAGTGTTGGTGCACACTTACTTTTAGTCTTCTCCTCGTAGTCCGGTCAAAAAGACCGCCCCGAGGAGAATGACATCACTTCCTCCTTCCTGTGTAAACAATACACAGTGGGAGGAAGTTCGTCATTGGTCAGGAGCGATCCAGAGGGGGTGGCCAGAAACCAACGGCCATCCCCTCATCACGGATCGCTTCTGCAGCGAACCGGACCGACGTATCCAGCGGGAGGGGGTCCGATCGGACCCCCCACCCGCTGGAAGGCAGGCACGTACATCTACGTGCTTGTGCCTGCCTGTGCCATTGTGATAACGTACAATGGCAATACGGCGGTCCTTAAGTGGTTAATAGTAAAAAGGTCAGGTCTGAGCATTTAGACAGGGTGCCTTGCTGGGGCCTGTAGCTTAGGCATGTATTTGCAAATTTGTGCAACCAAACCCCTGTTTTTAAACACACACTGTTAGGCAGGTTAATCTGGTTGGTCGCAGGCTGGTTGGTTGATCTCAAGGCCACGTATACAGAAAATTTTGGATGGCTAATTTGATAGCAGCATAAGGATTAAAAATAGACAGTGGTGACTGAGAGAAGTTCTGTTTTAAAGTGAGGAGAGACGGAGATCCTTTGTGTGGAGGAACAGAGAGAGGAGTGTTACTCAGAAATTGATCTGATCCCAGAGCCACTATACAGCAGTATATGGAAGTGTCCAATAGATGATTATATGCACTTAATATAAAGAAAGAGAGAGTCCAGACAGACCATATGATTGGAAGAATATCTGTCAGCACTTTATGAACTTTAACCCTTTATGGATTTCACCTATGAACTTTATTTATAAATTTTTTATGAACTTCACCACTGATTTATTGAATTCATACACGTTATTTACAATTTTTTTTTATATTTCATTGCGATTAACCTTATCACTTATTTATGTATACGTATTACCCTCTTATTGTATTTATTTATTTATGCTGTTTATTAATTAGCCCACTGAGCACTTTTTGATACACATATTTATCCAAGAGGGATTTATGAATTAATTGTTGTATACCTTATACACTTCTCACTTTGATTATAATTTCCATTTTTCACAAATTTTTTCCATTTTTTATTTCTTGGTATTTTTATTTACATTTTTATTTTATTTTTTATTTAATTATTTGTATTTTTATTTCTAGTTTTATCTTTATTTTTTATTTTGATTCTCATTTCTATTTTTACTCCTTTTAGTATTTTTCCTTTTTATTTCTATTTTTATCTTTACTTATTACATTATTATGTGCACTTTCATTTTTTTTTCTTCCTCCCCACTGCACTTATCTTTTTTACACTTTTCATTTTTTTTTTTTTTTGGAAATACCCTGCTAGCAGTCACCACTTCCATAGGCAGCCTAATTTTTTATTTACATTTTGAGTTATTTCACTTTTGCGTTAAATTCTACATTTATTATTTTTCTTTTGGTGTTATTGTGAACACGCACATTTTGCAACACTTGTGAATACACAAACATTGGTCTATACACACACATAGTCCTTTCCTATTTACTCCCAGTAGCACGAAGGCCTTCACTACTTCTACTTGAGCATTTAGACCAGTTATATGCAATTAGCGGACCTCCAGCTGTTGCAAAACTACAAGTTCCATGAGGCATAGCAAGACTCTGACAGCCACAAGCATAACACCCAGAGGCAGAGGCATGATGGGACTTGTAGTTTTGCAACAGCTGGATGTCCGCTAATTGCATATCTCTGATTTAGACCCTTTACAAAATAATCTGGAGTGGGTGACTGGGGACAAGAAGAAGGCAAATTTATTAAATACTTTCTTCAACTCTCTGTATACAAAGGAGAATGGGGGGAGCTCATGTCCATAATAGAGGTGGTAGTGACACAGCCCCAAATGATCCACAATGGCTCAAAAGGGATATAATCCAGAAATATTTAGACCGAATAAAGATGAATAAAGCACCTGCACCAGATGTAAATGGATAGAAAACTGGCTAAAAAAACCGAAGGATGTTTCCAACTTACAAGCCGACCTCAATCAACTGTTTAATTGGGCAACTATGTGGCAGATGAGGTTTAATGTTGATAAATGTTAAGCTCTGCACTTGAGGGCTAGGAATATACATGCATCATACATACTAGAGGGAGTACAACTCTGGGAATCCATAGTGGAGAAGAATCTGGGGGGTTTCGTCGATCATAAAATAAAATTAATAATAGCATGCAATGCCAAGCTGCAGTGTCCAAAGCGAGCAAAGTCCTTTCTTGTATTAAGAGAAGTATGGACTACAAAGAGCGTTTTTGCCCTTGTAAAAAATATGGCAGAATCACAAAAAACGAACTTTGCATTGGTGCTCAGTGTAAGACTCACTCTGCATTGGTGTTTAGGGAAAATTTAATTTTATATTGTGTTCAGGATGCCTAAAGTGTTACTAAACTCACAACAGAAAAATCAGTCTGTATTTGCAGTGAAGCATGCTTGTTATTCTCACTGTGGAGTCTAAGCAGTTAATCCTCTGCATTGTCTAAAAAGGCTGTTTGATACTGTCTTCTCTGATCCTCCCCTTCTACCACTGATAGTACAGAGCCTTGAGGGCAAGCTGCACATGCTCAGTGTAGTTTGTATGGCTAGAGAGTTATTTTTTTGGGAGAGTGCATGTGATCAGCACAGGGTCTATCAGCACTGTCCAGACAGAGGTTCAGAGGTCCTACAGCCTCATAAGACAGTCAAAGGAGAATAAAAAACTCCTCCTACAAGCTTTAACCAGACACTGATAGAAGTCACAGGACTGCTATATACAGCTGATGGGAAACTGTATTTAATGGTTCATATTTATATTAAAAAAACGACTTTATTTCCACATTCAGTGTACCGTGGAAGACCAGATATAGTGAATGCAGAGTCTTGGGTTTAGTAACAGCTTAAAGGTGGCTTAAAAATAGTAATTCTGCTTCTGCAAATTTTGCAGCCTGATTGGCCGTTCCCTTTTAAAGAGATTACCAGCAAAAGTATTTGTCCACATTTGCATAACTGTTGCCTGTACTAGCCCACTGACCTCATTACATTTGAGATGGAAACAGTATTATTTACTCCATTTCAAATGATAATTTTACAGGTTCCTCTGCAGCCTATAAACTCTGAAATGTGAGCACTTTAGCTTTTGCTTCAAAGGTTTGTTCCCAAAACAAACAAGTCACTCTCCTTATCCCCGTGCAGCTGGAACTTTAGGTGCACTCTCCTAGCTGTTCTGCTAGAATGTATGTTGCATGCATGTATGTGTATGTACATGTGTATTGTGTATGTGCACAATTTTACATTTATCAACATTAAAGGTACATTCACACCAGTAAATGCATTGCAACGCATAAACTGGTAGGTTTTGTGGTGAAGACAGTGCTGATGCAACAATCCCAGAGCATCGCACTGACTTTTTTTAATGAACTTTATTGAAATGTCACACTATGACAATTTATAAAGTTCTATCAGTCAGTGTGCAGTGAGGCTGGATTCACATCTATGCATTTTTAGTACTTTTTGCATTTTTCAGATTTGCACTACGGAACGTGTTCCATAGGAAGCCATGTTAAATGGACTGTAGGGCAAAAATGCAAAATGCAGAAAGCACTAAAACTGCATAAGTGTGAATCCAGTCTAACTCTGCTTTGTAGAAAAAAAATGCTGTGCAGGAAAAAAAAATTGCAATGCAGTGGTGTGAACAAGCTGACCCAGTGACAATTGCCTTGTCTTGTGGTGGAGGTGCTGTGGGACTGCGCTGGAATAGCCACCAAATGCAGTCCCACCGCACCTAGTGTGAATCTACCCTAAACCTCATTTGCCACATAGTTGATCGATTTAAATATTATATTAAAAAACTCTTTATGTGGTCTTTTATTAAACTCTCAAGTACCTTCCAAACTATAGAAGTTAAACTAACTGGTCTAGTGGTATCATGCCAGTCTTTAAGGAGTATCTAAAATTTAGAAACAGCCACTTCAGCCCCAGAAGGATTTACCCCCTTCCTGACCAGAGCACTTTTTACAATTTGGCACTGTGTCGCTTTAACTGGTAATTGAGTGAGTGATCATGTAATGCTGTACCCAAACAAAATTTGCATATTTTTTTCCCCATAAATAGAGCTTTCTTGTGGTGTTATTTGATCACCTCTGCAGTTTTTATTTTTTGCACTATACACAAAAAAAGCGACAATTTAGAAAAACTATTTTTTTTACTTTTTGCTATACTAAATATCCTCAAAAATGTTTTTAACCACTTAAGGACCGTCGTATTGCCATTATACGTCATCACAATGGCACAGGCAGGCACAAGCACGTAGATGTACGTGCCTGCCTTCCAGCGGGTGGGGGGTCCGATCGGAGCCCCTCCCGCTGGATACGGCGGTCTGTTTCCCTCCGGGAGCGATCCGTGATGAGGGGATGGCCGTTGGTTTCTGGCCACCCCCTCTGGATCGCTCCTGGCCAATGATGAACTTCCTCCCACTGTGTATTGTTTACACAGGAAGGAGGAAGTGATGTCATTCTCCTCGGGGCGGTCTTTTTGACCGGACTACGAGGAGAAGACTAAAAGTAAGTGCACCAAAACACTACACTGACAGATAGGTACACATAGGTACACAAACCCCCCCCCCCCCCGATCCCCCCCCCGCCCCCCCTCCCCCCCAGTCACAGTGTCACTGATTGCATTGATCATTTCTTTACTGATCTATGCATTCAGTGTCAGTTGTAAAAGTAAAAACTGTCAGGGCAGTTAGTGTTAGGTCCAGGGTAGCCCCCTATCACCCCCCAATAAAGATTTAACCCCCTGATTGCCCCTAGAGTTAACCCTTTCACTCCCTTTTGCCAGTGTCACTAAGCGATCATTTTTCTGATCGCTGCATCAGTGTCGCTAGTGTCGCTAGGTAGCTAGTTATTTTTTTAGGTTCACCGCCAGGTTTTTATAGCGCTAGGTACCCCGATATATACTACCCAATAATGGTTTTAACATCCTGATTGCCCCTAGTTAACCCTTTCACCCCCTTTTGCCACTGTCACTAAGCGATCATTTTTCTGATCGCTGCATTAGTGTCGCTACTGTCGCTAGGTAGCTAGTTATTTTTTTCGGTTCACCGCCAGGTTTTTATATCGCTAGGTACCCCGATATACTACCCAATAATGGTTTTAACATCCTGATTGCCCCTAGTTAACCCTTTCACCCCCTTTTGCCAGTGTCACTAAGCAATCATTTTTCTGATCGCTGCATCATTGTCGCTACTGTCGCTAGGTAGCTAGTTATTTTTTTAGGTTCACCGCCAGGTTTTTATAGCGCTAGGTACCCCGATATACTACCCAATAATGGTTTTAACATCCTGATTGCCCCTAGTTAACCCTTTCACCCCCTTTTGCCAGTGTCACTAAGCGATAATTTTTCTGATCGCTGCATCAGTGTCGCTACTGTCGCTAGGTAGCTAGTTATTTTTTTAGGTTCACCGCCAGGTTTTTATAGCGCTAGTGACCCCGATATACTATCCAATAATGGTTTTAACATCCTGATTGCCCCTAGTTAACCCTTTCACCCCCTTTTGCCAGTGTCACTAAGCGATAATTTTTCTGATCGCTGCATCAGTGTCGCTACTGTCGCTAGGTAGCTAGTTATTTTTTTAGGTTCACCGCCAGGTTTTTATAGCGCTAGGTACCCCGATATACTACCCAATAATGGTTTTAACATCCTGATTGCCCCTAGTTAACCCTTTCACCCCCTTTTGCCACTGTCACTAAGCGATCATTTTTCTGATCGCTGCATCAGTGTCGCTACTGTCGCTAGGTAGCTAGTTTTTTTTTTAGGTTCACCGCCAGGTTTTTATAGCGCTAGGTACCCCGATATACTACCCAATAATGGTTTTAACATCCTGATTGCCCCTAGTTAACCCTTTCACCCCCTTTTGCCACTGTCACTAAGCGATCATTTTTCTGATCGCTGCATTAGTGTCGCTACTGTCGCTAGGTAGCTAGTTATTTTTTTAGGTTCACCGCCAGGTTTTTATATCGCTAGGTACCCCGATATACTACCCAATAATGGTTTTAACATCCTGATTGCCCCTAGTTAACCCTTTCACCCCCTTTTGCCAGTGTCACTAAGCGATCATTTTTCTGATCGCTGCATCATTGTCGCTACTGACGCTAGGTAGCTAGTTATTTTTTTAGGTTTCACTGCCAGGTTTTTATAGCGCTAGGTACCCCGATATACTACCCAATAATGGTTTTAACATTCTGATTGCCCCTAGTTAACCCTTTCACCCCCTTTTGCCAGTGTCACTAAGCGATCATTTTTCTGATCGCTGCATCAGTGTCGCTACTGTCGCTAGGTAGCTAGTTATTTTTTTAGGTTCACCGCCAGGTTTTTATAGCGCTAGGTACCCCGATATACTACCCAATAATGGTTTTAACATCCTGATTGCCCCTAGTTAACCCTTTCACCCCCTTTTGCCAGTGTCACTAAGCGATCATTTTTCTGATCGCTGCATCAGTGTCGCTACTGTCGCTAGGTAGCTAGTTATTTTTTTAGGTTCACCACCAGGTTTTTATATCGCTAGGTACCCCGATATACTACCCAATAATGGTTTTAACATCCTGATTGCCCCTAGTTAACCCTTTCACCCCCTTTTGCCAGTGTCACTAAGCGATCATTTTTCTGATCGCTGCATCAGTGTCGCTACTGTCGCTAGGTAGCTAGTTATTTTTTTAGGTTCACCGTCAGGTTTTTATATCGCTAGGTACCCCGATATACTACCCAATAATGGTTTTAACATCCTGATTGCCCCTAGTTAACCCTTTCACCCCCTTTTGCCAGTGTCACTAAGCGATAATTTTTCTGATCGCTGCATCAGTGTCGCTACTGTCGCTAGGTAGCTAGTTATTTTTTTAGGTTCACCGCCAGGTTTTTATAGCGCTAGGTACCCCGATATACTACCCAAAAATGGTTTTAACCCCCTGATTGCCCCTAGTTAACCCTTTCACCAGCGATCACAGTATAAGTGTTACTGGTGACGCTGGTTAGCCAGTTAGTTATTTAGGTTCCCTGTCAGGTTTTTATATAGCGCCAGGGACCCCCATATACTACCTAATAAAAATTTGAACCCCCTGATTGCCCCTAGTTAACCCTTTCACCACTGATCACCGTATAAGTGTTACGGGTGACTCTGGTTAGTTTGCTTTTTATAGCATCAGGGCACCCACCATTTATTACCCAATAAAAGTTTAACCCCCTGATCACCCGGCGGGTGATATCAATTAGGTTTTAGGGTCAGGGTCTGCGTCACCCCAGGCAGCGCTAGGTTAGTGCCAGTACCGCTAACACCCACGCGCAAAGCATACACCTCCCGTAGTGGTATAGAATCTGAACAGATCAATATCTGATCTGATCAGATCTATACTAGCGTCCCCAGCAGTTCAGGGTTCCAAAAAAACGCATTGTTAGCGGGATCAGCCCAGATACCTGCTGGCACCTGCGTTTTGCCCCTCTGCCCAGCCCACCCAAGTGCAGTATCAATCGATCACTGTCACTTACAAAACACTAAACACATAACTGCAGCGATCGCAGAGTCAGGCCTGATCCCTGCGATCGCTAACAGTTTTTTTGGTAGCATTTTATATTTAAACCTGGAAGGCAGTGCTTGGTTTTCGGGGTCCCGTACGTGGCTAGGCTCCCAAAAAGTCCCACAAATGTGGTATCCCCGTACTCGGGAGAAGCAGCAGAATTTATTTTGGGGTGTAATTTGACTTCTGCCCATAGCATGTGTGAGCAATATATCATTTAGTGACAACTTTGTGCAAAAAAAAAAGTTTGTAATATTCCCGCAACTTGTGGCAAAATATAAAATATTCCATGGACTCGACATGCCTCTCAGTAAATAGCTTGGGGTGTCCTCTTTCCAAAATGGGGTCATTTTGGGGGGTTTTGTGCTATTTTGGCATTTTATGGCCTTCGAAACTGTGATAGGTAGTGAGGAGTTAAATCAAAAATTTGCACCCTTAGAAATCCTGAAGGTGGTGATTGGTTTTCGGGGGGTCCGTGCGCGACTAGACTCCCAAAAAGTCCCACACATGTGGTATCCCCATACTCAGGAGAAGTAGCGGAATATATTTTGGGGTGCAATTCCACATATAACCATGGCATGTGTGAGCAATATATCATTTAGTGACAACTTTTTGTAAAAAATTTTTTTTTTTGTCATTATTCAATCCCTTAGGACAAAAAAAAATAAATATTCAATGGGCTCAACATACCCATCAGCAATTTCCTTGGGGTGTCTACTTTCCAAAATGGGGTCATTTGGGGGGGGGGGGGGGGTTTGTACTGCCCTGCCATTTTAGCACCTCAAGAAATGAGATAGGCAGTCATAAATTAAAAGCTGTGTAAATTCCAGAAAATGTACTCTAGTTTGTAGACGCTATAACTTTTGCGCAAACCAAAAAATATACGCTTATTGACATTTTTTTTACTAAAGACATGTGGCTGAATAAATTTTGCCCTCAATGTATGACTAAAATTTAGTTTATTCGATTTTTCTTATAACAAAAAGAAGAAAATATCTTTTTTTTTCAACATTTTCGCTCTTTTTCCATTTATATCGCAAAAAAAAAAATCGCAGAGGCAATCAAATACCATCAAAAGAAAGCTCTATTTGTGGGAAGAAAAGGACGCAAATTTCGTTTGGGTGCAATATTGCATGACCGTGCAATTACCAGTTAAAGCAGCGCAGTGCGAAATTGGAAAAAGACCTCTGGTCCTTAAGGTGTTTATTGGTCCGGGGCTGAAGTGGTTAAAAACAAATTACTTCATCCGTTTAGGCCAATATATATTCTTCTACATATTTCTGGTTAAAAAAATAAATTGCAATAAGCATACATTAATTGGTTTGCGCAAAAGTTATAGCGTGTACAAACTATGGGAGAGATTTATGGCATTTTTATAATATTATATATATATATATATATATATATATATATATATATATATATATATATATATATATATATATAATATGCCATTATTCCGCAGTATATGTATGTGAGCCGGTCGGGAACCGGTTAAAATACCTCAAAATAGCTCAACTCTTTAAAGGAAAGGAAATGGGACTGTAAGCCATTAGTCCAGATGTTTTATTTACCTTTATTTTGTCTAGATGTTTCTAGACCATATCCATTTTGGGCCATTGTGGTTCATTTGGCGCTGTTTCAATACTATCCCCATTCTGGACTTGAGTTTCCTCATTTTTCTTTTGTGTACATAGAGCTTCTTTTGGATTTGTCTTACTGTCTTTTGCAACCTGTTAGATTTCAATCTTTGCAGTCTTGATTTTCTTTTTACATATTCTGTTATAGTCTTTGTAACTGTTAACCCTTTAACTGCCAGTGGGGAGTTTCACACACATTCTGGTGGCTGCAGCCACTGGGATTGTGTGTAAAACAGGAGAAATAAAAAGCCGATTACAGGCCTGTGTAAATGAGAGATCGGTCCCGCACACGGAGAACCACTGCCGTTTCATCAATGCCCACCAGTGCTGCCATTCGGTGCCTCATCAGTGCCATCTATCAGTGCCCATCAATGCGGCCTTATCAGTGCAGGCTATCAGTGCCCATTGTTTCAGCTTCATCAGTGCACATCAATGAAGGGGAAAAATTACCTGTTTGCAACGTGTTATAACACACTATGAAAACTGTTTTTTGTTTTGGGTGGTGAGAGGATTTTGGTGCAAATTACCATGGTGGGGAGATGTAATTCATAAGCTCTTATGCATTTTTTCTTGTCAGTGCATTTTTATTTAGTTTTTATCAGAAATGAAAGGGTATTGCACCAGAGCCTATGCGCTTTTCTCGCTTGTTTGTGTGTTTGCATTTTCCAGTGCCCGCTGGTTGTGAGAGCAGCAGGGTTGTAGTGCTATTGAAGATTAACCCTTTAAAGGCTGGAATTATTGAATTATTGAACTTTTGGACCCTCTTCGTGCAGGTCACCTGTGGTGTTTTAGATAAAGTGGAGTGGGATTAGAATGCCTGTCAGTTTTTATTGCTGTCTGTGTTAGGGAGATTCACCCTCTCTATTCGTCCTGTTTAACATTATCATTGAAAGTGACGGTAAAAGAAAATCCCAAATGTTGGGTTGTCCCTAGAAGTAATAGAGTAATAGAAATCTTCCAATAGGGACACCAATTGTGGTGACCTGGGAGGCCCCAAGGGATTCCCATATATTGCAGGGATTTCCAATGGGACGAGGGTTATAACCCTCCCTTTCTCTATCCAAGATGAAGAAGAAATTTTGCATATAGTTCTATTTAAAAAAAAAAAAAAAATGTAAAAAAGAAAATAAACACCACATTTATCATCCAAAATCTTCCTTATCCTTATATTTCCATTTCATTGTAGGCTTGTCCATTTAAGGTTTACTGCATTTAAACCTGTTTAATGATTTAGATTAGTGAAGAACAAAGGAAGCTTCTGCATGCAAGCTAAGAAGATGCTATAAATAATCTGACTTGGCAATCATTTAAATAGAATGTAATGAATGAGCCCTTGAGGCTTTTTGTTCATCCTATTACATAAATGAACAATTAACCTCTTCTGGACAGAAGTGGATAACTTGTCTTTTGATTTTATTATCTTGGTTGCATTTTGTTTTCTTTCTGTGGGTCTCTACTAAATGCACAGCTATCCAAGACAGATGGGACTTTGGAAGCATGGAGACATAGTTAGCTTCTATGGAGGGTTTTACAATTGTATTACAGTTGTATTGGCTGCTTAATTAAAATGTTATGTAATAACAATCATCCTTATCCATTCCATTAAATGTAGGGGGAGCATTGTATAGTGGACAACTAAAAATGCTCCAAATATCAGGCAGTAAGGAATAAGTAAGTGTTTGTGTACTATAGGATCAATAAATCGCAGAGCAATGCTGAGCAATGTAAATACAGCACATAAACATGAATTACCATTTAATTACTAAACCACTATATACTGTCGCTGAATATTAAATCATTTGAATGTACATCAGAAAGTCCTAATGTGTCTTTAACTGTATATCTAACACATTGAGCTGTGCTGCAAGATAGAAACCCAGTACAGGAACCCCTAGACTGGTTCAATACATAACTAATATATTTCACTATGGTTTTATCCTTAATCCGGGACATGAACTCTTGTCATTTCACTCTGTGAAGCCAATAGATAGTGCTGCACTGTTAAATGTAAGACACATGGTTTTTGTAACTGTAAAAAACTATGGATGTTACTAAACGTAGTATTAACAAACAATATGAAGACCATAAAAAAAAAAATTAAGTGACACCATGTTATGCATTACATATTGTGTACAGGAGACTAGTCTGAAAATCTACTAAATTACAGATGCTGCTTTGCTGTGCAGCAGCGTAGCGTTTGTTGTCAGCACCTGGGGCAAGGCAAGTAATTTACGTCCCCTAACCTGTGGACTTTTAGCACCCAAGAATGGGGGCCCAGGTTCCTCCACTTCCAGCCTGAGCCTCTGATTGGCTGCCTGCAGCATTTTATTATTGGTTAGAGCTGATAAATCTATTTGATTACAGTAGCCAAAGAGATATCTTCTCAGTATCAACCAATAATAAAAGGCTGTGGGCAGCTAATCGGAGGCTTAGGTTGCAAATAACAAGGAACACCTATATACAGCAGAGCAGGCAGCCAATAATAACATGGGCATAAGGGTTGTGCATATTATTTAGTGCTAGACATACTACAGGAGATGGTCAGAGACTGCAGACAAAGTACAGGAGATGGTCAGAGACTGGAGACACAGTACAGGAGATGGTTAGAGACTGGAGACATAGTACAGGAGATGGTCAGAGACTGGAGACATAGTACAGGTGATGGTCAGAGACTGCAGTCATAGTACAGGAGATGGTCAGAGACTGCAGCCATAGTACAGGAGAGGATGAGAGACTGCAGACATAGTACAGGAGATGATCAGAAACTGCAGACACAGTGCAGGAGATGATCAGAGACTGCAGACACAGTGCAGGAGATGATCAGAGACTGCAGACACAGTGCAGGAGATGATCAGAGACTGCAGACGTACTACAGGAGATGATCAGAGACTGCAGACATGATACAAGAGATGGTCAGAGACTGCAGACATACTACAGGAGATGATCAGAGACTAGAGACATGATACAAGAGATGGTCAGAGACTGCAGACATAGTACAGGAGATGGTCAGTGACTGCAGACATAGTACAGGAGATGGTCAGAGACTGCAGACATACTATAGGTAAGGCGTTTTTTTCTCAGAGAATAAGTGCAGGACCTTAACCACACCACCACTGCCTAACAGTGGGAGAGTCTTAATGGGGCATTGTTAAATACTAGTGCAGCGTTCAGGAGTGCAGTACATACAGAGTTCATGAGTGTACTGCGTACGGAGTGCAAATATCAGGAGTGTGCTATATACAAAGTGCAAAGATGAAGATTATGCTGCATACCGAGTGCAAAAATCAGGAGTACCCTACATACAGAGTGTAAAGTTTAGGAGAGTGCTAGGTACAGAGTTCCGAGTGCACTGCAAACAGAGTTCAGGAGTGCACTGCGTACACCATGCAGACTTCAGAGTGCAAAGATTAGGAGTGTGCTATATACAAAGAGAAAAGATTCTACTACGTATATAGTGTAAAGTTCAGGAGAGCGCTAGGTACAGAGTGCAGGGTTCAGGAGTGCACACTTTACAGAGTGAGGAGCTCAAGAGTGCGCAAAGTTCAGGAGTGCGCTATGCAGAGTGAGCAGAGTTCAGAAGTGCACTGCGTAGAGAGTGCATCGCAGAGTTCATAAGTGTGCTATGTGCAGATTGCAGGGCTCGGGAATGCATGTCTCACAAGACAGTTTACAACCCCTCTTCCAGTAAGAGCTCTCCTCTCACCCCCAAATCCACCTACAAAGTACCAGAGAGAGGGGCTGCTACAGAAGAGCAGCTACAACTTACAGTAGGAGTGCAGTGTTAGGTGGGGAGCATTAGTGCAGAGGGGGTATAGGCGATGATATTGGTGCCAAGTTCATGGGGCATTGGTGCTAAATGGGGGGGGGGGGGGGTTGGCAATGTGCTAATTTCTAACTTGGGGGAGAGTTGGAACATTGGTGCTAAGTGGGGGGAGTGGAGAGATGTTTGGGATAAGTGGGGGGAGAGGGGCACACCTTGGGATAAGTGGGGGATATTAGGGATACATGGGAGGATAGGAGAAACATTTGGGATAAGTGGGAGTAGAGAGAGGGACATTTGGGATAAGTGGTGGGACAGGAAGGGCATTGGGGATAAGTGGGGGAGAGGAGAAGGAGGAAAATGTGGGATAAGTGAGAATAGAGGAGGGGCATTGGGGATAAGTGGGAGGGGAGGTGGGGCATTTGGGATAAGTGGGGCGAGAGGGGGAACATTTAGGATAAGTGGGATAATGGGGATAAGTGGGGAAGGAGCAGGAGGAACTTTGAGGATAAGTGGGAGAACGGGAGGGACATTGGGGATAAGTGGGAGGACAGGAGGAACATTGGGGGCCCAGAAGGGACATTGGGGATACGTGGGGGGACAGGAGGGACATTGGGGATAAGGGGGGGACAGGAGGGACAGTGGGGAGACAAGAGGGATATTGGGGGTAATTGGGGGGACAGGAGGGACAGTGGGAAGACAGGAGGGACATTGGGGATAATTGGGGACAGTGGGGAGACAGGAGGGACATTGTGGATAATTAGGAGGACAGGAGGGACATTGGGGAGAATTAGGGGGACAAGAGGGACAGTGGGGAGACAGGAGGGACATTGTGGATAATTGAGGGGACAGGAGGGGATAATTGAGGGGACAGGAGGGACATTGGGGAGAATTGGGGGGACAAGAGGGACAGTGGGGAGACAGGAGGGACATTGTGGATAATTGGGAGACAGGAGGGACATTGGGGAGACAGGAGGGAAATTGGGGATAATTGAGGGGACAGGAGGGGATAATTGAGGGGACAGGAGGGACATTGGGGATAGTTGGGGGGACAGGAGGGACATTGGGGATAATTGGGGGGACAATGGGGAGACTGGAGGAACATTGGGGATAATTGGGGGGGGGTAGGAGGGACATTGGGGGAGACAGGAAGGACATTGGGGATAATTGTGGGGACAGGAGGGACATTGGGGGAGACAGGAGGGAAATTGGGGATAATCAGAGGGACAGTGCGGAGACAGGAGGGACATTGGCGATAATTGGGGGGACAGGAGGGACATTGGGGGAGACAGGAGGGATATCAGGGATAATTGGGGGACAGGAGGGACATTGGGGATAATCGGGGGGACAGGAGGGACAGTGAGGAGACAGGAGTGACATTGGGGATAATTGGGGGGGACAGGAGGGGCAGTGGGGGAGACAGGAGGGACATTGGGGATAATTGGGGGGACAGGTGGGACAGTGGGGAGACAGGAGGGACATTACATGTGCCTGTGGGATAGAGCAGGTGCCTCTGAGCCAGTCCCTGATTGGTTGCCACAATGGAGAAAGGGTAGATTCAGTCCAGTGCGGAGGAGGACAAGACGATGGCGGCAGGTGACACAGTGAGGCAGAATCAGGACTCAGGACTTCCAGCCTCTGCCACCACACATGACCCCGTTCGTCCAATCAACGGGCAGCTGCTGCCCATCCCTGAGCCGGAACATGGCGCCTGGAGTGCAGTGAGTGACACCATCCATGCACATTAGGACGGAGCGACACTCACACCGGATACTGCGCTGCACCCACCTAAATTTTGCACACAGGGCCACGGCCCCCTCTGCACCCCCCACTCTACGCCACTGTTGCTGTGTACTGTAAATCTTGTGAACTCCTTTGCTCTGTCTATAACCTAAGAACCAATAAATGTTTGTAGGCCACTTTATTTAATACCCTAATTACTGGCCCAATGTAAAGTCAGTAGATAGTATTAGACACACATTCGCATTTACAATCCTGCTGCACTAGGCACACCCAAATGATGATGTCCTTTTGTTCAAGCACTACTGCTTGAATGCATTCATAGAAACAGCATTGTGTCTACTTTTTATGCCCAGCTAACTTTTTAACTGTACAGTCCAACGCACAAGAAAATAGGAGAGATTAATTCAAATTTCCTTAAGAGCATTCTGACTATGCTTAGTGACTAATCCCCTACACCCCTGTGCACTAAAGAGCTCTTGCAGAATTTTGTAGAGAAGAAGGTAAACAATACAATTTGTAAATATTGAGGCTTGGTGCCTCCCTCTCTTAACCCTGCTTCCGCTTCTAGTCCATGACATTGTACAGCCTTATTGGAAAGTGCAATATAATTGCAGTACATCAGGCATGTTCTGACACTAAGTGCAAAGCCAAACAATTGTCATGCTTTGAAATGTAAATTCAGTATAGGAATCAGGACTGTTTGTCACAGTAAAATAGCACATGCCATTCTTTTGTGTAGTGTAATTACAGAGTAGCAAACCTATTCTGCATATGACTATAAATCCAAAAGATGATGCTAGGTTATGTATTTTATGTCCAATAGAGAAGACTGACTTTGTGAGTATAGTAAATAAAAAATGGTGCTATGTTATATAATATGAATTGTGTTGCTGAAACCCTGCTTTGTCTGTCACTATAAAACCAATAGAAGATGATATGCAGTGTGATGTAAATCCTATTAAATCAGATTGATACCTGATTACCATGATTACTAGAGCAGAATGTAAATTCAATAAATAGAGCTATATTAATGAATCATTCTCACTATTATTTATAAAAAGGAATGCAATAAAATGTGGGTACTATATACATTACTTTTGGGACTTGTAGTGTCTCATAACCTTGCATATACACTTTGCAGCACTCTAAATATCAAGAAAGATGCGTATAAATTTGCACTGGATCGATCAGAATAATTTTGCTGAAAGCAAAGGCTTGGGGATAGCAAATTATCCATGCCTTGAATAATTCTTGCTATTCTAAAGCCACATATGCATTTGTTGTGAAATTAGCAGTCCTCCCAATCATCACTTGCAACCACTCTGACCCTGAAAACAACAGCAGGGAAACAATAATTTTATAGTACATTATGAGGTCAGTTTAGCCTCTTTAAAATACGTTTTTAATAAGAGCGTCACAGAATAAATTTTGGTCACGGAAGCACTTTTTTGGTTAGTACGTATAAAGGCTTTTTTATATACCCTCACTGGATAATACTAGCATATTGATCACATTGAGTCACATGAGCACTTTATATTATATTTTTTATTTATTATTTGGAGTTGTTTTATAGTGTTATTATCAATTGTGTGTACATCATTTTTATAGGTTTTTTATATATGTTTACATGTGTCTGTGGGTTTATGTGAATAGACTAAGATACAGACTTACATGGTGTGGCATGGTTTAGTGCAGCGTAAGACATATTGGTTTTTCTTTTGCACGTATTTATGAGACGTGTTCAATGCATGCAGCTTAATAGTGTTGTATATTGGGCATAGGGAGACATTGAGGCTCGCAGGATTTTGTTTTCTTTTTGTATATTCAACTTTTGCAACCACATTGGGATAACACCTACTTTATATTTGTTACATGTTATTTTTTCATTTAAAAATGCTGCTTAGAATTTTACTCGCTCTTACATTTTACTCCTAAAGTAAATGTTCCTGTGGAATGCAAGGGGTTAGAACAGGGGTGCCAAACCTTTTGAAGAGTGAGGGCCACTTAAGCGACTTGGTAACTGGTCGCAGGCCAGAATGAGCGGAGCGGGTGGATGGCATGTCTGTGTCCACTCTGCATTTTGAGAGCGGACACGGATGCAGCCCACGATACTTTTTAGCGTATCGTATTGGAGGTAGAACACAAGTCGGTTTATGTCTGCCACTACTTAGAAATGAATGGAGGGTCCAATTGGTCGGACTGTCGCACTGACCGTGTGAAAGGGGTCCAAGGCTGTTTTAACACTGATGCGCTGCGGTTTACCTGCACCACGTGTGCAATGTAATGTACCTTTGGCTTTCCTGCAGTTTGCAATAGACTTCTATTATATTCTGCAGGTTTGGTGCACTTTCAGAAAGCTCACCAAACTCGTAGGTAATAATAGAAGTCTATGGCTCAGTGCAGGTAAATTGCTCTGCACCTGTGGATCAGTTTGAAAGCAGCCCAGTAACCACTGCAGAAAAGATATGCCCATATATACACTGTGATTTTAGTAATAAACTGACCTTTAATAACAGTATTCTTTCTATTCTATCCCAGAGCAGGAGGTCGTGGGCCACATCCGAGGGCTCCGCGGGCCACATGTGGCCCCGTGCCACTGGTTGGGCACCCCTGGGTTAGAGAATCAATATGTACTGTAAGTAACCCTGTCTGGACTCTGTTGGCAGATCTTATCAGTTTTAACCACTTCAGCCCGGGAGGGTTTTACCCCCTTAGTGACCAGGCCGATTTTTAGCGATCCGGCATTGCATTATTTTAACTAACAATTGTGTGGTCATGAGATGCTGTACCCAAATAAAATTGATGTTCTCTTATTTCCACAAATAGAGCTTTATTTTGGTGGTATTTGATCACCTCTGTGGTTTTTATTTGTTGTGCTATAAACAAAAAAATATATATATTTTTGACTTTCTGCTATAATACATAAACAATAAAAAAATCTATGGGATATTTTTATGGCTTTTAAAAAAAAATGTACTAGTAATGGATCAGCAATTTTTGGTGGGACTGCGACATTGCTGTGGACAAATTGGACACCTAATTGACATTTATGACTTTTTTTGGGGACCAGTGACATTACAGTGATCAGTGCTAAAAATATGCACTGTTACTGTACTAATGACATTGACAGGGCAGGGGTTAAAACCAGGGGAGATCAAAGAGTTAAGTATGTTCCTAGGGGGTGCATGCTAACTGTGTGGGGATTGCTCTGGCTGGGTGAAGACAGAGAACGGTGTTCCTGCTTAGCGATCGTGCCTCCAGCTGTGTGCGCATGCCCCCCAGTGTCTATTGCACGAAATGACGTACAGGTGCGCCGCTTCGCACAATAGATCCGACCTGCCGCAGTACATCTGTGGTCGGTGGTCGGCAAGTGGTTGAACTAGATTTTAACCACGTCCTAACCGGAAGGGTTAAGGATTTAGAAGCCTGCCTCCTGCATTGTATGTTAATGAGCGATAGCTCCGTGTGTCCCCAGTCTGTGTAGGGACAGAGACACTGTGAGATTGTTCAGAAATGTTTGCAATCTGCCAAGAGGCTTTCTCTTCAGAAACATCTGAAAAGGTGAGAAATATTTTTCTAAAAGGTGGTGTGGTGCAGCATTACTAGCAGGTTTATTTTAGGATCATGAAATTGTAGATCAAAAGAAGTGAGGCGGCATTGTGCAATACAGCAATGTCTAGATAACAAACTGATTGAATGATTAGGCTATGCTCCCAGTAGGCATAACAGGGTTTACTTTTCTGATTGCATAGTTTTTTATGGTATATACTTGCAACATATGACATATAAAATCACTGAGAGATAACATTTTTGTATATTGTCATAGTTCTTCTATGCGGAGATCTTAGGTCCTCATGAAGTGGGTTTCTTGTGAAACAGGTTGACCAGTGAAAGTTGAAGAACAGTGATCTTGCATGGTTAAATATACATTCATGGATTTATTTAATTTTTAATATTTACATTTTGAATAAAGTGTTATTGAATAAAGTAACTTTCTGTTGTTTGCCTACATTATACCCTGTTCTATTTCATTTAGTTTTATTTATTGATTTAGTTGTATTGTAACATATATTGACAAACAAAGAAAACATTCCCCTTTTCTCATAAATATCTAATGCACACATTCCTATTCTATTTGTCCAACTGGTGGATGTCTATTGCAGTATTAATTTTGGCCACTAGATAGAGATGGGTGATACTAGTGATGAGTACATGATTTTATTAAGGATTTATTGTATTTATTTTGTGCTTAATTTTGCCTGTAGGGTAAAATTCATAGCACCTTGGTATTATTTTTGTAAATAGGATAACGAATGCTAGCAAGGTTGAATGTTTTACACAGTGTGCTGTTTGTATAAAATAATGGAGCATCAGCTCCAGGATGAATACCGCTGTGACTGATATGAGAAGTCTTATGTTCACTGAGTAGATGGTTAAGGGGGATTATGTGGAGGGTGGAGGGGTGTAAGTCAGATTATCAGGTAGTTAGAGCGAATGGTAGGGGCTCACAGAAAGGAATACCAGTCCTGGGTTTAAGCACACAAATTTTCCAAGTTGGGTGATGATGTGGAAGTAGCAAAAACAGAGGTGGCAGCCTTACATTTCACTGCTACCCCTAACAGCTGGGAGAACAGCCCATCTAGTAGAGGTGGTGAGGGTAGGGCAGGAAGGCCTAGACAGTTGGTGGCAATAGGGGATTCTGTTATCAGAAGGACTGATAGACTATTTTGTTACAGGATCGCCTCAATTGAATGGTTTGCTGTCTCTCTGGTGCCAGGGTTTGGTATGTGGTGGACTGGGTGGATAAATTACTGAGAGGGGCTGGGGATGACCCAACTGTCTTAGTTATTAAGAATCAATGTAAAGAACAAAGCTGCAAGTTAAAGGGTTTAACCTCCATGGCGATATTTTTTGGAATATTAATAAACCTTAGTATACAGCGCTAAATATCTCATTCACCTTTAATTAGTGATGATGCTGTTGTGTTATATAGTTACATAGTAGATGAGTCCAACCAAGTCCATCAAGTCCAATAAATGTGTGTTATTTTATGTCAGTATTATATTGCATATCCCTGTATGTTGTGGTCATTCAGGTGCTTATCGAATAGTTTCTTGAAACTACTGATGATAGCCGCAGAAACCACTGCCTGTGAAAGGGAAATCCACATCCTTGCCACTCTTTTCTTATAACTTTAATGAGCAGCCATGTGTCTTATTAAACTCCCTTCCGTGGAAAAATGTTATCCCTAGTGTGGGGTCACCAGTAGGGATGGGCCGAAGAGACCCCAGTTAGGTTCGCACCAGAACTTCCGAACGCCGCAAAAGTTTGCACCCAAATAACGAACGCCATTAAAGTCAATGGGACCCGAATGTTAAAAATCAAAACAGCGACGACGACGGCGGCGACAGAAGACCGGCAAGAAGAACCGAAGAGGGGGACAAGACACAAGCGAAGAAGAAAGCCAGGAGTCTGGCGAGAAGACCCCCGAAGACGGAAGACCCCCGGAGCTGTGCAATAAACTATTTTAACCCTTGTGTGTTGTGTTTTTTTTTTACAATTTTTTACAGGTGAATGGGTAGGGGTACATTGTACCCCATACTCATTCACATAGGGTGAGGGGCCGTTATCCGGAGGCCCCCTTATTAAAGGGGGCTCCCGGATTCCGATAAGCCCCCCCGCCCGCAGACCCCAACAACCAACGGCCAGGGTTGTCGGGAAGAGGCCCTTGTCCTCATCAAAATGGGGATAAGGTGCTTTGGGGTGGGGGGCCACACGGCCCCCCCCCCTGCCCCAAGGCACCCCCCATGTTGAGGGCACACGGCCTGGTACGGCTCAGGAGGGGGGGGCTCGCACGTCCCCCCTTTCCTGGCCGGCCGGGTAGCGTGCTCGGACAAGGGTCTGATGTGGACCTGGGGGGGACCCCCACGCCGATTTTTTTCGGCGTTGGGGTTCTCCTTTAAGTCCATACCAGGTGACAGGGCCAGCGACGCCTCCTTCGCAGGCCCTCGTCTACCTGGAGATGCGCTCAAAATGAGCGGACTTTCCTCCGCGTGTGTGGGCGAGTCCGTTCATTTCAAAAGTATGGCGGATAGTCCGGCGGACTTAGTACGCCGTATTAGTCCGCTGAAAAAGTGCCGTGTGTGGGCAAGTAGCCTGTTTCGGAAAGTCCGGCGGGAAGTCCGCCGGATAGTCGGCTACGTGTGTGCGCGGCATTACTGATAGTATATCTTGGAATAGTGGACTAATTGGTGATTGGGTATCTTTTTATTGTTTCTGGCACTTTCACTTAGTTGTCTGCATTGTCCTTTCTTCTTTCTCACTAACTCCTTTTGCATCGTATTATTTCTTCCTTGGTTTATGTAAGTCTTCGTCTCCAGGTCTCTTCGCTGGTGAACGTGGGCTTGGCTTGATGTTTTTTTTTCCTGTTTCGGGTTGTTTGGTCTCTATAATCTGGTCACCATTCAGGATTTCCACCATTATGTCACACTGCTGTGTGTACTTATTTGTTATAGATTATTATTTCTCAACCTATTATTATCTTAATACCAGAGTTGGTCCTGTACAATCCCCCGCATTCGCCGCTGGGGGAATTTTTTTGGTCCTGTGATCTGCTGCTTCCAGTTGTGCTGGTAAGTCTCCTGATCTATAATTGAGTGTAAATTTACATGTTAATATAGCGTATGGCTTGAGGTAAACCGTGCAAGAAATGTTGAAGCTGTCCATGTCTCCAATCATCTAAGGTGAATCTACTGTATGAAGCTTTAAGTTCCCCCCAATGGGATTAATCCCTGGTCTTAGAAGAACCTACCACACATCACCTCATGGTCTGTTGTCCAAGTACAGAAGAAAGATGGGTGTTCCCCTGGGGCAAACCAGGGGAAACCTCCTAGGGGGGCCAGTGGGGAGAACCAAGTGGCAAGCTGTCCTGACCAGTTTAGGGTATCCCATAGCTTCACAGTGTGAGCAGTCACTGGAGAAACAAATGCAGACAGACCTATGTGCCTAGGGTAGCCATGGGGCATGGGATAAGTTGCAGCCAGCCAGAAATTTTTCTAAGGATACCCACACCTTAGTGGACACCCCATGGTGCCAGTCCACTATCTGCTTCAGGGCGATCGCCTCATAATATTTGCATATATCTGGGAAGCCCAGGCATCCCAACTGTTAGGGCCCCGTAAGGTGCGAAGAGCCAAACGAGGGCTTCGCCCCTGCCAGATGTATTTTAGAAACGTACTGTTAAGGATCAAAAAGAAAGACCTGGGTAAATAGGCACCATTTGTAGATAAAACAGAATGCAAGGTAACACATTCATCTTTAACACATTGACTCGGCCCATCCATGAGAAGGTCCCACCCGTGTACTGATGTGTGTAGTCTGATTTTATAATGGAGAGTAGCTGAAAGCAGCTGAAAGTTTAGAGCAGGCATGTCCAAAGTCCGGCCCGCGGGCCAATCGCGGCCCGCATTCCGGTTTCGGACGGCCCGTCTGGTCATGTTCCCATATATATCTTTTGTGGCCCCCAACGAATCCCCGATCACCGGGGGCCACAAAAGATAGATATGCTGGCTGCCATGGAGG
Organism: Lithobates pipiens; assembly: GCF_037356315.1. Classification (NCBI taxonomy): domain Eukaryota; kingdom Metazoa; phylum Chordata; class Amphibia; order Anura; family Ranidae; genus Lithobates; species Lithobates pipiens. Next base: position 242,285,978 of record NW_027507764.1, on the reverse strand, counting down.
GGGTGGGACGAGTGCCTTGGATACAGGACAGCGTCCTGTGTAAAAGGAAGTCCCGTCCTGCGCTGCCATTGGACAACCGTTTTGTCCATCACAGGAGGCGGGACTTTCAATTAAAGAGGCCGTCGATAGAAACAGGAGTTTCTCCTGTATGTCTGTCGGCGCTCATCCTGCCCCCCTCCCTGTCTCCTCCAAGGCTGCAGAGGACATGAATCAGGCTGCACTGATGGTAATGGTGAGTCTGCATTTATGAAAATGTGTGGGCTGTATTCATGGCAATATGGGGGCTGCATTCATGGCAATATGGGGGCTGCATTCATGGCAATGTGTGGCAATATGGGGCTGCATTCATGGCAATGTGTGGCAATATGGGGGCTGCATTCATGGCAATGTGTGGCAATATGGGGGCTGCATTCATGGCAATGTGGGGACTGCATTCATGGCAATGTGGGGGCTGCATTCATGGCAATGTGGGGGCTTCATTCATGGCAATGTGGGGGCTGCATTCATGGCAATGTGGGGGCTGCATTCATGGCAATATGGGGGCTGCATTCATGGCAATATGGGGGCTGCATTCCTGGCAATGTGGGGGCTGCATTCCTGGCAATGTGGGGGCTGCATTCATTGGGGGCTGCATTCATGGCAATACGCTGGAGGCTGCATTCATGGCAATACGCTGGGGGCTGCATTCATGGCAATACGCTGGGGGCTGCATTCATGGCAATACGCTGGGGGCTGCATTCATGGCAATACGCTGGGGGCTGCATTCATGGCAATAAGCTGGGGGCTGCATTCATGGCAATATGCTGGGGGCTGCATTCATGGCAATACGCTGGGGGCTGCATTCATGGCAATACTGTGGGGGCTGGATTCATGGCAATACTGTGGGGGCTGCATTCATGGCAATACTGTGGGGGCTGCATTCATGGCAATACGCTGGGGGCTGCATTCATGGCAATACGGTGGAGGCTGCATTCATGGCAATACGCTGGGGGCTGCATTCATGGCAATACACTGGGGGCTGCATTCATGGCAATACGCTGGGGGCTGCATTCATGGCAATACGCTGGGGGCTGCATTCATGGCAATACGCTGGGCGCTGCATTCATGGCAATACGCTGGGGGCTGCATTCATGGCAATACGCTGGGGGCTGCAGATGGGCACTGACCCTTATTTTGCTTCACATGTCTTTATTTAAAATGTAAGATTTTTTTATTTTTATTTTTTTCCTGAGACTTCCTTTTTAAAGTTAAGGTGCGTGGTATAAGCCGATTAAATACAGTATATCCAAATAACACACCCGAGCTCATCTGTTCACCACACACAGCACAAAGGCAAGATAATTCTTGTTGGGCTGTGTATTAGTGCTCGGATGAACACACTTAGACCGAATTTTAATGGTTTAAAGAATGTCAGACAAAATGGTCGGCCCTCGAGCATGTTCACTTCATCAAATCTGGCCCTCTTTGAAAAAAGTTTGGACACCCCTGGTTTAGAGGGACGGCCAGGTCTTGGTAGATTTGCAGTGGTCTGATACTCCTTCCATTTCAAAATGATCGCTTGCACAGTGCTCCTTGGGATGTTTAAAGCTTGGGAAATCTTTTTGTATCCAAATCCGGCTTTAAACTTCTCCACAACAGTATTACGGAAGGTGTGTTCCTTGGTCTTCATGATGCTCTCTGCGCTTTCAACAGAACCCTGAGACTATCACAGAGCAGGTGCATTTATACAGAGACTTGATTACACACAGGTGGATTCTATTTATCACCATCAGTCATTTAGGACAACATTGGATCATTCAGAGATCCTCGCTGAACTTCTGGAGTGAGTTTGCTGCACTGAAAGTAAAGGGGCCGAATAATTTTGCACGCACCACTTTTCAGTTTTTTATTTGCTAAAAAAGTTTCAAATATCCAATAGATTTCGTTCCACTTCACAATTGTGTCCCACGTGTTGGTGATTCTTCACAAAAAATAAAAATGTTATATCTTTATGTTTGAAGCCTGAAATGTGGCAAAAGGTTGAAAAGTTCAAGGGGGCCGAATACTTTTGCAAGGCACTGTATGTGGCTAGACAGTAAGGGGAGAAAAGTACTGTAGTAGGCATTTGAATATCCGTCAGAACCTGGGCTTTTCTCTTTCGGGAGTTCTTTTATCACTCTTTCCAGCTGCATCTGGCATTTCAAGGTGTTTGCTAGATGGGTATTATGTTGGGGGGGCTTGGGGCTCTGCCAGATAATCCAGAATATGGCCCTGTTTCAGATCTGCCATCAAGCCAGGTAGTGTATCAGGGAGATGGTAGAGCTGGGGATAGTAGTCCCTAAAGGCAGGCACAAGCTTAGAGGAGTGAACAACTGGGGAACCCATCGCGGTTTGGAGTTCATGTATGTGGCCCGAGGCCTGTTGTCTCTTTAGAGCCCGGGCTAGCAGTCTCCACATTTATTCCTGTACTCATTAAAATCAAAAATGCCTGATTACAAACCAAACACTAACAGCACTACCTGTAAATATTGTTGCTTTTTTGCATAACAACATAGAATAAATTACTGTCTTATACCTCTTTATATTACTCCAAATAGAGAAATCAGCGACTGTTAAATCAAATACACTGTACAGAACTATTAAATGTCCCTATACTTGCGTATAGAATCTATTGGACAGCACCTATATTCACATTTTTATAAAAACAACTTTAGAACTTATATAAAACTGTCCATATATGCAGAGAAAGTATGTAAAAGGTTAGTATGAGTAGTATTAAGTCCACCAAAATTTGTGAAGGTCACAATTCAGATCTCCTACACCATCACCGTTTTCACCTTGTGCACTCCCCAGTGGATGGCTGCTTACCAAAGGTTATATGCATTCAGGCTTTACTTGGGATATCGTTTGTACCGCTCACTTAGTTCAGACCTCTCCCTCCTCCAAATATGGTCACTTTCTCATCACAAGGCAACCACTGGGGCTGCCAAAGGCTACGGTACGGTGCCCACCTAAGGAGGCTGCCAGAGTTCTCCGCCCCTGTCTGCGGAGTCCGGCGGCATGTTAGTGACGTGCAGCGTGTACATTGAGCTCCTAAACAAAGATCTTCCGGCTGCTAGTGTGAATGCAATGAGAAATGCTGCCAAGTCCTGCATGCCTGGCTCAGTCAACTTCCCCCTCACATGCTTTTTTTCAACCTTGCTCCCTGGGATATGAACTCCCCCCTGATCCCCGCCTTATTCCCTTTTGTAGGAGGGCTTGGAGATCCCCCTCTCATGCTTTTTTTTCAACCTTGCGCCCTGGGATATGAACTCCCCCCTGATCCCCGCCTTATTCCCTTTTTTAGGAGGGTTTGGAGATCCCCCTCTCATGCTTTTTTTTCAACCTTGCGCCCTGGGATATGAACTCCCCCCTGATCCCCGCCTTATTCCCTTTTTTAGGAGGGTTTGGAGATCCCCCTCTCATGCTTTTTTTTCAACCTTGCGCCCTGGGATATGAACTCCCCCCGATCACCGCCTTATGCCCTCCCCATATGGACACCAGTCCTACATCATCCATTGAGTTCTCAGCAAAGTACAGGGAAATAGATTCTGATATGCGCGTCAACATCACTAAATCATCCAAGATGTTCTCATTCAGTTGCCAGGTTCAGGACCTGGCGTCAGGACAACAGATGTATAGAGAGGGATACCAGGGTGTGATCTGAGAGGATGATAAAGCCGATCGACGCACTAGATAGGGTCTCCAGAGAGAACTGATCCATCAGTAACAGATCTATGCGGGTGTATGCAGTATGGCCGAGTAGTAGCTGAAATCTTTGTCGGTGGGGTGGAACACCCTCCAGCAATCGACAAGATGGTGGGAGTGTAGGGATTTTCTGAAGTGTTTGAGGAAAGAGAGTGGATGGAACGCCCCATAGATGTGTCCATCCGGAGGTCTGGACTGACATTGAAATCTCCCCCCTCTCTAAAATTAGAGGGATTTTAAGAAGGAGTCTACGAAGGTGAGCTGTAGAGTGTTTGGTGCATACACGGTTGCAAAAGTGAATATACAGCCTAGAATGGTGACTTTAATTAAAACTTATCTGCCATTGGAATCAATTAATTGGTTCACCAGGACAAAGGGGCATTGTTTATGTATGGCTATAGCAACTCCTTTTAGTCAGTGCAAAAGTGTGTCTCCTGTAATAAAAGAATTTATGAGGCGATCCCAAGCCACGGACATTCTACTATACCACTTTCAGGGAAGCCATATGGTACAGAGGTCATGGAGGTATCCCAAGTCCCCGTGAGGAGGGAGAAGAGACCTGCAAGTGATTGATCCATGAATCAAGGAGTGCTCAGAAAATAGAAAACAAACATAAAGACCTAGAAAACAAAGAACCATCAAGACATACACTACATTCAAGGGGAACTTTGCCGTAAGGGCATCCCAAAGTATCTAACCACTACTAGTCGGGCATCTCCACTCGGCCATCTGGCCAAAATAGAGTGTAGGTCAGTGAGTAGCGTGGGGTCCCAAATATGGGACATAACTCCTAGGAGTTGACATATGTGGGGAAAGTGGCACAGCACCAGGTGCAAGCTCGCCAGAGAGAAAAAACCCCATTCAGCATTAAGATCACAGCAGCACCAAAGATATGCAAACCCAAATCTCCACAGCAGTAGTAAAAATTGAAATAGAACCCGGGGGGGGGGGGGGCTGTGGGCGTGTAGGGAATGGGATCTCCGGTGAGGATCTCCAATCTGGAACATCAGTGGTGGGTAAGCCCAAGGGTTACAGGAACTGCGGCAGCTCATCTTTATTGCGCAAGATGACTTGGCAGCCATCTTTGGTCATGACAAATTAAAAGGGAAACCCCATCTGTAGATCTGCAAAAAAGGACAACTTTGCGCTGTCAAAATCCACGTGGCAGACATCTCTGATGTGATACATTATACATTCCTTCAGGGAATATTTGTGTAGCATGCAGATGCCATCCCTTGGCTTGTCTGGGTCATCCGAAAGTGGACGGAGGGCTCTATGAATGTGGCCTATTTCTATATGATCAGGGGCTTCATGGCCGAGAATCTGTTTGAAAAGGCCTTGCAGGGAAGGAAATATATTTGCCTGGGGCCAGTAGATTCTGGCATGCCTCTAATGCGATTGTTAACTCTGTGACTTCTATTCTCAAAATCATCCATCTGATCTATTAAAGAGTAATGCCGCGTACACACGGTCGAACTGTTTGACGTACTTAGTCCGTCATACAATCCGACGGACAATCCGGCGTACTTTCCACTGAACGGACTTGACCACACACGGATACACAAACAGTCCGACGAAAGCTTGCGCGATGACGTACAGCACGTACGACGGGACTAGAAATAGGAAGTCCAAGACACAGCAAAGCCCTGTAAATCCTTTCTGGGCATGCGCCATTCTTAGTCCGTCGGACTAGCATACTGACGACCGTATTGTCCGCTGAAACCAAAGTACGACGGAAAGATTTTTGGAAAAACCGAAATTCTTAGTACTCCGGACTGCACGCTGAAAAAGTCAGCTGAAGCCCACACACGAGCGGATTGTCCGCTGAAATGTGTTTCAACGGACTAAGTACGTCAAACAGTTCGACCGCGTGTACGCGGCATTAATCCGTTGGTCCTGGGTCTTGCAGCATTCATGAAGTGCTTGCAGGGCAGGGGTAACCACTTCCCATTGTGACTCCAATTCCTCCACTCTGCCCCCAATGTGTGCTGTATCAGCCTGCAGTGCCTCAATGTCCTGTCTAAACCCTGTGGGCAAATAGCTCCAAATCAGCTTTAGTGGGGAGGGAGAGAATAAGGGTCAGCAAATCCTTGTCCCCCATGTCATCTCCCGCCACTGAGGGAGGTATTGGGCTGGCTGAGCTGGAGGGTGAGGTGGGGGAGGAAGATGGGAGCTGTGGAGAGGGGATAGGAGAGGCTGCATATGTGGCCTGGTATTTGCCGGTCTGCGGCATCTTGGAAGTCCCTGCTGTGGCGGGGCAAGGTTTTTTAAAGTACTGGTCCAGGGATCCAGCACAGGCATGGTTTGGTGCTGAAATCCCCCCAGGAGAACTGCTGTGGGTGCGATATCAGTGGTGGGTTCACAAAGCTCCTGTAACAAGTGTCCTCACACGCTTATGCCGTGGCCATGACCCCCCCCCCCCCCCCCCCCGCGTACTACAAAGTTAATTAATGTTGGTGGTGTTGTAATGTGGCTTTACCCCTTAAGAACTGTCAAATGGCACTCCAGACATTCAGCCTTAGTTGCCTTAGTTTAGTTTGCCTTATGCCCCGTACACACGACCGGACTTTTCAACATCAAAAGTCTGACTGAATGATTCCGGCAGACTATTCGATCGTGTGTGGGCTGCAACGGACTTTTGATTCGCAAAAGTCTGACAGACTTTATAAATGGAACATGCTTCAAATTTTTCCGCAAGAACTCTGCCGGACCCAGTTCCTACCGAGAAATCCGCTCGTGTGTACGCTAGTCCGACGGACAAAAACCGACGCTAGGGCAGCTATTGGCTACTGGCTATGAACTTCCTTATTCGAGTCCAGTCGTACGTCATCACGTTCGAATCCGTCGGAGTTTGGTGTGATTGTGTGTGGCCAAGTCCGCTCATTCGGAAAGTCCGTCAGAACTCTGTCAGAACTCCGGCAGAACTCCTTCGAAAGTCTGTCGGACATAAGTCTGGTCGTGTGTACGCGGCATTAGTTTACAGCAGAGCAGGGTTTTTCTTTCATCGGGTCGGCGGTGGTGGCGGTATCCTGATTGACAAATTGACAATGTATCTACATTGGTGGACATTGTTTTTTTTGCTTTTTTTAATAAAGGAATTGTCAAAAACTGTCTCTGTGTTTTTATTACTTTTTGAAACTTTTTTGGTGAATGGGTAGGGGTACTAATTATCCAATACTTATTCACATGGGGGGGGGGGGCAGGATCTATGGGCCCCCTTGTTAGAACCAACATGTCATACCTACCTGCTCTGTGCAAAGGTTTTGCACAGAGCAGCCCCGGTCCTCCTTTTCTGGAGTGCTCTGGCCCCCTCATCAGTCCTGACTCCTCATCGGGTGTCCCCATGGAGAGCCTCTTTCCCTGGGGGCACCCATGCCGAGTGCTCACGAGTACCGCTACTGCGTCCATTGACACAGACAGCAGGACTCGGCCCCGCGTCACTGGATTTTATTGACAGCAGCGGGAGCCAATGCATAGAGTGCATTAAGGTGAAAAACCATGAAGCCTTACAACCCCTTTTAAAGCATAAATGTAAAGAGTCCTGTCACCATCCACTAATCCAAAATGCCTTAATTATCAAGAATCGGCTGCAAGCGTTAAACATTCCTCATATATCATGCAAATGTGGATAAATAAATATATACGCTACGCTTTTGAAAGTGGTACACTATAGCAGTGTAAAAAGAAACATATAAAAAAAAACTCCAATCGGGAAAAAAAAACGTCTTTCCGAACAGTGGAAAGTGACAATTTGCAATAAATGAACACCTAAAAATAAATATAAATATTACACATATATTAAAAATAAAAGATGTGTATATAAAAGCATAAACAATTATGATAATAGATATAAAGTGCTACTGTGCAAAGAGGTGCAATTCCCACTTTTATGATCCTGCATAGATTATCAGTGGCCCACTAATGCATAAAAAAGTGCTCCTGTGCATAGCATCTAGTATTATATAATATATCAATATTGCATTGCTGGGTTGTTCAAAGAAGTGCTCCTGTACGAGTTTATGGTATCCAAAAAGAGTCTATCCAAATGTAATAAAGTTCATGCTATTACAAAGTTTATGCGATTAGTGCAATAAAGTTCATGCGATTATAAAATCCAGAACATGCCGTGGTGTTCCTCACTCTGGCACTCCCCTTAGGTATTTAATGCTCACCTCAGAGCGTGCGACCTTGCAACTAAGCGCAATCAAAACACGCATATGAACCACTTCTGGGCACTTGTAGTTACACCCTAATCCTGGACTCATCAGTATGGTACCTCAGTGAGTGTATAAAATAAAGACTTGATAGTGTAATAGAGTTTTAATGGTTTAATAAACAGAAATCAAAAAAGTCCCCCCAACTGGGGTACTCACATAGATTACGTGCGCCAGTGCACCACTCTATATCAGGTAAAACAATGGTAAATACCGGACTGGTATAGGGATGGTATGTTGTTCCTCTCTGTCAGATCAACAGTGCAAACATGCCATCCTGTCCCCTTCCCCTATGTGTCTCGATACAGGGGTTTCCGTATCTTCTTAAGGGGGAAATCTTTTAAAGCACTTTTGTTGAGAAAAAAAGATTCTCCTCTGGGTGATCTATGTACATTGCAAGAATTTTAACAAATTTTGTTGCAGATTCCTACCTTTGTTATTCTGAAGAAATCACTGTTTGTTCCTCTCTGCTCCTGTGCTGAGTTAGTCTAATGGGAGTGGTTTCCTTGTTATCAACCAGCTGCTGCAGCTGTAGGGCTCTAGAAAGGAAGCTCACCCCCCCCCCCCCTCCAAACGCATGCAGGAGAGCACAGAGCCACCAGCAAGAATTAAGTAAATTCTGGAAAGAGGCATATGTTGCTGAATGATAGGTATACTGTTTAACATTCGGGTGTTTCCACCATCATACATCTAGTAACCCATACATCTCTGCCGGTTGTGACAAGGGGGAGCTGAATCGGCATTAAATCTATCTATGCAAGGATCCGGGGTCTGTCACACATAGCATGAAGAACCGCATATCTCCCCTCTGGGTCTAGTAGGGTTACCACCTGTCCAGGATTCACCCGGACAGTTCGGGTTTGGAACCATGCGTCCAGGTTTCAGACTGCCTGAAACCCGGACACATTATTCAGACTGGACCATGGCTTCCCAGCAGGGTTACTGGCTGCAGTTATCTAAGCTGAGAGTGTCTGTTACACCCTCTTTCACACTGCCTAAAGCCAGCACTCCCCCCCCCCCCCCCAAAAAAACACACACACACAGACAGGAAAGGAGAGACGGCTTGATCTGTATCTCTTACTCTCTTAATTGGAAGTCCAGCAGCCTCAGATACATCTGGGTGAGAGGTGCTGACTGCCAAGGGGTGACTGAGCTCCCCATCCATCCCTGTCTGTGACTGAAGTCTCCCCTCTTCTCTCTCCTGCCTCTGAGAGAGTACACTTAGGTAAATCAGGGTTCTCAGAGCACCCTTTACATCAGAGTTCTCCTTTACACCAAAGGGCACAGTGTTCCTTCTTACATCAAAGTCCTCTTCGTACATCAGAGTTCTTAGTGTTCCCCCTTAATTCAAGGTTTCCAGAGCATCCCTTATGTTAGAGTCCCCAGAGTTCTCCCTTACATCAGAGTCTGCAGAGTCTCCCCTTACAATGAAAGGGAACTCTGCAAGTTCAGATGTAAAAGGGGAACTCTGTGGACTCTGATGTAAAGGGGGACTATTGTTATTAATGTCATATGATTAGAAATGTTATTTAATAGCAAAATATATCTATAGTTTATACTATAAAAAAAAAATGCTGTGCACCGATAAAGTTTTCGGGTTTGACTTGAAGAAAAGGTAGCAACCCTAGGGTCTAGGTGAAGATCCAGTAGGGTAAACTGGAGGGATTTGTGGACCAGAACGCTGACACCCCTAGAAAATGCGGAGTAGGTGGAATGGTAGTAGGACCCCACCCAGGGTTTCCGGAGGGCCAGGGTTCTCCTGCAGTATGCAGATTTGGGGCATGTACTTCTTGATATAATTAAATACCAGCAACCTTTTGATCTTAGAGTTCAAACCACAAACTTTTCAAGATAAAATGGTTAGTGGAGCCATCATTGCGTTCTAGAACACATCTGGGGATATCGGATCACTAGCAGCAATGCACAGATATATACTAGCATTACATTAGGCAGTTCAATAATAAGTGGTAGGTCAATACAGTTAGATAGAGATCCTCTGCCACCTAGTGGGAGGAGAGCAAAACCACACAGCTGGAGCTGACATAGAAAGCAAGTAAAAGAAAAAAAAAATTAAAAATGTAACCTGAAGAGAAGTGTCATACACCATAGAAACCTCCATCCCCCAACCCGGCCCCCCCCCTCGAACCTCAGTTTGCCCCCCCCCCAAAACATGAAGAAGAAAACCAGGGCAACTGCCAAGAAGTTTTGTGTAAAATGGAACACCAAGAGTGTCTTAGTCCTGACACCTAGAGTCCAGCTGGACCCTGAAATCATGGATAAATGGTCCCTGCAGACCAGCAATTCTCCCTTGAAGTTCTGTGGGCACAAGCTTAAACTGGTTTCTAACTTATGAAGGCGCGGTATCCCTCCTCTCTCCACCGTGTACTTCTGAGCTATTAGGGCTCTTCAAGGTGTCCATGGAGCTGGGTGTAGGGTAAACTTCAGTCCAGGATCACGTGCTCAGTCAGTGTATAGGCTCGTAGCCCTTAGCATGGCACACACGGAGTAGGAGGGACCCAACCATAACTCTTGGGAAACTTTAGCAAAGCAAAAGGATATAGAAGGAACCAAAGCCCTCGGTGGGGGCAGCTTACAAACAAGATCATCCTCTGGGCAGGGTTTCCAGCTATTACGAAGCGTTTTCGGGGGAGGTAAAGAACCAGACTGTCTCACCATCTTGTACCCACAGCCGAGCTGGGAACAGCATGCTATATTCGATATTTTTCTTCCTTGGGTTGAGCTTGACTTGGACAAACGATCATCGGAGCCTTTGAGTATCAACCGAGTAATCGGGGAAGATCATGAGCTTTGCTCCCTTGTGGTGTAGGGTATCTGTCTTCCTGGCTTACCTGAGAACCAGATCACGGCCTCTAAAATTCAGAAGATGGAGGATGAACATGCGTGGAAGAGCTCCCGGGAAGCAGGCATTCTATGTGCCTTTTCCACCACAAAAAATTGTGAGAATTACGCAAGTGGTAGGAGGGCATGCAAAAGGTGCTCTGTGAAGGCAGTGGGGTCCGAGCCCTCCACCCCTCAGGCAGTTCCACTATACAGAGTTTGTTCCTCAGATTACGGTTTTCTGCATCCTATGCCCTATTTTCAAGGGTTTGAATTTTGGTGTGTAGTGTGCGGAGGGATGATCTCGCAGTGTGTCCTCTGAGTCCCCCACCCGACACTCAGCCTCGGTCAGCCTGGCACGGAAGGTGTCCATGTCTCGCCGAATAAGGCTAATATCCAGCTGCATCAACTCAATTTAGCCCATGAGTGTAGACTGACAGGTGGCGATCGCCTGCATGAGGGCAGTAAAATTAACCTGCTTGGATATTGCAGGGTCTGGGTCGTCTCTGGGACACCATGTGTGTTAGTGTAATGGTAAATGGTCACGGTCTGGGCTTGGGCTTGGTTTTTAGCATTCTGGAGGACTTGTGGGAGGTCGAGTTACCGTTGCCCTTGGTCATCCCAGGCTTGCGCTTATTCTCAGTGGATGTAACAGGATTTGAGCTCTGTCTGCAAGGAAACAGTCGTAGAAACCCAGCTCACTCGATGTGTGTCCGCTCAGGTGGCCATCTTGGACACCCACCCCACCCGCGGTCCACCATTTAGTGATGCCTGGTGTAGAGTTATTCACATTAAGGTCATCACAAAGGATAAGGGGCATTCTTTATGTCTGGAGGGAAAGAGATTTAACCTCCAAATACAGAAAGGCTTCTTCATTGTAAGAGTTGTGAAAATGCGGAATGGATTCAGCTCAGGGCTCACATAGATCCCCTCAAGAGCTGGGGTTCTGGTCAGCTCAGTATATTGCTTAATCAACTGAAAAATCTTGCGAGCTACCATTCCACTAACCTAAGGATCCAATAAAACAACCCTCATGTGTGAGGAGGTGTCTTGATTACTTTCAGCTGCCAGACACACTCATATAAACACACTCATATAAACTGTGTTGAAAAAGATAAATAAAATAAACCTGTGCCGCGCTGTGTATACCTTTGTGCAAATATTAATATCCAATGTGCCAATACATGAAGTGCAAATATATATATATATAGTGACTATGAATGTACTATCTGTATTATATATAGTTCTCTTTATGGCAACCTATATGTTAGCAAATGCTAAACCAGACAAGTGTCTCTGCACACATATATAAATGATTGAATATATTGCAAATATAAAAAAAAAATACACATCAAACAATCTTAAACATTGTGCTGTGCACTCAACCGCAATACACAATCTACAATATAAGTGCTAATAGAAGACACTTCTTCAGTGTTATATAAATAATAAATAAATAATTGGATATGATTAGTGCTAATATCATAGGTGTAAATAATGTCCATATAGGTATAATATATAGCCAGTGCTCCAAAACAAAATCCACAGTGATATGTGACTTTACTTCACAGTTTTAAATTTTCAGTGACTTCCCACACGTGCTCCCCCCATCCCCCCGTGTGTCTGTGCTCACCTCAGAAATTTTGACCTCACACCTAAGTTTGGTCAAATATATGCAGTAGAACCAACACTGGGTTCAGGGTTAGTGGACTCTGTGGAATGCCAATCTCCCCACTGTGGATGTCCACGATAGATAGATAGATAGATAGATAGATAGATAGATAGATAGATAGATAGATAGATAGATAGATATTATAGTAGAGAGGTGACCCCGTGTCATTAGTACCTTCAGCCTGGCTCTTACAAAGACAGGCATGATGATTGCACTCCCAGGGGTGGACTGACAACTCATGGGGCCCCCAGTCAATCAGAGATTATGGGGCCACATGGTATATACAAACACACACACACACAGTATACAATCACACAGCATACACACACATGTTTATATTGGCTGAGAAGGTACTGGAGAGGTGGGGCAGCTATAATCTCAGGATTTTTAGACCAAAAGGATGTCAGTAAGGGACATTTCAGAGACAGATGTAAAACTGAGGCTAGCAACCCTGATGGGGCCCGCTAGTGGCATGGGGCTCTTGGGAAGTGCCCGAGTGGCCCAATGGTCAGTCCGCCTCTGTGCACACCTGTGGGTTGGGTGTATATTCCACTCAGGAAGAGAGCTCAGGGCTCACACTTGGGAACAGCTCCACCCTACAGGCAAGTGGCCTGGTGTAGGAGTCGGGAGGGCTTTCAGGTGGAGATGGTTCCACGAAAGAGAGACAGGTGTGTATGTATGCAGGAGGCAGATGTGGCCTGCGACCAAGCAGCATGCAGCTGAGCAAGTAAGCTCCAGGAGGGAGTTTGACTAAGCAAGAGTGAGTGAGCCAGGAGGCTAAAGTTTTTCTTTTTTACAATGATGGTGGAACCCCCTGCGAGGGAAGACTTTCTGTGAAGTTTGTTTCATTTTAATAAAACTGGTCTGTCATGCCCTTAAAAAATATAGTCTGGACTGACCGGTGTTCCTGAAAATGAATAAACCAATTGAGCATAATCACCCCAGATCGTTATAATGTATAGATTATATATATAATTGAGGGCATCCACAGTGGTGGGATTGGCATTCCACAGAGTCCACTAACCCTGAACCCAGTGTTGGTTCTACTGCATATTTTTGACCAAACTTGGGGGGGGGTCAAAATTTCTTAGGTGAGCGCAGACACACGGGAGGGGACACGTGTTTGGAATCACTGAAAGTCACATATCACTGCAGATTCTGTTTTGGAGCACTGGATATATATATATATATATATATATATATATATATATATATATATATATTATACCTATATGGCACTAATCATATCCAGTTATTTATTTATGGTTTATATAACTGCAAAAGTGACTTTTATTAACACTTATATTGTAGATTGTGCTGTGCATTCAACCGCAATACACAATGTATAAGATTGTTTGATGTGTATTTTTTTTTTATATTTGCAATATATTTAATCATTTATATATGTGTGCAGACACTTGTATGGTTTAGCATTTGCACATTTAGACAGTTTAGACATTAATGGCTGTGTGTTGAGTTATTTTGAGGGGACAGCTAATGTACACTGTTATACAAGCTGTACACTCACTACTTTACATTGTAACAAAGTGGCATTTCTTCAGTGTTGTCACATGAAAAGATATAATAAAATATTTACAAAAATGTAAGGGTGTACTCACTTTTGTCAGATACTGTACATGGGATACTTTCAGCTCCATTACAATATTAACCACACTGTAATAGTCTGAAAGAGACCAGTAAAAATAGAGCCAGAGCTGGCACCGCCAGCCATAACTCCCATAGTTTAGAAAATGTATTCGTTGTGCCCCTATTGCGGTAAATCTGTTGTTCCTTCAAGAAGGTATAATTTACCTGGAGATGCCATTCCTCGAATGAGGGGGGGACTGGGAGACAACCACTCATAGCAATGCTTTTTCACGCTATAAACAGTAATCTGTTAATTGGTATTAATATCTCAGGTGAAAAGAATCTCCTCATCATGTTAACCCAATGAGCAGATCTTACGGTATGATCCAGGTCAATGTGGGTATGAAAAGCACCATTAATTGTGTTCACCACAGTTTGCCAGTATCTGACCAATTTGGGGCACTTTCAAAGCATATGGAGTAAACTGCTGGATATTGTTGGCATGGTGAGCACTCCTGGTTGTCCCGCCTGCCCCACTTAAATAACTTTAATGGAATCCTATATGTTCTATGTATAATAAACAATTGGGACAAGTATGGGAAGATGATAGGGATACAGAGGGCACCCTCTCTAAAATAGTTTGCCAAGCATCATCTGATAAATCAACCGGGTCTTTTTACCACCCTCTCCTGCCTGGACTCAGAAATATTTTGATAATTTAATGGTTCTTCATGAATTAGAGTTTTTAAGAGTTGTCTAAACTGTTGGTTTATATGAATATTTGTTTATTATAGTTATTATTATTATTATTTAATGTATGAATATTTTTAGAAGTAATATTAATATTACATAACTGAAATGTTGTTATGAAATTAGAGGGACCTACTTGTCACATGCTATTAAGGCTATGTGGATATAGTGACTGCAGTACTGATTTTGATGAGCATTTTTAGCTTTCTGAAGAGAAAGCAAAGAACTGTCTGCTAAATGTTTAATTCAGTCAAACATAAAAATGATTTGGAGCTGTAGGTTTTGAAGATAAGATGGAAGATTTATTTTTTCTCTTCTCTTCAGCCATTCAGCTGTGAGTTTCGTTTGAACTTTTTAATTTCAGGAAGAAATGTATTTTTTAGCCTTTCATTCCTGTTGGAATGTATGATCTATCTGCATAACTGAAGTTATTTTGTTATGAATTTACAGACGGGCTTACTTGTTGCATGCTATCAAGGCTATGTGGATATAGTGATCGCGTTATCTCAGTGTCCTTACATTGATGTCAACTGGCAAGATAATGATGGGAATACATCTCTCATAACAGCCGCACAAGCAGGTAGGTATTGCTTCCTTAGGACTAATGTATTCCCTGCTTCCAGTAACAGTTAATACTTCATATGGGAATTAATCACAAACTTAACACTTTATTTATCAAGTTTCTCATCAATCAAAATATTTTAACAAAAATATTAGAGAAACTGTAACATTAAAGCATTTGAAAGTCAAAGGAATAAAAATGAAAGCTTGCGAAGAATGTTTAATCTTCATGAAGAGTACAACATTGAATCTGTGAATTACATAAGGTAATATCCAAGTTTGAATATTAACCACTTTCAGACCGGACCATTTTGCTGGCTTAAGACCAGACCACTTTTTGCGATTCGGCACTGCGTCACTTTAACTGACAATTGCGCGGTCATGTGACATGGCTCCCAAACAAAATTGACGTCCTTTTTTTCCCACAAATAGAGCTTTCTTTTGGTGGTATTTGATCACCCCTGCGGTTTTTATTTTTTGCGCTATAAACAAAAATAGAGCGACAATTTTGAAAAAAACTCATCATTTTTTACTTTTTGTTATAATAAATATCCCCCAAAAATATATAAAAAAACATTTCTTTCCCTCGGTTTAGGCCGATACATATTCTTCTACATATTTTTGGTAAAAAAAAATCGCAATAAGCGATTGATTGGTTTGCGCAAAAGTTATACCGTTTACAAAATAGGGGATAGTTTTATGGCATTTTTATTAATAATTATTTTTTTTACTAGTAATGGTGGCAATCAGCGATTTTTATTGTGACTGCGACATTGTGGCAGACACATCGGACATTTTTGACACATTTTTGGGACCATTGTCATTTATACAGCAATCAATGCTATACAAATGCATTGATTCCTGTGTAAATGACACTGCCAGTGAAGGGGTTAACCAGGGGGTGTCAGTATAGGGGTTAAGTGTTCCTAGGAGCGTGTTACTAACTGCGGGGGGCTGGGCTTTGTGTTAGTGAACACTGATCAGCAGAGATCAGCGTCACTTGTTGCTAGGCAGAACGGGGAGATTCCCCGTTCAGCCGCCCCGTGAGATGATCGCGGGTATTCCCGCGGCGATCGAGTCCGCTGGACCCGCGACTGGACTCAGGGGGGTCCCCGACCGGCATGCGAGCGCGCCGCCGGTGGCGCGCACGCGATGGCAGGGCAGCATTTAAAAATGGACGTACCTGTACGCCAATATCCCGTGCCATTCTGCCGACGTACATCGGCGTGCACCGGTCGGGAACTGGTTAAAAATGGTGATGATATAAACACTCACACAGACACAACTTCAGAAAATTCTGAAAATACATACATACCTTCACACAGGTTGAACTGGATAAACCGGTGTTTTCATTTACTCATACAAACTACCGTGTTTCCCCGATAGTAAGACACCCCCGATTGTAAGACGTATCGGGAGTTTCAGAGGGGTCGGCTAATATAAGCCGTACCCAGAAAGTAAGACATATGTCTTACTTTCTGGGAAACACGGGGGTATTGCCGCCTCCAGTGGCGTACTAAGAGTGGGGCGGGGGGTGCGGGCCGCACCGGGTGCCACACCCTGGGGGGGGTGCCAGGCCAGCGCCCTCCCCCTCCGACTGAAGAGACAGCGCCGTTCTGATCAGTCTCGGGCAGCGGCTGTCACTCACAGCCGAGCAGAGTGAAGCCGCCTCCCCCTCCTCTTGTATGGCTACACAGTGCTGTCCATGAAGGAGAAGGAGGGGTAGGCGGCTTCACTGAAGCCGCCTCCCCCTCCTCCTCCTCCTCCATACACAGCACTGTGTAGCCATACAAGAGGAGGGGGAGGTGGCTTCACTCTGCTCGGCTGTGAGTGACAGCCCCTGCCCGAGACTGATCAGAACGGCGCGACGCAACCACAGAGAAGGGGATTATTGCGCCAGGTCCCGGATCACTGCCGACAGGTGTCACTGGCTCTGTGTCCTCCCGGTACAGGTCAGTGCTGGTCATACAGAGAGAGACCAAGGAGGGGGAGGGGGGGTGTGAAGAGATTCTCTGCAGCTCTTATTATGTAACCGCAAGATGCAGCTGAGGAGGACTACAAGTCCCAACATACCGGGCTGTGTGGGCTTACAGTTCTCCTCTGCTGAGCATAGCAGCTTTGTATGCTTGGACTTGTAGTCCTCCATAGTGCAGCCTTGCATGCTGGGACTTGTAGGCCTCCTCTGTAGTACAGTGCAGCCTTGCATGCTGGGACTTGTAGTCCTCTGTAATGCAGTGCAGCCTTGCTTGCTGGGACTTGTAGTCCTCTTCTGTAGCGCAGTGCAGCTCTGCATGCTGGGATTTTTTTCCAATATAAGACATACCCCGAAAGTAAGACATAGTGGGGCTTTTGGGGATAAAAAGAAAGTAAGACACTGTCTTACTTTCGGGGAAACACAGTATGTAACTATGTGGCTGAACTAGGGTTTTGTAGCGTGGAAGAATTTGTTTTCTCTCTTGAGTAAATATTCTTTTTAATGCATGTCCGTGATCTACTAGGATCCCCAGATTTTAAAAGGTAGATCTGTCAAGAACAGTCTTTCATAAACCCATGGTGGTTATTACTACTAATGATATTTTTTTACATTTGCAAATTCTTGAATATAGCCCCATACCATTACTTCAAATAGTGTACATGCTATTGATGTTAGGGCTGTCTGGTCTGTAGTACCCAGTTATATCTCAGCACTGTTTTGCATACTGGTATTATCGATACTGGTACGTATCGATAAATATACACCCCCTTGGAGGGGTGGAGCCATGATTCGTGGTGTTTCACAGTTAGAGACCTACTGGATATATACGATCCGATCCCATTTCCCGTTTGGTTTAAATATAGAATGGGACATTAATGCGTTCATCAATGATGGGTAGGTTAAAAAATGGCCTTATGTGAACATAGGTTTTTCTGTATATTTTATTTTCTGTGTAGCTGCTATTTATGTAATGTATGGTTCCTGGGATAGAATTCTATCTGCCTTTTGTGTCAACGCATTGGTTTCTATGTGCCTACTGACATACAGTAAATTATGGTGTGTCTTATATGCCCATATGTGTATTACCATGTATATATTTATTCTTGGTAATTTCTGGGATTTAAGGTCCACTTTACTGAGTTTGTGGTAAAAATCTTTTTCCTGAAAGGCTCCATGGCAGCATACGTGTGGGTAGCCCCGCCTCCACGATTACCCAATAGGACCCAACTCCCATAAATCTTTGCTCCTGGCCACTATCAGTGTTCCTTTTTTGTCCTCCCCAGTAGGACCAGATGGTTTCTTTCCTGGAAATAAAACTTCACGACGATCGATTGGCTGATTGACTGAGAAATTTTCCTCCGATAGGCCCTGACTGTTAAGCAGGGTATGGAGAGTATTTGCAGAGTAGCGCTGAAGAAAGGATTTCCTACCTGAGTGCGCACGGTCTGTGTCCCGTTGTTATGGGTGACCATTATCTGCTGGAGGTATGGCGTGTGTGTTCCAGTCCGTTCGGCCAGGTGATCGTTGGTGGAGTGGTGAGCCTTTTATCTATCCATGGCAGCATTGTATTTGTGTGTATTTCTTTTGTTTGTCTTGCGGTCTCCTCCATGCCGTTTGCGTTCGCTTCCGCGTTCCAGCAAACCTCTCTCCTACTTCCGGGTTATGCAGGCGTTCTGCGCATGTGCGAACCCGGTATGAGACCGAGGCTTGGTTCCCGCGCATGCGCGCGAGCGCCTCGCGTCTGACGTCGGCGATGACGTCACGGGCGCCAAATTTAAAAGGCTTTGGAAGCTGTCAGAACCCTGGGAATGTTTGCAGTGGTCGCAGCGACTTCCCGGGGCTGTCAGCGCGGCGGTTTAAGGTAAGAGCGTGTCCCTTAGGCTGGGGAAATGCTTTTTAAAAAAAAAAAAAAAAAAAAAATGTGTGTTTTATTTTTCTCTTTAGTTGCAGTGTTTCTTAAACTGTGGGTTTATTGTGAATATGGACGCCTTACTGCCTCCTAGTGGCCAGCCCGCTCATGTTAGGTAGGTCTTTAGTATTTATGCTTTTTATATATTGGAGAGAGTGTTTGGCATAGGTAGGATTGACTGTATATCCTTTTCTCTCTCTGTCTGTTTTACCCTTACAGCCCTTCTGGGTCTGATCCACAACCTAACACTTCTAGACGCAGTGGATCATCAAGATCACACCGCCATAAATCCTCCTCAAGATCTAGCCAGCATAGGTCAAGATCTGAACAGCATAATAAGAATTATTCTCACCCCCCTGCTGCTCACTCCAGCAAGCGTACGGAAAAATCATGCTGGGGGTGCAGGATGCCTGTTCCTTCGGACGTATCCTTATGCGATCATTGCTTCTCCAAAGCTGCAGATGAAAGGGATGATGCAGACCAGCGTTTGGAGTCAATAGTAAGACGGGTTGTGAAGGAGTCTCTGCAGGAGAGGGACGCTCTACAGCTGTGTGAATCCCCGTCAGAATTATTGGCTCCTCCACCTGGAGAGAACCCATTGCAGGAGACATGGGAATCCTCTCAGCCAAGCCGCCTATCTGCTCCCATCTCAGATAGTGAATCTGACTGTGAGGATCCTGGTTTAGGTTTTGACTATGGACTGGTGCCTTCATTGGTCAAAGCAGTGAGAGAGGCTCTGAAGTGGGAAGACCCTGTTACTTCCCCACCAAAGCAGAGAAAGTTCTTTAAACAGCTCAATAAGGAGCGACAATTTTTTCCCTTCCTTTCAGAGTTGGGTGACATTATTACCGAGGAATGGAGCAAGGTGGATAAAAAGGGTTCCATGCAGTCAAAAATCCTGAAATTATATCCCTTTAAAGAAGAGGATGTGAAGCACCTGGAGTCAGCACCACTGGTGGATGCAGCGCTCATGCGTTTGGTGAGATATGTAACCCTACCCTTAGAGGATACGGTATCCTTTAAAGATCCTTTGGAAAGGCGGATCGATTCAGACCTTAAGAGGATATATCTGACTTCTGGAATGGCTTGCAAACCAGTGCTTGCAATGGCAGCGGTATCCAAGGCCATAGAATCCTGGGCTGATTCTGTAGAGGAATTCCTGAGGGGTATTTCTATTGAATCAGCAAAAGACTCCCCTATTCAAGAAATCAGGATGGCGTCTGCCTTTTTGGGGGAGGCATCTATTGATGTTATCCGCCTGATATCTCGGGATATGTTAGCAGCAGTCTCAGCTCGCCGTGCGTTATGGCTCCGTCCATGGCTGGCGGATCCAGCATCCAAACAGGCCTGGTGCCGTATTCCCTTTGAGGGGTCATCTTTGTTTGGTAACAAGCTGGATACTGCCATATCCCGGGCTACAGGTGGGAAATCTGGGTTTCTTCCCCAGGACAGACGTCTTCAAAATCAAAGGCGTCCATTTCCTAGAAGACAAGGCCCTGATCGTGCCAGGGAGGCGCGGAGCTATAGACCTGGTCGAGAATTCTCAAGGTCATGGAGATCCAGGCAATCTTCTTTCAAAAATACCTCAAAAGGGGGTTCGTCCGGCAAGCAGGATTCCGCGAAATCCTTTTGAAATTGGGCCCGCTCAAACTTGTCAGGTGGGGGCTCGTCTTCTCCACTTCAGGCATGTTTGGGCGGCCTCAATTCGGGATTTTTGGACTGTAAAAACAATTTCCTCAGGTCACAAGTGGGGTTTTATCAGCACCCCAAAGCTAAGATTTATTCCCACAAATCTTCCAGAATCAAAAGAGAAGAAACAAGTCCTATTGACCTACGTGAACTCTTTACTGGATCAAGGCGCAGCCGTTCCCGTTCCAGAAGAAGAACGTGGAGAGGGCATGTATTCCCCTTTGTTTCTGGTTCAAAAGAAAAATGGCACATGGAGGCCGGTAATAGATTTGACCCATCTCAATTCCTTCATTCGCAAAGAGAAGTTCAAGATGGAATCTCTGCTTACCATCCAGCAGTCCGTGTATCTGGGGGACTGGATGATATCAGTCGATTTGAAGGACGCTTACTTCCATGTTCCCGTGGCAAAGGAGTTTCAACAATACCTCCGCTTTGCAGTAGGCATTCAACATCTTCAATTTACATGTCTTCCCTTTGGGTTAACAACGTCCCCACGGGTCTTCTCCAAAGTTCTTTTGGCAGTTGTGGCCTTTCTCAGAGTCAAAGGTGTTCGTCTCCATCACTATCTCGACGACCTTCTTCTGCTATCCCAGAACAAAGATCAGCTCTTGGAGCACAAAGACCTAGTCATCTCCACTCTACAGGAGTTCGGGTGGCTTCTGAACTTAGAAAAGAGTCACCTAGATCCAACTCAGTCTCTTGTTTTCCTAGGGGCGCAGTTCAACACAGCAGAAGGTACTATCGCCCTTCCAGAAGAGAAGGTTGGAGTCATACGAGACAGGATTCATGCAGCCCTTGCAGCATCCCATCTCTCGGCTCTCCAATGTCTGAGGGTGATTGGCACAATGTCAGCCACCATTCCCATGGTAAAGTGGGCCCAGTGGCACACTCGTCCCTTTCAGAAGGGGTTTCTACAACAGTGGGACTTATCCAGCCAGACACAGCGCATATTCCTCACTCCAGCCATGAGGACGTCTCTTCTTTGGTGGCTACAGGGGAAGAACCTGCGCAACCACCATTCAATCATTCCCATCTCATGGGTCACGGTAACTTCAGATGCCAGCAACCGAGGATGGGGCGCTCACTGCCTTTCGGAGGTCGCTCAGGGCAGGTGGACGTTTCCATCACAGAGAGTCGTCTCCAATGTTCTGGAGCTAAGAGCGGCCTTCCAGGCGCTTCGGTCATTCCATCATCTGACAGCGAATGCCTCGGTCATGCTAAGGTTGGACAACACAACCGCGGTGGCTTACGTAAAGAAGCAAGGGGGAACTCGCAGCTGGTCCCTGTTACAGGAGACGGAGCCAATAATGAATTGGGCTCAGAAGAATTTGTCCAACCTTTCTGCAGTCTACATCCCAGGGGTGCAGAATGTTCAGGCGGACTTCCTATCGCGTGTCGAGTTGGACAACAACGAGTGGTCTCTACACCGGGAAGTATTCGATTGGCTCCTGACCTTAGGATTGTCCCTGGAAGTCGACTTGTTCGCTTCCCCGTGCAATCGGAAGCTTCCGAAATATTACTCAAGGTTCAGGGATCCCCAGGCATATGGGATAGATGCCCTCACAGAACATTGGAAGTTTCAGACAGCTTACGCCTTCCCTCCAGTTCCGGTGATCCTGCAATTCCTTCGGAGACTCAGGTCAGAGAAGGCGGAGATTCTCGCAGTAATTCCTTTCTGGCCCAACAGACCTTGGTTCCCTCTACTGCTGCTCCTCAGTTATCAAGAGCCAGTTCCCCTGCCTCTCAGGTCGGATTTGCTATCTCAAGGCACAAGGTTACATCCATGCCCATCATGTCTGAACCTCAAGGTATGGTTTTTGAGAGGGAAAGGCTAGAAGCTCTTGGTTGTCCGGAAGAGGTCATCCCAACCCTTCTCAATTCCAGACGCGGGAGTACTAATAGGGTATATGAGCGTATATGGTCCAAGTTTTCGGCCCATATGTCCTCCAGAGAAAATTCTTGCAGTTCTCCAACAATACAAGACATACTAAGCTTTCTTCAAACAGGCCTTGATTTACCTCTAGCTATCAGTTCATTGAGAGTCCAAGTATCGGCTATTTCAGCCTTTACGGGTATTTCCTGGGCAAACCATGCACTGGTACAACAATTCTTCAAGGGAGCTACTAGGCTCAGACCCCAAAGAAAACCAAGGTTTCCTAAATGGGACCTCCCTTTAGTGCTGGATTTTCTCTCAAACCTTGGAAAGGATTCTACGGAGCCTCTGTCCATAAGGGATCTCACTCTCAAGACCATCTTCTTGGTAGCTATAACCTCAGCCAAGAGAGTTTCTGAGATTAGGAATCTAGGTTCGGAAGAACCCTTTCTGACTTTCTTTCCAGATAGGGCAGTATTGATTCCCATGTTGGGATCGCATCCCAAAGTAACCTCGGTCTTCCATGAGAATCAGGAAATTGTGCTTCCCACTTTCAAAAACTCAGAGAGTCAGGATGTTCATCCTCTGGACGTAGGACACGCGCTGAAACAATATTTGGAAGTCACAGCTCCCTTTAGACAAACGAAATTTCTTTTTGTTCTCCCTCATGGCAAGAATAAAGGATTGCAAGCTTCGGCTAGATCTATCTCTACCTGGATCATTCAGATCATTCAGAGGGCGTACAGAGCAAAGGGCTTGGCTCCTCCTGAGGCATTAACAGCTCATTCAACACGGAGTATTTCAACATCGTGGGCAGCTTCTCGCCATGTGGCGCCTGAAGTTATTTGCAGAGCGGCCTCTTGGTCTTCTATTAATACCTTTGTTTCTCATTACTGTGTAGAGCCAGCGGCTCTGTCTTCTGTTAATTTTGGTTTGCAAGTTTTGTCGGTTGACAATGCTAAATAAACTTTTGTTCTTTGCTCGACATTTTGCCCACCCGGGTGTGTTTGGCGAGTTATTTCCCACACGTATGCTGCCATGGAGCCTTTCAGGAAAACGGAAAATTTATATCAAATACTTACCGTAATTTTCCTTTCCTGATAGGCTCCATGGCAGCAGGAGTTCCCTCCCAAATGTCTGGAGTCGGCTAGTTACGGAACACTGATAGTGGCCAGGAGCAAAGATTTATGGGAGTTGGGTCCTATTGGGTAATCGTGGAGGCGGGGCTACCCACACGTATGCTGCCATGGAGCCTATCAGGAAAGGAAAATTACGGTAAGTATTTGATATAAATTTTCCGTTTTACTTAGTATAATCTGATATTTTTGACAAACATAATCTGGCATGTAATATTTTTGCCAAATTTAACCTGGCATGTAATATATTTGTTACGTTTGTTTATATTTTTTTATATTTTATTTTATTTCTCATATTTATTTTTGCTTTCTTGATATGAGGGTAGTGTATTAATCTTATTTATTTTTTCGCCTTTTCCTTTTTTCTTTTCTTTTTTCTTTTACCGTTCTTTGAGACCCGGAATTGTTATGGGTTTAGCTCGTAATGTGTGCGCTTCGGCGCACGTCCATTTGCGTTCCACCAGTAACCGGTAGTGGGGCGTGTCTATTGACATCATTTCTGGTGTCTGATGTATCCCCACATTAAAGTTTTATCTCACAAGGTGTGCGCTCCGGCGCACGTCCATTTGCGTTCCATCATTAACTGGCATTGGGGCGTTTCTATTTGACATCATTTCCGGCGTCTGACGTATCCCCACGTGGAAGCTTTATATGTGCGGTACGTTTCAGCCCCTGTCTGGTCATAGCCTAGCGTAGACCGGAAGTGATGTCTGAGTGGCTTTGGGTCGCCCCTCTGATTGGCTGATTAGTTTACTGTTAGCCATGACCCGGAAGTGACGTTTAGTACAAAGCGTCGCGGTCCTTAATATTTATTTTTCTGGGTCATAGAGCGATTTTAAAGTCAGTCATGACACTAATTATGGAAGGTTTTATTCTCAATATTTTGGGACATACTATTATGGGGTCGTTTATATGATAACGCGGCAACGAGGCGTGGAACGCACGCCGGACGCCATGTCAAACCGGAAGTAACATGCGGTGACACAGGCAGATTGAATTTTCGCCCAGATTGGTATGTCTAGTATATAAGTAAGTGGTCTGCAGTGGAGTAGTACCCCAGATGACGTCTTTTGAGGACGAAACGCGTCGGGACTCCTACTGCAGCTCTGTTTTTTTTTTTTTTTATATGATATAAGCGCTTGATTCATTGGATACATGTAAGTTCATTACTTATTTTATTAAATTTTTTTAAACGGATTTACACTATTGTGGCCCTCATTTCCTTTCTGTATGAGTTCTACAATGTGCGTTGGAGTTTAAAGCGGAAGATTTTCTCATCATTTGAGTACTTGATTGAAAATTCCCTGGAGAGTCTTTTATGTCGGATAGCTCTACATAAGAGTGTTCTAAGCCTGAGTGATCCTTCGAATATATATTCGTTTGGATCCATTTAATCTGGTAAGCTTACATCCTATTTGGTGATGGAAATGCCACAAGGTGTCTGCATGCGGTCTTCATAAGAAGAAGGTTGATGGTTCTTCTCCCGACTTCGGGGGTCTTGTCCCCCTCTTCGGTTCTTCTGCCGGGCCACCGCGCCTTCTTGTAGCTCTTTTACAGGCGGTGGCCCGGTCTTCTGTCGCCGCTGTCGTCGTCGCCGCCGCCGCCTTCCGTTCTTGTTCTTCTTCTTGTTCTTCTTCTTCTTCTCCTGGAGATGTTGACTCGACGATCTCTCCGGCCGGAATGCCAGGGACACGCTCCGCTGCCACTTATATAGTGACAATGGGGCGGTGTCACATGGTATATGTCACATGGGTTGGTCACATGGGTTGATGTCACATGGGGACTATGACATCGTAAGGGGGCGGGGTCACCATGTGACCAACCCATGTGACATATACCATGTGACACCGCCCCATTGTCACTATATAAGTGACCGCACAGCGCGGCTCTGGCATTCCGGCCGGAGAGATCGTCGAGTCAACATCTCCAGGAGAAGAAGAAGAAGAACAAGAAGAAGAACAAGAACGGCAGGCGGCGGCGGCGGCGGCGACGACGACAGCGGCGACAGAAGACCGGGCCACCGCCTGTAAAAGAGCTACAAGAAGGCGCGGTGGCCCGGCAGAAGAACCGAAGAGGGGGACAAGACCCCCGAAGTCGGGAGAAGAGGCCGGCGGCGGGGAGGAAGAAAGCCGGACTCCTCCGCTAGTAAAAGAGCTACACACAGATAGCGGAGGAGTCCGGCGAGAAGACCCCCGAAGACGGAAGACCCCCGGAGCTGTGCAATAAAATATTTTTTCCCCTGTGTTGTGTTTTTTTTTGTACTTTATTTCACAGGTGAATGGGTAGGGGTACATTGTACCCCATACTCATTCACATAGGGTGGGGGGCCGGTATCCGGGGGCCCCCCTTCTTAAAGGGGGCTCCCGGATTACGATAAGCCCCCCGCCCGCAGACCCCGACAACCAACGGCCAGGGTTGTCGGGAAGAGGCCCTTGTCCTCATCAACATGGGGACAAGGTGCTTTGGGGTGGGGGGGCCGCGCGGCCCCCCCTTCCCCAAGGCACCCCCCCATGTTGAGGGCACGCGGCCTGGTACGGCTCAGGAGGGGGGGCGCGCTCGCTCGCCCCCCTTTCCTGGCCGGCCGGGTAGCGTGCTCGGACAAGGGTCTGGTGTGGACTTTGGGGGAACCCCCACGCCGATTTTTTTCGGCGTTGGGGTTCCCCTTTAAGCCCATTCCAGGCGGCGGAGCCCGCGACGTCTCCTTCGCGGGCCCCGCCTACCTGTACACGCGCTCGAAATGGGCGGATTTGCCTCCTCCTTACGTGGGCGAGTCCGTTTCTGTAAAAGTATGTGATCATAATTCCCACCCCTCTCACCAGGAGGATTCGATTCCAGGGCAAAAAAATGCATACAGGTCTCATCAAAAGCATGAAAGAGGCCCATATGTCTGCTTATAGGTGTCTCCATTTTTTTAGCGCGCACCAGGGATACATGATCCCTGATGCGATAAAAAAGGGGCGCTTTGTCTTCCCTACATAGTAGGCCCCACAGTCACATATCATTATATAGACTAGCCAAGAATTTAGGTCTATACCTCTGGCCATTGGGTAATAAAATGTGCCTAGATGCAAGAAGGAAGCGGCAAAAATTACACCTATAGCAGGGTTTGCTGCCAGTTTCTTTGATCTTTGTTTTAACTACCGGGGCATAGTGGCTACGAACCAATCTATCACGGAGAGATTGAGACCGTCTATACGTGATTGATGGACAGTCACCTACAAACTTAGATATTTTGGGATCAGCAAGTAAGAGATACCAATACTTTTTTTAAATCCCACGTATCTATTTGTGCTGCCCAAAAATAACAGGTTATTATATATATTTGTTTTGTATTTAATTATGCTTAATTTTTTCCATTCTGGAAATAATGATTGCACCACTATATATGCACCTTATATCTAATAATCTTTTTTATGCGTTTATCCATACAGTATTACATATGTCAGTGATATTTAAAGCTCCTGAAGAAACTCATCTAGGAGTGAAACATGTCGAGCATTATACCATAATGACAGAGTTTTAAAACGATTCTTCGAAATCATCATGTACTGGATGGATTTGTATATGTGATGGTGTTTTTTTAAGCAAAATCTGTTAAACTTTTTTTGTCTGCAATAAATTTCTAAAACATTTTTATTCATAGTTTATTGTGTATGATCCCTACATGGTTCTTTCTATATTATGTAATTTACGATACCGTTAAAAGTCCCGTGAGGTTGGTTACTTCTTCCCATGTTCTATTTTTAATATTAAATATTTGGGATGTGGTATCGTTTTGTTTTGGTAGCTTCACTTCGTTATTTAAATTTTGTGAAGTTAGTCTCTCACCATTTTAGATTACAAATGCTTTCACTTAAAGTTTGTGCATTTCACCATTATATATAAGACTGTCAGGGCTGGGCTCAGCCCTTCCTTGTTTGAGCTGGCCGCTCAGCTGTCGGCTAATTGCCAGCTCCTGTCTCTCTCCACAGGTACCCAGCTGTTGATGATCCTGCTCGTCAGTCCTGCCTACTTAAGCCGTCCAGTCCAGAGGAGCTCTGCCTTCGCCTTGGTCACATCACTAGAAACTATCTCCTGTGTTCCTGTTTAAACACTGGCTTTGCTGATATCCCTTCTGGTTACAGATCCTGCTTGCTGTTCCACTACTTTGATCCCTGACTCCTGGCTTGGCTTACTATCCATTCCGGTTACTGAACTTTGGCTATGTTTTGACTATGTTTGTTCTTTTTACTTTTATTATTAAACAAGTGTGATTTAACTGTACTTCTGTCTCGGTATGATTTCATGGTTTCTGACAGTAGACAAAGGACAGGAATTCAGAAGATACAGTTAAGATACAGTTAATCCACTTGTTGGTAATATTTTTTCCAGGTTGAAGGAACTGGATCACTGCATGGATCAGTTCGCATGGCGTTACAAACGTTCCTGAGTCGCACGGCTCACCTGGAATCTCCCACTGTGGCTGCCCCGGTACAACCAATGTTGCAGGCCAACCCTGCTGCTGCGCCAGTCTCTGTGCAGGCACCTGACTTTAGTGTTACCTCTATAAGATGTATGTCTGGTTCTGCTCCGCTTCCCCAGTGATTTGGGGGCAATCCAGTCCAATGCAGAGGGTTTCTCAACCAGGTTGAGATATACTTTGAGATGCTGCCCCAGGCGTTTCCCACGGACAGAAGCAAAGTAGGTTTCATTATATATTTGCTTTCTAAGAGAGCCTTGGCCTGGGCAAACCCTCTATGGGAGACACAAAAAAAAATTATCTTGAGCTACCTTGAGCTTGTAGCTTCATTTAAAAGGGTATTTGATGTTCCTGCATGCCCTGCTTCTGCTGCCAAGTGCCTCATGTCCATTGAACAGAGTACAGGAACTATTGCCGACTATGCCATTGAATTCCATACTCTGGCAGCAGAGGTTGCTTGGAACAATGAGGCCCTTGTGGCTGCTTTTTCTCATGATCTCTCGGATACCATCAAGGATGAGATAGCAGCCCGAGATATACCCAATGAGCTGGAGCAGTTGATCACTTTTGCCATCCTCATTGACTCCAGACTCACAAAAAGAATCTCTTTTAAGGATCGCTTGTGGAAGCCTCCTGTATGTTTGTCTCCGAGCTTTGCAGTCCCACCCGTGCCTCCTGGTACCGAGTCGGTCAGTGAAGGTGAACCCATGCACTTGGGTTTCATACGCCTCTCTGCGGATGAGAGAAGATTGTGCCTTTATTGTGGCCAGGCAGGTCACAAGTCTTGTCCTACCTGTCCAGTGAATGCCCAAACCTTGAGGTCCTGTCATGAACAGACCTTAGGTGGCTTTGTTTCCTCCCCAGTTATACAGAAGGATAAGCCCCTGGCTTTGGTTACCCTTTCTTGGGCTTAGTCGTTCATCAAGATACAGGCTCTAATTGAATCTGGGGCTGCAGGCTGCAGCTGTGTGACACTCCACTTGCCATTGAGGCTCTTGATGGGAGACCTCTACAGCCTGCCCATGTAACTCATGAGACGGTTCCGCTGTCCATGGCCGTCTCTTCACCATGAGATAATCAAATTCCAAGTTATTGCCTCACCCAACCCCTCTTTTGATTGGCTCCATGCTGAAGTTCTCTCCTGGTCACCACAATGCAGTGAGACATGCCCCCAGAAGGTAGCCAAGGTCCTGTGCACCTCTTCACTCTTCTCCCTGCCAGAGGAGTACCGCGATTTTAGAGAGGTCTTTGACAAAGATCAAGCCGGTAGTTAGCCTCCACACCAGTTGTATTATTGCGCAATTGACCTTCAACTTAGTGCCATACCCCGTCGTGGCCATGTTTACCCTTTGTCAGTGTTGGAGGATAAGGCCATGGAGGAGTATGTTGCAGACTCACTTTCTTAAGGTTTCATCCGCAAATCCTTGTCTCCTGCTGGTGCTGGTTTCTTCTTTGTGAAGAAGAACAGTGGTGAACTGAGACCTTGTATTGATTATAGGGGTCTCAATCGTCTCACGATTAAGAATGCCTATCCGATTTAATTGATTACAGAGTTATTTGACGGCCTCAAGGGAGCAACGTTTTTCACGAAGCTTGATTTGAGAGGGGCATACAATCTCATGAGGATTAAGGAGGGCGACGAGTGGAAAACTGCTTTTAATACCAGAACAGGCCATTAAAGCCAAGAAGCAAGCAGGCAATAATAAGCAAACAATCAGTGAAGTAACTATTCCTGAATTGGATTCAGATGAATGAGGCTAACAGGGGCTTAACTACACTCTTTAGACTTTGATTAACCACTGGCCATCAGAGGTGGATCTTTGTCAGAAACCATGAAATCAGACCAAGACAGAAGTACACTTAAATCATACTTGTTTAATAATAAAAGTAAAAAGAACAAACATAGTCAAAACATAGCCAAATTTCAGTAACTGGAAATGATAGTAAACCAAGCCAGGAGTCAGCAACAAAGTAGTGGAACAGCAAGCAGGATCTGTAGCCAGAAGGGATGTCAGCAAAGCCAGACTTTAAAAAGGAACACAGGAGATAGTTTCTTGTGATGTGACCAAGGTGAAGGCAGAGCTCCTCTGGACTGCACAACTTAAGTAGGCAGGACTGATGAGCAGGATCAACAGCTGGGTAAATGTGGAGAGAGATGGGAGCTGGCCAGCTCAGAGAAGGAAGAACTGAGCCCAGCCCTGACATTACCCCCTCCTCAACGACCCCTCCCCCTTGGAGGACCACCAAGCTTGAAAGGAAAACGTCTATGGAAATCATGGAGGAAGACAGGGGCATGTACGTCTGAGGATAAGACCCAAGAGCGCTCCTCAGGACCGTACCCTTTCTAATGCACCAGGTACTGTATGCGCCCACGGAACCTACGGGAGTAAACAATGGACAGTACTTCATACTCCTCGTGTTTCTCAACCTATACAGCGTGAGGACGTCGTACTGAGGTGGTAAAGCGGTTGCAGACCAATAATTTTAATAAGGAGACATGAAATACATTCGAAATATGCATATTGGAAAGAAGGTTTAATGCGTAAACCACTGGGTAATCCTGCGAAGAATACGGAAAGGCCCAATAAACTGAGGTGCAAACTTCAGTGAGGGAACACAAAGTCGGAGGTTGCGAGATGAGAGCCAGACCCTGTCCCCAACCTGATAGGAAGGCACAGGCAGGCGTCTACGGTCAACATGGAGTCTATACCTATCATTAGCATGATGCAAAGCCTCCTGGACTTGTGCTCAAGTAGAATGAAGACCACGGAAATGCTCCTCTAATGCAGGAATACTCTGTAGAACAAACGAATCAGGCAACATGGAAGGTTGGAAACCATAATTCACCATAAATGGGGACAATCGGGAAGCAGAATTCAAGACACTGTTGTAAGCAAACTCTGCCCACTGTAACAGGTCTGACCAGTTGTTATGATGGTCAGAAATATAGCAACGTAGGAATTCCTCCAAGGACTGTTGGCTCGTTCTACAGCCCCATTAGACTCCGGATGATACGCAGAGGAGAAAACAAGCTGATTTCCCAACTGTACACAAAAGGCTTGCCAGAACTGAGACACAGACTGACTTCCCCTGTCCGAGACAATCACCTTGGGTAACCCATGTAAGCGAAAGATCTCCCGAGCAAAAATAGAGGCCAGTTCCTTAGAAGTGGGCAACTTTTTAAGTGGAATACAATGACACATCTTTGAGAACTGGTCAACCACCATAAGGATAGCAGTGTTGCCTTGAGAGTTGGGTAGCTCCACAATGAAATCCATAGACAGGTGGGTCCAAGGCCTTTCTCCATTGGGTATGGGTTGTAGGAGGCCCACTGGAAGGTATTGTGGAGTCTTACTCTGAGCACACAAGGAACAGGCAGCTACGAAGGCAGTTACATCAGCACGTAGACTAGGCCACCAGAATTGTTGGGAAATGGCCCAAATCAGTTGATTCTTCCCAGGGTGGCCAGCTGTCTTGGGAGAATGGTCTGGAGCACGGCAGTATGGAGACTCTCTGGGACAAAGCAGCGGTCACAAGGATTCTCAGGAGGAGCATGGACCTGAGCAGCAAGAATTTTGTCACCCAAAGGAGAAGTGAGACTGGTGCGAACCGTAGCTAGGATACGATCAGAGTTTAATCACAGGAACCGGAACCGACTCCAACTTGGAAGTGGAGGAAAACTGGTGTGACAAGGCATCAGCCCTTACATTCTTAGTACGGGGTAAGAAGGAGACAATGTAATTGAAACTTGACAAGAAAAGAGCCCATTGCGCCCTTCTGGGAGAGAGTTGTTTAGCCTCAGACAAGAATGTGAGATTCTTACTGTCAGTAAGAATGAGAACTGACACAGTGGTACCTTCGAGGAAATGTCTCCATTCTTTCAAGGCTAAAATGATCACCAACAGCTCTGTCACCAATCTCTTAATTGCACTCTGCAGGTGTCAATTTCTTGGAAAAGTAGCCACAAGGCTGCATATCGCTCTCAGAGGTAGGACATTGAGACAGAAGGAAGCCAACACCAGTCTCAGAAGCATCAACCTCAAGGATAAAAGGTAACATAGGATCAGGATGTGCCAACACAGGAGCAGAAACAAAGGCAGCCTTGAGACTCTCAAAGGCCTTAATGGACACCGGAGACCAACTCTGTGGGTTACCGTCCTTTCTGGTCATATCAGTCAGGGACTTGACCAGAGACGAGAAGTTACAAATAAACTTCCGATAATAGTTGGCAAAGCCCAGGAAACGCTGCAGAGGATGTAAACCCATGGGTCGGGGGCCACTGTAGGACTGTTGAAAGTTTCTCTGCGTCCATCGAAAAACCAGAAGTGGAAATGACATAGCCAAGGAATTTAACCTGTTGGCAATGGAACTCGCACTTCTCCAGTTTACAATAGATATTATTCTCTCTTAGGTTCTGAAGCACACGACAGACATCTGTGTGGTGGCTCTCCAGGGACTTAGAAAATATGAGGATATCATCGAGATAAACCACTACACATAACTGCAACAAATCAAAGAAAAGGCATTACGCTTGCTTCTCGCATTTTAGGCAAGGCATTTCACAGGGGATAAAGAAAGTGATTACGATTCCTATTCAAATTGTTGTGTTATCAAATTATATTGCTGTTTTGGGTGTTTTGGTAGATCGTAAGCTTAATAATAGCATGCAATGAGAAGCAGCAGTTTCCGAAGCGAGCAAAGTCCTTTCTTGTATTAAGAGAGGTTTGGACTCCAGAGAGAGAGATATCATTTTTGCCCCCGTACAAATCATTAAATCTCTGTTTCTAGTAAGGAGTGGCATGCCGAGGTTGCAGGTATCAACTAAAAGTGTGATATACTTGTACTAATAGTTAACATATTCAAACACCCTCCCTTGGGAGAGTTTGGAAGAAAGACGGAAGTGAGTGAGAGAAAAAAAAAGGGCAAGAGGGAGTGAAGAGAGGGGGATACCAAAAAGGATGTAAAGAAAAGAAGAGAGGGAAAAAGAAAGAATAGAGGTGGGTAGTCATCCTAAGTATTCCCCTTGTCTGTCAGGGCCGATCGTCCCTGAGATTCCAGGGGTTCCAGACCATATCATGCGCTTCCAACCGGTCCTGTATCCTGGCGGTCATCTTTTCCATTA
This sequence comes from Lithobates pipiens, assembly GCF_037356315.1. Taxonomy (NCBI): domain Eukaryota; kingdom Metazoa; phylum Chordata; class Amphibia; order Anura; family Ranidae; genus Lithobates; species Lithobates pipiens. Next base: position 242,252,467 of record NW_027507764.1, on the reverse strand, counting down.
GCTCCACGTCTCTAATTCTAGCGTATAGTGCGTCTGGAGTAGGAGGGTGTGTCCTTTTCCAATGAAGTGCAACAAGACACCGCGCTGCTGTCAGGATATGTCGGGATAGTTTCTGTAGGGATCTTGACAGTTTGGGGAAGGGGACTCCAAGTAAAAAGTTTTGGGGTTCAAGTCCAGCGGTCGGTCCAGGATACTGGCCAGGTGACTTTGGACTTCTGTCCAGAAGGGGACTATGCGGGGGCATTGCCAGTAAATGTGTAAGAGGGTGCCCTTGTGCTCCAGACAGCGCCAGCACCTGTCCGTTGTGGAAGGGTAAATGGCGTGCAGAACATCCGGGGTCATATACCAGAAGAATAACATTTTGTATGCATTTTCCCGGTAGAGTGTACACATGGAGCTTTTGGATGCCTGTGACCAGATCACCTGCCATTGCTCCTCCGTGAACACCTCACCCAGAGCCTCCCCCCATTTAAGCATATATGCATGTTTGCCTTTAAGACCCATAGGAAAAGCATTAAGTATTTTATAAATATCTGAGATCATCCCTCTCTGGGCCGTGCCTGCTAATACAACATTTTCAAATGAGGTAGGCGGAGAGAAGCGGAGGTCTGAGGAGATAGTCTGGGCAAAGTGACGGATTTGTAAATAACTATAAAATCTCTGCCGGGGGAGGTCGAATCTAGATTGGAGTTCAGCATAAGTCAGTAGTCTCCTCGACCTGGGGTCTACTAGGGTCCCCAGATGGAAGAGATTCCGGGAGGACCAGGGGTGTGACATCTGGTGGGATAAGCTATCTGGCACCTGAGGGTTGCATATAAAGAGGTCAGGAGCGATTTATCCGAGGTCAAGCCAAACACCTTAGAGAGCCTACGCCAGAGGCTCTGTAGATGGGACATGGGTCCCAGCAGTTGGGACTGGGGGACCAATGCTGCCGCACTCCAGAGCATACTGTTAGGGCCACAGCCACAGTGATTAGATTTCTGACCAGCGGTTGTGAGGTCTCTGGGTAAACCAGGAAGCAACCGCGTGGAGTTGGGCAGCCTGGTAGTACTTAACTAGGTCAGAGAACGCTAACCCCCCATCCGATCGGGAGGCGGTCATGACATATCGAGGTATTCTGTGCCTTTTGTAGTTCCACGTGAATTGAAGTAGGTCCCTTTGCAATTTTTTCAAGTGTGAGGAGGGTATGGGAATGGGGAGGGTCTGGAAAAGGTAGAGGAGCTTCAGGAGAATTGCCATTTTCACAGAGGCTATTCTACCGAGGAGAGAAAGTTGGTGTTTCCGCCATTGCGAGAGTAGTCGCCTAATATCTCCATAAAGGGGTGGATAGTTCACTTGATAGAGGGAGGTAAAGGTTGGAGTAATGTTTATCCCCAGGTACCTTAGGGAAGTAGACTTCCAGTGGTAGGAAAAGTTGGATCGTAGATGGTCCACCTCCAGCGGTGGGATGTTAACTGGAAGGGCCTCCGATTTTGAGGCATTAATTTTGTAGCCCAATAATGCACTGTAACGATCCAACTCCATATGCAGGTTGGGCAGGGATATCCTGGGTTGGGTAAGGGTAAGAATTACGTCGTCCGCAAATAGCGAAATCTTAAATTCCTGGCCCCGAACCGGAATACCTCTAATAGCTTGGTTCCGTCTAATGGACGCCGCCAGGGGCTCTATACAGAGGGCAAACAGTAAGGGTGACAGCGGGCATCCCTGACGTGTGCCGTTGGAGACAGAAAAGGGCGAAGAGGTGGCAAAGGGGGTCTTCACTTGAGAGGATGGGTTGGAGTAAAGGTGATGTATGGCCCGCAAAAAAGGTCCCCCCACCCCTATGTGGGTCAGTGTGGCGAACAGGAAGGGCCACCCCAGCCTATCAAAGGCCTTTTCCGCGTCCAGACTTAGAAGCAAGGACGACACACCTTCCCTGTTCGCCACGTCGATCAGGTCTATTACCTTCCGAGTGTTGTCCCCTGCCTGGCGGAGGGGAACAAAGCTCACCTGGTCTTTGTGGATTAGGGAGGGTAGGACCTTGTTGAGATGCAAATATAGCAGTTTAGTAAAAAAATTTAAGTCTGCGTTCAACAGCGGAATGGGTCTATAATTGGCGCAGAGGCTGGGGTCCTTATCTGGTTTGGGGATCAAGGTAAGGAAGGAGCATTGCATATCCGAGGGGACGGGTGTGTTCTGTAGGAAAGCGTTAAAAAGTCTACTCATGTGTGGGATTAGGAGGGGTAGAAATGCTTTATAATATTCGTAGGGCAGACCGTCCGGACCCGGGGATTTATGCGCAGGGAGGGAGTTAACAGTCAGTTCTACTTCTTCCTCCGTGATGGGCATGTTTAAAGTGGTCAAGTCCGACTTTCAAATACGGGGGATGGCGCTGTCTGACAGGTACTGCTGTATACGATGCGAGAGCTCCGCTGGTGCGGGGATACTGGGGATATCAGGGCTATTATAGAGCTCCTCATAAAAGCCTGCAAACGTATTAACTATATCTTTGGGGTGAGAGAGAACCTTATTAGTTTTATTTTTGATCTAGTGCGAGGCGTAGAGGAGGGCTTTGTCTCTGAGCTTCCTAGCTAAGAGAGAGTGTGCCTTATTACCCCTATCATAGTACATCTGTTTGATCCTCAGTAGGGCTTTCTCAACCCGGCGAAGTGCCAGGTCTCCAAGCGCCATGCGCAGGTTGGTAATTTTCCTGAGGAGTGGCAAGGACGGCGAGGTTTGCAGTTTTTGTTCTAACTGTCTGAGTTCCTTCTCAGTGTTTAGTTTGGTGCCCGCGACGTCCCTCTTCAAGGCCGAGGAAAGCGCCATGCACTTACCTTGTATTACTGCCTTGTGGGCTTCCCACACAGTGGGGAGGGGGACATCTGGGGTCAAATTTTCAGCAAAATAGTGGCTCAGGGTCGAGACTAATTCCGATTGGGAGATCCTGTGGTTCTTAAGATAAATGGGTGGCAGTGAGAATCTGTAGGCAGCAAAGGGTTAAGCAATGGCCACACCTTGCTCCCCACCTGGGGTATAATTTTACCTTACCTGGGTTAATCAGTGTGGTGATAAGAGAGAAGCAACAGGTTGTGAGAGAACATGCCTGCAGGACTGAAGCAGACCCAGTGAGGTTCTATTCATTTGATGGACTTTTGCTTTTTTGGGACTATGTTTTCTGTCCCTGCAAGGGAAGCCTTTCCTATATATGCTTTATTTGCTGACCAAATAAACATGGGCAGAAATCCCTTAAACTAGCATATGGCTGGATTATCTGTTTCACTTGAAGCTTACCGCCCACACCCTATATGGCAAATACAAATTTTGTTTTTCATAGTTTCTTAAAAGAGACGTTTTTTTTTTTTTTTTTTTTGCTAATCATACTTACTTCGGTGGATGGAGCATCAGACCGATGCTGCAGCTGTCCCCCGGCATCTCAATGACCGAACAACGTCAATGTCTCAGTTCTCACTCCTCCCCAAGCAAAGCGATGCTGACTGTCAGTCAGCATCACTCCTGGTCTGCTTCTCCATGCTCATTGGAGCAATGAGCTGTGGAGGGGAGGTGAGAGGCCATCTCAGTGGCTTGCTGAGACTGCCATCAATCAAGACAGCTGGCGAATCCAGATTTGGGAAGTCAGGATGACGTGCTGCCTCGACTGATGGCAGTAACATCAGCGGAGATCGGACTTCAGATCGCTCTCCACTGAAAATGGGTCACAGGAGTGCACCCCTGTGACCCTTAGGAGAAGCCCAGCCAAACAAGCTCAGGTTGGACTTTTCCTTTAACTGATTATGATCCAATTATAAGGTTTTGTTATTGTTGTGCCACTCCCGTAAGGGCTGCTGGAAGATGACTGTCCCCAAAGGTTGCCCTGGCCTTGTAAGCCACCTCTGACACCCTGGGACACAATTCAAAGTATTAATGCAGTTACTCAGAGACCGGACGGTTCCCCTGTTGTTCCTTTTGAGGAACCTAATAGTCCTCCCATCCTAGCTGACCATTTTGCCATATCCTCTAGCTTGAGATGGGAGATAGCTTGATATGTGCACATCGGGAAATGTGGGTCACTAACTTCAATCTTACATAAAGAACTGAGATATAAAATGACTACCCCATTTGGGGAATGTCACCTTCCCCCTATGTCGCCTAAGTGACAGGAGCCTCGGGCCAACAACAGTTCTACCAGCTACATGTAAAGTGCAGCGTGATTTTGCACCACGCACCTATAGAGAAATCAGTCCAAATGCCTGGAACCATGGCAGAAAAGTGCCTGCGATTTTTCATCCACATACCTGGGACTGCATTACTTTGCTCTATGTATGCTTATTTTTTTATGTTTATTTTTTTCAGGCCACCCGGCTATGGCCCCTTTCACACTGACGTCCCGTTCAGGCCCGCCTGTCAGTTTTTCAGGCGGACCTGAACGGGTGCTCCATAGAGCTCTAAGGAGCGTCGGATGTCAGCGGTGACATGTCCGCTGACATCCGACCCGATCCGATCCGAAAAAGTTTAACGGAGGAAAAAGCTATTTTTCCATCTGTCTGCGGATCGGATCGGGTGACGACGGGCACTGCGGTCCGTCGTCATCCGATCTCCCATAGGGGAGAGCGGCGCTGTGACAGGTCCGTCCCTGCGCAGTGTGCAGAGACAGACCTGTCATCTCCCTGCTCAGCGGGGATCGGCGGAGTGATCCCCGCTGAGCAAACGGATATCCACGGGGCGGATCAGAACTGATCCGCCCCGTGTGAAAGGACCCTATGACTTTTGTTTTTTCTCCTGCATAAGATCAAACTGACAGTTTTTTTCTGGATTTCAACTAAAGTTCTGTTTAGGGATTATGCCGCACCAGTTGCGGAAAGTGCAGGGCAGGGAGGAGGGAGGGGGGAACGTTACCAGGGTTGAATCTAAAAGTATGGGATGCAATTTGGGTACAGATTTTCAAACAATGCTTAATTTTGAATGGGTTTGGTTGTGCTATATTATCTTCATACTTGGTAGCAATGTATGTAAATGAGAAGGATTCTAGTAAAATTTGACTTTGACTTAACTGGGACATATCAAGACATAGACAACCTAACATGGCATCTATAAAATTTCTTACCTGGAACGTGAGGGGCCTATGTGAGAAAATCAAGTGGTCGGCAGCCTTCACGTTCCTTAAGAAACAAAGGGCCGATATAGTGGCACTGGTAGAAACACATGTGGAGGGCAGGCTACAGATGGCCCTCTGCTGCCCCTGAATTGAATGGGCATTCCACTCGGTGCACACATCCCTTTTTAGAGGGGTATCTATACTCATCAGTACATTTTGAGCTCGGTGTGGCATGCACCGACTCACAGGGCAGATGTGTATTCTTGTCCACTAAATTGTATGGAGAACTCATTATGGCCATTCTCCATCGCTATAATCATGGAGGGAATCTCATTTATGGCCAGATTATCCTATGGTACAGGCAGTCTGGATGGGGGACTTCAACACCACACTAAACACAACCCTAGACAGACTTAAGCCACCAACACTAGCTGCAGGAAAGACTGGAGATACCAAACTCTGCAAACTCATCTCCTCCATTCATCTAATTGACGCCTGGAGAAGTAGATTCCCACATAAGCGTGCCTACTCATGTATCTCTTCCACACACAACTCTATGTCCAGAATCGACTTTATTCTTATATCTCAACAACTTACACCTAGACTACTAAAAGCTACATTTGGCCCCAGACCCCAGATCATAGCTCATATTCAATAACAATCCACATACCCCTTAAAAGACCACCACAGGCCTGGCGTCTGAATCCATTTTGGTTGTCCTTGCTGCCAGAAGAGGATACACTTGCAGCAGAGTGGAGCCAGTTTTTAACTGAAAATTACCACTCTGCCTCTGCTTCGGCAGTGTGGGCCTCATTCAAGCTTCATGCCTGTGCGACCCTAACTTCACACATCAATTAGATCAAAGCAAACTCCGCAGAAGCCTTTGACAAGGCGGTAGCGTAATTCTCCTCCTCAGAACGAGCATATGCGATCGACCCCTCCCTCTTAAACGCCAATATGCTTAAAATGCAGACAAGAGTAGTATGCCAACTGCAGTTAGAAAAAGCCAGACAGAAATAGTTTTTTACAAAACAGAAGTGGTTTGAGCATGGGGAAAAGGCAGGTAAACTTCTTGCATTCCTAGTCCACAACGAAGACAGGCCTCCAATTGTTGTTACCTTACATAGCCAAGGAGGACAACAAGTCACTGACCCACCTACTGTAACCTCCATGTTTCAAGACTTTTTTAAAGAGCTATACACACCAACACTCTCAGAGGATACAGCACCCATGGATCAATTCCTTGAAAATATTTGATTTCCCCGACTTTCAGAGGATCAAATAGAACTCCTTGAGGCTCCTCTCACCACTGAAGAAATTGCCACTGCCATTGCAGAATTTGCCAAATCCAAATCCCCAGGCTCGGATGGCTTACCCGTAGAATTTTATTTCCAATTCACTGAGATACTTACACCTAAACTACTTGCCCTTCACAATGATCTGTTTGAAACCCAAACACTACCACCTTCTATGAGAGAGGCCACAATAGTCCTTATACCCAAACCAGGCAAAGACCCAGGATACCGAGTCATACCGCGCTATTTCCTTGTTAAAAGTTGATGTTAAACTATTGGCCAAGATACTATCCATACGTTTAAATCAAGTAATACTTTCCCTAATACACACAGACCAGGTGGGGTTCATGCCAGGCCATAACACCTCCTTTAATCTCAGGAAATTATTTGTTAATCTGCAGGCTGTACATGACAACGTTGGAACAAGGGTAGTGGTAACATTAGACACAGCCAAAGCGTTCGATTCAGAAGAGTGGAGATGCATCTGGAGATGCATCTGGAGGTGCGTGGAGGGATATGGCTTTGGGCCCAAGTACATCAGATGAGTTCAACTACTGTATCAACACCCAACAGCTAAGGTGGTGGCGAATGGGTGGCTGTCTCAAGTGTTTGACCTCAGTAGAGGCATGAGACAGGGTTGCCCACTTTCCCCACTCCTATATGCACCAGCTGCGGAGCCCCTTGCCGTGTCCATTCGTGCAAACCCAGAGATCAGAGGGCTAACACTCAGACCTCTGACTGAAAAAATCAGCCTTTGCGATGACAATACTTTCCTCTATCTAGCCGACTCTGGCCCTTCCTTGCACAATGCTCTTCAAACAATTGAACAATTTGGGACTTTCTCCAGCCTGAAAATTAATTGGGAAAAATCTCAGATATTACCAATTGACAGTTTCTCACCCTCAGAATCTCAGACCAATTTGCCACTCAAGAGGGTCGATATAATTAAATACCTTGGCATACATATATCCAGAACCCCAGTAGATTACATTGCCCTGAATATCGAACCGCTATTTTCCCTAATCAAGACTAAAATAAACACATGGACCTGTCTGCCCCTTGGGGTATGGGGCTGTATCAACTTAATAAAGATGGTATTACTCCCTAAAGTACTTTATGTTCTTTGGCACACTCCAGTCTATTTACCCCTAAAGTATTTTAAATCCTTAGAAGCTCTCCTCAAACTGTTTGTGTGAGGGAATAACAGACATAAACTTGCATGGCAGACACGCAAAAACCCAACTGACATGGGTGGAACAACCCTCCCAGACTTTAACCATTACTACATTGCATCACAACTGTCCCAACTTTTCCACATTGACAAGACGGACAAAGAGCGCTTCCTTGCCCTATTATGTCCTCATTGGGCACAACACACTGGAGACTCAATAAGTGCCATATCAGTGGGCAGGGGGAACACAGAGTCCAGGGAACACAGACAGTCCTTACTCTATCATTATAGACGCATATGGGACCTGGCATCTGCCAAACTAGGACTACCACCACACAATGACTACACGCCACTTTGGCATAACAATCGCTTACAGGAATTTCATCGTATATAGAACTCAGAGCTATTATATAAAAAACAGGAAAATCTGGACTTTAAATGAGGTCATGGACAGCGTGTGAGTTTCTAAGTTGAATATTTATTGAAACCATCAAAATGCACAAAACATTGCCATTTGCACAACCACATAGAGGAAGAACATTGTAATAAATGCTGTTCCCTGAATGCATGCGTCACCTAAATATGTGCGCCCGCACAGGACATCAAAGGTACATACTTTAAATGTCAGCCCGATGCCTCATAGTGGTCACAGACAATAAAATAAATACACACGATAATTTCATATATATACACACACACACACACAACATAGCAGCATGATAACAAATGATAATATATGTAGAACAGAACATTAATGGACCATGATTGTAAAAAATTATTCCAAATTTAATGGTGCGATAAAACCATACGTCTGCATCATCAATTGCCCGACGCGTTTAGTGTAAACCACTCATCACGGGCAGATGCTGGGAAATATCTATAAAGTATAATAAGATAGAATTAATCTACATATATCCAAATATAAACAAGGGAAGGGTCAGGTAAACCCACCCTCTGTACTTACATAGAACCAATACAGGGAAACATGAGACCTATGGAGCCAGGGCCGCAATAGTAGTCCATGCCGGGATCTGAGGTAGTGGAGGCGTGCCGTGGCGAGGGGCATCCTCAGGAGCCCCCCCACACATATATAACATGATTGGCCAAATTGCCTGGTAGAGAAGAAACTGTGTCGAAATGGGCTGCCAAGAAAGATCTAAAATAAAAAGATATATAATCAGTGTATCCCAGTTTGTTGCTAGGTATATAGAAAGATATATATATATACATATACATACATATATATATACATATACATATATATATATACACATGTTAGGCAACTAGTATAATGACGCAAGGAGGACAAGAGCAGGTCACATCTAAGCATAAGGTATATTGAATAGAAAAATTAAAAAAAATCAAGGAGAAAAAAAACAAAAAAAATATTTTTTTTAAGAGATTGGCCCAGTTACCAAGCCCAGTAATAAACAAGGGGGGAGGACTGGCTAGCGTAGTAATTAGTGAAGTGCGCCTGCAGTTACTTACATGTGTCTCCAAAAGCAAAAGGATAAGGCGAGGTAGTGGAGGCGTGCCATGGCAGGGGGCATCCACAGGAGCCCCCCACACACATGGAACAAGATTGGCCAAATTGCCTGATGGAGAAGGTACTGTGTCGGAATTGGCTGCCAAGGAAGATCTAAGGTAAAAAGATACATAATCAGTGTATCCCACTATGATGCTAGGTATATGAAAAAATATATATATATATTAGGCAGCCAGTAGAATGACACAAGGAGGACAGGAGCAGGTCACATCTAAACATAAGGTATATTAAATAAAAAGATTAAAGAAGTCAAGGAGAGAAAAAAACAAAAAATTAAGAAATTAGCCCAATTACCAACCCCAGTGATGAACAAGGGGGGAGGACTGGCTGGCGTAGTAATTAGTGAAGTGTGCCTGCAATCACTTACATGTGTCTCCAAAAGCAAAAGGATGAGACAAATTCTATAGGGAAACAGCGCCCCAGTTGTATGGCATGCCAGCTGTGTGAGGGGAAAAACCCTAAATACCCGCCCAGCCCACGTGCACGCCAAACACCACCAGCGTCACGTGGGCAAGGCAGGACCAAACGGGGAGGGGCTCGAACTTAGGCGATAAACACCGCCCAAGGAAGAAACCCATGTACCCGGCCCGCTGGCTAGGTGGATAGCTCGTGCTATCGACGCCCAGAAATGACAAGTGGAGCCGGATACGTGGCGCCCATGCGCTGTGGGTACCCGCCTAAGTGCACACCCCCCAGACACACCCGCTAAGGCGGGGGGGGCGAGGAGGCGGCGGGGGGACACACAGAGCGCATCGCAGCTCCCGGACATAGGACAGTGGGGCGGACCCGGCAACCAAAAGATCCCATATACCCCCCCGAATGGCGATATGCGTCCTGCAATGCTGAGTCATATTCTGGGCACAGAAAACTGTGTCCCAACATGACAAGACCCAGGCATGATATTGATCATGCGAGTCAAAGGAACCCACACCTGGCCGGCAGGGGAACACCGCCAACCGTGTCCACAGACCTCCATCCCTATCACAAAAAAAAATTAGAAAGATTTGGGACTTTGAGTGAGGCACAGGGGATATGTGTCTCCATCCCTGAATTCATTATATAAAAAAACAGGAAAATCGGGACTTTAAATGAGGTCATGGACAGCGTGTGAGTTTCTAAGTTGAATATTTATTGAAACCATCAAAATGCACAAAACATTGCCATTTGCACAACCACATAGAGGAAGAACATTGCAATAAATGCTGTTCCCTAAATGCATGCGTCACCTAAATATGTGCGCCCGCACAGGACATCAAAGGTACATACTTTAAATGTTAGCCCGATGCCTCATAGTGGTCACAGACAATAAAATAAATACACACGATAATTTCATATATATACACACACACACAACATAGCAGCATGATAACAAATTATAATATATGTAGAACAGAACATTAATGGACCATGATTGTAAAAAATTATTCCAAATTTAATGGTGCGATAAAACCATACGTCTGCATCATCAATTTCCCGACGCGTTTCGTGTAAACCACTCATCAACAATGACTACAGGCCACTTTGGCATAACAATCGCTTACAGGAATTTCATTGTATATAGAACTCAGCGCTATGGGCTTCAAGGGGCATATATTATCTGCATCACCTAATCGCTGATGGGACTCTTAAGACCTTCGATGTACTTAAGGAGGAGTTTACCCTTCAAAATCAAACGTTTTTCCATGTCCTTCAGGTCCAGCATGCGACCCAAACGCAGGTTCCACAATCCACTCACAACCCTATAGTAGCTATAATCAAGAGCACATATCCCAAAAAGCGTATATCATGTTTCTACAATATGCTCTCACTCCTGCAAAACTGGCTTTTTGGGACCAATGAAGGATGAGGAATTTGAGGAAGCATTAGAAACCTGCAAGACAGTGTCCCCATGCTTTCAGATAGACTCTCCCAAATTGACATACTCCACCGAGCATACCTTACCCCTATTAGGATTGCCAGGTACAAAAGGAACCAGCCTACCACATGTCCAATGTGTGGACTTGAAACAGGAACATTTTTTCACCTTTTATGGGCCTACCCCAAACTACAGGAATTTTGGAAACAAACAGTGACCTTCCTACACGATGTCATGGGATCCCCCCTGGCACTTGACCCGAAACAATGCCTACTCAGGATATTTCCTGATGTCCTAAACAAGTTCACTCAAATATTCCTCCAAGAAACCCCAATTCTCAGCCAGAAAAACCATTGCTAGGAAATGGATGAGACCAGAACCCCCAAATATAGTAGCCTGGAAGAGGGAAGTAAACATGACCCTACCGTATATAAAAATTCCTATACATCAATAGAGGAAGCCCAACAAAATATAATAGAATTTGGAACCGCTGGCTACAGGAATATGAAACCTGTATATAAAGAATGTAAAATATGCAACATTAATGTTCATGAACACACGAATATTGCATATCTTGATTATATATCAACCGACTCAAAAATCCGATCGTTTGGAACGTGATGATGTTCGTTCGTTAAGACGGAACTACGTTGAGGCTAGTAGCCAATAGCTTTGGTCTCGTAAATTTGATCTGACCATGCATGGCACTTTGTCCGATTGGAATTCTCTACAAACGATCGTAAAAAGTCAGATCGTGTTTTTTTGTTGGAAAATTTGAGATCCTGCTCTCAAATTTTTTCCGTGGACAAGGCAATACAGTTTTATTTAAACGCATCAGCATTTTGTAAAAGCAATACAAACACATTTTTTGGCAATCCCATGGAAGTTTACTTAAAAAATCTCCTTGTTGTGAGTGCTGCCCATCTGTTATTAATCTCGTTTCACAACTTCCCAGATTTCCTGCATGATTTTCAGCTTCTCCTCTTGTGTTTACTTTCCATTTCTAAAGACTACATATCCCATTATTTCTGTCTGCCATCTTTTGATGCATTGCTGCCAAAAAGTTGCTGAACTGACCTGCTTTTGACTCTTTTTCTGCCTGCCTTACTAAAGCCATCTCTTTGTCTGCAAGCTGTGATTCCTTTGAAACACCTCTGTAGTTCAGAAGACAGACTGTGTGAATTATGTGACACAGCAGAACCAATTTGCAGGGCATAGTGAATATGTGTCACATAATTCAAGAAAATAAATGTGTGGAGATGTTCACAAAATAAGTAAATATACTTCAGTATAGTACAGAGTAATAGGAGTATGCTTGAAATAAGTTGAAATACAATGTTGGAATGAATGCATGATTTTACATTTTCACCATAGATGCACTTTAACATTGTTATTATAAAAACATTTTTTGAAAGTTGATTACATTTTTTTTTTGCAGGGCACATAACAATCACAAACTTTTTGTTAAATTATTATCCCGGTTTGGACATTGAAAAAAGAAATATCCATGGATTTACAGCATTAATGAAAGCATCAATTCAAGGCAGAACAGACTGTGTCCGCGCATTAATGTTAGCAGGTAAGGATTTTAAAGAATCTTCCTTTTGATCCTCCAGCCAAACAGCAACACTGTCACATAGGAGAGTCTAAAGAGGGTACAAATGTATCACTGCAACACAACCTGGCTCTAATAGCACTAAAGTATAATGTGAAAGACTAAGCCCTTGTACACACGGTCGGACATTTCGACAACCAAATCCGTCGGATTTTGTCCGTCGGATCTTGTCCAAAACTGTTGCATACACACGGTCAGACAAAGTTGTTGAAAAATCAGATCTTTCAGAACGTGATGACGTAATTTCGTTACGATGGGACTACGTTCAGGCTAATAGCCAATAGCTTTGATGTAGGAATTTAATCTGAGCATGCGTGGCACTTTGTCCGATCGAAATTCTCTACACATGATCGGAGTATGTCCTATCGAACCAGTTTGTCAGAAAATATTTCCAACATGTTGGAAAACTTGGTCCGACTGATATTCCGACGGAATCAGTCCGATGCATACCACACACAGTCAGATTATCCAACAACACGGTCCGATAGGACACATTCCGACTGATTCTCCGACCGTGTGTACGGGGGCTTAGAAGTGGCTGAGTTGCATAATACAGCTGAAGCTATGAGTGTGTTGGCACCAAGCTAATCCAATCATGTGACCTCTGAGGGTCTTAATATAAATCTGAAATCTATATCACATTAAATATCAATCACATAAGAGGATAGGATACCCTGACATTTGAATTTGTTCAGTCATATAGTTTGCTAAAATGGGTTATTGTAATATCACTCCATGTATGTTACAAAGGACATAAATGTATAGGATTTCAGAAAACATGTACAGCAGGGCAGTATTAACAGTGTTGTATATAATATATACATTGACATAAAGGTAGAGTAAAAATGGGAATTGTGTTATTAATCTCAAACAGTAAAACCTGTCTAAGCCCTTGTACACACTGTCGGATATTCCGATGGACAATGCCCGACAGGACCGCGTTGTCGGATAATCTGACCGTGTGTGGGCTCCATATCCGACGGACCAAGTTTTCCAGCTGGGCTATAAAATTTTCCGACAACATGATCCGATCGGACTTTGTCTGATTGTGTGTAGAGAATTCCGATCAGACAAAGTGCCACGCATGCTCGGATCAAATTCCTAGACCAAAGCTATTGGCTACTAGCCTGAACGTAGTCCCGTCATAACGAAATAACGTCATCACGTTATGTACAATCGGATTTTCCGACAACTTTGTCCGACCGTGTGTATGCAACAGTTTCGGACAAAATCCGTCCGACAAAATCCAACGGATTTGGTTGTCAGAATGTCCGACCGTGTGTACAAGGGCTAAGATATAGCTATAAAGATAAAATATTACAATCCTTTAAGCAATAATTAGTGAAATGTTCCAGTGCTTTTATTGAGACTATCTGGATACAAAGATCCCAACCTACAGTATGTATTCATAATGTTTCCAGATTAAATAAATGTTTAGACCTATTAGTGCTCCTAGATTCAGAAATTAAGCTGCGCATACTTAGAATGAACGTCAAAAAAATTGGATTTTGTGGGCAATTTGAAAAAATAAAACTTCATGTATAGAAAAATATTATTTATTGTAGAAAAATGACATAAAAAGTCTTGTGTTGAAAATACAAAACATTACATCAATCATGTCATCAACATTGCACATTTGACTGTTAAAATGGTAGTCCCCATCTGTTTGCTGTTTCCTTCATCATTGATTGTGCTGAGGAATACAGCAGAGGGGGAGACCAACGCGTTTCAAAATATACTGTTATAAATCATCTTCAGGGAATAAGAAGACTTCTAAAAAAACAGCTGGAATTAGTAAAACATTGGTACATGATTGTATGGAAATATACATGTAAATAGTCATCCACGGGCACTCACAAAAAATGTGTGTTTAACAGAAGCACTCCTCCAAGTAGCAAGAATGCCATACATCAGTCATTGAAGATCTCCCCCGAGAGGACACCAAACTATCAAAATCCATTGATTGCCTAATGTGAACTGCCCTAAATGGCACTGGAAGGGGGAGGGGAAAGCAAGACAAAACATGATGATAAATCCCCGGGAAGAAAATGAGTCTCAATTCCAGGGAATGCTGGGTCAGCCTGGGATGATGTTCCCCAAAAGGCTGGCTCAATAACTAATGAAAATTATTTACTTAGAAAATCCCTTAAGCCAAACGTGCATTGATCCAGAAAGTCCAGTATCTAAATGTCAAATATGGCTATATAGCAAGGTTCTTGAGGGCTGGCAGTCAGAGAGAGAGAGACGACAAGACTCCAGGTCGGTGAAAACAAGAGGAATGGTGCTGAAGGATGCCAATGTCCCTAATATATTGCGCATATGCGGGAGGAAGCGACGCAATGCGCGTCATCACACGCAGTCGCGTTACCATCACTTCCGCTCCTGTGCCATTTAGGCTGAAGATGTAAACAAGAAAGTGACGTAATACGTGTCAAGTCAACGCGACCACGTCATTTCCGCTTGCGTCATCACTGCATGAAAACAAACCTTCGGAGACCAGGAAGCAACCTTAATTGGTACAAATCAAAGGGGTCCCCCACCGGTGAAAAGGCTGACTCAGCATTCCCTGGAATTGAGACACATTTTTTTCCTGGGGATTTATAATTTTTTGTCTGGCTCCCCCCCCACAGTGCAAAGTTTTCCAGTGCCATCTAGGGCAGTTCACATCAGGCAATTAATGGAAGTTGAGACTTTGGTGTCCTCTCGGGGGAGATCTTCAATGGCTGATGTATGGCATCCTTGCTACTTGGAGGAGTGCTTCTGCTAAACACACATTTTTTGTAAGTGCATGTGGATGATTATTTACATGTATATTTCCATACAAATCGTGTACCAAAGTTTTACTAATTCAAGCTGCTTTTTTCAGAAGTGGTATTATTCCCTGAAGAAGATTTATAACAGTATATTTTGAAACTCGTTGGATACCCCCCTCTGTTGTATTCCTCTGCACAATCCATGATGAAGGGAACAGCAAACAGATGGGGACTACCACTTTTTGACTATCAGTCAAATGTTCAATGTTGATGACATGATTGATGTAATGTTTTGTGGTTCATTCTATGTATTACCAATGGATGGTGGCAATTTACATGTGTGGTCTGGTGAATCACTCAATTATAAGCTGGGCATACTTGGGTTGTTTAATTTTGATTAGTCAGCCACTAATTAACCAAAAAAAAAAAAAAAACTCACGTGCACAAGCAAGTTGGGTGGAGGAATGGAGGGGTGGAGTACACTAATCAGGGCTGCCCTAATTGGTAGTAGTGGGCTCATCGAGAAAAAATTTACAACATCCCGTTCAACAAAAGCTGATCGTTAAATCAACTTCTGTTGAACAGGAACAGCAATAGATTGATCAAAATACTATGCTTCTGAAAACCTAATGCCGCGTACACACGGTCGAACTGTTTGACGTACTTAGTCCGTTGAAACACATTTCAGCGGACAATCCGCTCGTGTGTGGGCTTCAGCTGACTTTTTCAGCGTGCAGTCCGGAGTACTAAGAATTTCGTATTTTCCAAAAATCTGTCCGTCGTACTTTGGTTTCAGCGGACAATACGGTCGTCAGTATGCTAGTTCGACGGACTAAGAATGGCGCATGCCCAGAAAGGATTTACACGGCAGAAGGGTGCTTTGCTGTGTCTTGGACTTCCTATTTCTAGTCCCGTCGTATTTGCTGTACACGCCACCGCGCAAGCTTTCGACGGACTGTTTGTGTATCCGTGTCTGGTCAAGTCCGTTCAGTGGAAACTACGACGGATTGTCCGTCGGATTGTATGACGGACTAAGTACGCCATACAATCCGCTCGTGTGTACGCGGCATAACATTGCATTTGAACTATGATCGTTCAACGTTTGTCCAAATTGTTCTTTACTACATTAATTACTGTAGAAGAAATAAGCTAGATAACTGGATTCAGTATACACTATATTGGTTTGATAAGTTAGTTTTTTTTCTTAGAATTATCTCCTAAAGTCCAAAAAATACAATGATAACACAGTTCTTTTCTGTGCGACAAAAACAAACAATAGAGAAGAGAGACAGAGAAAAAGAAATAGGAAAGATTCATGAGTAAAGTTGGCAACAAAAAGAGTATTACCAAATATTTGATAAAGTTATTTTTTTGTCATTTATTTTGTTAATTATATTGTTTTAGTGAGCATAAAGGTACCATCTACATCTAAGGTACAAGGTACATAAAGGTATCATCTTCATAATGTGCATAGAGAGCCTCAGAAAGATCAAGCCAGCTCTCATAGATGGATTCTAGTATAAGCATCAGGGGCAGCCCATGCATTGTGGGCACATGGGCGCCACCCCCCGATCCATGCGCCCACCCCTTTCAGGACACTGGAAGCATGAACTCCTATGGCAGAGTGGGTAGGGGTGTTTTTTTTTTGAAGCACCTGATTAGACCCTGAAGCTCTAATAGACTTCAAAAAAGGGTGGGCTCAGAGCGCAAAGAGTGTGCCCTGATCCCACCCTGTTGTCTGTTGTGTGACCATAGCAAATTCATTTTCGCTATTTTTACACCACAGTGACTCCCCGCCAATCAGGAGACAGGTCAGGGAGACCTGTTTCCCGATTGGACAAAGTACCGGGCATCCTACTGGATGCCTGGCGCTTTGGCAGAAGATACACACTCACAGGGAAGGAAGCACGAGGAGCGGACTTCGCCGCCGCTGACACAGGAGGAGAGGACGAGGAGTCGAGGACACAACAGCCCGGGGCCGAATGAAGGAGGAGGCACACAGGATGCACGAACCGTCACCTGCTCATCCCCCAGCTCGCTGCCATCACCCGGATGGGGTAAGTGGTGGCCTGATGGTGGGCGAGTGGGGGGGCTTGTCACAGTGGCTGCATATGTTGGCAGAAGCTGCATATGACAAGCACATGCTGCATAATATGGGCACAGAAGCTGCATAAGATGGGCAAAAGCTGCATAAGATGCGCACAGGCTGCATATGATAGGCACAGAGGCTGCATATGTTGGGCAGAAGCTGCATATGACGAGCACATGCTGCATAATATGGGCACAGAAGCTGCATAATATGGGCAAAGGCTGCATAAGACGAGCACAGGCTGCATATGATGGGCATATGATGCATAAGATGAGCACAGGCTGCATATGATGGGCACAGGCTGCATATGATGGGCACAGAAGCTGCATAAGATGGGCACAGGCTGCACATGATGGGCACAGAGGCTGCATATTATGGGCATAGAGGCTATATGATGGGCACAGGCTGCATATGATGGGCACAGGCTGCATAAGATGGGCACAAAGGCTGCATAGGATGACACAGAGACTACATATGATGGGCACATGGGCTGTATATGATGGGCACATAGGCTGCATATGATGGGCACAGAGGCTGGATAAGATGGACACAGGCTGCATATGTTGAGCACAGGCTGATGAGCACAGAAGCTGCATATGATGGGCACAGAGTCTGCATATGATGGGGACAGGCTGCATATCATGGGCACAGAGGCTGCATATAATGTGCACAGAGGCTGTATGATGGGCACAGGCTGCATATGATGGACACAGAAGCTGCATATGATGGGCACAGGCTGCATATAATGGGCACAGGGGCTGTATGATGGGCACAGAGGCTGCAATTGATGGCACAGTGGCTGCATGTTATGGGGCACAGTGACTCTGCAGTTGATATTTTTTTCAGAATTTTTAAGTTTGCTTGCGCCCCCCCAAAAATGTTGAGCACCAGCTGCCATTCACAAGCATGTGCAACTTTTTGCTGCATATCACGGGCACAGACTGCATAAGCTGGGCACAAAGGCTACATATGATGGACACAGAGGCTGCATATAATGTGCACAGAGGCTGTATGATGGGCACAGGCTGCATATGATGGACACTGAGGCTGAATATGATGGGCACAGGCTGCATATAATAGGCACAGGCTGCATATAATGGACACAGGCTGCATATGATGGACACAGAGGCTGCAATTGATGGCACAGTGGCTGCATTTTATGGGGCACAGTGACTGCATATGATGGGCACAGTGAGGCTGTAGTTGATGGGTTTTTTTTCAGAATTTTTCAGTTTGCTTGCGCCCCCCCCCCCCAAAAAAAAATCTTGAGCACCAGCCGCCACTGACAAGCATGTGCAACTTTTTTGCTCATAGAATTGTGCACATCTGTGTGCACCTTGTGGTGCCAAGCATGCTTTTAAGGCTGAGACCTGCAAGATCTCAGTGCTGTGAGATATCCTGATAGCTGTTACTGAATCAGATTGCTGCCTGACTCATCTGTGGTTCTCCTTAGTCTGCTCATGTGCTCCTTTGCTGACTTGTTCTCCAACTATGATTCTTGTCTGCCATGTTTTGATACATTGCTGCCAAAAAGTTGCTGAACTGGCCTGCCTTTAACTCTTTCTCTGCCTGCCTTACTAAAGCCATCTTGTCTGGCGGTTGTCGACCCTGGCCTGTTCCTGACCTCCTTTGATTGGTGACCCTCATCTCCTGTCACCTCTAGCTGTTTGGCAACAGTGCTCCAGCGTTCCAGAGATACCACCATCCTCCAGCACTCGGTCCAATCTTTTGTCCCTAAACTACCTGTCCTCCTAAACTACCTGTCCTCCTATCAAAGGGTATTTGGATTGGAGCTGTAAGAGATGCTGTATTCATCATCCCAGGTTCCCCATCAAGGTATGTGACAGAGAGATACCTTGTTACAATAACCTCTTTTAGCAAAATGCTGATGTTCTGATTCTGAATGATAATTCAAACCTTATTGTCAATAAGCCGAATCTTGAAAATCAGTTCTGGACATTTTCAAGTCTAATAGGCAAATGAGTGGCAAACAAATGGCATGGGGGCTGGGAATTATTTTGGGGGATGTGTTCCAATGCAAAAATGTTTTTTTTTTTTTTAATGCCGTTTGGTAGTTACATAGTAGGTGAGGTTGAATAAAGACACAAGTCCATCAAGTCCAACATATGTGTGTGATTATATGTCAGTATTACCTTGTATATCCCTGTATGTTGCGGTTGTTCAAGTGCCTATATAATAGTTTTTTGACACTATCGATGCCTCCCGCTGATACCACCGCCCATGGAAGGGAATTCCACATCCTTGCTGCTCTGATCATTAGATACAAATTGACTGCATAAAACTGAGATAATCCTGGTCATGTCAAGATACTGTTTATATTTCTCTGCAATACAGATAGGATCAAATAAGGTGGGGTGAGTTAAACATGTAAGGTTTGTAGAAAGTGGAATTTCCCATTGACTTTTAAGGCACATGTACATTTTGAGTTTAAAAAAAATTAGTCTGGAAATTGATATAGTTTATGTACCAAAACTACTTTTTTTTTTATTAAAGTGATACTAAAAACTAAATAGTTTTTTTAAATAAAAAAGAGATTATACCCATCTGCTATGTGCAAAGATATTTCACAGAACGGTAGCCTTCCTCCTTGTTTTGCAGTCCCCATTGGTACTGTACACTACTCCATCTTTAGAGTGCCTCCTGTAGCAAACCAGGTGCTAAGAGGGTTCCCATGCATGCACATTCCTGTTGGGTTCTGAGCTGGGCTGCGTACATCTATAAACACACAGGGCACCGATAAGCCATGCCCCAGTTCCCTTACCACAGACATTTGACTGACAGGAGCAGAAGCCTATGGCTCTGCTGCCCTCAGTTTCTCCTGTGAAACCAGGAAGCGAGGGGAGCGGTGCTGGAGCGAGAGACAGAACTGAATAGGGAACATGGAGCCAGGTAAGTGTTTGGGGACAGATAGTGAGGCTTTTTTGTAGTACCACTTTAACGCCCAAACTTTATGCACTTCTGCCTCTGAGAATTTGGCTGCTTAATGACAAGAGCACTTTTTTACAATTTGGTACTGCGCTGCTTTAACTGATAATTGCGCGGTCATGTAATGTTGTACCCAAACAAAATTTGCATCCTTTTTCTCCTACAAACAGAGCTTTCTTTTGATGGTATTTGATTGCCTGTGTGATTTTTATTTTTTGCAATATAAATGGAAAAACACTGAAAATATATGTTCTACTTTTTGTTATAAACAATAAACTAAATTTTAGTCATACATTTAGGCCAAAATGTATTCATCCACATATCTAGGGTAAAAAAAAATGTCAATAAGTGTATATTTATTGGTTTGCGCAAAAGTTATGGAGCATCTACAATCTAGGGTATAGTTTCTGGAATTTACGCAGCTTTTGGTTTATGACTGCCTATCTCATTTCTTGTGGTGCTAAAATGGCAGGGCGGTAACTCCCCCCCCCCCCCCCCATGACCCCATTTTGGAAAGTAGACACCCCAAGGAAATTTCACATATCCCTGTATTTGTCTATGAAGTGGCCTATGAATTCAGGGTCTTTGAATTGTTTCATATTTGCTGCAAGACAAAACACAAGACAAAAAACACTAAATATCAGGCTAAACTCTCCTAATCTTATCCCAATATAGGCTTCAATCTAGAATCAGTATAGGTCACTGATGTACCAAAGTTAACATGATATCTTCGTTAGAACGTTTATCCTCCTTCCTCAGCACACCGAACGTACGTATGACATACACGTCTTAACTTTTATATACACTGCGCATGCGTTAAACTCCGCCCGCATCACCTGTCCCTGACGTTCTTTCTCGAAGATTCCCCGCCCGGTCTCTTCGTCACAGTGGGAGAGGAACATGTTGGAGACACAGCAGGTGGTCACTACTACTAGTAGTAACGAGGAGGAAAGCCCAGAGGCCAAAACGTCCCGATCCAGGAGGAGGTTTATGGCTTCCAATATGTCCTTTGAGGAGATGGTGGAGATGGTCCACATATTGAAGAGGGCCGACTATGATGGAAATAATGGGCCGTACCCAAACCCCAATCTGTGAAAGGCAAAAATCCTGATGAAAGTGGTGAAGAGTCTGCGGTGGAAATTTGGGATACAACGATCCAAGGGGAAATTAAGGAAATGCTGGTCAGACCTAAATTTAAGGGAGCAAGATCAGTACAGAAGGATAAAGAAAGTGCTTCAAAAAAGTAAAAAGAACTTGTCGTGTGTTCATATTATGATTATTAACTTGCATGCTGCTCCATGTACTTTTCTTTACTGTTGTACGGGTTTAAATGGCTACTTTCATGTTTGTGGGCACAGTAATCCTTCATAGGAAACATTGTTCATTTGCCAACTAAATACGATGTTTCTATCTGATACAGGGTTAACTAGATTTGTTCATGCTAATTTGTATTAAAAGAAGTTTAGGACATTGTTGTCTAGATGTCTTTGAAACTAGAATGAATTACAAACTTGATTCAGTGTAATCAGGGCCGGTACTAGGGGTGGGCGGGAGGGGCAGCTGCCCTGGGCGGGATGATTTGGTGTAGGAGGAGGGCGCAGTTTGCCCAGTACAGAATATGCTGTGTAATGTTACAGAAGATGGAGAGTGGCTTTATCACTGCATCGTGTCACTATACCCACCCCCTGCTTGCACAGGGCACTGTACTATTCTCTGAGCAACAGGAGAGTGGAGCAGACGGGTGCATCAGGTTGGGAAGGCTTCAGTTGTCAGTGCTTTTATGATTGATTGTAGATACACAACTTTGCTACTCCTCTCCTTGCCCCCTCTCCAGTCATCTCTACAGTATCTCTTCTGCCTTATCTTTCACAGTGTCCCGATGTGGTGGGAGATCACAACCTCCGCCTCCACCTAGGCTCCCATTTTTATCTGTCCCTGCTCTGAACAATCCCGGAGCCCATTCCTCCTCTATGTAGTGCCCCTCCTCCTCTCTGCAGCATGGCCATACTGAGTGTTCTGTATCTCTCAGCTGACAGGTAACTTTCTGGCTTCATTTTAATTGCTGTGGAGACAATTGTTCTTTTTAGTAAGGGTCCATTCACAAGAGGTGCAAACATGTGTCTCTCATGCAGGGCTGAATGTTATCAGCATGGGATACATAGGTGTTGTGCACATCCCCATGTCAGCACCCAGTTATATCTACTGGGACATGAAGCTGCATGGACACAACAACTGTATGTATGTATGTGTGTAGAAGTGAATAGGACACTGACACAGGGATGCACACAATGCTCATACATTCATGTCCTCATAAAAAAAAGAGCCCTGCACACGTGTCTGCACCCAGGGCCGGTGCTACCACTAGGCAAACTAGGGCTCCCTGCTGCCTAGGGCGCCCGGCCACTGGTTTTCCTACTCTCTTCTCTCTGCAGCAAGCAACTAAGTCTCGGCATCAGCAGGTAGCTGCCGCTCCATTCACACATAGTGTCAGAGGCGCAGCAGTGGTGGAGGACTGTGTCTGTGTCCCGACTCCCGCAGAAAGCAAACATTCATTGATGGGGACTGGTAGCCTGCATTTGATGGGTGCTGGTGAGGCTACATTTGATGGGCACTGGTGAGGCTGCATTTGTGGGGCTCTGGTGAGGCTGCATTTGATGGGCGCCGGTGAGGCTGAATTTGATGGGTGTTGGTGAGGCTGCATTTGATGGGAGCTTTATTAAAAAGGTGGGATTTACATGGGCAGGGAAAAAGGGGCAGAGTCAGCCAAGGGGGCAGCAAAGTGAGCTTTCGCCTAGGGTGTCAAAAATCCTTGCACCAGCCCTGTCTGCACCACATGTGAATGGGCCCTAAAGAACTCATATACCTGGAGACTTAGTGAGCTCCCCAACACCCCAGGTATAAGAAAACAGGAATTTTACACTGGAGCTAATAAAGCTGGCCATAGATGGATGGAAATTTTACTGGTCCAGCAATGACTGGATAGGTTTAAATCCATCTATGGCCATTCCTGCTAAAGGTGAAGTACATTTTTAGTGATCAACTTCTCTCAAACCAGCAAAAAAAATTCTTTGATCTGCAGGGCTGACATAAATGTCTCAGTGGAAAGGATTCCCTCATCCACCTTAGTTGTGTGGATCTGCTTAGTTTTTTTTGATCCGACATGGACTAAAAAAACAGATCCATCTATGGCAAGCCTACAGCTTACCATACAGTATACAATCTGATTGTACAATATCTTTTGGATCTACCACCAACTATGTAGTACAAAGTCCTGTTTGATTGGATGGATACTACTTAAATTAATTGTTTAGGTTTGTACATATATTATAAAATTTTGGTAAATCTAAAGGTGATTGTGCAGAGATTGTACAATCAGATTGTATAGTGTATGCTCACCTACAGCATTGTGTTCTTGTGTATAAGTACTAATAATGACAATTGTTTTTCCTGTTATTTTTATTCTCATCTTATTTCGAATTTTCAAAAATCACCTTTGGGTAGCCAGTTTACTTATTATTGGCGGCGAACCAAGTCGTCATCAAAGCAATCTAATTGGATGTGTGCTTTGTGATCATTGTGAGGATCAATCACAAATGTAAATAGTAATACTGGTGCACTCTACAACCCTCACATATGTTTATGTGTGCGTCAAATGCTTCTATTATCTCCAACCCCTGCTCTGCTTGGGGGGGGGGGGGGGCGCATTTTGGCATCCTCGCCCTGGGCACTGAAATACCTTGTCCCACCACTGAGTGTAATGTAAGGAGAGGACACTCAGCAGCTGTTTACACATCTGGACTCGGGAGCACTAGTGTGGGACACCAGAGCACTTTTTTTTCGGTGACCCACACAGGTGCTCCAGTGGATACTTGTCCAAAAAAGATAAGTATTTCAGCTTGGTTAAAAAGCAATTTATTATGTCTTCACCTTGGAACTCTGCCCAAACAGACAATTCTACACCACTTCCAAGCAATGTTTCACATTCATATTTCTGGCCACAAATATCTGTGTGCTAAGTATACCTTTTGCTTCATTCTCATGGGGGAGAAAAGACTTGCTCCGTTGGAGGACAACATGAACCCCCCACCTCCTCAAGAAGGGGAGCAGAGTAGTGTGGTACCTCAGGATGTGGACGAAGGAGAGGTGGAAGAAGTGCTGGAATTTGGCACCACAACAGGTCAGTGTCGGAGACCACAGATTCGGGTAATAGATGTTTGCCTGCATATTTTTAATACATGGTGTGTATTTTTATTTTAGGTAATGTTCAGGTTGTGGTACCAAAATCCAGTCATTTCACCAGTGAGAGTGCACAACGGCTTATCCAGGAAATCATGTCTTGTAATCGGGATTTGGACCTTATCAAAGAAAAAAAACAAGGAGATTGAACAACTACTGAAGAACATGATTGATGTACTAGGGAGAATATAAAGCCTGAAAAGATTCTTGTTTTTTTTTTTGATAAAAATCTAAAATTTTAATACAGGTTAAAAGCCAAATTTGGAAGATGCACACAGTGGGGGTTATTAACTAAAGGAAAATCCACTTTGCACTACAAGTGCACTTGAAAGTGCAGTTGGAAGTAAAGTCGCTGTAGATCCGATGGGGACATGCAAGGAAAATTAAAAACAGCATTTTATTTTGAACATGATTAGATGATAAAATCAGCAGAGCTTTCCCTCATTTCAGATCTACCCCTGATCTTTAGAGCCACTGCACTTCCAAGCGCACTTTCAAGTTTTTTTTTGTGGGTGCAACCCCTTCCTCCCAACTCTAGTAGGTGAGAGGAAGTGGTTGCACCCCCAAAACACGTCCACTGATCCCCCATGATGGGAGATAGCACATGTTGACATTAGGTATGGGATCAGAAAGGAAATCCCCATTTTGACAATGTGTACTCCGTGCATGGCTTCTTCTTTCCATGCTCAATAACACGTTTTGCATTAAGTTGGTGTTTACAGTGACAATGGGTGTTCTTTAAATAATGTGAAAACCACTTGGCACTACAAGTGCACTAGTAGAACCTAGGAGACAGGTAAAATAAACACAAGCAGTAAATAAATCCAAATCAAGATTTTATCAGCTCAATTTTCTTTTATTAAAAAAAAATTACAAATTAGCTGGCATAGCAATGGCCCCTTACCCGTAAAACATTCCACCTATTTTTCACTCACTTCACAGGCACTTTGGGGGGGCAAGCCAGGATGGACAGCTTACAGGGCCGTCAGTGTTGGTTCCCGAAGTCCGGCCTCAGGCCCAACTAAGGCTATATAATTTGGAGCATTTCTTTTTAAAAAGTTGTGCAGGATGCAGCAGCATAAAACAATGTGGTTCAGTTTGTACTCCTCAAGGTTGATTGCCGTTAGAAATAGGCGGAACCTGCTGGCCATTATCCCAAAGGTATTCTCCACGACTCTTCGGGCTCTGTAATTAAAAACCCTCTTCTCCGGGATGAGGGTCCTCTGGGGGAATAGCCTCATTGCGTGATTGCCCAGACCAAATGCTTCATCAGCAAGAAAAACAAAGTCCTTTGACGTTCTCTTCCGCAAGTGCCAATCCCAAGCCGCTGCTCTGGAGACGCCCTTAGAACTTGGCCTGGGCAAAGACTCCACTGACATCCGACATCTAGCCATTCTTCCACAGTCTGCCATTCCTGTGGCATTGAAGGAAACTGTAGAGCCAAAACAGAAAAAAAAATTAGTAATTTTGCACGTAAACATTGCAAGCAGATTAGAAACAAACATTCTTGGCCAACATCAGTAAAACATTGATTTTAATGCGTATTTAAAGTGGAAGTAAACCCATCGATTTAAACAGTTTAAAAAAACAGCATGCCGGGAATGCTAACTGCACATTGGCTGTGCTCTCAACCAAACTGTCAAACCACCCAATGGCTGGTGTCATAACGGATAACATGTGCAGCACCATGGCAGCTGAAGATTAAACAGAAGCAAAGATGGCAGCTTCCATGGATGAAAACGATATGGGAGTTTACTTCCACTTTAAAGACAAAAAAATAAGGTCCACTTATCAGATTCCTCACCCCATCTGATGGCCCATTGTCCAAAATAAGTTTGTGAGCCCAAAAAAAGCCTCTGAAACTCTGCATGAATTTAAGGACAACCATAACATTTGTACACATTATAGGGGGTGTTTAGGATAAAGCACTACGATGGAGCTGACAAAATACATTGGTAAGTGACTAGGCTAGGTGTGTATGGGCCCAGGATAGCATGCTGGGGAGGTTAGTGAAGGTAAATATGCATGTAGGCAATAAAAAAGGAGCATTAAAAAATTCAAGCATGCATTTGGACAAAGAGGACATTCACAGCATATTAAAATCAGGGTAATTATAGAATGATGAAATAAATACAAAACATTAGCAAACAATAAATACATAGAATGTGAGGTTAAAGGATAAAACTTACCTTAATATAGTCCTTCCACAGGACCTGAATGATGGCAGAACAGGTCTCTGGAAAAATGATCCCCAGAGCCTGGGGGGAGATGCCTGTAGAGAACTTGAGGTCCTGTAGACTTCTCCCAGTCGCCAAGTACCGCAAGGTGGGGACTAGCCTCTACTCCGGAGTAATGGCTTGCTGCATGCAGGTGTCCTGCTTGCTAATATAAGGGGTGAGCAAAGCCAACAAAAAAATGGGGTCTGTCATCCGCAGAAAATTCCTGAAATCATCAGGGTTATTCTCCTGGATCTCAAGTAGCAGAGGCATATGAGAGAATTGGTCATGCTGGAGTAACCAATTCTTGGTCAATGAACTCCTCCTTGCCCTGTTCATGGACTGGGCATGTGTTAAAGTAAGAACCCCAACACCAAGCCCCCATATAGCACTAAGGCCGCGTACACACGGGCGGACTGTTCGCCCAACTTTGTCCGCTGAACAGTGTTTGGGCGGACAGTCCGCTCGTGTGTGGGCTTTCAGCGGACAGTTTCAGCGGACAGTTTGACGGACAAGGTTTTTCGGAAATTCCGAAAAACTGTCCGCTGAAACCTTGTTTCAGCGAACAGTCCGCTCGTGTGTAGGCTTGTTCGTCAAACAAAGTTGCGCGCATGCTCAGAAAGGATTTTCACGCCGAAAGCTATAATGCAGTGTATAGGACGTCGTATTTTTCGTCCCGTCGTACGTGCCGTTCACGTCATCGCGCACGGTTTCAGCAAACTGTTCGTCCGTCGTGTGTGGCCATGTCCGTCCATGCTAAGTTTGAGCGGACTGTTTGCCGAAACTGTTTGACGGACAAAGTTGGGCGAACAGTCCCCGCGTGTGTACGCGGCCTTACTCTACAACGAGTACGTAACCGCAACATGGCTTCAAAACGCTCAGCTGGTCAGAACGAACTGACCGAACGCACTGAAGAACAGCAAGGCCTGTGAAGAGCGAGCTGAAAATCAGAAACGAGCGGACAAAAATGCACTGAAAGACAGGTACGAACTGTCTACATGCACTGAAAACCAGATACAAACCCACAAGCACAAACTGAACAGCAGTAAAAGGATAGGAATAAGCACAAGTCTGAAAATCGCAAATCGTCTCTCACCCAATTTCGACTAACTCGAGATTAGCAGAAGGAGCCCAAAGGGTGGCGCACTGGGTATTGAACTTCCTTTTTCTAATGCCGTCGTATGTGTTGTACGTCGCCACGTTCTTGATGGTTGGAATGTGGTGTGACCGTGTGTCAGACAGCTTGAACAAAATCCCGTCGGAATTCCGTCGGGAAAACCATCAGAGCCTTTTCCACCGAAATTCCGATCGTGTTGTACGTGGCATAAGGAGGTACATTTTTTAGCCATGCTACCTTTCACAGTTTTGAAGGCCATAAAATGCCAAGATAGCACAAACCCCCCCCCCCCCCCAAATGGCCCCATTTTGAAAAGTAGACCCCCAAAGCTATTTGATGATAGGCATGTTGAGTCCATGGAATATTTTATATTTTGCCACAAGTTTTTTGCACACAGTTGTCACTAAATGATATATTGCTCAAATTCTGCTGCTTCTCCTGAGCACTGGGATGCCACATTTGTGAGACTTTTTGGAAAACTAGCTGTGTACAGGCCCCCGAATCAATCACCACCTTCAGGCGTAAGAGCGTAAATTTTTCATTTCCCTCCTCGCTGCCTATCAGTTTCGGGGCTATGAAATGCCAGATAGCACAACCCCCCCATGTGACCCCATTTTGAAAAGTAGACACCTTTTATGCATAACATTTAGAAGCTTATGTCACACATCACCCACTCTTCTAACCACTTGAAGACAAAGCCCTGTCTGACACTTTTTGGTTACATGAAAAAAAAAAGGTTTTTGATAGAAAATTACTTTGAACCCCCAAACATTATATATTTTTTTTAAAGCAAAGGCCCTACAGATTAAAATGGTGGGTATTTCAACTTTCTTTTTCTTAGGCCGCGTACACACGCGCGGACTGTTCGCCCAACCTTGTCTGCTGAACAGTGTTTGGGCGGACAGTCCGCTCGTGTGTGGGGCTTCAGCGGACAGTTTCAGCGGACAGTTGGCCGAACAAGGTCTTACGGAAATTCCGAAAAACTGTCCGCTGAAACAAGGTTTCAGCGGACTGTTCGCTCGTGTGTAGGCTTGTTCGGCCAACTAAGTCTCGCGCATGCTCAGAAAGGATTTCCACGTCGGAAGGTTGCATTGCAGTGTATAGGACGTCGTATTTTTCGTCCCGTCGTACGTGCCGTTCACGTCATCGCGCACGGTTTCAGCAAACTGTTCGTCCGTCGTGTGTGGCCATGTCCGTCCATGCTAAGTTTGAGCGGACTGTTCGCTCAAACTGTTGGACGGACAAAGTTGGGCCAACAGTCCGCGCGTGTGTACGCGGCCTTACAGTATTTGCACAGCGTTTTTTCAAACGCATTTTTTTTGGCAACATTTTTTTTTAATGCACTAAAACACTATACTGCCCAAATGTTTGATGGAATAAAAAAAGATGATCTTATGCCGAGTACATGGATACCAAACGCGACATGCTTTTAAATTGCGCACAAATGTGTAGCGGCGACAAAAAACATACATTTTCAAAAACCTTTACAGGTTACTACTTTAGATGTACAGAGCAGGTCTACTGCTAAAGTTACTGCCCTCGATCTGACCTTCGCAGTGATACCTCACATGTATGGTACAATTGCTGTTTATATATGACACCAGACCGACGCTTGCGTTCGTCTTTGTGCGTGTGCACAGGGGGACTGGGGTGCTTCTTTTTTTTTCTTATTTATTTTGCTTTTTTGTTTTATTTTTAAACTGTTCCTTTAATTATTTTTATTTTTTTTATCGTTTTTATCGTTATCTCAGGAAATGTAAATATCCCCTATGATAGCAATAGGTAGTGACAGGTACTCTTTTTCTGAAAAAATTTGGGTCTATTAGACTGTAGAACGCTACTCTGCTCTCAAATCATCTGATCACACCAATTTCCCAATGGTGCTGTTAATATCCGGCGAAACCTAACTCATGAACTGCTCATAGCTTCTGGTTTCTTAGGCCATAGAGATGATTGGAGCCATTCTGGTCTCTGATCAGCTCTATGGTCAGCTGGCGGAACCATTGGCTGCATTCTTGGGTTCCCTGTTGGACAGGAGACCCAGAGAAAACCATGGAAGACGGCGGGGAGGTGATGTTCCCTCCCACTGCTTGTAAAAGAAGTCTAGAGGCCAATTAGCTGCTAGGATTGCTTTTACATGAAAGTTGACTGCTGGCTGAAAAGAATGCTACCAAGATGATCATTCTGGTATAACCACTCAAAGTCCAGCAACATACCAGTATGTTGATGGTTCTTGATGGGCATATATTGTAATGTTCTTTTTTTTCATATAGCCTGTGGGCTGAACAAAAAAAGATATTGATCGGTGGGCATGCCCACCATTAGAATACCCCTCCCTTCATCCACCCACTTCTAATGATGGGCATACATGCACCATTTTCTTTTAACTGTGGTGGTGAAATCACCTCCTACAGCTCTGGAGTCACTGATTTACATATCGTGGGAGCAAACGCTGTTGCTGTCAAGATAAATAAATCAGTGCTGCAGCTAAATGGTGTACCTGCTAAGCAAATGACTACAATAAAACAAAGTAATGTTACAATATAACAGTAAGACTTACCATACCTGCAAAGCAAATACAATAAAACATAGTCAAAAGAAAACATTTTTTAAAGCAATCTGCGCCTAAAAAATATATGCCGAAGCATGGGACAATCCGCCCCTAATGTTAGGAGCAAATTGCTTCTCCACCCCTGCCCCTATGCTTCAGCAAATATGCTCTTTTTTTTAACTGTGGTGGAAAAAATCAACCTCCTACAGCGCTGGAGTCACAGCTTTATGTATCGTGAGAGCAAACACCGTTGCTGTCAGAATAAATAAACCCGTGCTGCAGCTGAATGGTGTACCTGCTAAGCAAATGATGGTTAACAATAACAGTAATGCTGCATACACATGATTGGACATTCCGACAATGAAATCCAACGTCAAGAACGCGGTGACGTAATACACGTATGTCGAGCCGAGAAAAATGAAGTTCAATAGCCAGTGCGGCTCTTCTGCTTGATTCCGAACATGTGTTGAATTTTGTGCGTCAGAATTGTGTACACATGATCGGAATTTCTGACAACAGATTTTGCTGTCGGAAAATTTGAGAACCAGCTCTCAAATTTTTGTTGTCGGAAATTCCGACAAAAAATGTCTGATAGAGCCTACACATGGTCGGAATTTCCAACAACAAGCTCCCATCGAACATTTGTTGTTAGGAAAATCCAATCGTGTCTATGTAGCATTAGACTTACCATACCTGAATAAAGCATAGTAAAAATAAAACATTACAGTTCTAAAATACAGTAACAAAAGAGAGAGAACAATAGAGCAGACAATAGAACAATGGAACGTAAGAGAAATAACAATAGAGAGAAGAAAAATAAAATCACAACTATTTTTGGCTTTTTTTTTGTGTATTTTTTATTATTTTTTTTGCACTTTTATATAAACTGTAAACTGTAAACATTCCAGATTAGGGTCTCTCAAAATGAGATGGCAATCACATCTTTTGAGACCCTGTGTTAGTATGCCTAGGACTGTGTAATGCTGTAACCTACGCTAATACTCCACTAGTGTGTGGTAGCGTTCGAAACAGTCACCAATGCAAAGACCAGGTTGGTCAGGACAGAAGGGACAATAAAAGGTGTCACGCCTATATCTGTGCTTTCTACAGACACGACATCTTCTTTGGGGGGCTGGTTGGGTAGGGGTACCAGAGAGGACATGCGGAAAATGCCTCTCATGCAGCTGGCTCACTGCATTTGGATTGGGAAGTTGGGCCATAGCACCGTCTGGAAACAGAAGGGCTGTGATGATATCTTCCTGGAATTTAAGGAAGGATCCAGTTCATCCTGAAGCTTTGCATAGCACATAATCATTCAGCAGAGACAATTCAAATATGTATACGGACACTTTTTTGTACCATCATCTGGCCTCACGTGCAATTAGGTATGGCACCAAAAACTGGTCATTGAGGTCCACCCTCCCATATTAAAGTTATATTCGTGGACACAGAGGGGTTTCTCCACAACATCAGTAACCGTAGGAATTTGGACCATCGTGTCTGTGTGAAGGGAGGACAGAACAAAAACATTCTTATTATCCCTCCACTTCACAGTGAGCACATTTTTACACTTCAAGCAGGCTCTCTCCCCAGCCTAAGATGGGATTCTACAAGCTGCTTGGGTAAGCCCCGGTGATTAGATTGTGGCCCTGTCACAGAGCTTGTACATCTTGACCCCATATCTGGCAGGCTTGCTGGGAAGATACTGTTTAAATGACAAGCAGCCAGAAAACTGAATCAGGGACTCATCAACGCAGACAACTTGATGGGGAGTAAACAAGGCTGCAAACTGTTGGTTGAAGTGGTTTATGAGGATACAGATTTTGTAGAGCCGATTAAATCCAGGGTCACCCAGAGGATGACAGAGTTCATTATCATTGAACTGCATGAACCCGCAAGATCTGCTCCTATCGTGTCCTGGTCATGGAGGCAGAGAACATGGGCATATGGTGAATTGGGTTTAGTGGACCAATATGACTGCAACTCATTCTTTTTAGTTATGCCCATGAGCAGGGATAGGCCCAGGAAGGTCCCAAATTCGGAAACCGTAATACATTTCCATCCAATCTCTGGCAAGGGTCAGCTGGGGATTAGCGGCAATGAATTGACTAGCATATAAATTGTTTTGGTCCATAATAGATTAATAGATATATTGAGATCTTCCCTGAAAAACAGCAAATAAAAATCAAGTGACGTAAAATCAACTGTTTCCACCTGAATTCTGGGTTGGCCAGTGAATGGGGGAAGGTGCTGCAGAAGTGGTGGGCTCCCAATTAGGATTGGCAAATGCAGCAGGAAGGAGACAGGATGTCTCTAATTTACAAGCCTACCTCAATGCTCTGTCTAATTGGGCGACTATGTGGCAGATGAGGTTTAATGTTGATAAATGTAAAGTTAGGCACTTGGGGGCTAAGAATATGCATGCATCATACATGCTAGGGGTAGTACAACTGGGGGAATCCATAGTGGGGAAGGATCTGGGGGTTTTGGTAGATCATAAGCTCAATAATAGCATGCAATGCCAAGCTGCGGTTTCCAAAGCGAGCAAAGTTCTTTCCTGTATTAAGAGAGGTATGTACTCCAGAGAGAGCGATGTCATTTCCCCCTTGTTCAAATCATTAGTAAGACCTCATCTGGAATATGCAGTTCAGTTTTGGGCACCAGTTCTCAAAAAGGATATCTGGGAACTGGAGAAAGTGCAGAGAAGGGCAACCAAACTGATAAGAGGCATGGAGGAACTCAGCTATGAGGAAAGATTAGAGGAACTGAATTTATTCACTCTTGATAAGAGGAGATTAAGGGGGGATATGATCAACATGTACAAATATATAAGGGGTCCATATAGTGAACTTGGTGTCGAGTTATTCACTTTACAGTCAAGAAAGAGGACAAGGGGGCACTCTTTACGTCTAGAGGAAAAGAGATTTCATCTCCAAATACGGAAAGGTTTCTTCACAGTAAGAGCTGTGAAAATGTGGAATAGACCCCCTGCAGAGGTGGTTATGGCCAGCTCAGTGGATTGCTTTAAGAAAGGCCTGGATTATTTCCTAAGTGTACATAATATAACTGGGTACTGACATTTATAGGGAAAGTTGATCCAGGGAAAATCCGATTGCCTCTCGGGGGATCAGGGAGGAATTTTTTCCCCTGCTTTAGCAAATTGGATCATGCTCTGCTGTTTTTTTTTTGCCTTCCTCTGGATCAGCTGTGGGTATAGAATTGGGTATATGGGCTGGTATGATATTATTATATATATATTTTTTTTTGTGGTTGAACTGGATGGACTTGTGTCTTTTTTCAACCTGACTAACTATGTAACTATGTAAGGGCACTATGGGATCGATGGGCCTGTCTTTGTCTTCTTGGAGGCTGCGGGACTCTACTCACGCTAGCCACCTCACCAGCTTGAACTGTACTTATGGGACTCTCCACGTCACCACGTGATATTGCAGTGCTGGATGTACGACCAGGATATACTAGGCCGCTGGTGCTTGCCAGTTCATCAGAAGGATAATCGGCACTAGTACTGGCTCTCTACTCCATACAAGAGCCCTGCGG
The DNA here is from genome assembly GCF_037356315.1 of Lithobates pipiens. NCBI lineage: Eukaryota > Metazoa > Chordata > Amphibia > Anura > Ranidae > Lithobates > Lithobates pipiens. The sequence goes on along the minus strand of NW_027507764.1, from coordinate 242,218,448 downwards.
TTCTTGCACCTCAATGACAGCAGAAGAACGGGGTCTGGTACGCCTGACCTTGGCAGGGACCACAACTCCATCGTCAGGGCTATCTGTCAGGGTGCCAATGCTGTCTACTGGTTCATAGTCTGAGCCTGAATCTGACAGATGAGTGACTTCCTCTTCACTATCTGTCATGCTCAGAAATGTGTAGGCCTCTTCACTAGTGTACCTTCGATTTCACATTTTGGCCTCTAAATTTACTGGTACACTAGTGAGACTTGCAGGAAAAAAAGCACTGGACTGTCAGCGTCTGATTCAAACGCTACCAAAAAAACTGTTAGCATTCGCAAGGATCAGGCCTGACTCTGTGAATACTGCAGTTATGTGTGTTGTGTTTTTGTAGGTGACAGTGAATGATTGATACTGCACTTGGGTGGGCTGGGCTGGGCGGAGGGGCTAAACGCAGGTGCTAGCAGGCATCTGGGCTGATCCCGCTAACGCTGCATTTTTGGGAACCTTAAACTGCTGGGGACGCTAATATAGTTCTGATCAGATCAGATATTGATCCATTCAGGCACTATACTACTAAGGGAGGTGTATGGTGTGTGCATGAGTGTTAGCGCTACTGGCACTAATCTGACGCTGCCTGTGGCAACGTAGACCCTGACTGATGCTAAAACCTAACCGATGTCACCCGCCAGGTGATCAGGGGGTTAAACCTTTAATGGGTAATATACGGCGGGTGCCCTGATGCTATAAAAAAAATCTAGCTAACCAGCATCACCCGTGATACTTATACAGTGATCACTGGTGACAGGGGGTGATCAGGGGGTTAAACCTTTATAAGGGGGGTCCCTAGACCTATCCTAACACTGATGTGTCACTAATTAAACTAGTGCAGTGAAAAAAAATATGAACACTGCACTAGGTAACACAGTGACAGTGGGTGAATGGGTTAACTGGGGATGAGCCTATATGTAGTGATGTCAATGTACTATTGGTGCAACTCACGCTTAGATGTTGTCTCTCCTCTCTCTGGAAGGAAAATACTTCCACAGGAGAGATGACATCACTTCCCCTTCAGTGTTTACACTTACACATGCAGGGGAAGGATCTCATTCACCAGGAGCGATCACCAGGTCCAGGCTAGATATCATTGGCCTGGGGATTGATCGGTTCTGGATCTAATCCGATTGTCGCAGCCGCATGCCCGACGTAACATGACGGCAGTTCGCCTGCCCATGCCATTCTGCTGCAGTAAAGTAGTCACATCATTAACTGGTGGGAGGAGGTGGTTTAAATGGACCATGATGCTCGAGGCCAATAGGAGGGGCTCCAAATCATTGCTGATGTCATAGGGATCCTGTACTAACAGCTTCTGATGGTTGGAAGTTGATCATATGCAATCCGTGGCAGATCAGTCACAGTTCTGGTTGAACTGATAGAGTGCACCTCAGAACAAGACATCAATGCATATATATGCGCTGACTGGGCCTTAAGGCCCAACCTCCTTTCTGCTGCATAAAGGCTGTCGTAGATGGGTTAAGCAGGGGGAAAGAGTAGGTCTTTAGTAATGGAAATGACATTGAGAAAATGCTGAATCAAATAATATTTAAATGTACAAGAGTCCCTGCAACGTATGCGGTGTTTCATAGATTTACAAAGGTTTAAAGATTTTTTTAGTCTGTATGAGCAACCATAAAAAGTTAGAACAACCAGGAACACTTCCGTAGGTGAATATGTGGGAGGAAGAGACAGAGAGAGACCGTTTCAGATTTGGTGTTACAGTATATGGGCAGCTTTGTAATAAGCCCAAAAATTTGGAAGGGCTACAGAACCCCTCACCTCTATGTTATGAAGAGGGGGGAGGGGGGAGTTTGTAGTCCAAATCAGGAGATGAGTGTGGAAGTTGCTACTCTAGCACAGAAAGCACAGAAAGTCTGTTACTGGCAAGCTCACAAGCTGCAAAAAGAAAAATAAATAACCTATCTAGACTGGTAGGTTGCCGTACATAAAATGTTCGTTTTTTGTTTAAGTCTGGAAGCCATCGTTTAAAAAAAAAAAACTTCTAATAACAGTAATTAACAGTAAAAAGGTCAGGTCTGTGTGCATGTAGGCCCTTTACAAAATAATTTATTGTGGGTGACTGGGGACAGAGGGAAGGCACATTTATTAAATATCTTCTTCATCTCTATGTATACAAAGGAACATGAGGGAGTCCATAATGGGAATATAGCCCCAAAGGAACCAATATGGCTCAAAATTTGACATGGTCCAGAAACATTTAGCCCCTGTACACACGGTCGGAGATTCTGCCAACCAAATCCGTCGGATTTTGTCCGTCGGATTTAGTCCGACGGATTGTGTCCGAAACTGTTGCATACACACGGTCGGACTAAGTTGTCGAAAAATCCGATCTTTCAGAACGTGATGACGTAATTTCGTTACGATGGGACTACGTTCAGGCTAGTAGCCAATAGCTTTGATGTAGGAATTTGATCTGAGCATGCGTGGCACTTGGTCCGATCAAAATTCGCTACACATGATCGGAGTATGTCCGATCGAACCAGTTGGTCGGGAAATATTTCCAACATGTTGGAAAATTGGGTCCGACGGTTATTCGGACGGAATCAGTCCGATGCATACCACACACAGTCGGATTATCCGACGACACGGTCCGATAGGACACATTCCGACGGATTCTCCAACCATGTGTACAAGGGCTTTAGACAAAATAAAGGTGAATAAAGGACGTATCCTCAAAGAATTCAGCTCTGTTATTTCAAAGCCATTGTTTCTAATTTTTAGGGACTTTTTAATGAACGGCATAGTACACTGGGATTTGCGTAAGGCCAATGTGTCCAAAGTTACTTTATCAAGTATCTACAGACTGGTTAGTTCAATGTCTATAGTTAGGGATGTTGTTGGAGAGTTTAATAAAAGACCACATAGGTGAGTTTTTGCTAGAAAAAAAATAAGCAATAAACGGCATGAATTTACAAAAGACTGACATTGTTAAACAAATCTGATTTATTTTTATGAGGAACTAGACTTAGACAAAGAAATGGCTACAGTATAGTTGGATTTTGCAAAAGCATTTGACACAGTTCCCTATACATGGCTAATGTGCAAGTTAAAGTCTACAGGTTTGTAAAATTCCATTTGTAAATGGATAGAAAACTGGCTAAAAGACTGTATTCAGAGAGTATAGATTGATAATTCATACTCTGAATGGTCTGAGGTTATAAGTGGTGTACCCTAAAGTTTAATGTTGGAACGATTAGTTTTTATTATATTTATAATTGTACAGAGTTTGAGACTAAAGGCTCAAGGTTTTTTACCTTCATGCAATCTATGCATAAAGATAAAAAACCTTCTCTGAAGCTACCCAGCCCCCCTCCCCCATGCTTGCCTGAGCCACACTGTGATCCAGCGCTGTGTATGGGAGCCTCTGCTCTCTGAGGACTCTCCCTCCTCAACCAATGGACCAATGAGGAGAGAGAGAAGGGGTGGGGCCGAGCCACAGCTCTATGTGTGAATGTACAAGCAGAGCAGTGGCTTGGGAGCGAACCTGCTTGGACGCCCCATAGTAAGCTGCTTGCTCTGGGGGCACTAAAGATAACGGTATTCATTGTGATTGTATAATTTAAAGCAGAACTATACTCGCCTTCTTTCCAGAACTGTGGTGTCCCAGAGCTCCCTGCCAGCTGTTGACATCTAATGCTGGTCAGCTTCTGGGTACTGATCTTCCGTAATTTTCATTGGCTGGGCTGAAATCATGCATCTTGGCATTGCCAAATTTGTACACCTAGCTGCAGCATGTGCATCTAGCTGCAGCAGATCTGTGTACAGAGCATAAAGGCAGGTAAGGAACGTTAATAAATTAAAATATATAATATATCATTTAGGTGGGAGGTGAAACCTCAATCGGAAGATCATTTGTTAATAGTCCGTTTTGTTACCATTGGGTGTATTGTAAACACTGAACTATAGACTGTTATGTATCAGTAAGTAATGTTTTAATGAGATGCCCAGATATAAAAAAAAAATGTGTGGATCTGTATTTCCTTATGTAAGGGGGCCTCCACCTATTCCGTGCATAAAACGTAAGGCAGTTTATCTGCATATAAGGAGATCGTGGGGGGATAGTGGGGGGATCTGGGTAAATCCCATGCAAGATGGGTTTCCTTGCAACAAGAGTTAATAACATTGAACAGTTGCTTCCAGCCCCTATAAATGTTTAACACTGGAATATCTATCAGACCAACAAGTGTACATTATGACGTGCTCAAGAATAATTTGATCTTGGGGCACGCCCTGAAGGCACTTAATAGAGCTGTGTCTAAATATCCACATTTTAAGCAGCTCAAGGAAGGCACATGAGATAAGACCAATATGGAGTAGGGATGAGCCGAACACCCTCTGGTTCTGTTTAACCACTTAAGGACCGCCGTATTGCCATTGTACGTCATCGCAATGGCACAGGCAGGCACAAGCACGTACATGTACGTGCCTGCCTTCCAGCGGGTGGGGGGTCCGATCGGACCCCCTCCCGCTGGATACGGCGGTCCGGTTCGCTCCAGGAGCAATCCGTGATGAGGGGATGGCCGTTGGTTTCTGGCCACCCCCTCTGGATCGCTCCTGGCCAATGAGAAGCTTCCTCCCACTGTGTATTGTATACACAGGAAGGAGGAAGTGATGTCATTCTCCCCGGGGCGGTCTTTTTGACCGGAGTACGAGGAGAAGACTAAAAGTAAGTGCACCAAAACACTACACTGACACATAGGTACACATAGGTACACAAACCCCCCGATAAACCTCCCGTAATGGTATAGAATCTGAACAGATCAATATCTGATCTGATCAGATCTATACTAGCGTCCCCAGCAGTTTAGGGTTCCAAAAAAACGCATTGTTAGCGGGATCAGCCGAGATACCTGCTAGCACCTGCGTTTTGCCCCTCTGCCCAGCCCACCCAAGTGCAGTATCGATCGATCACTGTCACTTACAAAACACTAAACACATAACTGCAGCGATCGCAGAGTCAGGCCTGATCCCTGCGATCGCTAACAGTTTTTCTGGTAGCATTTTATATTTAAATCCGGAAGGTAGTGCTTGGTTTTCGGGGTCCCGTACGTGGCTAGGCTCCCAAAAAGTCCCCCACATGTGGTATCCCCTTACTCGGGAGAAGCAGCAGAATTTATTTTGGGGTATAATTTGACTTATGCCCATAGCATGTGTGAGCAATATATCATTTAGTGACAACTTTGTGCAAAAAAAAAAAGTTTGTAATATTCCCGCAACTTGTGGCAAAATATAAAATATTCCATGGACTCAACATGCCTCTCAGTAAATAGCTTGGGGTGTCTACTTTCCAAAATGGGGTCATTTTGGGGGGGTTTTGTGCCATCTTGGCATTTTATGGCCTTCAAAACTGTGATAGGTAGTGATAGGTAGTGAGGAGTAAAATAAAAAATGTATGCCCTTAGAAATCCTGAAGGCGGTGCTTGGATTTCGGGGTCCCGTACGTGGCTAGGCTCCCAAAAAGTCCCCCACATGTGGTATCCCTGTACTCAGGAGAAGCAGCAGAATGTATTTTGGGGTGTCATTTCACATATGCCCATAGCATGTGTGAGCAATATATCATTTAGTGACAACTTTGTGCAAAAAAAAAAGTTTGTAATATTGATATTGACATTTTTTTTACTAAAGACATGTGGCTGAATACATTTTGCCCTCAATGTATGACTAAAATTTAGTTTATTCGAAAATAAAATATTATTTTTTTTCAAAATTTTCGCTCTTTTTCCATTTATATCGTAAAAAATAAAAATTGCAGAGGCAATCAAATACCATCAAAAGAAAGCTCTATTTGTGGGAAGAAAAGGACGCAAATTTCGTTTGGGTGCAATATTGCATGACCGCGCAATTACCAGTTAAAGCAGCGCAGTGCGAAATTGGAAAAAGACCTCTGGTCCTTAAGGTGTTTATTGGTCCGGGGCTGAAGTGGTTAACCACTTTCAGACCTGACCATTTTGCTGGCTTAAGACCAGACCACTTTTTGCGATTCGACACTGCCTCGATTTAACTGACAATTGCACGGTCGTGCAACGTGGCTCCCAAACAAAATTGATGTTCTTTTTTTCCCACAAATAGAGCTTTCTTTTGGTGGTATTTGGTGGTATTTGATCACCCCTGCGTTTTATTTTTTTTTGCGCTATAAACAAAAATAGAGCGACAATTTTGAAAAAAACATATTTTTTACTTTTTGTTATAATAAATATCCCCCAAAAATATATATAAAAAATGTTTTCCCTCAGTTTAGGCCGATACATATTCTTCTACATATTTTTGGTAACAAAAATCACAATAAGCGATTATTGATTGGTTTGCGCAAAAGTTATAGCGTTTACAAAATAGGGGATCGTTTTTATGGCATTTTTATTAATAATTTTTTTTTTAATAGTAATGGCGGCGATCAGCGATTTTTATTGTGACTGCTACATTATGGTGGACACATCGGACATTTTTGACAAATTTTTGGGACCATTGTCATTTATACAGCAATCACTGCTATACAAATGCAGTGATTCCTGTGTAAATGACACTGGCAGTGAAGGGGTTTACCAGTGGGTGGCATTGTAGGGGTTAAGTGTTCCTAGAGGCGTGTTACTAACTGTGGGGGGCTGGGCTTTGTTTTAGTGAACACTGATCTCTGCTCCAATCACATGGAGCAGAGATCAGCTTGTTGCTAGGCAGAACGGGGAGATGCTGTTTACAACGGCATCTCCTCGTTCAGCCGCCCCGTGAGACGATCGCTGGTATGCCCGCGGCGATCGAGTACGCGGGACCCGCGACCGGACTCACGGGGGATTCCAACCGGAACGCGAGTGTGCCGGCGGTGGCGCGCTCGCGGTGGCAGGGCGGCATTTAAAACTGGACGTACCTGTACGCCAATATGCCTGCCCGTGCCCTTCTGCAGATGTACATCGGCGTGCGCCGATCGGGAAGTGGTTAAGCAGAACAAGCGAACTGGCAAAAAATTTGTTCGAACACTGTTAAAGTCTATAAGACACGAACGTGAAAAATCAAAAGTTCTCATTTTAAAGGCTTATTTAGACGTTATTGCCATAAAAAGTGTTTGGGGACCCGGGTCCTTCCACAGGGGACATGTATCAATGTAAAAAAAGTTTTAAAAATTAAATTTTTTCGGGAGCAGTGATTTTAATAATGCTTAAAGTGAAACAAAAAAATGAAATATTCCTTTAAATATCATGCATGGGGGTCCCCCAGGCACTATATACTCTGAACAGCAGTATATATAATATACAGCCTGCCCTATATATTCTACAGAAAATTGGGTCTTTTGTTAGGTGTTAGTGGTACCAGAACACTGTAAGCCCTTGCAGTTACTCTTGGTGGGTGCAAGCCCTGCTGTGAAATATTATACCAAGAATTGCAATGACATGCCCCTGTTAAACCAGGGCAGAAAAATTGGGCCTTGGGTGGTGGTGCCACAACACTGTAACTCCTCACAGATACTCTTGTTGGGTGCAGGAACAGGTCCTGCGTTGAAATATTATACCAACAATTGTAATTACATGACCCTGTTAAACAGGGGCAGAAAAATTGAGCCTTGGGTGGTGGTGGTGGTGCCACAACACTGTAACCCCCTCACAGATACTTTGGTTGGGTGCAGAGTAAATATTTTATCAAAAATTGTAATTACATGTCCCTGTTAAACAGGAGCAGACAAATTGGGTCTTGGGTGGTGGTGCCCTAAACCAAAAATATTGTTGGACGCTAGCATCATCAAGATTGAGCAGGAATAGGATAGCCAGCATGGGCAGTCTTCAAGGAACCCCATATCCATAGCAAATTCAATCAGCTACATCAGCATCAGGTGTTTGATAGCTGCTGACCCAAGACTGATTCATTGTTATGAATGTGAGCCTATCAACGGAGTCTGTGGACAGATACACTCTTTGATCTGTTACAAACCCTCCAGCAGCACTGAATGTGCGTTCAGAAAGCATGCTGGATGCAGAACAGGCCAGTAGCTCAATTGCATATTGAGCAAGTTCTGACCAGTGGTCCATCCTCAAGACCCAGTAACCCAGTGAATGCTCTGTTGGAAAGGTCGACAAGTCTGCTCTTGCCCCTAGATATTCCTGCACCATGTAATGCAGACACTGGCGATGGTTGCTTGAACCCATCAGACCTTGGTCCTGAGGACTTAAAAATAGTTTAAAGGCATCGGTCAGCCGGCCACCTTCACTGTTCTTCCTCCGACTGAACGAAGCCTCAGCAACACGTTGTCCAGCACCAGGAAATTGTAACCTCCCAGAGTCTGGAAATGCATTGCACAAACCTTTCTTCAAGGTCTTCTGAAGATGTTTCATCCTTTGATCCCTCTGCGAAGGCAGGATGAGTTCTGCAACCTTGCCCTTGTAATGTGGATCAAGAAGGGTTGCCAACCAGAAATGATCCCTCTCCTTGATACCACAAATTCTAAAGCCCTTTCCCAGTCTTTGCAGAATCAGGGAGACCATGCAGCCTAAGTTTGCAGAGTACTCTGGGTCACTAAGGATCACATGATCTGTAACTACCTCCTCCCAGCCACGTGCAACTCCTTGGGTTTTTGGGGACTGAAAACCATCCCTTGAAGACTGCTGCTGAGTGTTATCCTCTACATCCATGCTGACACAATCCTCCTCCTCTTCCTGTGTGTTTAGTAGGTCCACAGGAATGCTATCTGGATAAAGGAGGCCTTGAAAGGTAAGGAAGTCCTCTTCTTCCACCCGCCGTTCTGCCTTAAGTGCCCTGTCCATGATTTCACGAAGCGTGTGCTCCAAGAGGAAGGAAGACTAGAGGAACAGAGTCACTGATGCATGCATTGTCGTCACTCACCATCCATGTGGCCTCCTCAAATGGAGACAGGACAGCGCATGCATCCTTGATCAGTAGCCACTGGCATGGCAAAAAGAAGCCAAGCTCCCCTGACCCTGTCCTGGTGTCATACTCAGACAAGTACTCATTGATGGCCCTCTGCTGTGTGTGCAGCCGCTGCAGCATTGCCAACATTGAGTTCCACCTGGTGGGCATGTCACAAATGAGGCGGTTGGTGGGCAAGTTGCATTCCCTTTGAATGTCAGCCAGCCAAGCACTGGCATTGTATGACCAGCAGAAATGACCACAGACTTTCCTGGCCTACCCCAGGAGATCCTGTAAGCTTGGGTACCTGCTCAAGAACTGCTGCACCGCCAAATTCAGGACATGTGCCTAACATGGAACATGAATCAAGTGTCCCTGTCAGAGGGCGAAGAAAAGGTTGCTGCCATTGTCGCATACAACCATTCCTGGCTGAAGCTGCCATGGCGTCAACCACCTCTGAGCCTGCCCCTGCAGAACCGACAGAATCTCTGCCCCAGTGTGGCTCCTGTCCCCTAGGCAGACCAACTCAAGCACCACATGGCATCTTTTAGCCTGAATGCTTGCGTAGAACCTTGAACGCTTACTGAGCACCGCTGGTTCAGAGGACAAATCTGCAGAAGAGGCCATAAAGGAAGAAGAGGAGGAGGGGGTGGAGGAGAGAGCTGTGGCAGAATCACCACTAGCATTTTGGAGCTGATGTGGTGGAACAAGCTCCAACAACACTGAACCCTGTCCTGCATCCTTCCCAGCTGCCAGCAGAGTTACTCACTGTGCTGTGAAGGAAAGGTAAAGTCCCTGCCCATGCCTGCTGAGCCACGAGTCAGGGGTAATATGCACCTTACTGCTTCCCATCCTGTCCAACAAGGCCCAAACATTGCCTTCCATGTGCCGGTAGAAAGAATGGCCTTCTGTTAAAAGAAATGGCGTTTTCGGAACCTGCCACTGAGGTACAGCATATTCCACAAATTCACAAAAGGGGGCAGAGTCTACCAGTTGAAAAGGCAGCAGTTGCAGTGCTGGCAATTTTGCCAAGCTAGCATTTAGACGCTGAGCATGTGGATGGCTGGGACCAAATTTCTTTTTATGGTTCAGCAACTGGGGTAAGGAAATTTGCCTGCTAAAATCGGATGGTGTTGTCTTGCTAGCAGATTGGCTGCAAGTACTTGGGACACCTATACCTTCATTCCTCTCAATGCAGGTTTTTGAGAGGACTCGAGGTATAGTAGGGTTGGAGATTCCAGATGAGGAGCAAGGAGAAGTCTGCCTTTTTCTTTGATGTGGGTCTTTCAAGTGCTGTTGCCAACGGACTGCATGGCAGGTTGTCATATGTCTGGTCAAGCATGTGGTGCCCAAGAGGCTACTGTTATGGCCACGCTTGATTCGCCTCAGACATAGGTCTGCTTCACACGTGTCAAAAAAGCCCACACCAAGGAACTTTTAAAAGTTAGTGGGGAGTCAGAAGCACCCTGCACCTGCAGAGCTCTGCGGTGTGATGAAATAGGGTGGCTGCCCTTAAGCTGCCCCCTAGAGGACATTCTGCCTCATTGGAGTTGTGCCTCATTGGAGTTGTGCCTCCTCTTCTTCCTGCTATCTTCTCTCAGTACCCAAGTACAGTCAGAGCCTTCAAATAGCTGCGCATCCTCCAGCAGCATATACCCAACACTGTGGTCGAATAATTCTGGGGAATCATCTGTACATGATGGTGGGGCTACACACTGTATTAGATACTGTCTACACTGCCTGAAGTGTATTAGAAACAGTACACCACAGAATGCACTGTAGATATAGGCTACACTGGATGCAGTGTGTGTGTGTGTGTGTGTGTGTGTGTGTGTGTGTGTGTGTGTGTGTGTGTGTGTGTGTGTGTGTGTCTAAATATAAATATATATATATCTACATCTATCTACATCAGATATGCGGTTTAAGGGCTTTTTTGGCCCATGTTTATTGAAGTAAAAGAAAAAACAGTCCATCCAGGATTCACACGCATGGGTTTCAACTTCAAAGCAATAATGAATATTACAAATGGAAAATACTGCGCCACCTGGCTCTCTGGTCAGCACTGCTGTTCAGGCATTGACTTCGGTCCTCTTGACCTTACAACTGTGTCCTTGTTTGGGACCCCCTCTGTACCTCTGGAGACACTCTCTCTTAAAGCTTCCTGGCTGCTTCAGCCCACTGGCTTGAACCCTCCGTCTGTTCTATCAGACTGTTCTGTGCCAAGAGGCACACTTCTCCCTTGCACGCCTGGACTCCTGGGGAGGGTTGAGCCCAGAACCCTGGCCCTAGCTCTGCTATAAGCCCAGGACCCACCTACACAATCAACAAGCCAGACTCCTGGCTGTTCTTAAAACCCGGTCCCAGGATTGGAGATTCCATCCCACCCAGATTGCTATGAAATCTCCAGGCTCCAGGTCCCCAACTGGATTTTACCAACCACAGAGGAAACGGATAAAACAGTTTCCTCCAAATTGAATAATTCTCCTGGAGCCTCTCAACCTGCCGATTTGAGAATCCTGGGCGACAATCACTAGGACAGGGATCTGTTCTGTCACAATAAATAAATATATAATATTAATACACCACCTGAAGTGTATTAGAAACAGTACACCACGGAATGACCAAGAGCAGAGTCACGCATAATTTTTAACATGATATACTAATCATAAGAATATGAACAAACTATTGACCTCTTTACAGGTCGAATTTGTCCGCTAAGCAGGCATTTCTCACTGGTGATGGTCACACGCGGTGTGGATAACATATTATATATTTGGAATATAGTGTGGGGCATGGACTTAGTCCCCTTAAGCCATGATTGGCCTTTGGTGAATGAACAGGAAAACAATGTGCAACACCTATAGACAATTTTGGGCACCAAAATGTGTCACTGTTTCACAGGAATGCACAATTTTAGGGCTGTTTTACCAGATAGAAAGTTACGGTAACTCTCCAACAGCAAAACAGGTAGAAATAAATATTTTTTTCTTTAGTAGAGTATGTCTGTATTCCTGTTGGAGATTTTTTCACATTTCCTGTGTGGTGGAACCAATTTCAGCTGAACTAAAAGTGAGGGTAATCTGAAAAAAAACTTACAGTTCTAATCCTTCCCCACTCTTTCCAAAACAGGAAAAACAACTTTTGCTTTGAAAATACTTTAAAGTGGTTTTAAAAGTTGAAGGTATTTTTATTTTGCGATCCAGCATGGGAATGGCTGCTGTCCAGAGTTTCTGCCACCTCATAGCCTGAGAAAAGGCAGCAGGAGCCATTGGCTTATGGGCTTGGGAGCAAGCATGCACCGCACCAGTGCTATGGGGGCACGAGAAAAGAGGATCGGGGCTGCTCTGTGCAAAACCATAAGTAAAATAAGTAAAGCAAAATAGGAGGCAAATATAAATATTTCACAAGCAATCTAAGTAGCCCTGCACAATTATATTACTGGAAGACCCCAGTCATTACTTTTTAAAAAGTTATTTCTTTAGAAGAAACCTGTGCTGAGAGTAGGTGGAAGTTGCCCTAACTGACCTTCCCTTTTAAAAAATAATTCCCCCGGATGTCCTGCTTTAATATTTTGTGCAGCACTGGCCTGAAACATATATGCAGATCAGGAGTTCCAACTATACACTGTTTCTCTAATATGCAAGCTTGTTTTGTCAGTGACTCAGAAAACTTTTGAAACCAGAGACAGCCAGGTAACTAGTTTTCTTAGAAGTAGTCCAGCAACATCAGCTCCATTTATTCTCAATACAGGTTTCCTCTAGTCTAAACAATAACAATATTTTTTTGTGAAAGAGCAATAATTTGTAATGGACATTTAACCAATTAACAGTATTTCATTAACTTGCTTTCATAGTTTTATTGTTAAAAAATGCAAAAACAAACATTATAGAAATTGTCTTACAATATACTGTACTTACTTTTATCATTGTATATATCTGTCACATATTCAATTTTCTTTTTTAGGTGCTGATATTCATGCAGTTGATCCAAATCGGGGACTCACGTCTAGAGAATGGGCAAGATTTACAGGGAGATATGACACAGCCTATCTCATGCAAAAACTACAGGAGAGACCACTGGCAGAACAATTCAGTGACCAGTTTAAAATGGAATGGCCTAAGATGAAAGAGCTTCTTGCCAAAGCAGCAGAGCCCAAATCATGTGCACAGAGAATCTCAGAATGTATGAAATCAGCATTTACCTTCAATTATTTTAGTGAACCAGAAGAAGATGGGGTCCTTGATTTCATGGTTAAAATTACCACCAGTATGAGCAGCCCATTTGTTGCTGTTAGTTGCAGAACAGTATGTCCAGGTAGCCCCCCCTGTATTGGGAAACGTAGATATACTGTACAGGAGATTCTTGGAAAACAAAGAGCTGAAGAAATACAAACTTCAGATAAAGTCAACCCAAAAACCTTAGAAAAACTTTTCAAAAACACTCAGGTTATCGTAGTTCCCAAAAAAAAGGAAAGAAGAGCTAGTCTTCAGGTAAATATATCTCCAAGGGCTGATGTGATTAACAGAAGAACAAGCCTTCTACCTCTAAATCTATTAAGAAGAAGCAGTGTGAGACCAGGTTACGTCATTCCAAAAGTTCGGATCAGCAAAGCACCTGCACCTACTTACCGACCTGAAAAATTAAGAAGACGCAGTAGTGTTAATGACAACACTTACTTACAGATTCCAAAATGGCGATATAAAGAGATAAAGGAAGCGAGAAAGAAAGCAGAGGAACAGGCACTTCGAAAACTTGAAGAGGCACAAAAGCAAAAAAAAAATGCTAGACAAAGAACTTAATGTTTAACATTCTTGGGTGCAAATCAAAACATTGTAAACCTATGATTGAAAATTAATACAAGTGTATTTGGCTAATAAAATACACATATTTTATGTCTCATAAAAAGTAAAAGTCCAACTGCACATAAAAAGCAGAATAAATGGAATACTTATGCATGAATAGTGCACAATGAAAAAGTTGGTAAAGGATATCCTGTGTCAATAGTAAGCCAAAAAAATATAGCGCACAATGTTGTGACATGCCACCATGTCAATGGAAACCTTTCATGAAAGGAGATTGCAGCCATATTTGTACACCTGGAACATCATAGCTAGTACTATAGCAGTCCTTTTTTATTTGCACTAACAGTTACTTTTTCAGGATAAGCTTTTGGGAGTCTACCCCCTTTCCTCTACATTCAAGCAGTACTTTTATAAGAAAAATACATGGACTGCCGCTGCTGTTCTCCTTTAGAAAAAGTTGTGGCTGTCATGCAACTAAATCACAGACACAAAACAAATATGCATTTCAGGAGTTCTCCCTTCATTGTCTGCATGCTTCTGAGTTCCTACTAAATCTATAGCTCCTAGGTAACTATGATCATTAGAAAGGAGGTCAGCAAAGCCAACCCACACATTACTTTCTTGACAGGTATCTTTTAAATATTTTAGAGTAAGTTTAAAATGCAGTCTCCTAACACACTAGTAACACCATTACACTAGGTTAGAACCCAACTTAACTTTAAAAAAAAAAAAACCTGTAAAAAGACAGAAGCTTTTAAGTTTGTTCTAAAAGTTTCAATTGGCAGTTATGAATCCTTTCCATAAATTTGTTTCTCCTCAGTAACAGCAAGAGAGGAGAGTAAGCATTGTTGATTGGTGCACTGTAGTGCCGAAATTTAGGACTGGTGTAGGAAACAGTCACTGTTACAGAGAGGGCAGGAATACTCTCACGCCACCTATTTATCCTATCTCAGGTTGGTGCCGGGGACAAACAGAAGCACTGAACAGATTAGATAATTATGTAGTCAGGTTGAAAAAACACTAGTCCATCTAGTTCAATCCAAAAAAACACACACAATAGAAAACCTCTATATACACAATCCTCTACCCAAAGTAAATAAATAAATATGATCCAATTTGCTCCATTGAGGGAAAAATTCCTTCCCGATTCCCAAAGGCAATTGGATCAACTGCCTTTGAATACTAGTATCCAGTTTTATTTTGGGAGTTTTTTTTTTTTTTTTAAACAATATAGTGAGCTGGCCGCAATTAGTTCTTAAATGGAGTCTATTCCACATTTTCAAAGCTCTTACTGTGAAGAAGCCTTTCCTTATTTGAAGATTAGCCCACTTGTCCCCTGTAATGACCTTTAAAGTGTATAGCTCTATATCAAGTTCATGAAATGGACCCCTTATGTATTTATACATGTTGATGATATCCTCCCTTAATGCTTCCTCTCACGATAGATTGAATTCAGTTCAGCTAATCTTCCCCCATGCCTCTTATCAGATTGTCCAGTTCTCCAATATCCTTTTTGTGAACTGGTGCCCAAAACTGAATTGCATATTCCAGATGAGGTCCTAATGATTTGTACAAAGGCAAAATTATCTCTCTCCCCCCTTGCTTTAGAAACTGCAGCTTGGTGCTGTATACTATTATTCAGGCTATGATCTACCAGAACAGGTTGATACTTGGCAATTAAAGTCTGTTGCGGTTTTCATTTATCCAGGTTATGATATACTTATTTATAGTCACATTCAATTGAACTTGTTTTTTAGTTCATCCAAGCTACTTCTTCAGTTCTAACGAGTGTCAGGAACATACCCCTACATTTATATTCACACAGGTAGCATGGACACCTAAATCCAATTACCATGCACTGTGTCAGAAAGTCTGCATAGGTTTACTCCTTTGATTTACGTGGCTGAAATGTCAAATCACCGGAGTGATGTTAAAATGCCATTTTATATGCCCCCACCTCTGCTCAGGGATGGCTGCTCCAGTTTGAGTCGTGACTTGTAGAACATGCCCTCCTATATCAGGCAATTCATTTGTTGAGAAGTTTTTTTTTGTCTCCCCATTGTACAGGTTATATTTCTCACTACACTGCACTGCCTATTTCAAGTTACTTCACTGTTTGGTATTTTGGGAGTTCAAGCTTCTGTCTTAGTGTATTCCTGGGTTTGAGAGACACAGGGATGCCATGTTTGTTAAAAGTCCTTATGGCACTTTTCAGACACTTTAGCTACAGTATCTCACAAAAGTCAGTACACATTTTTGTAAATATTTTATTATATCTTTTCATAGAACAACACTGAAGCTAATTACCCCTCAAAGTAACTCAACACATAACCATTAATGTCTAGACCACTGGCAACAAAAGTAAGTACACCCCTAAGTGAAAATGTCCAAATTGGTCCCAATTAGCCATTTTCCCTTCCTGATTTCATGTGACTCGTTAGTGTTACAAGGTCTCAGATGTGAATGCATCAGGTGTGTTATACACTCTCTTATACTGGTCACTGGAATGGCAAATAACTCTGAGGATCTGAAAAAAAGAATTGGTGCTCTACATAAAGATGGCCTAGGCTATAAGAAGATTGCCATGAGCTCTGACGTATTCGCACACCCCACGGCAGAGCCCACCAGGAAGTCAGCACTGTGCTGTGCTAATAACAGGCAGTGAGACATTTCCCGATCTCTGCAGCCATGCTTCAGGACAGTGTCTCACTGCCTGTGATTAGTGCAGTGCAGTGTCAACTTCCTGATGGGCTCTGCACATGGGGTGTGCAAACACGCCGGAGCTCATCCTTACTTCTAAACATAATGCACAAGAAATCCCGCAAACAGTTTGCTGAAGACAAGCAGACTAAGAACCTGGATTACTGGAACCATCTCCTGCAGTCTGATGAGACCAAGATAAACATATTTGGTTTAGATGGTGTCAAGCGTGTGTGGTGGCAACCAGGTGAGTAGTACAAAGGCAAGTGTGTCTTGCCTACAGTGAAGCATGGTGGTGGGAGTGTCATGGTCTGGGGTTGTGCTGCCTGCACTGGGGAGCTAGAGTTCATTGAGGGAACCATGAATGCCAACATGTACTGTAACATACTGAAGCAAAGCATGAGCCCCTCCCTTCGGAAACTGGGCTGCAGGGCAGTATTACAACATGATAACGACCCCAAACACACCTCCAAGATGACCACAGCCTTGCAAAAGAAGCTAAGGGTAAAGGTGATGGACTGGCCAAGCATGTCTCCAGACCTAAACCCTATTAGGCATCTGTGGGGCATCCTCAAACGAAAGGTGGAGGAGCACAAGGTTTCTAACATCCACCAGCTCCGTGATGTCGTCATGGAGGAGTGGAAGAGTACTCCAGTGGCAACCTGTGAAGCTCTGGTGAATTCCATGCCCAAGAGTATAGTGGAATATGTGGGCAGAGACCAGTATTGAAATCTACATAAAATATGGCACCATCATCCCTTGAAAATTAGAAAATAATATTTGGGTGATATGGGACTTTAAGGGTGCATAGCAACATGAAACTAAATCAACAATATATTTAAAAAAATATATACAAATTGCATTAAATGAACAACATCATAAAATCCATACATACAAGCATAGCCTTAGATGTGTGCAAAACATCTTATTAAAGACAATGGTTTACTGTGATCACGTTCAAGTTTTCTACATGTTTTGCCATGTGGCTTTTTCAGGAAGAGAACGTGACAATTCATTTATTGGATAAAAGAACCTGTAATCAGTCAACTTTGATTGTGCTATAGCCCTTTCATGACTAAGCCTATTTTTGGAATTTGGTGTTTACAAGTTAAAATCCATATTTTCTACTAGAAAATTACTTGGAACCCCCAAACATTATATATATTTTTTTAACAGAGACTCTACAGAATAAAACGGCGATTGTTGCAATATTTTATGTCATACGGTATTTGCGCAGCGGTGTTTTAAATGCAACTTTTTGGGAAAAGGGACACTTTCATGAATTAAAAAAAAAAAACAGTAAAATTATCCCATTTTTTTTGCATAATGTGAAAGATAATGTTACGCCGAGTAAATAGATACCAAACATGTCACACTTTATAATTGCACGCACTTGTGGATTGACGACAAAGTACGGTACCTAAAAATCTCAATAGGCGACGCTTTAAACATTTTTTACGGTTACCAGGTTAGCGTTACAGAGGAGGTCTAGTGCTAGAATTATTGCTCTCGCTCTGACGATCGCGGCGATACCTCACATGTGTGATTTGAACACCGTTTACATACGCGGGTGCGACTTCCGTATGCGTTTTCTTTGCTTTGCGAGCTCGCGGGGACGGCGGGCGCTTTAAAAAAATTTTTTTTATTTTTTTATTTATTTTATTTATTTTAAAATGACTAAATTGTTTAAAATAAAAAAAAAAAAATTTTGATCACTTTTATTGCTGTCACAAGGAATGTAAACATCCCTTGTGACAGTAATAGGCGGTGACAGGTACTCTTTATGGAGGGATCGGGGGTCTAAAAGACCCCCCACCCCTCCTTTACACTTCAGTGTATTCAGATCGCCGAAAGCGGCGATTCTGAATACCGGATATTTTTTTTAAACCGGCGCCATTGGCAGCCGAGTAAACGGGAAGTGACGTCATGACGTCGCTTCCGTGTTTACTATGAGGAGACTGGAACGAAGCCGATTACGGCTTCGTTCCAGTTCCTCCCCAGCGGCCGGAGGCAGCGCAGAAGGAATCGGTGCTCCCGATCGAGCGGGAGCACCGGTAACAGCGGCGGGAGGCGGCGGGAGGGGGGGGACGTCCCCTCCCGCTCCTCCGGCATAACAGCCGAGCGGCTTTTAGCCGCATCGGTTGTTATGGCTGGATAGCCAATCGCCCGCTGATCAAAACGGTACCGGGATGATGCCTGCAGGTGCGGGCATCATCCCGGTATACCCCCCGGAAGCCGAGTACGCAGATGTGCGTACGCTCAGCGGGAAAGGGATAGAAACAGAAAAAACAAAAATTAGTACATCAGTTGTAGGCATATAATATCTTAGTGTATACATATGGTTGCATTTACATATATGGCGAGTAACACCCAAATGAGAGAACTCCTACCTCTTGGACTGAGTAAAGGAGCCTAAATGGAATTAAAAAAGGGAATGGGATCCAGTAATGCACTACCTCTGCATGCCAATAAACGCCAAATTATTGGCGGGTTACCCATAGGGAGGGGTAGAGAATAATATGATAACCAACAGTACCAGACGTAACCTGCCAATATAAACAAATATAAGTGTTAGGTTAACAGGATAAGAGTGAGATATGAGATTCATGGCAGGAATGTACACAGAGGTAGGCGTTCTCTTGTTTGGGTGTTACTCATCACCTGTAGAAAACTTCAACGTGATCACAGTAAATCGTTGTCTTTAATAAGATGTTTTTCAAACATCTATGGCTATGATTGTATTGTATGTATGGATGGATTTTATGATGTTGCTCATTTAATAAAATTTGTATATATTTTTTTAAATATATTGTTTATTTAGTTTCCTGTTGCTATGCACCCTTAAAGTCCCATATCTCCCAAATATCTTTTTCTATCCATGCCCAAGAGGGTCTAAGGCAGTGCTGGAAAATAATGGTGGCACACACAAAATATTGACACTTTGGGCCCAATTTGGACATTTTCTCTTAGGGGTGTATTCACTTTTGTTGCCAGTGGTTTAGACATTAATGGCTGTGTGTTTTTGTCCACTCAAATTAAGCTTTTAGACCCCTTTCACACTGCCAGCATTTTTGAGGCACTACAGCGCTAAAAATATTGCCTGTATAGCTCCTGAAAAAAGCGGGTCCATTCACTCCAGTGTGAAAGCCCGAGGGCTTTCACACAGGAGCGGTGCGCTGGCAGGGTATCAGAAAAAGTAATGGCAGCAGCTTCTTTGGCGCTCTCCTCCACCACTGCTCCCCATTGAAATCAATGGGGCAGCACTGCAATACCACCGGCAAAACGCAGCTCTGGTGGCATTTTGCGGGCGGATTTAACCCCTTTTTGGTCACTAGCGTTAGGGGTTAAAACCACTCAACTAGCGGCCGAATAGCGCCGCTAAAATGGCGGTAGAGCGGCACAAAAAATAGCGCCGCTTTACCACCAACGCCTGGGGGGCTCGGTGTGAAAGGGCTCTTAGAACAATGCTTTTGTCTATTTTAAAACATTTTTTAATGCAATCTGCTACATTTCGGAAAAAATATGTGCAGGTAAGCAAGCCTGCAAATACATTTCTCCTTGGCATTTTTGCTGAAAATATGCATACAAATGCTGAAGGGCTCCGATATCTCAAGGACGGCTTGGTTGAGCTTCACTGGCAGGAAGGCCCTACAAGGCATAGCTTTTTCTCCACCAAATACCGAGTCATATCAGAGCCATATGATATGTTCAGAAGGGAGAATGTAAGTTGCTGTGCGGCCTGTTTTCAGCTCCTCTCCCTGCAGCCTCTTCATCCCTCCTAGTTTTTACACAGTTAGAGGCTTGTGTCGACTACATCAGTTTGAGACATATCAGAAGTCATTCGGATTTTTTGAGAGGTGCTTTTGACCAGCTTCAACATGACATGCTAAGCAGGGAGAAGAAATAGATTTTTGGAACTTTAGTCAGAGAATTAAGTCCTGCTATATCACTTCAGGCTGGACTCTTTTTGCAGGTATAGCTATATAAAACATTAAAAATAAGTGCCTATACTGTTTAAAATCCAGTAATACACTGCCTGACCCTGCTTTGCACATGCTCAGTTGCTCTCTAAGTTTTAGGTATTTTTAGGCACTGCTAAATTTATTAAAAAAAAAGCTTAAAGCTGAACTAAACCCTCCTATCCTGGAAGCTGCCATCTTAGTCTGTTTGATCTGTGGTTGCTATGGTGCTGCACATGTGATCAGTTATGACGGCCGACATTTGATGGTTTGACAGGTTAGTTGAGGACACAAGCAAATGTGACAGTTAGCAATGTTTTTGTAAACTGTTAAATCGATGGGTTTAGTTCCGCTTTATAATTTACTGCTGTTCAGGAGCTCTGGTCTTCAGCAAAATGGCAGCCTCCAGCAAGAAGAGCCAGGAGCAATGTTGGAGACAAATTACAGCACACTGATTTTGGTAGCATAATTAATAATGTGCAATGTATGTTCCTTGCTAAAGAACATTCTTTTTTTTATCAAGTTGTTATGGGTAAAGTTCTGCTTTCACACTTGTTAGGCACACAGTTAACCCCTTGATTACCCCAAGAGGTTAACCCCTTCCCAGCCAGTGTCATTAGTACAGTGACAGTGTATAGTATTATCACTGATCACGGTATTAATGACACTGATGCTGTCATTTAAGTCAGTTCCCACCCAGTGTCAGTTAGTGTCAGATTGTCCATCACACCATCATAGTCCCATTATAAGTCTCTGATCCCCACCATTATTAGCCCTTGTACACACGATCAGAGATTCCGACGGAATGTGTTCGATCGGAGCGTTTTGTCGTATATTCCAACTGTGTGTGGTCTGCATCGGACTGTTTCCGTCTGAATATCCGTCGGACCAAATTTTCCAACTTGACAGAAATATTTTAAGACAAAATGCTTGGATTGGACATACTCCGATCATGTGTAGAGAATTCTGATCGGACAAAGTGCCACGCATGCTCAGATCAAATTCCTACATCCAATCTATTGGCTACTAGCCTGAACGTAGTCCCATCGTAACGAAATAACGTCATCACGTTCTGAAAGATCGAATTTTCCGACAACTTCGTCCGACCGTGTGTATGCAACAGTTTCGGACAAGATCCGTCGGACAAAATCCGACGGATTTGGTTGTCGGAATCTCCGACCGTGTGTACAAGGGCTTAGTATTAAAAAAAAGAAAGGAGTAAACAAAACACTCCAGTATATATAGTAACTTAAACACAAACCAATAAATTCCAGTATATAGCTTTCACACAAACCAATTAATATAAACTTATTGGGATTTTTTTCCCCAGGAACATGTAGCATAATACATTTTGGCCTAAATTTATGAAGATTTTTTTTTCTTGAATGTTTTATAGCAGAAAGTAAAATAAAAAATTAAATAAAAAATTTGGTCTTTTTTATTTATAAAATAAAAAATAAAAAACCCAGTGGTGGTCAAATACCACCAAAAGTAAGCTCTATTTGTGTGAAAGAAAATACATCCATTTGATTTATACGGTACAGTATTGCATGGCCATGCAATTACGAGTTAAGGTAGAACAGTGCTATATAGCAAAAAATGGCCTGAAGTGGTTAAACAGCAATAGCAAGTTTTTTTTTTACCTTTGTCGATAAAGGTTTTACATGATATAAATGATCATTGTAAGCACCCCTGTCAGTGATCAATAATTTTAACCCTCTAACTGCCACTTTAGCTGGTCAGCTTGGTTTGTTAAAAGAGGTTGAAAAGCAAAACCAGACTTACTGACCAGATCACGAAAGAAAACAAATGCAGTCACCACATTTAATGATTGGTACGTTGCAAGCAGTTTACAAAATGTTTGCATTTGGGTTTATATTTGTTTAAACATGAATTCATCTTCATTATAGAGCCTACTGAACTTTTCATGACTAGGGGATTTCAATGATCATAACAAAGATGTATCAGCTTCACCAGTAACGCAAATCATTTTTTATTGTCCCCATTCGACTACTTAAAGTCAAAGACAACCTTGTATAGTGTTTTTTTTAACTTTTACCTACAGGTAAGCCTATAATAAGGCTTACCTGTAGGTAAAAAAAAATCTCCTAAACCTGTATGGTTTAGGAGGTATTCCCCTTGCAATGAGCCACTGACTGCAGCAGCGCATGCGCACAGGGGATTCTCGGCTAAAAGTCCGGCAGATGCCGGACCCTGCCGGAAAGAAATCTCCCGTGGGAGTGACGCCGGTGACGTGATACCCGGAAAACACGCAGAGGGAACATGTCAGCTCTCTCGACGTGGATTGGGTGAGATGTTCGGGCCTCGTTCTAAGGTAAGTATTTCATAATGAGCTAGTATGCGTTGCATACTAGCTCATTGTGCCTTTTGTCTTACAGGTCTGGAAAAAAAATGTCAGCGGGTTTACTCCCGCTTTAACTTGGTTAAAAGGAACAAAGTGTACTACCGATTATGATTTTAGCAGAAACTCTCAAAGCCATATTTAATCACTACATAATCTGTGGATCCCCCCAGGAATGCAGGCATGCTATGTTTTTCTGGGCTTTTTGAGCTCTACAAAAATGTATTGCTAGTACGACTTAAAGTTTGAGAAATTATGCTTAAAATAAAGTGTAGCAAAAATACATATATTACTAAATAGATTTTTTTTTTATAGGGCTAGTAGATACTGAAGTAATATATAGTTAAATGAGATTTCCACTTTTGCTGTTATAGTAGAACTATAGGCAAAACTTTTTTTTCATTTTGGATAGAGTAAGGGAGGGTTATAACCACTGTATGTTGTTTTTTTTTTGCCATTTGTGTCCCATTGGAGAGATGTTCCTTCACTTTCCTGTAGTCAAAACGGAAAGTGAGAGGAAATCCCCACAAATTAGGGGAATTCCTTGGGGCCCCCCCAGGTCATCAGAACTAGTGTCCCTATTACGTTTCTGGGGATAGCCCAATATTAGTTCTATTTTTTTTTACCTTTACTTTCAACGATAATGGTAAAAACAGGACAAACAGAGAGAGTGAGGCTGGGTTCACACTGCCATATGAAGCGGCTGATTTCGGTCCGAATTTTTGTCTGAATTCAGACCTGAAATGGACCAGAAGACGCACAGGACCCCTGTGCAATTTGCTTCAAAAACTGCCCTGGAGATGTGTGAACCAGCTCGATTGAGAGCCAGTCACAATCTCCTGACATGCGAATTGGATGTGGAGAAAACTGCATCCAATTCGTAATAGTGTGAACCCAGCCTTAATCTCCTTAACAGGGATACAGACAGCAGTAAAAGCCAAATTGGTGTTCTAATCCATCTTCGATCTGTCCAAAATGTAAAAAAAAAAAAAAAAAAGTTTTGCCTTAAGTTTTATTTTAACTAAAAGGTGTTCGCCTTGCTTGGAGCCCACAACAGCTGCTTTTTTTTCACCATTGCAAATCATTGCAGAGCAGATTTGAGGTCACCACCACTCAAGGAGCTGCTTAACTCTGCCGAAGAAGCTAAACAGCTCTCAGTGGTATCCACTGAGCAGATAGAGACCTTAAGGCTGGGTTCACACTGCTGCGGGGGGAGATCCGGATGTGATTCGCACCGCAAATCACATCCGATCTCCGTAGCGATGCGAGTTCAGCCATACAGATAGTATGGCTGAATTCGCATCGCTCCCGCAGCAAACTCGCACGGGACCCTTTTTTTGGTCCGCAACAGAATCGGATCGCATGGGGGTTCACACCATGCGATCCGATTCCTGTGCGAGTCGGCAGATCGCACTGCGATATGCGGACGGATCTGGGGGTGTCATTAACATATCATTGACACTCCCAGCCGTCCGCATAGGGCAGTGTGAACTGCCGGCGGGAGTAATGCGATGCGGGAAAACGCCGCGGATTCGCGGCGTTCCCGCATCGCAGCGGTGTGAACCCGGCCTAAAGGCGACAATGGGAGGACATGAAGAGGGGTTTCCTTCTTTCTTTCTTTCCTTCTTTCACTTTGAGGCCGGGTTCACACCGCGGCGTTTTCCCGCATCGCATTACTCCCGCCGGCAGTTCACACTGCCCTATGCGGACGGCTGTGAGTGTCAATGATATGTTAATGACACCCCCAGATCCGTCCGCATATCGCAGTGCGATCTGCCGACTCGCACAGGAATCGGATCGCATGGTGTGAACCCCCATGCGATCCGATTCTGTTGCGGACCAAAAAAAGGGTCCCGTGCGAGTTTGCTGCGGGAGCGATGCGAATTCAGCCATACTATCTGTATGGCTGTACTCGCATCGCTACGGAGATCGGATGTGATTTGCGGTGCGAATCACATCCGGATCTCCCCCCGCAGCAGTGTGAACCCAGCCTGAAAGTAAAAAAAAAAAACAAAAAAAAAAAACAAATGGTATAAAAAAAGCACAGAATTTTTTTTTTTTAACCACATCCCCTCTGGAGTAATCTTTTTTAAATATTCACACACACATTAAAATCTGCATTTTTGTATATACAATTACTTAAAACATCTGAATATATTCTATAATACTGGAATGCAGTGGCCCCATAGAATAAAAAGATGGTAGTTGCATTTTTATTTTTTTATTTTTATAAATTTCTATATTTTCAGAAAAAAATATACTAAAATTTAATTTTGTGCACATAAACACAATTTAGAGTAGCATTCCTATACTAACTATACCTAAACCTGCTCTCACCCCCATTCCAAGCCTATTCTAACTACTCTGTAAAAGAAAGATGTCTCTACTTATCTATTCTGAGTGCTCTCCAGTCCAGTCACATGCTCTGTTTAGTGGCAGGCTTCAGTGAAGAGGATAGATCACCGACAATGGCTGTAACACCTATGCTGTGAAATCACCCACTATGGGGCATCCATTGTCAGATGTCCCTCCTCTACAATACCAAACCTGCTCCCACACACAAGCCTACTATAACTACCATGTAATGGAAGGATGTGTATACCTACCTATTTTTGGGGCGCTCTGAGCCAGCTTTTGTGTAGAGCAGTGGTTTTCAACCGCAGACCTCAAGTAACAGGCCATATCTGACCTACTGTGTTCAGAATGCAGCAGGAATCACCCAGAAACTAGTGGAGATTACTGTAGTAGCAGTATCTTCTACAATGCTTTCCAGCTTCTAGAAGGATCCCACAAGTATGCTATATGCATAGTTACATTGGTCCAAGTTGGACCAATGCAACTAGGTAAAAATATCCATAAATTTTGATACATTAAAAGAGGTGGTATCAAGTAAATAGATACCAAATATGTCAAATCTCAAAATTTCGTGCATCTGTAAAATAGTGAAAAATTACAGTTCCCAAAATTATTAGTCAGTGACTCCTTAAATGCCTTTACAGCTCATCAGTTTAGAATTAACATTAATGAGAGACCTTCAGTTATTGTTCTCACTTTTGCGTGCGTAGCGATATCACGTGTGTCGCCCAATCATTCATATGTGTGTGCGTGGGGCAACTGGTGTGCTTCTAGCCACTTGCTTCCCAAGCCTATTCTGACTAGGGATGAGCCGAACACCAGTTCGGTTCGCACCAGAACCTTAGAACGGACCAAAAATTCATACAAACTTTAGAACCCTATTAAAGTCTATGGGACTCGAACATTCAAAATCAAAAGTGTTAATTTTAAAGGCTAATATGCAAGATATGCAACAGACAACATTAGCAATAAGGGGTATCTTCAGGTGTATACTGTGCTGGAGGCACACAACACCCACTTTAACTCCTGCAGATGCCTGTATTAGAGAACACCAGCAAAAAAAGGGTAGATACAGGTGTATACTGTGCTGGAGGCACACAACACCCACTAACTCCTGCAGATGCCTGTATTAGAGAACACCAGCAAAAAAGGGTAGATACAGGTGTATACTGTGCTGGAGGCACACAACACCCACTAACTCCTGCAGATGCCTGTATTAGAGAACACCAGCAAAAAATGGTAGATACAGGTGTATACTGTGCTGGAGGCACACAACACCCACTTTAAAACCTGCAGATGCCTGAGAAAAGAACACTGTCCCTGCCTATCTTGCTCTTTCCCTGGACGCCGGAACACACTACACAAGGCTGCCGCGCTGGCGGTCTTATATAGTGTGGGGCGTGTACTAAACCCCCTGAGCTATAATTGGCCACAGGCATCCTGACTGTGGCCAATTATGGCTCTCCTCGCTGCTGGCACTGTGATTGGCCAAGCATGCAGGGTCACAGTGCATGCTTGGCCAATCATGAGCCAACAATGCACTTCGATGGCGTAGTTTTTGTGGGTCTTTCGTGGCATTTGGTGCGAACGGTCCACAAAGTTCTGAATTCCCCGAACAGACGAACGGCCGATGGTCGAGTCGAACAGCAGTTTAAACTTACAGAGAAGGGCTGGTTCTAGAGTTATTGCTCTTGCTATAATGCTTGCGGCAATATCTCACGGGTGCTTTTGCACATACTAGGTACGTCCTAAAATGCTGAACTAATTAAATGCTTATTTGCAGCTTGCTTCCTGTCCAAAACATTTTTTTTAAATTAACTTTAAAGCGGAGCTCCACCCTAAAGTGGACCTTCCGCTCATCGGAACCCTCCCCCCCTCCGGCGCCACAATTGGCACCTTTCAGGGGGGAGGGGGGTGCAGGTACCTGTACAGTACAGGTATCTGCACCCACTTCCGGGATAGCTCTCTGCGGAAAGGGGCGTAGATTACGCCCCTTTCCGAAAGTCCCCCGCTGCCTGCTGGGAAACACACAGATCCCAGAGGCAGCGGGTCC
Source organism: Lithobates pipiens (assembly GCF_037356315.1). NCBI lineage: Eukaryota > Metazoa > Chordata > Amphibia > Anura > Ranidae > Lithobates > Lithobates pipiens. Next base: position 242,191,310 of record NW_027507764.1, on the reverse strand, counting down.
ATCCTTATTGCGCAGTGCGACTCGTGCATGCGCAATAGGGAACCGGGAAATGAAGCCGAAAGGCTCCACTTCCCGATTCCCATACCCAATATGGCGGTGGCAGCACCCGAGAGACGATCGAGAGATCGGCTTCGGGTGCCGACATCGCGGGCGCGCTGGACAGGTAAGTGTCACTATTTTAAAAGTCAGCAGCTGCAGTATTTGTAGCTGCTGGCTTTAAAAAAATAAAAATAAATCCCGGCGGACTCCCGCTTTAATGCACCTCTGAACTTGTTAGTAAATTTTACTACTTCAGAGCAGTCAATACCCTGGGGCTCGCATTGCTGTTGGGTGTCTAAATAAGGCAGGCTTTTACAGGGAAATAATAAACTTAAAATATTTGACATGATAATCTTATGGGAGGAATGTTGTTTAAATTAATGGTCTGGCAACAGGGTCTCTTTAAAGAGTGAAATACTAATGCTTAGTTTTCTATGCTATGCAAACATGAACAAAACTATGGTCTATAATTTTACACTTTGAAGAACGTGCCATCTATTAGTTTTAACAATGCAGCTATGAAAAAACATTTTCTGCTGTTTCACACAATGTAAATAGAAGCTCTGTTAGAGGGCTTTCACACCGAGCCACCCCAGGCATCGGCAGTTGTTTTAGTGGCGCTATTTGGGGGTTAAAACCGCCCCGCTAGCGGCCAAAAAGGGGTTAAATCTACCCGCAAAATGCCACCGTAGCGGTATCACAGCACTGCCCCATTGATTTCAATGGGGAGCAGCGGTGGAGGAGTGGTGAGTTCACCACTCCAAAGAAGCTGCTGGCAGGACTTTTTCTGACGCCCTGCCAGAGCTTTTTACAGGTGATATTTTTAGTGCTGTAGAGCCTGAAAAAAGCTGGCAGTGTGAAAGGGGGTCTTAGTTTTACACAAAGCTAAAGAAAGATCTGAGGCCAAGGAGTTTAAAGCCCCATACACACTAGTAGATTTTCTGCAGATTTTTGTCTTCAGATTTACCAAAACCATGTAGTGCAATGGCCTGTCTGATTGTATACAAATTTAAACTCTTCAGGTTTGATCTCATATTATATGGTTTTGGTAAATCTGAAGACAAAAATCTGCAGAAAATCTAATAGTGTGTATGGGGTCTTGTAAGATAGACAGAATATTCCCACGCTACCAAAAACAAAAGAGGTTAAGACACTAGTTGCAGCGAACACCAGATTGGTCAAACCGTAACCAAAGGTATCAAATTAAATAAAATTAATAGATGGTGCTGGGCTCTAAAGCCTCGCACACACCGTACGATTGTTGGACAACCGAGCGTCAGATTTTTGTCAAAAGGGCGTGTGCCAGGATCTTGTCTTGCATAATAACGTTACACAAATTGTCGTGCCACGAACACAAACGTAGTGGCATACTTCGAGGAGTTTCAGCTCTTGAGCACCACCCTTTGGGCCCCTTATGCTAATTTCGTGTTTAGTGAGCATTAATTCCGAGCATACGTGCTTGTACTTTTGACAGATTTGTGTACTGACCATCCAAAAATCTGACATTGAGCTGTCTTTTGACAAAAATTTACTAGCCTGTCAACCAACATTTGTTGGCCGAAAGCTGGAAAACAATTGTTGAAAGGAATGTACTAACGGTAAGAACTTCGGACAACAGCCTGTGGAACGACAATCCCCTTCCGATTTTTGTACCGTGTGTACGAGGCTTAAGTGGTAGCAAACATATAAGTATGTAGACAAGATGAACAATAAAGGTGCTGAGTGCTGGAAGAATTAATATGGAACTCCAAGGATGATATAAGAGCAACAATAGCAATATAAACAAAATAGGTAATGTAAACAATGTATAGTGCATAGTGTATAGGCAGCACCACACTTTCCCTACTCTGCTTAGGCCTCATGCACACGAGACGCAGTTAAACGCGTGTTCAGAGGCAGTTGGACACTTTTTTCAACTGCTCCTGAACTCATTCAATGTTATCCTATGTATCCATGCACACAGTCTCGTTTTTTGCCGTTTTTATGCAGTTGCGTTTAACCTCGTTTTTCCAGAAGCAAAAAAATGGGTTCAGACGCAAAAGTTTCCAAGTTTCAGACGCAAGACGCGGCAAAACGCGGTAAAACGCGGCAAACCGCCTCTACCGCGTTTTCGTTTATAAGCGTTTTTAAAGGTGACCTTTTTTTACATTAAAAATCTCAAAAATGATTGCAAATGATGAAAAACCATTAGAAAAATATTTTAAACAATTGCAATTGCAAGTGGACAATCCACAACTTGTGGCAAGTGACATGGCAGGTGGCAAGTGACGTGGCAAGTGGACAATCCACAACTTGTGGCAAGTGACATGGCAGGTGGCAAGTGATGTGGCAAGTGGACAATCCACAACTTGTGGCAAGTGACGTGGCAGGTGAAGTGGCAAGTGACGTGGAAAGTGGACAATCCACAACTTGTGGCAAGTGACGTGGCAAGTGACCTGGCAGGTGACGCGGCAAGTGACCTGGCAGGTGACGTGGCAAGTGGAAAATCCACAACTTGTGGCAGGTGACTGGCATGTGACGTGGCAAGTGGACAATCCATAACTTGTGGCAGGTGACGTGGCAAGTTATGTGGCAAGTGGACAATCCACTTGTGGCAGGGGACGTGGCAAGTGACATGGCAAGTGGAGAATCCACTTGTGGCAGGGGACGTGGCAAGTGGACAATCCACAACTTGTGTCAGGTGACGTGGCAAGTGACGTGGCAAGTGGACAATCCACAACTTGTGGCAGGTGATGTGGCAAGTGATGTGGCAAGTGGACAATCCACTTGTGGCAGGTGACATGGAAAGTGATGTGGCAAGTGGACAATCCACAACTTGTGGCAGGTGACGTGGCAGGTGACGTGGAAAGTGGTGTGGCAAGTGGACAATCCACAACTTGTGGCAGGTGATGTGGCTGGTGACGTGGCAAGTGGACAATCCACAACTTGTGGCAGGTGGCATGGCAGGTGACGTGGAAAGTGGACAATCCACATCTTGTGGCAAGTGACGTGGCAGGTGATGTGGCAAGTGGACAATCCACAACTTCTGGCAGGTGACGTGGCAGGTGATGTGGCAAGTGACGTGGCAGGTGATGTGACAAGTGGACAATCCACATCTTGTGGCAAGTGACGTGGCAGCTGACGTGGCAAGTGAACAATCCAAAACTTGTGGCAGGTGACGTGGCAAGTGACGTGGCAGGTGATGTGGCAAGTGGACAATCCACAACTTGTGGCAGGTGACGTGGCAAGTGAAGTGGCAGGTGATGTGGCAAGTCACGTGGCAAGTGGAAATCCACAACTTGGGGCAGGTGATGTGGCTGGTGACGTGGCAAGTGGACAATCCACAACTTGTGGCAGGTGGCATGGCAGGTGACATGGAAAGTGGACAATCCACATCTTGTGGCAAGCGACGTGGCAGGTGATGTGGCAAGTGACGTGGCAGGTGATGTGGCAAGTGGACAATCCCCAACTTGTGGCAGGTGACGTGGCAAGTGGACAATCCAAAACTTGTGGCAGGTGACGTGGCAGGTGACGTGGCAAGTGACGTGGCAAGTGGACAATCCACAACTTGTGGCAAGTGACGTGGCAGGTGACGTGGCAAGTGGACAATCCACAACTTGTGGCAGGTGAACGTGGCAGGTGAACGTGGCAAGTGACGTGGCAGGTGATGTGGCAAGTAGACAATCCACAACTTGTGGCAGGTGATGTGGCAAGTGACGTGGCAGGTGATGTGGCAAGTGGACAATCCACAACTTGTGGCAGGTGATGTGGCTGGTGACGTGGCAAGTGGACAATCCACAACTTGTGGCAGGTGGCATGGCAGGTGACGTGGAAAGTGGACAATCCACATCTCGTGGCAAGTGACGTGGCAGGTGATGTGGCAAGTGACGTGGCAAGTGGACAATCCACAACTTGTGGCAGGTGACGTGGCAGGTGATGTGGCAAGTGGACAATCCCCAACTTGTGGCAAGTGACATAGCAAGTGACGTGGCAGGTGACGTGGCAAATGACGTGGCAGGTGATGTGGCAAGTCACGTGGCAAGTGGACAATCCACAACTTGTGGCAGGTGATGTGGCAGTTGGACAATCCACAACTTGTGGCAGATGATGTGGCAAGTCACGTGGCAAGTGGACAATCCACAACTTGTGGCAGGTGCCGTGGCAAGTGACACGCTAAATACAAGTACACTGCAGCTCTCACAGTTGCTGCTACTCACTCTGGTCTCACAAAATTGCTGAAATAGTTAATAATACAGTTTTTTGAGCTGGGGAGGGTCTATGATGTTAGCTTAACTAAACGCTTCTAGACGCAAACGCGGTAAACGCCGCTAAATCGCGGTAAAAATCGCAGCAAAACGCGCGTTTCTAAACGCCGGTTTCAGCTTTTAAAAACATGTGTCCAGCAGAGTTTGCATCTGCGTCTCGTGTGCATGAAGCCTTAATATTATCTGTTTGAGGACTTGTGCTCACTTGGACTTCACTTTTGCCACTAGCACTTTATTTATTTTTTATAGGCCTGTTATATGACAATTTTCACCTGGATTTATTCCTTTACACTGTCATTTGTTTTTTGGAGTGTACATTAATTTGTTCAGCACTTAGCACTTTACATTACCTATTTTGTTTACCGTATATACTTGAGTAAGCCAAAAATAAGCCAAGGCATCTAATCTTACCACAAAAACTGTGAAGACTTATTGACTCGAGTATAAGCCTAGGGTGAGAAATGCAGCAGCTACTGTAATTGGAAAAGAGGGTCAACAATGCCCATCTGCAACCTCAATGTGCCCATTTGCATGCCTCATTGTACTCATTTGCATGCCTCACTGTGCCATCTGCATACCTCACTGTGTCCATTTGCAGCCTCATGTACCTGATCTCCAAAACACCGGCGCTGTGACGTGCAGTCTAGTCGGCGGCCATCCAGTGTAACAAAGCCGCACCTCCTCCTCATTCTTGGTGGAACACTAATTCAGTTTCCCAGCAGTGAGTCAGTGTCCCGCCTATCACGGATGAGGATGTGGAGACACTGGTTACACTGGGCGGCCGCCGACAAGACTGCGTGTCAGCGCCTGGAGATCAGGTACACCAGGCTACAGATGGGCACAGTGAGGAAGGGAGACTCGAGTAAAAGCTTCAGGTTTGATCTCATATTATATGGTTTTGGTAAATCTGAAGACAAAAATCTGCAGAAAATCTAATAGTGTGTATGGGGTCTTGTAAGATAGACAGAATATTCCCACGCTACCAAAAACAAAAGAGGTTAAGACACTAGTTGCAGCGAACACCAGATTGGTCAAACCGTAACCAAAGGTATCAAATTAAATAAAATGAATATTGCCAGAAGTCTGCCAAGCAAAATAGGTGAGTTGGAAGCTGTGGTGCATGAGGAGAGCTATGATGTAATCGGTATTGCTGAAACTTGGCTTCAATCCTCACATGACTGGGCTATTAATATTCCTGGCTATGCACTCTTTCGGAGAGACAGGGTAAAAAGGAAAGGTGGCGGGGTCTGTCTCTATGTGAGAAGTGATCTCAAAGCAAGTGTGAAAGAGGACCTGGTGGATGGAGAGTGTGATGAGTCCGAAGCATTATGGGTGGAACTGCATTTAGATGGGTGTAGTTCAAAGTTAATCGTTGGAGTTTGTTATAGACCACCCAATGTGAATGAGGAGGTGGAGACTCAGCTCCTTGCACAGATGGAAAGGGCTGCAAGGGCTGGGACAGTGATAATAATGGGGGATTTTAACTACCCAGAAATTGACTGGAGTAATGGCACTGCTGGGACAGTTAAAGGGCAAAAAATAATAAACCTATTACAGGACAATTTTATGGTCCAGTTTATTGAGGCCCCAACTAGGAATGAAGCTCTGTTGGACCTGGTAATCTCAAACCATGCAGAGCTTATTACTAATGTCCAGATAAAGGAACACCTGGGTAGCAGTGATCATAAAATGATTTCCTTTGATGTTAGCGCTAAACAAGAAATACATACGGGTAAGATAAAAACACTTAACTTCAAGAGAGCTAATTTTCCGAGGATGAGGGCTACTCTCCAGGACTTAGACTGGGAGAGAATATTCGCTTCAATGGGCACAGAACAGAAATGGGAATTCTTCAAAAAGACTGTTGGGGACCTCACTGCAAAGTATATTCCCATGGGCAATAAGTTTAAAAGGCTAAAAACAAAACCTATGTGGCTCACGGCCAAAGTTAAAAAAGCTATAAACTGTAAGAGAAGAGCTTTTAAAAAATATAAAAATGAAGGATCACTAGTGTCATTTAAATGTTACAAAGAAATTAACAGAATATGTAAAAAGGAAATCAAGGATGCAAAAATTCAAAACGAACGACAGATTGCAAAAGATAGTAGGACAAACCCCAAAAAATTCTTCAAATATATTAATAGTAAAAAGGTCAAGTCTGAGCATGTAGGCCCTTTACAAAACAATCTAGAGTTGGTGACTGGGGACAAAGAGAAGGCTAATTTATTAAACACTTTCTTCAGCTCTGTGTACACAAAAGAGCATGGGGGAGCGCATGTCCATAATGGGGGTGATAGTGACACAGCCCCAAATGATCCACAATGGCTCAAAAGTGATATGGTCCAGAAATACTTAGACAGAATAAAGGTGGATAAAGCACCTGGCCCTGATGGCATCCACCCACGGATCCTAAAAGAATTGAGCTCTGTAATTTCAGAGCCATTGTATCTAATTTTTAGGGACTCATTAATGACGGGAATAGTCCCACTGGATTGGCGCAGGGCGAACGTGGTGCCTATATTTAAAAAGGGATCAAAGTCTTTACCAAGTAACTATAGACCTGTTAGCTTAACTTCTATAGCTGGGAAGATACTGGAGCGTTTAATAAAAGACCACATCGACGAGTTCTTGCTGAACAAAAACACTTTAAGCAACAGACAACATGGATTCATGAAAGACAGAAGTTGTCAGACAAATCTGATTTCTTTTTATGAGGAGGTAAGTAAAACCTTGGACAGAGGGGTGGCGGTGGACGTGGTATACCGTATATACTCGAGTATAAGCCGAGATTTTCAGCCTCTTTTTTGAGGCTGAAAGTGCCCCCCTCGGCTTATACTCGAGTCATCGCTGTCTGCCTGCTCGATCAGCGTGTCGAGCAGACAGACAGCGGCCATTCTATAATTCAAAAGCCGCGCCTCCGGCTCCGCCTTCGCCTGTGATAGGCGGAACACTGAATTTCCCAGCAGCCTGTGTTCCGCCTATCACGGACATCGTCTCATCTTCGTACTACGGACGAGGATGAGACGATGTCCGTGATAGGCGGAACACAGGCTGCTGGGAAATTGTGTTCCGCCTATCACAGACAGGGAGGCGCGGCATTTGAACAGGGGAATGGGCGCCGATGAAGAGCGGTGATCCTGGGACGGGACCGGACGGAGGCTCGGCTCGGGACGGGACGGGACCGGACGGAGTCTCGGGACGGGACGGGACCGGACGGAGTCTCGGGACGGGACGGGACCGGACGGAGGCTCGGGACGGGACGGGACCGGACGGAGGCTCGGGACGGGACGGGACCGGACGGAGGCTCGGGACCGGACGGACGCTCGGGACACAGGTAGGCTGGACACACAAGGCCACACACACACACACACACACACACACACACACACACACAGGGATGGATGGATGGATGGACACACACACAGGGATGGATGGATGGATGGACACACACACACACAGGGATGGATGGATGGATGGACACACACACAGGGATGGATGGATGGATGGACACACACACACACACAGGGATAGATGGACACACACACACACACACAGGGATGGATGGATGGATGGACACACACACAGGGATGGACAGGCATATCTCACCCTCGGCTTATACACGAGTCAATAGGTTTCCCAGTTTTTTGGGGGTAAATTGGGGGCCTCGGCTTATACTCGGGTCGGCCTATACTCGAGTATATACGGTACTTGGATTTTGCAAAAGCATTCGATACAGTTCCCCACACACGGCTCATGTGTAAGGTAAAGTCTACAGGTTTGGAAATATCAGTTTGTAAATGGATAGAAAATTGGCTAGAAGACAGAATTCAGAGAGTAGTGGTTAATGACTCTTACTCTGAATGGTCTAAGGTTATCAGTGGTGTACCCCAAGGTTCAGTGCTGGGACCCTTACTTTTTAACATCTTTATAAATGATATTGGGTCTGGGATCAAAAGTAATATTTCTGTCTTTGCAGATGACACCAAGATATGCAGTGGAATAACGTCTTTACAGGATGTCTCCAATTTACAAGCCGACCTCAATACACTGTCTAATTGGGCGACTATGTGGCAGATGAGGTTTAATGTTGATAAATGTAAAGTTATGCACTTGGGGCCTAAGAATATGCATGCATCATACATGCTAGGGGGAGTACAACTGGGGGAATCCATAGTGGAGAAGGATCTGGGGGTTTTGGTAGACCATAAGCTCAATAACAACATGCAATGCCAAGCTGCTGTTTGCAAAGCGAGCAAAGTCCTTTCTTGTATTAAGAGAGGTATGGACTCCAGAGAAAGAGATATAATTTTGCCCCTGTTCAAATCATTAGTAAGACCTCACCTGGAATATGCCGTTCAGTTTTGGGCACCAGTTCTCAAAAAGGATATCGGGGAACTGGAGAAAGTGCAGAGAAGGGCAACCAAACTGATAAGAGGCATGGAGGAACTCAGCTATGAGGAGAGATTAGAGGAACTAAATTTATTCACTCTTGAGAAGAGGAGATTAAGGGGGGATATGATCAACATGTTCAAATACATTAGGGGTCCATATAGTGAACTTGGTGTTGAGTTGTTCTCTGTACGGTCAACCCAGAGGACACGGGGGCACTCTTTACGTCTAGAGGAAGAGAGATTTCATCTTCAAGTACGGAAAGGTTTCTTCACAGTTAGAGCTGTGAAAATGTGGAATAGACTCCCGCCAGAGGTGGTTCTGGCCAGTTCAGTAGACTGCTTTAAGAAAGGCTTGGATACTTTCCTGATGGTACATAATATAACTAGGTACTAACATAGGTAAAGTTGATCCAGGGAAAATCCGATCGCCTGTTGGGGGATCAGGAAGGAATTTTTTTCCCCTGCTGTAGCAAATTGGCGCATGCTCTGCTGGGTTTTTTTTTCGCCTTCCTCTGGATCAATTGTGGGCATAAAATTGGGTATCTGGATTGTACGATTATTTTTTATTTTATTTATTTGTTTTTAAGGTTGAACTGGATGGACTTGTGTCTTTTTTCAACCTGACTAACTATGTAACTATATGTAACTATGTAATAGATGGTGCTGGGCTCTAAAGCCTCGCACACACCGTACGATTGTTGGACAACCGAGCGTCAGATTTTTGTCAAAAGGGCGTGTGCCAGGATCTTGTCTTGCATAATAACGTTACACAAATTGTCGTGCCACGAACACAAACGTAGTGGCATACTTCGAGGAGTTTCAGCTCTTGAGCACCACCCTTTGGGCCCCTTATGCTAATTTCGTGTTTAGTGAGCATTAATTCCGAGCATACGTGCTTGTACTTTTGACAGATTTGTGTACTGACCATCCAAAAATCTGACATTGAGCTGTCTTTTGACAAAAATTTACTAGCCTGTCAACCAACATTTGTTGGCCGAAAGCTGGAAAACAATTGTTGAAAGGAATGTACTAACGGTAAGAACTTCGGACAACAGCCTGTGGAACGACAATCCCCTCCCGATTTTTGTACCGTGTGTACGAGGCTTAAGTGGTAGCAAACATATAAGTATGTAGACAAGATGAACAATAAAGGTGCTGAGTGCTGGAAGAATTAATATGGAACTCCAAGGATGATATAAGAGCAACAATAGCAATATAAACAAAATAGGTAATGTAAACAATGTATAGTGCATAGTGTATAGGCAGCACCACACTTTCCCTACTCTGCTTAGGCCTCATGCACACGAGACGCAGTTAAACGCGTGTTCAGAGGCAGTTGGACACTTTTTTCAACTGCTCCTGAACTCATTCAATGTTATCCTATGTATCCATGCACACAGTCTCGTTTTTTGCCGTTCTTATGCAGTTGCGTTTAACCTCGTTTTTCCAGAAGCAAAAAAATGGGTTCAGACGCAAAAGTTTCCACGTTTCAGACGCAAAACACGGCAAAACGCGGTAAAACGCGGCAAACCGCCTCTACCGCGTTTTCGTTTATAAGCGTTTTTAAAGGTGACCTTTTTTTTACATTAAAAATCTCAAAAATGATTGCAAATGATGAAAAACCATTAGAAAAATATTTTAAACAATTGCAATTGCAAGTGGACAATCCACAACTTGTGGCAAGTGACATGGCAGGTGGCAAGTGACGTGGCAAGTGGACAATCCACAACTTGTGGCAAGTGACATGGCAGGTGGCAAGTGATGTGGCAAGTGGACAATCCACAACTTGTGGCAAGTGACGTGGCAGGTGAAGTGGCAAGTGACGTGGAAAGTGGACAATCCACAACTTGTGGCAAGTGACGTGGCAAGTGACCTGGCAGGTGACGCGGCAAGTGACCTGGCAGGTGACGTGGCAAGTGGAAAATCCACAACTTGTGGCAGGTGACTGGCATGTGACGTGGCAAGTGGACAATCCATAACTTGTGGCAGGTGACGTGGCAAGTTATGTGGCAAGTGGACAATCCACTTGTGGCAGGGGACGTGGCAAGTGACATGGCAAGTGGACAATCCACTTGTGGCAGGGGACGTGGCAAGTGACGTGGCAAGTGGACAATCCACAACTTGTGTCAGGTGACGTGGCAAGTGACGTGGCAAGTGGACAATCCACAACTTGTGGCAGGTGATGTGGCAAGTGATGTGGCAAGTGGACAATCCACTTGTGGCAGGTGACATGGAAAGTGATGTGGCAAGTGGACAATCCACAACTTGTGGCAGGTGATGTGGCTAGTGACGTGGCAAGTGGACAATCCACAACTTGTGGCAGGTGACGTGGAAAGTGGTGTGGCAAGTGGACAATCCACAACTTGTGGCAGGTGATGTGGCTGGTGACGTGGCAAGTGGACAATCCACAACTTGTGGCAGGTGGCATGGCAGGTGACGTGGAAAGTGGACAATCCACATCTTGTGGCAAGTGACGTGGCAGGTGATGTGGCAAGTGGACAATCCACAACTTGTGGCAGGTGACGTGGCAGGTGATGTGGCAAGTGACGTGGCAGGTGATGTGACAAGTGGACAATCCACATCTTGTGGCAAGTGACGTGGCAGCTGATGTGGCAAGTGGACCATCCAAAACTTGTGGCAGGTGACGTGGCAAGTGACGTGGCAGGTGACGTGGCAAGTAGACAATCCACAACTTGTGGCAGGTGACGTGGCAGGTGACGTGGCAGGTGATGTGGCAAGTGGAAATCCACAACTTGGGGCAGGTGATGTGGCTGGTGACGTGGCAAGTGGACAATCCACAACTTGTGGCAGGTGGCATGGCAGGTGACATGGAAAGTGAACAATCCACATCTTGTGGCAAGTGACGTGGCAGGTGATGTGGCAAGTGACGTGGCAGGTGATGTGGCAAGTGGACAATCCCCAACTTGTGGCAGGTGACGTGGCAAGTGGACAATCCAAAACTTGTGGCAGGTGACGTGGCAAGTGACGTGGCAAGTGGACAATCCACAACTTGTGGCAAGTGACGTGGCAGGTGACGTGGCAAGTGGACAATCCACAACTTGTGGCAGGTGAACGTGGCAGGTGAACGTGGCAAGTGACGTGGCAGGTGATGTGGCAAGTAGACAATCCACAACTTGTGGCAGGTGATGTGGCAAGTGACGTGGCAGGTGATGTGGCAAGTGGACAATCCACAACTTGTGGCAGGTGATGTGGCTGGTGACGTGGCAAGTGGACAATCCACAACTTGTGGCAGGTGGCATGGCAGGTGACGTGGAAAGTGGACAATCCACATCTCGTGGCAAGTGACGTGGCAGGTGATGTGGCAAGTGACGTGGCAAGTGGACAATCCACAACTTGTGGCAGGTGACGTGGCAGGTGATGTGGCAAGTGGACAATCCCCAACTTGTGGCAAGTGACATAGCAAGTGACGTGGCAAATGACGTGGCAGGTGATGTGGCAAGTCACGTGGCAAGTGGACAATCCACAACTTGTGGCAGGTGACGTGGCAGTTGGACAATCCACAACTTGTGGCAGATGATGTGGCAAGTCACGTGGCAAGTGGACAATCCACAACTTGAGGCAGGTGCCGTGGCAAGTGACACGCTAAATACAAGTACACTGCAGCTCTCACAGTTGCTGCTACTCACTCTGGGCTCACAAAATTGCTGAAATAGTTAATAATACAGTTTTTGGAGCTGGGGAGGGTCTATGATGTTAGCTTAACTAAACGCTTCTAGACGCAAACGCGGTAAACGCCGCTAAATCGCGGTAAAAATCGCAGCAAAACGCGTGTTTCTAAACGCCGGTTTCAGCTTTTAAAAACATGTGTCCAGCAGAGTTTGCATCTGCGTCTCGTGTGCATGAAGCCTTAATATTATCTGTTTGAGGACTTGTGCTCACTTGGACTTCACTTTTGCCACTAGCACTTTATTTATTTTTTATAGGCCTGTTATATGACAATTTTCACCTGGATTTATTCCTTTACACTGTCATTTGTTTTTTGGAGTGTACATTAATTTGTTCAGCACTTAGCACTTTACATTACCTATTTTGTTTACCGTATATACTTGAGTAAGCCAAAAATAAGCCAAGGCATCTAATCTTACCACAAAAACTGTGAAGACTTATTGACTCGAGTATAAGCCTAGGGTGAGAAATGCAGCAGCTACTGTAATTGGAAAAGAGGGTCAACAATGCCCATCTGCAACCTCAATGTGCCCATTTGCATGCCTCATTGTACTCATTTGCATGCCTCACTGTGCCATCTGCATACCTCACTGTGTCCATTTGCAGCCTCATGTACCTGATCTCCAAAACACCGGCGCTGTGACGTGCAGTCTAGTCGGCGGCCATCCAGTGTAACAAAGCCGCACCTCCTCCTCATTCTTGGTGGAACACTAATTCAGTTTCCCAGCAGTGAGTCAGTGTCCCGCCTATCACGGATGAGGATGTGGAGACACTGGTTACACTGGGCGGCCGCCGACAAGACTGCGTGTCAGCGCCTGGAGATCAGGTACACCAGGCTGCAGATGGGCACAGTGAGGAAGGGAGACTCGAGTAAAAGCCGGAGGGGCTGAAAAAAATTGTGCTGAAATACACGGCTTATACTCGAGTATATACGGTACATTGCTATTGTTGCTCATATATCATCTTTGAGTTCTATATTCATTCTTCCAGCACTCAGCACCTTTATTGTTCATTGTGTATGGGGGCTTACTTACTTGACACTTACTCTGTGTCAAGACTAAGACAGCTGAATACACACTATCCAATTTTCTGTAGATTTGTTTCCTTCAGTTTCACCAAAACCATATAATATAAGCTCAAACCTTAGGAGTTTCAATTTATGTGCAATCAGGCAGGCCCTTGCACTACATGGTTTTGGTAAATCTGAAGGAAATCTGACAACAAAATTGCATAGTGTGTAGTTTAGGGCACATCAAGGCAAAGTATAGAAGCTGCTTAGTGTGGATGAGACCAAACAAAACTGAGTAAATGAAATGCAAGTTCACTTCAAAACCCAAAAGATAAAAAAATAATAGACAATGGTACTATGTTACAATAATAAAAAAAAAAAAAAAAAAAAGAGTATTAATGTTAATGCTATTTGTTTTGTTTTTTAACTAAAAATCCTCTTTTCTCAATGTGCATTACCTATAATGATTAATAAAAAGTTACTACAAATCGGTGTATATTTATTATTGTTTGCATGGAAGAAAATTTGCACTTTTGCTTTACATAAAATGGAACTCACCACCGCTCAACTCCCGCTATCTTCTGCTGCTCCTCATTTTTTTTATCCTGAACACGTGTGCCGTTGACACCATCCACCACACTCCACGGCACACGTGTTCAGGCTAAAAGATTAACTTTATTTGTCATGATTAGAAGACTCCATGAATGGTCCCAACTTTTAAAAACTGCAACCTATCACAATGTGGTACTGAAATCTCACCCTGAGCCATACTCGGGAATACCGCTAGGGTGGTCAAAGAGAGGGTGTAAAACAAAAGTTGGAAGTATATCCACAGCACACGTGTTCAGGATAAAAGATAAGATTTGTCACGATGAAAAGAATCCATAAACCAAAATCAAATGCATTTCTGCCTAGTAAGGGCATTAGTGATTGCAAACTGGAACCTTCATGCACATTGCATGGGGCAGTGCTTGCATATCCTCCCCCCTCCCCCAATGTAACCATCTATTGGTCACCTCTGCACATCACTTTGCTTACCTCTGCTCCCTCCACCCACAGCTCACCTCTGTACCCCCCTCCACTCACAGCTCACCTCTGTACCCCTCCACCCACATCTCACCTCTGTACCCCCTCCACCCACAGCTCACCTCTGTACCCCCCTCCACTCACAGCTCACCTCTGTATTCCACGTTCACATCTGTACCCCTCCATCCACAGCTCACTTCCATACCCCCCGTCCCCCTCTGTACATCTCCATGTCCACCTTTGTACCCCCGACCACCTCTGGGATCATCTCTGTAACCCCCCTCCACCCCTGTAACCCCCATGTCCACCTCTGTACCCACCCATGTCCACCTTTGTACCCCCATCTACCTGTGATCACCTCTGTACCCCCATGTCCACCTCTGTACCCCCTCCACCTTTGTATGCCCCCTCCACCTCTGTGTACACCTCAGTTCCCCCCATCCACCTCTGTACCCCCCATCCACAGCTGACTTCTGTATCCCCCATCCACCTCTGTATCCCTCCATCCATGTTCATCTCTATATCCTTCCGTCCACCTCTGTACCACCCATGTCCACCTCTGTACCCCCTCCACTTCTGTACCCCCGTCCACCTGTGTTCACCTCTGTACCACCTCATGTCAACCTCTGTACCCCCACTCCACCTTTGTACCCCGTCCACCTCTGTATCCTCCCACCACCCGTTTCCCCCCTCCACCTGTGTTCACCTCTGTCCCCACATGTCCATCTCTGTACCCCCCATGTCCATCTCTTTACTCGCTCCATCTCTGTACCCCCATGTCCATCTCTTTACTCCCTCCACCTCTGTACCCCCATGTCCATCTCTGTTCCCCCCCATGTCCATCTCTTTACTCCCTCCACCTGTGTACCCCCATGTCCATCTCTGTACCCCCATGTCCATCTCTTTACTCCCTCCACCTCTGTACCCCCATGTCCATCTCTGTACCCCCCCATGTCCATCTCTTTACTCCCTCCCTCTCTGTACCCCCCATGTCCACTTCTCACTTCTGTACCCCCCCATGTCCACCTCTGTACCAGCAATTCTCTGCAGTCTGCACATATGAATCCCCTTCTCTCTACTATGTTCTTTCTTACCTGATCAGCCAGCGGTGCAACACAGTCTCCGCCTATCAGACCTAGCACACAACTAGAAAACTTCACAGGTCTGCCAGGCGGGGGTGGGGGTGGGAGGAACACGGAGCGCCGTTCTCACTCTGTCACTGACTCTGGTCCGCAGCTCCCGACAGGGGGAGAAGCAGGACGAGCAGACTCAAACACATGAAGCCTGCAGCTGTCCCGCTTTCCTGTATAATTAATGTGGCCACCGCTTGGGAGAGAGCGTGGGGGGGAGGGTCGGCTGCACCCACTATTCCGAGAAAACTGCTGGCAGTGCAGGGCTTAAGTGGCAGCTGCTTTAGCCCCACAGCAATGACAGGGCCCAGGGCAGCTGCCCCTTTTGCCCTGCGTTAAAGACGGCCCTGCATACAAAAATATAAAGTGGTGAACACTCTCATAAAAAAGAATGAGCAAGGGTGTAGGACAAGTGGGTGAAACTAACATGATCAGTTTTTTTATAAGGTGGTAAATTTAAATCTTACATATACCCAGTGAAGCGACTGGCCTCAGGTGAAACAAGTCCTCCTACATAAGCTGTATTTGTACTTGGAGTCAATCTGTGGATAGTATAGGAAAGGAACAAAGAGCAACAGAGAACATAGACCCGAAGTGTGCCGGGGTCACGTGGTCAGTATGCCTAAAAGGGGGCATACCCAAGTATGAAATAAAATGAAAATAAAAAGAAAAGGGGAATGGGTGGGTGGGACACGTGAGTCTATGACCACAAGGAAGGAGGCAAAGGAGGGCAGGCTTTATGCAGCCTGACTTCTCCTACAAATACAGGCTGACCTGCGGTCAGCCTTACACTTGTACTTGGAGTCAATCTGTGGCTAGTATAGGAAAGGAACAAAGACCTGAAGTGTGTCGGGGTCATGTGGTCAGTATGCCTAAAAGGGGGCAAAAATAACAGAGTAGGATGAAAGCTTAACAATCCGATTTATACACACTAAATTAATATACAACCTGCCAATTGACAATGCTTGCGACATCTCAAAATGTGGCTCTGGGACATACCCATAAAAACAAGACGACCTCCACCTACCCAAATGCCAAATGATAAGGGCCGGGGCCCCCTGGCGCAAAGTCACAGAAGCCGCTCCTATCCTGGATGAATAGCCAAAGTATGCTTTAGGGTCCAGACCCTGATTGGCCAAAAGGGAACGGTAATGAAGTATGCATTGAGCTGCAGAGAGGGGAGTGCTATTAAAAGGCAACAGGAGACCATCTCTAGGTTTATCAGATGTAGCACTGATGAGCTGGTTTAAAACCAACACCAGGCACCTCGCCTTGCCAGGCTCCAAGAACCCGATGACAGTGCTGCCTCCCGATTGCTGCATCTTGCGAGCATGCAAATGTAAACAGAAAAGGCCGGGGTGCCAAACCAGTTGATTGGCCAAAGTAAGCGAGACCCTGGGCCTGAAGCGCAAATCCCCTGGCCTTAGGAACCCCAAAGGCCAGCTATAGCGCTGCCATGAGCACCAAGCTGGTTAACAACGCAAAAGGAGACCTAGAGAGCATGTCAGATATGTCACGAAATATATCACCCACGATGGGAAGTCTGCTGAGCACAGACCCTTAAAGGGTATTTGAAAACTTACACCAGGAATTGACTGCAGTCAGATATCGGTTTGGCAAGACTAGAATGCAGTGGATATACAGTATATATGCAGGAGACTGTGTGTGTGTGTATGTATATATATATATATATATATATATATATATATTTATTATGTACTGCAGATCACTGAATCCCCTGCCTGCCTGAAAGTGTATTTGAAAACGTACATCAGGAACGGCCTGCAGTCAGATATAAGCTTGGCTAGACTAGAATGCAGCGGATATAAATATGTAGGAGACATATATATATATATATACCCTAGAGCAAGGGTTAAAGTTAATGGTAGACTATGAGATTATTTCAAGATACAGAATGGGACTAGGCAGGGATGCCCACTGTCCCTATTGTTATTTGCTATGGTGCTGGAGCCCTTTCTGCGCACGAATTAGGGCAAATAGGAGGATCAAGGGGATTTGTATTGGATCAACGGAACATAAGATCTCAGCTTACCCTGATGATTTACTGTTGTATCTCTCCTCTCCTCAAGAGTCTTTGACGGAACTGATGTTGGAAATAGATAGGTTTGGCCTTATACCTAATTTTAAAATAAATATTGAGAAATCAGTATTGCTTCCGAGCCATGTGCCTTTGAGGATGAAGACCACCTTGCAACAATCTTTTCCTTTTGTTTGGCGCCTTGATTCTATATTCTATTTAGGGATCTATATCTCTTCAGATATAAAGCGCCTTTATGATTTAAACTATGGACCCTTGATGGTATCCATCATAAAAGACTTGCAAAAGTGGAGAAGTCATACTCTAACATGGTTTGGCAGGGTAAATATGCTTAAAATGAGTGTAATTTCCAGGCTTATTTACTTTTTTACATACCGTACCCATAACACACAGCGGCACAGTGGTGTAGTGGTTAGCACTCTCACCTAGCTGGTTCAAATTCCAACCACGACACTATCTGCCTGGAGTTTGCATGTTCTCCCTGTGCCTGCGTGGGCTTCCTCTGAGTCCTCCCACAATCCAAAGACATGCAGGTAGGTTAATTGGCCTCTGTCCAAAATTGGCCCTAGTATATGAATGGATACCTTGGATTGTGGGCTCCTTGACAGTGGGGACCAATGTGAGTGTGTAATGTACAGGGATAGGGACAATTGTGGACGCTCACTCAGGTTGAACTTGATGGACTGGTGTCTTTATTCAACCTTACTAACTATGATACTAACACTCCCACAGACATTCTTTAAACAAATACTAAGGGCTTTTATGACCTTTGTGTGGGAAGATAAACATTCTAGGATGGCACACGAGATTTTGAGGAGACCAAAACGGGAGGGTGGGACTCCTGGATATAGCGTTTTATTACAGAGCCATGGCCCTGGTTCGTATATTGAACTGGTGTCATGACTCTGCTAGTAAAATGTGGGTGCCTTGGAGAAAACAGCAGGTAGGAACTTGGCCGGAGACTCTTGGATTCCGGTTTCTTATAGGAGGTTAAGAGAGCCACCGCTCCAGGCCAATCCACTAGGATAATAGCTTGATTTCCAGGTAAGGAGTCCCAGGTGCTGGCTAATGCACAAGCAAGTAGGTAAGAAGGGGAAAAAAAAAAAAAAAACTGGACAGCCGCACTCCGGATGGAATCTGTAGTAACTTGTGCCTTTATTTTCAAGTAAAAATTACACCACACGAACCACAGCAAAAGGTAACATAGACTAAAATCAGTGCTTACTGAGCTATAAGTAAGCACTGATTTCAGTGCGAAACACGTTAGAATTTTTTTTCTTCTATGTTCCCCGTCAGGTTTTTATATAGCGTCAGGTAACCCCATATATTACCTAATAAAGGTTTTAACCCCCCTGATTGCCCCTAGAGTTAACCCTTTCACCAGTGATCATCGTATAAGTGTCACTGGTGACGCTGGTTAGCCAGTTAGTTATTTAGGTTCCCCCGTCAGGTTTTTATATAGTGTCAGGTACCCCCATATATTACCTAATAAAGGTTTTAACCCCGATTGCCCCTAGTTAACCCTTTCACCAGTGATCATCATATAAATATTACGGGTGATGCTGGTTAGTTAGTTTGCTTTTTATAGCATCAGGACTCCCGCCATTTATTATCCAATAAAGGTTTAACCCCCTGATCGCCCGGCAGGTGATATCAATTAGGTTTTAGGGTCAGATAGGGTCTGCGTCGCCCCAGGCAGCGCCAGGTTAGTGCCAGTACCGCTAACACCCATGCGCAAAGCAATCACCTCCCTTAGTGGTATAGTATCTGAACAGATCAATATCTGATCTGATCAGATCTATACTAGCAGTTTAGGGTTCCAAAAAATGCATTGTTAGCGGGATCAGCCCAGATACCTGCTAGCACTTGCGTTTTGCCCCTCCGCGAAGCCCAGCCCAGCCCACCCAAGTGCAGTATCAATCGATCACTGTCACTTACAAAACACAAGCATACATAGCTGCAGCATTCGCAGAGTAAGGCCTGATCCCTGCGATCGCTAACAGTTTTTTTTGGTAGCATTTTATATAGTTGCTGACAGCCTAGGTGCTTTTTTACCTGTGAATCTCACCCTAAATTTAATGGGCCTCAGAAAACTGACGCAGACATCAGTAGCCTGGTCATATGTGCGCCCCGGAGCATAAAAGCTCACCGACCACCTCTGCAGCTGAGGTATGTTGGGGCCGGCCTAGCACATAGCTGCGACCTGCACACGCTCGCTGGCCAGGCTGGGGAAACTACAAGGATAAGGGTATCCAGCCTGTCACCCAGCCAGCTGTTGATAGCAGATCACAGAATCATTCATCTTGCGCAAAAAGCAATGCTTCTGCAGAAAAAAAAAAAAAAAAAAAAAAAACACAGACCGATGGGCCCGTCAGGGTTCCTAGGTCCTTCTTCACTAGGCAAAATAAAACTGATGGCTGCATGGCAGGCTGGGGGGTTGTTACCAAAGGGACCGCCCCTTGGGCGGAACTAAAAGTTCTGTGTTTTTCATGACATTATGCCTAGTCTTCTCCTAAAGGTGGCGTAACAACCCAATGGCTAAGAGAGGAGCTGTGTCAGTCGGTGAATATAAGAGAAAATATGAAACTAAACCAAAGCGCCAAAGGATGAAAGTAAGTGAAAAAACCTCATGTATGTGTTAATATGGATAAAGAAAACAAATTGCTTTACCACATAATTAAAGCAGC
This sequence comes from Lithobates pipiens, assembly GCF_037356315.1. Lineage (NCBI taxonomy): Eukaryota > Metazoa > Chordata > Amphibia > Anura > Ranidae > Lithobates > Lithobates pipiens. Next base: position 242,171,038 of record NW_027507764.1, on the reverse strand, counting down.
TGCAGTGTGAAATTGGTGTGAACAATTAATAAATGATAAAAAGTATACCACGCTAAAAAAAAATTACATACAGGTAATAAATGATACACTGGTAATAATTAATAAAATGAATCAAACAGTCCCCAGTGGAAAAAAAAAAAAAAAAAAAAGGTGCTTGTGCTAGCGAAACAGTATCCAGTGCTGTGACTTGAATAATAGATGGATGATTCCGTGCTTCTTAAGTGCTTTAAATAGGTTGCCCCCCTAATAGATGTGCACTCCCCTGGGAGTAGACCAACTATCGCTAGTTAGGTCAAATGCACGTGTGGGGCAACCCCTATGGATATCCTCTGGACCATTGATTGGCAGCGGTGAATGTTCCTCATATAGAGCCTCATTGCGTAGTACCGTTGATAAAACTGAAAATTTCCTATGAAAATACTTACCGTAATTTTCCTTTCCTGATGGACTCCATGGCAGCAACGTGTGGGTTAAGTCCCGCCTCCACTACCCTATAGGACACTACTCCCATAAATATTTGCTCCGTGCCCATGGCCTTGTTCGATAACTAGCTTACTCCAGCCATTTTGGGAGGGAACGCCTGCTGCCATGGAGTCCATCAGGAAAGGAAAATTATGGTAAGTATTTTGATAGGAATTTTCCGTTTTCCTGACAGACTCCTTGGCAGCAACGTGTAGGAAATAACTTGCCAAACAGACTCCGGTGGGCAAAAAATGCCGAACAAAGATTTATTTAACACTGTCGACTGACAGCACCTTTAAACCAAAATCAACAGAAGATAAACTGGCAGGTTCAACACAATAATGAGCCATAAATGTATGAATGGATGAATGGATGACCAAGAAGCCGCTTTGCAGATAACCTCAGGAGCCACATGACGTGAAGCTGCCCAAGAAGTAGAGAGACTTCTCATGGAATGTGCTGTAACCGCCTCAGGAGGAGCCAATCCCTTCTCTTTATAAGCCCACTGGATCGCCTGAACCACCCACGTGGAGATGGATCTGACAGGAGCCCTAAGGCCTTTGCTTTTACCATGGAAAAGAACAAAAAGGTAATCCGATTGCCGGAAAGAAGCTGTCGCCTCCAAGTATCGCTTCAAAATAACTCCCATGTCAAGAGGATGAAGATCTTGACTCCCAGCAGAATTAAAGGTAGGAAGAGTAATATCCTGATTTTCGTGGAAGACTGAAGTAACCTTGGGATTCGACCCCAGCATTGGCACTAGGACCACTCTGTCAGGGAAGAACGTGAGGAAAGGCTCTTTTGATCCTAGAGACTGTATTTCAGAGACTCTCTTTGCCGAAGATATGGCTACTAAAAAATATATGTCATTAGGGACAATTCTTTGATTGAAAGTGGTTTGTCCAGTTGTGAGAAGAAGTCAAGAACCAAAATGGTAAATCCCACTTGGGGAATCTAGGTTTCCTCTGTGGTCTAAGTCTAATTGCTCCCTTAAAGGATTGCTGTACCAAGGGATGTTTAGCCCAAGAATCTCCAGAAAAAGCCAAAATTGCAGAGACTTGCACACAAAGAGCGCTGACAGATAAGGAGATGTCTAATCCGGACTGTATGAAACTCAAAACATCCTGAACCGTCAGATTACGGTCAGAGCTAGACCTGGAGGACATGTGTCTTGTGAATCTAGACCAAATCCTCTCATACACCTGGTTGGTACTTTTCCTCCTTGCACTCATAAGAGTAGGAATGACCTCCTTGGAGAAACCCAGAGCCTCTAACCTTCCCCTCCCAAAAACCAGACCCTCAGACATAGATGGGCCGGACAGGGATGTAGCTTTGAACCCTAGATGTAGCTTTGAGCCATAGAAGATCGGGCCTGAGAGGTAAGGGAATCGGGTCTCTGACACTGAGGAGCATTAGTAGTGGAAACCATGGCCTGTTGGACCAGTAAGGTACTACAGCTATCACTTCTACTGCTTCTGATCTGAGTCTCCACAGGAACTGTAGAATAATAAGAGTTGGAGGAAAGGCGTAAGCTCTGTTGAACCACCATTGTTCCGTCAGTGCATCCACCCCGTAAGCCTGAGGATCCCAAAACCTGGAATAATTCCTTGCCAGCTTCTTATTGCAAGGGGAGGCAAAGAGGTCGACCTCTGGGAAGAACCCAAATGTTAGAATCCAACTGAAAACTTCCTTGTGAAGGGACCATTCGTTGTCCAGACAGACTTGAGACAGGAAGTCTGCCTGAATGTTCTGCGTCCCTGGAACATAAGTTGCTGTAATGTTGACCAGATTCTTCTGAGCCCAAGACATAATTGACTCTACCTCCTGAAGTAGAAACAGACTCAGAGTACCTCCTAGTCTCCTTATAAATGCCACTGCCATCATGTTGTCTAGTCTGAGTAGAACTGAGGTTCCTGAGATCAGATGACGAAATGCTAGGAGCACCTGGAAAGCTGCCCTTAATTTTAGAACGTTCGACACCCTCCTCCTGGAAGGGAAGTCCCAGGTGCCCTGTGCTACTTCCGTCAAAAAGTGGGCACCCCAGCCTTTGTTGCTGGCATCTGAAGTTTTCCTATCCTATCCATGAGATGGGAAGAATGGAATGACAAATTGAACAGATTCTCCCTCTGAAGCCACCAGGGCAGAGAGCTTCTCATTGAGGATGTGATCCGGATAAGCTGAGTTTTGTCGCCTAGCCATTGGTGAAGAAACCATTTTTGGAAAGGTCTCATCTTCCACTGGGCCCACTTCACCATTGGAATCTAGAGAAGAGTCAATTTTCAGTCAGTCAGTTAATTCCTTCTTAGTCTCTTGTATTCCTGGGAGCCCTCTTCAATACAGTAAAGGGTACCATCTAATTACCTGAAGAGAAGGTGTCGGTAATTCGGGTCAGAATTCATCCGGCTCTTTCAGCCTCCCATCTCCAGGCTCTCCAGTGTCTGAGGATTATCTGCACTATGGTGGTTCTTGGCTCCTGGCTTCCTCCAGCGCTTATATCCAGTGCCCACTCCATACCCCGCTAGTAGCTAGGGCTTAGCCGAGCCATGCGACAATCAAGTCCACAGTCACTATTCGGCCAAACCAATAATGGAACCACGTGGGAGCAATCTTCAGGTAGAAAGACCATAATGGGTCCTCCTCCGTAGGACCCAAAAAAAAAAAAAAAAGAACACGGCCATGGGCAGGGAGCAAAGATTTATGGGAGTAGTGTCCTATAGGGTAGTGGAGGCAGGACTTAACCCACACGTTGCTGCCATTGAGTGTCAGGAAAGAGCTTTTTATTCCAAAAAATATAAAAGGTATTGAACTGAACGGAGTGAACAGCAGGTATAAATAAATCAGTGAAATCCACCTGGTTGATTGATGCAGCTGTGAAATAAATTAGCTTATAATGTATAAATATTGTTCAAATATTTACAAAGTATATATGTTGAAATCGATTAATCTTGTGAGACGAATTTCCTTAATTAGTTCTGAGTCAGCGTAATTCAAAAATGTGTATTTATTTGTACACATTTCAATAGAAAAGAATATTTACAAAAAATAGTACAATAATATCTCTTTCTTATTCAATATATCAAGTCATGTGTCATTTAAAATGGCGGAATAACCCTTTGTATGCTGGAAGGCTGTGTGCAAGACATGTGTCTTTCTTCTAGCTGCTGATCTTCCAGAGCACATCTGCCTCGTTGTGTGTATAAGATTCAACAGGAAGCCTCACTCCCAGCTCTTCCCATTATATTAACCAGGCTCTAATCTACCGCCCGAAAGATAACTCCTCCTTTACAAAGGTGTGGGCTGAGTGGTTGCTATAACAATCTAACATATGTTAACACTTAAAACACAGCTCCACAATCTAACATGACCGGATGTAAGGGGGAAGGGGGAATTTCAGACTCTAAGACCTTCTAAAAACACATACATATACATATATATATATATATATATATATATATATATATATATATATATAAAATGAACTGGAGAATTTAACATAAACAACATTTATCAAAATCCTGACAGGTTTTAAATATTTACTTCAATTATCGCAAGTCATAACATAGAAATTACTGTCTCAAAGTCTCTTTCACACAATATGGAAAACTTATATTCTGAATAAAGTATAATAAAGCCAATTAAAATTTAGATATTAAGAATATAACAAGCTGCTGGCTCAATAAAGGCTTGATTGAATGTGTAGACGGAAGTGTGTCACAATAAAAGAGACTCAACCTCTATGCATTTCGGTCTATTAGATTGGCCGTCCTCAGCTGGGGTGGATTGACCATTTGGCCACTCGGGCATTGCCCGAGGGCCCCAGGCCACTAGGGGGCCCCATCAGGGTTGCCAGCCTCAGTAAAACCAGGGGCAGTATGTAAAAATCTGTTTTTTTTTTTACATCCGTCTCTGAAATGTCCCTTACCGACATCCTTTTGGTCTAAAAATCCTGAGATTATAGCTGCCCCATCTCCCCAGTACCTTCTCAACCAATAAGAGCACAATACAACCTTATCCTAGTGAATAAATTAAAATGGAAAAGAAAGCGCAGCCAACTCAGATACCATTCTTGCAGAAGATTTGGCTACCAGCAAAACTAGTTTCCCTGTCAAAAAAGGATCAAGGGAATGTCGTCTCGGCTCAAAAGGTTGTTTCTGTAATGCCTACAGGACCAAATGCAAGTCCCAAGGGTTCAGGGGTGACTTAACCGGAGGTTTTAAGCCACGTTACTCCCTGAATAAAGCTAGGAACCAAAGAGTGTGAAACTATTGGTCACTGAAAAAAAAAAAATAATAAATACCCGAAACCTGGTCCTTGATAGTATTCAAGGCGGCTTTATTTATAATCCCATCTGTAGAAAGTCAAGGATTCTATCTATGATATATTTCCTGGGGCGCCAACCCCTGGATTCACACCAGGAGACATATGCCTTCCAGACTCTATAATATAGGACGCTGGAGGCCAGGTTCCTTGCATTAACCAGAGTAGACTCCACTGAACCCGACAGCCCACGCTTCTCCAGAATGTGGGTCTCAAATAGCCAAACTGTTAAATTTAGCATTTGGAAAGATGGATGGAATACTGAACCTTGCGAGAGAAGGTCTGGCCGTGGCAGTAGGGTTCATGGGTCCCCTACTGCCATCTTTACAATCTCTGCCTACCAAGATTTCTTGGGCCACAAGAATCACCAACTTCCCTTCCTGCTTGATCCTGCGAAGAAGTCGTGGACGCAGGCAGAATAGGAGGGAATGCATAAATCAGTGAGAACCGATTCCACGGGAATAGCAAGGCATCTGTTCCACATGCTAGCGGATCCTTTGTTCTTGACACAAAGTTGTTGATTTCTTTGTTAAACCTGGACTCAAAGAACCACATCTGGGATCCCCCATCTTTGACATGAAGATATCGGGGTGAAGGAACCAGTCTCCAGGGAACAAGTGCTGGCGCCTCAAGTAGTCCACCTGCCAAGTTTCTATTCCTAGAATGAAGGCTGCCGATAGGCAAAGTACGGGATTTTTCTGCCCAAAATAGGATAGGATTCACCAGTCTCTGGTCCACACAACTTCTTGTGCCCCCTTGGTGATTAATATAGGCCATTGCTGTGGCATTGTAGGATTGAATCCTGGCAGGACAATTCCGTAAACTGAACATTCAGGCCCTCAGGACCAAGTGCTCTGCCTGAATTTCTAGAATGTTAATGGGTAAGGCCATTTCTGATCTGGTCCTCTTTTCTTGGACAGTTGCCTCTTGCAAAAGAGGGTTGGCATATGTTGTTACCACTTCCCAGGTAAAGGAAGGATTTTTCCCCTTGCAGATTTTTGGTTATTAATCATAACCTGAGGCTCTGGCGCACCCAGCCTACAGCACCTGACATTTCCTGGCGATCTCCCATCCAGGCACTAACCAGGCCTGACCCTGCTTGGCCTCCAAGATCCGACTAGATCGGGCGCTCTCAAGGTGTTATGTCCGTAAGCTTTGGAGTCAGACACATTGGGAATCTAGAGCTTGAACCCTTTGGTACAAGCCAATAGGATACTGTTTTGCAGCAGTCTTGCATGAAACTGAGCCTTGAATGGAGCCATCTTTTCCAACAACCTCATGCAAAACTGAATAGAAAAATCCATCTTGCTTCGATCACCTGAATCAGGTCCTTTTATGGCGCTCATCTTTGCCTGGGGCAAGAATACCCTTTTCTGGATGCACTGGGTATTTTAGCCTTCTTCATGGTTTTAAAAGATTTCTTCTAGGTTGAGAATCCAACATAGATAGATATTCTAAGTACTTGAATGTGGTGACCATACTTAGACTATCTGTTCTTAATTGATCTAAGCGGGCTACCGACTGGTCTAGGTAAGCCATATTAGTTATACCTTGGGCCCGTAATCTGGCAAGAAGAGGGGCCAGAAACTTTGTAAACACTCAAAATGACGATTTTACACCTTGAAAAGTAGATATTACTAGTGAGCGTGGAAATAAGCACATGGAGGCATGCATCTTTGCTGTCGATTGACGCCAGAAGTTCTCCTTCTTGTAGGATGGAGATAACTGATTGAATTGACTACATGCAAAAAAAAAAAAAAAAGTGGTTATATTCAGGAATTGATTTTAGATTTTTGAGATCCAGAATGTCCATTCGGTTTTGAAAAAAGGTTTGAACCAAACCACAACCTCTGCTTTTACATGGGGACCACCATGATCTTTTTATTGCCAAAAGATGGTCCAATGCTTGAGAGAACGACCTCTTTTTCTCTGGATCTTTAGGAACATTTGATCTGAAGAAACAAAAAACAAGGAAACTGGAACTCTCGGAACATCAGTTTGTACCTTGGAGGTATTGAGGAAGTCCCGCATCTGCCTCAACACTCTTCCCCAGATTCTTGAGAACTGCAGAAGAAGTCCCCCTATTCCAGTGAGCAGGGGGAGACTACTCACAAGGGGGGTTTCAGGATTTTTAAGGTTTCCTCCCCCAAGCCCTCTTTTGTCCCTGGGGTTGACACTGAGGATTACCTTCAGAAAAGGACCGAGGAGGCCGTCGTGACCGCCTGCAGTTTTAAAAATGAAAATACATTTACTCCTTTTCTTAAATGGCAAAGGGGTACTTTTTCCACTAGAATTTTAGGATGTATTACCCAAATCAATTACAAATAGCTACCGCAAAAGGAAGACTAGCCAGGAGCTTCTTGCATGGTGCTTAGCAAAGGGAGCAAAGCCTGAAGGATAGAATCTCTCATAGTAAGTATTGCAAACCTAAAGCTGCCAGTAGCTTGCCAGATCCTGAGCCTGCTGAGCAGGATAACCTTGAACACCTGTTTAAACGGGTCTCTCAATTACTATCAGTGCAGGCTGAGACACTCCATCTTCCAGAGATAAAAATAAATAAAACTTTTTTTTTTAAATAGGAATTCCAACCTTTTATCCACTGGATCCCCAAGTATTTGAGCATTGTCTGCTGGACAAGTCAAACTCTTATTCCCAGAGGATATAGCAGCGTTAATTGCTGGTATACCCGACTTTTAGTGAATTTTCTCCATCATAGGATAAAGCGTGAAAAACTTTTTAAAGAGGGAAAAAAACATGCTTATCTGGGTGATTCACTAAGATACAAAAAAAGCTTTTTCAGCAAAGAATGGACAGGAAAGGTATGCACAGTCCCACACTGGGATGCGATTAAAGCAGCTAATTACTACTTTTTTTTTTTAATCCTATCATGGCTGAGGGAAAAAAAATAAAAATACCCTTTTTAGTAACAAACAGGGGCTGCAGTGTTGAAAACAGTTACAAACATTTCATTGCCCCAATGCTCACTCTGACCAGCTACTCTCTCTCAGGGGAGAATGCCCTTGTAGAGAGGAGTAGGCTTTCCAGAGCTTGAGGGAGACCCTTTTAGCCTTTTTTTGGGGGTGTTTAAACTCCCCTTTTGACCTTAGCCCAACGCACAAAAGCAGAGGTACCATCAGAAGAAATCTCGTCCACTGCTTGAACATTTGAACATTAGTTCAGCCACTGCTAGTAATGCTCAGCCTGATGCAAATAGTAAAATGTGTCAAATAGGAAATGCCTGTGTCACCAAACCTCTTTCATGCCCAGGGGAGTTCAGCCCGGGGGGGGGTGTCTGGTGAAGCAACCCCCCCCCCACCATCTTACCGGAGGTCTGCCTGCTAGCCGGAGGAAAAAAAGCCTGCTGCTTCTGACACAGTGTGATCTTTGAGCAAAGCATGAGAAGGTACATGCTCCATACAGCCCCCAGTGGCGACACTTAGGCATGACAACATTTTACTTAAAAAAAAAAAAAAAAAAAAACAAAAAAACCCCCACACATTTCATAAGAATTTTTTTTTTAAATTCTTAGAAAAAAAAAAAAAAAATCCTTACCTTTCCTGCCGCAGGATTTTCTGTAGTAAAAACCAACAGACCCAATCTTCACCCTTCACGGTGGGTTCCGTTAAATATTCAGGAACCCACACTCCTGGTCCTGTAATAGCACCCCGCCAGTAAAAAACTTTATGGCTCGAAAATACCAAAGTACTTGATCCCGGGGTCCAGCTCTCTAAAAAGAGAAGCGTTACAGGTAAAACCTTGTTTCTTCTGACACGAAGCCCGGGTACCATTCAATTTGGCCTAAAAGACACTTTGAATGGAGCCAGCTGCATAGCTACACAGCACATCTTTACTCATGACCAACACCTTAGACACAGGCGAAAAAAATCTGAGGTACTTCCAGTAGTGTGAGGGGTTATATTAGGGAGTGGACTTCCTGTCTTAGGGTGTGCTAGTGTCCATCACCTAAAAGTGGCCTATAAGCCACATAACTGCTATGGCTCTGTGTCTCGTGAGGTACGATAAGAAAAATCCTGTTGATACGGCGCCCAGGTATCTTCCTGAGCACTGAACAGAAATAGCAAGCATTCAAATCTTATCAACCTTCTGTGAACTACAAAGGCCCCACCTTCCCTAGTGTAGAGAGAAGGGTTTGCAGCCCAGGGTAATAGATGGTTCCTTCATAAATACAGAAAACACATTCACAACCTAGGACAGGAAGCATGTCACGGGCAAGATCAGTAAACAAATGCACACCATTGACTAATGTAGCCACCACATCCAAGGACTGGTAAGCTAAAATTTATACTACAACCGAGAAAGAAAAAAAAAAAAAAGTTCACAGCAGCAGCAAAAAAAAAAAAACGAACAAGCCCCACTTCTTTTTAGTGCAGCCTGATGCTTTGAATATTCAATCCATGTCAGAACAATGTAACGCACATAAAATGCGCAAAACTAAATATGAGGCAGCACAGGTTTGGCTCCTCTGCTGTGCCCTAGACCTTTTGCAATAACATCCAGGAATTGGAAAGACGGGCGCTGGATAGCAGAAGCATAACCAAAGCTTGGCTGGCAGATAGTGGCTGGATGTGGATACTCGCATTACTCTAGGGTACAAATACTGCCCCTGGCAGGATTTCTTGTAGATGAATAGCCACAGGAAAGGCCAGATCTGGCAAGAAATAGCTGCACAGCTGTACCTAGATTATAGAAGAACATGAAAAAGAAACAGCAAGCCTCCACGGGCAATTAAAAAAAAAAAAAAAATTATGTTATAATATTAATATATAAAAATGCCCAATACCATAGCCAAAAAGAACACCAAGCATGCAATTTGGGATAAGTGTTGTTTTTTTTTTTGGGATAATTCTTGTCCTTGGTACACCATAGATGTACCAATTCCATTAGGACATCAATATAATGAACAGATTTTATGTAGAAAAGCTTGACTTTTTTTTAACAAAACTATTTATTAAAGTTTTGCAAAGACAAAAATTAAAGCAATAAATATACAATCAATTATTTTCCCCATCACTCAAACCAACCTCGCACAACCTGGAATCTGTTACAATTGTAACATTTTATAGCAGTGTTTAAATACTGAGGACCTCAGTAATATAAAACATGAGAAAGAAAAAAGGTTTACTGTGCGAGATAGTGTAAAATGTATCTTTTAACAAGGTACCCTGTATTAACACCTTAAAACAGAAACATGAATTAAAATGGACCCAAAACCATTATAGTTTCTATTCAAATTCTCTTATGTTTGAGTAAATGTATAAATCTTAAAGTGGTTGTAACAGCTGAAGGTTTTTTTACATTCATGGAAGAAGGTTAAAAAAAAAAAAAAAAAACGCACACCTTTAGTACACAGCTCCCACCTCAGCCCCCCCTTATATACACACACCTGAGCCTGAACCCAATCCCAATCCAGCAATGTGCACAAGAGCAGAAGCTCTCTCAGGTCTCTCCCTCTTCATTGGCTGAGACAAAGCAGAGGGAGCCATTGGCTGTCAAACATAGCCAGTAAGGAGTGAGCAGGGGGCTGGTCTGAGCCACTCTGTCTTTCAGAGACACAGAGGCGGCTCAGGAGCGAACATGCACGAGTGCCCCCATAGCAATTCAGCAGGGTGGGGGGGGGGGGAGGTGGCACTAGAGAAGAGAAGGATTGGGGCTGCTCTATACTAGGGAAGTATACGTTTTACAAAACGCTCTAACCTTACATAGCCAAAAGCAACACACTTCAGCACGGCTACCTTATAGAAACATTTTAGGCCAGGTCGTGTTCCCTTTAATAGTGATAAAAAGTGGTGCCATTTTTTTCCCCTTACGCTTAGCTAGGAAAAGAATAAACCACTTGTTAAAAATAAATAGATGCCATCTATCTTCTATTGTCACAGTTATGTGAAGAAATATAAAAAGATATATATTACGGTTACAAGCAAATGTGTGCCTGCTCATGGTTTTTGGTCTCTGAGTGATAACCACACTAGTAAGGAGCTCATTAGAGATGAGTGGTAGCTGATGTAGTGAGGCAAAAATGGTGGCTGAACATAAGAATTGGGATGGGAGCCCAGGAGGAGGCAAAAAAAGCCAGTGGCTAAGGACTGAAGGAAACAAAGGAGACAGTGTAAAAAAGGTGACCGTGGCATAGGGAGGAGAAGAGAGGAGCAACAGCCAACGATGGAACAGTGGAAATATTTGAATGTGATCTGCTCACGAACATTTGAAAGAATAGAATGAGGTTAATGAGGATATATAAAACATGATTGTAGGAGTAAGGTGGTAAAGTGGGAGCTGATTGTGGACAGGGGATGTAAAATTAGACTGACATTTGGGTTATTACATTGCCTTGATCTGGAAAAAATAATATATAAAAAAAGTAAGAAGGGGAGGAGAAAGGTAGAAGGAATTAATTATATTTCATTACACCGATTAGTAAAACTGCACAGGGAAAAAAAAAACAAAAAAAAAAACGTTTTATATCAATTCAAAAGGTATATGTGGTAGGAATGATAAGAAATATTGCTTAGAATATCAAATTCTGCATATACCTACAATAGTACAAATATTTTTTAAAGTATAACTAATAAAAAGGAAAAAAACTTTCTTTAGTTTTCAGTAGGAGTGAAGAGGGATTAGAACACCTGAAGGCTTTTATTGCTAGAGATGTTATTGCTGGGAGGTTCACCCTCTCCATTTGTCTTGTTTACCATTATCATTGAAAGTGAAGGTTAAAAAATTATCTATATTTGGGTTTTCCCCCAAAAAAGTAATATAGAGGGGAAATCTTTCACTGGGGGCACTCGTTCTGGTGGCCTGGGGGTTCCCAAAGGATTCCTTTAATTTGCAGGGATTTCCTTACGTCCCATTTTGTTTATAGGACAGGAAGCAAAGGTAAATCTACCTAATGGGACACAGATGGCAAACAAACAATCAAACCATCAGGGGTTATAACCCTCCTCTACTCCATAAGGGAAAAAAAAAAAAAAAAAAAATTTTTGCATGTAGTTCTACTTTAAGTGAATGAACACTTGCTTTGCCCGTTCTAGACATAACAGGTTGTCTTTACTGCCATACGCCACAATTATACCCTTCTACACAGCTAGAAATACTAGGCTATTTTTTTTTTCCGCTCCTGGTGGGTGAATATAGTGACAAGTAAAGGTAAATACATGCTGCTGTGGTTGGGACATTAAAAATAAACCTGCAGCTTTGTCCTGCATGTGTAAAAGGCAGATTTGCTTTAGGATAAGAAGTGACCCATTAGTATGTGGGAGCAACACAGTGCTAAGTGGTTAGCACATCTACCTAGCTGCATTAGGGTCATCGGTTTGAATCCCAACCATGGCACTACCTGTATGAAGTTTGCATGTTCTCCCTTTGGCTGTATGGGTTTCCTCCCACACGCCCAAGACATGCTAGTAAGTTAATTGGCTCCTGTCTAAAGTTCCCTAGCATATGTCTGTATGAATGCGAGGTAGGGACCTTAGACTGGAAACTCCATGAGGGCAGGGACTGATGTGAATGTACAATGTGTGTGTAAAGTGCTGTGTAAATTGATGGCGCAATACAAGTACCTGTAATAAACTAACAGTACATCCATAGCTTGCATAAATTCCAATGCAAATAAAGAATTTCTGAAAAGTATGAATTTACATGGAAATGTCTCCCAGTGCAAGAACTACAAAAATAGCAATTTTAAATGTTGTCACCTGTACGTGTCCTTTTTCTCCCTCTGCTTCAGAGGAATGAAGTTTATTTGGGAGGTTATAATTGCACCGACAAAAAAGGTAGGTTGTCTTTTTCAGAGCCCTTATTGTATGTTGATTCTGTGCATAGTACAAGTTTACTTTAAATAATGACCAATTGTCTCATCTAGGCTGGGGCAGTATAGAGAAAAAGTAGGAACTTTTGACTTACTGTAAAATCCTTTTTTGGAGTACAGGATGAGTGTTCGCAGTACATTGGGTTATGCTGCTGCCTTCAGGAAATTGGCAAAACAAAGCTGTAGGACAGCCTGGAAGAACCCCTTCCCACTCCCAGCATGCCTCGGTTCTGTAAGCAAGCAATAGCAGGAGCAGATCATAACAGACAGGGAGGACCAGTGTTCTGTAAAAAAAACAGAACACACCAAACCACCCACATAGTAATGCAAAGCTCCTATTTTCCTAATTGTACATTGCGAGAAACAGGAGTATTCATGTACACTGGGACATCCAAAAGCAACAGAAGGGCCCAAAAAAAGAAACAGGATAAACAGAGGTGGTTCAACAGAACCTACAGAGTTGCCTGAATAACCTTCTGAACAAAGTCAGCATCAGTTAAGAATTTAAGGTGCTTCTAAAGGCTCAAGGTTTTCTTCATTCTATGCATGAAGGGGAGAAAAAAAAAAAAAAAAAAAAAAACAAACACACCACGAAAGGAAACCACACACACACCTTTTGCAGCCCCCCCCCCCCTCCCCAAATACTTACCTGAGCCTCATCGCAATCCAGCAATGTGCATGAGAGCCTCCACTATCTAGGAACTCTCCATCCTCACTGGCAGTTAAAGCTAGTGAGCCATGGTTCTGTGTGTGAATGGACATACTGAGCAGCGGGTCGGGAGCGAGTCCGTTTGGTGATCCCACAGCAAGTTGCTCGCTCTGGGGACACTGGACAGGAGGGAGGGGCCAGGAGCAGCAGCAGGGGGGGTCCCAAGAAGAGGATCTGGGCTGCTCCATGCAAAACCACTGCATGGAGCTGGCAAGTATTTAAAACACACACACACACAGCCTTTAATATCACTTTAACATCCACTTTGAAAAACAACATGTGAACAGAAGACCAGATGGCAGCCTCAAAATCTGAAAAAAATAAAAATAAAAAAAAAGTCTCTAAAAAAAAAGAACCACTAGAGCCGAGATTGGCAGTGCTCAAGGCCAGCTTCCTGGGATGAAATTTCCTCATCTCACTACAAGAGAAGAACATTTTCCAAGTGCGATGGTAGACTTTGCAAAATGTCTATTTTCTAGCTTTCAAGAATGTAGACTGAATTAAATATGCCCTTGTCCCTCAAGACCTGGGCTTCAGCAGTCAAGCTGTTAAAGCCAGCGATTGAGAAGCATGGTGGTAAACCAGCTTTTGAAACAGAGGATTCAGATGCTATGGAGAGCCTGCCAGAGCAAGAAAACAGAGCCTAGGTAATGTCCAGAGGATCATGTAGGTGTAAAGGAGATAGCAGCAAGGCAATAAAGTTCACTTGCACTCAGAAGATGAGAGGAACAAGCTCAATACTGACACTGTAGATGGGACCTATTCAGGAGCAGAAAGGCCCAGATTCCAGGCAGCCACAGAAGGCAGGCCACTCAAGCGCCAATACTGGTGCAGCTTCCCCATCCTGCCACTGGTTGTCCGACCGATAGTGTCAAAGTACAGTGGATTACCCTCCTTATGGAGTAGAGCTGAAACCAAAACAGGCTTCTTGTAAAAAACAGGCAGAAGCCCTACTAACGGCAACTGAGGTCCAGCACAGACCCCACGCATCAGGGGATAGATAGGCAGGATCTAGGGTGCACTACAACCCGGAACCTGTAAAGCAGCCGATTTAAACACATCACAAACTAGGTACCTAGGTGAACAGCTAATACAGAGTCCAGTGCCAGAAGACACATTACTGTATAGGCTGTCCATGCTGCTTGCCAAGTATCAACATCAATCACAAAAGTTGCAAAAAACGAGCTCCTCCAGACTCTGCAGCAACAAAATAAACTTGCTAGAAAAATAGTTCTTGATAAACTGAGGCATGCTGGGAGTGGGAGCAATTATACTGCGCTGTCCTTACAGCTTTTGTTGCCCAGTCTCCTAAAGTCAGTAGTACAATCCAATGTACCTGAAAACAAAAGAAAACCCAAGCTGTTAAAATGATAAAATTACATAAGTATTAATACAAGACACATTGGGGGACATTTACTAAAACTGGTGCACACAGAATCTGGGTGCAGCTGTGCAAAGTATCCGATCAGCGTCTAACTTCCTCCTATTAGGCTTTGACAATAAAACTTAGAGGCTGTTGAAAGAATATTAGAGGGCCCCTCCCAATTAATTTCAGATATCTATAAAATTTTGAATGCCTATCCAATTCAAGCCCGTGGTAAGCATTCATATATGCTCAAATGGGAGAGGATTCTAGGTGAAGAACTCTCCTTAGAAGCGTGGCCGGTGGTCTGGTCTCAGGCAGCCAAGAGCTCCCTCTGCATATATAAAGAAAATTCATATAAAATACTCTACATTTGGTACCCGACGTCATTCATGCCATTTATCCCACTAGTTCTGATCGCTGCTGGAGATGCCACTGTGATAAAGGCATGCTATATCATGTTTATAAGAGTTGCCCAGGTCTCAATTTTTTCAAAAATGGTCCAAAAGTTTATTACAAAGGCTTTTCGATATAATTATCTCATTTACTCCTAAATTTTTCCCGCTGGGCCTGTCCTCTAAGACTTCTTAAAACTCACAAGAAGCTACTATGCCATGTGCTTACAGCTTCTAGATAATGCCTTGTAGCGCTTAACGGGAATAAAAAAAACCTAGCACGTCATCTTCAGCTGCCATAATTAAAGCTAAAGAACTTATGGAAAACCGACGGCTAGATTTTCTGATAAATTAGAAGCACATAACCAAACATGGGAGTTGTGGCATCTTAGAGAGGACTCATCCTGAAACATCCTATTTGAGTTCATTTACATCTTAGCTTGTAGCTCATGTGAAGGCTTTGACAAGTTGCAGCACTTCCTTTAACTTTAAAGGTGTATTTACCCCCAGAGGTACTATATTCTACTTTTTGTATTTACTTGTGTTTTTTTTTTACCAAACCAAGACCCCTTTCACACTGAACACTGCTAGTGGTAAAGCACTGCTCGTGTTAGCAATTAAAAAGTGCTTTGCAGGGGCTTTCGCAGCGCTGCCCGTTGAATCTCAATGGCAGGAGCAGTTTAGGAGTGGTGTATACACCGCTCCCACATAGATGCTGCTTGCAAAACTTTCGGTCCTGCAAGTGCACAGCCCCAGTGTGAAAGCACTCTGGCTTTCGCTGGGGTGGCAGTTAACAGGCGCCATTTTTAGAGCTAAAACGCCTGTAAAGGGCCTTCAGTGTTAAAGGGGTCTAAATGCCAGCACACTATGTAACTGAGTTAAGTTTATTCCTTTTACATTAAAGTAAGACTTCAGCATCAATTCTGAACCGTTTATTTGCTGCGTCTCAGCTTCATCTTATTCAAGCGTGTACAATACTATGTGCTTGCATTGTACCTTCTGAAATCATATACACCGTTTCTACTTTTCTATAATCTAATAAAAAGATGATATATTAAACAAAAAAACCACAACACAATACTTAGAATCTGATTGTGTGCATCAGTTTTAGTAAATCTGCCTCATTGTTTAAATATGAATCTATTAATTTTGAACAAACAGAGCAAAGAAACTAGTGATGATGAACCTTAAAACCTGGACATACAATTCATTTAATAACTGAGATCAAAGTTATTTTTTACTTTTCTCCAAATCACACTGTATTAACAACTTTTTTTTGCATCTTTATTTATAAACCAAATGCTGGCCATACACAGGACGCGTTCTTTGTCAAAATGATTAAATATAAAAACAATCACACCCCATAGCGGCTGCCATATATTATTCTTTAAGACTCTCCACAATTCTTTTAGTGTTGATCACCAGTCAATACAGCCAGCTACCATTTGAAACTGGTATAACTATTGAAGCCTAAAAGTGCAATCACCACCATGATCTATTATTACCCATCAAATGCAACATGCTCCTTAATGACAAAATTGTCTGTTATTGTTTTAATTATTTTTGGATTTCAAATACTTGGTAAAATGCACATTTTCCTAAATTTAAAAATTCATTGAATATTTGAATGTAAGCAAAGCTGTAATACAAAGCCGTTAAACTTTTCTCTCAAAAGTCCATAATTTACAAGAGGAACTCTTTTGCATCCTCTTGAATTATAGATGCATATCTAAGAGTCTTTCAGACTGTCCCATTACTTGCGAGGCTGATGAATGTGCTGGTTAACATGATGGGCAGCGGGTAACTTCTCCACAGAAGGATGTGGTTTTTGATGAGCAACTTGCGCAGCAGCAGGTGGGAAGTCCTTGTCACCCTGTGAACATATATAAAATTACATTTTAAATCACACCTTTAATTGAACAGGCAAAACAGGTGCACCAAAATGAAAGTGTTGAAACCAAAAATTCAAGATGCACTTGACCGAAACCAAAACATGACAGTTTAACCATTTCAGCCCCAGAGCATTTGGCTGGCCAAAGACCAGAGCACTTTTGCAATTCGGCACTGCGTCGCTTTAACTGACAATTGCCCAGTCATGTGATGTGGCTCACAAACAAAAATTAAAGTCCTTTCCCCCCCCACAAATAGAGCTTTCTTTTGGTGGTATTTGATCACCTCTTTTTTTTTTTTTTTTTTTTTTTTTAAAGGGGAAGAACGACAATTTGGAAGAAATTTTTTTTCTATAACAACCCCCCAAAATATTACACACACACACTATATTAATAAATATTACACATACATACACACACACACCTCAGTTTAGGCCGATATGCATTTCCAAAAAAGGTATAGCGTCTACAAAATAGGGGACAGTTATGGCATTTTTATAAATAGCGATTTTTATTGTGACTGCGACATTATGGCAGACACAGCGGACACTTGGTGCCATTTTAAGACCATTTATATAGCAATCAGTGCGATTAAAAATGCAGATTACTGTGTAAATATGACTGGTAGTGAAGGGGTTAACCATTAGGGGCGCTGCAGGGTTAAGCGTGTCCCAGGGAGCAATTCTAACTGTGGGGGGCGGTGTGTGACAACACTGATCACCGCTTCCGATTACAGGGAGCTGTGACCAGTGACAGTGTCACTAGACAGAACAGGGAAATGCTTGTTTACATTAGCATTTCCCCGTTCTTCCTCTCCGTAAGACTATCGCGGGTATCCCCGCGGACCCGCGGTCAGACTCATGGAGCTTGTGGCGGGCGCGCCTGCTATCCAAGCCTCGCAAGATCACATACATTAAACGTGATTTCGCACAACGGAGCCAACCTGCCGCAGTGAAACTGCAGCGGCTGGTCCGCAAGCGGTTAAAAAATAAATGTAAAATATATACAGTATCTCACAAAAGTGAGTACACCCCTCACTAAGAGCCATTGATCAGGTTTTTGCTCAGATGCGAGTAGAGGAGAGCCGATCGGCGGCTCTCCTGACAGGGGGGGAGTCTGTGCTGATTGTTTAGCAGCACAGCCCCCCCCCCCCCTCGGATGCCCACTTCAGACAACCAGGGAAGCTGCCAGGACCACCAGAGAAGCACATAACATGTGGATGGCCATCCACGTGCCAACATATGCCCAATCAATGCCAGTGCCCACAAATGGGCACCGACTGGCATTATGAAAACAAAAATTCAGTGATGCCCAGCAATGCCACTCAGTGTCAATCAGTACCCGTCCATGCCACCCATGAGTGTCCATCAGTGCCGCCTTAGTGCAGCCATATCAGTGCCCTTCATTGAAGAAGAAATGGTCATTAAATTTGCGAGAGTGCTGAAAGGTGAAAATTGGCTTGGGCAGGAAGGTGTATAAGTGCCTGTTATTGAAGTGGTTAATTGGCAAAGATTTCAAACAAACTTCTTTCACATGGTAATTTGTAGATCATTTTAAAGATGTTTATCCTACCTAGTAGTGTTAGGGGGAGATTGGTCCACGTCTTTAATGTGGTTCTCAATCTTCCGATAAGAGGATCTAGGTTGATTTTGATGTAGGAGGAGATTGGTTGTTTGTTTCACTGTAACCCCCAGATATCGTAAGGAACCGACTATTTGTAAGGGGCAGGAGGGAGGTGGCACCATCGACGTTGCTTGGTCTATCAAAGAGAAGGGATTTGTCCCAGTTGACCTGGAACCCAGAAAAATGACCAAACCTCCCAATAATTTCCAGCAGGGCTGGGAGAGACAACTGGGGGTCCGATAGGTAAATTAACAGATCAGCGTACAAAGACACCTTTTCTTCCAGTCCCCCAATCGTCAGTCCCACTACCTCCCCACTGGATCTTATTAGCGCTGCCAGAGGCACTAGACAGGGATGTCCCCTATCAGAGAGGGATCAGACATGGCTGCGTTCACTCTTAGCCTAGCGGTGGGCTTCAGGTAGAGTAGTTGCCGAATCCGAATTTTGCTAAAACTTCCAACAGGTATGGCCATTGGACTGAGTCAAATGCCTTGTGAGCTCCCAAGGCCAATACGGCCCGAGATCCCACATTGAGTGACTTGCAGATTAGTAAAAAGCCTACGCAGATTGATGGAGGTCGATTGCCCAGGGATGAACCCAGTTTGGTCCGTGCCAATAATAGCAGTGATGACTGTTCAACCACCGGGCGAGCACCTTGGCTAGAATCTTGATATCTGAATTAATAAGCTAAATCTGTCTATACGATTCACAAAAACAGGTGATCTTTATGGGGTTTGGGAAGGAGGACAATCAGCGCCTCTGACAGAGGGCGGTGCCGAGGCCAATCTGGGGCATCAGTGTTACTGGAATACCCTCCACCTCCACTCTGTGTAGCAGACGGGGCAACAGTTTGAGTGGGGGAAAGGCATAAGTCAGCCGATACTGCCCCCACGGAGCCACCAATGCGTTTGACACGTCCGCCAAGGGGGTCTCTTGTCCTGGACACAAACCTCTGCACCTTTCAATTGAGCTGAGAGGCCAAGAGATCCACGTCTGGTGTGACGCACCGCAGGCAAAGAAGCCTGAATACCTCCGGATGCAATGACCATACTCCTAGGTCCAGCATCTGGCGACTTAAGTAGTCCACCTGCCAGTTTCCTATGCCCAGGATGTAAATTGCCGACAGGGCTGGCACTTGTCGCTCTGCCCTCTGGAGGATGCGAGCAACCTCCTGTGCTGCAGCTGAGCTCCTTGTTCCTCCTTGATGGTTGACATATGCCACCGCCATGATGTTGTCCGACTGGATTCTGATCGGATGCCCCTGTAGCCTCATTGACCATGTGGAGAGGCCTAGCCTGATCGCCCAAAGTTCAAGCACACTGATCGGCAGCTGGGATTCTTCCCGCGACAAAAGGCCCTGGGTTAACTGTACCCCAGCACTCCACCCCAACTGGTCAGGCTGGCATCTGTTGTGATCACCCTCCAATGGAGAGGAAGCAACAATCTCCCGGACTGAAGGGCCGGAGACCTCAGCCACTAGAGGAGAGAATCCCTGACTAACTGACCCGAATCTGAGAGTTTTGTCCCATTTTGACAGGATCTCATTCTGCAAGACTCAAGTGTGAAATTGGGCGTACGGTATCGACTCGAAGGAGGCTACCATGGGGCTCAGAACTCGCATGCAGAAGTGCAGCGATGTCCACCTGCGGTTCATCAACAACTTCACCGCAGCTTGGAGAAACCTCCAATGCTGAGGCATATGCAAGTACGCGTCCTGGATATCCAGAGACGCCAGGAAGTCCCCCTGATGGAGCGCAGTGACCACAGAGCGAACGGATTCCATTCTAAACCTTTGTACTTTCACAAATCAGTTGAGGGCTTTCAGGTAGAGGCTTGGACATGCCCCTTCCTTTTTGGAGACTACAGATTGGGAGTAGAATCCCTGAAATCTTTCCAGCTTTGGAACCGGTACTATCACCCTGCGTATGAGCAGGTCCTTTACTGCCCCAACAGGACTTCCCGGTAAGCCGGGAGTAAAGGTATGCTGGAGGGAAAAAAAAAAAAAAAATCTGTTTGGTGGACAAGAAAAACCTATCTTGTAGCCCAATGAAACCAATTTGCAGACCCATTGGTCGGACAGCAGTGACGTCCACCGAGCTGCAAACTCCCGCAGGCGACCCTCCACCTGAGTGTCAGATGGGGGCAAACCTTCACGCAGTAGCATTTTTGCTTGCAGACTTGCAAAACCAGGGATGCCTTTGTTGTTCAGCAGATGCCCTGTCGGGCTGGGATCGCTTACTTGTTGTCCCGGGGCGGGCGAAAAAAGTCGTCTGAGCGGAAAAGGAGGGCCCTTGCCTATGGGGTAGGCTCTTTACCCTTCCTGGACTGTGGGAGTAATGTACTCTTCCCACCTGTAACATTCTTAATAATGTCATCCAGCTTTTTTAGATGCATCCCTTCAGCCAAATCAGGCGCCGTAGCACCACTGCTCATACCGATGCTCTAGAGAGCATGGGGACTGTATCCAGGGCCGCATCACAGACATACTTAAGGCCATGCACTAACTGGTCTGCTAATTCTACGCAGACTGAGGGAGACTGTTGCTTCTCCAATTCACGGTGCAATAACTTTGCACACTCAGCAAGTGTCTGTAACACCAAGGCTGTGGCCAGTACAGGCCGTAATGTTGACCTCACTACCGTAAACATGGACCAGGCCACTGCCTCGGCTCTGTCGATAGAGTCCTCGAATGCAGGAGTCCCTTCTACTGGAAACGTGGTTACTTTATATAACCTGGATACGGGAGGAGCCGTCCATTTTTTAAGGACGGTAACAAAAGGGGTAACACACCGCCATTCTTCTCCATTCCTTGTAGATGAACTTAAAATACCGTATATACTCGAGTATAAGCCGAGATTTTCAGCCTCTTTTTTGAGGCTGAAAGTGCCCCCCTCGGCTTATACTCGAGTCATCGCTGTCTGCCTGCTCGATCAGCGTGTCGAGCAGACAGACAGCGGCCATTCTATTCTAATTCAAAAGCCGCGCCTCCGGCTCCGCCTTCGCCTGTGATAGGCGGAACACTGAATTTCCCAGCAGCCTGTGTTCCGCCTATCACGGACATCCGCTCATCCTCGTACTACGGACGAGGATGAAAGGATGGCCGTGATAGGCGGAACACAGACTGCTGGGAAATTGTGTTCCGCCTATCACAGACAGGGAGGCGCGGCATTTGAACAGGAAAATGGGCGCCGACGAAGAGCGGTGATCCTGGGACGGGACCGGACGGAGGCTCGGCTCGGCTCGGGACGGGACCGGACGGAGTCTCGGGACGGGACCGGACCGGACGGAGGCTCGGCTCGGGACGGGACCGGACCGGACGGAGGCTCGGGACCGGACGGAGGCTGGGGACACAGGTAGGCTGGACACACAAGGCCTCACACACACACACACACACACACACACACACACACACACACACACACACACGGATGGACACACACACAGGGATGGATGGATGGATGGACACACACACAGGGATGGACAGGCATATCTCACCCTCGGCTTATACACGAGTCAATAGGTTTCCCAGTTTTTTGGGGGTAAATTGGGGGCCTCGGCTTATACTCGGGTCGGCCTATACTCGAGTATATACGGTAAGTCAAATACGGAAACACCTTAGGTGCACGGGTCAGCTTACAGGACCCAAAAGGGACCGACATTTCAGCAGAAGATCCTGCTGCATCCTGTATCTTCAGCGGTGATTAGTGCTCCTACTAGCGCTTTTTCCTGCGCTGACCCAGACACGGCATCATCCTCACTGTCCGAACAGTCCTGGTCTGCATCCTCCGACACGTCAGAACAGGGGCCGCCAGTCACCAGGCTATTCCTGGGTGTAACTACCCGCTGTACCAACAAAATGGTCCACCAGCCCTGATGAACCCATTATTGTGAGAAAGTTAGGAGAGAGCTGAACGGGACGCCGTCTCTCTGCGCCAATGTAACAGGAGTTACCAGCAGTCGGCTGAATGTAACGTGGGGAAGAATGGTGTCAAATAAACAAAAAAGAGGGAAATGACATGGACATTGGACTGTACGGTTCATTTAAGCACAAGAGACTCCATTTTGTTCTCACTGTTAAAATGTGTTCTGTAACCTTCAACAGACAGCTCCTACTAAAACGCTCTCTACTCCCCCCTCCCTTCTCAATGTTTTACATTTGCAATTGTTCTATTCGCTATCTTTTAATGATATATTTCTATTTGTTAGCATTTAGAAACGTTTTGTTAGTTTTTAACAACATCTCACACCACCCCTTTCTTATCTATGTATAAAATAACATGTAATAAATTGACACTGAAGGGACATTTTAAAACAGCGATCGAGTCCTGTGAATCTGTTCCTGCAGCTGCAGTATTAACTTTGTTTTAGAGCCCCAATCAGAAATTAGTCATAACAATTTGCATTGGACAAAGTGTGTAGCTAGGGCCTGCTCACGCTCGATGGCCAGGCTGGGCAGACAAGGATCTACATTATCCAGCCTGTCACCCAGTCGGCTGTTGACAGAAGATCACAGGATCAAAATTTTGCAGAAAAAAAACAAATTGAAAAAACCCAGGACCAATGGTCACTTCAGGGAGCCTAGGTCCTTCACTAGGCAGGAAAAAAAAAAAAAAAAAAAAAAACTGGAGCTGCAGGAAGCAGGCTGAGGGGGGTCAGAGCCAGAGGGGCCGCCCCCTAGGCGGAACTATGTAGTTCTGCCGTTTTTATATGTTACATGTTCTGCCTAGTCCTCTCCTGAAGGTGGCGTGATAACCCTACGGTCAAGATTTAAAGAAGCTGTGTCCGTCAACGAACGAAAGAAAGAAAAAGTTGTATCCCTATGGTGGGGTCACCAGTACAGTATTTATAAATTGAAATCATATCCCCTCTCAAGCGTCTCTTCTCCAGAGAGAATAAGTTCAGTGCTCGCAACCTTTCCTCATAACAAATATCCTCCAGACCCTTTATTAGCTTAGTTGCCCCTCTTTGTACGCGCTCCATTTCCAGTACATCCTTCCTGAGAACTGGACATCATACACTAGGTGAGGCGGGATCAGAGTCTTGTAGAGCGGGAGAATTATTTTATCTCTGGAGTTGATCCCCTTTTTAATGCATGCCAATATTCAGTTTGCTTTGTTAGGCTCAGCAATGGTATGCAATGCCAGGCTGCTGCTATCAGCTACTAGGACCCACAGGTCCTTTTCCATCCTAGATTCCCCCAGAGGTTCTCCCCCAGTGTATAGATTGTATTCATATATTTTTGCCACCCAAATGCATTATTTTATATTTTTCTACATTAAACCTCATTCGCCATGTAGTTGTTCAGATCTTTTGGCAACGTTTTCACATTCTGCGGAGAAGTTATTGACCTGCCTCGTCCGCAAATACAGAGATTGAACTGTTTACCCCCATTCTCCAGGTTGTTTATGAACAAAATAATTAGGATTGGTCCCAGCACAGAATCCTGGGGGACCCCACTACCCACCTCTGACCATTCGTAGTACTTCCCATTTATCGCCACCCTCTGAATTCACCCTTGTAGCCAGTTTTCAATCCTATGGTCCATGCCAACTGACCTTATTTTGTACAGTAAATGTTTATGGGGGAACTGTGTCAAATGCTTTTGCAAAATCCAGATACACCACTTCTATGGGCCTTCCTTTATCTAGATGGCAACTCACCTCCCCATAGAAGGTTAATAGATTAGCAGTAATCTGCATTGATTCATGAAGAATCATTCTTGCCAACCCAATGATACCATTCTCGTTACTAAAATCTTGTATATAGTGTCCCTTATCATCCCCTCCAAGAGCTTGCATACTATTGATGTTAGGCTAACTGGTCTAATTCTCAGGTATGTATTTTAGGCCCTTTTTAAATATTGGTGCTACATTGGCTTTTCTCAAATCACCTGGTACCATTCCAGGATATACATATCTGCTCTGTGCAGTGGTTTTGCACAGAGCAACCAGAGCTTCTTCTCAGGTCCCCTATCGGCGCTCCTGCCCCCCTTCCCTCTACCAAGTGCCCCCACAACAGGCACCCAAGCCACTGCTGTGTCCATTCAAGAGAAAAAAAAACCCACACCCAAAACACCCCCTTGAGCCTTTAGAAGCACTTATTAGTCGTAATAAACACATTTTAAAAAGTTTACATAAATAGAAATATAAACTTACCCTTGCAACAGCACCAGAGATTATCAGAGGTGGTTTGGGCTGACTAAAAAAAAAAAGTGAAGAAAAAAAAAATTTAGCGTCTCATATTGTAATATGTAAATATCTACCATAGACCATACAACTGCACTTGATTTGATCGGAAATTCTGCCTTCCATGATCAGTTACAGTGCTGTAATAAAATACTGCACAGCAAACATTGTTTATTAAATTAGCAGTGTATTTCTGAACTAAAGGGACTGCAGTAATTCCTAAAAATAAAAATAAAAATCTGGAAATAGATAAAGTAGGCAGTACCAATCTGTATGGAAGTACCTCTTCTAGTGCAGGAACGATCAAAATCAGGTGAAAATTATCAAATATTATTCCAAAATATATAAAGTGCTAGTAAGCATTATTGAAGAGCATTGGATTGCAGGAAGTCATGAAAAAGTCCATAAAAAGAAGATCAACATAAATGTCTGTGCAATATACTACAAAAGATATTAAGTGCAAACTTATAGTGGCCCAATATGACGCCTATAATGCTAGTAATTGCAATAATAATAATAATGCCCGTGCAAACAATTTAAAAAAAATTTGCAAACTTAAAGTGACCAAGGATATCACAAATAAAGTGCAGGTGCTGATAGGTGATTTTCTCCCCCTTCTCCGTAATTAAATGGATGGGTGTCCCCTTACCTTATTGCTGTAATGTTACAGCATGAAAACAGGCTTTGTAATGGGACCCTTGTATATCCCCAGGAGGGGCGTCCCCAAAATGGTCTCACGGGTGTCTAGTCATTTGGTGTCCCTTTAAGTTCACTTGGAGCGAGTATGTGGTCTCCCTTTTACAATCGCTGGAGTAGGTGAACCTCGAACAGGGCAAGAGGGATGCTGGATAGTGTAGTAGTTTTTTTAAAACATTTATCGGTACATTACCATATTACATGGTAAAAAATAGGTACTCACATTAATCAGTGGTAAACAGGCAAAACAGAGACAAGCAGCAAGCTTGTGTACATCACTTCCGGTATCTTGTTTCCCGACGTGTGTTCGTCAGTCACGTGACTTCATCAGGGGATCTCCTGATGAAGTTGGGGGAATTAGAGGATTTGGGGAATCCACGCTGAAGGGGAGAAAAATCACCTATCACCCGCACTGCACGAAAAACCTATCAGCACCAGCACTTTGATATTCTTGGTCACCAAGTCTGCACATTTTTTTTTTTTTTTTTTTTATTGTTTGCACTGACATTATTATTGCAATTACTAGCACCAGTGCTTTATATACGTCATATTGGGCCACTATAAGTTTACACTTTAATCTTTTTTTGTAGTATATTGCACGGACATTTATGTTGATCTTTTTATGGACTTTCATGACTTACTGTAATCAAATGCTCTTCAATAATACTTACTAGCACTTTTTATATTTTGGAATATTTGATAATATTGTTCACCTGATTTTGATCATTCCTGCACTAGAAGGGGTACTTCCATACAGATAGATTGGGACCTCTACTTTATCCATTTTCAAAATGTTTTATATTTTTAGGAAATACTGCAGTCATTTTATGTACGTAATTTACATGTTTGCCTTGTGTTAAATAGCCTCATATTTCCTTTACTCACTCCCACACTCCACTCCCCTGTATAGAGCAGCACTACCCCATTCATTGATCTTTTGCTCCTTGGGTCTGGATACCCCTTTCAGTGCATGCAGCAATAATCCACCTTCCCCTATATTTCTGAAATAAACAGTGCTCTAAACTAGGACAGGCATGCAACGACAGACCAACTGACCTCAAACTCTGCTGCAACTATGGGGAAAGGCAGTAAGACAGTTACACAAGCAGACACCTGAAGATACTGGGAAATAACTAAAATTAGATTACTGTTAAAATGATTTTGTTTTAAACACCCCCCCCCCCCCCCACAATGAAAAAAATAAAAATAAAATACAAATTTAATTAAAAATAAACGCCATGACATGTAACTACCAACACTGAAATCGAAAAATACTCATGTACAAATCTTAATTTTACTTTTTAACCTACTTTTTAACCCAAGTTTTGTTGTAAAACGACTGTTAACCAATTTGTCCCAAACACAGTGCTGGATCAAGATTGGGCTCAGGTAAATATAGGGGGGGGGGGGGGGACAGTATTTTTTTTCTACTCACCCTAAAAATACTTATCTCTGTAATTCACCGACTGACACAGCTCGTCTCAGCCATTGGGTATTTACACCACCTTTAGGAGAAGAAGACTAGGCATAACATGTTATGAAGGGGAGGTCCCTTAGGTAACAACCCCCCAGCCTGCCAGGCAGCCTCAGTACGTACGGGGCAGGTGCTGGGTCAGTCGGTGAATTACAAAGAAAATGATTTTTTGGAGAGTACAAAAAAATAAATAAAAAATAAATAAAAAAAAACTGCCAAAAGCTGAAATTTGGTGCTCAAAGCCAATTTCTGGTCTATTTCTTGCTGAAGAAACAGCAGGATCCTGGAAATGGAAAAAGAGCGCGGATGCCATCCTTTTTTCCTCACACAGATGTAGGTCTTCCAGGTAGGATGATATATCTTCCGAGAAGATTTTCATGCTCTCGGCATAGTTGGGATCACAGAGTCCGAAAGACCCCTGTTCCACAATACCTGGCTATTAATAGCCATGTTAAAACCAGGATGGAGAATCAGACAGAGACAGAAGGTCTTCTTGTAATGTCAGTCACCGGGTCTGCGTACCAAGGACACTGGGGTAATCAGTATTACTGGAATTCCTTTGGCCTCTACTCTGCAGAGCAGACGTGGTAACAGCTTCAGTGGAGGAAAGGCATATATCAGCTGGTACTGATCCCACAGCCACCAGCGCATCTGACATGTCTGCCCACGGATCTCTTGTCCTGGACATGAATCTCTGCACCTTACGATTGAGACGGGAGGCCAGAAGATCCACGTCCAGCGTGCCACACTGCAGGCACAGTAGCCTGAACACCTCCGGATGCAACGCCCATTCTCCTGAGTCCAGCATCTGGCGACTTAGATAGTCCGCCTGCCAGTTCTCCACTCACGGGATGCAAATGGCCAACAGGGCCGGTACATGTCGCTCTGCCCACCGAAGTATGTGAGCGACCTCCGTGCGGCGGCCGAGCTTCTTGTTCCTCCTTCGTGATTGACGTATGCCACAGCTGTTGCGTTGTCTGACTGGATCCTGGTCCGACGCCCTCGAAGTCTCATCGACCACATGGAGAGGCATAACCTGATCACTCTCAGTTCGAGCAGATTGATTGGCAACTTGGATTCCTTTGCTGACCAGAGGCCCTGGTCGACTAAACTCCCATTACTCCACCCCAGCCAGATAGGCTGGCATCCGTTGTGATCACTGTCCATTTCAGAGGTAGGAACGACTTCCTGGACTGAAGCACCGGGGACCTCAGCCACCAGATCAGGGAATCCCTGACTAACTGGCTCACCTGAATCTGTCGATCCAGGGACAACGGAGATTTGTCCCATTTTGTTAAAATCTCCTTCTGCAGGACTCTGGTGCGGAACTGGGCATATGGTACTGCCTCGAAGGAGGCCACCGGGAGTCCCAGGACTCGTATGCAGAAGTGTAGCGATGACTACTTGCGGTTCATCAGCAGGTTTACCGCGGCTCTGAGAGTCTGCAGCTTGTCTGAAGGGAGAAATACTCTCACTTCCATGGAGTCCAGCAGCATGCCTAGGTACTCCAAAACGCGATCACCGACTTCTTTAGGTTCAACAGCCACCCAAATTCATGCAGGGTCTGTATGGTGATTGCCATATCCTCCTCTAACTGAGGCGGAAGATGCACTCAGGAGGATATTGTCTACGTATCCTACGATCGCGATCCCGCGTTGCCGTAGCAACGCCAAAATAGGAGCCAATACCTTGGTAAAGACTTGGGGGGGGGGGGGCTGATGCCAAACCAAAAAGGGAGAGCCACAAACTAGTAGTGGGCTTCCCCGACTGCGAATTGCAGAAACTTCTGATGCCAGAGGCATATGGGTATGTACAGGTACGCATCCTGGATGTCAAAAAAAAAAAAAAAAAAAAAAAAAGGATACCAGGGAGTTCCCTTGATGGAGTGCAGCGACTAGTGAGCGAACTGATTCCATTCTGAACCTCTGTACTTTCACAGAGTAATTGAGGGCTTTTAGATCCAAGATTGTAGTCCCCAAGAAGGAAGGGGTACGTCCAAACAGGTTTGAGCAGAACCCCTGGAAACGTTCGAGTCAGGAACAGGTAGCACTTTTGCTCACAGGCTTGTGGTTCCAGGGATGCTTTGGTCCTTCAGCGGTGGTCCTGTCGGGCTAGGGGCGCTTGGTCGAAGCTCTGGGCGGACGAAAAAGTAGTTTGTAAGTGGAAAAAAAGAGGACCCTTGCCTGCGGCATAGCTCCATTGCCTTCCTGGCCTGTGGGAGTAGAGTACTCTTACCACCTGTGGGATTATTATTATTCAGGATTTATATAGCGCCAACAGTTTGCGCAGCGCTTTACAATATGAGGGCAGACAGTACACTTACAATACAAATCAATACAGGAGGGATCAGAGGGCCCTGCTCGTTAGAGCTTACAATCTAGAAGGGATATTTTTAATAACGTCATCCAAAGAGCCGGTCGCCAAGGAAGGGAAGATCTGTCAGGGCTTTTTTGGATGCCTAGTCAGCAGACCAGCATTTTAAACAAAATCAGGCACCTCAGCACCACTGCTGACACTAAAGCCCTGGATAAAAAGGGGGAAAAGTATCCAGGGCCGCGTCAAAACATACTTAAGGCCTTGCACTAGTTGGCCTGCTAGTTCCACGTAGACAGGAGAAGCCTGTTCTCCCAGTTCGCGGTGCAACAGTTTTGCCCACTCAGTGTCTGCGAAACAAGTGGGGATGCCAGTACTGGCCGCATGGCTGACCCCACAACTGTAAATAAGGAACGAGCCACTGCCTTGGCCTTCCTGTCCTTGGAGTCCTTAAATGCAGCAGTCCCCTCTACAGGGATCGTGGTTACTTTGTTTAACATAGATACTGGTGGGTCTCTTTAAAGGGGTAACGTACCGCCATGTATTTGGGGACTGAAAAGGTCAGTTGCGGTCGACCCCATTCCTTGTAAATGAACTTATCAAAATAAGTCAGATAAAGGAACACCTTAGGTGAACGAGCTGGCTTATGGGACCCAAAAAGGGACCGCTACATCAGCAGAGGGATCTGCTGGATACCCTGAATCTTCAAGGTATCATACAGCTGTGATAAGTGCTTCAACATGCGCTTTGCTTATGGCGCTGAAACAGATCTACGTGTTCAGGCTTCAAGAAAATGGCCATCAAGCGTCCAGTATAAAGGACAAAAACACAGGGAAAATGGCTCCCAAGCTACAGGAGAACATGCTGCTCCTTGCCCTCACCTAAGATGGCTGCTGAACACTAAAATACCATGAGGGACAGTGACAGAATGGCTGTGAACAGTGCTGCAGGGATCACAGAAAGCCTCATCAGACACCCCCAGGGAGAGAAAAAACACAGGGCACAGCCAGCGCAGCACCCCCCCCACCCCCCCGTGAGAGGGAAGTTAGGGACAGGGAGAGGAGAGAGGGAGGTGTGGGACCCCCGAATCGACCTCCCAGGGAATGCCCAGCTGCTCGGTGCCACCGAGGCAGGGAGAGCTGTACTTGCCAGTCCTGCAGAGCTGGGAGACATTCCATCACAGACCCACGCTCCAATCAGTACGGGGTGGCTGCTGGCCAGTCATATGTGTGCCCCGGAGCATTAAAGCTCATCGACCACCTTTGGAGCTGAGGTATGTCGTGGCTGACCCAGCGCGTAGCTCTGGTCTGCACACGCTTGCTGGCCAGGCTGGGGAGACTACAAGGATAAGGGTAACCAGCCTGTCACCCAGCCAGCTGTTGATAGCAGATCACAGGATCTTTAGTCTTGCGCAAAAAGCAAAGCTTCTGCAGAAAAAAAAAAAAAAAAAAACCCCGGACCGATGGGCCCGCAGGGTTCCTCGGTCCTTCTCCACTAGGTGAAATAAAACTGAGGCTGCATGGCAGGCTGGGGGGGGGGGTTGTTACCTAAGGGATCGCCCCTTGGGTGGAACTTAAAGTTCTGTGTTTTTCATAACATGTTATGCCTAGTCGTAACAACTCAATGGCTAAAAGAGGAGCTGTGTCAGTCGGTGAATTTAAGAGAAGAAGATCAATCTTATTTGGGTACAGCGTCGCACGACCATGCAATTATCAGTTAAAGTGACGCAGTGCCATATCGCAAAAAGTGCTCTGGTCATTGAGCAGCCAAAAAATAAATAAAACAAATAAAAAAAAAAAAACACACTTTAAAAATGGAGGTTCTCATCCTAAAGAGATGTTTTTACAACAAGCAGAAATAAATACCTGATCTACATATGCAAGCAAGAATTGTGAAGATTGGCTGGGGTAGGGTTGGAAGATGCAGGAGGTATAGCAGGCAGCAGTGGAGTGTGCAAAGTATAACTGTGGGAATAGGTGTTCTTTATGAAGACTTTGGATATCTTAGGAGGAGACTTTTCTCCAACTTGCAGGTAACAGACTCCAACTCATACAGACCTACAGCACTGTTTCCAACTGGCCAGGTCCATACCCCACAAGGACCTGCATTCCTGCTTCTGTTATAAGCTCATTGTCATGCCAATGTCCATGAAATTATACCAGAGCCGTTAAGCAGAATCTGCTGAACAAAATAGCTCTGATTAGCAGCTACCAGTGCTAGTTGTGGCCGCCGATTCACCTAAAATATCCCACACCTTTCTCTTCTGTTTTCCCCACCACCCCTTCAGTGCACCCTCCCCAACCGTCCCCGGTGGCCCCCCATGTAGTGCTGCTCGCCAGCGTTCTCTCCACCACCTCCTGCCAGCTACAGCCCAGGAAAGAAGAAGAAGAGGAACTGGTACACGTGTTTACTTGCCCCCTTTCTTTCTCAAATTAACACAGCGATCAGTATAGATCGCTGTATTTATTCATCAGTGAAGATAGTAAACAGGGTTTATTCTTCAGTTTGTGAATAAATAGAGGCCTTCATACAGACTCCTATTCATTCATATACTAAAACTTACTAACGATTTACTAACTGCAAAAACCAACAGCCAATACTCCATACTCCTAGACCACCCGCTCCTTCTCAATAAACTACATTCCCTTGGCCTCCGAGATTCTGCTCTAGCCTGGTTCTCTGCCTATCACAGCGCTCCTTCAGTGTCGCCTACAACTCTGTCTCCTCCTCTTAAATTGTCCCTTTCTGTGGGGGTCCCCCAAGGCTCTGTTCTTGGAACTCTTCTCTATCTACACCCCCTCCCTTGGTCACCTGATAACGGCCCACGGCTTCCAATATCACTTATACACCGATGACACCCAAATTTGTCTGTCTACTCACCTCACTCCTTCAGACTCATCTCGCATTACTGACATACATATCAGCATGGATGTTGCATCACTTCCTTAAACGAAATCTCTCTAAAAACTGAGCTATTAATATTATTCCCCCCTGCACGACTTCCATCAAAATCAACAATGCAACCATCAGGCCCTCCCTTTACGCCAGGGTACTTGGTGTAATCCTAGACTGACTTGTCATTTCAGCCTCAAGTCTGTTGTCAAAAAAAGTTTGTACAATTCACCTGCGTAACATCTCTAGAAATTTGCCCTTTTTAACAAATGAGACCATCAAGCTCCTCATTCACTCCGTTATCTCTCGCCTTGACTATTGCAACTCCCTTCTTATTGGCCTGCCTCTCCATAGGCTATCCCCTCTTCAGTCTATCATGAATGCTGCCATACTTGTGCACCTTACCAACCGCTCAATGTCTGCCTACCCTTTCCTTCAATCCCTACACTGGCTCCCAATCACCCAGCGAATTAAATTCAAAATACTAAGCACAACATACAAAGCCATTCACAACTCTGCCCCAAGCTACATCACCAATCTTGTCTCCAAAGATCACCCAAATCATCCCCTCCTACTCTCAACCTCTCTCTTCTCCTCCCATGCTTGTCTCCAGGATTTCTCTAGAGCCGCTCCCATCCTCTGGAACTCGCTACCTCCACTGGTACTGCTATCCCATACTCTTGCTACCTTCAGGCAATCCCTGAACACATCTCTTCAACTAATCTACCACTTCCATCAGCTCATTACCCACAGTTACAACCTTTTGTACCACCTGCCCCACCCTATTAGATTGTAAGCTCTTCTGAGTAGGGCCCTCTTAATTCTCTTGTATTTTATTGTATTGTAACTGTATTTTCTCCTTTTATATTTTAAAGCTCAGTGTAAACTGTTGGCGATATACAAATCCTGTATTATAATAATTTACAGTGCAGATGAAGCTGCAGCAAAAGGTACAGTCTCAACAATCCCTTTCTAAAAGGAAACAAAAAAAAAAAAAAAAAAAAGTTAATTGTAAGGGTAGACTTAGACATGTGTATAAATCTCCCTTGCCCATGAAGCCTGATCTGCATTTGGATCATGATCCAGAGGCTACTGACAGGCAGTGAGAAAGCGAGGCGATGCATCCTCACCACCTGTTTTAACCTTATTTTTGCTGACAAATGCACCGCAACCACGTGTTTTGCACTTACTTACGGGGCATTTCTGGCACTTCACCATTATATTAAATGTGTGGCATTCTACAGAAGACAATGCTATGCTTGGGTCAACTTTACTGGGGCTGCAGCATGTAAACAACCGTCTGCTGACTATTGCACCTTGGTGGGCGGCAGAAATGCAGTCCAACAGCACATTTTTGCCCCCCCCCCCCCCCCCCTCCAAATTGCAAGTCTAAACAAGGCCTAAGTCCTCGTTCATGCAGGTCAAACTACAGCGAGGCCATGTTTAGCTGTCCAGGTGTTCTGTCTAGTCCCATCATTGTCACAATCTCAATTGGGATACAGCAGCTGCATGGGAATGCACAGATGTTCTGTTCATTCCTGTATAGACAGTCCCATTCATGCCAATTGGGATGCAGCCACTGCTCCCAACTTGACATCTGTGTGGGTGCATTTCCCTGAACTCACACTGTTTGGGGGCCATGCATCTACACCCCCACAAACATCAGATCTGTCCTTTCAGCTGCTGCATCCCAACTGACAAATGTGACTGCCTGTGTATCCCCATGCATGTAAACAGGCCCTCTATACAGCCCTCCATGGGCATACACGTTAGTATACCTAATGTGAACAGGGCCTTAGTTGGAATTTTGTAAGTTATGTTGCGTTCATGTGTGCCAATATTCGTGTTATTTTTGAGGAAATATCGGTTTTGATAAAAAAAAAAAAAAAAAAAAAAAAATCAGTAGCACCTTCTTTTTATTCTACAGGTCATGTGCTTTCAGAAAATATATGGTTGGGGGGGGGGGATGTCTTTTACAATCTCTGAAAACCGGGAAAAAAAAAAAAAAATTGCAAACATTGGCCACCTAAGTTTAGAGGTGGCGCACAGGGCCTAGCAGCGAAAGGTTTAAATTGTTGCATATTTATTTATACAGCTTCAGAACCTAAGAAGGAGATTATGCATTTGACTATATTGTTTGGAGGCCTTGCTGTGCAATGTTCCTTCCTTGTTTTTTAGCTTATGTACCCTGTATTTGTCTTGATGATTCTTTGCTGTAGATTTATAAACTCAGAAAAATACACACACCATAATATATATATATATATATATATATATATATATATATATATATATATATATATATATATATATATATATATATATATATATATATATATATATATATATATTTTATTTTTTTATTTTTTTTATCTTTAAATGTGACAACATTGAAGAAATGACTATGCTACAATGTAAAGTAGTGAGTACACAGCTTGAATACAGTGTAAATTTGCTGTCCCCTCAAAATAACTCAATACTCAGCCATGAATGTCTAAACCACTGGCAACAAAAGTGAGTACATCCCCAAGTGAAAATATCCAAATTGGGCCCAATTAGCCATTTTCCCTCCCCGGTGTCATGTGACTTGTTAGTGTTATAAGGTCTCAAGTGTGAATGGGGAGTAGGTGTGTTAAATTTGGTGTTATCACCCTCATATACTGGTCACTAGAAGTTCAACATGGCATTGCATGGCAAGGAACACTGAGGACCTGAAAAGCACGGTTGGCAAGACCATACACCGGTTTAACAGGACAAGTTCCACTCAGAACAGGCCTCGCCATGGTCAACCAAAGAAGTTGGGTGCACAAGCTCAGTGTCATATCCAGAGGTTGTCTTTGGGAAATAGATATAAGAGTGCTGCCAGCATTGCTGCAGAAGGTGTAGGGGTGGGGGTGCT
Source organism: Lithobates pipiens (assembly GCF_037356315.1). Classification (NCBI taxonomy): domain Eukaryota; kingdom Metazoa; phylum Chordata; class Amphibia; order Anura; family Ranidae; genus Lithobates; species Lithobates pipiens. The sequence continues at coordinate 242,135,996 of NW_027507764.1, read as the reverse complement.
CAGACCATATGCCGCACACTGCATCAAATTGGTCTGCATGGCTGTTGTCCCAGGAGGATGCCTCTTCTAAAGATGATGCACGAGAAAGACCGCAAACAGTTTGCTGAAGACCAGCAGACTGACGACACGGATTACTGGAACCATGCCCTGTGATCTGATGAGACCAAGATAAACTTATTTGGTTCAGATGGTGTCAAGTCTGTGGTGGGAATTAGGTGAGGAGTACAAAGACAAGTGTCTTGCCTACAGTCAAGCATTGTGGTGGGAATGTCATGGTCTGGGGCTGTACAAGTGCTACCAGCACTGGGGAGCTACAGTTCATTGAGGGAACCATGAATGCCAACATGCACTGTGATATACTGAAGCAGAGCATGATCTGAGGGTAAAAAGGTGATAGACTGGACCAGCATGTATCCAGACCTAAACCCTACTGACCATCTGTGGGGCATCCTCCAACAGAAGGTGGAGGAGCACAAGGTCTCCAACATCCACCAGTTCCGTGATGTCGTCATGGAGGAGTCGAAGAGGACTCCCGTGGCAGCCTGCGAAGCTCTGGTGACTTCAATGCTCAAGAGGGTTAATGCAGTGCTGGAAAATAATGATGGCCACACAAAATATTGACACCTTGGGTCCAATTTGGATATTTACACTTAGGAGTGTACTCACTTTTGTTGCCAGCGGTTTAGATAGTGATGGCGGAGTGTTGAGTTATTTTGAGGGGACAGCAAATTGTTTCACAAACAAGCTGTACACTCACTACTTTACATTTTAGCAAAGTGTAATTTCTTTAGTGTTGTTACATGAAATGATATTATAAAATAGTTACAAAAATGTGAGGGGTGTACTCACTTGTGAGATATTTTACAGTATTTTTTATTTTTTTTCCCAAAACGAATAAAACAAAAAGGGAGTGATAAGGGGGCCGAGAGGGAAGAGAACAATGCCCACTCATTTTCAGATGAAGGTCTGTGTTAAAAATTAACAAAAAATAGTCTTTAAAAATTCAGATATTATTATACTTATTTTTCTCAACCACATTCAAAGCAAACGTTTAAGTGCTTTCTTAAATTCTTACCATGCACAGCCCTGTTGGAGTTTTTTTATATTTTAACCAAGAAGATTTAAACTACCCAGCTGTGGCAGCACAGCAGAATAAACCCATAATTGATGTTTTAGTGTGTGGATTAACCAATTAAAGCTTAAACAATTCCAGACATCAGCATATTATACATATTTACGTTGGTCTAGCTTTGACCAATGTAACAAAGTATGAGACATACTGTACCTGGCTGATGCTGCTGAAAAATCATTGAAGCAGACACTATTACTCCAATGATCTCCACTGGGCAGCTGGTCCGCTGCATTGTTTGCACACAGGTGGTCATCTGCTTAGCACGGGTACCATTGAATGAATGAAATTATCCGATTACACAAGGTGGAAAGGTGGAGCAGTGACATCATATTTTCCACCTCGTCCATACAAGAAAAAGAACAGGCTGCACGCCACGACAATAATCCAAAATGCTTTACTAGGACACCCAAGAGTGATACCTCAGGAACAGAGTACCCGGTAGATGCGTTTCCCACTGTTATAAGTGCTTAATCATGATTAAGCACTTATAACAGTGGGAAACGTATCTACTGGGCACTCTGTTCCTGTGTTGTCACTCTTGGATGTCCCAATAAAGCATTTTGGATTATTATTGTGGTGGGCAGACTGTTTTTCGTATATATTGATTGCAGAGGTGAACCGAAGCGGGTACCCATGAATTTAATTAGGTTTCCTCATCTCACCTGGAGCAGAAAGCCTTTTTTTTCCTATTCTACCTCGTCCATTCGGAGAATGCTGTTCATTCATTCTAAAAATGCAAAGCAGTCTCTGAATGGCACCTGTACCGAGTAGCCATCTTCCTCTGTTCACAATGCATCATTCCGGCTGATCAGCATGGGGACACAGATTCTAGTGAAGATTACTGGAGTAGTGGCGTCTACCTCAGTGATATTCATTGGCGTCAGCCAGGTATGATTTATACACTGTTACTATGCAACATGTTGATGCCTGGAATTATTCTTTAACACCAGAGGAGAAACATTTAGTGCAATGAAAGCTCCAGCCATACTATAGCCCAATAAGTTATTCTGGTTGTCACAATTTGTAGCAATGCTGGTAATCTTGTGATAAAAACAGCTAATTTGCCCCCCCCCCCCCCCCCCCCCATACATCCTGTGCAGAGCCATTTCTGTTTTGCATGACCAGCTACCACTGCTATCTCTCCTCATCGAGCAGAGCAACCAAATGCACTTCTTCCTCTTAGTAGTTCAAAAAAGGTAGCGCTGATGTCTTCACCACACAGTTAAATAGGTGGCTCCAAATCAGCTGTGCACAGAGGCATGACCCACCCACAGGCAATTCTTCCGTCACTGCCCACAGATCTACCCACAAACATCAATAAATTCTAAAAGCAATCATGGAACAGGTAGTTCACTGAAGTGCTGGGAATGTTGAATGTGATCCACCATGTGGCTACGGGCCACCATAAACATCTTGGCTGTGCAGTGCGGGCATTATACGGAATAAAAAGCAAGACTACCGCAAAATAAAAAGGTATTCAATTTAAATAGTTAAATTGTGTTTTACCTGCTGGGGAGAAGGAGCCATCATAGAAAAAAGTTTGCTTATTTCTAGAGTTGAGCATTAATACTTACACAATGCCACTTTCCCACTGCTCAGCTTCCTCATCTTTCTCCTCTTTCACTTCTGGCTGAGTTGTATGTGGATGCTTTTGCACAATTCTCATTCCTCCAGCTTTTACTGTAAATCAGTACAATAAAATAAATTTAATAACAGTTCATCATGTTAATATCTTCAAAGCCAGTATAAAAATGTATACGAGGGTAGGGACCAATGTGAGCGTGCAATGTACAGGGATAGGGACAATTAGACACACACTCAGGTTGAACTGGATGATGGTGTTAGATACATTATATATACACACACACACACACACACACACACACACACACACACACACACACACACACACGTTGACAAATTTTCTTTGAATTTAGGAGCCGGTTAAAAAAAAGTTAGAAGCCAGTTTTTTTTTTTTTTTTTTTTTTAGAGTGGTATGGATTGTCAGCTCCTGGTGTAAGGCCACTCATTTTCACCCCCTATCCCTAACTCATAATGGAGCACCCAGTCAATAACTCCAATGAAACGCTGTAAGTAACGAGTAAGGCTGGCAACAGATGGAACTGACTGGCACTGGCAGGAACGTGGAACTGCCAGATGGCACTGGCAGGTGGCACTGATTGGCAGGTGGCCCTGGTTGGTGATGGCACTAGTTGTCACTGGCAGATGGCACTGATTGGCGGTGGCACTGGTTGCCACTGGCAGGCACGTGGAACTTCCAGATGGCATTGGCAGGTGACACTGGTTAGCATTGGCAGGTGACTCTGGTTTGGAACTGGCAGGGGGCACTATTTGCACTGGCAGGAACGTGGAACTGGCAGGTGACACTGGTTGGGACTGGCAGGTGGCCCTGGTTTGGCACTGGCACTAGTTGTCACTGGCAGATGGCACTGATTGGTGGTGGCACTGGCAGGTGGCACTGGTTGCCACTGGCAGGCATGTGGAACTTCCAGATGGCATTGGTAGGTGACACTGGTTGGCATTGGCAGGTGACTGGTTTGGAACTGGCAGGGGGCACTGGTACATGGCACTGATTGGCAGGTGGCACTGGTTTGGAAGTGGCACTATTTGTCACGCAGATGGCACTGATTGGCGGTGGCACTGGTACTGGCAGGTGGCGCTGATACCGATTGGTGGTGGCACAGATTGACGGTGACACTCGGCACTGGCAGGTGGCGGCACTGGTTGGTGGTTGCAGGTGGTATTTGGAGGTGGCACTGGTTGGCAGTAGCAGGTGGCATCGATTGGTGGTGGCACTGATAGGTTTCACACGGAGCACTCTGTTACTGAAATGTAACAGAGAAGCTGTCAGAATTGAGCTTAATGTCGGAATGGGCGGGACCCGGCCGGGGTTGGCGGGACTCAGCAGCTATCAAACACCAGCCAACGATTGGCCTGCTTAAGAAAAGGGGTGGGGCCACATACACGTAGCGGCCCGCCCAGATCCCATTGGCTGGTGTTTGATAGCTGCTGGGTCCCTCCCCCACCCCGACATCAGGCTGAAATCTGACAGCTCCTCCTCTCTCTGTAGCTTGTCAGTTTCACAGACTTAGAGCGGCGCGGCCGAGTGTGGAGGAGGGCAGCAGTCAGTGTTATGCTGCTGCATGTTTGGGGCATCGATAGTGAGTGGGCTGGTGGCAGCTCAGGTGCCAGGTTGCGATTTCTGGTCGCAGTGGCGACCTGGGGTTTGTCGAGCCCTGTATGTATGTATACATATACACAGACATACATACACATATATACACACACACACACTTTCTGCATTGAAGCCACAGACAGCTAGGCAAGTAATATTGTTGGAAAAAGGTCAGCAATAGCAGTACCCATGTTTTCATGCATTATGATTTTCCTTAAAGTGATACCAAAAAGTGTTTTTTTTTTTTTTGCTTACAAACATGTTATACTTACCTGCTCTGTGCAAGGACTTTGCATAGAGCAATCTGAGCCTCCTCTTATCTTCGGCTCTCCTGTCCCCTCCCTCCTGACGAGTGCTTCCACAGCAAGCAGCTTGCTATGGGGGCACACGAGCCCAAGCTCAGTGTGTCCATTCAGACACAAAACCCCAGCTGGGCCCTGCCTTCTCATTGGCTCACTGACTGATTGCCAGCAGCAGGAGCCAATGGCGCTCTGCTGCTGTCTCAGCCAATGAGAAGGAGAGTCTCAGGCAGCCGAGTCTCTCGTGCATCATCGCTGGATAGAGAGGGAGCTCTGGTAATTGGCAGCCCATTGCACACATTTTTTTAATGCATAGAATGCATGAAGATAAAGTCTGCCTTTACAACAGGCCCATTCACACCACTTTGATACAGTAATGTATGAGTCACTGCAAACACGTGGTAACATATGTTACATGTGCTGGTGTCTTGTGGTGGCATTCATTGTGAAAAAGGTACCCCAACACACCTTCCGAAAGCACTTGTATTGCTGTGGATGGCAACATGTGTTAACACACTACCATGCATTGCACAAGGGAATATGCTGCAGGCCCAATATTTGGTGCATTGTGGCACATTAACCAGCTATTCAAAAGAATGGACTGCCTTAACACAAATGGTAAATGCACAGACACACCCATTCCCCCCCCCCCCCCCCCCCATCAGGAAAGCAGCCCACCGGCTCTCCTCTACTCAAGTTTGTCAGCATGAGTGGAGGAAAAGCCAATATATGGCTCTTCCTGTTTACTATGATCAGATGTGTCAAGTCACAGCTGATCAAAGCGTAAAGAGCCTTCATCAGAGGATCTTTGTCAGATTCGGTGTGTCAGACTGACACACCACAGCAACGATCGCCACACTGTGAGCCCCCATGGACACGAGATCGCGGATAATCCTGCTGGACATCATAACCACTTTGCACACGTCATTATGTTATATGCAAGGAAGTGGTTAAACTTTACATAAAGATGGAATGACTTGTATGCAAAAGTTACAATCAGTAAAAATTGCATGTCAAAAACTTTATTCTGATTTAAAAATAATAACTTTTAACAGTACAATAAGCAATGCATATTCCGAAGTATTAAAATTTAGACAATACAAAATTAGAATAATGTTCTTGTATATAGCCAAAGCAGGTTTGTAAAACAGATTGAACCTGAGATGTCATTAGTTGTTATATGTCACACTGTATGAATCCCCAGATATAGTTTAGGATATTCTCATATCTCTTCCCCAGTACTTAAACCACTTAAGCCTCTGACAATTGTGCGGTCGTGCGACATGGCTCCCAAACAAAATTGGCGTCCTTCCCCCCCCCCCCACCCCACAAATAGAGCTTTCTTTTTGTGGTATTTGATCACCTCTTCAGTTTTTATGCTATAAACAATAGAGCGACAATTTTGAAAAAATAAAATAAGCAATATTTTTTACTATAATAAATATCCCCAAAAATGTATAATATATATATATATACACACACACACACACAAACACACACACAGTTTAGGCCGATACATATTCTTCTACATATTTTTGAAAAGAAAAAAAAAAAAAAAAAAAAAATGCAGTTTGCGATTATTGATTGGTTTGCGCAAAAGTTATAGCGTTTATAAAATAGGGGATAGTTTTATAGAATTTTTATAAATATACGGAGATCAGCGATTCTTATTGTGACTACAACATTATGGCGGACACATCGGACATTTTTGGGACCATTGTCATTTATACAGCAATCAGTGCTATTTAAATGCCCCGATTCCTGTGTAAACGATACTGGCAGTGAAGGAGTTACCCACTAGGGGGTAGTGTAGGTGTTATGTATGACGTTATGTTTTTTTTTTTTTTTTTTTTATTGTAGGGGGGCATGGCCTGGCATGTGATGTCACTGATTGTCTTTCCCTATAAAAGGGAAGAGACGATCAGTGACAGGCTTAGTAGGAAGCATGGGGAGAGGTTTGTTTACACCAGGGGCACCCAAACTTTTGAAGCACAAGGGCCACTTAAGCGACTTGGTAACCGGTCGCGGGCCACAATGAGCACAGCAGGCAGATGGCAGGTCCGTGTCCGCTCTGCATAGACACAGCCCACTAAACTCTTTATAGCAGATCGGATTGGAGGTAGGACACAATTCGGTTTACATCTGCCACCCCTTAGGAGGTGAATGGAGGGTCCAATTGGGTCAGACTGACTGTGTGAAAAGAGCCCAAGGCTGCTTTCACACGGATACACTGCGGTTTTCCTGCACTGCGCTTGCAACGCAGTGTACCTTTGGCTTTACTGCACTTTGCAATAGACTTCTATTATATTCTGCAGGTTTGGTGCACTTTGAGAAAGCTCACCAAACTCGCAGGTAATAACAGAAGTCTATGGCGCATTGCAGGTAACCCTGCAGAACAGCTATGCCCATATATACACTGATTTTAGTAAAAAAAAAAAACTGAGCTTTAATAAAAGTATTCTATTCCATCCCAGAGCAGGATGTCGCAGGCCACATGTGGCCCCCGGGCCACTGGTTGGGCACCCCTGGTTTATAGAGACCTCTCCTCCTCCTTCAGCTCTGTGACCCGATCGCAGGACACCAGCGGCGATTGGGTCCGCTGGTCCCGCGGCCACTGAGCTTAGGACCGGGTCGGGAGCGCGCTGCCGGCGGGGCACTTAAAAAGCAACGTACAGGTACGTGCTTGTGCCCAGCCGTGCCATTCTGCCGACGTGTATGTGCAGGAGGCGGTCCTTAAGTGGTTAAACTTACTCCAAGGGTGAGGACACAAAGTCAATAGCCTATCAAAAATTAGGTCTCATGGAGCCAAGCCAGGGGTAGCAAGCCAGCATCCCCAGATCTTATTGAAGCAGGTCGGCTGCCTCTATGCGGATATATCAAGCGCTCATATCTCAAAGTTAATCCCATATTGGCTAATCGCATCTCTAAAGTTGGAGAAGTTTGAGAGATCCAATGTTGCAAGATCAGCTTTTGAGCTTGGAATTGTGCTCTGGACACCGCCTCTGACATATTTGTCCATTACCTTACCCAGTATACCAAAATAAGCAGTTTAGGGTCAAGAGACAGTTACCCGAAAAGTATTGTTGATGGCGTTTACTATGTCAGTCCAAAAGCAGTGCCTGGTCTAATTTTAACAGCTGAATTTACATCAACATCTTGAGTGTTCTATTGGTCATCTTAGAAATGGCAGCCTAAGAACACAGCAGTGGCAAAACCATGCTTAAACTTTTACAGGAAAAGTGTATACAACATGAGCTTTTTAGTTCTTAGATATTCTGATTGTTCTCACTAGGCCTTTTGCACACTGCAGCTTGAAAAAGCTCAGTATAGCTTATTCTTTTTACATTAATTGTAACGTGCCTATGCACACAGGTGTGTAAACAAGCACTGTGTATGCTTCAGTAAAAAAAATAAAGATAGAAAAATCTGCATTTTTGGTCAGTAATTTATGCCTCATGCATGTAAATCTGCACAACTGTCCATTGTGATTGTGAATGCGAGAATAGGTTCCCGTGCAAGTGCGTGGAAATGTGAAAATGCATACAAAACAAAAAATAAATAAAAAATGCTCAAAACAGGAGTATCTTATGCAAGAGGCCAAAAGTTACTGATTCTTTCATCACAAGCTCAAAATGCTTAACCACTTCAATACCGGGCACTTAAAGAGGGATTCCGCCAAAAAAAAAAAAAAAATATATTAAAAGCCAGCAGCTATAAATACTACAGCTGCTGACTTTTAATAAATGGACACTCACCTGTCCCGGGTTCCAGCGATGCCAGCAGCCGAGGCCGATCGACCGCTCGGGCCTCGGCTGCTGCCGCCGCCATTCTAGGTGAGGGAATCAGGAAGTGAAGCAAATCGGCTTCACTTCCCGGTTCCCTACTGCGCATGCGCGAGCCGCGCCGCGCAATAGGAAATCTCCGCGCTGTCACTGGGACCCGTGTGTGTCCCAGCAGACAGCGCGGCAGGGCAGGAAATGGCTTAGACTCCCGCGGGAGTCTATGCCTGGAAGTGGGTGAAAATACCTGTCTTTGACAGGTATCTCCACCCCCCTCCCCCCTGAAAGGTGTCAATTGTGACACCGGAGGGGGGGGGGGGGGGGTTCCGATCAGCGGAGGTTCCACTTTAGGGTGGAATCCCGCTTTAAACACCTTCCTGCCCAGACCAATTTTGAGCTTTCAGTGCTGTCGCACTTTGAATGACAATTGCGCGGTCATGCTACACTGTACCCAAATGACATTTTTATCATTTATTTCCCACAAATAGAGCTTTCTTTTGGTGGTATTTGATCACCTCTTTCTATTTTTTTTTTTAAGCAAAAAATAAAAACCAGACTAAAAATTTTGAAAAAAAAAATTGTTTCAGTTTCAAAACTTTGTAAATAAGCAAGTGTTCTCCTTCACTGATGGGCACCAATAAGGCGGCACCAATGAAGTGGCACTGATGAGGTGGCACAGATGGGCATGGATAGGCGGCACAGTATTATATTGTACTGATGGATGCCAATCAATGCATGCCAATAAGTGATGCCCATCCGGTCCATTGTGGTCTAGGGTGGCATACCTGGTGGTCTGGTGGAGTCATCCTCGGGGGGGGGGGGGCAGCCGATCGGCTCTCCTCTACTCACGTAGACAGACGCGAGTGAGGAAAAGCCGATCACTGGCTCTTCCCATTTACACTGTGATTGGACACGGCTGATCACGTGGTAAAGAGTCTCCATCGGTGACACTTTACCGAGATCGTAGTTGCGGGGTGTCAGACACCCCGCAACAACGATTGCTGTGATCAGGGGGTGCAGCGGCTCAAAATACTAATTACGTCATATGACGTCTGGTCAGTATTTTGAAACCAAACACACCGCTCCTTCACCGCGCCAAAGAAGCTGCTGGCAGGACCTTTTTCTGACGTCCTGCCAGCGCACCGCTGTAGTGTGAAATTCTGACGTCCTGACAGCTTCTTTGGGGCGGATTGCAGGTGCCATTTCTAACACTATAGCGCCTGCAAAATGCCCTGGTGTGAAAGGGGTCTAAGGGTAGGGAAGTAGGCCTGCTGTCCTGGAAGATTTCCTAGGAACACCATTACCGGTAAGTGCAACTGGTAATTTTCTCCAGTCATCTTCCAGGACGGCACACCTGAGAAAATTAACAAGAAGCTCTGGCCTACCTTTGGGTGGGGCCACCACCTGTAGGACTTTTCTGCCGAACGCCAGTTTGAGGTGACAGCAGCTCCCTCCTGTAGTGGCTCACCCATGTGGCAGCCCTGCAGATCTGGTCAATAGATGTGCCTGCCCTCTCTGCCCAGGAGGTCGCCAGTGATCTAGTGAAGTTAGCTTTAAAGGTGAGCTGGGATTGGTTTAAAATGAGTATTCATAGGCCACCGCCATAGCCTGTTTTATCCACCATGCTATATAGTCGGCTTGAAGGCCTGCAAACCCTTTCTCTGGGTTAGAAGCTAACCAGTAAATGACCAACATCATGCCGGTCCTGAGGTGCTGTGGTCAGGAGTTATTAGGCAAGGCCACAGCTTCGGCCTAGTGCGCAAGGTCGGACACCACGGACTAGGCCAAAGCTACTGCCCGCAGCACCGGAGAGATTGAGATAGACAGGAATTCTAACCTGTAACCCTCCTTTACAAGGTTTAAAATGTATGGGCTCTGAGTGATCATCTCCCATTGTGGGAGAAACCAAGAGCCTTCCACCAACCTTTAGGCTGGCATCAGTTTGTTTCTTTATTGGAAGGTCTGGGCCCTGAAAAAAGGATTCCACCTTTTTGTTTGCCCTTCCCGAACCCTCACTTTTTACCAGTCTCCTTAAAAAAAAAAACGGTCTTTTGAAGGAGGGTCTTGAAAAAAAAAAAAATGTTTAGCCTTATCCTTTGTGGGTTTAGATGGGAATTTTTTTTTGCCCTTATCCGTCGACCAGGAAAGGACTTGTTCCAAATCGGTTCGAAGAGCAGTGAGTAGAGGTCGACCGATATATCGGCCGATATTTGCCGTTTTTTAAATAATCGGCATCGGCCGATTTGAGCTGATAAAAAGCCGATTTAGAACTACAGCGGGACTTTTCTATTACAGAAGTCATTTCAGTCAGTGTAAGTTGCCTGAGTCGTCATAGAAACCCTTTCCTCCTCTCTGGGCAGACTGCCAAGAAAAGAACTAAATGATACAATGTTTACACTTCTGAATGAATGAAATCATCTCTGTGTAGAAGTTCTCAGTTTAACCATTTAAAGACTAAATCTTTTCTGACACTTGTTGCTTACAAGTAAAAATCCTGTATTTTCTGCCAGAAAATCACTTAGACCCCCCAAAAATTATATATATTTTTTTAGCAGAGATCCTAGGGAATAAAATAGCGGTTGTTGCAATATTTTATGTCACACGGCATTTGCACAGAGGTCTTTCAAATGCATTTTTTTAGGAAAAAAATACACTATTTAAAAAATAAAAATAAAATAAAAAGTTAGCCCATTTTTTTTTTCGTCCAAAAGTTTTGACTACCTGTTTTTATTTAATATATAGTTTTTTTTTGTTTTGTTTTTTATCTAAATCATACATACAAGTAAACTGATTGGGGGTTTTGTTTTGTTTAATAAATGTTTAAATGTAAGAAATTTTCTGTATCACTTATGAAGGCTGCTTTCACACTGGAGCGGGCAGGCGTTGATGGTAAAACGCAAGTTTTAGCGGCTCTTTACCATCATTTTAGCGGTGCCATTTGGCTGCTAGTGGGGCACATATAACCCAGCTAGCGGCCAAGGAAGAGGTTAAATGCGCCCATGAAGCACTGCTGCCAAATCGCATTGCATGCGCTTCAGCAGTGGTGCCCATTCATATCAATGGGCAGGAGTGGTGGAGGAGCGGTATACACCACTCCAAACGTGCTGCTTGCAGGACTTTTTTTTAAGATCCTGCCAGTGCATCGCCTCCGTGTGAAAGCACTCTGTCTTTCACACAGACTGCAGGGGAGCCATTTTACAGGCGCTATTTTTAGCCCAAAAGCGCCTGAAAAACGCCCCAGTGGGAAAGGTGTGTTAGATCAAGGGGGATTAAAAAATAAAAAAGGAAAAAAATAAATAAAATAAAATCGGCCTAACATATCGGCCCAAAAAAAAAAAAAAAAATCGGCATCATATATCGGCTATCGGCCGCCATGATTTCTAAATATCGGCATCGGCCAGAGAAAAACCCATATCGGTCGACCTCTAGCAGTGAGCCCTCAAAAAGGTATACCGCACAGACGTGACTTGGGAGGTATAAACTCCATCCCACGTCTTCACCCAAAGAGCTATCCTAGCAAAGTTCAAGAGAGCTGCAGATTTAGTGGTTGTTCTCTACAGCTGCGCCTGCCAGATAATCCAAGGAGGTATTTGGCTCCCTGGAAGTTTTGACCCATGCAAGGCATGGTCTACCAATCTACTGACCCTTGCGTCTGCATTTCTGGCAACACAGCCGGAAGCCCATGCAGGCCCCATAGCTGCTGCATTTGCGTCTCAGGCCCTGCACAGCAGGGTTTCTGACCTCCTATCCATTTGATCCCGAATGTTGTAGGAATCTTCAAAGGAGAGGTCCGAGCGCTTAGATAATTGAGCCAGGGAAGCATCCAGGCGCGGTACCTTAAACCTAAACTCCCGCTGGGGCATGGGTAAGCAGCTCAGCCCCTTTTTTATTTCTATTATCTTTTTTTTTTTTTTTTTTTTTTTTTATGTTTGATGCTGTATGACAAGGTTTCATCTTTTTACCCCTCGAGTAGGATGATACTTTTTGATCCAATCACAGAACCTCCTGATGAAGCGGTTATTGTCCGCAAAACTAGTTAATGAAAATGACATCTGTGATCAACTGCTCTATTGTGATTACTCACTGGTGATAATTCATGTACCGCTACTATGTTTTTATTTGTAAATGATGATTGTTCTTTTGGCATCAATAACATAATCTGTAAATATTTGCTATAATTTTCAATTGTATCGTCTTTTACTGTACCGTGATAGTCCAATCGCCTTCTCTATATTTTTGTGGTAGCCTAACTGAATCAGGCTCACAACTTCTCATATTCAATTTCTGGATGATGGTACGGTCCCTATTGTATTTTTATTTTGGTAATTTACTATAAGAGGCCACATTAATTTCTTTACACTTAGGATAATGTCGTTGAGAGATTGGTGGACGGGAAAAACTTAATCTGAGGTCTGCCCAGCCCCCTATACAATCTATCCTGTGCTGAGACCTGCAAGGATGGCTGTTGAATATCCTCAGATGCATAAATTGCTTTGAGGAGGCCCTCCATGTTATCGACAGAAAATAGGTGCCTTCCAGGCCTAGCTTCCTCACTCTGACTATCCTGGTCCAAATCTTCACCCTCTTCAGAAGAGCTCTGCGCTGAGGCCTCTGCTTCCTCCTAAGAGTAACAAGGTACAGATGTTCCTTGGAACCCCCCTGCGTTACTCGTTGAGGTTCCCTCCTGAGAGGAGTCCTCCCTATGGGAAGGGGCCTCTGTCTGCCCACTGGTCTCGAATATAGCTTTAAAAAAAAAAAACTGGAGAGTTACTAACATCTCAGATTGTAGAGCAAGGCTCTTTTTCATGGCTTGTGCCGATTCCTTGCCCACTAATTTATAAATGTGTTTAAAGCAAAAGGGCTTGGTGTGGTCCTGCAGGAATTTGTCATTGCAGAATCCACAATGTTTTAACCTAGATGGGCCCTTGGACTTGGATCTACCGCCAGACGCCTGAGCAGGGCATTCTGTTTCTGTGGAAACAAGATTAAATTCCCCATTAGCCCCTCTAAAGTGTAAGAAGGTGATGTGGCTGTAGGCCTAAGGTGTACTGTGGGGGTAAGGGAATAGGGCCCCCACTACCCTTTAGTGCCCGTTAACACAGGGGCGACACGACTTGCAAAACGACTACTGTATAGAAGTCAATGCAAGTCGCCTCAAAAATAGTACAGGAACCTCTAAGTCGGAGCGACTTGAGTCGCTCCTATTAGAACTGTTCCATAGTACAGAACGGAGCGTGACTTGCCTGACAAGTCACGGTAGTGTGAACGGGCACCAACGCCCACAACAGCCGGGTAGACTCACCCCCCGTGAAGGTAGGCAATTTAGAAAAAAACAGGGCCCCCACTCCACTGCCTCTCAGAGCTTCTTTTAACAGCACCGATCGCCGCCGTTTTGCCGGAGGCTCCGTCCCCGGAAATGGCACTGTGCAAGCACTCAGCCCGGGATCCAGACCTGTGCAGTAGTGCTGGCAGACGCCGGAGTGGCAATGCCAGGAGGCCCACTGGATGGTCCGTCCTCCAGGAGCTTCTCACACCCACCCAGAAGGGGTGCGTAGATGTACTCCTCCATCACATCCACAGTTGTCAGGTAGGAGGAGAGAGTCGGAATGTGGTCCCTGGAGTTCCAGACACACCGACTGTGTCTAGGGGCCTCCAGCTCTCAGGGGGACTCTTCTGATTTTAGCTGCTGCTCCCCCTGAGCACAATGGGGACAATAACCCCCCTAGGAAAGGCAAAGCCCCTACATCCACCACCGGTCTGCCTAGGGTCTGATGTCCCAGGCGTTGGTCAGAGGAAAAATAACAAAGGTTTCGCTGCGTCTTGTGGGAAAGACAATCAATAACTGAGGGACAGAGGGAAGGGTGGGGCCTTTTAAACTGTTTTTGATTGAGTTTCCCATCAGGTGAGACCAGTCATTACAGGTGTGCCGTCCTGGAAGATGACTGGAGAAAAAAAAAAAAAATATTTAAATAAAGCCTTTTTACTAGTGACTTAAATCAAATCCACCCTGGCCAATAACATGACACGAAGGTTCCATTTCTGTGTGATCCATGAACACACACACAAAAGCATGCTGCGATTGTGGTGCTATTGTTAATCGTGCCGCAAACGTGAGGTAAACAACTTACATGAATCTCTACACCCAAAAGGGTGCAGAAGCACTATTGGCACATGAATGGGCTGTCTTATGCATGTCACGTGAATATGTGTGTGTTCACATGATGCCTAATGATCCTTATAAGAGGGGGCGCAGCGCTCCCTCCCCACAAATATAATCAAACCAATGCATTAAGATGTCCCTAAACCACTTATATCAATATTGTTGAACACTTTTATCTAATATAGGGTTGCACAGTGAGTCAATATGTATTGCCCTTTATTAATGTTTCTTAACAGTTATTTGTAGTGTTTGTTTTATAGCTTCTTTATATATTGGTTTGATTGTATTTATAGTTAGGGAGCGCTGCACTGTGTGCTTATAGTTTTGAACTTGTATGAATCACAAAATATCGGTAGCAGCTCTCAATTTCAGAGAGAAGTTTGGGAATACAAAACAAAATAAAAAATAAAAAAGAATTTAACAATCATACTCACTTAGATGGCTGCAGCTGACATTCAGGCTCTTCATTGAGAGCTCAGTAATCAAACACCACTGATCACTCAGTTCTTGGGATTCAGTCTGCAGTCACAGTCAGTTGCCAGTTCTCTGCTCTGCCCCTCTAGTGCTCACCAAGAGGCTGAGCCAGCTACCTGCCTGAACACGAGTGGATCCCAACTTTAAAGTTGGGACCTTTCCAGAGCCTGACCTGGCTCAGCCCGCTGTTGGCTGAAATCAGGTCACAGGAGTGCAGAATGAAGTACACTCCTGTGAGCCATAGAAGTACAGCCAAAAGACCTTTGGTCCTGCTTCTCCTTTATTTTAAATTACTTAGTGCAAGGAAGGAGTGTTTACAGCAGTATTTTCTTGTCTTTTTAATTAGTAAAGGTGGCATTTTGCAAGTGACCACCATGAGGTAAGGAGTGGCATTGTTAATGCATGCCCCTGTAAGGCCAGCATAGTGTGCAAGAGCTGTAAGAGTGCCATGCTGTGCGATCACTGCTGTAAACGTGACATTCTTCACACTTCACTCCAACTAAGGAAGTGGTCAGTGGCGGCTGGTGGTTTCTTGTTTAGGGGGTGTGTCAGACAACACCCCCTCCCCCCCATTGTCTGCAGGCACTTACCCCATATAGGCAGCGGGCATCGACAGGGATCAAGGCGGGGACATTGGGCAATGGCGGTGATCGGGCATCAGGCTCTGTGTCTTCTATTCCTCACCTCCTCCTAGGTATCCAATAGGATCACCTGTACGTTCAGCCAATCGGCCATAAGACCCGCTTCCTGATTGGCTGGGAGTAGGGCCAGTGTTGCAACAGCAAATATTAATCTGCTGTTGTAAAACCTGGGTGGGCTCATGATTCAATGCTCAGCGACCCGAGCCCACCCTATTTGAGCCTCTGGCTCTAATCAGGTGCTTCAATAAAATGCAGTTGTAATTCATACTCCCAGCATCCTGAAAGGTGCCGGATGCATGAATAGGGGGTATCGGTATGTGGATCATAGAGCATTAATTAGGATGTGGCCACTGTGGATAGAGGGGGGTGGCGTCTGGGCACCCTTAATGGATGGGCAACCACTGGAGGTTGTTAGCACTTCCGTATAGCAGCACCAGGGTCGTTAGTTCAAATCCTAACCATGGTACTACCTGCACAGAGCTTGCATGTTCTCCTTGTGCCTGCGTGGGTTTTCTCCCACATGCCATGCTGGTAGGTTAATGGCTCCAGTCTAGCATGTGTATGTATGAATGTGAGTTAGGGACCTTAGACTGGAAGCTGCTTGAGAGCCGGGACTGATGTGAATGTACTATACTCTGTAAAGTGCTGTATAAATGGATGGTGCTATGCAAGTACATTTTAGCAGGTGTTTCCGGGACCCAAAAATGTTCTAAAGGGTTCCTCTGCAATATTGCTGTGTAAAGCTGGACTACATATGCTGGCCTTCAGGACCATGTCTACAAGTGCCACGACACATAGATCCCTCCACTACAATTAGTGTGCCCATAAAATCACTGGCAGGAAGTTCTAGAACTGTGCCCCTTGGTCCCTCTGCCAGAGAACTCTAAAGAGCTGAAAAGGACAAAATTTCTCAAAGACCCCCCTACCTGCCCTCTGTATGTAATAACAATGACGTCCTAGTTATGTGTATACAGTCCGCTCAGGCTCCACTCCTCAGGCTGGCACCATATGGCACATATCACACGGCCTGCTTTACCCACATTTCCCAGGACTAGAGAAGCACAATGAATACCGGCAGGTGGGTGTCCAGCCTTGGTGTCCGGCTTCTCTTTAGGCGGAGAAGACATGCTGCTGTCTAGTGGAAGGTATTCCGCTCTTCTTTATACACCCGCAGGGCACGACGCTCCACACACCCAACACAACTCGCTGCAAGTCTACACTCCTCAAATCTCCGCCCAATTCTCCTCGCCTTCCTACTCCCGGTCCTCCTCAAGTACCCGCCCATACCAATTCCTTCAACGTGGCTTTACTAATGCATCAGTTTTTTTTACTTAGCTTTATTGCTAACATTATTGTGATAGACACGTTGGCGTTATTATTTTTTTCCCCAGAACGAGCGACGTGCACATGCGCAATAATAACAAAAACAGCGGAGACGCACAGGGGAGCGTGCACGCAGGCTGTAGATGTCGTCATGGTTTGTTTTACGCATCACGTGTCTCTACGTAGGTTTGGCGCGTCCATGTTACCATGGAAATAGTTGCATGGAGACCTGAACGCCTTCTAAGGCCATATTAAAGTTGTATCTCCAAGTTATTACCGGGGACTGGGGAATTCGGCTACAGGTAGGAAAAAGGAGTGCAGAAGCACATCGATTTTTGATCAACAATTGCTCATAGTGGGCTTTCATGTCATGAAAGTTTGAACTGGCTTGGAGAAAGCTGTTGATATTGATATGGCTTTTGGTTAGCGTGACCCCATACACTGTACAATCTCCTTCGACTCTTGGTTCACAACTTCGTTTTTTAGTGCGTTTTGCAGAAACTCAGTACAGTCCATTTAACATGATTTCCTGTGGATATAGTTGACATCTGTGTGTTTTGAGACGTTCTGTTCGAAAGGATAAGGGACATATTCCTGCAGCAGACTGCATTTTGCGGGTAATAGACTTCAATGGACCCACACTAAAAATGCGTTTTTGATGTGTCTTTGAGGGCCAGTTCATACTGGTGCGATGTCTGACATTGCATGTGATTTGCACCGCACTGCAGTGCAAATCACATGCAGACTCTGTGCAATGCGATTTCAGTCATACAGATAGTATGGCTGAATTTGCATTGCATTAGGACCAAACTCTCACAGGACCATTTTTAGGCTGGGTTCACACTGCTGCAGTGACGAGATTGGATGTGATTCGCACCACACTGCAGTGCAAATCACATCCGATCTCTGTGCGATGCGAGTTCAGCCATACAGATAGTATGGCTGAATTTGCATCGCATCCAGCCCAAACTCGCAGAGGACCCTTTTTTGGTCCGCAGCAGAATCGGATCGCATAGGTGTTCACACCATGCGATCCGATTCCTGTCCGAGTTTGCAGATCGCACTGCGATATGCGAACTGATCTGGGGGTGTCATTAACTTTTCACTGACACTCCCAGCAGTTCGCATAGGGCAGTGTGAACTGCCGCCGGGAGGCATGCGATGCGGGAACTCGCAGCGGATTCGCAGCATTCCCGCATCGCAGCAGTGTGAACCCAGCCTTATGGTCTGCAGCAGAATCAGATCGCAAGGGTGTTCACACCCATGCAATCTGATTCATATCCGAATTTGCAGTTTGTACTGCAATATGCAAACTGATTTGGGGATGTCATTAACATTTAATCGACACTCACAGCAGTTTGCATAGGGCAGTGTGAATTGCCGTCGGGAGACATGCGATGCAGGAACCCGCAGTGAATTTGCAGGGCTCCCACATCGCTGCAGTGTGACTGTGAACTGAGCCTGATGCGTTTTTTTGGGGTGGGGGCTGAAAGTATGACAGTTCTGTTCATGGAGTGTGACTTTGATGCAGCTTTACACTCCCTGGCACTCAATTTGCATCAAAGTAGTGCAGGAACCTTTATGGTTGCATGTAAGGGTTGGGGTTAAGGGCCAAGGTTAGAGTTAGCAGTTAGGATTAGTGATAATCATTAGTGTTAGGGTAAACAGTAATCGTTAGGGTTAGTGGTAATTGTTAGAGTTAGACCACTAACCTTAACCCTAGTGATTACCACTAACCCTAAAAATTACTACTAACCCTAACGATTACCGCTAAAATCTACTACTAACGCTAACCTTACCTATTACCACAAGCCCTAACCATTACTACTAACCCTATTGATTACCGCCAACCCTAACTCTAACCCTAGCCCTTAACCCTAACATGTGACTTTGGATACATAAAGGTTCCTGCACTACTTTGATTCAACTTGAGTGCCAGAGAGTGTAAAGTCGCATTAAAGTCACACTCTATGAACAGAACTGTTATACTTTCCTATTAGTCCAAAAAACACATCAAAAACACCTGTTGAAAAAAGCAAAATGCACTGGAAAAAAACATCAATTGCAACGCGTATAGGTGTGAACCTAGCATAAACTGACTATATACTATACAATCAGATTTTCTAATTTAGCAATGGCATTCTTGGGGATTGGTGACTAAACCTGAACAGCATTTTCAAGATGAGGCCGAACCAGTGTTTTGTAAAGGGTACAATTACTGATTTATCTCTAGAATGTATGCTCTTTTTAATGCATGACAGTATTTTGCCAGCTTGGTTAACTGCAGCTTGACTTTGCTTGCTATTCCTAAGCCCCCATTTACACCTGAGCATTTTTCTGTTTGTTTCCCTGACTACGCAGAATCCAATTCTTTCTAACTGTCCCCGTTTATGATTGTATGTCTCAGTCACCCTACACTCTATACTAGGGGTCTCAAACTGTCAGCCCATTAGCTGTTGTGAAACTACAAGTCTGATCATGCTTCTGTTTGTGGGAGTCATGCTTGTAATTGTCAGCCTTGCAGTGCCTCATGGGACTTGTAGTTTTGTAGCAGTTGGAGGGCCGCTAATTTGGGATCCTTGCTCTACACCCTAAAGCCTCATACACACGATAGGACTTTGTACAAACTTTCCCTTGGATTTTTGTACAAAGGGCGTCAGGCCTGAACTTGTATTGCATACACACAGCAGGACTTTTTCAGCCAACTTTCACCAAATCATGTGTTTTTTTTGCTCTTTACCGCCACCTTTGGTCAACTTCTGTATTGTTGTCTGATCTTTTGCATTGGTTCTGAGCATGCCTGTTTGTACTTTGTACAAAAGTCCTATGGTTTTCTGTACACACGATCAGACTTTGCTCCATCGGACTTTTGTTGCCAGAAAGTTTGTCCGTTCGCACAGCCAACAAAAGTCAGATGAAAACCAAAAAAGTTTGTCTGATGGAGCGTACACACGGTCGGATGTTGCTCCAAAACAGCTAATTTGCATGTTTGTTGTCAAAAAGTCTGATCATGTGTATGGGCCTTTAGGCTGCTTTCACACTGAGGAGTTTTTCAAGCACTTTTGCATTAAAAAAAGAGCCTAAAAGCTCAAGAAAAATGCTTCCCCTTAAAATGATTGAATGTGTTCACACTGGGGCAGTGCGCATCTGTTTGCAGTTATAGAAATCCTGCTTGCAGCATGTTTGGGAAGCTAAAAAAAAAAAAAACCTCACCTTTCCATTGAAAGCAATGGAAAACATGGTAGAACCACGGCAATATTGAGCCCACAATGCATTTTTGGTGCGTTTTTTGAGTCACATGTCCTTTACCCACTTCCCGCCCGGCCTATAGCAGAATGACAGCCAGGCGGTGGTTCAATTATCCTGACTGGGTGTCATATGATGTCCAGCAGGACAACATGCCGTGTGTAACATGCTGATCAGTGGTGCTGTGTGTCACTCTGACACACTGCATCACCAACGCTCAATCTTTACAAAATTAAGATTATTTTGTTTTTTTACAAAATCGGGATATTATCAGGTTATTTCTCACATACAGCATATGCATACAACAAACTACTCCCCAAAATACACTATCTACTATAGTCTACTATTCTTCCCGAGTATGGCAATACCACATGTGGGACTTTTACACAGCCTGGTAGGGATGATCCGAACACCCCCCCGGTTCGGTTCGCACCAGAACTTTCGAACGCCATTGAAGTCTATGGGACTTGAACGTTCAAAATAAAAAGTGCTAATTTTAATGGCTAATATGCAAGATATTGTCCTAAAAAGGGTTTGGGGACCTGGCTTCTGCCCCAGGGGACATGAGTCAATGCCTAAAATGTTTTTAAAAATGGCAGTTTTTTCGGGAGCACTGATTTTAATGACGATTAAAGTGGAAAAAAATGTGAAATATTCCTTTAAATATTGTGCCTGGGGGGTGTCTATAGTATGCCTGTGAAGTGGCACGTGTTTCCCGTGTTTAGAACAGTCCCTGCACAAAATGACATTTAACGGAAAAAAAGTCATTTAAAACTGCTTGCGGTTTTAATGTAATATCTGGTTCCCGGCAATACGGATGAAAATCATTGAGAAAAATGGCATGCTGCCCATTACCAGCCCCTTTGGGTCTTGTACATATAATAAGGGGAACCCCGTACCTATATTAAAAAAAGGAAAGGCGTGGAGCCCCCAGGCCCTATATACTCAGAACAGGAGTATACAGGCGGTGCAAAGACAGGGACTGTGTAGGTTTGTTCTGTTAAGTAGAATCTGTTTGTAATTTTGAACTGGTAAATTTTTAAAGTGTAGCTCCAGTCAAAAAATCTATTTTTAAGCTTTTAGGAAAACATAGGGAAGGGTTATCACCCCTGTATAATTTGTTTTGCCGTCCGTCTTTTTTCCTCTCACTTCCTGTTGTCTCCTACCGTTTGAAAGTAGGAGACGTTTGTAAGTTGGATGTTTGAAAGTAGGGGCCTGCCCTATATGCTCTGCAGAAATGGGGGCCTAAGGTGTTGGTGTTGCCACAACACTGTAAGCCCTCAAAGTGACTCTTGCTGGAGCGCCCTCCTGTGAACGATTATATCAAGAATTGTAATTACATGCCATTGTTGAACAGTGGTAGAAAAATTGGGCCTTCGGTTTTTGTGGTGGTGATGCTGGTGCCACAACACTATAAGTCCTCACAGTTACTCTCGGTGGGCACAGGAACGGGCCCTGCTGTGAAATATTATATCAAGAATTGTAATTACATGCCCCTGTTAAACAGGGGCTGAAAAATTGGGCCTTAGGCACTGCTTGCTGGTGCCACAACACTGCAACCTCTCCCAGATACTCTAGTTGGAGTGCAGGAATGAGCCCTGCTGCAAAGCATTGCATCACAAATTGTAATTACATGCCCCTGTTAAACTGGGGCTGAAAAATTGGGCCTTAGGCACTGGTGCTGGTGCCACAACACTGCAATCTCTCCCATATACTCTATTTGGAGTGCAAGAATGAGCCCTGCTGCAAAGCATTGCATCAAAAATTGTAATTACACGCTAATGTTAAACAGGGGCTGAAAAATTGGGCTGGTGGCATCACCCAGAACCAAAAATGTTCTTCCAAGATATCAGTGGAGGAGGAAGAGGATAGACAGTCAACATAACAGGACAGTCACTCAGCATCAGCATAGGCAGTCTTGAAGGGATGTGATAGTTAAAAAAAAAATTATTAGGTTACATCAGCTTCAGGTGCTTGGTAGCTGGTGGTGATCCAAGACTGATTCATCTTTATGAAGGTCAGTCGATCAACCGAGTCGGTGAACAGGTGCACCCTGTGATAGGTTACAAAGCCACCAGCAGCACTGATGGTGCGTTCCGAAAGAATGCTGGATACAGGACAGGCCAGTAGCTCAATTGCATACTGTGCAAGCTCTGGCCAGTGATCCATCGTCAAGACCCAGTAAGCCAGAGGATTTTCGGTGGGAAAGATGTCCAAGTCTGACCTTGCCCCTAGGTATTCCTGCACCATGTAAATCAGACGCTGGCGATGGTTGCTGGAACCGATCATACCTTTGAGCTGCGGACTAAAAAATTGTCTGAACACATGGTCAGATGGCCACCTTCTCCACCACTCCTTCTGACCGAAGCCTCAGCAACACATTGTCCAGGACCAGGAGTTTGTAACCTCCCAGTCTCTGGGAATGCGTTGCACAGACCTTTCTGCAAGGCCTCCCGGAGATGTCTCATCCTCTGCTCCCTCTGCGATGCCAAGATAAGGTCGGCAACCTTACCCTTGTACCGTGGATCAAGGAGAGTGGCCAGCCAGTAATGGTCCCTCTCCTTGATCCGAAGAATACAAGGATCCTTCCGCAGGCTTTGCAGGATCAGGGAGGCCATGCAGCGTAGGTTAGCTGAGGCATTCAGTCCGGAGTCCTCTGGGTCACTAAGGACAACATGATCCGCAGCCACGTACAAGTCCACGGGTTTCTTTGGACTGTAAATCATCCCTATAAGACTGCTGATGCTGAGTGCCAGGCTCCACCTCCATGCTGACACAATCATCCTCCTCCTCGTCCTCTTCCTGTGTGATGGGTGGGACAGAGGAACACTGTCTGGATAAAGGGGGCCTTGAGAGGCAAGGAAGTCCTCCTCTTCCTGCCTCGGTTCTACCTCAAGTGCCCTGTCCATTATTCCACACAGCGTATGCTCCAACAGGTGGACAAGAGGTACAGTGTCACTGATGCATGCACTGTCACTGCTCACCATCCTTGTGGCCTTCTCAAACGGTGACAGGACAGTGCATGTATCCCTGATCATGCCCCACTGGCATGGTGAGAAAAAACCGAGCTCCCCTGACCCTGTCATGGTGCTGTAGTCGCACAGGTACTCATTGATGGCCCTCTGCTGCATGTGCCGCCGCCGCAGCATGGCCAACATTGAGTTCCACCTGGTGGGCATATCACATATAAGGTGGTTCTTGGGCAGATTAAACTCCTTTTGGAGCTCAGCCAGCCGAGCACTGGCATTAAATGATCGGTGGAAATGCACACAGACTTTTCTGGCCTGCTCCAGTACATCCTGTAAGCCCGGGTACCTGCCCAGGAACCGCTGCACCACCAGGTTAAGGACGTGAGCCACACAGGGCACATGGGTCAGTTGTCCCTGTCGGAGGGCGGAGAGGAGGTTGGTGCCATTGTCGCAAACCACTAATCCTGGCTTAAGCTGGCATGGCGTCAACCACCTCACGACCTGCTCCTGCAGAGCTGACAAAATATCTGCCCCAGTATGGCTCCTGTCCCCCAAACAAACCAGCGCAAGCACGGCATGGCATCGTTTTGCCTGCGTACTTGCCTAGCCCCTTGAACGCCTACGGAGCACCACTGGTTCCGAGGACAGAGGCCATGGAGGAAGAAGAAGAGAAGGGGGTGGAGGAGAGAGGTGTGTCACAACCAGTAGTAGCATTTTGGAGGCATGGTAGCGGATCAACCTCCAACACTACTGAACCTTGTCCTACATCCTTCCCAGCTGCCAGAAGAGTGACTCAATGGGCCGTGAAAGACAGGTAACGTCCCTGTCCATGCCTGCTGAACCATGAGTCAGCGGTAATATGCACCTTACCGCTGACCGCCCTGTCCAGCGAGGCAAGGACATTGCCTTCCACATGCCGGTAGAGAGCCGGAATCGCCTTCCGTGAGAAAAAGTGGTATTTGGGGACCTACCACTGAGGAACCGCACTTTGCACAAATTCACGGAAGGGGGCCGAGTCTACCAACTGAAAAGGCAGCAGTTGAAGTGCTAGCAATTTAGCCAAGCTAGCATTCAACCGCTGGGTATGTGGATGGCTGGGAGTGAACTTCTTTCTACGGTCCAGCAGCTGGGGCAGGGAAATTTGCCTGCTACTATTGGACGTGGGTGTACTGCTAGCAGAGTGCCCGCAAGCACTTGGCTGTGACACACCTAATTCTACACCTTCATTCCTCTCAATGCAGGTTTCAGAGAGAACTGAAGGTCTAGTGGGGTTGGAGATTCCAACTGATGAGGAGCAAGGAGAGGTCCGCTTTGTTCTTTCGTGTGGGTCGTTGAGGTAAGCTTGCCAACGAGCTGCATGGCAGGTCAACATATGTCTGGTCAAGCATGTGGTGCCCAAGCGGCTGATGTTTTCGCCACGCGAGATACACTTGAGACAAATGTTGCAAATAGCAGCGGTGCGATCTGATGCACTCGTCTCAAAAAAGGCCCACACCAAAGAACTTTTAGAATAATGCTCAGAGGCAGCACTCTGCACAGGCGGAGCTCTGCGGTGTGATTCAGTCGGTGTGTTGCCCCTAAGCTGGCCCCTACCTATTCATCGCTGGAGCAAACCTGGCAGTATGCTGCAGCTTGTGGAACATGACTGCTAGATTGCTGTCCTTCTTGACCATCCCCTCTCTCTGCGCTCACGCTACTGCCGTCCTCTAGCTGAGTATCATCATCAGAGCCTACAAAACACTGGGCATCCTCCTGGAGCATGTACCCAACACTGTGCTCAAACAGTTCGAGGGACTCCTCAGGAGGACGTGGTGGGTCTAGGGAAGGAGTCACTGATGATGACATTGAGACGAGGGAAGAAGATGCATTGGCAGCTGCTTTGCTAGTACCCTGAGCCTGGGTGAGAGAGGATGAGGAGGATGAAGAGGGCTTGGTCATCCACTCTACCAAGTCTTCGGCATGATGCGGCTCAACACGTCCAGCTGCTGAAAATAAGGGCAAGCGTGTCCCATGGCCACGCGCTGATGACGATGCACCTCATCCACGACCAGCACTGTTTGTCTCTAGACACAGAGCCTGCTTGCCCTCTTTTATTGGCTCGTGCCTGTCTGCCTCTCCTTGTTGGCCTTCCAGACATGGTAATGGCCTGCAGGGAGATGGGAAAACCAGCAATTGGGTAGTGTATATTGTGCTGGAGGCACAAAACACCCACTAACTCCTGCAGATGCCTTTATTATAGAACACCAGCAATAAAGGGTAGATACAGGTGTATATTGTGCTGTGCTGGAGGCACACAACACCCACTAACTCCTGCAGATGCCTTTATTATAGAACACCAGCAATAAAGGGTAGATACCGGTGTATACTGTGCTGTGCTGGAGGCACACAACACCAATTAACTCCTGCAGATGGCTCAATTAGAGAACAGCAATATAGGTAGCTACAGGTGTATACTGCGCTGGAGGCACACAACACCCACTAACTCCTGCAGATGGCTCAATTAGAGAAGAGCAATATAGGTAGCTACAGGTGTATACTGCGCTGGTGGCACACAACACCAACTAACTCCTGCAGATGGCAGATGGCTCAATTAGAGAAGAGCAATATAGGTAGCTACAGGTGTATTCTGCGGTGAAGGCACACAGACAACACCCAGTCACCCGCTAACTCCTGCAGATGGCAGATGGCTCAATTAGAGAACAGCAATAAAGGGTAGATACAGGTGTATTCTACGGTGAAGGCACACAGACAACACCCGGTCACCCACTAACTCCTGCAGATGGCAGATGGCTCAATTAGAGAACAGCAATAAAGAGTAGATAAAGGTGTATTCTGCGGTGAAGGCACACAGACAACACCCAGTCACCCACTAACTCCTGCAGATGGCAGATGGCTCAATTAGAGAACAGCAATAAAGGGTAGATACAGATGTATTCTGCGGTGAAGGCACACAGACAACACCCACTAACTCCTGCAGATGTCGGGAACACTACACAAGGCCGCCACGCTGGTGGTCTTATATAGTGTGGGGCGTGTACTACACAGCCTGAGCTATAATTGGCCACAGGCATCCTGCCTGTGGCCAATCATGGCTCTCCTCGCTGCCGGCACTGTGATTGGCCAAGCATGCGGGGTCACAGTGCATGCTTGGCCAATCATGAGCCAGCAGTGCACTGCGATGGCGCATTGTGGGCCGTGAGCGCCACACAAATTTGGCGCGAGCGACCCACAGAGTTCTGGCTTCGCTGAAGGGGCGAACAGACGGTGTTCGACTCGAACACCAAGCTCATCCCTACAGCCTGGCCACATACAAAGGACCAACATTGAAGTGGTACCTTCAGGCGTTCTATTAGCATAAATGACACATTTAATTTCTCAACCACCTATTGAATGAATGAATGAATGAAATACTTATATAGCGCACAATGCGAACTGAATCGCCTCTAGGCCTATTACACGTTTGAAGGCCCTGGAGCACCAGGACAATGGAATTGCCCACAAAATGACCCCATTTTGTAAAGCAAACACACCAATGTATAATCTATGAGGCATAATGAGTCTTTTGAATGGTTCATTTTTTTCCAAAATTTTTTGGAAAATGTGGGAAAAAAATGAAAACACATATTTTTTTTTTTTTTACACAAAGTTGCCAATTTATAAGATATTTCTAACACATAGCATGTATATAGCAAAAAATGACACCCCAAAATACATTCTGTTACCCTTCCCGAGTATGGCGATACCACATGTGTGAGACTTTTACACAGCCAGCCCACATACAGAGGCCCAAAATTGAAGTAGTACCTTCAGGTGTTCTAGGAGCATAAATTACACCTCATTTCATTCCTACCTATCACACTTTTGAAGGTCCTTGAGCACCAGGACAGTGGAGCTACCCACAAAATGACCCCATTTTTGAAAGCGAACACCCCAACGTATATTCTATGAGGCATGGGATGCAAATAGGTACTCTGATGGGCTGCAGATAGGTACTCAGGTACTCTGATGGGCTGGAGACAGGTACTCGGGTACCTTGATGGGCTGGTGACAGGTACTCGGTTACTCTGATGGGCTGGTGACAGGTACTCGGGTACTCTTATGGGCTACAGATAGGTACTTAGGTACTCTGATGGGCTGGTGACTGGTATTCAGGTACTGTGAAGGGCAGTGACAGGTACTCAGGTGCTCTGTACTCATATGGACTGTGACAGGTACTCGGGTACTCATATGGACTGTGACAGGTACTCAGGTACTCATATGGAATGTGATAGGTACTCAGGTACTCAGATGAACTGTGAAAGGTACTCATATGGACTGTGACAGGTACTCAGGTACTGGGCTACTCAGATGGACTGTGACAGGTACTCAGGTACTCGGATGGACTGTGACAGGTACTCGGATGGACTGTGACAGGTACTCGGGTACTCTGATGGCCTGTGACAGGTACTCGGGTACTCTGATGGCCTGTGACAGGTACTCGGGTACTCAGATGGACTGTGACAGGTACTCGGGTACTCATATGGACTGACAGGTACTCAGAGGACTGTGACAGGTACTTTGATGGGTGGTGACAGGTCCTCTTTATTCGGGGGGCAATCATTGTGATTGGTGTACACTGTAAGCAGTAACAAGATGTTACCACAATCTTCTCACACACAATCGGTGTGTGAGGAGGAGAACCCGTTAACATCTCGTTACTGCGGTTTGTTGACATTTAGTGATCGGCTGTGAAAGGATCACAGCCGATCATGTGGTAAACAGCCGACGGCCAATGGTTGTTTACCAGCGTCGGTGACGAGCAATGTTCCCGGGAACACG
Source organism: Lithobates pipiens (assembly GCF_037356315.1). Taxonomy (NCBI): domain Eukaryota; kingdom Metazoa; phylum Chordata; class Amphibia; order Anura; family Ranidae; genus Lithobates; species Lithobates pipiens. The sequence continues at coordinate 242,107,959 of NW_027507764.1, read as the reverse complement.
CCGCCAACGTCGTGCACGTGCACACGCAGCAGGCTCGAGATCGGGCGTATGCGCTGTGAAAAGTGGGGCGGTACCACCTGTGATTGGCCGTGATGATCACATGGTACACAGCCATGCCCAATGGCTGTTCACCCCCCTCGATGACGAGCAGTGTCTCCTTGACACTCCGCCACCGAAGGAACAGGGATGTGTGCGCATTCCCTGTTTAAATGGAGGGCTGTCATATGACGCCCTCCCAGAACGAGAGCTGCGCCGCCTGGCCGTCATATGACAGCCGGCGGGCGACAAGCGGTTAATATGCTGCTCACTAAGTTCTTGCTGCTGTTCCCTTTTTAGCTAAGATATGTTTGTACAAAACATATACATAACACCACACAGCAATTGTGGCTTACCCTGGATGTAGAATTTCCTTGCTGAGCATGTGTGGATAGATTTGTCGGGAATAGTAGCGAGCAGGAGACTTTTCACGCCCCTCAAAATAACTCAACACACAGCCATTAATGTCTAAACTGCTGGAACCAAAAGTGAGTACACCCCTAAGTGAAAATATCAAAATTGGGCCCAACTATCCATTTTCCCTCCCCGGTGTCATGTGAGTTTGTAGTGTTACAAGGTCTCCGGTGTGAATGGGGGGCAGGTGTGTTAAATTTGGTGTTATCGCTCTCACTCTCTCATACTGGTCACTGGAAGTTCCACATGGCACCTCATGGCAAAGAACTCTCTGAGGATCTGAAAAAAAGAATTGCTGCTATACATAAAGATGGCCTAGGCCCTAAGCTATAAGAAGATTACCAAGACCCCGAAACTTAGCTGCAGCATGGTGGCCAAGACCATACAGCAGTTTAACAGGCACTGTCCTTCCATGTCCCTAAGTCCAGACCCCTACACTGAGTACAGACCCCTGTCCCTTAATACAGACCCCTGTCCCTTAATACAGACCCCTGTCCCTCAATACAGACCCCCTCCCTCAGTACAGACCCCTGTCCCTCAGTGCAGACCCCTGTCCCTCAGTGCAGACCCCCTTCCTGGTCATTCTGCCCACCTTCTGTATCCATCTACAATAAAATAAACATAGTACAGAACTCAGAACAGCACAGGTATCCTTACTTCTGTAGATATACACAGCTGAGGAGGGGGAGACGGCCACTCTGCTGTGCGAAACAGCCCATGAGAGATGCGGCATCTCACCCAGGAGCACCGCTTCCTCTTGTCCACGCCCACCCGAGACACGTCACCCCTGGCCCCAGGGGGAAATGTAGTTCTATGGGGCAGGTGTGTGGTGTGGACGGGATACACCTTGTACAGGATGGCTGACTCTTCATCTTTGCGTGCCCATGGAGAGGGCTCTGTGTGCCAGCTGTGGCACGTGTGCCATGGGTTCGCCATCACTAGCCTAGGCTATAAGAAGGCCTCGCCTTGGTCGACCAGCATCATATCCAGAGGTTGTCTTTGGGAAATAGACTTATGAGTGTTTCCAGCATTGCTGCAGAGGTTGGGGAGCCAGTGCTCAGGCCACGCTGCATCAAATTGGTCTGCATGGCTGTCCTCCCAGAAGGAAGCCACTTTTAAAGATGATGCACAAAAAGCCTGCAAACAGTTTGCTGAAGACAAGCAGACTAAGGACATGGATTACTGGAGCCATGTTCTGTGGTCTGATAAAACCAAGATAAACTTTTTTGGTTCAGATGGTGTCAAGTGTAGCGGCAACCAGGTGAGGAGTACAAAGACAAGTGCGTCTTTCCTACGGTTAAGCATTATGGTGGGAGTGTCATGGTCTGGGGCTGCATGAGTGCTGCCAGCACTGGGGAGCTACAGTTCCCTGAGGGAACCATGAATGCCAACATGTACTGTGATATACTGAAGCAGAGCATGATCCCCTCCCTTCAGAGACTGGGCTGCAGAGCAGTATTCCAACATGATGATGACCCCAAACACACCTCCAAGACAACCACTGCATTGCTAAAGAAGCTAAGGGTAAGGGTGATGGACTGGCCAAGCATGTCTTCAGACCTAAACCGTATTGAGCATCTGTAAGCCCACGTACACACGGTCGGAGATTTTGCCAACCAAATCCGTCGGATTTTGCCTGTTGGATTTAGTCAGACGGATTGTGTCCGAAACTGTTGCATACACACGGTCGGGCCAAGTTGGCGAAAAATCCGATCTTTCAGAACGTGATGACGTAATTTCGTTACGATGGGACTACATTCAGGCTAGTAGCCAATAGTTTTGATGTAGGAATTTGATCTGAGCATGCGTGGCACTTGGTCCGATGAAAATGCTCTACACATGATCGGATTAGGTCCGTCCGGCCCAGTTGGTCGGGAAATATTTCCAACATGTTGGAAAATTGGGTCGGACGGAGATTCGGACAGAATCAGTCCGATGCATACCACACACAGTCGGATTATCTGACGACACGGTCCGATAAGACTCATTCCGACAGATTCTCCGACCGTGTGTACAAGGGCTGAGGCATCCTCAAATGGAAGGTGGATGAGCACAAGGTCTCTAAGATCCACCAGCTTTGTGATGTCATCATGGAGGAGTGGAAGAAGACTCCAGTGGCAACCTGTGAAGCTCTCATGAACTCAATGCCCAAGAGGTTTAAGGTTGTGCTGGAAAATAATGGTGGCCACACAAAATATTGACACTTTGGGTCTATTTTAGACATTTTCACATAGGGGTGTACTAACTTTTGTTTACAGCGGTTTAGACATTAATGGCTATGTGTTGAGTGATTTTGAGGGGACAGCAAATTTACACTGTTAAGCAAGCTGTACTCTCACTACTTTACATTGTAGCAAAGTGTCATTTCTTCAGTGTTGTTAAATGAAAAAGTATAATAAAATATTTACAAAAATGTGACACATTTTTTTCCGTGGCCTCCGGGACCTTTGGTGTTGCTGAGCTCACCTGTGCATTCTTTCTTTTTAAAGATGTTCCAAACAGTTGATTTGGCCACACCTAATGTTTTTGCTATCTCTCTGATGGGTTTGTTTTGTTTTTTTCAGCCTAATGATGGCTTGCTTCACTGATAGTGACAGCTTTTTGGATCTCATATTGAGAGTTGACAGCAACAGATTCCAAATGCAAATAGCACACTTGAAATTAACTCTGGACCTTTTATTTGCTCCTTGTAAATGGGATAATGAGGGAATAACACACACCTGGCCGTGGAACAGCTGGCCAGCCAGTTGTCCCATTACTTTTTTGGTCCCTTAAAAAGTGAGAGGCACATATACAAACTGTTGTAATTCCTACACCGTACACCTGATTTGGATGTAAATACCCTCAAATTAAAGCTGAAAGTCTGCAGTTAAAGAACATCTTGTTCATTTCATTTCAAATACATTTTGGTGGTGTATAGAGCCAAAAAGATTAGAATTGTGTTGATGTCCCAATATTTATGGACCTTACTGTATGTAACTATATAATAGCGATAGTAATACCGCTACTACGCATGGCGTTTGACACCGCTGAACATGTAAATGTTGGCAAAATTATCCGAAAGCCAGAACAGCCAAAGTTTGGTCAGAATTTGTTACATAGTTACATAGTAGGTAAGGTTCAAAAAAGATAATAGTCCATCCAGTTCAATCTCTGTAGGTGCACATGTGTCAGTGTCTATAATTATTTCCCATATCCCTGTACAATGTGCTCTTTAAGATGCACATCCAAGAGTCTTTTAACCGCTTCCCGACTGGCGCACGGCGATGTACGTCGGCAGAATGGCACGGGCAGGCAAATTGGTGTACAGGTACGTTCATTTGAAATTGCCACCGAAATTGTCAGGAACCCCGTGAGTCCAGTTGCGGGTCCGTGGACTTGATCGCTGTAGGGATACCCGCGATCGTCTCACGGGGAGGCTGAACGGGGAGATGTGGATATAAACAGCATCTTCCCGTTATGCCTAGCAACAAGTGACATTGATCTCTGCTCCCTGTGATTGGAGCAGAGATCAGTGTTCACTAACACACAGTCACGCCCCCACAGTTAGTAACACGCCCCTAGCACACTCTTAACCCATACACTGCCACCCCCTGGTTAACCCATTCACTGCCAGTGTCATTTACACAGCAACCAGTGCATTTGTATAGCTCTGATTGTTGTATAAATGACAACGGTCCCAAAAATGTCCGATGTGTCCGCCATAATGTCGCAGTCACAATAAAAATCGCTGATCGCCACCATTACTAGTAAAAAAAAATTATCAATAAAAATGCCATAAAACTATCCCCAATTTTGTAAACGCTATCAATTTTGCGCAAACCAATCAATAATCGCTTATTGCGATTTTTTTTTTTTAACCAAAAATATGTAGAAGAATACGTATCGGCCTAAACTGAGGAAAAAAAACGTTTTTTTTATATATTTTTGGGGGATATTTATTATAGTAAAAAACGATGTTTTTTTTCAAAATTGACGCTCTTTTTTGTTTATAGCGCAATTGTCAGTTAAAGCGACGCAGTGCCGAATCACAAAAAGCGGTCTGGTCTTAAGCCAGCAAAATGGTCCGGTCTGAAAGTGGTTAAAAATATCAATTCCTTCTCCTCCAATCTCATTTTGTGGTCCTGTGTCCTTGTATGCTCTGTGAGACTGAATAGTTATTTTCCTATGCTGGGATCGCCATTGAGGTATTTGTAGATCGCTATCATGTTCACTCTCAAGAGTCACTTCTCCAGTGAGAATATATTTAGTGCTTGTAGTTGTTCCTTGTAATTCCCCTTATTATTTTTTTTGCCCTTCTTTGGACACTCTCCAGCTCCAGCATCTTTCCTGAGGACTGGTGACCAGAACTGGACTCCAGATGTGGTTTAGTTTTATAAAGTGGCAGGATTATTGTTTCATCCCTGGAGTAAATCACTTTTTTATGCATGCTAATATTCTGGTAGCTGCATCTTGACATAGCATGCTATTGCTCAATCTGTCATCTACTAGGACCTCCAGATCTTTCTCCATCTTTGACTCCCCCAGCAGTTCTCCTAGTGAGTAGTTTGCCTTTAACCACTTTCAGACCGGACCATTTTGCTGGTAAATGACCAGAGGTCTTTTTACACTTTGGCACTGCGCTGCTTTAACTGGTAATTGCGCGGTCATGCAATGTTGTACCCAAACAAAATTTGCGTCCTTTTCTTCCCACAAATAGAGCTTTCTTTTGATGGTATTTGATTGCCTCTGCGATTTTTATTTTTTGCGATATAAACGTAAAAAGACCGCAAATTTTGAAAAAAAATGATATTTTCTACTTTTTGTTATTAGAAAAATCCAATAAACTCAATTTTAGTCATACATTTAGGCCAAAATGTATTCAGCCACATGTCTTTGGTAAAAAAAAAGTCAATAATTGTATATTTATTGGTTTGCGCAAAAGTTGTCACATCTACAAACTAAGGTACGTTTTCTGGAATTTACGCAGCTTTTAGTTTACGACTGCCTATCTCATTTCTTGAGGTGCTAAAATGGCAGGGCAGTACAAAACCCCCCCCAAATGACCCCATTTTGGAAAGTAGACCCCCTAAGGAAATTGATAAGAGGCATGTTGAGCCCATTGAATATTTTATTTTTTTGCCTCAAGCGATTGAATAATGACAAAAAAAAAAATTTTTTTTTTTTTTTACACAAAGTTGTCACTAAATGATATATTGCTCACACATGCTATGGGCGTATGTGAAATGACACCCCAAAATAAATTCTGCTGCTTCTCCTGAGTACGGGGATACCACATATGTGGGACTTTTTGGGAGCCTAGCTGCGTACGGGGCCCCGAAAACCAAGCACCGCCTTCAGGCTTTCTAAGGGCGTAAATTTTTGAGTTCACGTCTCACTACCTATTACAGTTTTGAAGGCCATAAAATGCCAAGATGGCACAAAACCCCCACAAATGACCCCATTTTAGAAAGTAGACACCCCAAGCTATTTGCTGAGAGGCATGTTGAGTTCATGGAATATTTTATATTTTGCCACAAGTTGCGGGAAAATTACAAACTTTTTTTTTTTTTTTTTTTTTTTTAACAAAGTTGTCACTAAATGATATATTGCTCATGCATGCCATGGGCATATGTGAAATGACACCCCAAAATAAATTCTGCTGCTTCTCCTGAGTACGGGGATACCACATATGTGGGACTTTTTGGGAGCCTAGCCGCGTACGGGGCCCCGAAAACCAAGCACCGCCTTCAGGCTTTCTAAGGGCGTAAATTTTTGAGTTCACTTCTCACTACCTATTACAGTTTTGAAGGCCATAAAATGCCAAGATGGCACAAAACCCCCACAAATGACCCCATTTTAGAAAGTAGACACCCCAAGCTATTTGCTGAGAGGCATGTTGAGTCCATGGAATATTTTATATTTTGCCACAAGTTGCGGGAAAATTACAAACTTTTTTTTTTTTTTTTTCACAAAGTTGTCACTAAATGATATATTGCTCACGCATGCCATGGGCATATGTGAAATGACACCCCAAAATAAATTCTGCTGCTTCTCCTGAGTATGGGGATACCACATATGTGGGACTTTTTGGGAGCCTAGCCGTGTACGGGGCCCCGAAAACCAAGCACCGCCTTCAGGCTTTCTAAGGGCGTTACAGTTTTGAAGGCCATAAAATGCCAAGATGGCACAAACCCCCCCCAAATGACCCCATTTTGGAAAGTAGACACCCCTAAATTTAGGGGTACACTAGTGAGACTAGGTAATAAATGGCGGGTGCCCTGAAACTATAAAAAAATAACTAACCAACCAGCGTCACCTGTAACAGTTATATGGTGATCACTGGTGAAAGGGTTAACTAGGGGGCAATTAGGGGGCTTTATGCGGTAGTATATGGGGGTCCCTGGCGCTATAAAAAGCTGCAGCGAACCTAAATACCTACCTGCCTAACTAGCGTCACCTGTGACACTAATACAGCGATCAGAAAAACGATCGCTTATTAGGCTGGGTTCACACTGGAGCGATGCGGGAACGCCACGAATGCGCGGCGGGTTCCCGCATCGCATGCCTCCCGGCGGCAGTTCACACTGCCCTATGCGAACTGCTGGGAGTGTCAGTGAAATGTTACTGACACCCCCAGATCAGTTCGCATATCGCAGTGCGATCTGCAAACTTGGATCGCATGGTGTGAACACCCATGCGATCCGATTCTGCTGCGGGCCAAAAAAAGGGTCCCGTGCGAATTTGCGGCGGGTGCGGCGGGTGCGGCGGGTGCGGCGAATGGCTGAACTCGAATCGCACAGAGATCGGATGTGATTTGCACTGCAGTGCGGTGCGAATCACATCCGTTCTCATAAACCGCTGCAATGTGAACCCAGCCTTAGTGACACTGGCGACGGGGGGTGATCACGGGGTTAAACCTTTATTGGGGGGGTTAGGGGGGTACCTTAGAACTAAAGGGGGCTAACCCTAACTGCCCTAACAGTTATTAGTCACAAATGACACCCGCCGGGTGATCAGGGGGTTAAACCTTTATTAGGTAATAAATGGCGGGTGCCCTGAAACTATAAAAAAATAACTAACCAACCAGCGTCACCTGTAACAGTTATATGGTGATCACTGGTGAAAGGGTTAACTAGGGGGCAATCAGGGGGCTTTATGCGGTAGTATATGGGGGTCCCTGGCGCTATAAAAAGCTGCGGCGAACCTAAATACCTACCTGCCTAACTAGCGTCACCTGTGACACTAATACGGCGATCAGAAAAATGATCGCTTATTAGGCTGGGTTCACACTGGAGCGATGCGGAAACGCCGCGAATCCGCGGCGGGTTCCCGCATCGCATGCCTCCCGGCGGCAGTTCACACTGCCCTATGCGAACTGCTGGGAGTGTCAGTGAAATGTTAATGACACCCCCAGATCAGTTCGCATATCGCAGTGCGATCTGCAAACTCGGATCACATGGTGTGAACACCCATGCGATCCGATTCTGCTGCGGGCCAAAAAAAGGGTCCCGTGCGAATTTGCGGCGGGTGCGGCGGGTGTGGCGGGTGTGGCGGGTGCGGCGAATGGCTGAACTCGAATCGCACAGAGATCGGATGTGATTTGCACTGCAGTGCGGTGCGAATCACATTCGTTCTCATAAACCGCTGCAATGTGAACCCAGCCTTAGTGACACTGGCGACGGGGGGTGATCACGGGGTTAAACCTTTATTGGGGGGGTTAGGGGGGTACATTAGAACTAAAGGGGGCTAACTCTAACTGCCCTAACAGTTATTACAGTCACAAATGACACCAATGCAAAAAAAAAAAAAAAAAAATGACATTGGTGTCACTGTGACTGGGGGGCAGGGGTAATTGGGGGGGTGATCGGGGGGTAAAGGGGGGGTGTGAGTGTGCCTGGCATGTTCTACTGTGTGTGTAGAGTGTTGGTGCAACTTACTGATCCGCTCTCCTCCGTGTCGGAACGAAAAATACCGACACGGAGGAGAGAATACATCACTTCCTCTCCTGTGTTTACATTACAGGAGAGGAAGTGATGTCACCGGGGATTTCTATTCGTCGGGAGCGATCGCGAGGGGGTGGCCATGAATGAATGGCCGTCCCCTCGTCCGGGATCGCTCCCGAACGAATACCGACCGCCGCAGGCACCGGGCGGGGGCCCCATCGGGCCCCCGACCCGCGGGAGGCAAGGGACGTACATGTATGTCCTTATGCCTGCCCGTGCCATTGTACCGACGTACATCGGCGTGCGGCGGTCGGCAACTGGTTAAGTTTTTTGCCCCAAGTGCATTACTTTACATTTCTCCACATTAAATCCCATTTGCCATGTGGTTGCCCACTCCATTATTTTGTTCAGGTCATTCTGTAAAACTTCCATATCCTGATGGGACGTCATTGCCCTGCTTATTTCTTTGTCATCCTCAAAAACTGAAATTGAGCTATTTAACCCATGCTCTATATCATTTATGAATAAATTGAATCCCAACACAGAACCTTGAGGTACCCCACTTACCACTCCAGACCAGTCTGAGTACATGTTATTTATCTCCACCCTTTGGACATGTCATGACCCTGTAACCAGTTTTTTATCCAAGCACAAACCTTATGGTCCATGCCTGTATACTTCAGCTTGTGAATTAAGCGTTTATGGGGCGGGGGGGGGGGGGGGGGGGCTGTATAAAATGCCTTTGCAAAATCCAGATACACTAAATCTACAGGCCTTCCCCTGTCTAGATGGCAGCTCACTTCCTTGTAGAATGTTAGCAGATTAGTCTGGCAAGGACAACCTTTCGTAAACCCATGCTGATTACTACTAATGATATTTTTTTCCTCAGTGAATTTTTGGATATGGGGGTTATTTACTAAAGGAAAATCCACTTTGCGCTGAAAGTGCACTTGGAAGTAAAGTCGCTGTAGATCCGAGGGGAACATGCAAGGAAGATAAAAAACAGCATTTTTGCTTGCACATGATTGGATGATAAAATCAGCAGAGCTTCCACTCATTACCACTGGACTGGCGCATGGCCAATGTGGTGCCTATATTTAAAAAGAGAACAAAGTCTTTACCAAGTAACTTTAGACCTATTAGTTTAACTTCTATAGTTGGGAAAATACTGGAGGGATTAATAAAAAAACACATAGACAAGTTCTTGCAGGAAAAAAATATTTCAAGCAACAGACAGCATGGATTCATGAAAGACAGAAGTTGTCAAACAAACCTGATTTCTTTTTATGAGGTGGTAAGTAAAACCTTGGACAGAGGGGTGGCGGTGGACGTGGTATACTTGGATTTTGCAAAAGCGTTTGATACAGTTCTGCACACATGGCTAATGTGTAAGGTAAAGTCTACAGGTTTGGAAATATCAGTTTGTAAATGGATAGAAAACTGGCTAAAAGACAGAATTCAGAGAGTAGTGGTTAATGATTCTTACTCTGAATGATGTAAGGTTATCAGTGATGTACCCCAAGGTTCAGTGCTGGGACCCTTACTTTCTAATATCTTTATAAATGATATTGGGTCTGGGATCAAAAGTAACATTTCCGTCTTTGCAGATGACACCAAGATATGCAGTGGAATAACGTCCTTGCAGGATGTCTCCAATTTACAAGCCGACCTCAATGCTCTGTCTAATTGGGCGACTATGTGGCAGATGAGGTTTAATGTTGAGAAATGTAAAGTTATGCACTTGGGGGCTAAGAATATGCATGCATCATACACGCTAGGGGGAGTACAACTGGGGGAATCCATAGTGGAGAAGTATCTGGGGGTTTTAGTAGATCATAAGCTCAATAATAGCATGCAATGCCAAGCTGCGGTTTCCAAAGTGAGCAAAGTCCTTTCCTGTATTAAGAGAGGTATGGACTCCAGAGAGAGAGAGATCATTTTGCCCCTGTTCAAATCATTAGTAGACCTCATCTGGAATATGCAGTTCAGTTTTGGGCACCAGTTCTCAAAAAAGATATCGGGGAGCTGGAGAAAGTGCAGAGAAGGGCAACCAAACTGATAAGAGGCATGGAGGAGCTCAGCTATGAGGAAAGATTAGAGGAACTGAATTTATTCACTCTTGATAAGAGGAGATTAAGGGGGGATATGATCCCCATGTACAAATATATAAGGGGTCCATATAGTGAACTTGGTGTTGAGTTATTCACTTTACAGTCAACAAAGAGGACAAGGGGGCACTCTTTACGTCTAGAGGAAAAGAGATTTCATCTCCAAACACGGAAAGGTTTCTTCACAGTAAAAGCTATGAAAATGTGGAATAGACTCCCTGCAGAGGTGGTTCTGGCCAGCTCAGTGGATTGCTTTAAGAAGGGCCTGGATTATTTCCTAAGTGTACATAATATAACTGGGTACTGACATTTATAGGTAAAGTTGATCCAGGGAAAATCCGATTGCCTCTCGGGGGATCAGGAAGGAATTTTTTCCCCTGCTTTAGCAAATTGGATCATGCTCTGCTTTTGCCTTCCTCTGGATCAACTGTGGGTATAGAATTGGGTATATGGGATTGTATGATAATATTATTATTCTTTTTTTTTTTGTGGTTTAACTGGATGGAGTGGTGTCTTTTTTCAACCTGACTAACTATGTAACTATTATAGATCTACCACTTAGATTTAGAGCGACTGCACTTTCAAGTGCACTTGCAGTGCAAAGTGGATTTGCCTTTCGTAAATAACCACCATAGTCCTGTAGCACCCTGATGGTTAGGCAGGGTAGCTAGTAAATTTACCTGCCAGGTATATTTGCCTTGGCCAATTGATAGGAGATCAATTGATTCTACACTAATTCTGGAATTGCTGCACTTCTCTCTTCTGTCACTAGACTGTTTTTAAATATGGGTACCCTACTGGCTGTTCTCCAATCAGCTGATACCATTCCAGTCAGTATGCTGTCTGCAAAGAGTAGGAACAATGGTCTGGCTATAACCTGGCTGAGTTCTCTGAGTACTCTCGGGTTTAGGCCATTCGGTCCTGGTGATTTATTTGTATTAAAGAGGAAGTAAACCCTGATGGGTTTACTTCTTCTTTGTCTCCCTGCAAAGGTAAAGCATAATGGGCTACTATGCATCGCATAGTAGTCCATTATGTGTCACTTACCTGACACAGGAGCCAGCGATGTCACAGCTGTCCCCTGTAATACAGAGCGTCCATCTTCTTCTGGGTATCACTGCTCCAGCCACTCACAGCGCCGGAGCAGCGATGATGTCACTCCCGCGCATGCACAGGGAGCCGCCCCTAATGGCATGTCGCCGTTAGAAGCGGCATGCCGCTAATGGCGATAGTGCGCCTGCACGCCGCTGTCTACGGAGCATGCGCCATAGACAGCTGTGACTGTCTTTTTGTAAATATCTCCTAAACCGTATAGGTTTAGGAGATATTTCTTGGACCTACAGGTAAGCCTTAATCTAAACCACTTTAAGTTTATCTAGTTTTTCCATGACTCCGGCCTCTGTTAGCCACGAGGGTATGTCCTGTGTTGTGTCATTAACAGTACTGTCGTGGTCGGTATACCCCACATTTTCTCTATGACAATTAGTGCCATTCCAATCACAAAGATGTGTTTAAAAAATACAAACAGCAGCTTGGCTAAAAATTTGCTAAATGCCCTAAGGATTTGCCGGTGTAATCCATCTGCACCGTGTGGTTTGCTCACATTAACGGGTTACTAAACCTGCATTTTGTTTTTTAATATAAAAACATATCATACTTACCTCCACTGTGCAGTTTGTTTTGCACAGAGTGACCCCAAACCTCGTCTTCTGGGGTCCCTCGTGGCGCTTGGGGCTCCTCCTGGCATCTGCAAACTCCCTAGGAGAAGCAATCTCCATGGGGGTTACCGTGTGGGCGTGCTTCCGAGTCCAGCATTTGTGTCCATAGACACAGAATGACGGACTCGGCCTTGTCCCCCTGGTGCCTGCTTCATTGGATTTACAGCAGTGGGAGCCAATGGCTGTGCTGCTATCAATTTATAAAATCAAGAGCCGAGAACCCCCGGCCAGAGAGGTAGATCGCGTCTCCGCTGATGCTTTATCACCAAGGTTTATTTCCACAATGACCCAAAATTTGTAACCACTTCAATACAGGGCACTTATACATCTTCCTGTCCAGACCAATTTTCAGCTGTCAGCGATGTCGCACTTTGAATTACAATTGTGCGGTCATGCTACACTGTACCTAAACTAAATTTTTATCATCTTGTTCCCACAAATAGAGCTTTCTTTTGGTGGTATTTGATCACCTCTGAGATTTTTATTTTCTGCTAAACAAATTTAAAAAAAGACCGAAAATTTTGAAAAAGTTTTTTTTTTTAATTTCTAGTTGGCCCTTGTACACACGGTCGGACATTCCGACGGAAAATGTCCGATCGGATCGTATTGTCAGATAATCTGACCGTGTGTGGGCTCCATCGGACTGTTTCCGTCGGAATATCCAACTGACAAAGTTTTAGAGCTGGGCTTTAAAATTTTCCAACAACATGATCCGATCGGACTTTGTCCGATGGTTTGTAGAGAATTCTGATCGGACAAAGTGCCATGCATGCTCAGATCAAATTCCTAGACCAAAGCTATTGGCTACTAGCCTGAACATAGTCCCGTCATAACGAAATAACATCATCACGTTACGAACGATCGGATTTTCCAACAACTTTGTCCGACCGTGTGTATGCAACACCAGTTTCGGACAAAATCTGTCAGACAAAATCCAACGGATTTGGTTGTCGGAATGTCCAACTGTGTGTACAAGGGCTTACAAAACTTTGTGAATAAGTACGTTTTCTCCTTCACTGATGGGGCTGCACTGATGGGCACCGATAGGCACCAATGAGGTGGCACTGATGGGCACGAATATGTGGCACTGATTGGGCACTGATAGGTGGCACTGAAATGCTGCACTGATGGGCACTGAAAGGCAGCACTGATAGACGGCACGGGTGGGCAGTGATAGGTGGCATGGATGGGTACTGATAGGTGGCACGGATGGGCACTGATAGATGGCACTGATGTACACTAATGGATGGTACTGATGAATGGCAATCAGTGCCAAATAATAATGCCTGCCAATCAATGATGCCCATTATGGGCACTAATTGGCATCCATTGTGGGCACTGATTGGCATCCTTGGTGGCCATGGGTGGCATACTTGGTGGTGACTAGTGGTGGGCATCCCTGGTGGTCCTGTTGGTGTCCTTTGTGGTCCAGTGTGGGCATTAATCAGCACAGACCCCCCCCTGTCAGAAGAGCAACCGATCGGCTCTCCTCTACTCACGTCTGATAAACAGCTCCTCCTGTTTACATCAAGATCAGCCGTGATTGGACACAGCTGATCATGTGGTAAAGAGTCTCTGTCAGAGACTGTTTACCTAGATCAGAGTTGCGGTGTGTCACACTGACACCCCACAACAACGATTTCCGCAATGCATGCCCCTGGGGGCGTGCAACAGCTTGATATCCTGGCGATGTCATATGAGGTCTAGCACTAGACCTCCTCTTAAACGCTAACCTGGTAACCGTAAAAAAATTTTAAAGCGTTGCCTATGGAGATTTTTAGGTGCCGTACTTTGTCGTCATTCCACGAGTGCATTGCAATTATAAAGTGTGACATGTTTTGTATCTATTTACTCGGCGTAACATTATCTTTCACATTATGCAAAAAAATTGGGCTAATTTTACTGTTTCGTTCTTTTTAAATTCATGAAAGTGTCCCTTTTCCCAAAAAGTTGCGTTTAAAACACCACTGCGCAAATACCGTGTGACATAAAATATTGCAACAATCGCCATTTTATTCTCTAGAGTCTCTGCTAAAAAAATATATATAATGTTTGGGGGTTCCAAGTAATTTTCTAGCAAAAAATATGGATTTTAACTTGTAAACACCAAATGCCAAAAATAGGCTTAGTCATGAAAGGGTTTCACCATTCACATTTACAAACTGACAATGCACAGATACCAGCTATGTCTTGTTAAACTATGCACTTAAAGTATAACTATAGGCAAAACTTTTTATTTTTTTCATTTTGGATAGCGTAAAGGGGGTTATTAACCCCTGTAAGGTTTATTTTTACCATCTTTGTCCCCTTGGGGAGATTTACCTTCACTTCCTGTCCCATTGACAATCAGTAAGTGAGAGGAAATCCCTGAAAATTAAGGGAATATCGTGGGAACACCCAGGTCACCAGAACTAGTGTCCCCATCTGAAGATTTCTCCTGACCCAGACGGAAATGAAAACTGACTATCCAAAACTGAAAAAAAAGTTTTGTCTTTAGTTAAGCAGCAATGTTTTAATGTTTTAAATCTGTAGGTTGTAGTGGTTGTAAACCTCAGACATGAAATCTGAGCAATGCATATTGTATATGCATAATGCATGTTGCACACTCTATAGTGTGTACTTGTCTCAGTCCAGAGCACTAAGTGTCATTTCTGTCTGCTGCCTTGTTCCTCTGCTATCAGTATGAATCACTTCTGACAAGAAAAGAAAAATGGTGACAGGGGAGGAATCTCCAGCTGATTGACAGCCTCAGCTCTGCTCCTGTGTGCTGTGTGAAGGGGGGTGTGTCTCTTCCCTCTAATCAGCTCTCAGAGCTCTCCTCACTGACGTCTGCAGAGTATAACTTTAGCTCTCCGCCCCCTTTTTTGACAGCTCTAGAAGCTTCAAAAATGCAGCACTTTGAACAGCTGTAAAGAGAAGAGAAGACTGCAGATAGACAGGTACAACTTATGTAGGAGGATTTGTTTCAACGCGGAGTCCAGTCACTTTAGGAGGTATATGTAATACCCTGTACACACGGTCGGAAATTCCGATGGAAAAGGTCAGATCGGATTATATTGTTGGAAAATCCAATCATGTGTGGGCTCTATCGGACTTTTTCCGTTGGAAATTACGACAAAAAAAAATTGAGAGCAGGATCTAAAATTTTCAGACAAAAAAATCAGATCAGACTTTTTCCAATCGTTTGTAGAGAATTCCGATCAAGCAAAGTGCCACGCATGCTCAGATCAAATTACAAGACCAAAGCTATTGGCTACTAGCCTCAACGTAGTCCCGTCGTAACGAACGAACGTCCTCACGTTCCGAACGATCAGATTTTCCGACAACTTTGTCCGACCGTGTGTATGCAACATCAGTTTAGGACAAAATCCGATGGATTTTGTGGTCGGAATGTCTGACCGTGTGTACAAGTATACATAAAAGTTTACAATCACTTTGAAATAATTCCTGTTGAATGATGTGCATGTAAAAAGGAAGCAGCTGAAAGAGGCTGAAATAGATCAGCAACAATGAGATTTAAAAGAAATTAAAAAGTTAAAAACAGTACTTTATGAAAAAAAATGAAAAATTATGATAAAAAATGCATTAGGAAACTGGATCTAATTAGTTTTGGGTTTAGATCTATTTTAGAACTCATGTATTACAAATAATTGTAATACAAGCATTTGAAGGTTATTGGTAGATTGTAAATACATATTTTATTATTTGCTTATTTTTCTGGTTAGCACAGGATTAAACGACACAAGCAGCCATGCCTCTACCTGAAGTTATGTTTTGTTCTCAGCAAATTGATATTCCACCAGAACTTCCAGACATCTTAAAGCAATTCACAAAGGCTGCAATTAAGACACAGCCTCATGATGTGCTCCAGTGGTCTGCTGGGTAAGTAATGAACTATTGTAAATCTGTCCACTTTATGCTTGCCAATATTTCAAGTTATTTTGTTTTGTGTATTGTTTTTTCAGACTGTTTTTTGGAAAATAATTCTATGTTCCTTAAGGGCTGCGTGTATCTTAAAACAAAAAAAGATTAACCACTTAGCTCCAGACGGTTTTACTCCCTTCAGAATTTTTTTTATATTCAGCAGTGTTCTACTTTAACTTGAAATTGTTCAGTTATGCAACACTGTACCCAAATTAAATTGATAGATTTTTTTTCACACAAAAGAGAGATTTCTTTTGGTGTTTTTTTTTTTTTTTTTTTTGCACTGTAAACGAAAAAAGACCAACATTTTGAAAAAAAACCCCCAATATTATCTGTTATGAAAAAAGTCATACATTTAAGCTAAAATGTATTCTGCTCTGTCTTTCGTTAAAAAAAAAAAATCTTATCTAATAGTTTTTTGAAATTATCGATGTTTCCCGCTGAAACCATCACCTGTGGAATGTTCAACATCCTAACCGCTCTTACATTAAAGAACCCTCTATGCAGTTTAAGGTTAAACTGCTTTTCTTCTAATTTTAGTGAATGGCCGCATGTCTTATTAAATATGGTTACATAGTAGGCGAGGTTGAAGTTACATAGTAGGCGAGGTTGAAGTTACATAGTAGGCGAGGTTGAGGAATCACTTGTTTTGGGATGCTAAAATGCCAGGACAGTAGAAAACCCCCACAAATGACCCCTTTTTGCAAAGTAGACACTCCAAGGTGTTCGCTGAGAGGCATGTTACGTGCATCGAAGATTTTATTTTTTGCCACAAGTTTTTAGAAAATAGAGGCGTACCATACTTCACATTAAATAGTAAAGAATGTCATGGGATCAGGCAGGGGAAGGTAAAGCAAAACCTGGAACCTCAGCAGCATTCTCCAACACCCATCTACATTTTGGGGACTCTTTAATGACTGGAATGGTACCACTGGATTAGAGCCAATGTGGTGCCCATATTTAACCACTTCCATACCAGACACTTCACACCCCCCCCCCCCCCCCCTCCTGCCCAGGACAATTTTTAGCATTCAGCGCTGTCTCATTTTGAATGACAAATGCGCAGCTAAACTACATTTTTATAATTTTCTTCCCACAAATAGAGCTTTCTTTTGGTGGTATTTGATCACCTCTGCGGTTTTTCATTTTTGTGCTATAAACGAAAAAAGACCAACAATTTAAAAAAAAATCCAGATGGGCACTGATAGACAGGCACTGATAGGCAGCACTGATAGGTGGCACTAGATAGGCAGCACTGATGATGAGCTACTGACAAGCATTACTGAGTGACACTGATTGGCACTTTGATGGGGCACTGACAGGCATTACTGATGGGGCACTGACTGGCACTTTTTTGGGCATTGATTGGCATAGTTGTGGGCACTGATCGTCACTGTTATGGGCACTGACAGGCGTATATTATGGGGACAGGCTGGCAGATGATTGGGCACTGATTGGCAGCTTATAGGCACCTTTTGGTGGGGGCTATGCTGATAATCAATGTGCTGATTATCAGCACACACACCCCCCCCCCTCAACAGGGAGAGCCACCAATTGGCTTTTCCTGTCAGTGTGAACCGAGGAAAGCCGTTTAACGGCACTCACTGATTCACATGATGATCAACTGTGATTGGTCACAGTTGATCGCGTGGTAAGAAGCCTCTGTCAGAGGCTTCATACCACGATCGGAGTTGCAGTGTGTCGGACTGACACACACAGCATCTCCAATCGCCACGCAACGTGCCCCCCGTGGGCACGCACCGGCTTTGTTATCATGGGCACGTCATATGATGTCCGGTCAGGATATCACAGCCACTTTGCCGCCGTCATTCTGCTATATGGCGGGCGGAAAGTGGTTAAAAAGGGATCAAAGTCTTTACCAAGTAACTATAGACCTGTTAGTTTAACTTCTATAGTCGGGAAGATACTGGAGAGTTTAATAAAAGACCACATTGATGAATTTTAAGTAACAGATAGCATGGATTCATGAAAGACAGATGTTGTCAAACAAACCTGATTTATTTTTATGAGGAGGTAAGTAAAACCTTGGACAGAGAGGTGGCTTTGGACGTGATATACTTGGATTTTGCAAAAGCAATTGAAACAGTTCCTCACATACAGCTAATGTTTAAGATAAAGTCTACAGGCTTGGAAAGATCAATTTGCAAATAGATAGAAAACTGGCTAAAAGACCAAATTCAGAGAGTAGGGATTAATGATTCTTATGGCGCATACAGATGATCAGAATTTCCGACAACCAAACCCTGGATTTATTTCCGATGGATGTTGGCTGAAACTTGTCTTGCATACACGCGGTCACACAAATGTCGGAAATTCCGATCGGCAAGAATGCGCTGACGTACAACATGTACAATGGCACTAGAAAAAGGAAGTTCAATAGCCAGTGCGCCACCCTTTGGGCTCCTTCTGTTAATCTCGTGCTAGTAGAAGTTTGGTGAGAGACGATTCTCGCTTTTCAGTTTGTTAAATATTATGGAGATCATTATAAAAAAAAAAAATCAGGAGATCTTGATAAAAAAAGAAAAAAAAGGACATCACTATAACAAAAAAAAAAAATAGAAACAGTATATCCGGCAAAAAATAAAAATAAAGATTATTCAGGAGATCACGAGAAATAATAAAGAAATAAGTTTGTCGGAACTCTGTGTGAACGAAACGCGTCGGGAGGACTCCACTGCCGCCAATTTATATTTAAAGCGCTTGATCAACTACGTAAATGTGAGTTTGATACCTTTTTAATAATTGAATTGTTTTATGGAATTGCGCTATATGGCCTCATCTTTTTATTCCATATGTCCATCCTTGGGAGTTTGGCCTGTTATGTGATTGGAGGAAACCTGTTCTGTATTCATTGGTGTTTGGAAGAAATTTTCCCACTGAGTTTGGTGTTCCAGCACCCGTGGGTTTGATTGCTCTACAGTCATCCTAAAAAAGCGTGATTGACCCATGGAATATACGTTCTCTTGGGTCAGATATATTTGGTAAGCCTGCATCTGCTAAGGTGGTGGTATTGGCACATGGGTGTTCGTATATCATAATCCTAAAGGATCAGAGGGTACATTGCCTTTCTCTCTACTGCACCTGTGGGACTTGAATTGTTTTCTTTAAAACAAGGACTCTATTGAGTTTTTGCGTGAATGATTTATTTTTTTCTCTCTTTTCAGCATATTTTTTGCATATACGTGTGAATACACGTTTGCACTGAAGTTGTGTAATATTTATCTATGTCAATTAGGATAATATATGTTATTGGTATCACACGTGTCTACACATGGTTGTGACAAACTTGGTGTCTGTATAGTACCTGGCTGCCAGTGCCACTAATGATGAATTAGCTAGGCCATAGAAAACCGTAAAATGCCAGGTAGATGGCCGCTTGGATGACTAAACTAGGGAACGTGCGAGGATATTTTACATGACCCTAAAGATAGAAGTTTTGATGGCCAAGCGTTTGCCGTTGGCTGAGGGCTGATGCTTCTGGATGCCAGGGAGAGGGGATCTTACTGTATGGGCCGTAACAGTGATGGTCCTGTAAGGATAGAAATGTTGGACGCTGGCTAGGTATAGCCTGATAGTGTTACGAGAAGAAGCCAGCTGTGTGTGGCAACTCGATATCTGTTGCAGGACAGAAGCTGAACTCAACTTTCCTAAGCCCTTGTACACACGGTCGGAGATTCTGACAACCAAATCCGTCAGACAAAGTTGTCGGAAAATCCGACGTGATTACGTTATTTCATTACGACAGGACTACGTTCACGCTAGTAGCCAATAGCTTTGGTGTAGGCATTTGATCTGAGCATTCGTGGCACTTTGTCCGATCGGAATTCTCTAGACATGATCGGAGTATGTCCGATCGGAGCATTTTGTCGGAAAATTTTACCGGCAAGTTGGAAAAGTTGGTCCGTTGGATACTCCAACGGAAACAGTCCGATGCAGACCACACACAGTCAGAATATCCAACCGTGTGTACAAGGGCTAAGGGAGAAATGACAGACAGGAAACGGCGAGTGGCTCGTATGAAAATGCCACTGGAGCCAAGTGGCAAATTAAGTACCGCTGAAAATGATGTGTGGCTCTTTGTGTGCCACTGAGAATGCGCTTGCAACGATTGCAACGATTGCAAGAAGTTATGCTAAGTTGCGTGCCTTGCCACGAATGCAAGTGTTGTGCTTAAATGTGTGCTTGCAACGATTGCAAGGGAGTTTATGTCACTGGAGATGTGTTCGTAGTGGCTGTGAGCAGTTCGTATTACTGCATGTGCTTGCGAAGACTGAAGAAATTATGCTAGGATGCGTGCTTGCAACAATTGCAAGAAGTTATGCTAGGATGCATAGTTAGCTAGGTCAAAAAGACAAAAGTCTATCCAGTCCAGCCCCAATAAAATCAACAAATACACAAAATATCGTACAATCCAACAAACCCAATTCCACAACCACAGCTGATCCAGAGGAAGTAAAAAAAAAAAACCCCAGCAGAGCATGCTCCAATTTGCTACAGCAGGGGAAAAAATTCCTTCCTGATCCCCCAAGAGGCAATCGGATTTTTCCCTGGATCAACTTACCTATAATATTAGTACCCCGTTATATTATGTACATTTAGGAATGTATCCAGGCCTTACTCAAAGCAATGTACTGAGCTAACCAGAACTGCGTGTCAGCAATGATTGCAATAAGTTTGTGCCTGGGGTTTTGCTTGCTATAATTGCAAGAAGCTTATGCTTGGATGTGTGCTTGCAATTATTGCAAGAAGTTTATGCTTGGATGTGTGCTTGCAACAAATGCAGGGAGTTAAGCTTGGGTGCGTGCTTGCAACGATTGCAAGAAGTTTGTGATTGGATGCGTGCCTGCAACGATTGCAAGAAGTTGTACTTGGATGTGTCTGAAATGAATCCGATATGAATCACATGTAAGTATGAAATTAATCCTATATGAATTGGTTGTATGAAATAAACCTGATATGAAGAAATTGTAGAGTGTATGGAACTAATCTGATATAAATCGGTTGAACTATACCAGTAAGGCTGAAATGATGGGTGCGGATCAATGCGTTGTTGGTTTGAGTGGATTTGACGCGATAAGTGTGTGAAATGAAATAAGTGAAATGTTTTGCCGTGATATAGGCAAGAATTGGTACGCTGCAACTGCGACAAACAACGAGTTAGACTGTGGAGCACAAAATGAAATGAAGCCAAGACAACTGGGGCATGCCGGGACGAATCGGTGCATCATGGATGCTACTGGATTGGTGAACTTTCAGAAAGTGCATAACACCTGCAGGATATAATAGAAGTCTATGGCAAAGTGTAGCCAACCCACAGGAAAGACACAGGTGCATTGCACTGCATTAGTGTGAAAGGCCCCTTTCACACAATCGGTCCAACTCAATCGGACCCTCCATTCACCTCTATGAAACGGCAGATGTAAACATATTTGTGTCCTTTTACACCTGCCTACCTCCAATCTGATTTGCAAAAAAAAAAAAAACAGAAGGGGGTCAAATCCCCTTCCGCCAGGGTGGATCGGAGGACCCGTAGAGTGGGCTGTGTCCGCTCTGCATGTACCTGTCATCCACCTGCTCTGCTAGTTGTAGCTCGCGACCAGTTACCAAGTTGCTTAAGTGGCCCTCGCTCTTCAAAAGGTTGGGCACCCCTTCTCTAGAGCATCAGTATCAGCAGTGGTGCTACGGTGCCTGATTTAGCTGAAATGCTAGTCTGCAGACCAGGCATCTAAAAAAGCACTGTCAGATTTGCCCTTCCAAGGTGAGAGGCTATTTGGAGCTTCACTGGATGACATTATTAAAAATGTTACCAGTGGGAAGAGCACGTTGCTAGCACAGTTCAGGAAAGGTAAGGAGCCACGTCGTAGGCAAGGGCCCTCTTTTTTTTCTCAGAAACTGCTTTTTCGCCCGCCCGGGTCAGCAGGTAAGCGTTCCCAGTCCAACAAGGCGCCTGCCTGAAGGACAGAAGTGTCCCTGGTTCCGCAAGTCAAACAAGTCTGCGAGCAAAAATGTTACCGCATGAAGGTTTGCCCCTGCCCAACTCTAGGGTGGGGGGTCGTCTTCGGGAGTTTGCAGCTCGGTGGACCTCTCTACTGTCCGACCAATGGGTCTGAGAACTGGTTTCATTGGGATACAAGATAGAGTTTCTTTCTTGTCCACCAAACAGATTCTTTCCCTCCAACCTACCTCTACATCCAGCTCGTCGGGAAGCCCTGTTCTGGGCAACTGCGCGGGCTAATAGTACCTGTACCGACGCTGGAAAGGTTTTGGGGATTCTACTCCAATCTGTTTGTAGTCCCCAAAAAGGAAGAGGTATGTCCAATCCTAGACTTGAAGGTCCTCATCATCTTTGTGAAAGTGCAAAGGTTCAGGATGGAATCAGTTCGCTCCGTGGTCTCTGCACTCCATCAGGGGGACTTCCTGGCATCCCTGGATATCCAGGACGAGTACTTACATGTACCCATATGCTTCAGGCATCAGAGGTTTCTGCAATTTGCAGTTGGGGAAGAGCACTACGAGTTTGTGGCTCTCCCTTTTGGCCTGGGGTCAGCACCCCGAGTCTTTACCAAAGTGTTAGTTCCATTTCTGGAGCTAACAGCTCATGAGATCGCAATCGGGGGTTACCTAGATGGCCTCCTTCTGAGGGCAGCTTTCGCCTCAGAATTAAGGGAGGATGTGCTGAACCTAAAGAAGTCGGTGTTAGTGCCGACTCAAGGCCTGGAGTACCTGGGCTTACTGATTGACTCCTCAGAAGCGAGAGTTTTTCTCCCTTCAGATAAGCTGCAGACTCTTCAAGCTGCAGTGAGGTTATTGGTGAACCGCAGGTAGTCGTGGCTGAGCTTCTGCATGCGAGTTCTGGGCCTCATGGTAGCCACATTCGAAGCGCTACCATATGCTCAATTTCACACTCAAGTTCTGCAAAAGGAGATTTTGTCAAAATGGAACAAATCTCCATTATCCCTGGATTATCAAATTCGGGTGAGCCAGTTAGTCAAGGATTCCCTTCTCTGGTGGCTGAGGTCTCCGGCCCTTCGGTCTGGGAGATTGTTCCTTCCTCTCCATTGGACGGTGATCACAATGGATGCCAGCTTGACCATCTATTGTCAGCCCAGGGCCTCTGGTTGTGGGAAGAATCCCAACTGCCAATCAATGTGCTCGCACTTTGGGTGATCAGACGATGCCTCCCCACATGGTCCAGGAGGCTACGGGGCATTCCGTCAGGATCCAGTCGGACATCGCCACGGTGGTGGCATATGTCAACCATCAAGGAGGAACGAGAAGCTTGGCCCCAGCACGGGAGGTCGCTCACATTCTCCAGTGGGCAGAGCTGCACGTGCTGGCCCTGTTGGCCATATACATTCCAGGCGTAGCAAAACTGGCAGGCGGACTACCTAAGTCATCAGATGCTGGACCCAGGGGAATGGTCGTTGCATCTGGATGTATTCCGGCTCCTTTGCCTACGGTGGAGCACACCAGATGTGGACCTCCTGTCCTCTTGGCTCAATCAGAAGGTGCAGAGGTTTGTGTCCAGGACAAGAGACCCCTGGGTGGACGTGTCAGACGCGTTGGTGGCTCTATGGGGGCATCAAACTTCTACCACGTCTACTGCGCAGAGTGAAGGCCAAGCGAATTCAGGTGATTGACCTAGGCATCCTTGGTAGGCCGACCTAGTACAACTGGTGGTGGATGTTCCTTGGCGGCTGCCGATGCGAGAGGACCTTCTATCACAAGGTCTGATACTTCATCCTGCTTTACCGTTGCTGGCTGTTGAAAACCATGTACTAAGGGACTGAGGTCTGTGAGACTCAGTAATTTCCACTATGCTGAGGGCACAGAAGTCGTCTTCTCGAAAGATTTACCATTGTACATGGAAGGCTTACATCTCCATGTGTGGGGAGGTGGGGTGGCGTCCGAGCACACACAGTTTCCAGGATCCTGCTGTTTTTGCAGTGAGGAGTGGATCAGAAACTTGCCTTAAGCACCATCAAGGGGCAGATATCAGCCTTGGCTGTCTATTTCCAACGTCCCTTGGCGACTCACTCATTGGTGGGTACTTTTGTGCAAGGGGTTCGGCACGTAGTCCCTCCAGTTCGACCACCACTACCTCCGTGGGATCAGAATCTGGTGCTATCAGCACTCCAGAAACCACTATTTGAAAACATTAGGGAGATTCCCTTGTTAACTCTTTCTCAGAAAGTAGTCTTTGTAGTGGCTATTACATCTACCAGGAGGGTTTCTGAGTTGGCAGCCTTGTCATGCAAGTCTCCCTAACTAGTCATCCACAAGGATAAGGCAGTGCTACGTCCGCAGCCCTCTTTCCTTCCAAAGGTGGTTTCGGCATTCCATCTAAATGAGGACATCGTATTACCATCCCTATGTCCTAAGCCGACACACCCGAAAGAGGTTGCCTTACATTCCCTGGTCTTTGGGCGTGGTCCGGGCTCTACAGGTGTATCTGTCTGCTACGGCTCCCTTCCGGAAGTCAGACTCTCTGTTTGTCTCGGTGGTTGGTCTGAAAAAAGGTCTGGCGGTCTTGTCTTTCACCATTTCTCGGTGGATCAGACAGATCGTGGTTCAGGCCTATGCCTTAAAGGGGAGGGTGCCCCCTTTTCCTGCCATGGCTCATTCCACCAGGGTAATTGGAACCTCCTGGGCTTTCCGACATCAAGTGTCTGTCTCCCAGGTGTGTAAGGCAGCGACTTCACTAAATTCTACAAAGTTGACGTAAGCGCATCTTCGGATGCTTGCGTTGGTCGCAAGGTTTTACAGGCGGCTGTGTAAGGTTGCAATTTAGACTTTCTTTAAGTTACAAGTTGTAAACGCATCTTTTGATGCATAAGTTGGTCACTGGTTTTGATAGCGGCCGTTTAAGATGGCAACTCCTCTGTTGAGGTGTTCCTTTTGTTGTGGGTAAAGTTATGTTTTGCTGTTTCCACCCTTTGTTTTTTTTACACTGCTTGGAGACGTCCCTAAGGTCAAGGATTAACCACTTGACCACTGGGCACTTAAACACCATTAATAACCAGACCAATTTTCAGCTTTCGGTGCTCTCATATTTTGAATGACAATTACTCAGTCATGCAACACTGGACTTATATGAAATTTTTGTCCTTTTTTTCACACAAATAGAGCTTTCTTTTGGTGGTATTTAATCACCGCTCGGTTTTTTATTTTTTGTGCTATGAAAGAAAAAATACTGAAAATTCTGTAAAAAAAATGAATTTTTCTTTGTTTCTGTTATAAAATTTAGCAGATTAGTAATTTTTTCTTCATAAATTTTGGCCAAAATTTATACTACTACATATCTTTGGTAAAAATAAGTACAAATTGGTGGATATTATTTGATCTCTGTGAAAGTTATAAAGTCCACAAGCTATGGTGCCAATATCTGAAAATTGATCACACCTGAAGTACTGACGGCCTATTTCAATTCTTGAGACCCTAACATGCCAGAAAAGTAGAAATACCCCCCAAATGACCCCTTTTTGGAAAGAAGACATTCCAAGGTATTTAGTAAGAGGCATGATGAGTTTTTTGAAGTTGTAATTTTTTCCCACAATTCTTTGCAAAATCAAAAATTTTTTTACTTTTTTTTTTTTCCACAAAATTGTCATATTATCAGTTTATTTCTCACACACAGCATATGCATACCACAAATTACACCCCAAAACACATTCTGCTAGTACTCCCGAGTACGACGATACCACATGTGTGAGACTTTTACACAGTGTGGCCACATACAGAGGCCTAACATGCAGGGAGCGCCATCAGGCGTTCTGCAGCACCCAGGACAATTCTGACATTTCTCTCCTACATGTAAAAATCATCATTTATTTGCTAGAAAATGACATAGAATCCCAAAACATTATATATGTTTTTTTAGCAAACACCCTGGAGAATACAATGGTGGTCGTTGCAACTTTTTATCTCGCACGGTATTTGCGCAGCAATTTTTCGAATGCCTTTTTTTGGAAAAAAAACAGTTTTGTGCTTAAAAAAAAAAAAAAAACACAGTAAAGTTAGCCCAATTTTTGCATAATGTGAAAGATGAAGTTACGCTGAGTAAATAGATACCTAACATGTCACTCTTCAAAACTGCACACGCTCGTGGAATGGCGCCAACGTCGCTACTTAAAAATCCCCATAGGCGACGCTTTACATTTTTTTTACTGGTTATATGTTTTGAGTTACAGAGGAGGTCTAGGGCTAGAATTATTGCTCTTGCTCTAACGTTCGCAGCGATACCTCACATGTGTGGTTTGAACACCGTTTTCATATGTGGGCGGGACTTACGTATGCGTTCGCTTCTGCATGCGAGCACATGGGGACAGGGGCGCTTTATTTATTTTAGTTTGACATTTTTTTCCCCAAAAATAAATTTTTTGATCACTTTTATTCCTATTACAAGGAATGTAAACATCCCTTGTAATAGGAATATGGCATGACAGGTCCTCTTTACAGTGAGATATGGGGTCAATAAGACCCCACATCTCACCTCTAGGCTGGAAAGCCTGAAATAAAAAATTTAAAAAGATTCTGGCTTTGATCGCATTGGCGAGTCGGTAGAAGCACCGGAGGGCGGCGGGAGGGGGGGATGTCTATGGCTGGGTATTGCAGGGTATCACCGACTATGGCTGGGTATTGCAGGGTATCTCCGAGTATGGCAATTTATGGCAGGGTTTTGCAGAGTATTGGCGGGTACTGCAGAGTATTGGAGGGTAGTGCAGAGTATTAGCTGGTATTGCAGAGTATTTGCGGGCGTTGCAGAGTATTTGCGGGCGTTGCTGAGTATTTGCGGGCGTTGCAGAGTATTGGCGGGCGTTGCAGAGTATTGGCGGGTGTTGCAGAGTATTTGCGGGTATTGCAGAGTATTGCAGAGTATTTGCTGGTACTGCAGAGTATTGGGGAGTATTGCAGAGTATTGGGGGGTATTGCAGAGTATTTGCTGGTACTGCAGGGTATTGCAGAGTAATGGCAGGGAATTGAGGGGTTAAATTTCGGTGAGCAGCGATGTGGGCACTGCAGATGCAGCCCACAGCACTGCTGACACCGATCTCTTCCCCCTCCGCTGTACCGATAACATGACGCCAGTTTGTTTACAAGTGATCGCTCCGTCATTTGACGGAGCGATCACCTGGTAAACGGCCACGATGAGCGGCCGTTTACCGTGATCCGTGATGCGCCGGGTCCTGTGGTCATGGATGCTCTCAAGTGCGCGCCCCAGGGGGCGCGCAAGAGCGGAATTCTGGGAGAACGTCATATGACGGCCTCCCAGAGTTAAACAACCGCCCTGTAGCCGTCATTCGGCTATGGGCCGGTTGTTAAGTGGTTAAAGGAGCTGTGTACGTCAATGAACGAAAGAGAAAATGGGATTTTTGTACTCGCCGTAAAATCCTTTTCTATGAAGTTCATTGACAGACACAGCACCCACCCCTCCTGTTTATGTTTGTACTGCTTTTTGACTAACTGAGCTGCAGGAAGCAGGGTGAGGGGTTATAGCCAGAGGGACCATCCCCTGGGTGGTGCTGTGCAGTCTTGCTGTTTTTACATGTTCTGCTTAGTCCACTCCTAAAGGTGGCATGATAACCCTAAAGTCAAGAATTAAAGGAGCTGTGTGCGTCAATGAACTTCAGAGAAAAGGATTTTATGGTGAGTAAAAAAATCCAATTTTGTCCTCAGTTTAGGCCGATATGTATTCTTCTACATATTTTTGGCAAAATAGTTTTATGGCATTTTTTTTTTTTTTTTTATTTTTTACTAGTAATGCCGGCGATCTGGGATCTTTATTGTGAATGCAACATTATGGCAGTATGGCAGACACATCGGACACTTTTGACACTATTTTGGGACCACTGTCATTTATACAGCATCTTAAAGGGGATGTAACTCCATTTCCCCGTCGTGCCATTGTGCCGACGTATAACGTCGTGCACTGGTCGTTATGTGGTTAAAGTGGTTGTAAAGGCAGAGGTTTTTTTTATCTTTATGCATTCTATCAGTGAGGCGTATGTAGTGATAGGGCAGTCAGTGAGCAGTATGCAGTGGTAGGGCAGTCAGGGAACAGTATGTAATGGCAGGCTAGGGCAGTATGTAGTTGCAGAGAAGTCAGTGAGCAGTATGTAATGACAGAGGGGTCAGTGAGCAGTATGTAGTGGAAGGCCAGTCAGAGAGCAGTATGTAGTGGAAGGCCAGTCAGAGAGCAGTATGTAGTGGTAAGGCAGTGAGCACTATGTCACTCTAAACCGCCTACATAATTTTGAAAAATAAGCCCTTTTACCCTTACATATACCCAGTGAAGTGACTAACCTTAGGTGAAACACAGAGATGAAACAAATCCTCCTACATATATTGTACCTGTTTATCTGCGGTCTTCTCTTTTCTACATCCCTTCAAAGTCCCTAATTTATAAAGTTTGAGCTGTCAGAAAACAGGAAGCAGATAGCTTAAATTACACACTGCAGAGCTCAATAAGGAGAGCTCTGAAGGCTGATTGGAGGGAAGGGATCCACAAAGCACACAGGAACAGAGCTGAGGCTGTCAATCACAAGCTGTTTGCTTTAGATTCCTCGTCCTTGCCCCTATTTTTTTCTTGCTGTCAGGAAAACTTGTCTAAAGTGACTCATGCAGATAGCAGAGGAACGGGGCAGCAGACAGAAATTACATATAGTGCTCTGGATAGAGGGATATGCTTTGTTTGTATTTCATGTCTGAGGTTTACAACCACTTTAAAGTGGAGCTCCATTAATTTTTGTGTTTAATAAAAGTCAGCAGCTACAAAAAGTGTAGCTGCTGACTTTGAATAAATAGACACTCGCCTGTCCCAGGATCCAGCCTTGTGCTCACCTGTGCTGTCCCTTACCTCTGTCTTCTCTCCTCAGTTCCGGCATCTCAACTGTGGGCATCCAGCTGTGACAGTTTGTGGCTTCACTGCCAGGTGCCCACTGCGCATGTGCAAAATGTGCTGCACCTTGTAGATGTTCCTGCAGCCTTCTGTCCCGGACAACAGCAGGGAGGGGGGAGTGGAGAACTTCTGGTTGGATTACCTAGGCAATCTGAGCAGAAGTGGCAGCAGGTACTCTCTTCCCCCCTCACCCCAGAAAATTGGCATTTGGGGAAGAGGAGGGGGAGGATTTCTTAAAGCGTAACTTCCTCTTTTTCCACTTTAAGCAACACTTAAGGATCCCTGCCTACTTATGGAATATAAGGGATCAAGAAATATATCTACTGTTAAGTGAACTTCATATTATAAGGAATCATTCATAAGGATTTATTATACCCTACTATGAGGCTTTGGTTAAGTTGTTGTTTTTGTGTATTTAATTCCCTCTGGACTCCACTGAAACATGTCTTTTTGTTAATGCGGAACTATACTCACATTCAATCCAGCGATGCAGCGTCCCAGAGGTCTCCGCCAGCTGCTGAAATCTTCACCCCACCCCACACACACCGCCCACACCCACTGTGATTGTACACAGTGGGAGCCTGTCAGCAAGTCTTGGCCAGTGATTCATGGCCAGGACCTGCTAATCGGCTTTGTCTGATCACAGCCCAGAGCCCTGTGTTGACAATCAACACAGAGTTCTGTACAGAGGGAACGATCTCTCTGTTTCTTATCCCTACAAAGCAGCTTATGTGGTGCTACGCAGAGGTTCAGTGCCTTCTAGTTTCTGGGCATTCCTGCCAAGGAACATGCTGAAGATTGCCCAGCAACCAGAATATGCTATTTATTTTTTTTAAAGCTATTTTTTCCCCATTACTTTAACATACCTTTTGTTTGGGGACCCTTGCCTGTTATCCTCTACAAATTGGAAGTATATTAGCAATTAAAAAAGTAAGGCCGCGTACACACGCGGGGACTGTTCGCTCAACTTTGTCCGCTGAACAGTGTTTCGGCGGACAGTCCGCTCGTGTGTGGGCTTTCAGCGGACAGTTTCAGCGGACAGTCTGCTGAACAAAGTTTTTCGGAAATTCCGAAAAACTGTCCGCTGAAACTTTGTTTCAGCGAACAGTCCCCTCGTGTGTAGGCTTGTTCGTCAAACTAAGTTCCGCGCATGCTCAGAAAGGATTTACACGCCGAAGTTTGCATTGCAGTGTATAGGACGTCGTTTTCTAGTCCCGTCGTACGTGCCGTTCACGTCATCGCGCACGGTTTCAGCGGACTGTTCGTTCGTCGTGTGTGGGCAAGTCCGTCCATGCTAATTTTGAGCGGACTGTCCGCTGAAACTGTTTGACGGACAAAGTTGAGCGAACAGTCCCCGCGTGTGTACGCGGCCTTAGACATTTTAAATGAAGGCATGATATTGCTATGTTTCCAAGGCACATGCATCACCACTAAATAAAACTTTTTCTGACATTTTGAAGGTATTTTGGTAGTTTATCAAGGGGTGAGTCTCTGCCAGTAAAGGAACGAGTTGAAATGCCAGTAGCAAATACAAAGACTACTACCGGATTAACTCCAGGACTTCTGAAAGTGTTGCATAAACAAGTAAGTAAATATTTTTTGTGATGGTCAGATGTAAAGAAGATTATTATTATGGACAAAATTGCATAGTTTATAATTTGCCAAATTATCAGCTTGTGTCAGTTAATTTACTAACTGTAGGTATGTTTTTTTTTTAAGGACACTATGGAGTAGATTTACTAAAACTGGAGAGTGCAGAATCTGGTGCAGCTCTGCATAAAAACCAATCAGCTTCCAATGTTTTTTTTCCAAAGTGAACAAGCTGAAGTTAAAAGCTGATTGGCTACCTTGCACAGCTGCACCAGATTTTGTGTATGTTTATTTGGTACACAATTGTATTAAAAAAATACGCTGCTTTGTTTTTATTACATGCTAAAAAATTCGGATTTATAATTTATTTATTACTATTTTCAATAATGCAACCGTATAACTGCTGCCAAATCCACCATTACTCTTTGGCTGCCGCTGACATAAGCCTTATGTTGTCTGCATTTCCTTGACAAAATAGGAGCTTGGGCGGCTACATGTCAGATGAGGTTCAGTATTGAGAAATGTAAAGTTATACACTTACAGGGGCTTCTCTAGGGAATCGGTGGAAAAAGATAGCAATAGCATGCAATGCTAAACCGCAGCTAACAAATATCGCAAAATATTATCATGCATTAAAAGAGCATTAAAAGAGCATACATCCAAGATATAAATCAATAATTCTACCCCTCATCTTGAATATGCAGTTCAGTTTTGGTCATCAGTCCTTAGGAAAGACATTGCTGAATTAAAAAGAGTTCAGCAAAGGACAATAAAGTTAATAAGGGGGATGGAGGACCTCAGACCTGAGGATCAATTACATAGATTGCAGTTATTCACTCTGAAGAAGAGATGCGTAAAGGGTAGCTCCACATTTGTGGGGGAAAAATAGCTTTTAAAAAAAATAATATAGCACAGGGCTCAAAATTTCAAGTCCTGAGCTACTAGCCAGGTCTCAAGGGTTACTTGCCACCACTTTATCAAATTTTTCCCACATCCTCTCGCCCTGTATGTTGTTTTATAATAAGGCAACATGAAGTTGACCATCCTTTTCCAGAAACTAATATCCGGGGCTTGTTTGTTTTTCCATTTGAGTAGTATGGCTTTTTTTGCCATAGAACAGATGGATGGTGAGTAGTGTTCTTAGTGCCCTAGTAGGAACCACCTCCTCCACCAATTCCAATAAGCACACCCGTACCGTCAATGGAACGGGCACCGATATCGGATCTGAGATGCACGCTGTGACTTCTTTCCAAAAACCTTGAATGTGTGGGCATTGCCAGAAAATATGGTCAGTTTCCACTGGAGAGAAGGAACATCTCTAGCACTCCGCCACTTTGATTCCCTATATTTTAGCAAGCCTGGCCGGTGTGTAGTAGCTTCTATGTAAGAATTTAAATTGTATCAGTCGGTCCCTTGCTGACACTAAGTGTTTGAAAGGCTAGGTCAAGAGGTCGTTCCAGTGTTCGCTCTGTATATCAGGGACTTCCATTTCCCATTTTTTTTCTACATTTAGACACTGCCTGCCGTGTTTTATAAAAATAAACGTTAACAACAACTTTATCCGTTCCCAACAATGCAGCCTGCTCCCATCCACCAAAGCAGTCTGCCCACATCCACCAATGCAGCCTGCCCGTGCCTAACAATGCAGCTTGTGCCTAACAATGAAGCCTGTGCTACCAATGCAGCCTGTGTCCGCCAATGCAGCCTGTGCCCCCAATGCAACCTGTGCCCTCAATGCAACCTGTGCCCTCAATGCAGCTTGTGCCACCAATGCAGCCTGTGCCACCAATGCAGCCTGTATCGACCAATGCAGCTTGTGCCACCAATCCAGCCTGTGCCACCAATGCAGCCTGTATCGACCAATGCAGCCTGTGCCACCAATGCAGTCTGTATCCACCAATGCAGCCTGTGCCACCAATGCAGCCTGTGCCACCAATGCAGCCTGTGTCCACCAATGCAGCCTGTGTCCACCAATGCAGCCTGTGTCCACCAATGCAGCCTGTGTCCACCAATGCAGCCTGTGTCCACCAATTCAGCCTGTGCCACCAATGCAGCCTGTGCCAGCAATGCAGCCAGTGTCCACCAATGCAGCCAGTGTCCACCAATGCAGCCAGTGTCCACCAATGCAGCCAGTGTCCATCAATGCAGCCTGTGCCACAAATACAGCCTGTGTCCACCAATGCAGCCTGTGTCCACCAATGCAGCCTGTATCTACCAATGCAGCCAGTGCCACCAATACAGCCTGTATCCACCAATGCAGCCTACCTATGCAGGGGAAGAGAGAGGAGAGTTGCCACCCAGATGATCAGAACACGGAGAACATAACAGCTTTCATTTCAATAGCTGTGTATTCCCCACCGCACATCGTCACATACATCCCCTCTTCTTTGTCTGGGCACATTGATTGACAGATCACCTGTCCAATGCAGCCTGTGTCCGCCAATGCAGCCTGTGCCCCCAATGCAACCTGTGCCCGCCAATGCAGCCTCTGCCCACCAATGCATCCCGTGCCACCAATGCAGCCTGTATCGACCAATGCAGCCTGTGCCACCAATGCAGCCTGTATTGACCAATGCAGCTTGTGCCATCAATCCAGCCTGTGCCACCTATGCAGCCTGTATCGACCAATCCAGCCTGTGCCACCAATGCAGCCTGTATCCACCAATGCAGCCTGTGCCACCAATGCAGCCTGTATCCACCAATGCAGCCTGTGCCACTAATGCAGCCTGTGTCCACCAATGCAGCCTGTGTCCATCAATGCAGCCTGTGTCCACCAATGCAGTCTGTGCCCACCAATGCATCCCGTGCCATCAATGCAGCTTGTGCCACCAATGCAGCCTGTGCCACCAATGCAGCCTGTATTGACCAATGCAGCTTGTGTCACCAATCCAGCCTGTGCCACCAATGCAGCCTGTATCGACCAATGCAGCCTGTGCCACCAATGCAGCCTGTATCCACCAATGCAGCCTGTGCCACCAATGCAGCCTGTGCCACTAATGCAGCCTGTATCCACCAATGCAGCCTGTGTCCATCAATGCAGCCTATGTCCACCAATGCAGCCTGTACCACCAATGCAGCCAGTATCCACCAATGCAGCCTGTGCCACCAATACAGCCTGTGTCCACCAATGAAGCCTGTGCTACCATTGCAGCCTGTGTCCGCCAATGCAGCCTGTGCCCCCAATGCAACCTGTGCCCACCAATGCAGCCTGTGCCCACCAATGCATCCTGTGCCATCAATGCAGCTTGTGCTACCAATGCAGCCTGTGCCATCAATGCAGCCTGTGCCATCAATGCAGCTTGTGCCACCAATGCAGCCTGTGCCACCAATGCAGCCTGTATTGACCAATGCAGCCTGTGCCACAAATCCAGCTTGTGCCACCAATGCAGCCTGTATCGACCAATGCAGCCTGTGCCACGAATTCAGCCTGTATCCACCAATGCAGCCTGTGCCACCAATGCAGCCTGTATCCACCAATGTAGCCTGTGCCACCAATGCAGCCTGTATTCACCAATGCAGCCTGTGCCAACAAAGCAGCCTGTGCCACCAATGCAGCCTGTGCCACCAATGCAGCCAGTATCCACCAATGCAGCCAGTATCCATCAATGCAGCCTGTGTCCACCAATGCAGCCTGTGTCCACCAATGCAGCCTGTATCTACCAATGCAGCCAGTGCCACCAATACAGCCTGTATCCACCAATGCAGCCTACCTATGCAGGGGAAGAGAGAGGAGAGTTGCCACCCAGATGATCAGAACACGGAGAACATAACAGCTTTCATTTCAATAGCTGTGTATTCCCCACCGCACATCGTCACATACAGCCCCTCTTCTTTGTCTGGGCACATTGATTGACAGATCACCTGTCCAATACTGGGATGGGTGATCTGTCTATCAAAGTTCCCCAGACGAGGGGGGGGGGGCTGTATGTGACAGCGCGTGGCGGGGAATACACAGTTATTGAAATAAAAGCTGGCATGTTCCCCACGCTCTGATCATCTGGGCGGCGACTCTCCTCTCTCTTCCCCTCCAATCACTGGGAGAACAACTTCCGGGCTGCCGGCGGTGATTGTCCCCCCCCCCCACTCCCAGGCAGCCCTTCCTCGCCATCCTTCAAAATCCACTTGCAAAATGCGAGCAGGCGAGTGGAATTTTTGAGGGCTGCATATACAGTAGCTCACAAAAGTGAGTACACCCCTTATATTTTTGTAAACATTTTATTATATCTTTTCATGTGACAACACTGACACTTTGCTACAATGTAAAGTAGCGAGTGTACATGTATCTATTGTATAACAGTGTAAATTTGCTGTCTCCTCAAAATAACTCAAAATAACTCAATACACAGCCATTAATATCTAAACTGCTGGCAACAAAAGTGAGTACACCCCTAAGTGAAAATGTCTAAATTGGGCCCAAAGTGTCAATATTTTGTGTGGCCACCATTATTTTCCAACACTGCCTTAACCCTTTTGGGCATGGAGTTCACCAGAGCTTCACTGGTTGCCACTAAGGATGGGCTTAGGCGAGATTGCAACCCCACGTGCCCGAGCCAGCCAGGCAGCTGACTGTGTGCATCGCTAATCACAGGCAGTGAGACATTTCCCGATCTGTGCAGCTGCGGATCGGGAAATATCTCACTGCCTGTGATTAGCACTGTGCAGTGTCAGCTTCCTAGCGGACTTGGGCACATGGGGTTTGCGAATATGCCTGAGCCCATCCACTGGGGTCCTCTTCCACTCCTTAATGATGACATCACAGAGCTGGTGGATGTTTAGAGACCTTGCGCTCCTCCACCTTCTGTTTGAGGATGCCCCACAGATGCTCAATATTGTCTGGAGACATGCTTGGCCAATCCATCAACTTTACCCTTAGCTTCTCTAGCAAGGCAGTGGTCATCTTGAAGGTGTGTGTTGGGGTCATTATTATGTTGGAATACTGCCCTGCAGCCCTGTCTCCAAAGGGAGGGGATCGTGCTCTGCTTCGCTATGTCACAGTACATGTTGGCATTTATGGCTCTCTCAATAAACTGTAGCTCCCCAGTGCTGGTAGCACTCATTCAGCCCCAGACCATGATACTCCCACCGCCATGATTGACTGTAGGCAAGACACACTTGTCTTTGTACTCCTCACACATGCTTGACACTGTGTCACATACTGGAGGCTGAGGTGACAAGAGGGCTCCCCTTGCGACTGAGTGCAGAGTACATCTGGAGTTGGAGACAGAGGGTGCTATGCCCAGAGATGCAGGGGTTGCCTGCCGGTGAAGCTGTCTGATGGTTCCAGATGCGGGACACCCAGGAGCAGAGAATGTGGTCACAGCCAATGATTCTCTGGGGGTACTGGCGGATCTTATCTTGACAGATGGATAAGCAGAGACAACGTCAGAAGCCAGGCCGGGGGTCAAACACAGGAAGGCAGTCAGAAGCAGAGGCAGGAAGTGTAGTTGAGATCAAGCCGGGGTCAAACACAGGAAGTCAATCTGGAACAAGCAAGAGCAGGTCCATGAAACAAGCCGAGTTCAGAGCCAGGAGAGAAGCCAGAGCAGGTCAGGGTAAGCCGAGTCGGTAACAGGTAATCAAACAAGAGCAAGCAACACAGGAAAACAAGATACAGAGCTGACGAAAATCCAGTGATTTGTGAGAGTCACTGGAGTCCTTTTATAGGCGGTAATTAGGATGTTTTGCGTGCATACGTGCATCGTTGCCAGCATACGTTCGTTGTTACGGGCCAGTCAATAATGCACATGCGTGGACTGACGCGGCCATGTTGGATATTGGCATATCTGCCATCTCTTCTCCAGATTCTTCCCTGACAGACACTATCTGAACAAAATAAGTTTATCTTGGTCTCAGGAGACCACAGGATATGGTTCCAGTAATCCATGTCCCAAGTCTGCTTGTCTTCAGCAAACTGTTGCATGCTTTTTTGCTTATCATCTTTAGAAGTGGCTTCCTTCTGGGATGACAGCCAAGCAGACCAATTTGATGCAGGGTGCAGCGTATGGTCTGAGCACTGACAGGCTGACCCCCACACCTTCAACCTCTGCAGCAATTCTGGCAGCACTGGTACGTCTTTTTCCCAAAAACGAGGCCTGTTCTGAGTGGAACCTGTCCTGTTAAACTGCTGTATGGTCTTGGCCACCGTGCTGCAGCTCAGTTTCAGGGTCTTGGCAATCTTCTTATATCCTAGGCCATCTTTATGTAGAGCAACAATTCTTTTTTTCAGATCTTCAGAGAGTTCTTTACCATGAAGTGCCATGTTGAACTTCCAGTGACCCGTATGAGAGAGTGAGAGTGATAACACCAAATTTAACATACCTGCTCCCCATTCACACCTGAAACCTTGTAACACTAACGAGACATATGACACTGGGGAGGAAAAATGGCTAATTGGGCCTAATTTGGACATTTTCACTTAGGGGTGTACTCACTTTTGTTGCCAGCAGTTTAGACATTAATGGCTGTGTGTGGAGTTATTTTGAGAGGACAGCAAATTGACAGTGTTAGCAAAGTGTCATTTCTTCAAAACAAAAATTTGAGGGGTGTACTCACTTTTGCCAGATACTGTACAATTGCAACACAAGTCATATTGTAATTGAATGTTATTAACCACCAGTACTGCCACCCGTACTGCCACCAGTACCGCTACCCGTACCACCACCCGTATTGCCACATAGGCCCGCCACTAATACTGCCATCTGTACCACCACACAGTACCACCATCAAGCCCACCAGCGGTACCTCCACCAGTACCGCCACTAGTACCACCACCTGTACCGCCACCAGTACCACCACCTGTACCGCCACCCATACCGCCACACAAGCCTGCCACTAATACTGCCATCACTACCACCACACAGGCCCGCCACCACTACCACAAGCAGTACGATTACACAAGCCTGCCAGTAAGTACTGCTGTAATGTCTCAAAGGGTTTGCACACCTGAAGAGGCATATGCCATTCTTGCAATACCAGATTATGAGAGCAGCAGGGAGCTCCCATCATCCAATTCTGGTTCGGAATACGAGCCAGTGGAGGATAGTGGATCAGAGTCAGCAGATGAAACTGTCCCTCCCAAAAGAATAAGGAGATCAGGACCAAGATTAGGACCAAGATCAGGACCAAGATCAGAAGACCTGCCCACCACCAGCAGCCCCAGACCTCAGGAAGAGGAGCCCAGTACAAGTACTGGAATTACACGCCCAACCTGAAGAATCCAGCCCCAGTCCTACCTTTCCAAAGCCCTGGCAAACCCCTTATGGTTACCTGCCAACTCAGGATTCTCTATTATCCCCCCTTTCACCACACAGCCAGGTGTGCAGTCCAACACTACAAATTTTTCATAATTAGATTATTTTTATTTATTTTTCCCACAAGATTTGCTGCAGAATATGGTGGACCAAACCAACCTGTATGCATCCCAATTTATTGCTGCCAACCCCAATTCATCCTACGCCCACATGTTCCAGTGGCCATGTCTAACACTGGACGAATTTAAATTATTTTTGGGCCTTACAGTCAGTATGGGGCTTACAAAAAAGAACGAACTCCATGTCTATTGGTCCACCAACCCCATCCACCACATCACATGCCAATGTATTCTGCTGTCATGTCCAGGACACTATAGGACATGATTATGCATTTTCTACACTTCAATAATAATTCGCAGTGGCCTCCCTGAGATCATCCCAACCACGACAAATTGTACAAGATATGTCCCCTAATCAATATGCAAAAAAAGGACACTAATGGGAAAAAAGAAAAAAGCTGCACACCCCGAAAAATTGTCAAAAAGGGAATGTCCCCATAAGCGGTTTTCCAGGCAGCAAATAAGTGGAAAACTACATAGAATGAAGGTTTGGCTTACATTTTATTAAATCAAAATATCAAAAATTGTTTGGACAACTTTGTGTAAAAAAAAATTGGGCGGGAAGGTGCATAGGTGCCTGGTATTGCTTGTTGTTGCTTCTGGGTTTTTAAAATGACCCTTTATGGGGAGGAGGCGGAGTCGCCAGCGACAGACATGTCCAGCTGAAGCTCATGTACATGCTATATGTTAGAAATATCTTATAAATGGACAACTTTGTGTAAAAAAAAAATGCTTTTTCATTTTTTTTCCACATTTTCCAAAAACTTCTGGAAAAAAATGAACTGTTCAAAAGACTCATTATGCCTCATAGATTATACGTTGGGGTGTTTGCTTTCCTAAATGGGGTCATTTTCTGGGCAATTCCATTGCCCCGGTGCTCCAGGGCCTTCAAAAGTATAATAGGTGGTTGAAAAATGAGATGTGCAATTTATGCTCGAAGAACGCCTGAAGGTTCTACTTCAATGTTGGGCTTCTGTATGTGGCCAGGCTGTGTAAAAGTCTCACACATGCGGTATAGCCATACTCAGGTGGAGTAGCAGAATGTATTTTGGGGTATAATTTTTGCTATGTACATGCTATGTGTTAGAAATCTCTTAGAAATGGACAACTTTGTGTAAAAAAAAGTTGGGTGGGAAGGTGCATAGGTGCCTGGTATTGAAGTGTTTAAAAATGACCCTTTAAGGGGAGGAGGCGGAGTAGCCAGCGACAGACATGTCCAGCTGAAACTCTACATCTCTCTGGACTCCTTGGCTGATAAAGACACCAACAAGGCATGGTAAACTTAAAATAATCTTACCATAATCCTCCTCAGTGACCCTGGGATAAATAAAATGGTCTTTGGTGCTGCCCGATGTAAAAATAAACGAAAGAGTGCTAAGGATACACAGTCAAGAGGCCCGTGTAAAATGGCGCAGCCTCCTTCCTCACACATAGACACATCTCGTGCTGCTAAGCAACTGCAGTTACTTCAGGATGCCTATGACTCTGACTGTGAAAACAGCGCCACCTCACAAGAAAAACAAACAGATTCTCTACATCCAAATATTTTCAGGCAAATGGAAAACATGTTACAGAAAGCCTTAAAGCAGACCTCAGACTATATAACTGAAAGTCTTACAAAAGAAATCAGTGAGTTAGGCCAGCGCACTTCTGACTTAGAAATCAGAATGGATGACATGGGAACGAATGTACTGTCCCATGATAATGAATCAGAGACTCTTAAGGAAGAAATCTTTATTCTGCAAACACGCTTAGAGGACTTTGAAAATAGAGCACGACGATCAAATCTTCATTT
This sequence comes from Lithobates pipiens, assembly GCF_037356315.1. NCBI lineage: Eukaryota > Metazoa > Chordata > Amphibia > Anura > Ranidae > Lithobates > Lithobates pipiens. The sequence continues at coordinate 242,068,161 of NW_027507764.1, read as the reverse complement.
ACGAGGAATACCGGAGACAATTGTTGGCCTTCATTCTACTATGACCACACTTTTCCAAGAACTACTACCATCAATCCCAGTCGGTCGTTTAGAGATGGATAGGATTCACAGAGCTTTAACACCACGCAAACCAAAAGGTCCCCCTCGTGATATTATTGTGAAATTCCACTTCTATTACACCAAAGAACAACTCATGGCTGCAGCTAGAGGAAAAGATTCCCTCATCTTTCAAGATCATCCTTATCAGCTTTTTGCTGACCTTTCCCCAACTACTGTGGCTAAACGACGTGCACTGAACCCCTTACTTCATAATTTACAGCAACGCCGGATCCCTTATCAATGGGGATTTCCATTTTCTATCCGCTTTACCTATCAAGGTGTCAAACATTCCTGTAGATCCTCAGATGAACTACAAAACACTCTACAAGAACTACATCTGATCGAAAGATCTTCAACTAGCCCTCCTCAATGCACAACATCCAGCTCCCCTCAAGAATCCTCCAAATCTGAAACCTGATAGAGGCCGACAAAATTCTTCTAATGCACCGTACACACGAGCGGATTTTCCGTTGGAAAAATCTTGGATGGTTTTTCTGACGGAATTCAGCTCAAGCTTGGCTTGCATACACACGGTCACACAAAAGTTCTCTAAACTTTCGACCTCCAAGAACGAGGTGACGTACAACACTATGATGAGCCCAGAAAATTAAGTTCAATGCTTCCAAGCATGCATAGAATTGTTTCTGAGCATGCGTAGGAATTTTTACATGTCGGAATTGCTACAGACGATCGGAATTTCCGATCAGAACTTTTTCCATTGAAAAATAGAGAACCTGCTCTCAATCTTTTGCTGGCGGAAATTCCGCCAGCAAAAGTCCGATGGAGCATACACACGGTCCGAATTTCCGACCAAAAACTCATATTGGACTTTTGCGGGCGGAATTTCCGATTGTATGTACGGGGCATAAGAGAAGTCAATTAAATTCTCCTGATAAAGATCCTGTAGCTGTAGACACAATGGACTGAATGACTTTCACTCCTCATCTTGAAGTGTATTCAATCTTAAGGCTTTGCTTTTCTTTGGTCACTAAGTCATTTGCTACCTCCAGTATAATCTGACTAATGCCGCGTACACATGATCGGAATTCTCGTCGGAAAAAGCTCTGATGGTTTTCCCGACAGAATTCCGACGGAATTCTGCTCAAGCTGTCTTGCCTACACACGGTCACATCAAATTTCGATCATTTATAACGCGGTGACGTACAACACGTACGACGTGACTAGAAAAAGGAAGTTCAATAGTCAGTAGCCAATAGCTTCTGTCTCATAGTTGAATCTGAGCATGCGTGATTTTTGGCGTGTCGGAATTGCATACACACGATCGGAATTACCGATAGAAAGTTTTTCCGTCGGGAAAATTGAGAACATGCTATCAATTTTTGGCTTGCGGAAATTCGAACAGCTAAGTTCCGATGGAGCATACACACGGTCACATTTTCCGATGAAAAGCTCTCATCTGTCTTTTTCTGTCCAGAATTCCGATCGTGTGTATGCGGCATGAGCCTCGTATTTAAAATAATACTGTTCTATTAAGTTTTGAACTCTCCCCTTTTAACCCTCACAACCTCAGATAAACATATTTTATGTGTTATCTATTTTCCCCCTTTCTCCCTCCCCCTCGCCTCCCACCCCCCCCCCCCCCAAACCAATGAGATACCTATTGTCTTGATTAAAACCTTATTTACGTATATTTATCTTAGCAGCACTTAAATTAGACTTGATTTTACTCTGTTGTTTTAAACTAGATTTTACTCTATTGTTTTATATTTAATGATCCTGTTTATCAATATCAATATCAGTATATATACTCACCTTACAGTATAGTTGTCAATAGCTAATTAACTTTTTATTTATTTTTTAGCCGAACTTGTCCAAGTATTTATCTTTTTCTGTATATAGATCTAGGCCGCTGGGGTCTCGAGAGATTGTCACTGCTCCCCCTATATTTCTGTCCTACTGTCGCTGCCGCCGCCGCCTCTTCTTCCGACTTCGGGGGTCTTGTCCCCCTCTTCGGTTCTTCTTGCCGGGCCTCTGCTTTCCTCTTCCAGCTCTTTTACTAGCGGTGGCCCGGTCTTCTGTCGCCGCTGTCGTCGCCTTCTCTTCTACTTCCTTGAGGTGTTGACTCAACGCTGTCTCTGGCTGCAATGACAGGGACATGTTGCGCGGCGACTTATATAGGGACAATGGGCGGGGTCCTCGGGTGATGTCCCCGCCCCTTACGATGTCACAGTCACAGAGGATGCTGGGACTGTGACATCAAAGGGGCCCCCTTCCCCAAAGCACCCCCCCCATGTTGAGGGCACGTGGCCTGGTACGGCTCAGGAGGGGGGGTGCTCGCTCTTCCCCACCCCCTTTCCTGACCGGCCGGGTTGCGTGCTCGGATAAGGGTCTTATATGAACCTTGGGGGGGACCCCCACGCCATTTTTTCTGGTGCAGGGCTTCCCCTTTAAGTCCATACCAGGTGACGGGGCCAGCGACGTGTCAATCTCGCCACCGAAGGTGGCGACATTGACTTCCTTCGCTAGTCCCGGCTACCTGGAGCCGCGTTCAAAAAACTAACTTTTCTCCCTGTGTGGGCAAGTCTGTTCATTTCAAAAGTCTGGCGGACTCCCACCATAGTCCGGCAGACCTAGTCCGCCGGAAAAGTCCGGTTGTGTGTGGGCAGGTCCGCTCGTTCAGAAAGTCTGGGGGACTTTCCGGCAGTTTGTCCACCAGACTAAGTCCGCCGGATAGTCTGATCGTGTGTACGCGGCATTACTCTCTTTCTTCCTTTTTATTGCATGTTTAAACCTTGAACTTTTTTTTTTTTATATAAGAAAATGTAGATAAAATATTATGTAAGTCTAAGCATAAATTTTATCTTAAAACGAATAAATCAGACACTCTTTTACCCGAGTACTTAAAAAATTAAATCACCCCTTTAAACCGATTCAACAGAAATTATCTCATGATACATTTACTAGTAATACAGTAAAAATCCTCCACACCTTTCAAAGGTGGCAGAACTTTTATTTCCTTGATTATCATTATACCAGTTGTACATAGTTCCAATATGTAGTATAATGCCTCATACACATGGTTGAATTTTCAGACGGAAAATGTTCGATGGGAGCCTTTTGTCGGAAATTCCATCGAACAGTTTCCAACGGACTTTCCGTCGCACAAAATTTGAGATCTGGTTTTCAAATTTTCCGACAACAAAATCTGTTGTCGGAAATTCCAATCATGTGTACACAATTCCATCGCACAAAGTTCAATGCATGCTTGGAATCAAGCAGAAGAGCAGCACTGGCTATTGAACTTCATTTTTCTCAGCTCGTCGTACGTGTTGTACGTCACCACAATCTTGACGTTCGGAATTTCCAACCAACTTTGTGTGACCCTGTGTATGCAAGACAAGTTTGAGCCAACATCCGTCGGAAAAAAAAACATGGATTTTGTTGTTGGAATGTCCGATCGTGTGTACGAGGCATAAGATTTTACATTCTATAATCAATTTTTTTTTTAATTTAAAAACTATACTCTTGATTAAAAAGATCTTAATTATTATCTATTATTATCTTATATTAACCTGGTCTAAGTTTGTTTTGTCCTATCTTATACAATGTAGATGAAGATGACAAGCTTTTGAGTAGTTAGATCCATGCTAAAATTGTTTTAGTTAAACTACTTTTAGTTTATGTTGGATGGAACTACAACTCTATATTATCATATATGTGATCTTTTCTTTTGCTGCCACCATATGTACTTATGTATACTAATTGTTAAAATTCAATAAACAAATTTGACAAGAAAAATGACCTTTCCTTTTCAACCTGCATCTGTCATTTTCTGTAAAATGCAATGCAATATGGCTACCTGGGGGTCTTCTGTACACAATGTACAGAATGTGTACAGCCCGCCCCCCTCAGAAATGTAATTTCCTGCTTGTGTGATTGGCTCACTGATTTCTCCAGAAGTCTGCACTACGATACAATTCAGATTTCAGGCACTCCCTGCAACAAAAATTTTATTTTTGGTGAGATACTCCCAATAGAAAATCACATCTAAAGGAGTGCAGACCTTACAATGTTCCTCATTAAAGCCCTGCAAGTGCAGCAGCTGATTGATAATTAACCACTTCCCACCCGGCCAATGTATATATACGGCGGGTGGGAGCCGCCTGCTCCTGATAGGACGTTCAGGAACGTCATTCAGGAGCAGCGGGATCGCGCGCGCGCGCGCCCGCGCAGCGGCGCGATCCCGATGTGCTCGTGTCACCCGGACACGGCACATCTCAGATCGGCAGGAGGGCTCTGTGATTGGCCCTCCTGATCACATGACGGCTGTGTCCAATCACGGCCGTCATGTGATGTAAACAAACAGCCGGTTGCTAGGCAATCGGCTCTCCTCTCCTCACACGGAAGTCACCGCTGAGAAGAGGAGAGCAGAACGCTGCAGCCGGCTGATGATCAGTGAGTATGGGCTGCTTTTCACAGCTTTTTACTCACTGATCATCAGTGCAGTGTAAACACACAACACACCACACAGTGAAAACACAGTCCCCACATATGTCCCCAAAACACACATGTCCCCAAAACATACATGTCCCCAAATAATAAAAACACATGTCCCTAATAATAAAAACATGTCCCCCACATATGTCCCACTAAAATCACATGTCCCAATGATTATCTGCACACATATGTACGTGATCACCTGCACACATATGTACATGATCATTTGCGTACATATGTCCGTGATCACACAAACCAATTATTATACACTTAACGGAATTTTTTTTACCAAAAACATGTAGCAGAATACATTTTGGCTTAAATTTATGACAAAATTTGATTTTATTGGATTTCTTTTCAAATAGAAAAAAGAAAATATTGTTTTTTTCCCAAATTTCCGCTTTTTTTGCGCTTATATCGCAAAAAAAAAAAAACGGAGTCGTGAATAAATAACACCAAAATAAAGCTCTATTTGTGCGAACAAAATGATAACAATTTCATTTGGGTACAGTGTAGCATGACCGCGCAATTGTCACTGAAAGCGCTAGAGCGCTGAAAGCTGAAAATTGGGCTGGGAAGGAAGGGGGTGAAAGTGCCCTGTATTGAAGTGGTTAAGCAACCACTCCCATTAGATTCACATAGACACAAACACACAGGGATTTCTTCAGAATAACAAAAGGTTGGAATCTGCGACAACGTTTGCTAAAATCTCTGTAATGTACATAGATCATCCAGGGGAGGGGGGTGTTTTTTTCTCAACAAAAGTGGAGTTACTCTTTAAGGGGGAGATATGAATACATTGTACAAATAGGGCAAAGCATCAGACTTCACTACTGGCTCTGTCAAGCATGGAGGAAATGATAAAGGGCATGGCAGCTGCTGCAAATTCAGTTTTACTAAAACACAGAACACACTCATTTATTTCTGCAGCTGCTTCCTACTTTCTGAATGCCGAACAGGATGGTCTTTCTTCTTTAGTTACGTTATCTGCCCCAGTGTTGTATTACAACATTAATGGGCCAAGCATATGAGATGGAAATTACAATTCTAGGATACCCCTTTACACATATGCCCTGTACACACGGTAGGACTTTTCGACAGAAAATGTGCGATCGGAGCTTGTTGTCGGAAATTCCGATTGTGTGTAGGCTCCATCAGACTTTTTCCATTGGAATTTCCGACACACAAAGTTTGAGAGCGTTCTTGAAGTTCGGAATTTCCGACCAACTTTGTGTGACCGTGTGTATGCAAAATAAGTTTGAACCAACATCCGTCGGAACAAATCAGATGGATTTTGTTGTCGGAATGTCCGATCGTGTGTACAGGGCATAACTGTGTACTGAATTGACAGTGTGCAAAAAGACTTGTGTAGTAATTATATACCCTATATATTTTTTTAACCACTTCAGCTCCGGACCAATAAACACCTTAAGGACCAGAGGTCTTTTTGCAATTTCGCACTGCGCTGCTTTAACTGGTAATTGCGCGGTCATGCAATATTGCACCCAAACGAAATTTGCGTCCTTTTCTTCCCACAAATAGAGCTTTCTTTTGATGGTATTTGATTGCCTCTGCGATTTTTTTTTTTTGCGATATAAATGGAAAAAGAGCGAAAATTTTAAAAAAAAAAGATATTTTCTTCTTTTTGTTATAAGAAAAATCGAATAAACTAAATTTTAGTCATACATTGAGGGCAAAATTTATTCAGCCACATGTCTTTAGTAAAAAAAATGTCAATAAGCGTATATTTTTTGGTTTGCGCAAAAGTTATAGCGTCTACAAACTAGAGTACATTTTCTGGAATTTACACAGCTTTTAATTTATGACTGCCGATCTCATTTCTTGAGGTGCTAAAATGGCAGGGCAGTACAAATCCCCCCCAAATGACCCCATTTTGGAAAGTAGACACCCCAAGGAAATTGCTGATGGGTATGTTGAGCCCATTGAATATTTATTTTTTTTGTCCTAAGGGATTGAATAATGACAAAAAAAAAAAAAAAAATTTTTTTTACAAAAAGTTGTCACTAAATGATATATTGCTCACACATGCCATGGTTATATGTGAAATGACACCCCAAAATACATTCTGCTGCTTCTCCCGAGTACGGGGATACCACATGTGTGGGACTTTTTGGGAGTCTAGTCGCGCACGGCACCCCGAAAACCAATCACCACCTTCAGGATTTCTAAGGGTGCAAATTTTTGATTTAACTCCTCACTACCTATCACAGTTTCGAAGGCCATAAAATGCCAAAATAGCACAAAACCCCCCCAAATGACCCCATTTTGGAAAGTAGACACCCCAAGCTATTTACTGAGAGGCATGTTGAGTCCATGGAATATTTTATATTTTGCCAAAAGTTGCGGGAATATTACAAACTTTTTTTTTTTTGCACAAAGTTGTCACTAAATGATATATTGCTCACACATGCTATGGGCAGAAGTCAAATTACACCCCAAAATAAATTCTGCTGCTTCTCCCGAGTACGGGGATACCACATGTGGGGGACTTTTTGGGAGCCTAGTTAACTAGCTACCTAGCGACACTAGCGACACTGATGCAGCGTTCAGAAAAATTATCGCTTAGTGACACTGGCAAAAGGGGGTGAAAGGGTTAACTAGCGGAAATCAGGGGGTTAAAACCATTATTGGGTAGTATATCGGGGTACCTAGCGCTATAAAAACCTGGCGGTGAACCTAAAAAAATAACTAGCTACCTAGCGACTGTAGCGACACTAATGCAGCGATCAGAAAAACGATCGCTTAGTGACACTGGCAAAAGGGGGTGAAAGGGTTAACTAGCGGCAATCAGGGGGTTAAAAACATTATTGGGTAGTATATCGGGGTACCTAGCGATATAAAAACCTGGCGGTGAACCTAAAAAAATAACTAGCTACCTAGCGACACATGCAGCGATCAGAAAAATGATCGCTTAGTGACACTGGCAAAAGGGGGTGAAAGGGTTAACTAGCGGCAATCAGGGGGTTAAAAACATTATTGGGTAGTATATCGGGGTACCTAGCGCTATAAAAACCTGGCGGTGAACCTAAAAAAATAACTAGCTACCTAGCGACTGTAGCGACACTAATGCAGCGATCAGAAAAACGATCGCTTAGTGACACTGGCAAAAGGGGGTGAAAGGGTTAACTAGCGGCAATCAGGGGGTTAAAAACATTATTGGGTAGTATATCGGGGTACCTAGCGATATAAAAACCTGGCGGTGAACCTAAAAAAATAACTAGCTACCTAGCGACACATGCAGCGATCAGAAAAATGATCGCTTAGTGACACTGGCAAAAGGGGGTGAAAGGGTTAACTAGCGGCAATCAGGGGGTTAAAAACATTATTGGGTAGTATATCGGGGTACCTAGCGCTATAAAAACCTGGCGGTGAACCTAAAAAAATAACTAGCTACCTAGCGACTGTAGCGACACTAATGCAGCGATCAGAAAAACGATCGCTTAGTGACACTGGCAAAAGGGGGTGAAAGGGTTAACTAGCGGCAATCAGGGGGTTAAAAACATTATTGGGTAGTATATCGGGGTACCTAGCGATATAAAAACCTGGCGGTGAACCTAAAAAAATAACTAGCTACCTAGCGACACTAGCGACACATGCAGCGATCAGAAAAATGATCGCTTAGTGACACTGGCAAAAGGGGGTGAAAGGGTTAACTCTAGGGGCAATCAGGGGGTTAAATCTTTATTGGGGGGTGATAGGGGGCTACCCTGGACCTAACACTAACTGTCCTGACAGTTTTTACTGTCACAACTGACACTGAATGCATTGATCAGTAAAGAAATGATCAATGCAATCAGTGACACTGTGACTGGGGGGGGAGGGGGGGCGGGGGGGGGGATCGGGGGGCGATCGGGGGGGGTTTGTGTGCCTGTGTGTACCTACATGTCAGTGTAGTGTTCGTGCAGACTTACTTTTACTCTTCTCCTCGTAGTCCGGTCAAAAAGACCGCCCCGAGGAGAATGACATCACTACCTCCTTCCTGTGTAAACAATACACAGGGGAGGAAGCTTCTCATTGGCCAGGAGCGATCCAGAGGGGGTGGCCGAAAACGAACGGCCATCCCCTCATCACGGAGCGCTCCTGGACCGAATCGGACCGCCGTAACCAGCGGGAGGGGGTCCGATGGGACCCCCCACCCGCTGGAAGGCAATCACGTAGATGTACGTGATTATGCCTGCCTGTGCCATTGTGCTGACGTACAATGGCAATACGGCGGTCCTCAAGTGGTTAAATAAAAGTCAAATTCCCCTTTAAACAAACTCAGTGTTAACACTGATGGCTATGGTGAAGTCAATTAAAATACATTTATCCACATCATATTTTTCTTTCCAGCTGTCCTTGAAGATTATTGTAAATGAAGATGAACTGGAACAAAAGTGGAAAGATCTTTGCTTACCTCAAGCCCAGCTACAAAGTATTTTGGAACTAGATAATTTTGGGAGAGAAGTAGAATGGCTAAAATTTTTGGCCCTTGCCTGTAGTACTCTTGGTGGGGTAAGTTGTTTTCAAGCTCCTAGAGAATTTAAGTAATTCTAAAGGCTCCTTTTTTTAATAATAAAGTAAAAAAAGAGGTTTATGCTTATGTGGCTTTACCCTCGTGAGGGCTGCTGAGAATTGTAGTCTACCTGTCCCCCTGCCCAGCCAGGCACACAATTTCCAGTCACTCTTTAGACAGAAAACCGTCTATGCATTTTGTTTTTTGTTTTTTATTGAGAGAAATTAACTTGGATGGGATAAGGGAATATGGGGTGCCCACTGAGTTGCATTATATTTGCATGGGACCAACTATATACACTCCAATCTTCACTCCAGCACAACACTTGCTTGCAGACTATTCCTCCTCAACACCTCCAGTACATCACTTGCTTGTACTTCCAGCACCAATTAGCACAGATTTAGGCCTGACACTGGCTCAGCCAGGCCTTGAAAGATCCGTTTGCGGGTAGGGACCTAGGATCCCTATGGTGTAGCAAAATATGACAGTCCTTGGTGCTAGTTGTCCTGACATGGCTACTGCTCCCAGTATCACCTCTTCAGGCCCTGTCAGCCCTCCTGGCCGCAGCTGCTTCTCCTGAAAAGTGTTTCCACAGTCCACATTTCTAGTTCTTTACCCATCCCAGACTGCTCTCTCCCAGTCTTTCCAGGCATGCCTCCCCAGTCCTCCTGGCTGTGCATCACTCACCAGCCCTCCTGGCTGCGACCTGGAGACTTACCCGACAGTGCTCTCTCCTGCTGTCCCCTATCCTTGCTCCCATGTCTCTTGTGCAGGATACCTCCACGTGTTCTTAGAAGGTCCCGTCCACACACAAGCCCAGGCCCAAGGTAGGTCACCCCCCCCAGACTGGGGCACTCCCTCTAAGGCCACTGACAGCCTAGCACTCCAGCTTCCTCCCAAACAATTCCACCTCAGCTGGGCTGACCCTAGGTATTTAAGGAGGCCTGCCCCCTGTCAATCCGAACCCCAAACAGCCTCACTGTCAAGATCATTTAAGTGCTCCTGCTCCTCATTCCAGCATCATTTTGGCTATTGCGTTCTCCCTGTGATTGGTGTGGTCAGTCACCTGTAAGCAAGCCAAATTCTCAGTCCTTCGCTTGTGATAGTGAGTAATACCTGTGTTGTTCCTGATCGAGCTACCTGTCTGTCTGCCCTGCTTTGCTTGTTTGGATTTGCCTGTGTGACCTGGATCAGATATTGGACTTTTACCTGAACTCAGCCTGCCTTTTACCTGGACTGTCATAGAACCACACCATTTGTCTGCTAACTGCAAGTAGCCTGTTTGTTTGCTTAGTTCACATCTGCCCTGGTGTGGTGGCCAGGCACTATAGCATTGTGTATAAGTCCTGGGGGCAACCAAGTACCAGTGGGCCTGCTTGGCTTAAGGGAAAGGGGGCTGCTATAGGTGAAGCACACAGTAGCCAGCTATAGTGTCTGACCACCTGCGTTGGGGTAGACGTGACATTATCACAAGCCTTTAACAAAAAAAAATTCTGCCAAAATGGACTCTACACAGGCTCGCTTGTTTGCTGTGGAAATTTGCAAAGTGACATGCCAAGTCCAGGAACTGTCTGTGTGTGTAAACGCACCTCCAGCAGTAGCAGTAGCAGAGCCCAAAGTAAACCTGCCTGATCATTTTTCTGGTAACCTCCATGTGTTTTCCAACTTTAAAAATAGTTGATTGCTATACTTTAGACTTAAGCCATGCTCCTCTGGTTCTGAAGCACGGCGAGTTAACCTGATTGTTACATGGTTGCAGGGGGATCCCCAGTCTTGGGCTTTTAGCCTTCCCGCAGATGACCTAGCCAGAGGGTCAGTTAAAGCTTTTTTCAAGGCCTTAGGTTTACTGTATGATGATTCTGACCATGCCTTTTCAGCTGAAGCTAATGTTAGGTCATTACGTCAGGATAGACGCACCATTGTACAATACTGTTCTGATTTCTGCCGCTGGGCACCTGACTCAGGGTTGAATGACCCAGCTCTAAGAAGCCAGCTCAGGTTAGGCTTATCAGACTCTTTAATACACTACTCTGAACCATTGAATGAAGCCATGCAAGTAGCCATCCGTATAAACAGGCATTTATGGGAAAGGCATACAGAGAGGTTTGTTTCTATGCCCCCTAGTACACTACCCACCTTTTCTTCATTTCCTGACTCCTCCCAACCTCTCCAGGAGGATAAGCCCATGCAAATTGGTGCTACCCATTTATCCACTGGAGAAAAGGCTAGAAGATCTCAGGGAATCTGCTTATATTGTGGCAACCACGGCCACTTTGTCACTAGCTGTCCTAATAAGCCGAGAAATGCCAAGAGTCTAGTACGGGTGGGGTCTGCTTCTATAGAGTATACTATGTCAGTTTCCCTCAGAGATAAACTATTTGTTCCTGCAAAACTTAGCTCTGCCAAGTTTTCTCACTGCCTCTCAGCTTTCATAGATTCTGGTGCTGATAGCAATTTAATTGATAGGGACTTAGCACACTGTCTACAGATTCCGGTGACTAAGCCGCACAGACCCTTTTCAGTCTAAAGCCGCGTACACACGGGAGGACTGTATGGCCAACTTAGTCCGTCAGACAATCCGACGGACAGTCCGTCCTACTTTCGAATGAACGGACTTGACCACACACGGATGCAAAACAGTCCGTCGAAAGTTTGCGCGATGACGTGTACAGCACGTACGACGGGATTAGAAATAGGAAGTCCAATACACAGCAATGCAACCTTTCGCCGTGTAAATCCTTTCTGAGCATGCGCCATACTTAGTCCGTCGAACTAGCCTACTCACGAGCGGATTGTCCGCTGAAACCAAAGTCTGACGGACAATATTACGGAAATTCCGAAATACTTAGTCCGCCAGACTGCACGCTTAAAAAGTCTGCTGAAGCCCACACACGAGCGGACTGTCCACTGAAATGTGTTTCGACGGACTAAGTTGGCCAGACAGTCCGCCCGTGTGTACGCGGCTTTAGTTGTTGATAACTCTCCCTTGTCCATGGGCCTGGTGACCTTGTGCACTGTACCTATTACCCTGACCATTGTGGAATTTCATAGGGAGACAATTAGCTTCTACTTCATCTCATCTCCTGCCTATGCCCTTATCTTAGGCTATCCCTGGCTTAAACTTTACAACCCGCACATAGACTGGTCTGCAGAGATTAGGTCCTGGTCCCAGACCTGCATCCAGAATTGCATTAAAACTGCTGACCAGTTGCCCATTTATAACCCTTGTGTGCCCAGTACCAGTCATGTGCCTTTAATACAGTCCTATTCAGATCCTGATCATGACAATGTGCCTCTGTTATAACAAAATACGCTGACAAGTCTATTGAATTCTCTGCAGGTCACCACTCCAGCCAATTGCCACAGCTTGAATCCTCTCCTCCTAGAAGCCAAACTTATCTGTTGTCTCGCAGCCTTGAGCCCTGTTTGGAAAATTTCTCTAAGTCCTCAGAAGTCAAGCTCCCTGGATTACTTCTACCTTTGCCTGTCACTAAACTCCCTTGGATACACAGCCAGCCTAATTTGTTCGCAAGTTCCACAGTCGCTACACCGGCGATGCGATTCAGGCAGTCGCTACACCTGGTGATGCGGCCCAACCGGCCACTGCATCAGTTATGCCAGTCCAGCCCATGCCCATTGAGTTGCCTGCTTTTTATAATTCTTATTATACTTTTCCATAACAAGAGGAAAGTACAGGGACGCCGTAGCTAATTATTTCTACATATCCCACATGGTATATTCCAGGGACGCATGTGACGCCGAAGAAGCCATCTCATCTGTTACTGGAAGAAACTTCTGTCACTAAACATCCAGAAATTGTTCCAAAGTGAATGTGAAAAAAATGAAGGATTTCATGCACGCCAAAAGAACCAAACAATGCGAGTTCTCACAGGACGGCATTCAGAAATAACAGGCTTTACTGATATAAATGTTTCTAGAAGCACACTGCCCCAGGGACACAGAATAGAATAGAATGCGATGACAGGTGATGAGAAGGTGTTATGTAATCTCCACTGCCTGTTTTAACCCCTGAAGACCCACACTATTGTCTGTGCATTGCACATGGTATCTGGACACAAGCGGCGTGGCCCCATTCAGGTGAATGGGTAGCATTTAGCAGGTAGCACTGTCTGCTAATTGTTGTGAAATGCGGATACCCCCATTTGCTGCCTTTGCAGCATAAGGGGGAGTGATTGGGATTGGCGGCAGTAAAAAAAGCACAAAGTAAATGTCCAGGACGACCCCTCCCCCACCCCGAGCCGACATTCCCCTGCGATCGTGCTGAGCTTGGGCTGGCACCTGAGCGGGATGGGTGGCATCCGATGCGGACCCTCCCTTGATGCCACTCACCCCGCACCTACCAGAAACGCAAACACCAGGAGACAGAACCAACGAGATTCCTGCAGCCGACCTCGCTTAACCGAAAACCGGGAGTGACGCAAACTGTCCTAAACCCGGAAGTGACATGTCGGCTAACCCAGAAATGAGCCGACAAAAAAACTGATGAAGGAAGAGGGATCTATAGCCCTCAGACTCCTCCTTCGAGTCTGGCTGCAACCATTTTAACTGTGAGCAGCTGAAGCTGCGGCCTGTTCACTTCTTGGACATACACAGAGACACAACTCCAGCTCTGCAGCTTTCATTGGCTCTCTTATGACTCACCCCTCTCTCTTCCTGGCAAACTCTCAGGAGAATTATAGAGAGAGCTGTGCATGATGTCATGAGCCTAGGATTTTTTCCAAACAAGAAATAGGAAGTGTGCTGTATAAGGTATTTACTGGCAGAAAAAAAAAATGTTTTACTATCCAAAGTTAAAACAACAAGGGCAGATTTATTAGATGGAAACTTACCAAATGAGAACAAAACGGGGTGGGTGCATGTACCTTGTGGGGTCTAATAAATACACATACCAAAAAGGTTTAAAACAAATCTTTAATTTCCATATATAAATGGTTAGATTTAAAAAGGTTGAATACAACTGGGTAAAAAACATATTTGTATTCAACCTTTCTTAAATTTAAAGCGGAGTTCCACTCATTTAAAAGTCAGCAGCTACAAAAAGTGTAGCTACTGAATTTTAATAATCAGACACTTACTTGTCCCATGGTCCAGTGATGTGGGTGCAGGAACTCCCCGCTCTTCTCCCCCTCCCCTCTGCAGTGCCAGTATTCTAACTGTGGGCGCCTGGCTTTGGCTTCACAGCCGGGCGCGCACTGTGAATACATGAGCCACGCTACGTGCTGGGAATGGCTGGGCAATCTTCTGGGACCAGTGACGTTTCCCAGAAGATTGCAGGGAAGGAGGGGGTAGAGGAGAGGTGATCTTCCTTCCGGCACCTGGGGAGGAAGTTGGAGATGGGTGCCAGTAGAAACTGGGTACCTGCTCCCCCCCCCCCAAAATGACATGAAAAATGTGGCATGTCAGGGGGTCAACAGCACCTAAAGCAGACGTTCCATTTTTGTGTGGAACTCCGCTTTAACCATTTGTGTATGGAAATAAAGATTTGTTTATTTTTTTTAAACCTTTTTGGTATGTGCATTTATTAGACCCTGCAAGGTACATGCAAAGTCCCACCCCCTTTTTTTTCTCATTTGGTAAGTAACTGTTCCAAATGGGATGGTACCTTTGTAGAGTCATAATTACCTCGCATTCATCTCTCATACTTTTCTATTATTAATTGATGGAAAGATGAAAAAATTACTGAAGTACCACTTTTTAAGGTTAAGGAAAAAGAGGGGGAGGGAGGGAAGAATGCACTGGACTGCTTCAAAAAACGCACCAAAAATGTTTAAAAAACTACACCTCCGGACTGCCTTTTTATGGTGTGAACTGGCCCTAGAGACAGTCCAGTGTGTTTTTTTTTCTACATCAAAAACACGTGGAAAGTAGGTTATATGGTTTTCAATGGCATAGTTCACACCAGTGCAGTCAGTTCCAGGGCTTTCCAGTTCCAGAAAACCCCCCACAGTAAAACGCATCAAAAAGACACTGAACCCCTGTACAGTGGAAAAAAAAGTATCTGGAATGCATCCGGAAACACATAAAAACGCACGAAAAACGCATTAAAAACGCAGAGGCAAAAACGCATCCAGAACAGATCTGGAGTGCGTTTTTGTGGACCAGCCCTTACATTGAAGGCATGCAATAACAATCATGAATGCTTGTGCTCTCACCCAAACTGTCAAGCCACCAAATGACTGATCACATGTACATCATCATGACAACTGCAGATCTAGTTGAGCTAGGCTAGAGACGGAGACCACACACTACACATGTGCAGAGTTTGAATAACCCAGAGCAGCCCGCAGATGAGCACAGCTGGAGCAGGCCGAGTGCATTGCGCATATACTCAGTTTAAATGGTGTGGAGCAGCCGCTAGAGGGAACATTACTATTATGTTCAGCCCGCCCTGCAAATTGAATACTTACTGCACACATAGTACAACCATTCAGTTATAAAACGAAATATTGTTTCCTTTATTGATAGTAATATTACATGTGTTTACTGTTTTTCCTCTGCACACATAGACATCTATTTTTCCTCTTTGCAGACAGTTTCCATGGCACTGAAACATGCCTGTGAAATACTAACAGAGGACCCAGAAGGTGGCGCTGCTCGTATTCCTTTTGAGACATTCACATTCCTTTATAAGTATCTTGCCCAGGTTGATAGAGATATACCAGATACACAGATAGAAGAGGCAATTCTTGCTCTGCAGACTGAAGCGTAAGTAAAGCATTCTTATGCCATAAGAGAAACTATGTTAATTTGTAAAATATAAAAATGAATATTCACTAAAGTGGTTGTATCCTCCACTTGGTGATTTGTACCTACAGGTAAGCCTATAATAAGACTTAGTTATAGGTAAAATGAATATCTCCTAAACGTCCACCGTTTAGGAGATATTCACCCTGTGTGCAGTGACCGGGAGGCATTGCGGGGCCTTCATTCTAACGTACTTCATAATGAGCTAGTATACAGTGCATACTAGCTCATTATGCCTTTGCCTTACAATTTTTTTCTCAGGCCATACAACTGCTTTAACTGGCTGCTTTAACATGCACTGTATGCAATAAACCACATCCAAAGGCATAATTCATAGTTACATACTTAGTAGGTGAGGTAAAAAAAAAACACAAGTCTATCAAGTCCAACCTATGTGTAATATATTATGGGGGTTATTTACTAAAGGCAAATCCACTTTGCACTACAAGTGCAAACTACAAGTGCACTAAAAGTGCACTTGAAATTGCACTGAAAGTACAGTCGCTGTAGATCCGAGGGAGACATGCAAGGGAAATAAAAACAATATTTTAGCTTGCACATGATTGGATAATAAAAGCAGCAGAGCTTCCCCTCATTTCAGATCTACCCCTCAGATCTACAGCGACTGCACTTCCAAGTGCACTTTCAGTGCAATTTCAAGTGCACTTTGCACTTGTAATTTGTACTTTTAGTGCAAAGTGGATTTGCCTTTCGTAAATAACCCCCTATGTGTCCAACCTATGTGTCATACTTTGAGATAGCTATAACCAGGGCTTTTTCTCTCAGAGAAAAGGTGCAGGTAGCCACCCTTTCAAGTTACCCTTTAGCTCCGCCCCCTACCCACCTCTGCGCACTGTACCTCAGTTCCACTCCCAACCCACTGCCCTACTTAGCAAATACATAATCAAATATCATTTTGTGGTGTTAAATAATTTGTATGGAATTAGTTATCCACTTCAATACAGGGCACTTATACCCCCTTCCTGCCCAGACCAATTTTCAGCTTTCAGCACTCTCACACTTTGAATGCCAATTACTCATGCAACACTGTACCCAAACAAAATTGTTATCATTTTTTTTCACACAAATAGAGCTTTCTTTTGGTGGTATTTAATCACCACTGGGTTTTTAATTTTTTGCGACATAAGTGAAAAAAGAGCGAAAATCTTGAAAACAAAAAAACTTTTTTTTAGTTTCTATGGTAAAAGTTTGCAAATACCGTATATACTCGTGTATAAGCCGACTTTTTCAGCACATTTTTTATGCTGGAAAAGCCCCCCTACTCGAGTGAGGGCAGGGATACCGTGCCTTTAACTGTGGCTGAAGTGCTCCCCTCTCTCCCTCCCTTACATAGCGGGAGACCGCTGTGTCTCTGACCTGACTCTAAAATTTTCAGCCGTGCTGTGACGAAAGTCCCGCCCTCCTCCTAGACCAGCTCGTGTGATAGACAGAACACTGCGTCTATCACAAGAGCTGGTCTAGGAGGAGGGCATGAGGGCGGGACTTCTGACTGCTGAGACTGCATGAATGGGCACAGTCACTACTAGTGAGGCTGCAGTAACGGGCAAATTGAGGCTGCAATGATAGGCACAATGAGGCGGCTATGATGGGCATGAGACTACAATGATGGGCACGGTGAGGCTACAATGATGGGCATGGTAAGGCTGCAATGATGGGCATGGTGAAGCTGCGGTGATGGGCACAGTGAGGCTACAATGACGTGCATGGTGAAGCTGCGGTGATGGGCATGGTAAGGCTGAAATGATGGGCATGGTGAGGCTGCAATGAAGGGCACGGTAAGCCTGCAATGATGGGCATGGTGAGGCTGCAGTGATGGGCACAGTGAGGCTACAATGATGGGCACGGTAAGGTCATTTTTGTTCATACATTTGGGCAAACATTTTTACTGTTACATAGCTTTGGTAAAATTAACCCAAAAAAGTGTATATTATTTAGTCTGTATGAAAGTTATAGAGTATACAACAGGGGTAGGCAAGCTTTTGAGCACAGTGTGCCGAAAAATTTTTCAGAGAAATTGAGAGTGCCGATTTTATAACAAAAAATGTTAACTTCACACTCTCAGTCATGAAAAGGATTTTTTATAAAGTAAATGCTGTAGACTACTTGAGTAATAGTGACTAATTAACATCCTGCACTCTCATGCCTTAGATCAGGCCCGATTCTTGTATCTCAAGTCCTCAGATCAGCCCAAATTCCTGTACCTTCACACCTCAAATATCTGTACCCCCTGCAAATCTGTCCCCTCACTGTATCCCCCCAAGCATCTGCCCCACTGCTGTACCCCTGTTCTTCTGTCCCACTGCTGAACCCTCTTCTCATCTCGATCTAGGATCTAATAGACCACAATTTTTTCAAAAAAGAGTACTTGTCACTACCTATTGCTATCATAGGGGATATCTACATTCCCTTTTCGATAACAATAAAAATTATAAAAAAATAAATAAATAAAATAAATCAAAAGCAAAATAAATCTAAAAAAAAAAAAAAAAAAGCAGTACCCCTGTCCCCCCCCCTGCTCTCACGCGAAGACAAATGCAAGCATCGGTCTGGCGTCATATGTAAGCAGCAATTGCACCATGCATGTGATATACCACCGAGAAGGTCAGATCGAGGGCAGTAATTTTAGTAGTAGACTTCCTCTGTAAATCTAAAGCGGTAACCTGTAAAGGCTTTTAAAAATGTATATAGTTTGTCGCCAATACGCGTTTGTGCGCAATTTTAAAGCATGTCGTGTTTGGTATGCATGTACTTGGCCTAAGATCATCTTTTTTATTTCATTAAACATTTGGGCAATATAGTGTGTTTTGGTGCATTAAAATTAAAAAAGGTGTGTTTTTTCCCAAAAAAAATGCGTTTGAAAAATCGTTGCGCAAATACTGTGTGAAAAAAAATGCAACAGCCACCATTTTCATCTGTTGGGCCTTTGCGTTAAAAAATATATAATATTCAGGGGTTCAAAGTAATTTTCTTGCAATAAATAAATATTTTTTCATGTAAACAAAAAGTGTCAGAAAGGGCTTTGTCTTCAAGTGGTTAGAAGAGTGGGTGATGTGTGACATAAGCTGTGAAACCCCTAGATATTTGCTGAGAGGCATATTGAGTCCATGGAATATTTTATATTTCGACACAAGTTGCGGGAATAAGACAATTTCTTTTTTGCACAAAGTTGTCATTAAATGAAATATTGTTCAAGCATGGCATGGTTATATGTGGAATTACAACCCGAAATACAAGTGTAAGGCCGGATTGTCTGTCCAACTTAGTCCGCTGAACCGTGTTTCAGCGGACAATCCGCTCGTGTGTGGGCTTCAGCGGACTTTTTCAGCGGACTGTCTGACGAACAAAGTCTTACGGAATTTCCGAAATTTTGTCCGTTCAAACTTGGTTTTGTCCGTCCAAACTTGGTTTCAGCGGACAGTCCGCTCGTGTGTAGGCAAGTTGGACGAACTAAGTATGGCGCATGCTCAGAAAGGATTTACACGGCCGAAGGTTGCATTGCAGTGTATAGGACGTCGTTTTTCTAGTCCCGTCGTACGTGCTGTACACGTCATCGCGCACGCTTTCAGCGGACTGTCTGCTCATCGTGTGTGGTCAAGTCTGTTCATGCAAATTTTGAACGGACTGTCTGTCGGATTGTCTGACGAACTTAGTTGGGCAGACAATCCGCCCATGTGTACGCGGCCTAAGAGAGAGATGGAAGGAGTGTGATCTGATGCATTGATCAAAATGTAACAGTTTATTCATTAAAAAAAAGGGGGGGATGAATCCATACAAAACGTATCTACGTGTTCATAAAACCAGGTTACAAGTAAACACATTAAATTAAGAAAATAGACATGCCAATGCAAAGGCAAGTGCTAAAATTTGGCTGACACAAGGAAAACCCTCTTCATCAGAGCCTTGTAGAACGACTAGAGAGGTCTGTATAGTATTGTTGATCAGCATACAGGGGAGTAGCTAGTTGGGAGGGGTGTAACATTGTAAGTGATGAGTTCTCATCTCAGCGCTCTAGATGGAATAAATACCAGAGAGATATATAATACAGAGCGTATATATAAAAAATGGTGGTGAAATTGCATGCCATACAATACAGTCAAGAGACATATAAAAAAAAAAAAAAATAATAATAATAATAATAATAAAATTAAATATGAAATGTTTACATTATAAACATATTGAAAAACATATATTTAGGATTTAGGTATTGTATGTTGATCCACAATACTATACAGACCTCTCTTGTTGTTCTACGTGGCTCTGATGAAGAGGGCCTTTCTTCTAAATGCGTCAGCCAAATTTTAGCACTTGATCATCTTGATCAATGCATCAGATCACGCGCCTTCCATCTCTCTCTTACACTTGGCTAACTTCGGACCACCCCTGGTCAGTTTAGGCAGCGGGACTCGCATGATCATTTTTTTAATTAATCTTTTCCTATGAAAGTACTACAATGCCTTCACGAGCGCAGGAAATCTTTTTTTTTTGTTCATATTGTTACTAACCCCAAAATACCTGTAGGATACCTGAAGTGAAGATTGAGGTCAGTTTTAATTGAATTCAAATAGCAATGGGCATATCTGTTCTCTGCACTGTGGGCTACTTTCAAACTGATTTGCAAGTTCACTTACCTGCACTAAGCCATAGACTTCTGTTATTACCTGTGGGTTTGGTGCTGAATGCAGGAGTTTTGGTACACTTTCAGAAAGTGTACCAATACCTGCAGGATATAATATGACAATGTGCAGGTAACCCACAGGAAAGTTGCAGGTGCACTGCGCTGCACCTGCGGTGTGAATAAACCGCAGCACATCAGTGTGAAATCAGCCTCTGTCCGTTAGAATCCCAATGGGATCCTCATTTTACCTTGTGTCCATTTACACCCGCCTAATCCAATCCGATCTGCTAGAAAAAACAGAAGTGGAATCTTCCCCTTCCGTCTGGGTGGATCGGATCGGAGGGCCCATAGAGTGGAGCAGATTGTGTCCGTGTCCCCTCTGCATATGCAGAGGGGACACAGACCTGTCATCCACTCACACCGCTCATTGTGGCCCATGACCAGTTACCCAGTCGCTTAAGTGGCCCACGCTCTTCAAAAGGTTGGGCACCCCTGATGTATATTGATCACTAGTGTAGCATCTAAATGGAAACTATATTATTATATTTATTTAATAGTCGAATATGGTAATGCTCGTTAAATTATAAACTATTTAGTACAGTGAATTTTTTAATGGTATTTGCACTGCAATGTGTTAGATTCAAATGTACCTCCTGTGTGCTACTTATGCTGTTGATACAGTGTTTAAGCTATACAGTATATGCAACTAAGGACTTGAGACAATGGATAGAAGTATAGAAAATAAAATTGTTTTTGAATTAATGGAGCTAATGTGTAAAGTGATTCTAATAAGATTTTTTTGTTTTGTTTTAGGAAAAAGCAAGATGGAATGATCCAGCCCAGAAATTTTTTAAGTGTACTATGTCCCCCTCTGTCTTAAATATGAAGTTGTAATATTGAATAAACACATGTGAAATATGAATAGTGACTTTGGAGAAAGGTTCTAGCAAAATAATGATGACTCAAAACAACACTGAATTGGATCAATAGATTAACAATAAATGAAATAGTTATCAACTGTTTACTACCTACATGTTTAAAGGAAATTTCTCTTCATAGAAATATCAGCGCTGTCACTGCTATTTTGTTAACAGGCTGTTAGCTTCCTAAATAAAAAACAAGAGCAACCAGTTGGGACTTTGTGTGAGAATGCAAGGATGACACCGCCAAACGCCTCTATCCCTATTAATTGATAAGAAGGAAGGAAAGTGAGACTTTATATGAAGCATACACATCTGGAGATATCATGATATACATGAAGATGGGTATATTAGAACGATGGACATTCCATGACAGCATTGCAGCCATTGGTTTATTGATATAAAAATAACAATAATAGTAATACCATGATAAAATATTGACATAGTAAGTTCATAATATAACCATTAAATAGAACAAAGTTAATTGGAATATATAAATAATGACATAATATACTGGTAACATAATGAGTTCATATTGTACACATTGTATAGAACCATTTTCATGAAAGTGTGTCGACCTGGTAAAAATCGATATCTCAAATTCATTGGTACAATCCAGTTGGTAAGTATAGTAATTGATGGTGTTGCAAAATATGAGCGAAAAAGCCATCTATTGGCTTGACGCGTTTCATGGCGACTGCCACTCTTCAGGAGAAAGTATGGGGTAAATGTCTATAAGTATCGAAACACATAGTTAATTTGTAAAAAAACTAACGTTTCTGGTCGGCCTTCTAGCCCTCCATGCCTGCACCCAGTTTCATTGGCATTCCTGTAAGTAGTCTTGGTAAATTGGGGTTATCTCCCCTCTCTTTTTCCTACATAAAATACCCATTATTTTATTTTATTTTTTACAAATTAACTATGTGTTTCAATACTTATAGATATTTACCCCATACTTGCTCCTGAAGAGTGCCGTTAGTATATTATGTCATTATTTATATATTCCAATTAACTTTTGTTCTATTTAATGGTTATATTATGAACTTACTATGTCAATATTTTATCATGGTATTACTATTACTGTTATTTTTATATCAATAAACCTACTCCCAATTGTTGTTTTGCAAAGCTGTCATGGAATGTCCATAGTTCTAATATACTTAGTACCGCCCATCTTCATGTATATTGTGATATCTCCAGGGGTGTATGCTTCATATAAAGTCTCACTTTCCTTCCTTCTTATCAATTGTTAGCTTCCTAGCTTATAAGCTTATTCTTCATCTTACCTATTTAGTAAGCCTCTGACTTGGAACATCCACCCAATAAAGATATAGGTGAGCCCTTCCTCTCATTTAAACCCCCTCACATGAACTTTCTTTCCCCTAATGCAGTAGCTCTGAGCTCAGAGATTTAGAGCCCGCTCCTGTGATAGCGAAGAGGAAAAGTAATATCCGCATAGGCAGTTTTTTTTAGACAATTAACCCTTTAACCACCATTTACATGTGCTCTATTCACAGAAGAGCAGATAAAAGTTAGGGAGCTCAAATAATATATGAAATGCAAACAGTTATGCTAAAGTAAGACCTGTGGAATCTCAAGGTATCATCAGTGCTTTCACTGAGCAGAAAATTGAACACTCCTTAGGCAAAACAATTAAAATGGATCAGGTACACTTCACATTAGGGCCTAAGAATCCGAATTCACCAAAAACAAAAATATTATCTGTAGAATCCGCTTTCATAATAAAAATGAGACTACAAAACAAAGAAACAAGCAAAGCACACTGGATAGTACATGTAAAACAATTAATTGACAATAATAAAAAACAAACTATTGCACACAAAAATTGAGTTGTCATCACAGAGCAAAAGTCATAGCATGGATCAGTGTATACAGACTTGACTCACCCCCTGGATAAAAGCCGACATTCAGGGAGGAAATGTGCTGACAGCCTGAATGAGCACAGGCTCATAACAACCAAGGACAGAACACCTGAATTCGCTGTATAGCATCCTCCATGCCCCAATTGACAGAAACCAGCACTAACTTTTTTCTAGGCTCTGCCTCTTCCTCAGTGATTTTGGACTAACTGTAAATAATTGGTAATATACCACCATATAGTGGTATGTAAGTCCAAAGAGATCTGATAAAGCCAAATGCCTTTAAAATAAAAGATCAATTACCTTCCATTTAATATTCAGTTTCAAGACATGCCCGCCTGACTGTCCCATTCACCTTGTGCCCCCTCTTATCATCACTGAGGTTAGGCAGAAAATAGGTCTCTTTTTCATTTAAAGGATGTCAGGTGGCAAGTTTCGGACAGTTCATCAAGAACCAGACGAAATTCGTTCCCTAGGCGGCACTGTTGGCACCCTCATCACTCATAATTACATAGTTGACACGGTTGAATAAATACACCAGTGCATCCAGTTAAATCTCAGTGTGTGTGTTTATGACACAACCACTTTCCATACAGGGTCCATTTCCGTACCCTGCAGAAGTGATCAGGCGGCTGCAGGGCTGCTCAGATTACTTCTACAGGAATGCCCATCGCAGCCTGAAAAAAAATGATATTAGGATCATGACTGTAGCTGTATTCATGATCCTAGTATCACCACTTGTTCCCAAGGATGTGCAGGAAGCAGTTAATATATTTGAAAACAAATTTGGATTTTTTCTTGTCAGCAATGTGTTGCTCATAAGCTATTTTTGCTGCCCTGGTTGTGCTCTTGTATTTCTTATTGCTCTCTTTTCAGTTTTGGAATGCTGATGTTGAGCCTTTGAGCCTTATGTTTATTAAAGAACAGCTTTTTCTCCTTAACATGCCTATTTACTTTAGTATTTAGCCACCTGGGATTAAAGTACAACTAAAAGCAAAACCTTTTTGTTTTTTTGTTTGGACAGAGTGGTGAGGGATTAGGGATTAGATCACCTACCTGTTTTTATTGCTGTCTGTGTCCTTTTTAGTGAGACTCATCCTGCCTATTTGTTCTGTTTACCATGATAATGGTCCAATATCATTGAAAGTGTGTCCAAAGACATGCAGGTAGGTTAATTGGCTTCTGTCCAAAATTGGCCCTAGTCAGGGCCGTTTTTAAGGCAGGGCAAAAGGGGCAGCTGCCCTGGGCCCTGTCATTGTTGTGGGGCCCAAAGATGCTGCCTCATACTTGCCAACTATCCCAGTTTAAATTCCCATATCCTTTGAGGTTTTATTCCTGTGCTGTGTCCCAATATATCAGTGTGAAGTGCTGCTACTAATGCTGCCCAGCTCTGCCCTATTGTGTACAGGTGACTCACCTGCAGACCCTGTGTTTACATGTAAATTACCGGCATTCATATGTAAATAGGGGCAGCCAGCGGCATTGATATGTATATCAGGCCCCCCTAAGGTCATAGCCACAGTAATCTCTAGCAACCAATCAACAATCAGAAATCATGTGCTGTAACCTCTAGCAACTAATCAGTGAACCATAATGTGTGCTGTAACCTCTAGCAACCAATCAGTGAGCGGTAATGATACTGTAAGCTCTGGCAACCAATAAATAGCTGCCTGATCTGATTCAGTAAAATGATTTTGATTCAGGCTGCTATTTATTCTATGTCAGAGCAGGTGGAGAGCAAAACTGCATGGGGGGGGGGGGGGGCAAAGAAAAGTTTTTTGCCCAGGGTCCAATCAATATTAAAGACGGCCCTGGCCCTAGTATATGAATGGGGATTGTGGGCTCTTTGAGGGTAGGGACTGATGTGAGTGTGCAATGTACAGGGACAATTGTAGACACCTACTCATGTTGAACTGTATGGACTGGTGTCTTTATTCAACCTTACTAACTATGAAACTAGGTCACCTGAGACCAGGTGGCAGATGCACTCTGTAGGAGTCGGAAGTACACCGCTAAGATAGTGGACCCTAGGACTGACTGCTGTGGATAGTACCCAGGGAGGTTCAGGAAGCAGGTCTACTGGATCACTAACACAGATACCAGTGGGAGCTAGAGCATAGATTCCCCAGGGCACGGAGTATAAGAGCCAGCAGGTGTTCACCAGAGCCTCTAGTGGTGAGGATGGACTGCGCTGCACTCTGGCTCCAGGTTGCGGACCCTAGGGTCTCACAGCTCACGCTCACAGTAGATTACAGGAGAAGGAAGCAGCAGGCTAGAACAAAAAGGGATAAGGCAGAGGTCAGGGTAACTAGCAGACACGAACAACAGATTACACGCCAAAGGTTCAGGGTCACAGGAATAGTCTGGGACACGCCAAAAGGTCAGGGTCATGAGCACACAGGAATAGTCTAGAACACGCCAAGGTCGGTAACAGAAACAACCGAGAGCACACGACAAGCAGGAAGCCAAACACACAATGAATACACAATGTTTGATCAGCACCGCTGGCTTGCAGTGCACAGGTTAATATAGGGTTTCATGATAGGGCCTGGGGTGGAGCCATACTTAGAGGAGAGGTTATAAAAACAGCCAGTTGAGAATGGCTGGCCTCTTAGTCTGAACACATGAGGAGAGGTAGCTGACAGAGAAAGATTACTGCATAACCATGACAGTACCCCCTCCCCTTACGAATGATGAAAACCCCACCTGGCAGAATGGGGCAGTCTATCCAAAGGATGGATTGAGCCTCTTAGATAGGTTTGAATGGACATAGTAGTAGTAGGGTGAAACCAGGTTACAGAAGGTCCTGAATAAGCAAAAGCAGGAAACTCACTGGGCATGGGCTGGACTGGAATAACTGGTATAGCGACTATCTCAATCGCATCACAGAGCATAACGACTGTGGAACTTGCAGACAAGTTAGCCTGGCTGTTTGTCCAAGGGAGTTTAGGGACAGGCAAAGGTAAATGGTTATGCAAACTGGAGTGAATGATCGGCTCAGGTTCATAGGTGGGCTCCTCATCCAGAGTGCCACATGATCTAGAGAGTGCATTAGTCCGATTATTGCAGGACACATCCCAGAAATCGCTATATACAGTGGGAAGAGCAGAAGATACTGAGATGGTGGCAACAGGAAGTTTCTCTTTTGGGGTAACCCTGAGTAGGCAAGAAGAAAAACAGGAGGAACCCCAAGCCAGGATCTGTCCAGCAGGCCAGCCAATTTGTGGAGAATGGAGCCGTAACCAGGAAAACCTAATATGATAGGAGATGAAGCACCTTGTCCCCATGTTGATGAGGACAAGGTCCTCTTCCAGACAACCCTGGACGTTGGTTGTTGGTTTAATAAGGGGGCCCCAGGTCCCGGCCCCCCACCCTATGTGAATGAGTATGGGGTACATCGTACCCCTACCCATTCACCTGGGGGAAAAAGTGTCAATAAAAAAACACACAACACAGGTTTTTAAAGTAGTTTATTAGTCAGCTCCGGGGGTCTTCTTCTGACTTCGGGGGTCTTCTCCTCTATCTTTTACTCTTTTGCCACTCTTGCTAGTGGAGGAGCCCGGCTTTCTCCTTCGTCCCCGCCACCGTCTGGGGGTCTTCTTTTCCCGACTTCAGGGGTCTTCTTTCGACTTTGGGGGTCTTGTCCCGCTCTTCAGTTCTTCTGCCGGGCCTCTGCTATCGTATTCCAGCTCTTTTACTAGCGTTGGCCTGGTCTTCTCGTTCCTTGCTGTCGCTGTTGCTGCCTTCTTCTTCTTCCGATGTTGACACAAAGCTCTCTCCATCTGTAATGCCAGGGACGCGTTGCGTGGCGACTTATATGGACATAAGGGGCGGAGTCACCGGGCGTTGTCACATGGTGACCCCGCCCCTTATGTGGTCACAGTCCCAGTATCCCCCGGACGAATGAGAAGACCGGGCCAACGCTAGTAAAAGAGCTGGAAGAAGATAGCGTAGGCCCAGCAGAAGAACCGAAGAGCAGGACAAGACCCCAGAAGAGCGGGACAAGACCCCCGAAGTCGGAAGAAGACCCTCGGACAGCGGAGGGGGCGAAGGAGAAAGCCGGGCTCCTCCGCTAGCCAAAGAGCGGAAAAAGAGCAGAAGATAGCAGAGGAGCCCAGGGAGAAGACCCCCGAAATCGGAAGAAGACCCCCCGGAGCTGACTAATAAACTACTTTAAAAATCTGTGTTGTGTGGTTTTTTTTATTGACACTTTTTCCCCCAGGTGAATGGGTAGGGGTAAGATGTACCCCATACTCATTCACATAGGGTGGGGGGCTGGGATCTGGGGGCCCCCTTATTAAAGGGGACTCCTGGAATCCGATAAGCCCCCCACCCGCAGACTCCGACAAACAACAGCCAGGGTTGTCAGGAAGAGGCCCTTGTCCTCATCAACATGGGGACAAGGTGCTTTGGGGTGGGGGGCCGCAGGGCTGCGTGCTCGGATAAGGGTCTGGTATGGACTTTGTGGGCACCCCATTCCGTTTTTTCGGCGTAGGGGTTACCCTTAAAATCCATACCAGGCGACGGGGCTAGCAAGGTGTCAATCTCACCAATGGAGGCGGCGACATTGACTTCCTTCGATGGTCCCGTCGTACGTCGAGTCACGTTTAAAATAAACAGACTTTACTCCGTGTGTGGGCAAGTCCGCTCATTTGGAAAGTCCGGAGGACTAGCACACAGACGAGCGGATTGTACGCCGGACAGCCGAGTCTGGCGGACAATTTTGAGTCAAGTCTTCTTTCAAAGTCTGCCAGACTTTTGGGAAGTAAAAGTCCACCGAAGCCCCCACACAGTCAACTAAGTCCGCCGGATAGTCCGATCATGTGTACGCGGCATTAGTCTCATGGAAGATGCAGTTGCCCAATCCA
This sequence comes from Lithobates pipiens, assembly GCF_037356315.1. Lineage (NCBI taxonomy): Eukaryota > Metazoa > Chordata > Amphibia > Anura > Ranidae > Lithobates > Lithobates pipiens. Next base: position 242,040,019 of record NW_027507764.1, on the reverse strand, counting down.
TGAAATTACCAGCAGCTCCGGAATCCAGATGTGCCGAGACCAAACGAGAGAAAGTGCTGGCATGAAGGAATACAGAAAGGAGAAGAAGAGAAGGTGAAGGTGATATCTCAGAGTCTAACACCCCACCTTCCAGATGTATTAGCCCCAAGCGTTTTACCAGATGAAGAAACCAGTGTCGCGAAAATTACCTTTGACCCCACAGTAGAGGCACAGGTGCAGAGTTCTTCACCTAATGCGTTCTACGGGAGATAACTTGGTCTGGCAGAGCTGCATAGGTTCCTCAGCAGGCAGGGGGTACTCCTCGGATCGAAGAGAAGGGAAAGGGAGCTCAGGCTGCCTAAAGAATGGGGAGTGCTAGCGTCTTTTTTTTCCAGGGCCCTCTCCTGAAAGCGAATATCGATCTGGTTACACAAGGTGATGACACCGTCCAGAACAGCAGGGAGAGATCTTTCTGCTAATTCATTCTTCACTCTATCAAAGAGGCCATGTAAAAAAGGTTGCAACTAGGGCCTCATTATTCCAGCTCAATTCAGCTGTGAGGATACGGAACTGAAGAGCATACTGTCCCACAGAAGCGGACTCTTGACGGAGACGTAAAAGAGTGCTGGCGGCTGAGGAGACACGACCTGATTCCTCGAAGATATTCTAAAAAAGTTTCAAGAAATCAGACAGGCTAGAAACCACTGGATCATTCAGTTCCCACAGAGAAGCAGCCCAGGCTAATGCCTCGCTAGACAGGAGGGATATAATATAGGCTACTTTTGCCCGATCGGACAGGAAGTTTTGGGGCTGGAGTTCAAAATGAATTGTGCACTGGCTAAGGAACCCCCTGCAGGCCTTGGAGTCCCCAGAGAAATGGGCCGGAGCTGGAAGAATGTGTGGCTGCGACTGGTGCGATAGGTGCAGCAGCAGATAACAGTTGAGGTTGTTGAACCGGGAGTCCTAATGAAGCCTGAACCTGTTCAAAACGGAAGGCCAAATCCTGAAGGAATCGCATCACCTGGGTTTGATGCGATTCCTGGGTCTCAAGTCTGTGGACTAAGCCCTGTAATTAATGGATCATCTGCAGGAAGCGGCACGTCAGCCGGGTCCATGGCTGATCAAACTGTCAGGTCACCTGAGACCAGGTGACAGATGCACTCCGTAGGAGTCGGAAGTGCACCGCTAAGATAGTGGATCCTAGAACTGACTGATGTGGATAGTACCCAGGGAGATTCTGGAAGCAGGTCTACTGGATCACTAACACAGATCCCATCCCTAGAGCATAGATTCCCAAAAGCACGGAGTCTAAGAGCTAGCAGGTATTCACCAGAGCCTCTAGTGGTGAGAATGGACTGCGCTGCAGTCTGGCTCCAGGTTGCAGCCCCTAGGGTCTCACAGCTCACGCTCATGGTAGACTACAGGAGACTGAAGCAGCAGGCTAGAACAAAAAGGGATAAGGCAGAGGTCAGGGCGACTAGCAGACAGGAACCACAGAGTACATGCCAAAGGTTCAGGGTCACAGGCAAGCAGGGCTAGTCGGGGACACGCCAAAAGGTCAGGGTCACGAGCAGACAGGAATAGCCCCAAACACGCCAAGGCCGGTTACAGAGACAAACGAAGACCACACGGCAAGCAGGAAACAGAAAGCCAACACACAAAATGAATACACAATGTTTGATCAGCACCGCTGGCTTGCAGTGCACAGGTTAATATAGGGTTCCCTGATAGGGCCTGGGGTGGAGCCATGCTTAGAGGAGAGGTTATAAAAACAGCCAGGTGAGAGTGGCTGGCCTCTAAGCCCATGTACACACGGTTGGAGATTTCCACAACCAAATCCGTCGGATTTTGCCCATCGGATTTTGTCCGTCGGATTGTCCGAAACTGTTGCATACACACGGTCGGACAAAGTTGGCGAAAAAATCCGATCTTTCAGAACATGATGACGTAATTTCGTTACGATGGAACTACATTCAGGCTAGTAGCCAATAGCTTTGATGTAGGAATTTGATCTGAGCATGCGTGGCACTTGGTCCGATCAAAATTCTCTACACATGATCGGAGTATGTCCGATCGGCCCAGTTGGTCGGGAAATATTTCCAACATGTTGGAAAATTGGGTCCGACGGAATCAGTCCGATGCATACCACACACAGTCGGATTATCTGACGACACGGTCCGATAGGACACATTCCGATTGACTCCCCGACCGTGTGTACAAGGGCTTAGATCCCTTTCACACTGGGGCGGTTTTCAGGTGCTACAGCGCTAAAAATAACGCCTGTGTAGCACCTGAAAAAAACGGCCCCTTTCACTCCAGTGTGAAAGCTGGAGGGGCTTTCACACTGGAGTGGTGCGCTAGTAGGACGGTGAAAAAAGTCCTGCTAGCCACATCTTTGGAGCAGTGAAGGAGTGGTGTATTCACCGCTCCTAAACCGCTCCTACCCATTGAAATCAATTGGACAGCGTTGCTATACCACCGGCAAAGTGCTGCTGCAGCAGCGCTTTGTGGGCGGTTTTAACCCCTTTTCAGCCGCTAGCGGGGGTTAGAACCACCCCGCTAGTGGCCGCAGAAAACAACGGTAAAGCGCAGCTAAAAATAGCGGTGATTTACTGCCAACGCCAGTACCGCCCCAGTGTTAAAGGGGTCTAAGTCTGAACACACGAGAAGAGTTAAGCTGACAGAGAAAGATTACTGCATAACCATGACAAAGTGAAAGTAAAATAAAATCCCAGAATGTGGGTTGTCCCCAGAAAAGCAATAGAGGGAAAATCTTCATATGGGGACACTAGTTCTGGTGACCTTGGGGTCCCCAAGGGATTCCCTTACTTTGCAGGGATTTCTTCTCACTTCCTTATTTGGTTATATGGCAGAAAGTGAAGAGAAATCTCCTCAATGGGACACAGATGACATAAAATAAACAGGGGTTATGACGCTCCCTTACTCTATCCCAAAAAGTTTTTTTATATAGTTCTACTTTTAATTTAGTTTTTTTATATTTGTTGTCCATTGGCATGCACTGGCTAATGTCATTGCTTAAAGTGATTGTAAACCCTTACAAACCACTTTGACCTACAGGTAAGCCTAGATTAAGGCTTACCTGTAGGTCCAAGAAATATCTCCCAAACCTATACGGTTTAGGAGATATTTGCCCGAAGACGGGCACTGCTGTCTGCGGCGCATGCGCCGTAGATATCGGCGCGCAGGCGCACCGAGCGTGGCATCGTCGATGTCGAAGATGCCGCGCAATGCCGCGCGTCTCGGCTCCCGTGCGCATGTGCGGGAGTGACGTCATCGCCGAATTACAGCGGCGGAGCTGCGAGACCCCACCGAGAAGATGGATGCGCTGGACTACAGGGGACAGCGGTGACTTCGCTGGCTCCTGTGTCAGGTAAGTGACACATAACGGGCTACTATGCAATGCATAGTAGTCCATTATGCTTTGCCTTTGCAGGGAATGAAAGAGGAAGTAAACTCATCAGGGTTTACTTCCTCTTTAATAAGTGTTAAGGGGGGTGGTGCTAAAAACAAGACATATCCATCTGTTTTTAATGCTCCCAACTGCAAGTCTAAACAAGCCCTTAAAGAGGAAGTAAACCCGCCCAAAAAATTTCCATTTTACTAATGTTACTCTAATACTGTACATCAGCCTTCATTCTGTATATGTTATATCTCAAAACGAGCACTGTAAATACCTTTTTTTCTCTTTTCCAAATTATCTTCCTTCCGGGTATCGCCCGCGCCATTTCAAATTGGGGCTTTGACGTCCTTTCCGGACGTCATTTCCGCCCTTAGTTAGATTTCACTCCGGAAATCTCGCGCATGCGCCGTAGCGTCAATAGAAATCCTAACCAAGCCTCGATCTCGGTTGCCGTTACTAAGGCAACAAAGCATTCATTCCCCTGCGTGACGTCTTCAGTCACAAGGGGGAGTGTCAGGAAGAGCAGGGATAGGATTACAACGCGAGACTTCTCCTCTGCCGCAATGAGGAGAATGCCTCGTATTAAAAAAAGGCAGAGAGGCAGGAAGATGAAAGTCGGCAATACAGTATACGCCGCATTCGCACGACCACACAGCGCAAGCGCGGCTGACGTCACGGAAATGTAAACGGCGGCTTTTACGAAAATGTGACAAGTAAGTTCACTTTCTCAGGCAGCGATCAGCTGCCTGAGAAAAGTATTATCTAACAAGCTAAACATGTGTAGGAGGGTTTACTTCCTCTTTAATGTCTTGGAAGAGATCACTACTGCATAATATGTAGAGTTACCCTTGTTTACAGCCTTAGATGGTTGGGTGTTAACCATCTTGCATATTTTTGATTTTTGTTTGTATTGAATTTTTAAAAAGGTAGCCACAGCCAAGCAGATTTTAGAATTAATATTTTCATAACAATTTAAATCAGATTCATTCATTCAAAAAAGTTTTACCTTTTTAATCTATTGGTTATGAGAAAGCCTCAAAGGATTGATTTAAACAAGATACCATCGTCCCAATTTAGACATGAGAAAAAGAGGGGAGCGTATAGCTCAGCAATAGGAAAAAAAACTCTGGGGGAAGATTTCCTAAAACCAATGGGAACAGTGGGGACTATTGCGGTATCTAATGGTAATCAATGACAAAAAAAGTTTTTAAAATAAATGTTAACTGAATTTTATTGAAAATAACAGAAGTAGAAAAAGAAACAGATACAGACAATAATCGAACTGACAAAATAATAGTAATCAATCCATAAAAATGGACAATGTCATACAAAGGGTAGTTGAAAGCCCCATACAGGAGTTTTTTTTTACATAGATGTAGAGTGGACGTGTGGCTCGGCAGGTTTCGTGGCAAAAGAGCCGCTTCCTCAGGAGACGTCACCTACAATGTCTAACATACACAAGAACATGATAATTCAATAATTACAAATAATTGTTGACAATTTTGGAAAAAAGTTCATAGCTATCAAAAAATAGATACAATAAGACCAGAGATAATACCCATAAGAAAAACATGACTTTTTAATCTAGCAATATATTGGAAGGACTACAGTTTACTGTAAACTGGGCAAGTCACAAGAAGACAGATTTGCCCATCTTTGCAATTGTAGAACTTTCCTTTTAAATTCTTCTCCACTTGAATATTTAGGCTATAGAACAGGACACATTTAATGCACAATATTCAGTCCAACACTTTATTCCATTCAGAGTATGGAATTACTGTCCAGTGTAATTTTAGTTATCAGCATTTTTAACAACATAGCCAGCAGCAAATAAAAGTAAAGTAGACAGGTGTTACTTTACTGCTACACGATTACAAACTACTTCAGTTTAAAACCTATATTTATCATACCTTTGGGCTGTAAAATATTATACCCAGCTCAGTGATGAAGCGTATCTATTGCTGGAAGCAACATCAGTCTTGTTCAGACTTACATTTTTTCTTTAAGAATGTAACCACAGGTATATGTGTCTAAACAAGCAGCCGTTGCATTATTTGAACAATGACCTCTGATGAGAAATTCCTAAAGGACTAGTTACAGTAAAGCAAACCATTGCTTTGCCCATGCAGTAAAAGGTTCACTTAGCAAGAGCATATTAGCCCCAGCATCACCTTTTTTCTTTCACCAGCCACCAAAAACAGAAAAAGAAATCCCTGTGTAAGCTCCAAACTGACTTGTCTGAGTTCAAATACTTTTAATTAACCTAAAATTGCCACATGAGACAGGGGGCATGGAGTTACATGCTTATTTATAGTTTTCAGATATTTCTATTATTCCTTGCAGCTAAACTGAGCACTGTGGGAGCGAAGGAAAGGCAAGTATACTGTATGCTGCTGAGGAAAGCAAGGAGCTGATCCTGTTACTTGGCTTGCATGGGCAAAGGAATGGTTTAATTAATGTAATGTACAGTATAGTAAATGAGGATGATTCCAAAACACAAGGACTATTCCAAAATAAGCTGCTAGTTACTATATACAGTACTATGCAAAAGTTTTAGGCCAGTGTAAAAAAAATGCTATAAATTAAGAATGCTTTCACAAATAGAAGTGTTCATAGTTTATATTTATCAATTGTAGCGCCCTGCTCCTGATGAGCAGACACTATTGTTTTTTTTTTTCTTATTTAATTATCAGGAGCTGTAGTTTGGCTCTTTCTCTAAAGTTCTGGTTTCCGTACCAGTCCAGTTGGGTTGCACTGATTCCCACCTGACCGTAGGTGTCACTGTCACCGTCAGTGGGTGTGGAACAACAGCAGGCTGGATGTATTGGTCACTGCCTCTTGCTTGGAAATGGTTCAGTGGGTGTGGTTTCCCTGCTGTGCATTCTGGGAGAGGGTATTTAAGGTACCAATGCCATTTTTCTGGGTTCGTTTTGCTTTCTGGGGTCCATGATCCCAACCCCAGGGCCCTCCTGGCCTGGGGTCTGTGATGCATGGTCCTGCGCCTCAGGGCCTGCTGGACCGTTGCTTTGCAACTGAGAGTGTAGGCCCAGGAATACCTTGGGGCCTACTGATCCAGGGGTGGTCTTGTGCTGTCTAGCCTGAGGGGAGAAGCCGAGGAGAGCTGAAGGATCCAGGGGAGGACTTTTCCAGTGGAGGACCAAGCACAAGGCTGGTGTCTCTGGAGGAGCCTGGAAACTCAGTTTGAGGACGCATCCCCGATCAATATCCTTACAGTATCGCCGGGTCGGCTGAAAGAATCTGATACTGCATGGTAGTTCTTCCTAAAACTCTCAAGAATCTTTAAGTTTTATTAACAAATCTGTGGCAGAGACTTTATTGCGCATCTACTCTCAAGAACCACTAAGTTCAATTAACAAGTCTGTGGCAGAGACTTTGTTGGCATATCATCAGCTGCTAGGTCAAGTGAGAGGGGCCTATCCGGTGACTGCTGGATCCAGTCTGTGGAGCTGTTTGTCCTCTGGATCTGACTGATACCTCTAACCCGCAATTACCAGGTGCCTGAATTCCCCCTTATCCTTTAACCCTCTATTGAAGGACTGTGTCTTGTGTCTTTCCTCGATGTTACTCTTAAATAAATCTTCACAAAGGACCACGTGTCTGATATATCTTCATTTGGACTACTTTCCATGGGACCCCCCTGAGATTAAGAGGTGAGCAGAAGAGGGGCAATCCGCCGGACTATCGTGGGAGTCCACCGGACTTTTGAAATGAACGGACTTGCCCACACACGGAGTAAAGTCCGTTCATTTTGAACGCGGCTCCAGGTAGACTGAACTAGTGAAGGAAGTCAATGTTGCCGCCTCCATCGGCGAGATTGACACCTCACGAGCCCCGTCACCTGGTATGGATTTAAAGGGGAAGCCCTACGCCGAAAAGATGGCGTGGGGGTCCCCCCCCCCAAAGTCCATAGCAGACCCTTATCTGAGCATGCAGCCCGGCCGGTCAGAAAAGGGGGTGGGGACAAGCGAGCGCCCCCCCCTCTGAGCCGTACCAGGCCATGTGCCCTCAACATGGGGGGGTGCTTTGGGGAAGGGGGGGCCCTGCGTGTCAACATCGGAAGAAGGAGGAAGAAGAAGAAGCAGAAGGAGGTGGCGACGGCGGTGTCGACAGAAACAGAAGACCGGGCCAACTCTAGTTAAATAGCTGGAAGAAGAAAGCGGAGACCTGGCAAGAAGAACCGAAGAGTGCGACAAGACCCCCGAAGAGCAGGACAAGACCCTGAAGTCAGAAGAAGACACCCGGACGGCGGTGGCGACGAAGGAGAAAGCCAGGCTCCTCCGCTACTAAAAGAGCTAGCAAAAGAGCAGAAGATATTGGAGGAGTCCGGCGAGAAGACCCCCGAAGACGGAATAAGGGAAGACCCCCAGAGCTGTCTAATAAAGTATTTAAAAAACCTATGTTGTGTTTTTTTTATGTACACTTTTTTCCCCCCAGGTGAATGGGTAGGGGTACCATGTACCCCATACTCATTCACATAGGGTGGGGGGCTACCGGATTCTGATAAGCCCCCCTGCCCGCAGACCCCGACAACCAATGGCCAGGGTTGTTGGGAAGAGGCTCATCAACATGGGGACAAGGTGCTTTGGGGTGGGGGGCCGCAGGGCCCCCTTCCCCAAAGCACCCCCCATGTTAAGGGCACGCCGGTGATGGGGCCAGCAAGGTGTCAATCTCGCCGATGGAGGTGGCGACATTGAATTCCTTCGTTAGTTCCGTCTACCTGGAGCTGCGTTCAAAATGAACGGACTTTACTCCGTGTGTCCGGCGGACTAGCACACAGACGGGCAGATTGTCCGCTTTTGAGCCAAAACTTCTAAGTCCGCCAGACTTTTGGGAACAAAAAGTCCGCCGGAGCCCACACACGGGCCGATCGTGTGTACACGGCATAAGAGGCACAACAAGTTTTTTGACGATGTACAGTGCCTTGAAAAAGTATTCACACCCCTTGAAACTTTCCACATTTTGTCATGTTACAAACAAAAACGGAAATGTAGTTTATTGGGATTTTTATGTGATAGAGCAACACAAAGTGGCCCATAAATGTGACGTGAAAGGAAAATGATTTATGGTTTTCAATTTTTTTATGTGAAAAGTGTGGCGTGCATTTGTATTCAGTCCCCTAAGTGAATACTTTGTAGAACCACATTCCGCGCTAAATTTCAGCTGCAAGTCTTTTTGGGGATGTCTCTACCAGTTTTGCACATCTACAGAGTGAAATTTTTGCCCATTCTTCTTTGCAAAATAGCTCAAGCTCTGTCAGATTGGTCTTGCCACAGATTTTTACTTTGATTTAGGTCTGGACTTTGACTGGGCCATTCTAATACATGACTATGCTTTGATCTAAATCATTCTATTGTTGCTTTGGCTGTATGTTTAGGATCTCAAGTCTGTTGCAGACTCTAAGCCCCTGTACACACGGTCGGATTGTGTCCGAAACTGTTGCATACATGCGGTCGGACCAAGTTGTCTGATTTAGCGGTTGCCAAGAACGCGGTGACGTAAGCCGTGTACGGTGGGACTAGAAAAGGGAAGTTCAGCACCACGTCTGGCACCCTTTGGGCTCCTTCTGCTGATCTCGTGTCTATCGTGTGTTAGTATAAGTTTGGTGAGAGACGATTCGCGCTTTTCAGATTAGTGATTCAGATCGCTACCACTCTTCAGTTTGTGTTTGTCTTTGCGTATCTGATAATCAGTGCGTGCAGTCATTAAGTATTTGTTTCTCATTGTGGACTTGGTATAGTACGCTTTGATTTACATTTTTTATTGTCTGCTTGCTTCTGCTATTCAGGTCGTTCTTTCAGGCCTTGCTGTTTATCGGTGCTTTCTGGTGTCCGTTCTGACCAGCCGACCGTTTTCAAACCATGTTTCGTCTACGTACTCGTCGTACAGTTTGTGCTGTGCAGGGGCTTCATTTTGGGGTTCTTACTTTGACACAAGCCCGGTCCATGAACAGGGAGGGGAGGCGTTTGTGGACCAAGAATTGGTTGCGCCAGTGTCACCAGTTCTCGCACATGCCATTGCTCCGTGAGATCCGGGAGAATAATCCTGATCATTTTAGGATTTTTCTCAGGATGACGGAACCCGTTTTTCACCATCTGCTGGCTTTGCTGACCCCTTATATCAGTAGGCAGGATACCTGTATGTGGCAAGCCATCACTCCGGAGCAGAGGCTCATTGCCACATTGCGCTACTTGGCGACAGGGAGAAGTCTTCAGGACTTCAAGTTCTCTACAGGCATCTCCCCCCAGGCTCTGGGGATCATTATTCCAGAGACCTGTTCTGCCATCATTCAGCTCCTGCAGAAGGACTATATTATGCTAAGTTTTATCCTTAAACATCACATTCTATGTATTTCATGATTGCCAATGTCTTGCATTTCTTTCCTCATTCCCTAATTACCATCATTGCAATATGCTCTAATTCATATACTAACTTCCCCACCATGCTCTTCTTGGCCCATAAAACTATAGTCTAGTCACTTAACAATGTCTTTTGTCAGCTCCATAGTATTGCTTTCCCCTAAACACCCCCTAAAATCTCTACAAATGTGATGTGTGTGCTTCAATTCATGCAAAGTGACCTTTTTTTATTTTTGGAGTTGTGCCAAACTCATTAGTAACCCCCCTCTCCCCAACTACTAGCTTAGCTGATAGCAATCTTCTATCTGATGACTTGACCAAACCCAATACACACTATACCTACCTTTTTCATGATCACATTTATGGACGAATTCACCAAAGCATGTAGTGTAAGGGCCTGCCTCAATACTTTCAAATGCTATTTTTAATTTTTTAACACATTAATTTTCTTGCTATGTACTAGCAGAATGTCAAAATGTGCTTCCATTTAGTTATTATGACACTTCTTACCTGTCCGGTGGGCTGCCAATAGTGTAAGTAAGGAGGGGCTTCCCAAAGTATCACACATTATTTAGCCATTCAGCTCTCAATCAAGTGGAGAGGGTTACCTGTCCTAAACATCCCCCCTCATTTTTTAGCAAGGGCCCATCATATGGGGGGGGGGGGGGGGGGGGGTTACGACTCTCATAAGGGGACCTTATACTTTAGGCTTTAAATACTCAGTTCACAAAATGTTATAAGAATTTTGACCAAAAATATGGGTGTCTAATCTGCTTGCAATGTTGATTTGTCAAATTACTAGTTTTTGTTCTTGTTTCACTACACAGTGTCCTTCAACACCACTTTGCCATTTTTATTTAAGTTGTGCCTTTTTCACCAACAGTGTAAACCCAAGTTCAGAGCGAGATGAGGGGACAGTCTCTTCTTCAGATAATCTTATTATGTTGTGGGTCTGCTACACACACACCTTCTTTTTGTTAACGAATGTATGTAGTGCATTACTGACCCAAATCGTGCTAATTTTCAGCACCATGGCAGGAAAATGGCATGATTGTCCAAATTTACACCTCACTGTGGGTGTTTTTTACTAAAGGCACATCCACTATGCACTACAAGTGCACTGCAAAAGTACACCTGAAACTGCACTTGGAGTGCAAAGTGGAGTTGCCTTTAGTAAATCACACTCCTTCTCAGCACAAACTCAAATTTGACTACAAATACATTTTATGCGCAATGAAAAAGGAAGCCACACATTGTTGAAAATTCAACTTTTTTTATACAAGCACATTCACATGTGCGTATTGAAAAGGTTTTTACAACCAACCAACAGATTTTGTGTATCCAAAACAGAGTTTAACCACTTGCCGACCAGCGCACGATGATGTACGTCGACAGAATGGCACGGGCAGGCAAATGGGCGTACATGTACGTCCCTTTAAATTTGCCGCCCTGCCATCGGGAGCGCGCCGGCGGCGGCGCGCTCCCGCGCTGGTCGGGACCCCCGTGAGTCCGGTTGCGGGACCCGCGGACTCGATTGCCGCGGGCATCCCTGCGATCGTCTCACGGAGTGGCCGAATGGAGAAGTGCCGTTGTAAACAACATTTCTCCATTCTGCCTAGCAACTAGTGACGCTGATCTCTGCTCCATGTGATTGGAGCAGAGATCAGTGTTCACTAAATGAAAGCCCAACCCCCCCACAGTTAGTTACACGCCCCTAGGAACACTTAACCCCTACACTGCCACCCACTGGTTAACCCCTTCACTGCCAGTGTCATTTACACAGGAATCACTGCATTTATATAGCAGTGATTACTGTATAAATGACAATGGTCCCAAAAATGTGTCAAAAATGTCCGATGGGTCCCCCACAATGTCGCAGTCCCAATAAAAATCGCTGATCGCCGCCATTACTAGTAAAAAAATAAAAAATAAAAAATTATTAATAAAAATGCTATAAAACTATCCCTATTTTGTAAACGCTATAACTTTTGCGCAAACCGATTAATAATCGCTTATTGCGATTTTTTTTACCAAAAATATGTAGAAGAATACGTATTGGCCTAAACTGAGGGAAAAAAATGTTTTTTTATATATTTTTGGGGGATATTTATTATAACAAAAAGTAAAAAATAATGCGTTTTTTTCAAAATTGTCGCTCTATTTTTGTTTATAGCGCAAAAAATAAAAACCACAGGGGTGATCAAATACCACCAAAAGAAAGCTCTAATTGTGGGAAAAAAAGGACATCAATTTTGTTTGGGAGCCACGTCGCACGACCGCGCAATTGTCAGTTAAATCGATGCAGTGCCGAATCGCAAAAAGTGGTCTGGTCTTTGACCAGCAAATTGGTCCGGTCTGAAAGTTAGTGGAACTATTATTAGTGCACACCTGCGTTCTCTCCGCCATGTGCTCTCCCCACTGCGCGGGAAGCGAAGGGGCGGGGAATAGTCTGGAAAGAACGTCAGGGGCGGGCGGAGTTTCACGCATGCGCACTGTATATAAAACGCAACACGCGTGTATCGTCCATACGATCTGGGAAGAGAGTGAGGCGCGGACGCATCAAACGTGGAAACGAAGGTAATATTTTTAACTTGGTGCTTCACTAGACTAGACTGCTTCTATCTAGACCGATGTTGGGACAAGATTAGGAGGGTTTTTAATTGCATTATTAGTATTTGAGGGTTTGTCTTGTGTTGTGTCTTGCAGACAATATGGATCCTTTCACAAATGAAAACTTTATGGGGCTATTCATAGAACTGTACATGGAGATGCCCTACTTGAGGCAGTTCCACAACAAGTTTTATACTGACAGAACAAAGAGGAACGCAGCACTGGAGAAACTGCTTGCTTTGTTGCGGATCATGGTCCCCACAGCAGACATGGCCTATCTGAATGGGAAAATTGGAGCCATGAAGCTTACATTTCTCAGGGAGAGAAAGAAGCACCTGGAGTCCTTGAGAGCAGGAGATCCAGATGCTGTTTATTACCCCAGGATGGTTCACTTTGACAGGCTGCATTTTCTGGTAGACCAAGGGGTACCCAGGCCACCACTCAGGCCACCACTCTCCAGGCTTCCTTCAAGGCATCCTTCACCCCCAGCTGAGGCTTCTGATGTCCAACCTGGGCCTTCCAGGCAGCAACATGTGGTGGGGCCCAGCTTGAGCCAGGTATTGCATTGTTGAACATATTTCTTGTGTTACATTTAATGATGTTAACTAGATGTTCTTATTGATCAGTAAGTTGTGATTTCTCAAAGTGGTTTACATCTCAATAGACAGTAGTGACCAAAAATGATTGGGACGGGAAAGAAAAATGCTGGGCTCAGAATGATAGTCTGTTCTATTTGGAAACATTCAATTTGCAAAAGCCAGGAGTAGGGATGGCCAAACGGTTCACCCGGCGGTCGTTTCGCGGCGAATTTCGGCTGTTCGCGGTCCACCCGATCGGTGGACTATTGCCGCCGTTCGCCCGGCGGACTTCCGTGTTTACTGTGTAAAAGAACTTTGAACTATGATGACACATCCATCATGGGGTACAGGACAGCCAATTGAGACATTACAGCACATGGACACTTGGACATTCCCCCTAACTTATAAATAGACCCGATCCGGCGGCCATTTTACATTCTTTCTTCTGTCACTATAGGGAGAGGTTGCTGTGTGGAGCAGGGAGAGACTTCAGTGACCCAAATCGCTATCTATTAGGTCCACAAAAGTTCTTTTAAGGACTGGTGTCATGGTATAGGTGTTAGGTGTAGTTCAGGATATAGGTTTGAGGCAGTGCTGTGCTAGTGATTGTTGCAGCAGCCTGAGTGTCTTTTGTCAGGGTAGAGAAAGGGACAGGACGCTGTGTGCTGCAGGGACAGTCAGTTTAATCATTAGCTGTTACTATTAGGTCCACAAAAGTGCTATTCAAGTTATTGTTCCAGCAGCCTCTGTTTTGTCAGTTTATATAGGGACAGGCAGGAAGCTGTGTGTGAGGCAGTGAGGGACAGTCAGTTTAATCAGTAGCTGTTACTATTAGGTCCACAAAGGTTCTTTTCAGGACTGGTATGGTAATAGGCTTGTACACGTATAATATTCTTTCTTCCAAATATAGAAAGAATATTATACTTGACTGCTGCCCTTCTGCTGCACTCTGCTAATCATTCACAACCTACTTGTTCCACAAAGGTCCTTATAAGGACTGGTAAGGTCTAGGGTGCTACAGTACATAGGGTTGAGTGAGGTACAGTCTGCTATTCCTTAAGGACTGGTATAGGTCCACAATACATAGGGTTGAGGTGCACTACTGCTGACCGCTGCCCTATACTGCAGCAGTCCTTCATCAGTATAGGGACTGACGTACAGTCTGCTAATCATTCACAACCTACTTGTTCCACAAAGGTCCTTATAAGGACTGGTAAGGTCTAGGGTGCTACAGTACATAGGGTTGAGTGAGGTACAGTCTGCTATTCCATAAGGACTGGTATAGGTCCACAATACATAGGGTTGAAGTGCACTACTGCTGACCGCTGCCCTATACTGCAGCAGTCCTTCATCAGTATAGGGACTGACGTACAGTCTGCTAATCAGTCACAACCTACTTGTTCCACAAAGGTCCTTATAAGGACTGGCAAGGTCTAGGGTGCTACAGTACATAGGGTTGAGTGAGGTACAGTCTGCTATTCCATAAGGACTGGTATAGGTCCACAATACATAGGGTTGAGGTGCACTACTGCTGACCGCTGCCCTATACTGCAGCAGTCCTTCATCAGTATAGGGACTGACATACAGTCTGCTAATCATTCACAACCTACTTGTTCCACAAAGGTCCTTATAAGGACTGGTAAGGTCTAGGGTGCTACAGTACATAGGGTTGAGTGAGGTACAGTCTGCTATTCCTTAAGGACTGGTATAGGTCCACAATACATAGGGTTGAGGTGCACTACTGCTGACCGCTGCCCTATACTGCAGCAGTCCTTCATCAGTATAGGGACTGACGTACAGTCTGCTAATCATTCACAACCTACTTGTTCCACAAAGGTCCTTATAAGGACTGGTAAGGTCTAGGGTGCTACAGTACATAGGGTTGAGTGAGGTACAGTCTGCTATTCCATAAGGAGTGGTATAGGTCCACAATACATAGGGTTGAGGTGCACTACTGCTGACCGCTGCCCTATACTGCAGCAGTCCTTTATCAGTATAGGGACTGAGAGTTTTGTCACAGGGTCATTTAAAAAATGACAGGCAGAGGAAGAGGCAGGCCCTTCCGCAGGGGTGGTAGGGGTAGGGCAGGAGCAACAGGCTTGAGCCAAAGTGGGAAGTTGCAGAAGGTGCGTTCAATTACTTTAAAGGACGCACCAGACTTGGTTGAGTGGCTCACTCAGCCTTACTCTTCTGCACCCTCCTCATCCTCTCGATCTGCACCCTCTTCTTCACTCTCTGCTATGTGCACCCCCAAAGACACTACCACCAACAACACCACCACCACCACATACCTTCCACTTGAGTCACAGGAATTATTTTCCGATCCATATCAAGACATTTCTGATGTGCAGCCACTCTTGGCATTGGATCAGGAAGAGGAGGTAGCAACAACCGCTACTCAGCAGTCTGACGACAGCACCCAGATCAGCCCAAGGAGGAGGTTGGTCCCCGGTGTTGCTGCCTACTCAGAGATCTCTACTTATAGCGGTGGGGAAGGTGGCGTCGATGATGACGTGTCTAGTGATGTCACGTGGGTGCCCACAAGAGAGGAAGAGGAGGGGAGTTCAGAGGGAGATATGGACCAGCAGATAGGGAGGAGAAGCAGGAATAACTTACATTGCACAGGAGGGACAAAGCAGACTGCAAATGTATCAGGAGCGAGTCATCGACCATGTACGGTCACATCTGACGCTCCCAGGACACCGGCACATGGCTTCGCAGTGTGGGCTTTTTTTAATGTGTCCGCTGCTGACAATAGCGTTGCCATCTGCAATCTTTGCAGTCAACGCATTAGTCGCGGTAAGCCCAACACTCACCTAGGGACGACCGCCTTAAGAAGGCACATGAGCAGCCATCACCGAGCCGAGTGGGAGCAACGGAACACACAAAGCCACACTCCAGGCCCTCACCGTCCAGCCTCGTCTTCTACTTCTCCTTCTCCTATCTCCTCACAATTGTCCTCCACTCCACCTTCCATCACGCCAAGCTCACGTTTTTATGCAAAAAGGCAGGCTTCCATGGGCCTAATGTTCGAGCGTAAAAAAATGATGATGCCGGATAACCCTCTTGCCCAACGGTTGACGGCTGGCTTGTCAGAACTGATAGCCCGCCAACTACTGCCATATAAACTGGTGGACTCGGAGGCCTTTCGAAAATTTGTGGCCATTGGAACACCAACAATGGAAGGTCCCAGGAAGGAAGTATTTCTCACAGAAGGGCATCCCAGAACTATATGGCCATGTTCAGCGACAAGTGAATGTATCTCTGGCACACAGTGTCGGTGCCAAGATACATCTGACCACAGACACGTGGTCTAGCAAACACGGACAGGGAAGGTATATCACTTTTACTGCCCACTGGGTGAACCTTCTGACGGCCGTCAAGCATGTAACCCGTGGCACCCGTGTAGATTTGGTTTTACCGCCACGGATTGCATGCAGGCCTGGCTCTTCTTCTCCTCCTCCTCCTACTCCATCCTCCTCCCTCTCCTCCTTGCCTGACTCCTCCTTTTCCGCTGCTAGCGTCTCTTCCGCTACGCCGCCCAAGCTCCCCAGAACCTATTCGACATGCCAGGTGAGACGTTGCCATGCCGTGCTGCGTCTGTTGTGCCTGGAAGCCAAGAGCCACACTGGCCCGGCACTGCTTTCAGCTTTGCGTTCACAGGCAGATCAGTGGCTAACACCGCTCAATTTGACAGTTGGTAAAGTGGTGTGCGACAACGGTGCCAATCTGCTTAGCGTATTGAAACAGGGCAAAATTACGCACGTGCCATGCACGGCACACGTTTTAAACTTGGTCGTGCAGCAATTCGTTGTCAAATATCCTAGGGTCCAGGACATCTTGCGGCAAGCAAGGAAAATCTCAGCCCATTTCAGAAGATCTTACACGGCCATGGCTCGCCTTGCTGACATTCAGCGGCGACACAATCTGCCGGTCAGACGTCTTATTTGCGATTGCCTGACGCGATGGAACTCAACCTTCTATATGCTTGATAGGCTGCTCCAGCAGAAACGTGCAGTTAACGTCTACCTGTATGAACTCTGCGCCAGAACAGGTTCTAGGGAGCTGGGGTTTTTTTCACTGCGCCAGTGGCTGCTCATGTGCGACGCATGCAGACTTCTGCGGCCATTTGAGGAGATCACCAAACTGGTCAGTCGCAGCCATGGCACCATCAGTGACATGGTACCTTATGCCTTCTTTATGGAGTGTGCATTGCGTCGTGTCATTGATCAAGCTGTGGAGGAGCAGGAGCGGGAAGATGAGAAAGTCGCAATGCTGGATGAATTCCCAGGGGGGGCTACTCTATCAGAGACAAGTGAACAACAGGAGTCTGAAGAGGAGTCAGAGGAGGCTGAGCAAGAAGAGCATGCTTTAAACCTTTCTGGGATCCCTGTTGTTGTGCGTGGATGGGGAGAGGAGAAGGAAGATGACGACATTGTCCTGGATGATGAACAGGAGCCAGGCCACCACACCGCTTCCAGTTTAGTGCAAATGGGGGCCTTCATGCTCCAGTGTTTTAATAGGGACCCCCGTATAAAAAGCATAAGGGTCAAGGACCAGTACTGGGTGGCAACGTACTTAGACCCCCGGTACAAACACAAAATGGCGGAAATGTTACCACCGTCACAGAGGGCTGTCAGAATGGAGTACTTCAAGGCCTTGCTTCGAGAAATGCTGCATTCTGCTTTTGAGTGCGCTGGCAGAGGAGCAATTCCCACTCCCAGAGAAGGAGTTGCGGGTACCAATCCAACAGCACCTGCAAGAAGAGGCCGGTTTGAAGATGTGTTGGTGACTTCTGATATGAGGTCATTCTTTCAGCCGACCCATCGACAGGTGTCATCCGGATCCAGCATCAGGGAACGCCTAGACCGTCAGGTGTCCGACTACATCGGGTTAACGGCCGATGTGGACGCTCTGAGGAGTGATGAACCCCTGGACTACTGGGTGGGCAGGCTTGACCTCTGGCCAGAGCTTGCCCAATTTGCAATCGAACTGTTGGCTTGTCCCTCGTCCAGTGTACTGTCCGAAAGGACGTTCAGCGCAGCAGGGGGGATCGTGACCGATTAAGCCTACTCGCCTAGCTCCCGACAGTGTTAACTACCTCACATTTCTAAAAATGAATGAGGCATGGATCTCGAAGGAATTCAACACATGTGACCAGTAGACCATGCATATGTCTATAAACAATTTTTTTAATCGAGCACACAGACCTTCTTTCTTCATTTGGCTCACTTCCTTGTCCAAAAAAAGCACACCGTACTATATGCCCGTACCCTCCTGTTTGAAGAAGTTGAGCGGTGTCATATTTCTACTGGGGCTGCTTATTATGAGGGGCTCCCACCATCCCTGTGCTGTGCTGACTTCCTCCTGGGGCTGCTTATTATGAGGGGCTCCCACCATCCCTGTGCTGTGCTGACTTCCTCCTGGGGCTGTACCTCTGCTGTGCATATTATGAGGGGCTCCCACCATCCCTGTGCTATGCTCATTATGAGGGGCTCCCACCATCCCTGTGCTATGCTGACTTCCTCCTGGGGCTGCTTATTATGAGGGGCTCCCACCATCCCTGTGCTATGCTGACTTACTCCTGGGGCTGTACCTCTGCTGTGCATATTATGAGGGATTCCCACCATCCCTGTGCTATGCTCATTATGAGGGGCTCCCACCATCCCTGTGCTATGCTGGCTTCCTCCTGGGGCTGCTTACGGTGCAGGTGTCAGTGCTGTATATCACGGTGCTGGTGTCAGTGCTTTATGTCACGCTGCTGATGTCAGTGCTCTCTATCATGGTGCTGGTGTCAGTGCTCTATATCACGGTGCTGGTGTCAGAGCTTTATGTCACGCTGCTGATGTCAGTGCTCTCTATCACGGTGCTGATGTCAGTGCTCTCTATCACGGTGCTAGTGTCAGATCACTCTATCACGGTGCAGGTGTCAGATGACTCTATCACGGTACAGGTGTCAGTGCCCTATATCACGGTGCTGGTGATCATCTCCTGCACCCTCTTCTTTGCCTACCCTGACCTTCCCTCTCCTCCATTGCCTTCATGCGCTCCAGAGTCCTGAATTGTCAGAATTTCACGTATAAAAAAAGAATGCTTATAGTTGTCGATCCCAGATTCACCTCATACGTGTTTTATGTCATTGGCCATGTGGTGGGACTATGTGTGCACAGCTAGTAATTATTTTGTGGCTGCAAATATGACCTGTAGGTTTGTGAAGTTCACCTCCCATTGAAGTCAATGGGGCCCGCCGCGAAGGTTACAGTTCACGAACTATCGGCGCGTTCGCGTTCGCGAAACGTCCCGTCGGAAGTTTGTCCATCACTACTCCTGTTATCCCCATACTCAGGAGAAGCAGCAGAATGCATTTTGGGGTGTAATTCCACATATAACCATGGCATGTGAGAGCAATATATCATTTAGTGACAACTTTGTGTAATTTTATTATTTTCTTTGTCATTTTTCAATCACTTGTGACAAAAAAATTAAATAGTCAATGGGCTCAACATGCCTCTCAGCAATTTCCTTAGGGTGTCTACTTTCCAAAATGGGGTAATTTGGGGGTGGGTTGTTGTAATGCCCTGCAAAGAGGGGACCTTCGCGCTACTACGTGAAAAATACAAATAGGGTATATGAATACCTCTTCAACTAATCAATATAAATAAATACTTAAAAAAAGTAATCACTAAGTGCACGTGCAAATATAAAGTGCAAAAATGCAGCAAGACAAGATAGTGAACACAAACTACCCTATAAAGTAATAAAAGTGAAAAAGTCCTACGCAAAATATGCCCAAATTTTTATATATATATATATATATATATATATATATATATATATATATATATATATATATATATATATATATATATATATATATATATATATATATATATATAGTCCTGAAACTGCTAAGTGCAAAAAAACGTGCAAATAGATCAATATATGTGTGAATAAAAAGTCCATATAATCATAGACACCAACGATGAAGAATAAAATGATGAACAAATGGTGGTATAAAATCCCAAAAGTAAGGGCTCTCAGAACTCTCACCTTAAATAGCAGCAGAATGCATTTTGGGGTGTAATTCCACATATGACCATGGCATGTGAGAGCAATATATCATTTAGTGACAACTTTGTGTAATTTTATTATTTTCTTTGTCATTTTTCAATCACTTGTGACAAAAAAATTAAATAGTCAATGGGCTCAACATGCCTCTCAGCAATTTCCTTGGGGTGTCTACTTTCCAAAATGGGGTAATTTGGGGGGGGGTTGTTGTAATGCCCTGCCATTTTAACACCTCAAGAAAAGAGATAGGTAGTCAAAAGCTAAAAGCTGTGTAAATTCCAGAAAATTTACCCTAGTTTGTAGACGCTATAACTTTTGCGCAAACCAATAAATATAAGCTTATTGACATTATTTTACCAAATACATGTGGCTGAATACATTTGGCCTAAATGTATGGCTAAAATTGAGTTTATTCATTTTTTTTTATAACAAAAAATAGAAAATATAATTTCCTGACAGACTCCATGGCAGCAACGTGTGGGTATAGTCCCGCCTCCATTACACTATAGGACACTTCTCCCATAAATCTTTGCTCCCTGCCCACGGCCGTGTTCTTTTTTTGTACTCCTTCGAAGGACCTAGTAGTGGTCTTTTTACCCAAAGATTTCACCCCCACGATCAAGGTTGGCTGAAACTGTGACTGGGAGTGGAAAGTCGCATTACTCCGCTAAGCCCTAGCTATTAGCAGGGTATGGAGTGGGCACTGGAAGAGGCGCAAGGAAGAAGCCAGTATCCTGGCCACTGGAAGGAAGGTGGCGCATTGGTCAGATAGCCAGCTATTACCAGGTGACTGTTTTTTTGCCCCTGGAAAGTCCGGTGTTGTTTAGTCTTACCTTCGGCCTGTTTGTCGATCATGGTGGAGTGGTGAGATGTTCCTTTATTCCTCATGGCAGCAGTTTATGTTCCTGTATTTCTCCTGTTTGTTTCTTTCTTGCTGTTTTTATGACAGGCAGGCATGGTGGCTGGTTCTTCCTGCGTTCCAGCCGTCGTTTCACTTTCGGGTTAGTTTTCGACCATACTGCGCATGCACAAGTGCGGCACAAAATTGAGGCTTGTTTTCGCAGATGCGCGATAGCCGCAAAATTACACCAATCTTGCATGCACACAGGCACGGTGGTGATGTCACACGAGCGCTCTATTTAAACTGGGGAATTAGCCTTGGGAATGCTTGTGGGCTATTGCGGTGACTTCGCCTTGCTCTTGTGTATCGGCTACTGGTAAATGGCACTCTGGGACAGGGGGGCTGTGTCTCTCCTGTTTCCTTGCATTGATTCCTATGTTATTTTCAGCTCAGATGGATATTGCTGAGGATATGGACTCTCCACCGCCTATCTGTGGCCAGCCCCCTCACAAAAGGTATTGGGGATGTTTTTTCTCCACCTGAGGGACCGGTGTTTAAGGGGGGTATCTGGTTTGGTTATTGTTTTCCTGATTTTGTGTTTCCTGCGATCTCTATTATCCCTTCAGCCCCTCCAGGTCAGAACAACATTGCAGCTCTCACAGAGGAAGTGACTCTTCTAAATCACATCACCGGCATTCCTCTTCCAAATCTAGTCATTACAGTTCCTCCTCAAGATCAGGACACCGTAGTGAAGAACAATCTCATTCCTCGATGGCTCACTCTAGTCACTCAGCCAGTTCCTGCTGGGGCTGTAGAGTGCAAGTTCCTTCAGGGAAATCTTTGTGTGATCTCTGCTGCTCTAAGGCTTCTAAGGAAAGAGGAAATACAGACCAGCAACTTAAATCCCTAGTGGAGACAGGAATCACTAAGAAATATTAATGATCGGTCCTATGTTCCTCCTGCAGAGCCTTCATGTTCTCCAGTGAGGGAGACACAATTACAAGATACTTGGGAATCCTCTTTGCATAGCCACCCTTCAGTTGCCATCTCTGACAGTGACTCTGATGAGGATAGTCCCTGTGTGGGATTTGGCTTGCTCTGCTTCCTCCTCTGATTAAAGTGGCCGCTCCAGTGGCGGCTCCCTCCAAACAAAGAAAATTCTTTAAACAGTTAAAGAAGGAACAAGTTAATTTTCCATTTATCACTGAACTTGGCAAAATCATCACAGGTGAATGGGGCAAGGTGGAAAAGAAAGACTCCATGTTTTCTAAAATCTCAAAGCTCTATCCCTTCGAGGAGGAAGAAGTGAATCATTTGGAATCAGCCCCGTTGATCGATGTAGCCGTGATGAGGCTGGTAAAACATGTGACACTTCCCTTGGAGATGGATCAATGTTGATCTGAAGAGGGTGTACCTTACAGTAGGTATGGCCTGTAAGCCAGCTTTAGCTTTGGCAGCTATGTCATAGGCCATGGAGGTATGGGTGAATGATGTGGACGAGACGCTCAGAAATATCTCGGAAGATACGGCCAAGAGCTCACCTATCCAAGAATTGAGGCTTGCATCTGCCTTTCTGGGGGAGGCCTCAATTGACAATATACGCCTTGCAACCCGGGTAATGCTCTCTTGTGTCAATGTCAAGCGGGCCCGTGGCTACATCCCTGGCTGGCGGACCCAGCTTCAAAACAAGTTTGGTTCCGTATCCCCTTCGAGGGGTCTTCTCTTTTCAGCAACAAATTGGATGAGGCTATTGCCCGGGCCACTGGCGGGAAGTCGGGGTTCCTTCCCCAGGATCGCCTCCTGCAGGGCCAAAGAAGATCTTTTCCTAGGAGGCATTATCAAGAACGAGCTAGGGAAGCTTGCACTTACAGACCAGGCTGGGAATTTTCCAGGTCCTGGAAGTCAAGACAATCATCCTTCAAGAAGTCTGCAAAAAGTGATTCAAAAGGAGAGAGGGATCTCTCAAATCTTTTGGAGATTGGGCCTGCTCAAACAAGTCAGGTGGGGGCTCATCTTTTCCACTTTTGTCATGTCTGGGCGGCCTCGATTCAAGACTTCTGGACCATCAAGACGGTCTCTTCAGGCCATGCTTGGGCCTTCAAAAAAACTCCTAGACTCAGGTGGGTCCCCACTTCTCTTCCGGCTACAGAAGAAAAAAGGATAATTCTTCTAACCTACGTGGAATCTTTGTTGGCTCAAGGCGCTGTTATCCATGTTCCAGTCAACCAGCGAGGCATGGGAATTTACTCTCCTCTCTTTATGGTCCAGAAGAAGAGTGGAGCCTGGAGGCCGCTCATAGATCTGACTCACTTGAACCATTTTATCAAAAAAGAAAGTTTCAAGATGGAAACGTTATCCACAATTCAATAGTCTGTCCAATTAGGAGACTGGATGGTCTCCATAGACCTCAAAGATGCCTATTTTCATGTTCCCATTGCAGAAAATTTCCAACAATTTTCTGCTTCTCCGTGGGTGAGCTCCATTTTCAATTCACGCGCCTTCCCTTCGGACTATCAACTTCTCTGCATGTATTTTCAAAAGTACTGTTGGCAGTGGTGGCTCTTCTGAGGACCAAAGGGATTAGACGACCTTCTGCTGTTGGTTCAAGACAAGGAGCAACTCCTGGTACACAGAGGGCAGGTCATCTCCACCCTACAGGAATTCGGGTGGATCTTGAACATAGAGATGTGTTAGGACCTGGGCTTGAACCTGGGACCTCTGATGTGTCTGGTGGTGACTCTGCTTGCTGAGCCACCTGGAATGCTGGACAGCTCCTTGGACAGTTCCTTGGACAGTTTCTTGGACAGTTTCTTGGATAGTTCCTTAGACAATTTCTAGTATGATCTTGTCTTGAATCTTGTTTGCCTTGAACCCTTTGCTCCTCCCATGAACTTCCTGATTTAAGCCATGTCTCTGCACTTCCTGGTTGCCAGAATATTGTGCCTTCACCAGCCAATATCTTGCTCCTGTCTCTCCTGCTGCCGACCGTATCTTCACTACCATTTTTTGCAGACATTTGGCTCGTTCCTCGACTACGCTTCTGCTTGATCCCTACCTGCTATATCTGCTACCGGACCCCGGCTTGCTCACCTCCTGTTGGGGCTATCCTGAGGACCACAACCTGGCACTAATATGCAGCAAAGCCCATCTCCACCATCAGGAGCTCTGGTGAATACCGGTTAGTGCTTAGACCCCACACCTCAGTTGAACCCGTGCCATCAGCCAGGGTGATCTGTGTGAATACCTGCTCTGCTGCTATAGCTACTGGCCTTGGAGCCTGACTCCAGACCATGACAGAATATTCTGGCCAAAAACATAGAGGCCGTTGTAGCAGCTGCCGTGGCTCCTCTCAGGGTGCAAATCGCTGAGTTGCAGACGTTTGGTGTTAACTACCAGGAAAAAATTTCCGAGTTACAAATTGAAATGAAAGGTCTACAAGAGGAAGTCTTTGATCTAAATAAACAATTGTGGGATTTTCTTGCCGAGATACTGCTGCCGTAGATACTAATGCACAAATGCCCCTACCACTCAAGTTTAACGGAGACCGCCACCATTATAGAGGGTTCCTTAATCAACGTGTATATACTTTCAGATGCAACCTGCTGCATTTACTTCTGACAGGAAAAAGGTGCTGTTTATTATCAACCTCCTGACTGAGGAATCCTTAGCCTGGGCCTCCCCTTATGTGGAGAAAGATGATGTCATCCTGGATGATTTTGATTCTTTTGTGACTACGGTGAACCATGTTTTCGATGATCCTAACCGCTTGTGCTACTGCTGAGGCAAAATTGCACAATTTACGGCAGGGTAGACGCTCTGTTTCAGAGTACACAACTGAATTCCGACGTTGGATCACAGATACCAATTGGAATCCAGCAGCACAAAAGAGTCAGTTCCGTCAAGGACTCTCGGAACAAGTAAAAGATGAGCTTGCCAGAGTAGAAAGTCCTGACGACCTCAAGGCTTTTATTAAATTATGTATTCAAATTGATCAAAGACTTACAGAAAAGAGAAAGGAGAGACTGGGAATCCTAGGCAGTAATGATGGCATGCATTTTTCTACTACTCAGTATCCTCCTAAGGGTCCAAGAGTTTTTCCTGATTCTGACACTCCTGAACCTATGCAGGTGGATGCTATTAAAAGCTCTATTACTACTCAGGAGAAAGAAAGACGATGTTCAGAAAACATAGGTCTTCACTGTGGAGACTGTACGTTACAGAGTTAATTGTCCCAATATATTTAAAAGAACAATTGCAGCAATGGATGTTACAGTATCTGAACAAATAAACTCAATTTCTCAGTCCATCTCTCCTTTGATTCAGGAAGCAAATAAAGTTAATTCTTTATCAACTCATTTTCTCATCCCTATAAAGCTTATCGTTGAAAGCAATGAAATACCTTGCTCTGCTATGCTGGACTCAGGGGCTGGGGGAAACTTCATAGACATTAGATTTGCCCAAAATAATTACATTTAAATAAGAAATAAACTCGCCCCTATTGATATGGAAACTGTAGATGGCTCACTTTTGTCTTCAGGACCTGTTACCCACGAGACAATCCCGCTTAAACTCCTAATTGAGACTGACCATCAGGAGACTATCAGCTTTGAGCTGATTACATCACACAAGTTCCCTATTATCCAGGGCATTCCTTGGTTCTCTATCCATAATCCCTCCATCAACTGGGAGACACGTTCTTTAAGCTTTACATCTGACCATTGCAAGAAACATTGCAAAGAATCTTAGCAAATAAGCCCTCCACCAACCCAAGATTTACAAGCAGTTTTGTCAACTGTCCAGTGATACAACAACAAGCTACCTCAACAATATCTTGAGTTTCGGGACGTTTGTGATAAAAAGGATGCAGATCAGCTGCCTCCTTATCGCTCTTATGATTGTCCCATTGAATTGCTTCCAGGGGCAGAAATACCATTTGGTCGCCTTTATTCTTTATCAGAACCTGAACTGAAAGTGCTCAGGGAGTGGATTAATGAGAATCTAGAGAAGGGTTTTATCACATACTCAACCTCTCCTGCTGGGGCAGCCTTATTCTTCATGGCGAAAAAGGACTCCACCCTGCGTCCGTGTATTGACTACAGAGATTTAAATAGGGATCTTCCTTCCAGAAAAAGGGTGTCAAACATCTTGTTGTTAAGAGCAGCCTTCCAGGCTCTACTATCCTTTCGTCATCTGATTTCAGGAGCCTCGATCCTACTCAGACTAGATAATACCACAGCAGTGGCATGCATAACAAGGCAAGGGGGTACTCAAAGCTTATCCCTTCTCCAAGAGGTGGAACCGATCATGACTTGGGCTCAGAGGAACCTGAAAGATTTAACAGCAACATATGTTACGGGGGTTGTCCAGGCAGACTTCCTTTCCGGAATACTCCTAGACAACAACGAGTGGTCTCTCCATGAGGAAGTATTCAATTGGATCCTAACATTGGGGCTCTCCCTGGAAGTCGACTTGTTTGCCTCCCCCTGCAAAAAGAAACTGGCGAGGTACTACTCGAGGTGCAGGGATCCTCAAGTCTATGGGGTGGACGCCTTGACAGAGAAAGGGTGGTTCCACAGAGCCTATGCCTTCCTGCCAACTCCTATCATTCTTCAGTTCCTGAGGAGACTCAGGTCAGAAACATCAGAGGTGATAGCCTAAATTTCATACTGGCCTAACAGATTCTGATTTCCCCTCCTAACGCTCCTCAGTGTCACAGATCCGATTCCTTTACCTTCCAGACCAGATCTTCTGTCTCAGGGGTCGAGGCTACATCCTTGCCCGGATCACCTGCGCCTAAAGGCTTGGTTTTTGAAAGGGAAAGGTTGGAGGCGTTAGGCTGCCCTGAAGAGGTTATTCTTACTCTGCTTAGTGCAAGAAGAAGTAGCACCAATCGGGTATATGAGAGGATTTGGGCGAAGTTTACAAGCCATGTGTCTTCCTGGTCTAGCTCCTGTAATACTCTTGCAGTTCAGGACGTTTTAAGTTTCTTGCAGACAGGATTGGATATATCACTATCTGTCAGTTCTCTTCTTGTTCAGGTGTCAGCAATTTCAGCCTTCTCTGGAGTTGCATGGGCTAATCATCCCTTGGTCCAACAGTTTTTCAAAGGGGCAGCCAGGCTTAGGCCACAGAGGAAACCTAGATTTCCCAAATGGGATCTTCCATTGGTTCTGGATTTCTTTTCACAACTTGACAAATCACTTTCAGTTAGAGAATTAACACTCAAGACCTCTTTCCTAATAGCCATAACTTCGGAAAAGAGAATTTCCGAAATCCAATCTTTAGGTTCAAAGGAACTTTTTCTCACTTTTTTTCCGGATAGAGTGGTCCTAATTCCGATGCTAGGTACAAATCCCAAGGTTACCTCGGTCTTCCATGGAAACCAGGAAGTCGCACTTCCTACCTTCAATTCTGCTGGAAGTCTGGATCCACACCCTCTGGATGTAAGAGTTACTCTAAAGCAATACTTGGATGTTACAGCTTCTTTTTTGTCTCTTTGTTCTGTTCTGTGGGCAAAACAAAGGCTCTAAGGCCGCGTACACACGGGCGGACTGTTCGCCCAACTTTGTCCGCTGAACAGTGTTTGGGCGGACAGTCCGCTCGTGTGTGGGCTTTCAGCGGACAGTTTCAGCGGACAGTTTGACGAACAAGGTTTTACGGAATTTCCGAAAAACTGTCCGCTGAAACCTTGTTTCAGCGAACAGTCCGCTCGTGTGTAGGCTTGTTCGTCAAACTAAGTTCCGCGCATGCTCAGAAAGGATTTACACGCCGAAAGTTATAATGCAGTGTATAGGACGTCGTATTTTTCGTCCCGTCGTACGTGCCGTTCACGTCATCGCGCACGGTTTCAGCAAACTGTTCGTCCGTCGTGTGTGGCCATGTCCGTCCATGCTAATTTTGAGCGGACTGTTTGCCGAAACTGTTTGACGGACAAAGTTGGGCGAACAGTCCGCGCGTGTGTACGCGGCCTAAGGCTTCTGTCAGATCCATCGCTGCTTGGGTGATCCAGGCTATCCAATGGGCTTACAGAGAGAAGGGCTTGGCTCCTCCTGAGGCGGTTACAGCGCACTCTACTAGAAATGTCTCAACTTCATTGGCGGCCTCACGTCATGTTGCACCTGAAGTGATCTGCAAAGCAGCTTCTTGGTCATTGATCCATACTTTTATGTCTAACTATTGTGTTGAGCCAGCAACTTTATCTTCCGTTAATTTTGGTTTGAAAGTTCTGTCAGTTGACAGTGTTAAATAAATATTTTTTGTTTAGCATTTTTGCCCACCCAGGTGTGTATGGCGAGTTATTTTCCACAGGTTGCTGCCATGGAGTCTGTCAGGAAAATGCAAAGTTCCTATCAAAATACTTACTGTGATTTTCCTTTCCTTTCCTGACTCCGTGGCAACAGGAGTTCCCTCCCAAATGGCTGCAGTAGACTAGTTACTGAACATGGCCATGGGCAGGGAGCAAAGATTTATGGGAGTAGTGTCCTATAGGGTAATGGAGGCGGGACTAAACCCACACGTTGCTGCCATGGAGTCCATCAAGAAAGGAAAATTATGGTAAGTATTTTTACATTTTTTTTCAAACTTTTTGTTTTTCCATTTATATCGCAAAAAATAAAAATCGCAGAGGCAATCAAATACCATCAAAAGAAAGCTCTGTTGTGAAAAAAAGCACACAAATTTTGTTTGGGTACAACATTGCATGGCCACACAAATACCAGTTAAAGCAGTGCAGTGCAAATTTAAAAAGTCCTCCGGTCATTGAGCTGCCAAATCCTCTGGGGCTGAAGTGGTTAATATCAGTGGCAGTTAGTCTGTTCAACCCAGCATCAGTGTTAAATTGACCACTGCAGTATCGTAGTCCTGTTATAAGTCGCTGATCGCCACCATTAGTAGTATAAGACATTTTTTTAAACCCAGTATATATACCATAGTTTGTAGGCGCTACAAGTTTTACTCCAACTAAACAGTAAAACGCTTATTGGGATTTTTTAAAATCAAAAACATGTAGATAATAGCTCCAGTAATGGCATGCAAAGCCAAGCTCCTGCTAACTAGTGATGGGCCGAATGGACCCCTGTTCAGTTCGCACCAGAACTTTCAAAACAGTTTGGACCCGAATATCGAATCCTATTAAAGTCAATGGGACCCGAACGTCAAAAATCAAAAGTGCCCATTTTGAAGGCTTATATTCAAGTAACTGGGCATAGAATGGTTAGAGGGGTCCAGGTCCTGCCCTAAGGGACATGTATCAATAAAAAAAAAGTTTGTGAAAAAGTCATTTTTAAATGAGCAGTGATTTTTTGATTTTTAAAGTGGAAGCATAAAAAGGAAAAAATCCTTCCAATAAAGTGCCTGGGGGGGTCCTTTTAGTCCAGCTGTACAGTGGTACATCTGTACCATGTCTAGAATCTGCTGCAGCAATAATTGCATTTATAAAGCCCAAAAAACTACATTTTCCCTGCAAGCTGCTTTTATTTTGCTCAGCAACAGCTGGTGGGCCAGTGTGTATGATGAGGCCACAATGTAGTGCAATTAGAGATTTTTTTGGATACATTCTCATGTCACTTTGGATAGAAGTACGGGTGCGTAAAACTTGGTCTTTGGGTGTCGGTGGCGTCTTCCCACCGTAACCATATAGAGGTACTCTTGATGAAGGCAAAAAAAATTGCAATAATATGCAGCTGTCAAACAGGTGCAGAAAAATTGGTCTTTGGGTGTTAATTGTGCCCATGAAATCTATACCAAAAACATTTTTCCAGATGAAATGAAAAATCTAGGCAGCCTCAAAGTCCTGCAATGATTCCACATCCCAAAAAGACTTAATCAGTGACATCGGTATCAGGGGTAGAAATGGCCTTGCGGTTCGCCCGGTGGTTGGTTGGCGGCGAATTTTGCATGTTCGCGATTCGCCAAACCAGAGGACTTTTGGCGCTGTTTGCCCGGCGGACATATGCGTTTACATTGTGAAAGAACTTTGACCCATGATAACACATCCATCATGGGGTACGGGACAGCCAATTGAGACATTTCAGCACATGGACAATTGGACATTCCCCCTACCTTATAAATAGATCTGATCTGATGGCCATTTTACATTCTGTCTTATGTCAGTGTAGGGAGAGGTTGCTGTGTGGAGCAGAGACAGACTGTAGTGACACAAATCACTAGTTATTAGGTCCAAAAAAGTCATTTTAAGGACTGGTATAGGTGTACAGTATATAGGGTTCTGGTGCACTGCTGCTGACTGCTGTGCTGGTGATTGCTGAGTGCACTGCTGACCGATTCTGCAGCTGTCTTTTGTCAGTGTAGGGACAGGACCCTGTGTGGAGCAAGGACAGTCAGTTTAATCACTAGCTATTACTATTAGGTCCACAAAGGTCCTTTTAAGGAATGGTATAGGTGTACAGTATATAGGGTTGTACACGTATAATATACTTTCTTTCAAATATAGAAAGAATATTATACTTGACTGCTGACCGATTCTGCAGCTGTCTATTATCAGTGTAGGGACTGAGGGACAGTCTGCAAATCACTAGCTACTAGGTCCACAAAGGTCCTTTTAAGGATTGGTATAGGTGTACAGTATATAGGGTTCTGATGCACTGCTGTGCTGCTGATTGCTGAGTGCACTGCTGACCGATTCTGTAGCTGTCTTCTATCAGTGTAGGGACTGATGGACAGTCTGCAAATCAAGGACTGGTATAGGTGTACTATTTGGTGTGCAGTATATAGTGGTATAATACACGTATAAAATACTTGCACATATAGAAAGCATAGTATAGCGCATTTCCACTGTGCAGCATTGTGACTGCTGAGCGGTTCAGCAGCGATACTACAAAGAGTGACAAACGCAATCAAAAAAAAGTATTATAACTGGTGTGATAGACCAGTGGCCCCCAAAAACGACAGATTGAAGCGTGGTGTTATATACCTTCTTCCACATACATACTGCACTTCTCTAGAGACTTTTGTCACAGGGTCATTTAAAAAAATGACAGGCAGAAGAAGAGGCAAGCCCTTCCACAGGGGTGATAGGGGTAGGGCAGGAGCCCCCAAAGACACTACCACCAACACTCCCACCACCATATACCTTCGGCTTGAGTCACAGGAATTATTTTCCGATCCATCACAAGACATTGCCGATGCACAGCCACTCTTGGCATTGGATCAGGAAGAGGAGGAGGTAGCAACAACCGCCACTAAGCAGTCTGACAACAGTAC
This sequence comes from Lithobates pipiens, assembly GCF_037356315.1. Classification (NCBI taxonomy): domain Eukaryota; kingdom Metazoa; phylum Chordata; class Amphibia; order Anura; family Ranidae; genus Lithobates; species Lithobates pipiens. Next base: position 242,008,924 of record NW_027507764.1, on the reverse strand, counting down.
CCAGATCAGCCCAAGGAGGTTGGTCCCTGCTGTTGCTGCCTACTCCGAGATCTCTAATTATAGCGGTGGGGAAGGTGACGTCGATGATGATGTGTCTAGTGATGTCACGTGGGTGCCCACAAGAGAGGAAGAGGAGGGGAGTTCAGATGGAGATATGGACCAGCAGATAGGGAGGAGATAGGGAGGAGAAGCAGGCGGAACTTACATTGCACAGGAGGGACAAAGCAGACTGCTAATGTATCAGGAGCGAGGCATCAACCATGTACGGTCACATCTGGCGCTCCCAGGACGCCAGCACATGGCTCTGCAGTGTGGGCTTTTTTTTAACGTTTCACTGCTGACAATAGTGTTGCCATCTGCAATCTTTGCAGTCAACGCAAAAGTCGCGGTAAGCCCAACACTCACCTAGGGACGACCGCCTTAAGAAGGCACATGAGCTGCCATCACCGAGCCCAGTGGGAGCAATGGAACACACAAAGCCACACTCCAGGCTCCCACCGTCCAGCCTCGTCTTCTACTTCTCCTTCTCCTCTCTCCTCACAATTGTCCTCCACTCCACCTTCCATCATGTCCTCACGTTTTTCTGCAAAAAGGCAGGCTTCCGTGGGCCAAATGTTCGAGCATAAAAAAATGATGACGCCGGATAACCCTCTTGCCCAACGGTTGACGGCTGGCTTGTCAGAACTGATAGCCCGCCAACTACTGCCATATAGTATAAACTGGTGGACTCGGAGGCCTTTCGAAAATTTGTGGCCATTGGAACACCAACAATGGAAGGTCCCAGGAAGGAAGTATTTCTCACAGAAGGGCATCCCAGAGCTATATGGCCATGTTCAGCGGCAAGTGAATGTATCTCTGGCACACAGTGTCGTTGCCGAGATACATCTGACCACAGATATGTGGTCTAGCAAACACGGGCAGGGAAGGTATATAACTTTTACTGCCCACTGGGTGATCCTTCTGACGGCCATCAAGCATTTAACCCGTGGCACCCGTGTGGATTTGGTTTTACCGCCACGGATTGCATGCAGGCCTGGCTCTTCTTCTCCTCCTCCTACTCCATCCTCCTCCCTCTCCTCCTCGGCTGACTCCTCCTTTTCCACTGCTAGCGTCTCTTCCGCTGCACCGCCCAAGCTCCCCAGAACCTATTCGACATGCCAGGTGAGACATTGCAATGCTGTGCTGTGTCTGTTGTGCCTGGAAGCCAAGAGCCACACTGGCCTGCACTCCTTTCAGCTTTACGTTCACAGGCAGATCAGTGGCTAACACCGCTCAATTTGACAGTGGTGTGTGCCAATGGTGCCAATCTGCTTAGCGCATTGAAACAGGGCAAAATTACACATGGGCCATGCATGGCACACTTCTTAAACTTGGTCATGCAGCGATTCGCTGTCCAATACCCTGGGGTCCAGGACATCTTGCGGCAGGCAAGGAAAATCTCGGCCCATTTCAGAAGATCTTACACGGCCATGGCTCGCCTTGCTGACATTCAGCAGTGACACAATCTGCCGGTCAGACGTCTTATTTGCGATTGCCCGACACGATGGAACTCAACCTTCTATATGCTTGATGGGCTGCTCCAGCAGAAACATGCAGTTAACGGCTACCTGTACTAACTCTACGGCAGAACAGGTTCTGGGAGCTTGGTTTTTTTTTCACCGCGCCAGTGGCTGCTTATGCGCAACACATGCAGACTTCTGCGACCATTTGATGAGATCACCAAACTGGTCAGTCGCAGCCATGGCGCCATCAGTGACATGGTACTTTATGCCTTCTTTATGGAGCGTGCATTGTGTCGTGTTAATTATCAAGCTGTGGAGGAGCAGGAGCAGGAAGATGAGGAAGTCGCAATGCTGGATGAATTCCCAAGGGGGGCTACTCTATCTGAGACAAGTCAACAACAGGAGTCTGAAGAGGAGTCAGAGGAGGATGGTGCTGGAGCAGATGAGGAGGAGCAATAAGAGCAGGCTTTAAACCTTTCTGGGATCCCTGTTGTTGTGCGTGGATGGAGAGAGGAGAACGAGGAGGACGACATTATCCTGGATGATGAGCAGGAGCCAGGCCACCACACCGCTTCCAGTTTAGTGCAAATGGGGGCCTTCATGCTCCAGTGTTTTAACAGGGACCCCGTATAAAAAGCTTAAGGGTCAAGGACCAGTACTGGGTGGCAATGTACTTAGCCCCCTGGTACAAACACAAAATGGTGGAAATGTTACCACCGTCACAGAGGGCTGTCAGAATGGAGCACTTCTAGGCCTTGCTTTGAGAAATGCTGCATTCTGCTTTTGCGTACGCTGGCAGAGGAGCAATTCCCACTCCCAAAGAAAGAGTTGCGGGTACCAATCCAACAGCGCCTGCAAGAAGAGGGCGGTTTGAAGATGTGTTAGTGACTTCTGATATGAGGTAATTCTTTCAGCCGACCCATCGTCAGGTGTCATCCGGATCCAGCATCAGGGAACGCCTAGACCGACAGGTGTCCGACTACATCGGGTTAACAGCCGATGTGGACGCTCTGAGCAGTGATGAACCCCTGGACTACTGGGTGGGCAGGCTTGACCTCTGGCCAGAGCTTGCCCAATTTGCAATGGAACTGTTGGTTTGCCCCTCGTCCAGTGTCCTGTCTGAAAGGACGTTCAGTGCAGCAGGGGACTCGTGACCGATAAGCGCACTCGCCTAGCTCACGACAGTGTTGACTACCTCACATTTATAAAAATGAATGAGGCATGGATCTCGGAGCAATTCAACACATGTGACCAGTAGACCATGTATATGCATAACTCTATAAACGGTTTATTTAATCGAGCACAACTTTTTTCTACCTTTGACTCACTTCCTTGTACAAAAAAAGCACACCGTACTATATGCCCATACCCTCCTGTTTGAAGAGGTTGAGCGGTGTCATATTTTTGGGTCCCATAGCGAGTTGCTGGTATCAGTACTGCTGTCAGTGCTCTCTATCTCGGTGCTGGTGTCAGTGCTCTCTCTCTATCTCGGTGCTGGTGTGGTCTCAGTGCTCTCTGTCATGGTGCTGGTGTGGTGTCAGTGCTCTCTGTCATGGTGCTGGTGCCAGTGCTCTCTATCTCGGTGCTGGTATCAGTGCTCTCTATCATGGTGCTGGTGTCAGTGTTCTCTATCACAGTGCTGGTGTGGTGTCAGACAGTTATCTCTATCACGGTGCTGGTGTGGTGTCAGTTCTCTCTATCTCGGTGCTGGTGTCAGTGCTCTCTATCTCAGTGCTGGTGTGGTGTCAGTGCTCTCTATTTCGGTGCTGGTGTGGTCTCAGTGCTCTCTATCACGGTGCTGGTGTCAGTGCTCTCTATCACGGTGCTGGTGTCAGTGCTCTCTATCGCGGTGCTGGTGTCAGTGCTCTCTATCGCGGTGCTGGTGTCAGTGCTCTCTATCGCGGTGCTGGTGTCAGTGCTCTCTATCACCATGCTGGTGTCAGTGCTCTCTATCACCATGCTGGTGTCAGTGCTCTCTATCACGGTGCTGGTGTCAGTGCTCTCTATCTTGGTGCTGGTGTCATTGCTCTCTATCTCTGTGCTGGTGACAGTGCTCAGTCTCTATCGCGAAGCTAGTGTCAGTGTTCTATCTCAGAGCTGGTGTCAGTGAGGGAGATAGCAGCGGTGAAGCCAATCAGCAGGCAGTGCCAGCACCATGGCTGAGGATCGGCACTAGACTGGCACCTCCGGACCACCACAGTGGAGCCCTGTAAACAGATGGAATGGCCTGTAGCCCTGAGGTCTCAAGATATTCCTGAATTCTATGTTATATAGATTTCTGAAACTATGTTAAATAGATATAGATATATAGAGACACATAAAAGCGATGAAACGCTATTGCTTGAGAGTCCACTATCTGCTTATCGCCTGTCATTTTAGTGTGAACATGGCATGAATCCTGTTGTTTCTTTAGTTGTCTAGCCAATAGTCTCCCACCCTTATTCCCGTTAATAGAATCGGTAGGCAAAGTATCTATGTTTATTTTGAACTTTTCGATTAAGAAGCTGTTTTAAGTCTGCCCACAGTTTCTCCAGTCTCTACGCATCCCCAGGTTTTAAATGGGCCTTATGTTTAATTTCAAGTTTATGTATTTCTTCTAAGAACCCAACCATTTCCTTCGGTCTCTTTTTTTTAATACACAAACCCATTGAAATGAACCCCCCCTCTGATGACCACTTTGTGGGCTTCCCATATCACTTGGTCAGACACCTCCTCTGAGATATTGGTCTCAAAATATAATGCTAATGTGCGGGACAATGATTCCACATTCTGTTTATCATCCAAAATAGAATAATTTAATCACCATGTTATTTCCAAGCGCCCAATCGACATATTGTTAGCCCACGTACACACGGTCGGAGATTTTGCCAACCAAATACGTCGGATTTTGCCCGTCGGATTTAGTCCGACGGATTGTGTCCGAAACTGTTGCATACACACGGTCGGGCCAAGTTGTCTGATTTCGCGGTTGCCAAGACGTGTACGGCGGGACTAGAAAAAGGAAGTTCAGCACCACGTCCGGCACCCTTTGGGCTCCTTCTGCTGATCTTAGTAGAAGTTTGGTGAAAGACGATTCGGGCTTTTCAGATTAATGATTCAGATCGCTACTGCTCTTCAGTTTGTGCTTGTCTTTGCGTATCTGATAATCAGTGCGTGCAGTCATTAAGTATTTGCTTCTCATTGTGGACTCTATCTTGGTATAGTACGCTTTGAAAGGCATTTTTTATTGTCTGCTTGCTTCTGCTATTCAGGTTGTCCTTTCCGGCCTTGCTGTTTAGCGTTGCTTTCTGGTGTCCGTTCTGACCAGCTGACCGTTTTCCAAACATGTTTCGTCTACGTACTCATCGTACAGTTTGTGCTGTGCAGCGGTTCTTACTTTGACTTTGACACAAGCCAAAGGGCTTGTGTCAAAGTGAAAATAAGAACCCCTGCACAGCACAAACTGTACGATGAGTACGTAGACGAACCTTCAGGACCTCAAGTTCTCTACAGGCATCTCCCCCCAGGCTCTGGGGATCATTATTCCAGAGACCTGTTCTGCCATCATTCATCTCCTGCTGAAGGACTATATTATGCAAATTTTTAACCTTAAACATCACATTCTATGTATTTCATGATTGCTAATGTCTTGCATTTCTTTCCTCATTCCCTAATTACCATCATTGCAATATGCTCTAATTCATATGCTCTGCCCCTTTGTCCTCATGCGGATTTGCCTCACTAACTTCCCCACCATGCTCTTCTTGGCCCCTAAAACTATAGTCTAGTCACTTGACAATGTCTTGTACTATTTGGTGTGCAGTATATAGTGGTATAATACACGTATAAAATACTTGCACATATAGAAAGCATAGTATAGCGCATTTCCACTGTGCAGCATTGTGACTGCTGAGCGGTTCAGCAGCGATACTACAAAGAGTGACAAACGCAATAAAAAAAAAGTATTATAACTGGTGTGATAGACCAGTGGCCCCCAAAAACGACAGATTGAAGCGTGGTGTTATATACCTTCTTCCACATACATACTGCACTTCTCTAGAGACTTTTGTCACAGGGTCATTTAAAAAAATGACAGGCAGAAGAAGAGGCAGGCCCTTCCACAGGGGTGATAGGGGTAGGGCAGGAGCCCCCAAAGACACTACCACCAACACTCCCACCACCATATACCTTCGGCTTGAGTCACAGGAATTATTTTCCGATCCATCACAAGACATTGCCGATGCACAGCCACTCTTGGCAAGAACCCAACCATTTCCTTCGGTCTCTTTTTTTTAATACACGAACCCATTGAAATGAACCCCCCCTCTGATGACCACTTTGTGGGCTTCCCATATCACTTGGTCAGACACCTCCTCTGAGATATTGGTCTCAAAATATAATGCTAATGTGCGGGACAAGGATTCCACATTCTGTTTATCATCCAAAATAGATTAATTTAATCACCATGTTATTTCCAAGCGCCCAATCGACATATTGTTAGCCCACGTACACACGGTCGGAGATTTTGCCAACCAAATACGTCGGATTTTGCCCGTCGGATTTAGTCCGACGGATTGTGTCCGAAACTGTTGCATACACACGGTCGGGCCAAGTTGTCTGATTTCGCGGTTGCCAAGACGTGTACGGCGGGACTAGAAAAAGGAAGTTCAGCACCACGTCCGGCACCCTTTGGGCTCCTTCTGCTGATCTCGTGTTTTAGTAGAAGTTTGGTGAAAGACGATTCGGGCTTTTCAGATTAATGATTCAGATCGCTACTGCTCTTCAGTTTGTGCTTGTCTTTGCGTATCTGATAATCAGTGCGTGCAGTCATTAAGTATTTGCTTCTCATTGTGGACTCTATCTTGGTATAGTACGCTTTGAAAGGCATTTTTTATTGTCTGCTTGCTTCTGCTATTCAGGTTGTCCTTTCCGGCCTTGCTGTTTAGCGTTGCTTTCTGGTGTCCGTTCTGACCAGCTGACCGTTTTCCAAACATGTTTCGTCTACGTACTCATCGTACAGTTTGTGCTGTGCAGCGGTTCTTACTTTGACTTTGACACAAGCCAAAGGGCTTGTGTCAAAGTGAAAATAAGAACCCCTGCACAGCACAAACTGTACGATGAGTACGTAGACGAACCTTCAGGACCTCAAGTTCTCTACAGGCATCTCCCCCCAGGTTCTGGGGATCATTATTCCAGAGACCTGTTCTGCCATCATTCATCTCCTGCTGAAGGACTATATTATGCAAATTTTTAACCTTAAATATCACATTCTATGTATTTCATGATTGCTAATGTCTTGCATTTCTTTCCTCATTCCCTAATTACCATCATTGCAATATGCTCTAATTCATATGCTCTGCCCCTTTGTCCTCATGCGGATTTGCCTCACTAACTTCCCCACCATGCTCTTCTTGGCCCCTAAAACTATAGTCTAGTCACTTGACAATGTCTTTTGGCAGCTCCATAGTATTGCTTTCCCCTAAACACCCCCTAAAATCTCTACAAATGTGATGTGTGTGCTTCAATTCATGCAAAGTGACCTTTTCTTTTTTTTGGAGTTGTGCCAAACTCATTAGTAACCCCCCTCTCCCCAACTGATACCTCAGCTGATAGCAATCCTCTATCTGATGACTTGACCCAACCCAATACACACTCTAAATACCTTTTTCATGATAACATTTATGTAACAATTCACCAAAGCATGTAGTGTAAGGGCCTGCCTCAATACTTTCAAATGCTATTTTTATTTTTTTAACACATTAATTTTCTTGCTATGTAATGGCAGAATGTCAAAATGTGCTTCCATTTTGTTATTATGACACTTCTTACCTGTCCGGTGGGCTGCCAATAGTGTAACTAAGGAGGGGCTTCACAAGTATCACACATTATTTAGGCATTTAGCTCTCAATCAAGTGTAGAGGGTTACCTCTCCTAAACATCCCCCCTCATTTTTTAGCAAGGGCCCATCAGATGGGGGGGATGGGGGGGTTAGGACTCTCATAAGGGGACCTTATACTTTAGGCTTTAAATACTCATTTTAAAAAATGTTATACTAATTTTGTCCAAAAATGTGGGTGTCTAATCTGCATGCAATGTTGATTTGTAAAATTACTAGTTTTTTTTCTTGTGTCACTACACAGTGTCCTTCAACGCCACAGGAATGGCAGACTGTGGCCTCCCACTTTGCCATTTTTCGTCAAGTTGTGCCTTTTTCAGCAACAGTGCAAACCCAAGTTCAGAGTGAGATGAGGGGACAGTCTCTTCTTCAGATAATCTTATTATGTTGTGGGTGTGCTACACACACACCTTCTTTTTGTTAACTAATGTGTAGTGCATTACTGATCTAAATCATGCTCATTTTCAGCACCCTGGCAGGAAAATGGCATGATTGTCCAAATTTACACATCACTGTGGGTGCTTTTTACTAAAGGCACATCCACTATGCACTACAAGTACACTGCAAAAGTACACCTGAAACTGCACTTGGAGTGCAAAGTGGAGTTGCCTTTAGTAAATCACACTCCTTCTCAGCACAAACTCAAATTTCACTACAAATACATTTTAATCCCAATGAAAAAGGAAGCCACACATTGTTGAGAATTCAACTTTTTAATACAAGCACATTCATATGTGCATTTCGAAAAGGTTTTTACAACAAACCAAGATATTTTGGGTATCCAAAACCCAGTTTAATCATATTTATTTTTTACTTGTTTTTTTGTGTAAACAGGCATGTATCAAACCGTAAAATACAGAACATAGGAACTTACAAAGTTCAACTTGGAAAAGTGAAGACAATATCAGACATGAGTATGTACAAACTGGGCTGATATTGCCTTCATCACATGGGGTGTGACCCCTGAAAAATACAAATTTGGAAGATGCACACAGTGTGTCAACATGTGCTATCTCCCATCATGGGGGATCAATGTACATGCTTTGGGGCTGCAACCCCTTCATCTCAGACACTTTCCACAAAACATGTACATTGATCCCCCATGATGGGAGATAGCGCATGTTTACACACTCTGTGCATCTTCCAAATTTGGAATTATGCAAAATACAATTTTTTTTTTTTTAAATCAAAAATAAAACCCTATCTAGTTTTTTCGTCTTCACACTCTCCCCAAAACATCAATGATGTTCTTCATTTTATTTTTAACATCATTGATGTTTTGTTGTACAATTTCCAAATCCCTATTGCACCCCATCATCTCCCCGATCAAGATCTGGGCACTTTCACTGGTAAAACGGGAATCTTCCTCCACATCACCTAGAAAAAAAAAAACAAACACACCATGTAATCCAAATATGGTGATATACATTGATGAGCTTACCGGAAGCGGTGTTCTCCGACACTCACCTGTTGTGGTGACAATTTGGCCAACCTCCACGATCTCTCCTTCTTCCTCCTCCTCCTGCTCCTGCTCCTGCTCCTCTGTTTCTTCTTTTGGAAGTTGCCCTTCTTTGGGAGGGGTGTGGTCCCTGGTGTCCTCATACTTGCCGAGTCTTCTCTCCCCTATGAGAATGTAAACAAAGATTAATTAGCACACAGATGGCATA